>NC_089912.1:82478633-83796133 GCF_040182565.1 Anser cygnoides | reverse complement strand
GACACACACAAAAAAAAGGAGGGAGAAGTTTTACGCGCAGTTTTTTACTTCGTAGTAACAGCAATAATAGTCATTCATCTCGTGGAAGTTAATGAAGTTCACCAACAAGCGAGCATTTCCGCGCCCGGCTGCCAGCGCAGCGCAGCGCAGGCACGCCGCGGGAGCACCCCTCCGCTGCCGCCTCCCCGCCGCAGGCAGGCAGCTCCCCGCCGCGCCGCGCCGCAGCCCCGCGCCCCCGAGGCAGCGCTCCGGCCGCCCAGCGCCGCTCCGACAAGGTGCGGCGGCCGGCCGGGGACGGCGGCGGCGGACTGCCCGCTCCCTGCGCCGCACGGCCGCCCGCCCCGCAGCCCGGGGCCGCTCCCGCCGCCCAAGAGGCGAGGCCCGCCGTGCCCCCCGCCGCGCTCCCGCCGCAGGTACGGCCTACCCGCCGCCGCCCCGGCCCCGGCCCCGGTCCCGGTCCCGGCCCCGGCCCCGGTCCCGGCGGCGCCGTCCAACCGCCCGCCAACCGCCCCCTCCGCCGAGGCCAGCGGACCACCGCCGCCGGCCCCACTCACCCGGCGGGGGCTCGGCGGGGCGGAGCGGCGCACGCAGGCGGCTTGCCCCTCAGCGCCCGCTCGCTCTCCATGCACGGCGCCGGGGGAGGCGGCGGCGGTCGGCGGCGTGGTGCCGAGCCGAGCCGCGCCGCGCTCTGCCCGCAGCCTCCTCGCGGCCGCCCCGCCTCCCTCCCCCCCCTCTTCCCTTCCCTCACCCCCCTCCCAGCAACGGGCGGGGGCCGGGCCGCGGGGCTCCCGCCGCCTGCGTCATCACGCAGCTGCTAGGCGACGGGGCGGGGCCGCCGCCGGCCGTTACTCGCCCCGCGGGGGGGGGCGGGTTGCCCCGTGGCCGTTGGGCGGCCGTTGGGCGGCGGGTGTCGGGCTCCGCCTGGGGAGCGGGGCGGGGTGCGGGGGTAGCCGCGGGGAAGGGTCCCCCCGCTCCCGTGCTGTTCCTCCGGGGAGCGGAAGGCTCTCGTCTCTCTCAGGTTTCCGTTTTCCGTCGCCAACCGGAGCCGCTGTGAGGTGAAAAGTGAAAGAAAGCGAGGTAAAGAGCCGCGGACCCCGCCGCCGGGCTGACCTCGCCTTGGCCAGGCGTAGTAAACAGCAGCTCCCTTGGCAGCCGTGTGTGTTAGCGGGGCAAGGGGAGAGTGCGCCTTTTTTTCAGGCGATGTTTGTATCTGCTATTTCTGTCCTAGGTCTGGGCTTATTGCACAACCCTTAACTTTGAAAAAGTACGCTTTTCTGTAACTTGTGTGATGACTGTGCTCCTTGTTTTCTTGCCCGTGCCAAGTAAACCTGCTTCAATTAAAACTCTGAAATAGGTGAGCTAGGTTGTCTGTTGGAACAAGCAGAAAGAGAAGGAGCTTGACTGCTAACCTGAAGAGATAGCGAGATAAGGAAAAACGCCAGTATCAGAGGACTCAATCTACAAAAAAGCACCATGAAGTCTTTTCCCAGGAGACAATCGAGAGAAGGACTGGGAAGAACTAAAAAGACAATTGGATCTGACATAGATTATGACTGAAAACCACCAACAGATGCATGCGCAACTCTGACCAATTCCAAAGCAGACTGTTACCTGTCTGCTAACAGAATTTGGTACTGTTAAAGAAAAAAATGTTCTTTAAGGCAAACTTATCACTGCCATCTCCACAGTGACATGTTTTTAACTCTTTAAGCAGAAGAAAAGTGTCGCCTGTGTCATATGACATCATCTTATGGAAATCTAGGGCAATTCAGAATTAGAATTTAACTCAGCGTGTACATTGCTTTGCATATTTGGCTTCCTTGAATATGCAGTTTAAAGGACACTCAGTGATTTTGAAATAAAATCTATTATTTCTTATATCTGTCTAGTCCCCTATCTCACTGGAAGTCTCTTTGGTACTACATCCTCTAATAATTTGCCTTTCTTTTTTAATGCCTTTCTCTCTTTCCAGGCTGTCATGTTGAAAATTCACACAAGCACCTACTCCTGTGACACTGAAAAATTCTGACAAATTGCAAAATAAAATAGTTCTAATTCATCCAGAGTATAATTGCCACTGGTATCCAGACCGCTTAAAAGATCAGGAGAGTAGTGTAGTATGTTGGTTGTGCATCAGTGCATATCCAAGACTCTGCTCATCAAGATCTCTGTGGACGGAACACTGCAAGTGCAAATAATTTTACAAAAGTGGATGGGAATTCCTTAAATTATTGTTTGTAAAGCTTCCACATTTTAACAGTGTCAGGTATGGTTGGACCTTGAGAATCTGCCAAACTCTTGACTGATAAGAGAACACTGTCAGTTGATAGAGATTACAGAAGTCCTGTCTACATTATGACTCCCAACACTAGTTTACCTAGCAATACCAGACATTTTTGCTTGTTTGTGTTCCATTATATTTAATCACAATATAGCATATTCTGCTGTGAAATGTCTTGTTTTTTTCACTAGGCTGTTCAGGGTTGTTCATTATTTTCAACAGTGTTCCTGCTACTATGTTCATTTTTAGCAAGTCCTTTCAAAGGCATCTGCACTGAAAACAGAATTTCGGATTTGCATCTTACTCTCATTAAAGCATTCCCCTTTCCTTTTGTCTTTGCTAAATGACCATATACACTTCACATACATTTGCATATTAACATGGGTACAATGGTGTCAGCCTGTGACGCATGGCAACTTACTCTTTTTAAGAGTGAACTATGATACAGCTTCATCCTGTTTACACCTGTCATTCTACATTTCCATGCTAAATCAAACACAAATATGTGTAAGCTGTACTAACAGGCATAACCACAACATTCTAAATTAAACAGGTATGTAAAACACTCAGAGACAGAAACTTCCTAAACGTCCTCAAATAATGGACAAAAGTAACACTAGTTACATATGAACCATTAAGTTACAACTGTTTTAACAATTTCCCTTCAGAGTTAGTCTGTTTGTTAAAGCAAGTTACAATTCTTGCCACCTTTGCAGAAGACTTGGTTTTACTTCCTTGATACTTCTGTGTTCCAAATTCTGAAGTTCAAATGCAGACAAGGAAATAGATTTTGTTTCATTCTCATGTTCAAACAGCTAAAAATGATAGAAGCAGTTTCATTGTAATTATCGCAAACATTCTGCTAGTTGTGGTTAGCTTTGTCATTTTCCGCTGAAATTAAATTCAAAGTCTGTTCTTTATTCAGGAGGTTTTGGGGAATTATTTGCAAAACTTTCATGACTTAGAACAAGACTAGAGAAGTTAGTTGCTTGTTTAAGTAATTTCTATGAAGTCAGAGTGCCTGTATGTCACTTTTTCTTCTACTTTTGGAATCTTTCAGGATGTAAAGTGCTTAACGGTAAATACATACATTTTTAATGGTTTTCCTTCCCCTGTTCTGGTAGGCCCAGCATTTGAGAGAAACAAATTCTGTTTAGAAACGTGCTCTTTCTTTAAATATCAGTCACAAAGAGCACTTCAAAGAAGTTTTTTCAGTATTTTTAGTCATTCTCAGAAAGCTATTTTTTTGAGCGATATGAGCAAATACCCCGTTGCTGAAGGAAAAATAAAATAAAAAAGAGGAAGAAGCACATGTAAATACGGTCTTGAATTCCTGAAAAATAGATAAATAAAATTCCTGAAAAATAGATAAATAAATAAATAAATAAATAGAAAGAAAAAAAGAAAACACCACAACTTTAATTCATCCACTTTGAAAATAAAGACTAAGAGAAAAGCCATCTCTTGGTTTTGATACTCTCAGTTTACACCTGATTTTGTCCCATTTTAGACACGGTTGGCCCTCCTGGCTGCCAGGGCATGCTGCTGACTCACATTCAACTTGCCATTGACCAGAACCCACAGGTCCCTTTCTGTGGGGCTGCTTTCCAGCCTCTTTTTCACCAGTCTGTGACTGCCAGGGTTGCCCAGTCCCAGGTTCAGAATCTGGCACTTGCTCTTGTTGAACTTCATACTGCTGGTGATTGTCCAGCTCTCTAATTTGCCAAGATCTCTCTGCAAGGCCTCCCTACCCATGACAGAGTCAACAGCTCCTCCTGATTTAGTGTCATCCACAAACTTACTCGATACACCTTCAAGTCCTGTTTCCAAGTCATTTATGAAAACATTGAAGAGAACTGGTCCTAAAATGGAGCCCTGCAGAACCCCACTAGCTGATTTTAATAGTTTCTGACAGGTTTTATGCAAATAGAGAAAGACTAATTTTTTTTTTTATTAATTCTTTAACAAAGCTGACTGCCTCTTGTGAAGAGCAATGCCCACACCTATCTCCGTGACTCTTTAAGTGTCCCAAGACTTTGAAGCCTGGCAGTCGTGTGGCTCAGCACATGTTGGTGTGGTTCTGATCTGGTGACAGAGTAAACTCATTTCTTGCCATGTTAGTTGAGTCACAATTCAGTAGCAGCTTGGGGAATCCTTATAAGGAGCATGCGCCTTTCTCCCACTGTAGGATAAAACTTAGTGTGCTGCCAAGAGTCGTGTGGATGAAAAAAGACAGCAGGCAAATGCAAGCAATTGTGTTAACTACAGTGCTTTTTGAATTTTGAAATACAATTCACTGATGGGAAATGGCTTGGTATAATTGGCATTACAGGGAACCATAAAATGCTGTCACTCTGACTTTCAGAGCTTTTTGCTGAGTGTCGGAGTGAACAGATAATGTATGCTAGCACCATCCAGCAAGGGAAAGTGTCAGAAAGAAATGCCTGAGGTTCTTCTTCCCTAATAAAATCTACACACAGAACAAAACAAGACAAAAAATAAAACTGCAACCTGAGTTGAAAGAGAAGACACAGACAATGAGAATCTCAGCTTGCAGTGTTTTTTAGTGGATCTGAAGTAAAAACTCCTGGTGTCCGCAATACAGACTCTTCTGGAGTCCACCGGAGTGGAACTCCATTAAGTTATTGTGGAGTCCGCCAAAGTAGGTCTCCACTGAGTTAAACACACACTTCATTTTGTATGTAATCAAGTTCAGCTTTTATACAAATAGAATATATTTATAATAATGAGGAGCTAAAATTGTACTATATTGGATCTAATTATCACCAGGAAAATAGAATATAATGCCAACAGAATGTCTTATTTGAAAATACTTTGGAAGTAGGGAAGTCTACTGGCTTGAACATCTCTTGTAGCAGATTTGTGGGCCTACAAGTTTTTGGTTGGTGTTTATGGTGACAATGATGTTTTTTATGTTTTTGTTTTTTAAATCTAAGCAGAATCAGCTTAAATCTCCTTAAAATAGTCAAGCATGGAAAACTTCCTTCATATGAACAAACTACACTTCTTGTGTTCAGCCCTGAGTTTCCATTTATAGGGATTCAGAAATTGACATGAAGTACTGTAATGCAAAATTAAGGTTCTAGACAAAGTTTATGTAAATACATTCTCATCCTGGACAGTATTCAGGACTGTATAATGACTTGAATGCACCTGGGATCAGTTTGTGGAAAGGAAGTTTGTTATTTGAAAATAGATATTTTCACGTGTACATACGTTCATTTTTTTTTTCTTATGTTTCAAGATATTTATGGACAGTTAGATGGAAACCTCTCTTTAGTACTTTTCAAATTGAAGTTTCTAGAAGTTAAATATGTAGTGAGTAATGATATTGCATTTTAAAATGCAGTAAACTGCATCTCTATCCAGGTTCTTTTTGAACGAGTGGTGTTCCTCAGGGGTCAATACTGGGACTGGCACTATTTAACATCTTTGTTGGTGACATGGACAGTGGGATTGAGTGCACCATCAGCAGGTTTGCTGATGACACCAAGCTGTGTGGTGCGGTCGATACACGGGAGGGAAGGGATGTCATCAAGAGGGACCTGGACAGGCTTGAGAAGCGGGCCTGTGTGAACCTCACGAGGTTCAACAAGGCCAAGTGCAAGGTCCTGCATCTGGGCCAGGGCAATCCCAAGCACAAATACAGGCAGAGAATGAATGGAGAACAACGCTGAAGAGAAGGACCTGGAGGTGTTGGTTGGTAAGAAATTCAACGTGAGCCGGCAATGTACACTTGCAGCCTGGAAAGCCAACCGTATGCTGGGCTGCATCAAAAGCAGCAAGGCCAGCAGGCCAAGGGAGGTGATTGTACCCCTCTACTCTGCTCTTGTGAGACGCCAAGGTGAGAGGACAAGGACCAATACAAACAAGTCCAGAGGAAGGCCACGAAGATGATCAAGGGTCTGGAGCACCTCTCCTGTGAAGACAGGCTGAGGGAGTTGGGGTTGTTCAGTCTGGAGAAGAGAAGGCTCCGGGGAGACCTTACAGTGGCTTTCCAATACCTAAAGGGGGCCTACAGAAAAGCTGGAGAGAGACTCTTTGTCAGGGAAT
This sequence comes from Anser cygnoides, assembly GCF_040182565.1. Classification (NCBI taxonomy): domain Eukaryota; kingdom Metazoa; phylum Chordata; class Aves; order Anseriformes; family Anatidae; genus Anser; species Anser cygnoides. The sequence continues at coordinate 83,789,778 of NC_089912.1, read as the reverse complement.
GTAGTGATAGGACAAGGGGGAATGGCTTTTAACTAAAAGAGGGGAAGTTTAGATTAGATGATAGGAGGAAATTCTTCAGTCAGAGGGTGGTGATGTGCTGCAATAGGTTGCCCAGAGAAGCTGTGGATGCCCCATCCCTGGAAGTGTTCAAGGCCAGGCTGGATGGGGCTTTGAGCAACCTGGTCTGGTGGGAGATGTTCCTGCTCATGGCAGGGGGTTAGAACTGGGTGATCTTTAAGGTCCCTTCCAACCCAAACTATTATATGATACTATAATTCCATGATTTCATGATTCTATGCTTCCTGAACTTCTTTGGCAGCACTTATCTATCTGTGAAAGTCATGAAACTTCAAACGTTAATGTTTATATAACTTCATTTCAGCCAAACATTATTTTCTCATCCTGTTTTTTTTAATTATTTTTATTTTTTTATTTTTTATTTTTTTCATGTTTATATAACCTGTTCTTGTAATTTAATTTGCCGTAGCTGGTGAGACAGGGTGTGAGTATCATAGTGTCATACAGCTAGTAATAAAAGGGACAAAAGACAATAGAATTAACTTCTGTTAATGGTGAGGGTAACTAAATCCTCTTAAGGTCTACCATTGAAATTGTGGAATTTTCTCACTGGAGAGATCAACTTTCATGATATTTTTAACCACTTTTTTGCACTTCTGTGTACAAGTAAAGTACAATTACCAGGTTGCCTGAATGCAATATGAAAGTTAACGTCACAAAACTGCATCAAGCTTATCTTGTACTTTTTCCATACTGCCTACAGTGTCCACATCAATCACCAGAGACCTTGTAGAACAAGAGCCTTTAACACACACACACACACACACACACACAAGTATGTGAACAAGAATTATTCAGGAACTGTTTCTAAAACTCTTTAAATAGCTCACAGCAAAACCAAAGTAGAATATGTCATTTGTTTACTTATAATTTTTCCGTTTACTCTTCTTATCGTCATATTAGACAGTGAAGCTAATCAATTTCACCCTTGTTTCTACTTGTTTTTATTTCTAGTCCTTAGTCCAAAGCAATAGCAAGTTGTGTTTGGGCTCCCAGTCCTGGAAAAACAATGCACAGACTTTAATTTAAAATCAGAAACGTATTTCAGTTTGAAATAAAGTTATAACAATATGCATTGTGCTGATTTTTCACAAGCGTTACTTAATGATTGGTCACATGACAGTATGTATTAGACACTTTGCTTTATAGAATCATAGAAACATCGAATCATTTGGGTTGGAAGGGACCTTAAAGATCATCTAATTCAACCCCCCCTGCCATGAGCAGGGACACCTACCACTATCATTATTTCTGAAGAATTGACTTCATTTTGGGAGCATCTAATATCAGTGTTGGTATCAAATGAGAACACAGTGGCAAAACTGTAATATCAAAATACTTTAGAGTAAAAATAAATTACTACGTATCTTTAACATAGCTGTTTTCCTTTTGAATCTTATGGCCAATTTCAATTAAAAATGGCAGAAGCGTAGGTGTTCCACAAATAAGTAAATTTCCACAAGTTTTGTGGAATATTGTGTTCTCATCTGATTAACAGATACCACCAGACAATGAAGAATGACACAGAGGAAAAGTAACAGGGAAGAAGACCAAGGAAGAAGATACCTTAAAAATATTCTTACATGATATGCTTCAGTTAGATTTCAGAGATGTAAGCCACTTGATTTTAATGCTTCTGGAAGTGCTGGTGAAAGATAAATGGAGCCGGCACATTGCTGGCAGACAATGGAGGGACTGTGGATCTTTACCATCTCTAAAAGAACTTGGGGCTCAGAACCTCTGTATGGATTGGATATGGGTCTGGACCTCATAATCAGCTCAGAGCCACCCCATCTTTTGGAAGCCACCAACTGCTGCCCAGCTGGGGGCTTACTGCCAGCCCCTCTCCAGGTTCAGAAAGGTGCACCACCCGTGACATGCACAAGCCAGCAAAGAAGCATTTGTGCTAAGGAGAGAGGTCTCTTCCCCTGGCCACCACTGGAGTAGCCCTGCTTTAATTAATTAATTGTGGGGTCAGGCTCCACATCATTTTAATTAACTACTAACTTTCACTGTTGCTGTGGAACAAACTGGTACAAACATCATCAAACCTGTGTTAGTCCCTCTTCTTTTTCTCCTTTTATTTCTGAACTCCAACCACATTGGCTGGGTCTTTTCTTTGTAACCAAAACAATAAATTAGCATTCAGCTGTTTTCATTTCTCATTTCCAAAGAATGGCACCCAGCAGCTATTACATTTAAAAACATAGGTTCCTCATTCCACTTTTGTAGTGTAATGGAAATAAACCACATGGTCAAGCTCTCAGGGAGAGCATTTGGGGATTCAGAAATAGCTTCCACAATCTCCTCTTCCTGGAGGAGGAAGGATTTTTAAATGAGCGGTTCCAGCAAGTGTTCCCTCACAATGAGGCACAAATGCAAAATAAAGAACGAGAGGTCTCCCCGAAGCAGAAGGGTACATGTTATCAGCTGTTGGGCTTCCTGACCTGACTTCTAGTCGATTACGGAAGACACCGCTGAGGCAGTTGCATGTGAGGTGTGGAGGCAGAGGCAGCAGTTAGCTCTGCTGGATCATCACAGGGAGTATTCTCCAAATATTTTGTTCCCAGGGAAGATTTTGTGCAAAGGACCAAACAAATTTCAAGTGTTTACCTAATTGCATGAAAGAGTACAACTAGTTCTCATCCAGAGAAACGAGGGAAAGCTGTTTTTTGCCATGTGTTAAATGCCATGTCCGGCATGGAGCAGCATTGAGCCTGGCTCTCCTCTGGCCAGAGGAGCCACAAGAGTGAGGCTGGGGCACCTTCTTCCAGAGGGATAGATCCGAGGACAAATCAAGCCCTCACAGGTGAGTTGAGCCCTGTGAGCCAATCCCTCCTCATTTTGGATGTATTTTCTCTTGCATCCTCTGCTGCTGTGCAATGGAGTTAGCCAGAGGTGGAAAGCCCAGAGCTACCAGCAACCTGGCTGGAGATATTTTTTGACAAGCAGAAGGAATATGCCACTACAATTGTGAACAAGGGACCCACTTTGTGTAGAAGAGATGCTGCAGCAGGCAACATAAATATTCTACTGATTTATGGGAGGGTTACCATTCAGTAAACGGCAGAGGAAGCAAGCTGAAAAGATTGCCAGGAAGGCTGCTTTTACTCAAAACCACCATTTTTCTTCTTCCCCTCAAAAGTGAAACTAACATTATGACACACACACTGCTTGCTGAACGGAGTATTTGGCTAGCAGCTAGAGTAACACCAGCAGGAATGTCTTGACCTGAGGAGGGTGGGTGAGATACAGCTACTGAAATCCTACTGAAATTGACATTTCTTGGTTTGTTATATGAGGGGATGCTGCAAAAATATTCTGTCAAGTGTTGTGAATTATTTTTAATCCCTACAAAATGTTAGTGGGATAAAGAGCAATATTTTAAAATAGTTTAAAGTATTTTAAATATGAGGAGATAATGGAATCACTAGCACGTTTACCCTGTTTTCTTTCATTATGCGCTTTTGTATCTTTGTGATATTTTTCCACTCCCCTACCCCCCCACCCCCACGATTTGTATTCCTGCCCTGCTTCCTTTGAAAAGCAAAGAACTACAAAGTTGTTTTGGTCCCCAAAAGTCCTACTCTTAAACAAGTGCCGTCTTTGTGTAGGAAATAGTCTTTCCAATGACAGTGGTATAAACCTTATTTAATGAATACACAATGTTAAAGAGAGAAAACTCCACAACATTGCTAAGCAAACACAACACTAGGTAAGCTTCCATCACAGAGGTTCCCAAAATAACAGAGTCTTTTGGCTTTGTAAGTGTGGACCAGATTTTAAGATTTTCTCTTGTGCAACACACAGCCCCTGGACTTTACAAGAAAATGCCCATTGTCTGTTTATTAGTGTGATGTGCCACTGATTTTAAAGCAGACCATACATTTTAGTAACTAGCGAGAAGCTTTGATTTTTGCTGTTAGGTAGTTTGGTTTCTTGGTCCCCTTTACAACTCAGAGGATTCATCTAGATGACTCTTAGTTTCCTTAAGTGTGTCAGATACGTCTTTCTGATACCGAAGCGGAAATCTTTTTACTTTGAGGTCTTTCAAAGAGTCAAACATACAGGATACCAAGGGCACTCTGGTGTAGTACAAACCAGGAGCTGAAAGCTGACCAAGTAAAATAAGTACTTGCTTTTAAACAGTACGTGATTAAATGCTAGAACAAATTTACAAAAACTGTGTAAAGGAAATGCCATATCTCAGTTTTTCTACTGAAGACTTGAGGCCCTCCTGAACACTGTAATTTCCTTTGAAAGAGGAAGAATGTACTAGTATACTCTAATATACTCTGTACCTGGAGTCTGGAGGCCAGACTCCATGTAATTAGCAACCCCTCTTCATCCTAAACTTGACTTCAAGATGACAAGCCGTCAAGGAGACCTCTGAGATGGAAGAGATGAAGAGAATCCTTTTGTTTCCACAGCAGGGATCAGTAAGGCACATTTAGTTATGCAGAACTCCAATGTATCTGGCAGCTTTTCCATTTTCTAAAATCTGGATGAGAGTCCTCACAGTGATGCAGATAAGTGAACAGTATTCGTTACAATTTAATCACTGGACAAAAGAGACATGCATCCGCTGTGTGAGTGGCCAGAGACAGCCTGCAAAGAAATCCATGGAAGTGCCAGCAGACAGAAGGGAGATGATCCTACAACTCAGAGCCCTGCAGCGTCATGGTGGAGGCTGTTCTTCCAGCCTGTATGATGGAGGAATGGCCATGGAGATTACAGAAGTAGGAAGAATGGGTCAGCAGAGAAAGACGTCAGCTAGCACTTAGGATGCACCACAGAGGAAATCTTTCTCCAATAAAAGCCGCAGGGTTTAGTCTTTACAAGAATCTAATACAGACAAAGTAACACAAACAAATCCTATGAATAAACCAAACGAATGAACGAACCAAATGGACAAACAAACAGACAACGACAACAAAACAGAAAAAGAGCAGAAATAAGCCAGGGAAATCTGGGCCTGTAGAGATGCAATCTGTTTATAGCGCTCCTAATGTGAAGAAAATACTTAGACAGTTCTGAGAATCTGTGGATCTCAGTGTTTTCTAGTCCAGCTCCCTGTGGGATACAAGAGAGACATTTCATTCTTCTGTACTCTAGGCACAAAGGCATTTCTTCAGAACACAGACTTATGAACAGAAGGATAAAAATCTAAAATGCCAAGAGATTCATTACATGAATGCAAGCAATGCACCTTTTTATGTTTTTATGCTGAAGGCTTGGGGAAAACAATTCAAATATTTCATTAATTAAAAGAATTACTCTTGCCTGGGGAAGACACATAGTGGAAGAAATCAATGAGGGATTTCACCAAAATGTGAATAGGTGTGAAAGCAGAAGTTTCAGTCAAGTTCTCTCAGAGCAGCTCTTTGAAAGCTGGGTCAGTAAAGAAAGTGCCGTTACTATAAACACAGTCAAGTTTTTACTCTGTGTTTCATTCAGGCATTTCTGATCAAACCGCTCAGCTCTTTTCTGTGTAGACCTGTTGGGCTGGGGAAAAGAAGACCACGAGTATTCTCTAATACCTGCCCTCTTAGCTATCAGTTACACCTTTTCATGAACACTTCTTAACTTCAAGTTTTCAAGCCATTTGCTTACAATGTTTATTTAACTCTGCAAGCCAAGTCAGACCTGTTCATTTAACTTCCTTCTCTGGAAAAGTTATGAAGATTGTCCTAGGGGATACTTGAAAGTCAGTTAAAAAACAAAGCTATTACCAGGCGTAATCAACATGGGATCATCACAGGGAAGTCCTTAGCAATTTATCTCCTTCTACAGTAAGGTCATCTACTTAATGGACGAAGGGAAGGTGGTGGTCGTAAAATTTCTGCATTTCAGTAAGGCCTTTGATACCATCTCTCATGGTACTGTTCTGAACAAATTGTCCGACTATAAGATGAATGGGTACATGCTACACTGGGTGATGAAGCAGTTGAATAGAGCTCAAAGGGTTGTAGTGAAGGGGGCTACATCTGGCTGGTGGTCACTAATGATTTTTCCCCAGAGCTCAATTCTAGGTCGAGTCCTGTTCAACATTTTTATCAATGATCCGGATGCAGGAGTTGAATGTTTCCTTAGTAATTTGCTGATGATACTAAACTTGGAGATGCTGTTGACTCCCTGGAGGGACAAGAGGGATCTAGATACCTTGGATCATTGGCAATCATCAATGGCATGAAATTCAGCAAAGGTGAATGTCAGGTGTTGCGCCTGGGACAGAGTAATGCCAGGTATAGACTGGAAGACGAGCGGCTGGACAGCAGATCAGCAGAAAGGGATCTGGGTGTGCTGGTCAACAGTAAGCTCAACGTGAGCCAGCAGCGTGCCCTGGCAGCCAAGAGGGCAAACTGTATTTTGGGGTGCATTAAACACAGCAGAGCCAGCCAGTCAAAAGAGTTGATCCTTCTGCTATATTTAACATTGGTTCAGCCTCACCTTGAATATTGTGTGCAGTCCTGGGATCCGCAATATAAAAAGGATGTTAAGGACCTTGAAAAAATCCAGAGGAGGGCAATAGAGCTGGTGAGAGGGCTGGTAGGCATGTCCTATGAGGAGAGGCTGAAGGCACTTGGGTTAACTTCTCTGAAGGAGGACAAGAGGTGACCACATTTCTGTCTATAACTTCCTCTCTTCTCTTCCAACAAGGGGAAGTGCTGGCCTCTGCTTCCCGGTCACCAATGACAGGATGTGTGGGAATGGCACAAAGCTGTACCAGGGAAGGTTCAGGCTGGACTTTAGGAAAAATTTCTTTACCGTAAATGTGGTCAGTCCCTGAAACAGGCTTCCTAGAGAGGTGGTTGATGCCCCCTGCCTGCCAGTGTTCTAGAGACATTTGGACAATGCCCTCATTAATACACTTTAACTTTTGCTTAGCCCTGAAGTAGTCAGGCAGTTGGGCTAGACGATCTTTGAAGGTCCCTTCTGACTGAACTATTCTAAATAAATAAATAAATAGATCTTTATTTGTACTTCAAAACTGAAAATAAAGAAGAAAAACTACTTGGGCAGCTGCCACAGTCTTCCTTTGACAGGGCTGGCCCCACATGGTGTAGCTTTAGCCTGTTCCACCCTCATCGCCCTCTTGTTGAGTAAAAAGCCGTTAAGGAGTCTGTGAGTTGTATAGAAGCCTGCTCTTCTAAGATGTTCTGCATACTGTGGAAAAGGCCAGATCTTTTCAAATCAGCCTCTCTTCACTTTGAATACATAGGTCATTACTTAGAACAGACTAGAACAAGATATTGACACTGTTTCAAGGGAAAATTTGCTACTGACATCAGTAGTAAGAGATTAAGAAACAGAATTTTTATTAACAACCTGACACACACATTTCCAAAAGAAACAGGAACAACACTTTTTAGGCTCTCCTGTTGAGCTCTGATTTATGGTGGATATTTTTTTCTGAAAGTACATTACATACATAAGTTACAAAAAACCAAAGTGAAAATAAAAGGTAATACACTTGCAGCATGAGTTACGATGTTGATTTTTATATTCAGTGCTCAGGAACATTTCATAGCAGAAGCCTTTTCCTTCACATTCTTCATCTATAGATGTGTTTCCAGATACAAATACTTAAGGAAATCTCTCAGGAAGCACTACAGAATCAAGCACCTTCTGAATGCCGAAACACAAACAAACTGCAAGCTTTTTATCTGTTTTTCTACTTAAACTTTGGTAACATTTAAAAAAAGACACACACACTAAATAATCAAAATTCATGCATATTTAGAGCTGGCTTGCAGATGCTCTTTAGTACACAGGAAATACAGGTCAGGTTACTCTTCCTGGTGTATACACAGTAATCTTACTAGTCCATGAGAGAGATTAGCACTCATACCTAACATGTACTGCTACAGATATACTACAAATCACCTTAACAAATCTGTCTCAACTATAATATCATAATTTATCAAGTGTAAGTGCTACTTGGACATTGTGATGCTTTGACACAGTGCATGACTTCACTTCGTGACATGCACAGTGCTATCACAGCAGAGTTCAACCCACACACTCTTCCTTGCAGGACTTTTTTTCCCCTCCCACTGACAACGCAGTGGTGCTTTTTTTGTTTTGTTTTTGGAGCTTGTTAGCACTGCTTCTAGATCAGACCCAAGGAAAATTGTACGTGTTGCACCCACCAAGAATGGTCTTTCAAGAAAAAGGTTACTAAGAACTAAACAGCAACTGTAAAAGATGCCCCTTCCCCCCCCCTTTTTTTTTTTTTTGGAAATTCATGGTTGCTTTGACATAGAAGCAGCCTTACTCAGTATTCCCTAGGATAAACAGAAATGATTTCATCTGACATGCAAAATGAATGTGGGGTTATAGTCACACAATATCAAAAATTGAGCAAGAAATTCATATGTAAAATTATGCCTTCTGACAGCTGGTACTTTTCTTTATTGTCTTTTTTTCTCCGCCTGCTCTTGCTGTCTCAAGGGCATGATTGAAAAACTGGGAAGTGAATGTCATAGTTTGCAAGCAGCAGAAGTATGTCTCAGTGGCTTGAAACAAAATCCATTTGACTCTTAATATCACCTGTGTGGTAGGGAAAGAAGAGAGAGAATATACTCTGGCAGTAACATAATCACCATTTTGAAAACATTACCCAGGACAGCCATGTACTTACTGTTTTGGCCTAGCTAACTCACCTACTCTGTGCTTCCCCAGGCATTTATTGCACTGGCTTCCAGCCATACACCTTCAGTAAACTGCGCTGTCTTGGACTGAAGCAATTTCACCTTCAGCATAATCTCTGCTACTCCGGAATCAGTTCTATAGCAAGTTAAAATGAATTTTCCGATGTAAACGCAGAATGGACAGCACAGTTACCATCACATCTCAGAAATGGAGTAGTGTTTAACAATACACATTAGGAAAGTGGAAATGTGTGCAAGGTAAACATACATTTTTCAAATACTTTTCACATCACCACAATAGTAGCCTTTCCTGTTAGGCAAGTTTAAAGAAATAGATTCTCCATTTAATGAGTTACTCTGATTAGTTCTCTGTCAAAACATTTCTCTGTGCTTCGTTCACCCTGTCCACACTTGAATGTTAAAATTACTGCAATTAAAATGCACATTGCAAAATACTTCTATTAACTAGTCCTTTCCCATACCTATACCCCTTGTTGTCCATCCTTAAAGCTTTTTGTAAGCAGAAAAGTTTTCAATCACAGAGAAGGGTATTACCTCAGCTGTTAACTCAAAAGGATGAACTAAATTGATAAATAGTGCAAGGAGTACAAAATCATTCACATACAAATTCAAGTAACCAGTTTTAAATCTACCAGGACAGACTGAGATTAAAACCTCCTCGTAACAATCATCCTTACGACAAAGCCTGTGATTATGAAGAACGTGAGTTGTCTTCACCAGAAACTAACTTCTTCTGTACAGCTCGAAAATGAAGCTGCCTACTGCATATGGGATCAGTCTACCAACACAGATATTAATCACCATTCTCCCAATAAACAAACAGATCTTATCTGGAGGATTTACAAATAACTACTTATCACACAATGTAGAAGTCAAACAATTTTAAAAAAGCTCTTAGCTAAAAACTCCTTTGTAATTGTTCCTCTTTCTCCAGAGACCGTCTGTTCTAGAAGACTTACTCCTGCTACATACATGTATTTTTCTGAGTAAAGTAACCGGCAATTCTGAGTCAGAGCAAGCAGTCTGTTGTAGAGCTACACAATGGTTGTTTTCTCTCAGCAGATCTAAGGGTTAGCAGCCTAACTTCAACACTGAGGTGTAGTTAAACGTGTAATTTTTTGATTTAATTACTCTATTGCTAAGGAATCTGCTACCTGGGCAACACACTGCCCTTTCTATGTTTGGTGCAACTGGAACGTTTGAAAACACTGTCACAACTTCAAAAGCTGAGTTTTAAAAGTTAAAAGGTAATTGAGCTTTTTGGTTTTGAAGTTGTGACAACACTTCCAAATTTTTATTTAGGCTGATTTTAGAAATCTGAGCTGTGCTGCAAAATTGCATCTTTAATTAGCATAGGTTTTATACATTCATTCTGGTCGCCATCGATCTCAGCTTGTACATTTCAGCTTTTGGACCAATGGCTCCTCGTATTTAGCATAATTTTAATTTGGAGAGTTTCCAGCTTTTATTGCTTAGTTTACAAGGGGAAGCAATGTAAGAAGTTATTATTCTCCACCCACAGACTTTTTCCTGTTGCAATTTGAAATAAAAAAAAAAAAACAGAAGTCAAATAATTTTATTTTGCTTTTAACTAAATTATTTTGGGTTTGCTTATCTGCAAATCAAATTTTAGAAGAGTAGTGAGTTATAAAAATGGCCTCACACTTCCAACTACATGCCCACCCCCCCCCAGATTGTTCTTTAACTGTTTAAAATAGCCATTTATCACTTGAGGTACCATCATACAGTGATGGGGAAAAGGTTAGTTGGTTTGTTTGTTTTTAAAGGGGAAGAAATATTTTTTAGGACAAAATACTTTATTTTTTTTTTTCCAAAACATGTTCAGGCAGATGTAACAAGAACAAAGTACAATAAAAAAATGACTCATGGCCTCCAATAGTTCATAAAGCACTAATTAAATACCTAATGTTTTGTCAAAGTTCTGTTCAGTCCAATATACATTTTTCATATTACAGAGGTAATGCCCACTTTACAGTGGCATCAGATAAAGTTTGTAAGACCATTATAACACAGTCACTAGTACTTGCTCTATAAATATACCAGCTTTTGACATGGTTTTATTTTACTCTAAACACATTGAGTGTAGTCTGAAGTCAAGTATAAATATCTTTCCTTGTGTCAGGAGTTCAGCACTAAGCTCAACAGGTTTGCATGGAATCTACCAAAACTCTTTCTCACGTAAGTATTTATTTCATGATAGGAACTTTTAGCACCAGTCAATCCAAACAATGCTCATTGACTGTAACTTCTCTTTCAAAATGGAGAAGATGCACATAACTTGATGGCAATAAATGAATATATTTTTCTTCATGAAACCCTGCACAGCTTTTTTGTTACCTTTCAAAACTAATTGTGAACTACAGTGTGTCACATGCCAAACATGAAAAGAATGTTTGACAATTCAGAAACTGTCAAGGTTTCTCCTCCCATGCCATCTTTGCAGAGAAGGATAAAATAAATCAGTATAGACTGTGATCTCTTCTTCAGTATTCTAGCATTAAAGAAAATTAGAAGGCATTTTTTCCCCTCCTGCAAAATTAATTTAGTCAACATAAGTGGGAGTGAAGCATTTGACAAATTCTATACACAATGTATGTTGCGCCAGAAATAATAGTTCCAGCTTGTACTTTTACTTTCATGCCAATATTAATTCCACAGATAGCTCAAGAATGTAATGTATCTGTTGTGACCATCTATTTTGTAGGGCAAATCTCATTTTGGTCAATCTTTTTTCCCCTTTCTATCTAAACCATTCAGAAAAAGCTAAGAGAGAAGTTTGTAGATAGACGTAACTAGAGCACCTACTGCATTTAAGGCTTGAGGATGCAAGAATAAAGGGCATGGGGACAAAAGGGGCACGTCTGTCCCCTGTAGTGGAATACAGTGCAAAGAGCCCCAAGCCAGCTGAGACTCCAGCCAGCCATTCCATGCAATACAGAATAGTGGCATTACATTTGCGAAGAGGACAGGTCTAAACAGCCTAAAGTCAGCTTTATTGTTTCCATGCAGCAAGCTTGAGTACCTCTGCACTGGTTTTCCTTGTGCCAGAATAAGCACAGGGGAAGATGTTTTTTAATCACATCTTTGCAGTCTTTTCTGGCACCCCATTTCCTAGTCTGAAAATGTTTCTTATCTTATTGTTTTGCTAAGGTTGGAAAATCCAATGCCGACACACGTCATTAAGACTTTTTCCCCACCCTTGTGTTCTTCTTCAGGGGACTTCGTTTCAATTTTAAACATGATCTGGAAGAAGCTTCTCAGGTGTCGCAGAAATTCAATTCTGAGGGAGAAAAAACAACAGAATTTAAGAAACAAAACAGAAAGCCCATCAGCAGTACCTACCAGTGCTGATTCCAGCAGTAAGCACAATGGGTACAATACGCATGAGAAGATTGCTTAGTACAGAGAAATAGGTCTACAAGCTCCAAAAATTCTTACTTGCGTTGTTGCTAGTGATCCCTACTGAAATCACCATATGCTCTATATAAGCAGACAGAGAAAAAATGCCTGCCAACAGCAAGACAAAACAGTGATGAAGGAAGAAATGTGATGAAGGAAGACAGGAGAAAAAAAAGGTGTAGCCAGGCAAGGTCACTTACCCATGATGCTGACTCTCCATCAGGGCCATATGAACCCAGTACCAACCTATGGTAATCCTCTCCCAATATTTAAAGCAGAAATAAAAGATGAATAGGAATAGCCAAGAGGTTTGCATACGTCAAAAAGAGACATCAGATCCTAAAGCACGTGTTTGATTTGTACTGCTAACTATTCCACTTCTGGGTTACGTGTTTCTTTAGAATCACTTCCAGATTCTTCATTCTTCCTGTTTTTTCATTAGTAATATTAGGATATTAGGAAAAATTTCTTTCCTGTGAGGGTGGTCAAACACTGGAACAAGCTTCCTAGCAAGGTGATTGATACCCCATGACTGTCTGTGTTCATTTGAGTAACGCCCTTTAATTTTTAGTTTGCCATGAAGTTGCGAGGCAGTTGGACCTGATGATCTCTGTAGGTCCCTTTCAACTGAGCTGTTCTGTTCTATTCTCTGCTGATTTTCAGGGGGAAAAAAAAAAAAAGTAATTTCCTTTCATCATTTTAGAAGGGGGGCATAAAGAGCCTAAATGGACACAGTACTTCTAAATGCATACTGACCAGAGGAGCAGCAACAGGAAAAATAGTGAAAAGCATAAAAAAGAACTAACAAACAAACAAAACCAGCAAAACAAACAAACAAACAAACCAGTTGAAGATGACATTCCTACTGGCTTCTTCAAAACAGGGAATAAGCAGTTACACCGAAGTGTTACAAACATAAAAATAATAATTGCTCATGACAGAATTCTAGTCTCTTCGTGTCACAGTCACAGGCAAGTCAGCAGCCTTGAACTAATATTTAATCTCCTATATCAATTAGCATGTAATATTTTTAGGTTAAGTTTCACCTTTGAAGAAAGAGAATGTCCCAGTCCACACATTTGTACAGCCAGCAATCTGAAAAAAGCCTCTGCTTTGCATGCTAAGAACATCATCACAAGCTTATCACACTTGTGTCATAACCCTAAATCAACAGAAAGTACCCACAAAATGCTAAGGAGTAGACCAAGAGCACAGTACAGTCCTCACTTAAACACCACAGGGCCTCCTGGTACCTCTTAATCACAGAAATTCAGGAGTATCCAAACATGAAGCACAGTGAGAGCTGCAGGAACAGAATTTGCTTTACCCACTTGAGTGTTGCTGCTCCTGTGCTTGGACACATGCATGGGGAGAGGAGGGGAACAGCAGTAGCTTGGCAAAGAGAGGCTCCTGTTACCGACACTGGTCTGTGCTTGGTAAGATCTGTGATTCATCTCTGGAGCAGTCAGCTGAATACCTCTGCAGGGTGAACATGGGCACATGGCTCCTCCAGTTATGTAAACCTTTTCACCCCACCTTCCTGGGCTAGTGACCAGCCAGTTACAGGCACCAGCTCTCATTTCTTGAATGGGTTAACAGTTTAAAGGAAGAAATGAAGAGTGCCTTTTCTCCCATGCCTCCCCAGCTGCAAGGGTTCTGGTTGCTGCTATAATAGGCAAATGGGCATACGCTGGCACAAATGCTTCAGTAAAGCTGACAGGCAAAAGCTGTGTACCAGCCTCCGTGTTAGCTGGGTCCTTTCCCAGAGCTTTGGCAGTGTGACATGCAAGCAGCCAAGCCCAAAACAGCAGGAACACAGTGTTGAATAGCAAGGAGGGCACAGAATAAGCTGCACAAATGCTGCACAAAGGCAGCATGGAACCAAAATCTTTGGGGAAAAATCCTTGAAGCTGACCAGCAAGATCTGCAACATGTTCATGGGATTTGTTCAGCCTGTACCTCTCTTTGTATGTTTGTAGACTTCCATGCTGATCTGCCTATTCTTTTGAGTAAAGACAGAGTGAAAAAGCAAAAGGGCTTTGCAAAAGGGAATGGGAGAGAAAGGGAGGCTGCCTGGAGACCAGGAAGGAGAATTTTTGAGCAGTGGGAAGAGGTAAGAACTCTGGAAACAGGACAAAAAGAGGGGGAAGAGACAAGGATAGGTGACAAAATGAGGTAGAAAGTGGTTTGGTATTAGCTTGAGGCTGATACAGGTCTGGTATGAGAAGGTCTACATCCCAAATAACAGAGGTGGCTGCATCAAACACACATGTACAGACCAGAGGAGTGATGGAAGGACTGAGAAGTATAGCACAGTTTATTTTGCTGGAATTTTAGTCTGTATCTTCAGGCAAGAACAAGGCAGAGCTGAACACTTTCCTTTAAGCCAAGCTAATTGAGCCACACCTGAGATACTCCTCAGGGCAAGCCACCTCCAAATTAAAAATCATTGTACTACCATAAAAAAGAAAAAAGGCATAAAAGTCTGTTTACAGAATTGCCATCTTTCCCCAGAAGCCTGCTAAACAGCAGAGATAACACATCCACTTCACACATTTTAGCTTGCTGTCATGGCAAAGTGACCAGCTTGCCAATCACCGCCAGAGAAGACCTGGGCACCACCAACAGCTTCTTTGCCCCTCTACCCCAAAAACAGAGCAGGGCACAGGGGAGCTCACTCACAGTCCCCCCAGACTGTGCCCATCACACCAGGGGACACAAAGGTGCCAGAGCTGACCCTGCCAGACCTGGCCTGAAGTGTCTGCTCTCAAGACCAGACTAAGTTGCTCCAGAGTACCAGATCCTAGCCCCCACCTGCTCCCACCCTGGCCCATCACGTGGGGAAGGGGAGGCCTTGGTCATGGCCCACCCAGGGGAGGAGGGAGAAGGGGCAAGTGAGAGAGCAGGGGGGCCGTGCCTATTCCCATTCCCTCTGGCTGAAACCCCCAAATGGCCTTGGAGCTGGGTCTGGGGGTCAGCTTAATGGGGCTGGGGTAGGACACTAGCATGCCTGCAGTGAGTGTCTGTGCCACAAGCCATGCCACAGGCCCTGCCCAGCCAACAGGTTTTTCCCTGGTGGCAGCCGAATAAACACCAATGGTGATGATCGAGCAGCGGCAGGTGCCACCTTCTGTGGCGAGTCTTCCCTCAGGCTGTGGCTGCCTTTTCTTCCTTCACTCATCTCGGCCCTGTCAGGTATTCCCCTGACATTTTTGGTGGCCTGCGTGCCACAGCTGTTGAGCAGTTCTCAAACGCAGTTTGTTCGTACTTTTGCTCCAAAGCTTTTTCCTCCCTGAGGCCACTCAAGCTGGCAGCAGTGCTTTCTCGCTGCTCTCCTTCATGTGTCCTGCTTCATGCCGATTCACCTGCACGCAGACTAGCCCATCCTGCAAGACCTTCATTTCTTGCTTGATTTAAAATGTGTTGTTCTGCACAATTCAGCAAGGTGGTGGCACAGCCAGCTCCCAGTATTAAGCTCAGCTTGACAGACATGCACGCACTTCTGTGAAATCTGGAATATATATAGAAGACAATCCAGCTGGCCTCAGACCAAGTGGTCTTTTGGGGAGTAGTATCCCTCCTCAGGACAACGTTGCTCATGGCATTGCCTCCACGTTATCAGGGGCAAAGGACATCTACCAGGGAAATGCACAAATGTGGAACACATTTCCTCATTGTGGTGGATGTATTCCAGAGTACCATATTCCCCTCACAGTGCTCTAATCCACCAAGTGAACTGTCACATTCACGCTACATTGTGCTAGGCGGGGAACTTAGTCTAGTTATATGGTTTATACACTCCAGCTTTGGAGTCTGGAGGTTAAAGTGTTAAATGCAGTCATGTCACAGTCCCAAGAGAGGAAAGGAGAGACAATGAAATGGAACACGACAGTAATTTAGTTCAAAAACTTGTGAATTAATGAGCCGCTCAAGGGCCAAATTTCTCAACCCTTTACCAGCTGCTTTAGTGAGGGCTTGATCTCACTTGAGATCATGAGAGTTGCATGATCTCATGTGACACATGCTACTCCAGAATGGCTGCTACTGACCTTCATCCCTGTCATACACTACCTAGCCTGTCAGAACTGACAACCCACGCATTTGAAATCAGCCTGCTTACAAAATAAAATAGTGTGTTCGCATGACTTGCATGGTATTAAAAAAAAAAAAAGGGCTGAGCAATGCATGTCATTGCTTTGTTTCACCTTCTTAACTGTGCACTTCAAACACTGATATTTACTACTTCGTATGCCTTTCACATGCATATGCTCTTCAGATGGGATTACTTTACCCCTGCAATGGGAAGCTTTCCTGTCTTCCTCCTCAAAATCTGATGAATGTTATTTCTAAGATAATAGGTGTTGAGAATAGCAGTTAGGCAATTTCTAGAGCTTATGTGATGGCACCACCATTCTTCAGTTATCACAGTACTGTACCTTTCACGTATACAGCACCGGTACCATGATAACCGAAAAAGGACAGTTCATAGTCTTATTGTTTGACACCATTGCCAGATAAACACCCCCCACCCCCATCTTGCTTAAAGAAAAAAACTCTTAGTCTCTATGAATAACTGTCAGCCACTTGTCATTCTGCTAGAGCAAATGAAATTTTTGATGCTGGATTCCCTTTACCTACCTGCATGTTGAAACTAACGATATGAGAAATTTATTCTTTTTGTGTCCTCTGAACAAGTACCAGCCACAGACAAATCTTTAACAAAATTCAAGACTAAAGGACATGACTAAACTCCACTGTTCAACAGGGCTAAAGCTCTAGGGCTGCACATAGCTCCAGAAAGTGAACTCTTGAGCTTTTTCCTTTGGACAGTCACAGCTTTAACATTTGGCTAACCATTCAAAACATGCCATTTAATGCCACAGCTCCAGAGAAATCACTAGGAAAACAAGGTAGTGTATGCTAGGCAACAAAAAGCTAACTGACGTACGCATACAATACGAGACCAACAACCAACAATAAACTCCATCTCTGTAATTTTCATTGCCTCAGAATCAGGAATAATATAGAACAGTAAGGAAATAATCTTCTAACATGTAGAAATAAATATAAGGTAACTTACACCACCTGTTTCATTTGAAGATGGGTACAAGTTGTTCTGTTGTTCTGACTTAGATAGTATCTTCCATACAGAAAAACATCTGTCATAAAACTACCAAATTAAACAAGACTAGGTAATTAAACTGAACAAAAACAACTTACGTGTATGGAGACAGAGGTCCTAACAGGACTTTGGAAACATCCTGTTGTCCAAGGGTCATGAGCAGCAGAACAAGGCTCTGGTTTGTTGAATCTACACAGCCTCCCTGCAAACCAAAATGTTTTAATAATTAATCTCTGTACAAACCAGAAATTGGGATGGGAAGAGAGTAACAGAGGAGAAAGATACACTTAAAAGGCTGAATTAGTGCTCTCAATTTTCATGGCCCAAAAAGATAAAAATCTACATTTTGTAATGATGATACATTAATTTCACTTGACAGGCTGGGAAAGGAACAGAACTCAACCAAAAATCAATAACCATGTCACACTAAAAAACGCATCCATTTTTCCCAACTTATTCTCTTCTAACACTACCAAAATTGAAACATTTCTGAACTCTAGTAACAACCATAAGCAGGAAGGTGACATGAACTTTTGCATTTCCACTCCTTGTAGTAAACTGAAAATAATTTAATAAACTGTAGCACAGCACATATAAAGATACCAGGATTTGCAGTACCTTATGGTAAGTATAAAGTATTACATTTAGACAAATAATAGTTCAGCCTTAGCAGCTGCAAAACAGTAAGTTAAAAGCTGATCGACATATACCCTCCTAAGCACCTACTGTTAATTTTTGTGGTTTTGCATATGTTTTCTCTCCATATTTATAATAGAATGGAATATTTTTATCACTTTGTGAAAGAGCCACTATGTAGAACTACATATACAACAGTCAAGTAAGTACAAGAATAAGTCATACATGCATGGTAAATTGTTTTGTATGCAGAAAGTGTTAACTATGATGAATATGAAAATTGGAATATGCAAATTAGGCTTTCCTTGTTTACAAAACTTAAACAAATTAAAAGGGTAACCTTCAGTCAATACTAGTGCAGAGAGAATTTACTAGGTATGACTATGCAAACACATGGAAATAAGAGACATAACATTATTCTGTATTTTCCTCATGTTCATCCTGATCCAAAGCCCCACAAAGTCTGTGAACAGTTTCCTGCAGGTTCAGGTTCAGGTTCAGATGCTAAACCCTCTACAAGCTCTCTGGAAAAAGCAAAACTGCAGAGCCATCCTTTTAAAACTGAACTCTCTAATGAGGTAAACTGGCAACTACCTTTCTGGGCAAAGAGAAAACTGTCATCATTTTCAGAGCTATCACCATTCAAACAGGCAAGGGAGGAGCAAAATAAATTCTGGAATAGATAGACTAAAAAAAAAATGATTTGACAACTTGAGCATACTTGCCCATTAAGAGTACAGAAAGAAGGACCTTTCCAAGGAGAGATACCGAATGTTTAATTTTCAAGATGGCCTTGTATCAGTATGACAAGCCTCAGCCCCATCCTTTTAAAAAAAACAAATTCTGCACTTCATGTAACAAGTAGTATACCACAATCAAGGAAACATCTTCATTACATATTCCACCATGATCTAACTCATAGGAACACACTTTTACAGCAGCTCTTGTCATTTAAACTAGGTGAACCTACTACACCAACGTTGAGAGGTTCATGTATTCAACCTAATGCTATCTACAGGAATGATAAAAATTATGTTTTCTCTTGAATGAACAAAGCACCAGCAGAATTTGCTAGTGCAACCTAGAGCCACAGCTCTCACCAGCTGCACTTGCAAATCTGAAACACGTAGAAGAAGCAGATGAGCATTTGGAAAGATGTATGCCTGATAAAGCACTTTTTATATCTGTAGTCATCTACTAATTCAAAATGCTCTTTACCATTTGGATGAAAACTTTACCTTTTGATGATTTTTTTTTTTAAAGCTGAAAACATTATAAAACGTCTATTTTTAATCCCTAAATTTATGACCTAGTATACAAAAAAAGCTTCAATTAGCAGAGACAACCATGTCCTGTACGATATATCAACACATGATGCATCCATCAGATCTTAGCTGCCATGTCCTGTACGATATATCAACACATGATGCATCCATCAGATCTTAGCTGCTCACAAGATCTCCCTTGCTGCAATGAGTCAGTCATCCCTACTATTGAGCATTAGCAATGTATTGTCATGCCCATTCCCACACAGGCAATTGCCATACAGGCAAATTAAGTGATTTGCTTGTAATCTAATGCTGACAGAACAGTAGCTTGTGTCAAATTAAATACAAAGAGATGCCACTCCCAGGGAGGCCAACTTTTCTCCCTCAATCTACCTGCTGCTTACTCAGGAGTGCAAAAAGAACAATCCTCCCACTAGAAATGGGATGGGCAAAGTCAGAGCTAAACTGCTGACATTTGTTCCAAAACAGCCGTCACTGTTACCAGCCTAGGATGCAGTTTGTAGTTCATGTTGATTCAGTTTATGGTAGTTTCTCCATTACTGTTTCCACTGACAACAGAGCCAGATCCAGGACATAAGTAGAGACACAGGCCACTTAAAATCCAGTCAATTTTGAAATGCTGCAATACAAATATCACAGTCTATATGTACAAACAAAAATAACTCTGGGCGTTTGACAACAGTGTTTTGAAAAGGATTATTCTTCAGAGCTTGAACCCAGCTTGAATTAAGTCTTGCTAACACTTTAGGATACACACAATTTTCTCTCTTACATGTGTGGTGTATACTTGCATGCCTCAATACACCCTGAGGTGTATCATTCATTAGGTGAAATGCAAAACTGTTTTCAGTGGGATAGAGCTGAGACATATCCCACTGAAGCAAGGTCATCTCCAAAGTTAAGCCTTCAGTGAAATGCTTCACTTGTATTACCTCTAGTTACACTGAACAGCCTTACCCCTTACACCCTCCCAAGCTCCCGTAACAACTCTAACTTTCCTCACAGAAGAGCTCAGACTTAATTAGGTATTACATCCTCCCCAGTTTCCCCTGATCACTAGGGATATAAGCATTCATTTCATTTCCAGTTCTTCCAGGCCCTTCCACCCTGTCAATCATCTACTATATAAAGTTCCCATAACTAGCTTCTTTCAAATGCGTGAAGGGACGCTTTCTTTATTGCCCTTCTACAATTAAGCTTATGTAAGAATTGCACACAGATTTCTAAAGACAAAACTAGTTACTCCATGTCCCTCTTTCAGGGCCCCTGTAATTAGCACTGTGCCATTTACTATTAGTCAATTAGCTCTGATATCCTTCCTTCAACAAAGATACATTAAAAAAAGCTCCACAGACTCCCAGAATCACATGCCCTCTTCAATTTCTTTTTGAAGGTTTAGTAATAGGCACCATTTAGCACTTAGTATAGCAAGACTCAACTCCTTAGATTTGCTATGTGGTAAAGTTCATCTAATAGCAAGCATTAAGCAAGCACTTCAAGAGATGCCTGTGAGCCCCTTTAAACAGTAATGAACTCCAATAGCAGTGTGGGTGACCCTGACTGCTAAAACCCTCTGCAGAGAATCATCTTCAATGCTGCCAGGATGCTCTTTTCTGATAAAACCTCTCCAGCCCCCGCAGCACAGTACCTACAGATAAGGCACAGATGGAGAAACAGTTTCGAGCAGAAAACAGGCAATTGAAGCACAGGGAGAACAATTCTCCCAAGCCCTTTTTTCAGTGAGTAACAAGTGTAAAGAGAGTGGGTCTTAAGGACTGCCTGCTCAAAGCAGTCTGTTCTTGTCCCATGCACAACTTTCCAAACTTTTTACTGTTTCACCAGACATGTTATATAGGCAAAGAAACAACAACAAAATACACAGTACATTCAAAACAGGCAAACATCACACACTTTGCAATGTGTTTTTTATACCCTCTCTTGTGTCAACACTGGATCAAACTGACCCAAGCTTGAAAAGAAAAACATTTTTTTTTAATTGTTGGTGAGCACTCTGTGTCATAACATAAATTGCTTAACTCAAGTGCCAACTTTGTCATGGAAGGCCACAGCTAACAGCCTCATTCACTAAGAGTCTGATCTTCAAAAACAGTGAAAACCCATGCCCCATCAGTTCATCATTCAAAGACTTGTCTGTTCCCCAAATACCTTTTTGTGTTGTCCTGAGATATGTACTATCTAGGTTTGCTTTGCAGAATTTGACTGAACACATTTAATGGCTGCAGTATGTCCAAAATTAAAATCATCTAGTCATGGCCTTTTCAGTCCTCTTCATTTTGGTAGTTCTGACTTCTGACTCCACAGAAAGTATATCATCTGGACAGACTCCCCCCAATAGTTTCAATCTGTCAACTGCTGGACGGTTTTCAAGGGAAAAGAGAAGCTATTGCTGCTGATAAAAACATGTAGAAATTGGATTTTCATGCCTGCTTTAATCTGACTACCTGAACATCTTTTCCAAGAGGTCTACGCAAAGTAACAGGTGTACTGAATTTTACCTGTTTTTTTTTTTTAAAAAAAAAAAATGAAGATTTTACAATTCACCCCTCAAAAATAGCTAACTGTTGCTACACAATCGTTTGTAGAAATGTAGAGATGGTTTCACTGGCTGTTAGCTCTCCAAGCATGCTAGACTTTCAAATGCAAGGGGTCTGACCTGCACCCAGGAAAAAAATCTGTTTGTGGCACTTCTGAGATAAGAACCCTGGACTAGAAATGATCCTTTACAGTTTTACCAATAACAGCATTACCAGTCTGTATAGACAGAAGAGTGCTTGCAAACCTCTAACAGTACTTGTATTCTTTGTCTCTCCGAATGACACAGTCCTTCGTAAGCATCTATATAGCTGTTTGGGAAGGGAAACTGCAGAGTATTTTTGGAATCTTTTTCATTGCTTGCATCTAAGAGGAGAGGGAAAGTCCTCTAGCAACATGGTGCATGTAAGACAAGTTTTAAACACAGCAGGGAATACATGAAATACTTTTCGGTGGCAATGTTAGGGTTATACTTGAGTTCTAGCATATACTAAAAAAAATAAAGAAATAGTTGAAGACTGGAACAAGTGGGCAGGTTGGTAATTCAGACAGATAAAGAATGTGTTTGCAGCAGAGAAAGCAAAAGATAACAGATGAACAACCTATCCACTGGCATGGATGTAAGGTCTAAGACTAAGGGGTATTTTTATAACTGACTACATTACCTAAAACAGGCTATTATTAATGGCATTTTAAATAATTTGCCATGTCCTAACAGGTTATTCTACTTCAGAGCAAATAAATCTTTATTTATTAAGACATTGAGTACAATTTGTAAATGGCTGCCTCCTAAAGGCCAAATGTGTTTTGTCAGCACTAACAACTGCTTATTTTAACATCAGTGGAGATACACAACGAGAGTTGATAGGTTCTTTATTAAATCAGAAGCTCAGTAATTGCTAAATAATTTGTTAGACTGAGAGGTGGTCATCTATTAGAAGTCTCACCACAAATGAAAACAAGCATTTTAATAAAAATAATCATGCTGTGGGAAATTGTGATGCACTTAAGATTCTTACGGAAACTCTGTCCTACGTCCTTTCTAACAAACCATTTAGTCAGTTCCTCATACAACAAACCTCAGGACATTTGAGTTTGTTATTGCCACAGTGAAGTGGCCAGCATTGAGGCTAGCTACTTTTTTCCTTCCTTCCTCTTTCTCATACTTTCCCACTCACAACACCCCATTGCTACTGCTAGTGCATTAACACTTATGTCGTATGATTAGAAATGTAAGGTGACCACATGAAGCCAAGTGACCTCTGCTGCAGACAGAAGGCAATGAAAGCAAAATTTGTCTCTACTATGATCTGTAGTAACATATCCTGGACACAAGAAATAACATGGCAGAGTAACTTATTATACCAGTAAATGATCCATTCAAAACCACTCCTCATCTGGATCAAGAATACGCTTGTAGCATCAGATCACTTTTCTGTTTGGAACTCAGCCTGTCTGAGGGTACCCCGAAATCACCTGTTGCTTCATCAATATATCATCACCTTCTTCCCCTTCAGCTATACACACAAAACATATTGGCCACTTACCCTATAGATCTCCTCAAGCAACAGCTTAGCACAATTCTGGCCAAGTTCCTCAGGAAGCACAGCTGCTCCTTGGCCCTGAGGGTTTGAAGCTAGCTCAGCACTGAGAATAGTGCCGTTGATGGTTTCTGCAATAAGGCACATGCCAAATCCTGGAGATCTGTAAGAAAAGCACATTTGATTTGAAAACAAAATTGAATAAGAAGCCAAGAAGAAATGTCAACCTCCTCCTCAATTCACAGGCAGCTCCACTCATACGACACTACTGGAAATGTGGACTTACTGACAAAATTCCTGTTCTATACATTTCATTCATCCTGAAAAAAACATTAATTTAGAAGTTAAACCCACTATCATTAGCGCCAAATATACTGTGCTGGATATTCCTGGCACAAACTCTTTAAAAAGAAAAGTAATTAAAAAAACAAAACAATCAAGCCTCAGAATAACAATTTTTGTTAAAAAAAAAATTTGATGAACATTTCTAAAGTATCTGGAGTTTCTTCTCTGTTATGTTCAAAAACAAAAACAAAACCGACTTTCTTTAGGAATCCATCTCTTTCCCTGGAAGCTTCGCCACGTAGCAAGATCAGACCCATAGCCCTAGCATCAAGAAGGAGGATAAAAGAACCTGATTCATATTACTTGAATTTCCAGTCACTTCTTTTCACTTACAGTTCAATATCATCCAAATCATTACAACCACACAAGAATTCTGAACATATAATTTGAAGAAAAAAAATGCGTTTTACTGAGAGTTTAGGATCCTAAAAAATGCTACTGTGTTAAGAAACACTTTTGCTACAACAAAGTAACAGATGTCTGAGTATGGCTTGCTGAGAAATCAGATAGCTATAACAAGGGAAAAAAAACATAAGATCTTTGTATTTATAGACTCTAGAAGAACACTAACAGCTAGCCATTCAAAATAAGGTTAGCTTCCCTCCACTTACAGGATTTCCCACAGTTCTGGACTCCTGCTGCCTCCTCTACCCAAACTTAATTAAAATAGTCCCACTGACCCCAAACCTACCCAGAACAGTAAGGAACACCACCGACACCAACAAATCACAAAAACAAAGCCTAATCACCAGTAAACACATGTACTGGGTCTGGCTGGGATGGTGTTAACTTTCCTTGCAGTGGCCCATACAGTGCTGTGCTCTGCACCTGTAGCTAGAACAGCACTGGTATCACTCCAGTGTTGTGTCTGCTGCTGAGCTGTGCTGGCACAGCATCAGGACTTCCTCCAGTCCCACCAGAACCAGCAGGCTGGGGGTGGGCAAGAAGCAGGGAAGGGACATCACCAGGGCAGCTGACCTAAACCAACCAAAGGGATATTCCACACCATGTGGTGTCACAATCAGCAATAAAAGGTGGGAAAGGGGAAGGAGAAGGTGCAGCTGTTGTTATGAAGACTGTCCTCCCAAACAATTGCTACATGTATTGAAGCCCTGCTTTCCAGGACGTGACTGAGCATTGCTCATTGATGAGAAGTAGAGAATTTTTTTTCTTCCCTTTGTGTTTCCACATGGTCTTTGCTTGTTCCCCGCCCCCCCCCCCCATTTTCTTTTCCCTTTAATCAAATTATCCTTATATCAATCTTTGAGACTTCATTTCCTTCCCAGCATACTTTCTTCTCCCTGCTCTTCTTCTGAGGAGGGGGAGTGAAAGAGTACTTGTGGTGGAGTATGGCTGCCCAGCAGGGTAAAACTACCACAACACACTCTTTCAGTGTCAAAGAAGAACAAGTCCTTTACATGCAATTCAGTAGGGAGTGAACAAAAAGCTATCAGTGATTCCCACATATATTCAACTGCCTGTACTTGCTAAGCAACACAGAAAATATGTTAAAGATGTTTCTCTTCTTCTTTCCTTCCTGTGAAAGACTGAGAGAGATCTAGACAGCAAGACAAGAACACTGTCAAAGATGTTATTTCTTAGGGGCTACAGCTTCGACATAAATCCTTTAGTAATTATACCTACAAGCAGATTTTGTTAGCGTTCAGTAGCATGTGGCAAATTGCCTAAACAAAAAACAAAATCATCTAGTGCCTCATCCATACGCAGCCAGGATTAGGAAGTATCTGCACAAACATTCTTCTGCAAATTCTATAAACAGAACCAGAAAGTTTTTGTTCAGAAAGACATTACAGGTGGAAGAAGATGCTCAGATCTATTTCCTGAAGCTTCTGTCACTGTGCAAGGGATATAGTTCAAGATCCTGTATTCTGAAATCAGAGCTTGGTTTGGGCTGGGCACAGACAGGCCGCTGTTCTTACTCGTCCCTGGGAATTAGCATTGGAAACAAGACATGTTTTACTTTCCTTCCTTGTCCTGCCAACACATATACACACAAGTAACAGAACCAGGTAATAAGAAAAACTTTTCTGAAGTGTCACTATAATCGTGCTCAATGAGATAGCACAGCAGCAGCAGAGAGTGACAGGCACCAGCAAGATGGAAAGGGGAATTCATTTTTTCTTCCCCTACTATTATGTATTCCTCTGCGTTGGTTAATCATGCAAGTAGAAAAAGTAATGGTGCTACCCAAATTAATTTGAATTTTCCACTTTATAGAGAGATACAAAAAAAACAAAACCCATGACGACAACAACAACAACAAAAGACCCCCAAAACTTCACACCTCCCAAAAAAAGAGGTTTCAAAATTTTGTTTACTGTTAATAATCTGGAGCCACAAGACTTACTATCCTGGAATATTAAATATGATGGAGAATCAGAAAAAAAGGAAAAATACTTTAAAGTCAACAATTTTAGATGTGTACGCTTATGAAACTAAAATAGTATCTTGAAGGTAATACTTCACGGAGAAGAAACAGTGAAAAAGTGTGCATGCTTGGATTTGAGCATACAGAAAAAAAGACAAATAAAACAGTTATCCAGATCTTCAACCTCAAAGAAAAGCGACAAGAGGACAACAAAGCTGACAGGTATCAGTAAAATTGTCTGAATCATATGCAACACATCTGTGTTCTTCAAGCAAACAAAAATCTGTGGCAGTACAGTAACTTAATACTTCAAATAAATGTTCAGTTCTTCTTGGTAAAAGGACGCTACTGCAGCTGTTTATGTCACGGTAAAGCAGAGGACAACCCATATAGCTCAAATACTTTAGAAAACAGCTTTGTCCCATCCTTAATACTACCATTTCCATCAGAAAGTCTAGAGTCATATTTAAACATTAGTCCAATGCACCTCTGACCATAATTTCACTCACTCCAGAGTAACAGGATTAAAACCAAACAGAGCTCAGCCTGTCTTTTGGGGCAGAAACAATGTACTACATTCTTTAAAAAGACACACAGTTTATAACCCTGTACCATAAGGGGCCGCCGGAAGCCTAGCAGTTGCACCACTCGCCTGCCACGTCACTGCACATGGGGATCGCAGGCTCAAACGGGCTTCTTTGGGGGTCTGTTATAGACCACCAAACCAGGATGAAGGGATGGATGAGGAGTTATATAAGCAGCTGGTGGAAGTCACTCGATCGCCAGCACTTGTTCTCATGGGGGACTTTAACTTCCCAGACATATGCTGGAAATACAATACAGCACTGAGGAAGCAGTCTAGAAGGTTCCTGTTGCATGTGGAAGACAGCTTCCTGACACAGCTGGTTAGTGAGCCTACCAGAGGGGGTGCCCTGCTAGACCTGCTGTTCATGAACAGAGAAGGACTGCTGGGAGATGTGGTGGTCAGGAGTTGTCTTGGGCAGAGTGACCGCAACATGGTGGAGTTCTCTATTTTTGGTGAAGACAGGAGGGGAATCAGTAACACCGCTACCTTGGACTTCCGGAGGACAAACTTTGAATTGTTCAGGACACTGGTATGGGAGTCAGTCCTGAAGGACAGAGGGGTCCAGGAAGGCTGGATGCTCCTCAAGAAGGAAATCTTAAAGGCACAGGAGGAGGCTGTCCCCACCTGCCATAAGATGAGCTGGCAGTAGAGAAGACTGGCCTGGCTGAACAGGGAACTTTTGCTGTGTGTCTGGGATAAAAATAGAGTTTATGTCTGGTGGAAGAAGGGGCAGGCAACTTGGGGAGAGTACAAGGAAGTTGCCAGGACATGAAGAGAAAAAATCCAGAAGGCCAAAGCTCAACATGAGCTCAACCTGGCCACTATGGTTACCAAAAAATGCTTTCATAACTATATTAATGGCAAAAGGAGGGCCAAAGAGAATCTCCATTCTTTACTGGATACAGGGGGGAACATAACTACTGAGGATAAGGAAAAGGCTGAGGTTCTTAATGCCTTCTTTGCATCTGTCTTTACTAGCCAGACCACTTACCCTTGGGGAACTCAGCCTCCCGATCTGGAAGTCTGGGATGGGGAGTAGAAGAAACCCCCACAGTTCAGGTGGAAACAGTTAGAGACCTGCTGCTCCACCTGGACTGTTAAAAAGTCCATGGGGCCAGATGGGATCCACCTGAGGGTGCTGAAGGAGTTGGTGGATGTGACTGCTGGGCTGCTTTCTGTCATCTATCAGCTGTCATGCTCATCTGGAGAGGTCCCGGATGACTGGACACTTGCTAATGTGACACCCACCTCTAAGAAGGGCTGTAAGGAGGACCTGGGCAACTACAAGCCTGTCAGCCTGACCTCGGTGCCAGGAAAGGTGATGGTACAGGTCATCTTGAAGGCAATCACACACCATATGGGGGACAACAGGGAGACCAGGCCCAGTCAGCATAGGTTCATGAAAGGCAAGTCCTGCCTGACCAACCTCATCTCTTTCTGTGTGCAGGTGACCTGGCCGGTGGATGAGAGAAAGGCTGTTGACATAGTCTACCTAGACTTCAGCACAGCCTTTGACACGGTCTTCCACAGTATTCTGGAGAAGCTGGCAGCCCATGGCTTGGACAGGTACACTCTTTGCTAGGTTAAAAACTGGCTGGACAGCCAGGCCCAGAGAGTGGTGGTGAACGAAGAGAAATCCAGCTGGTGACTGGTCACCAGAGGTTTTCCCTAGGGGTCGGTGTTGGGGCCCACCTCCTTTGATATCTTTATTGATGATTTGGATGAGGGAATTGAGTGCACTCTTAGTAAGTTTGCAGATGACACCGAGTTGGGGGTAAGTTTCGATCTGCCGGAGGGTAGGAAGGCCCTGCAGAGGGACAGGTTGGATTGATAGGCAGAGGCCAATGGGATGAGGTTCAACATGGCTAAGTACCAGGTCCTGCGCTTTGTCCACAACCCCATTCAGCACTACAAGCTAGGGGGAGAGTGCCTCAAAACCTGTGCAGAGGAAAAGGATCTAGGGGTGCTGACTGATGCTCGCCTGAACAGGAGCTGGCAGTGTGCCCAGGTGGCCAAGGCCGAGAGCATCCTGGTTTGTATCAAGAATAGTGTAGCCAGCAGGACAAGGGCGGTGACCGTGTACTCAGCTCTGGTGAGGCCACACCTCAAGTACTGTGTTCAGCTTCGGGCCCCTCACTACAAGGACACTGAGACCCTGGACCGTGTCCAGAGAAGGGCTACGAAGCTGGTGAAGGGCCTGGAGCACAAGTCCTGTGAGGAGCAGCTGAGGGAACTGGGGTTGTTTAGTCTGGAGAAGAGGAGGCTCAAGGGAGACCTCATTGCTCTCTACAGCTACCTGAAAGGAAGGTGTGGGGAGCTGGGGGTCAGCCTATTCCCACAGGTAACTAGTGACAGGACTAGAGGGAACAGCCTCAAGTTGCACCAGGAGGGGTTGAGGTTAGAAATTAAGAGACATTTCTTCATAAAGAGTAGTCAGACACAGGAAGAAGTTGCCCAGGGAGGTGGTGGAGTCATTGTCCCTGGGGGCGTTTAAGGAAAGGTGGGACCTGGTACTTGGAGACATGGTCCAGTGGGTGACAGTGGTAGTAGGGCAATGGTTGGACCAGATGATCTTGGTGGTCTTGGAAAAAACCTTGATGATTCTATGAGTGAAACAATGGTTATCTAGTGAATCATTCCATTTTCTCCTGTAAGGAATATTTATTTCATGTCAGCAGAACAGAAAATCATGGTCTAAAGCTCAGAAAAATTACAGATTAGAGCATACTAGCAGACAAACAAATGCCAAACTGAATTTCTGTTGCCTGCGAATAATTGGATACTCACTTTCCAGAGCTGACCCCCTTCATATGATCTGTGTAGATATAAATGTCTGGGAGGAATTTATTCAGGATGCCCCTTGCAGATTCCACCATTCTGTTTGCCATCTGTGGTGACACTCTGACAGAGTATCTACATTTCTGAGCTAAGGAATTGTGATCATGAAAAAAAAAATCAGAGAGACAAAAGTGGTCAGGAGGTCACAACGCATTATTTCAGAAAACATGTTTTTGTCCTATGCATTCATCCATGAAAGCTACTCCACTTTCCTAGCACAGCCGGTATTTAAAGAACATATGCTTAGTGCTTTCTATAGTCTTTTCATTGATATATCTTAGGTGAAATGCACACAAGAACCTATTATGTATGACTAGGAAAAAATTTGTCTTAAAGATGCCCTTCAATAATTTTAAATAGCTATTTATTCATCCTGTAGTTTCTTATGATGCCGGAAGTCCTGCACGCTGTTTATATCTTATGAAATGATATTGATGGGTGAAGTTTCTCTGAATTAGCAGCAAGAAATCTTTTCTTTTCATTTCCACTGGGGAGAAATTGGACAGTTGAAATTATGTTTTTACCAAAGACAAAATTAAAAAAAAGCTAAAGGAAAAAACTTTGCTCTCTCCAACTGTTTTGCAGTGCTCTGAAAGTATTAAATTTACTGGTTATCTAGTCACTCAGCATTCAGAGATAAATGTTCTGGGGAAGAAGAGACTACCACCTTTCTGCACATGCTTTGTGCCCTTTTACTCACATGCTATTTCAGTGATATTCCCAATAGATTTTCAAACATGTAAGACACATTTCTACTCCCAATTCCATCCCATCTAGTACAGACTCATGCTCTGCATTTAACCAGACACCTATACCTACATGCACACGGCAACACAGAAATCATCTCTCAAACCTACCAGCTGGCTGAAGAAAACCTCCTTTTATGCAAGTTTCTATTGTATGCTCTTGTGGAGGAGGCAGACCAGAAGTGTTAAGTTCTTAAGGGCAAAATCAGTAAATAATAATCAGAGAACTGATCGTTCTTCAGTTGCTGCACTCATCATTTTGGGTGAGTATAAAAAGCTGCTGCAACACACGCTCCCCAGCTGTAAGGGAGCAGAATTGTTCAGCTGCATCTTGAAGGGACAAAAATGCATATATAAAAGACCAAAACGCTTGTGTCTAAATGTTTTGTTTTCTACTGGCTTGAAGGACCACTTCAAGTCCAAACTGAAATAAGTGGGCCCCTCACCTGGCTTACCAAAAGCAAGCCTCTATCCCTGAGAAAAAATCCAGGAGAAGTCAAAGGAAAGTGGGAGTTCGAAAACCTGTAGTTCACATACATCAATCAACTCCAGTAAACGTCACCCAGGACCGCACTGTATATTTAAGTGAAGTTATAAAAATATCACTAATGCCACTACCATTCCTCCCTCCATCACACAGAAACATAGAACTACTTAGTACAGATATAAACAGGGCAAAAAAAATTTACTTTCTTCATTGAAGACCATGAAAACCAACAAGCACACTGACCTGCCCCCTTTCTTTTTCAACAGCCCATGCACACAGTAAAACTGCTCTCACTTGGCAACACTGCACTCATCCAAATGCTGCAGTTAAAGAGAGAGGTCAAAGTGTCCCATTCTTGCATACAATTACGACGGCATACTGTAAAAGGAGGAATAGGCTGCAAGTCTGTGCCTCTGGCAGGAAACCTGCCCCCATTCCTGCTTTCCTTTTGAGTGATCAAAGTCAGACCACATTTGAGATTCTTATAATTGCAAATCAAACTACAAGTTGGATAACTCTCAAGAGAGCTGGAGCTCCTGAATTACAACATTTAGTATACCTTGCTGTGAGGGATTTTTACCTTCTTCCTATGGTGACAGCAGGTTCATGACATATCGTACAGAAGCAATAAGCAAAAGAGAAAAAGACATTGACTATGTTTTCTGCCCTTTTCTTTGTGAGGGAGTAAATCCCTCCCCACTTCTATCTCCAATGATACTTCTGCAGACAAAGAGCTAACAAACTGGTTTTGGTAAGACAACCGAAAGCTTAGTTCACATGCGTGCAGTGAGGTGTAAACTGAACTCAAATTTAAATTCCCATCCAACATTCTGCTAGACTCGTTAACTGCCAAGATGCCAAGTATCTGACATATAACAAAACTACATTTGTTACTCCTGGATTTATAGACAAAACACATCTATTTTAGTGCTGTTTTGTATATCATGGAAGGTATTTTAACTATTTTTTTTTGCTATTGAAAAGGTTGTGAAAGGTGCTGTTCAGTTTTAGATTTATTTACTTGTTCACTATTGCTTTTTGAACAGTGTTGTGAACACAGTGCTTTTGAGACATGCTGGTGGAATCCGATTTTGTTTTCGTTCTGTGGAAAGTCACTGTGTGTTGTCTGCATGTGTACTCAGTGACACAGGTATGCTTCTGGGACTTCTAAGCTGGGAGACTTTTTTCTTTAAAAGCAATTTTTTAAAAACAAGGTAAGAGAAGGATACGCAGTTCCTCTGATGCGCTTGATTTTGCCTGGGTCTGTGAACTGAATAGGCTGCAAGACCTTTCTCACTGGGCAAGCAAACAGTATCTCTCCACCCCCTTTGGGAGGCATTCCTCTCCGGTTGATCTAAAAACAGTAATGGAGGAGAAAAGAGGTTAGTAAAGAACACAAATAATGTATATACATGCTCAAAAATTATAGCTTTTATTTCACATAAAATAAATTGTTATCATTACCAGCACTATGTGAGCGCAGGTGAGAAAAAAGACATCCTAAAAGCAGAAAGGTTTTTTTTTCCACCAAACATATAAGCAATAAAAGATTTATTTTTTCACTCCTCACCTCTCTCATTTCAAGTATAGTAGGCATGGCTTCTCAGTGGTGGAAAAACAAACACTAGAAAACACCATCAAAAACTAAGAATCAAACAACCTCCCCCAGCCTTTACTAGGGAGACAACACTGGCGTACTACTTGTCTCTAATTGCGAATTTGTACCTCACTGCTGAAGACTGAAGAAAGCGTCATTTCTCTGATGCTTGACATGCTTAGGTGAGACCAAAATGAACTCACTCCCACAAAAAGGCCTGGCCATCCCAGGCTGGTCCTACCACCCTAGCCAGGGGTCAGCCCTGGCCCTGGTCATTGGGAACACCCACAGGGACAGGATGGAGAGGGCTGTGGGGATCTGGAGACCAGCAGTGCTGTAGCTTCGCTGGTGCAGGGCCTGATGGTTGCAGCAACACTACAGTGGGGTTCTGGGCCACTGGCAGGGTTAGCGGAGGAACTGGGAGGACATGGTGGAGCATGTAAAGACTGTTAGCACAAGCAGGGCCTTCATACATTTTAAATGAGCGTTCTTAATTTTGAAAGACTATAATTTCCTCTTGAACCTAAAAACCTATTCCTCACTCAGATTTATCGAGCCTGTGAAATGTGTACTCTTTATAGAAAAGTTTATTTACTGTTATTTCCTAAACTGGAAGCAAACATTAATCAACCAAATATGGATCCAGCTCCTCTGCTGGTAAAAAAAGACTCGATTATTTCTCACTAGCTCTAAGCATGGGACAAAAACAGGTGGAATGAACAATACATTACATTAACTGATGAGGAACAGGAAAGCAAAAAGGCTTCTTAATTTGCAAAAATCTCTAGGAAACAAAGAAGATCACTCATATTTGATATGTTCTCTACCCATAGCCTTTACATGTCTTCTACTACAGACCAGTACTCACTGTGGCTACCATGCTATTTAACACTTACCAAGAAGGAGAGGCAATTTAACGTGTGATGTGACTAGATATC
Source organism: Anser cygnoides (assembly GCF_040182565.1). Classification (NCBI taxonomy): domain Eukaryota; kingdom Metazoa; phylum Chordata; class Aves; order Anseriformes; family Anatidae; genus Anser; species Anser cygnoides. The sequence goes on along the minus strand of NC_089912.1, from coordinate 83,756,538 downwards.
TGCTAGAGAAAGAGCAGCAAGCACTGCCCTTCTCTGCATATGGTTACGCTGCCCAAAAGCGTACAGTCCCATGAAGCTGTTCAAAGCATCATTTCAACCTGTGCTGGCAAAGAGAAATATTTTCTTACCTTGATTTCCAGACCTTCACCATCAATTCCAAATTTTTTCAGTAGGGGTAGAGCTGTGGCCTTAAGGTTATCAACCTACAAAATATAAAATTTAAAAAGCAGACTCTCTATTGGAAGTTACTTAAGTCAGTAATTTAAAAATCATTGAATTATGAGGTTCCTAACAAGGATGAGGCTTTTCTGTCCTAGGTATTCTAAGGGCAGACACAGGAATGCAGCACAGATATCAGCTACTCAAACTGGCACGAGATCTCACTACTCACAAAATTTGCCACAGCAAACTATGGAGATGGAATTTCCTATTCTGGATTTCTTCCTCAGTCTGATTTTTATTAGGTTTTGGCTAAAACTGCTCATTTGTTTCTCTGAGCAGTTACCAGTTGTTGATGAACAGTTACCCAAAAAAATGATATTCTTATGACATTGCTAAAAAAATCCTATAGCTAAATCTGTGATGAGAGCAAGAACCTTCATATTTTGGAGGAAGCCCTTCGTTTGCCGGGAGGGACTTCATCCTTTTGTCAAGAGCTTCTCTCCATCTGCTTCTGGGAAACAGAAGCTTCTAGGTAATTCCAGTTGACAAAGGAGAATCTGAAGTGGGTGACAAATCATCCACATACTCCCTTTGAGCCAGGTGCTCACCAAATCTGGGTCTCAGCAGGGTTTTCCTTGCCACTGATACTTCTGTTTGTTAACTAAGACAACAACTGTCCTTTGTCATCTTCTTTCTTCTGCTGAAACTTTAGCAGCATTGCTGAAGGTGACAAAAATGATTTAGCAGTGCAACAGCAGAAGGAATTACACAAGACAAACAGCTTGGGAGAGATGGGACCAGTACAACATGACCGAAGAGGAACTAGAATTCAGGTGGAGAAGAAAACAGGCACACGGTAGACAGCACTTTGAGTAGTCAGAAAAAAGCACCCTCCTTTCCATGCTTTCAACCAGAATCCACAATCCTTGAATTTCATTCTCTCTGCTTTGCAGACAGTACAAGCCATTGACAAAGTACTAGCATATACCTCATCTACAAGGCTATAAACAACCTGTTAGTGCTGACTTGCTACAAGTGTATGCTACAGTTCTCATTTTTCAAGTTCTTCTATCCAGCATATTTTCTTTCTCGCAGACAGGGATTTGGCGTTGCTTTTAATGGTAGAAAGTATCAACATTTTAATGTCTTCATTAAAAAACAGTCAGAAATTTATTTATATAAGAAATACAAGTTACAGCCCCTTACTACCTTAATCCAGCCTCTTGGTATTATTCATTAATCACACATACTTGACTTTTGGAACAAAACTCTTCACTAACACGCATATGCACACACATGGACACACAGGAATACCACTGTCAGAAGTGATGAAATTTCAATGTGCTTGTCTGGCTCGCCTAAGGTTACACAATATTTATCCCTTTTTCTTCTGAAACAACACGTAACAGTGAAAAAATAAGAGCTTCACCGTGTAGGATATGAAATCCCTTCCCCTCCTCCATATCCACTTTTGTGATTCTAGGGACTGAAGCCTACCTCTGGAGAAAGCCTGTTATGGCAACATTAGGAAGCTGGATCAATTTCGAGTCTGGTTTGTCTGTTTCCAAGATTTTCAAGACTTGCTGTAGTTTTCAATCCTCAGACAAGTTCCAGGCATGATACTTATTGGGTACCAGACAGATACACAGTAAGAGACTGTTCCAAATTTGCAGCCTAAGCAGAGAAGGTAACTGGCAGTGGAAAAGGTTGTTCTGATCAACAGATGATGAGTCCAAGTTTATGCAGAAGAGGTTAAGTACTTCACCGGAAATGAAGACAGCAGCAGAACTGAGACTGAAAACTCTTATTTTCTAGGCTCATGCCTATCACTCAACCATAAAACCATCTTTCAGTTCACCTTGGAGGGAAGTTATTCCATATTCAGAGCAGACAACACATCATCAAGTTTACCATAACAAAGGCTTCAAACAACTGAGGGCATACCTCACCACAAATGCCAGAAAGCTGCAAGTTTCAAGTCCCATTGCTTGTTCACAAACTAGTTGGTGTAAATACAACCCTTTTACCTTTAAGGAAGTCAATGATTAAAAGAAGAAGTCCTCAAAACAGTAAAAGAATCAAATGGTTTGCAGAATCCCTTAACTAGTGCAAAGCTGAAAAAAACACAACCAAACACAAAGAAAAAAAGAAAACAACAGAAAAGAGACCCAACAGCACGTGCTTGTCCCTTTCCTAGGTAGCCATTAGCTGGTCTACATAGCCATTAACACTGCACAGAACAGAATTTATCCCTACCATACAGCACTATGTTTGGTTATAGGGACCTAGACTGTGTGCGTGCACCGGAGTTTAGCAAATTAAAAAAAAAAAAGAGAACACTCAAGTCTGTTGGAAAAACTTTTTTCCCCCTGGAATTACAGACAACTGCTGAATTTTGATTAACACTGAAATTTATTGCTCCCAAGCCAAAACTTCATATGCTAGTCTCATACCATCATGAAAATCATTTCAACTGAAAGTCCCAAGGCACAGCTATAAAACGCTTCAGCACTTGCAAGCCTGAACATTAAGAACAGTTATTCTAAAACTAGGTTATCACAGCATTATATTATCTGTCCGAATAAAACACAACACATAGAGAAGGAAAAGAAACTAAGACAGTGATGAGTTGCACGGCACCTCCATTCCCTTCAAAAAGGCACTTAACAGACGCTGGGGGGGGTATGGGAGGGTATGTCTTTGTAAAGAGAAACCCAAAACTATAACACCTCTGCATGCTAGTCCCATGCATGACTGGTCCCATAAGCTATTCAGGGTTAGGTCCCACCAGCGGTTGTGTAGAAATACACAGTGCATGATGCAAACATAGGCTTCCAGTCAATGGTTAGGCTAGTGTTCTGAAGCCACATGGAGATCTCTTCCTGACAAATGCAAGCAAAGCATTATTTCATTTTCCTCTCATTTAGGATGCAACACACACACACAGTATCATCACTATGGTCCAAACTGGCTAAAGTGCACATTCCCCTGCATTTCAGAGGCCATGCTATCCCTCCAATTACTGCTTGCAGAGTTATCCCTAATGGTGCCAGCTGTGAAAGAGCTTTTCATTGCAACCCACTGGTGGGCTATTAGTATATATAAACAAACACATAGTCGATTTATACCCCAGGAACTCTGCCTGACCCATGCCTCACTGAACTCAGCTGAAGGCTTTCTTTCCACTAGCCATCCTTTAGAAACACCCTCTCTTGCCTGGTCCACTTCTACTCCCTGCAGCAGGAGATCTACTGTGATCCCTCTGTCTGTCCTCCCAACCAGAGGGTGTCCGGCAAAGAGCAAGCTCAAACTCACAGCACAGCAATTGTATCCAACATATATGCGAGGCTGTCTTCACAGATGTAAAAGCTGCAAGCTCAGTGCTGACAGATTTCAGAATGCCCACTGGGTCAACCTACTTGCTCACTGCTACCATGAGGGAGAAGTCCCACTTCTACGGCTCCCTCTGTGTTCCTGCTACTTAACTTAGGGATGCTTTCACTCATGGAAGGATATTTCCTGCAGACTTCACCTAGCTCCAAAATAAAGATACATGTTTAAGAACATGATATTCCTCTTAGAAACTAAGCTAAACTTGGAGAAAAGCAAAACAAAACAACAACAACAAAAAAAACCAAACAACAACTTGCAATAAATATAAGCAGATACTTGCTTATTGTAGCTACTAACTTGAGATTGAGAGGTTTTTACATGAAGAGCACCAGGCAAAACTCCTTGAATATTTTAAACGACCCACAAGTATTTACTGTGGTTTTCTTTTCCTTCTTCCCTTTGGACAGTCAGAAAGTGTGTAGATGGATAGACAAATCTGAGCATCCCTTTTGGGGCATGCATAAATAATAAATTTTCACCCAGCTGCTAAGCATCTTCTGCTTACTGAACAATGAGAAGACAAATCAATTTAAAACCGAGTTTCCTGAGCACAAAAATCATTTAAGACAGCACTTGAAATTGTGCTTTTAGTTTCAGCAACTTGCAGAGGCATGTGCTGTACAAAGTATCTTGTAAAACTCCTCAAAGTTGTTGATCAACGTTGTTTAACCCAATAGGCAGCTAAGTACCACATAGCCTTTTGGTGTCTCTCCCCCTGAGGGAGGCAAGGGAGTAATCAGAAAAAGAAGTAAAGCCATTTAATAGGACAGAAGAGGAAGAGGAAATAAAGGAAAAACGACGACAACAACAAAGGAATACATGAAACAAGTGATGCACAATGCAATTGCTCACTACCTGCTGACCGAGGCCCAGCCAGTCCCCAGACAAGAGTTAAATTCCAAAATCAAGATTCAGCTGCTTAGGTAAGTGTCCAAACTGACTTGAAAACAACATTCAGGTTGGACTAGTCTTCCTCTCTAAATTCTTCAATAAAAAAAAGTCTCCCTTGTGGTGAAAAAGATGCAGTCAGCCAAAAAAGACAACTTTGATTCTTATTGCCTACTATTTCTATGACATTTTTAATAATGGTGACTAAAAGATTAGAGAGCATGCTTCCCTTTTTATTTTGTTTTTGATTTATTTTTTAAACAGCACTTCAATTATCCTTTGGCTCGTGGGTGTTTCACAGAGCCACAGGTGAGAGAACACAGTTTTTAAAGTGACAAGATAAATGCAGTTGAAAAGCCCTAAATAATAGCAGGACTCAGAGGCTTGTGAAATATCTGCAATTATATTTAAACAGTTTAAAATGATTACAAATACTGTTAAGTTTTCTGATTACAGTGTTCCCCTCATCTACTCAGAGGAAAATAGGCTCTAGTTGGCATTTGAAAGGTAAAAAAAAAAAAAAAGGAGTGCTGTTCTCTAAAAGCCATTACGAAAAAAAACAACCAACATAACCCATAACCATTACCTCAGTGTTTTAATCCCATGATCCCCATAGATAATTCTTGTAACAAGACTATTTAAACAAAGGACTGTAAACCATCAGTAACAAATCAAAGCAAACACCCCATAGTTATTTGATCTATGCCATTTAGCTTCTTTCTGAAGAATCAAGACAATTACATGCAGTATTTTCGCTACTTTCATTTGTTACTGCCATGTGACTTTTAACAGAAAGAAGGCTCCACAGCGGCATAATTACAGCTATATCCAGCATCTATCAGGAGAGGAAGATTCCTTCTGTCACACTCAAATTTCATAGATAATTTCTTCTTCTTCTTACAGTAAACGCGTGAGTGGGGTGGGAGAAACAACGCATCTAACTTCTAAGAGAACTGGAGAAGTAAACCAGTGGAAGGTCCTCACATCACACTTACAGTTTCCAAATGAGATAACAGAAGCAGTAGAAAAGCAAAACTCCAAAGGTAGATTACCAAATGCAATTTAGAAAGATCAAAGGGAACAGTTCAGTAATGTTTGATTCAGAAAGCTTGCTGACAGATGCAGTAATACCAAATACTTCTTGATATGAAAGATGACAGAAACACAGTATATTTCAGAGATTTCTTCCTGAACTTTGTTTAGAAGAAAAAAAATCTCTGGTACTTAGATTTTATTACTTACCGAAGGATCTACTTGATCATTTGTTACTCCCCTCAAGACAATCTTCAGTGGATGTTTCATGAAAGGTGCCAAGCAGAGCAAACTTTCCAGGTAGTAGCCAATACTGCGACTGGGGCTGCAGTCATGTTCTAATGAGCCCCCATACAGAAGACCAGGCTGATAATATAAGGTAGTACCTGGGGAGGAGGCCAAGGGGGAATCAAATTAGAGTGCTGGCAGCACACTAGCCATTACTGCAGCAAAAAGACACTTTGCAACAATGTGAACCAGCACACTGGGAACAGCAGAATTTATACAAAATGGGCAGCACTTCCACCACCACCGCTTCTGTGTCTACGTTTAATAAATGGGTCGAGGCAGATGACTGCCCATTTATCTTGCACATCGTTTCTCCTACTTTCCCTTCCTCCCCCCATATCAAGAACCTCTCAACAATTGCCAGAATGCTGAAACAAGCAACTAGCATCCTCCACAGAAACTAAATCTTCAACAGACTTGAGACATTGCTGTCTCAGCATATCTAGTGGTATGCCATCTGCTTTACTGACCAACAAGCCTTAAAATCCCCTGTAACACAGAGAGGACAAGAACCAGCTGAGATTTCTACATGGGATGCTTCTCACTCAAACCAACTCCCCTCTGAGCATGTCTGGGCAAGTACAAACTTTGCCTTGTACAAAAACCCACTCTGGTTCAGAGAGACCTTCCACCACTAGGAGATCCCACATACCAAACAAACATCAGTCTTCAACTTGAGCAATACAGTTTCCTTATTGCACTGCACTGTGGTGGAGCACTGATCTTCTTGTGTGCAATCTATTAGTATAAAGCTTCTCTCCTTGGTTATTACTAATCTACTCAGTCAATGCTATCTAAACACTTACCTGTCAAGCTGTAGCTTTTAATTCAATGAAGCAAGTGATACAGTCTGGAAGACTGGAACAGAGTAAGAAGAGAAAAAGCTCTCACCTGTTTGGTTTATCTCAATCCTAGAGCCATTGGTCACTTTGTCAATGAGGCGAATAAAACTTGCTTCAAAGTCTGAGGAGTAGAACAAAGAAAGAATTTTAAAGTTACTTAAAATTTACTCCTGAAAACAGTAAAAAAGGTCACAGGAAAAATGTGTGTTGATGACTCTCCCTTGAAGGCCGTAAGGCTACTCTTACTCTTCAACTTGTAGTTTAATTTCACCACATGAGAAAAGGCAGTTCACATGAGAACAAAGGCATTCATTTGACTCTTAATGCTTACAGATGTCTCAAATCAACTCAGATGCACTTGGAGATAACTGCTGGATTATCCACATAGCTCTCCCCTGCACACAGCAAAGGGAGAGCAAGTGATGAAAGTTGGTATATTTGATCATAGTGGTCTAAAGGATCATTCAAGTCCAGGATAAAGCCTTTGACAATTTACATTTTGCTCAATACAAAAGTCACTTTTGCATATATGCAAAAATCCTAGCCAGCAGGACCCTGTGTAGTTAAGTACCACAAGCTAATCACAGCTTCCCATTACCCTCTGCAAAGTCTTAACGAAGCTGTTGTTCAGTTGTGAAGTGCTACAGCCACACAGCTGTTCCACAAACACAGTCACCGCTGGCTATCTGCAGATCTCAGAGTTTTTCATTTCCAAAATTATCAACAACATAAGTAAGACTAGAGAAACACAAGTCTCCCCATCACATCGCTTTGGCTTAACATGCGCCCTACAGCAGCTTACTCAGCTAATTACTCAGTTTCTCCTGTTTGTGTGGAATCCTGCTCACAGATGTGGGAAAGAACAAGCACATATATTAAAAAAGCGGCAATAGTCTCATTCTTAGGGATCCCAGGTTGGTATAGACTTGGCACAAAAGACAACAAATTTTATGCAGAGTTCAAAAATCAGTTAGTTTTAAGACCAAATACACCTGCATAATGGTCAGTAAGTTGTAGTTTTATTGCTAAGGAAGTTCTATCTCACTTCTTAGACAATACTCTGACTTTTCTTCCCATGTAAGCTTTTAGGATGCAACGAATATTTAAACAAAAGAGCTATTTGCAGACATTACAGTTTGTTAATATTTGCATAATACTGTTGATGCACTAGTCACACAATGCTGGTTCTGCTCTCTGTCATGATAATTTCTAAACTCATAGTTTGTACGACAGCAGTGGGACCTCTCCCAGCACAAAAGTGCATCCTTGCGAACACATTTCACTCTTGGAATGCAAACTCATAGAGAAGTTTTCACTGCAAATGCTCTGGTCATGAAAAGCTGAGAGAACTGCACGTTGAAGTACCAACATAAATCAGCGTTTGTTGCTCTTTTTCTGTTATGGTCATAGCTTACATTTTAGTCCATGCTTGAAAAAGGACCTCCTATAAATTTAGCAAAAATCACAAAATTCATCACCAAACTTTTTGTGGTAGTAATAAATACTTTGGCTCTTAGTATATGTTAAGTCAAGTGCATACGAATATTCTGACAGCTTCAGAGGAGGATCTTTAGCTGTGAACCGACCTTATCGCTCTCTACAGTTACCTTAAGGGAGGCTGTAGAGAGGTGGGGGTTGGTCTGTTCTCCCACGTGCCTGGTGACAGGACGAGGGGGAATGGGCGAAAGTTGCGACAGGGGAGTTTTAGGTTGGATGTTAGGAAGTACTTCTTTACCGAAAGGGTTATTAAGCATTGGAACGGGCTGCCCAGGGAGGTGGTGGAGTCGCCATCCCTGGAGGTCTTTAAAAGACGTTTAGATGTAGAGCTTAGTGATATGGTTTAGTGGAGTACTTAGTGTTAGGTCGGAGGTTGGACTCGATGATCTTGAGGTCTCTTCCAACCTAGAAATCTGTGATACTGTGAAGCATCCTCAGAAGGCAGAGCTGCATCAATGCTCTCACCCATTCTGAACCTCGCACTTTACCTAAAATTGAACTGAGTGGCGACAGCCAGCCCTCCTGCTTCTGCCACCACTGCGAGCTTTCAACGGGTATGACCTGCTGGTGACTGTCCCGCTCACTGCAAGTGCTGCACCCCGCATCTGGCTGGCACCATCAACCCATAGACACGGGTCCGCGCGCACGCCAACACACACGCGCACACCAACACGCGCACACCAACACGCGCACACCAACACGCGCACACCAACACGCGCACACCAACACGCGCACACCAACACGCGCACACCAACACGCGCACACCAACACGCGCACACCAACACGCGCACACCAACACGCGCACACCAACACGCGCACACCAACACGCGCACACCAACACGCGCACACCAACACGCGCACACCAACACGCGCACACCAACACGCGCACACCAACACGCGCACACCAACACGCGCACACCAACACGCGCACACCAACACACAAACCAGCGACCAAAGCCCACGCTCAAAGGCAGCTTTTTACACCCGTACACGCCTCGGTACCCGTCACACCGCCCGGGCGCATTCAGCGTAGGGGTGACGGGGATGCCGAGGGACAGAGGACGAAGCGCAGCTCCCCGTGCAAGGCTTCCCTCGGAGGGATCCACGTGGTCGGAGCCAAGCGCCTTCCCTTCCTTTCCCATTCTCCTTCCCTCCCCTTCCTTTCCCTTCACCTCCCTTCCCTTCCCTTTCCCCGCCGCCTGCCGCCCTCGGGCACGAGCCCCCTGAAGCCCAGCTCCCTGCGGCCACCGCAGCCACGTCGCCACCTCCGGCACCCCCCGACGGGTCCCGGGCACGCCGCGGCCGCCTGCTTTCGGCCTCCGTGCGCTCCGGCGGCGGGACGGGGAAAGCCAGGACCCCCCCCCCGCCCTGCCCCGGGGCTCACCGCGGAGCCCGGGGTCCTCCTCCCGGGCGCGGATCTTGCGGATCTTCAGCGGCCGCCCGCTGAGCGTGGCGAGCACCAGGCGCTGCCGCAGGAAGTTGCAGCCCGCGTAGCTGAGGCACTGCGAGGAGGAGCCGCCGCCGCCCGCCATGCCGCGCCCCGCCGGTGCCGCTGCCGGTGCCGGTGCCGGTGCTGGTGCCGCGGATCCCGGCGCGCCCACGTGGTTGGGAACAGGAAGCGCGGGGACAGCGGGGAGTCAAAGGGCGAGGGGCGGGGCGGCGGCGGCCGCTGGGCGGGGGCCGTGAGGGGGCAGCCGTCGGGGCGGGGCGGGGGCTGGGGGGGCCTCGTTCCGCCCCGGCCGTGGCTTGGTTCGCTGGAGCTCGGCCCCCGCGTTCCTTAACTGGGGTTCGGCTCTGCCCCCTGTGGGGCGCCTCAGGTCCTGCGCACCGGCGGACGAGCCGCCAAACCCCGATGAAACGCGGGGTACCGGGGTCCTCTCCCTAGATGAAGGAGGATTAGTTGCTGGGAATACGTTCTTGCAGACTTACTTACTTACTTATTTATTTATTCCCCCCCCGGTAATTTATCACTGTCTCTCCTAAGGAAAACTAATCAAAAAGCAGGGTCTGATTTCCAATCTTCTGGTCGTGCCATTCCCTTAAATACAGTGGTAGAGACCGGCTGTCGTAAAACAGGAATCTGAGTAAAGCTTTACTTAGCTGTAGTGAGTGTTTTAGAAATCTGTGTTTTAAGAGAAGCATGCGTTACAGCGAGGGTGACAGAGTTAATTGCTGGGCTATGTTTATGTGTACGGGGAAGAAAGCTCCTTGTGTTAAGCAAAAAGCGAAAAAGAGCAAGAGTGATCTGACAGAATATCCCAAGCTGGAAAGGACCCAAAAGACAGTATTTTCCGAAGATACGTTCTGTGTCTCCCTCCCCTGCATGAACTCGTGTCTGATCTCGCTCCTGAGTAAATGCAATCTATGTATTGCTGTGGATGAGGTCAGATTGTTGCCAGTGAGCAGCGGGATCCGAGCTGCTCTGCAAGCGGGGATGAACCAGGAGCCATGGGTGCCCAGCCTGCACCGTGCCCTCACTGAACAGGGCACCATGGTGCAGCATTTGAGCACGGTGGGCAGCACAGGGCACTGGGTCCATTGACAGTCCCAGCATAACCTGTCAGATGTAGGATCCATCTAGCAGATCCAGTTGCAAAGAAGATGGGCTAGAGATAAAGCTGCACCATAACTCTGAGGAGATAGGACACGACTGGCGTCCTGCTAGGATATGGGACTGGAGGTAGTTAAATCTACAATGTACTTTAGGCAAGGATCTAAAGCTCAGACTTGAGCTTAACTGGAGCTCCCAGGCCTGTAGGCAGAGACTACTGGTGAAGATGCTGAGAGCAATTAACACCTGTCTGTGCATGTAGGATCCCAACAATCGTCCTCAACATCTGAAGTGAGAAATGCAGGCCCTAGGAAGCAATTCTGCTTCTGATTTTCTTGCGTGCAGTCCTTGCACAAAGTCAAGGTCTTCTCTCTTGCTACTGCTCCCCCACCAGCAAGGAGGCTGGGTGTCTGCAAGGGGTTGGGAGGGGACAGCCAGGACAGCTGACCCCAAATAACCAAAGGGTTGTTTCATACCATATGACATCGTGCTCAGCAATAAAAATTGGGAGGAGAAAGAAGGGGCGTTTGGAGTTGTGGTGTTTCTCTTCCCAAGTTACCATTACATGTAATGAAGACCTACTTCCCTAGAACACGGATGAACATCTGCTGATGGGAAGCAGTAAATGAGTTTCTTATTTTCCTTTGCTTGCATGCACAGCTTTTGCTTTATCTATCAAACTGTCTTTATCTCAATTTGCAGTTTTTCTCACTTTTACCTTTCCAGTTCTTTTCTCCATCGCACTGGGCAGGGAGGAAGTAAGTAAATGTGTGGTGTCTAGCTGCTTTACCAGGGTTAACACAGAACAGTATGGAAATAGCATTGCAGTTACTTGTCTGCAGAATTTCAGTTGTGAAATGAACAATTTTATATGGTTAAACTTGGATTATTACTGAATCTTGCAGTAAGCATGCATCCCAAATCATAGACTTGTTCCTGAATGAACATGATGCGATAATTTTAAATTGATGTCTTCTATATTTTAACATTCAGATATATGCCTTTTTCTACTTTTAAGCCTGCAAATGTTTTTTATACATCTTCATTTATTTTTTTTGTGCTTTCACAGAGTCACAGAATGATTGATGTTGGAAGAGACCTCTGGAGGTTATCTGGTCCAAGCCCCCTGCTCAAGCAGGGACACCTAGAGCCGATTGCCCAGGACTGTGTCCAGATGGCTTTTGAAGGTCTCCAAGGACAGAGACTCCACAACCTCTCTGGGCAACCTGTGCCAGTGCTCCATCACCCACACTGTAAAGTGTTTTGTGATGTTCAGATGGAGCCTCTTGAATTCTGGTTTGTGGCCACTGCCTCTTGTCCCGACACTGCACACCACTGAGAAGAGCCTGACTCTGTCCTCTTTGCACCCTCGCTTCACGTAATTGAAGAAATTGATGAGATCCCCCTGAGCCTCCCTGAGCCCTGATCCCCCCTTCTCTTCTCTGAGCTAAAGAGTCCCAGCTCTCTCATCGTTTCCTCACAGGAGGGGTTCTCCAGTCTTCCTATGTTGAAAATACAGTCATTCTGACAGTCTTAAAACCTCTGGCTAAAGCACGTTGTTCAAAGCTGGAGTGCTAGTTAAAAACAAATAAAGAGAAACGCAAGATGCATTTGTCATTTTGAAGAGGCTATCGGAAAAAGTCAATTGCTTGTAGTAATAAAAGTTCTCCTCTTTCTGTAAGCTCAAAGTGGAGTTTTTGTATCAGCACTTTAACATCATTTTGATTTATTTATTTTTAATCCTCCATTCCAAAATATTGCTATCCAGGTCAAGAGATCTGAGGAGTTTACAATCAAATATTATTATTTATAAAGATGAAATCTGTTTCAAGTAAATCTGTACTATATAGATGATGGCCTATTTTTCTATAATAATCATGCTTCTCAGACATTTTTTCTTCCTTGATGTGCCTTAAAGTGCTGATTATTTCACTATCTACGATATCTTCTCCCGCTCCTCATGAATTGTCTCTATAAGGAGTGAAGAATGACTGTAACTTGGATTGTTGTACAGAAACTGTTTATTCTTTTTGATAGCTATCACCTTCCAAAAACAAATTACAGCTTCTTTGAAAGGAGTTGTAACAGAAAGGAAAAGCCCGTCATTATATCAAACAAACTCTGTTAAGAGAGGTTAACAGTGAGAGGGTTGACAGTTCAGAAAACAAGCACCTAACACAGTACTTTAATCTTGGTGTAGATTTGAAAGGCAAGAATATAAGGCAGTATATATTATACCCTGTAGGTACTCTTCTTTAAGTTCAGTTCATTTTAATTTGATTGGTGTGACATCAAAAGTTTAAATCAGTTGTTCAACTGTCTGGATAGCTGTTTTGTGAAATAAGTAGTAAATTATGCTAGCTGTAAAGCATATTAAATAAACATTTGAGAATTTGGGGAGAGCTGTATGTAGGAATTTTTGTCAAAATGTTTAAAATTGTCGCATTGTAAGAGAGGAATACTGTAACTACAGTTTTTGAGATTCTTTGTACAAAAATAGTTGTATACTGGTGCAAATTGTATAAACTATGGTTATGTGCATCTGCACGTATATAGTGACCATTGCTGTTTGGTCTTTAGAGGAACACCTGAGTAATGTGGCCTCAGGTACTTACAATAGTAAACTCTGGGGAAGTAAAAAGGAAGAAAATCTCAGTCAGCAGAAGATTCATGATTTATGAAAACACTTACTCTTAGAAAGAAGAATGGGCCATGGTTTGTCTTGAACTTGGATATGCTCAAGATTAAGTCATTTACCTGAGATTTAAGTGTAAAGTGTAAGCAAATTTCCCCAAAATGTAAGTGGATGATCCTGGAGGATCTTTGTAATTCCCAGCCTGAAGTACTAAATTGTCTTGATTTTCTTCAGCCCTATAATAAGCTTATGAAAATATTCCTTCTAAAAGGACTAAATTGTATAGTTTTGAAAGTTCTTGGAAAAATACCACTCTTACTAAACTCCCAGTTTCAAGAGCATAGGAGTCAGAGGTATGCTTTTCATGTAGTTGACGGTCACTAATTATTCCTTATATTCTGTGAGTTGTTACAGATTGAAATAATAAGGTGTTATTTAAAGGACTTGGGGTCTGTCTATGTGTGTATTTTGCAAGTTAATAGGTAAGCCTTCAGAAGCATCTCATTCAGACTTGTTTTTACTGACTGTGTTATACTTCTAGGGTGAATATGTCATACCAGCTAGAATTCCTCCTGTAACTGTAGCTTTTTTTTCTTAAAGCCCCTGAATCACGGAGCAGTCTAATTCAAATCAAGGCATTAAAGCAGAGAACTGTTGTTCTGAAAAACTATATTTGAAAAGATGTAAAGCACTTTGAAATGCGGTAAAGTTTTCCTCTCTCTACAAGTATCTGAGTTTGTCTTAACACTGTACTTCTGTATCACTTTTACAACAAACCTCAAGAATGATGTTGGATACAAAGTGCTGTGAGTTATCACTGGCTCTGACTTTCTCTGCCAAGAAAGTTGTTATTGCAGTCTGAGTTTAGGGAGCCGAAACTGATATGATGGTGAGAACTGGAGGTCCAGCCAGCCAGGGAAACAGCCCTAGCCTGTAAAGAGAGAGCTTCAGTTGTGTAGACAGCCTTCTGGGCTCCACAGCAGGATTGCTCAACAGAAAGGAACACAGCCTTGTCAGCACTACCGACTTTGGCAGCACATTCTGCCGTTTGATTTGGGTGGTGATTACCAATATCCAGATATTTGATAGCCCAGGCCATCTAGAAGTATTAGAAATGGACTGTAAATCTGCACAGGTGAACACACCACTGCTAACCTACATGTGAAGCTCTATTACACATGAAAAATGTAATGCTGTGTATCCAGAATGCCTGTCCTACAGTTTGGTTACCCACTGTACAAGTACAGGTACTAGTGCCCATCACACACTTCTCAGCGGAGAAAGCCTTTGCCACTTTTTGAGCTACTTGGATACCTGTGTCTAAACAATAATGTTTGGTGCAGCTATAGTATATTTAGGCAGGGTTTACTATGTACAAGTTACTCCTGGTATCTGGGATACTTACTTAACCAAGTCTTTAACATGTGTTATAGTTGTCATAGAATAATGTTCTTCAGCTGATTTGAGAATGGCTGCCACATACCCTTCCTTATGTTTGCTGTATCAGCAGCACAGTTCAGGGAGCTGTGGTGGATGAAGACTGCCCTTTGTTTTGGTGAGTTAGTTTTCATTGGAATCAGGTTCTTGGACAAGCTTTCCATGACCTGGTGGCTGCAGAAGGGGAGTAGAGATGCACTGATGTGGTTAGGAAGCAGGGTGGGATTTAGTGGTATAAAATGTTTGTGGAACAACACCTGAAGAACTGGGATTAAAGCAATTGAAATAAATACTTTATGCCTGCCTCCATGTACCTTCTGTGAAGTTCAGTGTGCTTTGTGATTTTCCTGTGTAGACATAACTTCAGACTGTGTTTCACAACATGAAGTGTTGGATGGTGTTGCTAGATAAAGGAGGCCCTGGTGCCACATCCTCCCCATCTTCCCATCACAGCTATTTCTTGAACCACTTTAAAAACTCAGTCATGAAACTGACCTACTCTGAAGTGGAGAAAGAGTACAAACAAGTTAACCTAGTATTCAGGCTGATCTTTTCATACTGAAGCCGTGTGCTAAAGGTAACTCCTACCAGTCTGTTTCTCCTGTTCTCACTTCCTCTTGCCTTGTCTTTTGCTGAGGATACAGTTAAAGCATCTAGATAGACAAATACTGATGCTGAAGACAATGTACCTATCCTTTACCCAGCTTGCTGCTCCCATCTTTCTCTTTTGTTTGTTCTGATTCTTATTTTTCGCATTCTTTCAAGAAAAATTTGATTTTTTTTTTTTTTTCACAAGATAAACTCATCAGCTGATCAGGTGAGTACCAAATTTGGCATAGGACAGAGCAACCACTTTTCTCATGACCTATTTGACTAGGGCACCTGATCTCATTAAGCACATTTGCTTTCTGTTTTCACTGGCTACAGTTGAAATGTAGTTGAAATGTAGTTGAAATGTTAACCCTGAAAAAATTTAGCCCCAAAGTCCTTTGTGTTCTTCCTGTATTTTGTCAACAATTATTTTGAAGACATTTTAAAAGCTGAAGAGTTTCCTGTTTGGAAATCATTGCTTTATTTTGCCTGAGGTATAGGGAGTGAATTGTTAAGGAAATCTATGGTTTATCTCTTGCCTGAATGGCTAGATAAGATAGTGGCTTCCTCACTCTGTGTATGTGGGAAGCTTTTAGGTAAGTGATACAGTGGCTACTCAATTTGCAGGCTGTCAAGCAAATTAATGATAAAGAATATTCTATCATAATTTTGATTTCCTGCCTTGCACTTAAGAAAACACGGAACCAAATTGAATTTTACCTTCTGAATTCCTGCATTCTGGGAAAGATGATTTTGGGTCCATTTCTAATCTGTAAAAAGCTGGTGAGGCAAACAAGTAAATTACAGAGAATTACTTAATATTTGAAAATTCAAACTTAACCTAGATGAGTACTTGCTGTTAACATAGTGCCTGGACACGTTAAAAAAACTGTTTCTGATAGAGCTTGGAAAACAGCTGTGAAACATTACATTCCCGTTGGCAGTCTTTGTAAGAGAGAGGTTCATAGAGGAATAGGTGAAATATCTGTTTCCTTGATTTAGATTATGATGTCAAATATTTAGAAGTAACTTCAAGATCTGAAAATAGAAAAAGAACAATCAAGGCTTACAGATGTAACAAAGTATCTTCAGCATTCGAAAAAAGAAGTGTTGGATTTACATTCAAGTCTGACTTGAAATTACTTTTTGGTACTAACTTAAGCTATCAAATCTGCTTTCCTGGCTTTTTTGAAAACTCTGCAAAGCTTTGCCATGTTATCTCTTGAATTCATCAAGATCAGCTCCCTGCTTAGTTGCTGTAATCATGGCTCTTAACACAGCTGGGAGTAGATTCTTCACTTGCATCACTGCATCTAGAATTGAATTTTTCCTCACAGTAATCTCCATTTTAGTGTTGGGCCCTTCTTTTCCAAAGGAGCTACTTACTAATGTCTGGTAATCTACTGCACAAATCTGTTGAATTGTTGGAATTATAACAACAATGCACACCAGGAGCAGTGCTAAGAGGGTGTGGAATTACAAAAAAACCTGTTACATAGTCAAGAGAAGGATGTTAACACTCACCATCCTCACAGCTTAGTAGTGGCCATGTAGGAGGAGCTTTGATCACAGGTCAGCTGTCATGAAACCAGGATGATCCAACTTTATGTGCTCTAAATAGTTGACTAAAAAGTGATTTGGAACTATGGTTAGATTTTTCAAAACCATGACCAGGTAGCATTGATCCTCTTTATGTGTGATGCTTTTGAAGGCAGAGAACTGAAAATGTGATAGAATCTGCAAGGAAGAGTCACAGAATTGTTAAGGTTGGAAAAGACATCCAAGATCATCTGGTCCAACCATTCCCCTACCCCCAATGTCACTCACTTAACCATGTCCCTAACCACCAGGTCCCACCTTTTCTTAAACATCCCCAGGGACAATGACTCCACCACCTCCCTGGGCAACCCGTTTCAATTCCTGACTACCCTTTCTGAGAAGAAATGTCTCCTAATTTCCAACCTAAATCTCCCCTGGTGCAATTTAAGGCCATTCCCTCTAGTCCTGTCACTAGTTACCTGCAAGAAGAGGCCGACCCCCAGCTCCCCACACCTTCCTTTCAGGTAACTGTCGAGAGCAATGAGGTCTCCCTTGAGCCTCCTCTTCTCCAGACTAAACAACCCCAGTTCCCTCAGCTGCTCCTCACAGGACTTGTGCTCCAGGCCCTTCAACAGCTTCGTAGCCCTTCTCTGGACACGGTCCAGGGTCTCAATGTCCTTCTGGTACTGAGGGGCCCAAAGCTGAACAAAGTACTCGAGGTGCAGCCTCACCAGAACTGAGTACAGGGGGATGATCACCTCCCTTGCCCTGCTGGCTACACTATTCCTGATACAAGCCAGGACGCCGTTGGCCTTCTTGGCCACCTGGTAAGTCATTTAGGAGTAGACTTTTTCTTCACTTATATTTCCTCACCAAATAATGCACAATTTTAGACGTTTTAAGTGGACTGGAGAGCGCGCGGCGCAACTGCAGCTCTGATAAAAGGATGTAAGCAAGGCAAGGAGCCGCTACTCAGTGAGTACAGCGCTCCCAGTGTCTGAGGGCAGCAAGCGTCCGTCCGTACGTACCAGCAGCACCTTCAGACGTGGCTTTAGTGACATCTAGTGACAGACAGTGTTACTGCACGTCTTCAACATCCACACCATCCGGGCTGCAAGAAGGGTGTATGTTTTCCTTACGAGTGGGGATCAAGCGAGTAGTGTCTGAAGTTGTTTTATGGCTTTGGCTAAGTCTGTGAAGGACTTCTATACGAAAATAACATATTCAAAAGTCAGTGTATTTTGTGTGTTATTTCACCTCTGGTAGTTTTGGTGAATACGACATATGCTCAGGTGTTGAAAGACCCTTAGCTTTAGCTCTAACTGTCCTTGCTTATCTTGGTTAAGGTGACATGCAGCCCTTACCATTCATGCAGTTTTATTCCTTTGCTATACCTTTCATATGAAGTGTAATACTAAAGGATTTTTTTTTTTTTTAATAATACATGCCTTTTAATACATTTTATAATACATGCCTTGATGAATATAGATAATTTTCAGAGATTGGATGTATGCCAGAGGAAACAGCATAAATTTGGAGTTCCAGCTCTGGTATTTTTTTTTTTTTTCCCCATTCCTGGTAATCTGGTGGGATCATAGAAGTGGGTTACTTCATAATAATGATGCAAAGGATATTTCTATATACATGAAGACTTACTCTTCAGTTCATATGGATCCCTTAAATTAAGCATCTTACTACTTAGAAAAGCTTTGTACTGCTAGCAGACCTGACCACAGCATGTTTGTTTGGAAGGCACGTTAGGTCTCAGTGCAACAACTCCTTATTTGCATAGATATCAACACATAGCTGACACTGCACACATCTAGGGAGATGCCTCAGTGTCCATGCTATTTCGACTTTACATAACTATTTTCCTCAAGAGACAAAAATAATGTTCAGTGGAGACCATTTCTTCTTCTTAGCTGAAGGCTCAAAACGCCAATTTAACTTTATTCTTGAAGACTTCTGAAGTTCTCCCTTTATGTTATGAACATTTTCACATTTTCAGGAAGGTTGTTTTGGGAAACAACCTGAATTTCCTAAACAATTCCTCTTACAGTGTTGAATTCAACTGGTAAGTTTTACCAAGTTTATATTAAATTAATAAATTTCCTACTTAAATAATTTTAAGTTTACAAGGTGTCTAAAAATGAGATTAACATATTAGTGAATGGCATGTAGTAGAAGGAAAAAACAAACAAACAAACAAAACCCAACACCTTGAAAATACACCTGTTGATCTTCTGTAAGTTCTGCACTGGGACTTAGAAAAACAAAAAATAGCAGCAAAAAAAAAAACCTCAACCCATCTCCTTCAATATTGTTGTGTTACTTATTAGGGAAATCTGTGAAAGCGTGTGGAAATATATTTATGCTCCATTGTAATCAAGGAGACTAAATATTTTTTTAAAAGGCAAAAAAAAATAAAACAAGAGGTACTCTCCACCCAAACCAAATGAGCACATCTGTACTGAAACAAAGCATGAGAAATATATATATACATATATATATATAAAGAGGAACAGAACATGAAAGCTGGAATACAGTTTTAGCTCAAGTGTAAGTGCAAGACGTTTTAGACATGGGCAAAGTGTGCAGAGCTATTCTTGTACACAGCAAAACATCTGAATTTTTGGAAAAAGTTTTTTTTTTTTCTTATGTTTTTAAGGAATCAAAAGAATATAGTTTTCTATGTGTCAGAAATTTATTCTCACACATATCTCTGTTTGTGAGAAATTTACCTCTGACCAAGGATATGACAGAAGAGACAGTGGACCTTGTGCAGCTGAAAGCTGAAATTCTGTTCAGCAACACAGTGAGCAATGCTAAGGGAAAATTGTGAGTGGGAGGAAGGTCAAGAACATATTTCCCATCATAGCTCCTCCAACCTAATAAATCAATGTCCAAAAGTCTCTGCACAAAAATTATTTAAAAAATCTTGATAAATTGCTGGTTGGATTTCCAGCTTGCACACAATTAAATTCTGCCAAATCTCTGCACAGTTCCTTCAGGTTTCAGAATCTGGGAGGCATTTTGGAATTCAAGAGCTAATAGTGTCAAATGCATGATAGTAATTAGTGGAAGGGATGTCTAAAACTTAGTGTTTCTTATTTTCAAGGAACTATTTTGTCTCCTTCTTTCTGTATTTGCAGACCTTGCAGACATAATTAAAAGGTACTAATTAAGTAAGTTTGCTATAAGGTGATAGATAAGGAATGTGATAGAAATCAGGAGGGTCTCTTGTGAATACAGCTGTATAAAATGCTTTCAGATGCTGCTACTGGAACCGTAAACGTTTTTCACTGCATTGTCTGAACTTTGCATCAGTGAACCCTTTGATTTGCATAACACGTGTCAAGATCATGTGTCTAGTTCAAATGAACTCCCTGGCTTATTTTCATTCTTTTGTGTACTCCCTTGATCTCCTGTACACATATTTTTAGTTCTGTCCATCTCATCACTCTGCTGGAACTTCCGATGACTGGCTATCATCTGTTAACAATTTGCAAGTATCTGTTTCATGTCAAGACATGTGAAAAGAAAAACAGGAAAACAGTATTCCTCAGAAATGGCTCACTCCTCTGCAGACAGAATGTTCTTGTGTAACTCTGGTAAGACATTTTAAAAAACAGCCTCTGACAGACAGACTGAAAAACAGTTCTCAGCTGGTATAAGTATACCTACAGTGAAAGCTACACATCATGTAAGTGTCTAATGCCACTGAAGAAGGAATTCCTTCCCCTAGCAACACAGGTAGCTTGTCCTAGGAATTCAAGGATTTCTGGAATCAGGATGACAATTTTTAGTAACTGCCTGGAGGTACCACAGAGAGACTGAATGTCAGGTTGTAGATATCTTATTAATATAGAATCACAGAATCATAGAATGAGGTGGGCTGGAAGGGACCTTAAAGATTATCTAATCCCTCTGCCATGAGCAGGGAAGTTGGAAAGTCTTCATATAAATGATGTGATCTGGATAATCATTATAATTTAATCTCATAATGTAAAGCTATTACTGGTTTGTCTTTAATACTTAGGAAGTATGGTTATTTTCATGAAGGAAATGGCTGCGGAATGTGTCAGTCTCCTGATATTTTAATTCATTGTTGGGATAAAAAATGCAGAAATTTTGAAGAGAGCTCTGCTTTCTGCTAACCTAAAAGCCCTCCAAGTCCAAAAAGGTAATGCTATTTTCTAAATATTTGTTGGTTCACATATATCCCACGTGTTTTCACACAGGCTCAAAAACACAGCTGTGTAACCTCTATCTTACTTTAATTTGCTATCTTTTCCCATTAGCTGTATTTTGAGGAATGTCTAAGCAATCTGTGATTAGTGTTTTTTATAGAATTCAAGTATGATTATTTCATTACAGAGTACAAATACATCTCAAAAGAAAGACTGGGAAGACAAATGTTTTGCAGACAAATAAAACACCGTATTTGACAGTTATCAGCATGTAATTATGTAGCCCTGTGATAAAGTACTGCCATTTCTAGTAACAGCCCGTAAGATTTGTACTAAGTTTGCAAGGCCTCAGAAAGCAAGCTTGTCATACTTGCTCTGTCTAAACAATTTTTGGGCTGCTTGCAGCTTTGCTTTACTTGGTTTAACTCTGACAGCATTTTCTCCAATTGACAAGTAATTTCTTTTACTTCTGTTATCTTTGCATGGTATGACCATACCATGCTGTAAGTTTAAATAAATAGCAGTAAAAAGCAGTTGCTCTGTGTAGATTTATATTTATGACTGTAATATAGTGAAGTAATACAGAGAAATGCAAGTCTAGTACAATATCCAAGCCATGAGAAGTGTAGACACAGGATACAGCATACACAAGCTGATAAAGGACAGTGGACAGAGTTGGCACTGAAGACCCCACAGCTATAAATGGTTCACCAGTGGTCAGTTAAAGAAATAAAGAACAGAAGACAGAGAGCACTGTTTCTAGGGATAGGAAAGAGGACAAAGAAACTATCTAATATTTGTGGAAGGCACTGTATATAGTAAATTCAGATGTCATGTGGAGCTGCAGACCAGTGTTGAAAAAGCAAAGTGTAAGAGCATGTTAGCAAACATGCAAAAGTGACTCTAAGTGGACCCCAGAGGAAGAAACCATCAACATGAACATACACCTGCCCCCTCACCCATATGGGACCACTGACCTTAGAGCCAAGGGAAGGAAAGAATAGTGAACGTAAGACCAGCAGAAGTGTGTGTGTGTGCACACACGTGTGCCAATATTAACTGTATTATTGTTGTCACTATTGAAACTTTTTCAGTGTAGACATATTCTTTTTTTTTTTTTCTGTAACAATTACATCTGTATTAATGATAATTCTTACATTAGGGTCTTATTATTTCAGTTATGCTAACAATAAATTCTCGACTTTACAAAAGAGGTGTGTTGTGTTGTATCTTTGCCAGAAATAAAGTTTTAAGTGCAACACACCTGTCATATAGACAGTAAATTTCTGTTTCAGAAACATCTCCTAGGAAAGTTAAGAGTTTTGGGAGAGCTGTTGTTATAGATAGCTTTTAATTTACAATACTCAACATCTGGGAAAAACAGTACATTAGAATGTTTAATAAAGTGAGAAATAATACCACCAAAGTGACAGTGTTTTACATGTCATTGCAAACGATAAGTCTTTATTTAAACATAAATGAGGAATCACAGCTGGTTGTGTTTGCTTTCTAAAAAGTCATGGATTTGCTACTTTAAGGCAAGCAATTGCAGCTATCGATATTTCAGACTAAATATTTCAACCTATACCTAATTAAAAAGGAAGAATTTGTCCCTCAAGAGTTTTTGATGGTATACTTTTTTTTGAGAGAGAATTCACAAATATATTGTATATGTGTGCTAGCCTACATGCAATAAATACTTGATGCTTTTTAATGTAATTAACAGGGTATCTCATTAAAAAAATACAGCATCACAGACCAATTCAACCCGTGGCTCAAAGCAAGGTCAGACTGGATTGCTCAGGGCTTTATCTAGTTTGATCTTAAAAACCTCCATGAGTCCTGCCACACACCTTAGTAGAGAGCCTGGCTCTGCCTCTGCAGTAACCCCCTCGCAGGTGTTGGAGGGCTGCTGTTTGGTACCCCTGAACCCTTCCCTCCAGGTCGAACAAGTACAGTTCCCTCAGCCTCTGGTAGTGCCTGCTCTCCAGCCCCAACCATCGTGGTTGCTTCCTGCTGATCCTGCTCCAATTAATCAACGTCTTTCTTGTACTGGGGGATCTAAAACTGGCCACAGTATCCAGATGTAGTCGGAGGAGTGCCTAATGGAGAGGGATAATCATTTCCTCTGATCTAGTGGCTAAGCTTCTATCGGTATAGCCCAGGATGTTACTGATCATCACTGCCAGGGCACATACTAGGCTGTTTATCTCTGTTTATCTTGCTGTCCACCAGCACCTACCTGGTTTTATCAGCAGAGCTGTTACATTCCAGGTCACTCCCCAGCCTCTGCTCCGGCAAGTAGTTAGTGCACCTGAGGTGCAGGACTTTGCACTTGCCTTTGTTGAATTTTATCACAGTCTTGCTTGGCCCATCTCCCCATCTGCCTAGATCGCATTGTGCATCACTTTATTTGTACATTCTTTCATAATTATTACTATTTTCTTTTCCTTTTCTGTCCTATTAAACAGTCTTTATCTCCATCCATGAGTTTTTACCTTCCCCCCCCCCCCCCCCCGCCCTCCCCGATTCTCTCCCCCGTCCCACTGGAGCCTGGGGGAGGGCAGAACAAGCAAATGACTGCATGCTGCTTAGCTGCCTCATGGGTTAAACCACGACAGCAGGCTAGGAAATGTGAACCACTACAATTTGAGCTTGATTCCAGCTAATTTTCACCAATCTAATTTTCCACCCCTCCAGACCAAAACATCAGAGACGAGGTACAAAATGATCTGGGAGACCAAATCAAAAAACCTTACTAAGGTCAGTGTAATACTCTAACTTCTTTATCATAGAGGAAACCATTTTGGTGTAAAATAGAAAGCTTAGGAAGTAATTACATGAAAGTACTGAAGGAATTCTTTATCAAGCTCAAAATAATTTAGATAATAGAATCACAGAATCACAGAATGGTTTGGGTTGGAAGGGACCTTAAAGACCATCTAATTCCAACCCCCCTGCCACGGGCAGGGACACCTCCCACCAGACCAGGTTGCTCAAAGCCCCATCCACCCTGGCCTTAAACACCTCCAGGGATGGGGCATCCACAGCTTCTCTGGGCAGCCTGTTCCAGTGCCTCACTATCTTCATAGTGAAGAATTTCTTCCTTAGATCTCTAAGGAGAAGACACTACTGGAACTCCTTTAACAATTTAGCCATAAATAAGGAACTTTAAGGAAATACTCATGTTTGAAAAACTACTGAGAAATCTGAAAGACTCTCTGTTGGAAAGAACATTTCGACTAGTTTAAAACAATGTTCTGATTCCTATTCAGCTATCATGAGGGCAACTTCAATAATCTCACTGAATAATAGTCAGGACTTTAACTTACATGTACATGCTACTTGTGTGAGTAAGGCATCTGGTCTGTAAGCAGGAAAAGGTAAATTCAGAATACAGTGCAGGTTGTATTAATTAAGCCTTGGTTACTGTGCTAAGATATGAATAATTCAGTCTGAATGAATATAATGAAATGTCACATTCCAAATGTTAAAATGATGCTGCAAAAGAAATTGTGCATGTTTTTACATGCAGGACTGTTTTTACATAGTAATAAACTATCAGTCTTACTATTACAGATCCTCCCACTATTCCTTTTTGCACTTCTGATTATGTCACAATTATTGCACAAAATTGCTAGGATGAGGGTTGTACTCTGACAAAGATAGCTGAGGAGAAGTGAATAATAATTTATTTTACTACATAAGTTTTGTAATGAAGTTACCCATATTTTGTTCTGCAAAGACCTTATGCTAGTAAGAGTGTGTCTGTGGCGGGAAGTGCCTCTCCATGGATAAGTGCCATTAGCCACTGCCTATCCTTTCTGAAGTCCAGACACGTTTCTAAGTCGTCATTAACAGCAGGATTATTTTTGCTGTACTCTGTAGTTTTTCTGAGCTGCTCATTAGTGCTGCACGGGTGATGACCCCCAGGTTCCTTCTTTAACATACAGATAAATTGTTTCTGCTTTTTAGATGTGGTGACTTTGGAGATAAGGTTTACTGATCTTTCTGACAAATCTAGCATTTGTTGCCTATTAATTTCATATTATATCTTCCCTTTCCCCACAAATTTGCTTTAGAAACACTCAGATCTCTTCTACACATTTTGTGAATTTCCACCGTTCAAAAGGTTATGTGAAGTGTTAAGCTGCAAATAAATAGCATGGCTTCTAAGGTTTAAATATCTATTTATTGCCAAGTTGTGTTGCAGCCTGTGAATGCAACTGGTGTTTTGGCAGACTGAGTTGTTTCCCTGGGAACACCCCTAAAGCCCTAAATGTTTCACTCTTTCTGTCCTCCTGCATTCTAGAATAAAGAAAGGTAGTGATAGGTTCAGTTATGGGGTTTACTCAGTGTATTAAGATTTATGCTTATATACCAAGATTTCTGTGCTCAGCCAGTGTTTTCATACTTGAATGTTAAGGCTATTCATCTCCTCTACTGACGGTTCTTTGGGCTGTTTTCATACTGTTGTTAAATACCACATGTCCATTGGAGTGTTTTTCTCTTGTTGTTGCAAAGGACTCGTAAAACTATTTCAATTAAACAAAGCTATAAAAAGGATAGCTGAATTTCATTAATGTGCATTTTCTCTTTAGTTCTGCTTTCTGTGAGATCCCCTTTCACTTCTGCTATCCTTCCTCACAATGGCTGAGATCCAACTGCAAGATCTCCAGAACCCTTACCTGGAAGGCTTATTCTTCCTGCTGTGGACATGGCAATGAACATTTAACACTCTGTACTATATTCACTTTTGGTGAAAAGTGTTCTGCTGAGAATCACTGAATCGTAGCGGTGGGACGGGACCTCTGGTTATCATTGAAACAGCAGTGCTCAGACCAAGGACAACTTGCAGCTGTGCACATTCAAGTATCTTTAAGCTCAGGCCCAAGTATCTTTAAGCTCAGGCCACGTATCTGCCCGCTACCATTTGGTTGGAGCTTTATGACGAAGAGCGGCGAGAGCAGAGCTGCTGCGTGAGGGTGAGTGAGCCCGGAGCTGAAGTGACCACAGCACAGCCACACGGCACCTGAGTGGGGGCGAGCAGAGCAGGGCAGTGACAACAGCAGCATGTGTCAACAGCCCAGCGATCGCTCAGTGACAGCCAGATAACAAGCCACATCCAAGGCTGATCTGGGAAGTCCAAACAATGCAGGGTGAGGACTGGGAAAAGGCATTCCTATGGCCAGGGCAGGGACCGAGGGGCCGTGGTGGAGCTCCTGCACCACGGGCAGGGTGGGGGAGGGCCTGGGAGATGCCTCAGGCTGTCACAAGGGCTTCTTGGTGAGCAGGAGTGTGGACATGATGGGGGTTGTAAGCATCAGTGGGCACGCTCCCCGTTTCTTGTATTTTTTTTGGGAGGGTGGCAGTAATATATGGTTGTTTCCTTGTCTCAGTGCTTTTGTCAGGGGCTCTCTGACGCTTCCCTTTTTAACGTGGCTTGCTTCAGTCTCGATATTTTGTGGGCTATTTCTGGGCTTTCACGCGAAGCTCCTTCCCTCCTCTGCCCCCGGGGCTGACTGACGGCGACTCGCCACCACAGCTGTCACCGGGACCCCGCTCCCCGCGCCCGCAGGCCCCAGCCCGGCTCCCCGCCACCCCCGGCCCCGCTCGCGGCCGAGGCGCCGCCCGGGGAGAGGCGGTGCCGCCGCGGGCCGCTCTCCCCCTTCTCCCCGCCGCGCCACGCCCGGCGTGGGCCGTGGCGGCGAGCAGGGCCCGGCGGCCGCCGCGGAATGGTGGCGCCGCCGCTGCTGCGCGCCGTCATCATGGGCCCCCCGGGCTCCGGGAAGGGCACGATCTCGGCGCGGATTATCAAGCACTTCGGGCTGAAGCACCTCTCCAGCGGGGACCTGCTGAGGGACAACATGCAGAGGAGGACAGGTGAGCGGCGGCGGCGGAGCTCCCGTCCGCCCCCAGCCACCCGCGGGGGCCAGGAAGCTCCTCTCCGACCTCCTTCCCCCTTCCTCTTCCTGGAGCTCCGCGGCGGAGCCCCTCCGACATGCCGGTGCCGAGCGGGCGGGCTGAGCGCTGCGGCGGTTTCCGAAAAGCAGTGGCGACGTTTTCAGGCCGTTTGCCTTCTGTTTATTTGTTTGTTTGTTTTAATTAGTTACCCTGCTGCTAGGTCGTGGCATCTTGTGTGTGCGGGCTCGCCGGCATTAGGTGGTGGTGCGAACTACGCTTACCGTGTGGTCCTGGATCTTACCCTTCGTCTCTCCACCGAGATACCCCCACGCGCCTCTCTGGTGGGTTTTTGCAGTGAAGGAAGGTCCCTTTCTGGCATGCACATCAGCTGTATTCATGTTGTGGTCGGAAATCTTGGGAGGACTGTTTGAGGCTGTGTGTGGTGAGGTGAGGGTGGTGGTGTCGCCAGCACCGGGAAGCTGTGGAGGGCTACCTCAGCTTCACCAATACTGCAGTAGGTTAGGTAACAGGCAGGCTTGGTTTTGACAGCTTGTAAGCATGTTTGAAGGTGAAAAATTGTCCGTATTATGAAATCATTTGGTTGTTTTTAATTTCCACATCCCTTTTCACACAAACTATGTTTGCTCTGTAAGAATAATGACTTTGGCTTAGTTGACTGACCTTGCTATGTTTGGTGTCTCCAAGTTAAATATTTGCTCAGAGCACCAGTTGTGCAGGCATATCTGAACACATTCATGCTTTATCCGTTTCATAGTGCTAGGGTAAGTTGTTCTCTGTAGGGGCTCACAAAACCAAAATTGGTAGTTATGAACCTTCAGTATAAGTAATATCTAGCGAGAAGGGAAGGTGTTACAGAAGAGGAAAGAAATATGCCGTTTATGAAATGCTTCAGTTTTCTGCTCTTGGCAATGAGCGTTATACCTTGGAAGCAAGATCAAAGAGTATCAAAGTCAAGCTGAGGGGTGTGTCAGAAGAATAAGTGGCAAGTGGAAATACCCCATTGCTTGCTTTGATGAGGGAACCGTGAAGCAGTGTAAAGAAAACTGCAAAATGGACTGGACAGATGAAAGGATGTGAAGGAGAATGGAGATGTAAAAATGAAGTGCAGCAGACACGCTGAAAAACAGTGTGTGAGGACAGAAGTCAGTGTAAAATGAGATAAAGTTCACTCAGCATTAGTTGTCATGGAACCTAATCTGCTACAGAGTTTCCTGCTCACTAATTAACCCAGATGAAACTCTGTCTTAATGTTATTGAAAGTGAGCTGCTGTTTGCAGCAATGGTCTCCAAACGTGAGATGAGCACTGAGGTAGCAGGAGCAGATAGTGTGCTGAGGAAGGTGAAATGGTACGAGAGGCAGCTTGGAGAGCTATGATGAGCATAGTCGAGGGAAAGAAGAAACGAGTTTTGGTGATAATACAAGAGTTCTTCAGTGCCCAGTGCTTTGGGAATCGTTAGGCTAGATTGAACAGTCAAAACATATTGAAAACAAAATACAATTAACAGGAGCTGTATGGGGCTGTTATTAGCATTTACTGTCTTTTGAAAGTGGTCTTCGTTGAAAAGTCCTGTTAAACACGTGTCCTTAAGCAAGCTGCAGTTATTGCCACGTTCTGCTGCTTTGGAGGATGGAGAGTTGACGACAGCCTCTCTTGTAGCGCTAAGCAGCCTGCAGTCTGAGTATGGCTAGAGCTTGTTCGCTGTATGCAGTTCGGACATGCCTATCTTCTGCAAAACCTTTAAGCAGAGATATCTGTTACCACCTAGACATGAAAGAAAAAGGTGTTGCCTTTAATGCCAAAGACTGCCATACCTGTAGTGGTTTCAGACCCAAGCTTAAAAT
The DNA here is from genome assembly GCF_040182565.1 of Anser cygnoides. Taxonomy (NCBI): domain Eukaryota; kingdom Metazoa; phylum Chordata; class Aves; order Anseriformes; family Anatidae; genus Anser; species Anser cygnoides. The sequence continues at coordinate 83,727,725 of NC_089912.1, read as the reverse complement.
AAAACAGAACAACAACAAAAAACAATCCAAACCCCACTAGTTCTGCCCCCCCCAACAGAAAAAGGTAAAAACTTTCTTGTCCTAGCATAACTATTCAGTCTTATGTTAATAGTCATGCCTATTTTCTCTTCCTGCAATAGTTGGCTTTCTAGATGATCTGAGGTTTGTAGCGAGAGGCAACGTGTTTCCCATTCTGCTGGTCTAATAATAGGACCTGTGTGCCTTAGAGCTCACCATACGCTAAGCCTCTCTATGCCCAAAAGCTCATCTTTCCAAAGTATGTTGATATTGCTGTTCTCTCCTGAGATTGCCTTGCACATATTCTTAGGTAACTGTGGCTATAGCAATACTGTGATGTAAATCAGTAACAGCTTTGGGCATCAAGTGCATGTTAAACTATCTAGATGTAGTTTATTCCTCTTTCCAGACTGTTTTGCAGGTACATAGTTCTAAGTGCACTAGGATAATAAAAAAGGTATGACTTACTGACCTTGAAGAAGGGAGGTATGGAAAAGAACAGGTACTTTGTACTCAAACAGGCTGTCATCTTCTTTCCAGTTTGCTGTGCTGGGGGACTCAAAGCATCTGAGTCTGGCTTTTTCTGAGTCTGACTCTTTTCCACATTGTGGCAATTATTTGAAGCCTGACCATGGTGCACTGTGCATATTTTATACTGTTTTAAGTATTTTCAGATTTTTCAAAGCCTATCTGTAGATGTGAACATCCCATATGGGGAAGTTGTCCTTCTATTGCCCCCCCCCCTTTTTTTTTTTAACACCAAAGCTACTGTTTGCATTACTTGAGGGCATCTAGTGCTTTTCATTGGTCTTGTCTGAAGAAGAGTCATTGTACATTGCACTTTTTAATACTGCATTCAGTGATGGGGCTCACATTTTTCAGTGCTTCCTGCTGACAGTGGTTGTATCAGTAATGTCAGTCCATCCCATTTTCTCTTCCATTTACTGTAACTTGATTGTCCTGTAACTAGATCTGAATTAGCCTCTAGTAAATGCTTCAGCAGCTCCACAACTGAAAAACAATTTAGCTGCTATTCAGGGTGACTCACAGAATTAGGTAATTGTTTTATAACCTAGGGTCATGGAGGCTTTGTGCTCAGAACACGGCCCAGGCAAATGGATTTCTTCTTGGCAGAAGCCATGGCTCGGGTGACCTACAGCACACTACTGCATGTGATGTCAGAGCATGGTGTGATTTCCGGATCTGTGATGCGTGTATGACATTTTAGAAAGCCAGTGGGCTAAATGACTGGTATTAAAGGTTAGTCGGTGCCATGGGAAAATACTAGTGACTGTGCACTTCTATAAATAGTTTACAATGTCTATAAACATCCTCTTGTAACTCTAGTAATTATAAAAATATGTTTCTGGCAAGCGTGTCCCATTGCATACTGCTGTCTTAAATACCAGTGGAGTTTCTTTTCATACTGAAGTCATAAGATGATAACTGGCCACTACACTGAGAAAATAAATTCCTCAGCAGGAAGTCTGAGGGCTGACATCTTATTGAGCTTGGATGCTTTAAATTTCATCATTATTCTTTTGAAGACTCTTTCTGTTTCTAGTTTTTGGAACTTCATCTTTCAAATGCTTACTAGTAAAATTATTTGGGGGTGTGTGGGAAAAGAAGTGAGCTGAATGCCCCATTGCTGTCTGTGCAACTACAGACTGACCAAATTAGTCTGATACACATTTGTAAGGTTAGATCCCAACTGATTATCTCTTGAAATTCAGCAAGCGTACAGTCTGTCTGGTTAATGGCTTCACCATTCTGTGCCATCTTGATCAAAACAAAGTGTTTACAGTGTTGTGGGCTTTTTTTCTTTTTCAGTTGCTGGAGTTCACAGGCACTGTAATGTGATTCTTCTTACTTTCACAGAAGTTGGAATCCTTGCCAAGTCCTACATTGATCAAGGACGGCTTATTCCAGATGACATCATGACACGGCTGATGCTGAATGAACTAAAAGGTCTAAATCGGTACAACTGGTTGCTGGATGGTAGGTTAACATATTGGGATATCACTATGGAAGGAGAGGAAATCTTGGACTGCTGTGGTCACTAGTGGGTAGCTGGGTTCCACTAGCCACCCTTGAGTCATAGTGCTCAAATATGTAGTATATATGCTTATGTATATGCTCATATATGCTCGAATATATATTTTCAAGTACAAGTGTGTATTCATAGTACAGCGTGTGTTGTGAGCTTGTGGTGAACCATTTGGCAGTCAGTCTGCCCCGGTTTCTTTGGCTGTAAAGAGCACAGGATCCATCCTGCCTTCAGAGTGTTAAAGGGATGTTTAATTTACATTGAAAAGGCCTTTTTACTCAAAAGGGTAAGATTTCAAAACGGGAAATTCTGTCAATCCTTATGTTTTATTTCCCCTTTAGTAACAGAGGCATGCTTTAAAATATGCCTTGAGAAGTGCATTTTTAAAGCCTTTTCTTTTAGAAGTCTCTGGAAAATGGAACACTTCTGACGAAAGGGGCCGAGGAGTTATGTAAATAGAACGGTAGGCAGGCATGTGATGCAGCAACAGGGCAAGTATGGAAAAGGGAGCATTACAGCAGTGCCGTGTGTAATATACTGCCAGTAAAACCATTGCTCAAGTGTTCTAAAAGGTCTCTTTCATTTGGTTATTGGTTCTGCTCTCTAGAGCAAATAGTACTGGAATTCTGCATTGTAAGCACATAGCTTCAGCATTCAGAATTGAGAGAAAATCCGTTTGCCACTGTCATCTTGGACCAAGTGGCTTTTGCATCTCTAGCCCTCGGCAGTATGGTTGGATGTGCATCATAAAGATAGAGTCTAGGGTGGATGTGTGTGTTTTCAGATTCTGGTCACAACTTGTCTCAGTAGATAAAACTAAAAAACCGTTGGTGTGGCTTTTGGTTTGCAGGGTGTGAAACATCCACAGTCCTCTGTGTTAGTGATAAAAGGAAGACGAGGGAAAATGTGGGCCCTCTCTGGAAGGAAACAGGCAACTTGGTTACCTGGGTTATGGGTACTCGATGACTTCTTTGCCTCAGTCTTCACTGTTAAATGCTCTAGCCATACTGCCCAAGCTGCATAAGGCAAAGGCAGGGAGAACTGCCTGCTGTAGGAGAAGATCAGGTTCAAGGCCATCTAAGGAACCTGAAGGTATGTAAGTCCATGGGACCTGATGAGATGCATCCGATGGTCCTGAGGGTAATGGTGGATGTACTTGCTAAACTACTGTCCATCATACTTGAGAAGTTGTGGCAGTCTGCTGGCGTTCCACTGACTGGAAGAGGGGAAACATAACCCTAGTTTTCAAAAACGGAAAAAAATGAACGCCCAGGGAACTACAGGCCAGTCAGTCTATACTTCTCTGTACCTGGAAAGACTGTGGAGCAGATCCTCCTGGAAAATATGCTGATGCACATGGAAATGAAGGAGGTGACTGGTAACAGCCAACATAGCTTCACTAAGGGGAGATCGTGCCTGACAAATCTGGTGGCCTTCTCTGATGGGGTTACAGCATTGGTGACTAGGGAAAGAGCAACTGACATCATCTACCTGGACTTGTGCAAAGCATTTGACACTGTCCCCCATGATATCCTTGTCTCTAAATTGGAGAGAATGAATTTAATGTATGGGCCACTCAGTGAGTAGGGAACTGGCTGGCTGGTTGCACTCAAAGAGTTGCATGGCACCCCTAAGCACAAATACAGGCTGGGTGGAGAATGGATTGAGAGCAGCTCTGAGGAGAAGGGCCTTGGGTGTTGGTTGATGAGAAATTCAATGTGAGCCAGTCATGTGTGCTTGCAGCCCAGAAAGCCAACTGTATGCTGGGCTGCATCAAAAGCAGCGCGGCCAGTAGGTCAAGGGAGGTGATTCTCCCCCCCTACTCTGCTCTTGTGAGACCCCACCTGGAGTCCTACATTCAGCTCTGGGACCCCAAGCACAAGTATGACACGGACTGATATGAATGAGTCCAGAGGAGGGTCATGAGGATGATCAAAGGGCCAGAGCACCTGTCCTATGAAGACAGTCTGAGAGAGATGGGGTTCTTCAGCCTGGAGAAGGCTCTGGAGAGACCTTACAGCAGCCTTCCAGTACCTAAAGGGGGGCCTACAGTAAAGCAGGAGAGGGAATACATTATCTTTGTCAGGGAATGTAGTGATAGGACAAGGGGTAATGGCTTTTAACTAGAAGAGAGTAGATTCAGACTAGATCGTAGGAGGAAATTCTTTACTCAGGGTGTGGTGCCACACTGGAATAGGTTGCCCAGAGAAGCTGTGGATGCCCCATCCCTGAAACTGTTTAAGGCCAGGCTGGCTGAGGCTTTGAGCAACCTGGTCTGGTGGGAGGTGTCCCTGACCATTGCAGGGCGGTTGGATTGAGGAGATCTTTAAGGTGCCTTCCAACCCAAACTATTCTGAGATTCTCTTCTATGACCAATACACAGCAAACAACAGTTACTGTTTCTAAATGTCATAAAGAACACAGCAAAGTGCACCCAGGCAAGTTCCCAGACAGTACCATGCTGGGAGGGGCATTTGATATGCCAGAGGGCAGAGAGACCTCAAATGGCTGCACAAATGGACCGTCAGGAGTCTTGTGGAGTCCAACAAAGGTAAATGGAAGCTCGTGCACCTGGGATGGTCTAACCCTGTACAACAGTCAGTAGTGACTGAGTGCTGTCTTGTTAGAAAGTAGCTTTGCAGAAGACCTGGGGGGGTTTGGTGAGCAGGCTGAACCTGAGCCACCAGTATGGCCTTTCAGCAAAGAAGCCCAGCCACATCCTAGGCTGTTAGACTGCAGCTAGTGGGTTAAAGAAAGTAATCGTTTAATTCCATTCAGCACGTGGGAGACTACATCTGGAGGGCTTGGTCCAGTTAGGCTCTCCAATATAAGACAGAGATTGCCAGATCGGACAGGCCAGCAGAGGTGCATCGGAATGTACATGGGGCTGAAGCATGGGTGTCATACAAAGGAAGGCTAAGAGAACTGAAGAGGCTGAAAGAAGTAGATGAGGCCTTCTTCAAATAACTGGAAGAAGCCTGACTTCACAGGCCCTGGTCCTCCTGCAGCACATGAACGAACCTGATTTTTGCTGGAAGGACAACGTAGCAGGGTTCAAGTGATCTAGATTTCCAGACTGCAGCGATTACAGCAATTACAACTTCCTAGCATAGGCAGTCAAGGAGCCAACAAGTATAGGTGCTCTCCTAGACCTGATATTTATAACCTAGGAAGAACTGGTTGCAGATAAGAAGGTTGAGGTCATCCTTGGCTGCAGTGACCATGAGATCTTGAAGGTCAGCACCCTGAGAGGAGGTATCAAGGCAAAAACCAGGACCACAGCCCTGGATTTCAGAAGATCCGATTTTGCCTCTTCAGCAATCTGCTTAGAGGAAAAAAATAAAATAAAACAGGAATATTGTCCTGGAGAGAAGAGGGCTGCATGAGAGTTGGTTGATATTCAAGGACCATCTTCTCCAAACTTAAGGAAGGTCCATCTCAACATGTAGGAAATTGAACAAAGGCCTCCATGAATGAGTAAGGAGCTCCTAAATGAACTCAGACATAGAAAAGATGTGGCTAAGAGGTAGAAGCTGGGCAGGTGACCCAGGAGGGTTATCGAGTTCCTGTCTAGCCTTGCCAGGTATAGCATTAGGAAAGGTCAGGCCCACCTGGAGTTGAGTCTGCCAAGATTTCTGGATGTGAAGGGTAACAAAAAAAGACTCCACAAGTGCATAAATAGCAAAAGAAAGACTAGAGAAGATGTGTGCCCATACTGACTGGGGCAGAGGCATTGGTGACAAAGGCCATGGAAAAGGCTGAGGTATTCAGTAGCTTTTTTGCCTTGGTCTTTACCAGTAAAACTGACCATCAGGAATCCCAGGCCTCAGAAAACAGAGGAAAAGTTTGGAACAAATAAGACATTAGCCATGGAGGAAGACCAGATTAGAGAGAATGTAACCAAACTGAAAATATGTAAGGTCATGGGGCCTGAGAGGTTGCCTCCACAAATGCTAAGGGAGTTGGCTGACATCATTGCAAGTCGACTCTCAAATATCTTTGTGACATCAGAGCAATTGGGAGAGGTTCCTGAAGACTGGGAGAGAGCAAATGCCTCTCCTGTAGTAAGCAGGACAAGAAGAAAAATGCAAGGAGCTACAGGATGTGAAGCTTCACTGCAGTCCCTGGGAAGGTAACAGAGCAACTAGTCCTAGAAAACACAACGAAGGATATGATGGTATTCAGACGTAGTCAGTGTGGATTTATGAAGAGGAAGTCATGCTTAACCAACCTGATAGCCTTCTACAGTGAGGTGACTGGCTTGTTGGATGAGAGGAGAGCAATGGATATTGTTTACCTTGACTTTAGTAAGGCTTTTGACACTGTCTCCCCTAACATCCTCAAACTGGCAAAGTACGGGTTAGTGTACAGTGAGGAGGACTGAAACTGGCTGAAGAGCTGGGCACAAAGTTCAGCTGGAAGCAAGTCATTCTTGGTGTAGCACAGAGGTCAATACTGGATCCAGTATTGTTTAACATCTTCATCAGTGCCACAGAGTGCACCCTCAGCAAGCACCCAGACAACACAAAACTGGGATGCATGGTTATTTCACAAGATACTCTAGATACTTCCATCCCAAACCATTCTATAATTTCATGATTCTTTGTCCTTTAGTGCTTTATTGTAATTTTCTAGTGCAGTGGTCTATTTCAGTGGCTTTATTCCCACTTTTGTTCTGCTTTTGTGAAGACAAAGTCTTAATCCTCACAGTGGAGACTGCAATGGAAAATAATCAGTAAAGGAATGTTAACTTAATTCCTGGTCCTGTGTACATGCAGTTCCAGTCTTGTGGATCTGCATGTGTAGCAGTATAGCTGGGCACTCTGGCAATTATTAACAGCCAACTGGAGGATGATATGGAGAGCATGAGAAAATAAACTTATTTCTGTTGCATGTTAATGTGCCGCCTTCTTTAAAGTTCCGGAGCAGGAATTTTGTCTCAGCTCAAACAGAGGTTTGGTGAATTACACTGGTTGATAGTTCTGGCATAAACAGCTTTATAGGAACAATAGTATTCTGTTGAAATATGTTAAACGGAAGGTCTTTAGTTTGATAACAGCAACTCAAAACAAACAGCTGAGGTCAGCCAGGTCAGACTGAATAGAGCTGGTGAGCTGCTTGTGTGCATACATAGCCAGATACATATTTCCGCTGGTGGCTTCTAGAATCATAGCAGATGTAGCAATCTGAGTTGTGCACGTGGGTATAATCTGCTTAGATTTATCTGCTTTATAATTACGGCATTTCTCTGTGTGTTCCTAGATTCTTCCCAGTTTATCACATCTTGTAGATTATTTTCTCTGTAATGAGAAAACTCCGTATGCAGCAACTGCTGGTTTCACTGAAATGCTTATCTAAAGGCACTTATTTTTGTCAAGGAAGTTTCTCAGAACAGTCTAAGGAAAACTCATTTTTCAGCTGCATAACTAAGATGTATGGTGGCTGAATAGCTTGTCAGTAGTATGAAAGAACAGCAAGTGCTGGAGTCCTCACTCTCCCTCTGCTTTAAACATTTAGAAGCACTTCCATGTGCTTATGGGAACATGAGAGAAATGGGATGAGGGCAGTCAATGACTGTGATGCAAACCAGGTCAGTCAGCCAAGCAAAAGCTTGGCTCGAGTGAATCAGTTCTTTCTTTTGAGATACAGTGGACAAGACACAGAAGCCTTAAGACAATAGAGTATTACCCCTTTTTTTTTTGTAAGACTAATTTTTAGCTAGTTTCGTACTTGGACAATGCTTGCATTAATCAATGCCATGCAAAGATGAGTTTCTTAACTTTGTATCTATCGGTACTCGCCTTTAAGGAGAAGATTACTTGTATAATGAAAATTACAAACAACTGAAAAGTGTGAGACCATGCAAGAATTTAGTGGGTAGAGGTGTTAGTCTAGTGAGTCTGTGTTGCAATAGCGTGGTCTACAGCAGCTTTGACCATTAAACTCGTGGTCAATTTTTCATCATAAAGTCTTTGTGGAGACCTTGCTTTTCTTTTTCTCAATTTCCCCCCCTCTTTCTTAAGTTACATTAGATTTATTTACTAATAACATGAGCCTTTGAAGGCAGTCCACTGGAGCCATTGAGTTCATAGAGCAAAGTGCAATGTCTTGTAAAAAAAAATCTGATGTCTCTTCAACCTTTACAGCATGATAATGCATTTTTTTTGTCTGACTGGTAGTTTCTCTAATGATCAAATCCAGCTAATTCTGACTATAACTCTGTCTTTGGATTTTTATGGAGTCATTTCCTTTGAAAAGGTTTCCCTAGAACGGTTGCTCAGGCAGAAGCCCTGGATAAAGTTTGTCAAATAGACACTGTGATCGACCTAGATGTACCATTTGAAAACATAAAATGTCGGCTCACAGCACGTTGGATCCACCCTGCTAGTGGCAGAGTCTACAATCTTGAATTCAGTCCTCCTAAAGTGCGGGTAAGCAGTACACATATTAATGTTGGTGCTAAATAAATGCTGCACTGCATTTGATGATTGTACTAAAATATTATGCATATGTTGTTGCAAAATACGGTAGCTCGGAAGAAAACTGCTCATTTCATCTCTTAAGTGAACAGAAAGTGCCTGGTAACACACTGCCTCTCAGGGTATGCCAGTGCCTTGTTAGAAGCTGAAGCTGATGGGCAATGTGCTTATCCTCTGCAGAGTGAAACACCATGGTGCCAATTCTGCATACTGTTTCATAAGCTCTTGTTAGTTGTTCAATGATGTGGAAGACTTGCACACTGGCATATGAGCTGGGCATATTCTCAGCCTGCTCTGCAGTTGCTAACTGTAAAGTCCAAAATGTGCAGTTTCCCTTCCTCCAGAGATTGATTCTTTGTATCTAGGATGCACACTTAAGTCAGGTACTACTACCTAATCAGAGGGATCCTCTTAATGCTTTCCCTGTGTTACTGTTTAATCAAGATGAAAATTTTCAGAGGAACCGTTGTCGTCATACTGCAAAATTCGATGTAGAAACTTGGTAGTCGGAGAAGCTTCTCAGCAGAAGAAAGAGGTTATGGCTTAAGACATCATAAGCAAGAATAGTAAACAGAAAGATAATGAATATACATTATTACCCTAAAAATTTTTGAGGTACTGAGATTAGCCTTGGTGCATCTCTGCTTAAAGCAGTGTTTCATCCTTAACTCTAAATGGCTTACCTGTTGCAGCGTCACATTTTACCTGCAAGTTCTAATAAGTTGAGTCAGAATCATAGCAGGCTTTGTATTTTTGAGTTTTCAGTGTTTCAGGAAAAGAGACCAGCTAAAATAACAGGTAAGCGCTTTAAGTGAGCAACTGTAAACACTGCCTATGTATTGTTTAGAACATGGTGTTTAAGTTATGGTTATTTTTAATTGCAGAAGAATATAGGCAAGTAGCAAAAGTGAATTAACAGACATACCAAAGGGTGGCTTTCAGCTGTGACAGCTTTGCTATGAGGAATACTCCACTCTGCTTTTTACTTAGTTAGTGAAGCAAGCATATCACAACATATTAAAGTAGTTTTTAGAGTATTTAAGTGAAACCGTGGAATGGAGCTCAATAGCTGAAATATAGTTGTCTTTGTTATCTGGCAGACCTGAAAAAAAATTTAACTGCTTACTTGCTCAACAAAACTAAAGGATTATGGCTTTACAGTTAATACAAAACTGCAGGCTGAATATTTAATAGGTACAACTAAGGCACTATTATGGCTGCCTGCACAGAAGTTAGATAGAAACCTTTGAGAAACCCTTCAAGAAACTGGTTGTGAAATGTGTACTAAAGTAGTTGTCATAGTTCACACAGCAAAACCCTGCCTCTGTTTACTAAATCATAGAAAGATTTTTGTAGGCTTCTATGCCATATTTTGATGTACAGAGTTGCTAAATATTAAGCTTTCTGCAGTGTGACTTAAAAAGATCATTAATTCCTTTCTCTGTTTCACTGTTGTCAAACAAAGGCCAAGTTGTCCTCTTGCTTGTTTGCTGTTGTGCATTAGCATGTTACCAACAATCTTCTTTTCCTTTGTAAATCCAAAACACGGTATCATGTGGAAGAAGAAAATTAACGCCATCCCAGCCAAAACCATGACAGTTTTGTCCACATATTCCCAGTATTCAACAAATGTTTCAGAGTTCAAATTAGTCAAGTAACTATAACCTGATGTTCATTGTCAATACTGAGAAAATGTTTTTAACTGGTGGACTGTCTTACCTGAACGTCAACATCTTATATTCCAGATAAGATATAGATGGTAACCTTTCTCTTTCTAAGCAAAAATCTATACTTGGACTAAATGGAAGCTGATTGCATTTTAAACAGAAAGTTACACAAAACATACTTAAACAGAAATATACATCGGTGTTTGCTTTTAACCATAACCAGGGCATTGATGATATTACTGGAGAACCACTTGTTCAGCGAGATGATGATAAGCCAGAGACGGTTACCAAGAGGCTGCAGGCTTACGATGCAGAAACAAGACCTGTTCTAGAATATTATCGGTAAGTAGTAAAATACTATGCTGCTTCCATGTTAGCACAGCAAGGAACAAATTTCTGCAGTTACAGAGATGATATTATTACAACAGCGAACATGGTATGAGTAGCAGTGTATCTTTCATCAGCTCTGTAAGAAATAAAACCAGTAAAATTAGTATGATTTTGACTGTTGCTTGAAAACTGTTCAGGAGCTAGCTTAGTGAAAGAGCCTTTAACTGCAACTGTATTTAGCTTTTCAAAGAGTACTGTGCATTATTCACTAAGTTATATTGGTGTTCTGAGCAACATTGCTCTGTTCAGTAGGGCAACAGAGAGTTCTCATCCTGGAAACTTGGACAGTATTTTCTCTTTCTGGATGTGTAAGTAGAAGCCCTCATAATAGACAAGGGGTCAAGAAACTGATATATTAATAGAAAAAACTGTTAATGGGAATTCAGAAGTGGCAGTTATAAGAACAGGACTGTGACATGCACAGCAGGCAAGACTCTTAATAAATAGATATTTGAGAATACTAGAGCCATTAGCACTTTGGAATGATAACAAATCATTAATTCTTTTAAAGGCCAAAACTGTATACAAAGACTCTCTTCATGTTAAGCTGGTCTGCTGTGCAAATAAAACATTAGTAATATATACATAATACTATATCACTGCATAGAGGCTTGCAGTCTTATTGTGCCTAGACAAACATACCAGATTTTTTGTAACAACATCCTGAAGTGACTGTCCTCTATCTTTCCATATCCACCGCTCTTCCTTACTCTCTACTAAAACTGCTGAGTGGAAAACTGAAAGCTCCATCTTTGGATTGGTTCAGTTTTAGAGAAGGGATTTTTTTCTGGGCTGACAATGATTTTTCCTGACCAGTAGCTTTACGATGTTTTTCTGCCTCAAGGCACCACAGTAAAACACAGGCCTAAGCTAATATTATTAGTTATAACAATATACTTTGCAGATAAAGCTAACTATTGGAACTAATTCAAAATACCTTGATTGTGTCTGCGTTGCTTGCTTGTGCTGATGCATGTTCTTTGATCCTTAAGGTCTGACTTTAAAATTCACAGTTATTTGGATGGCTGCTGTGTAGGATGTGCTGTACGACTTGATTACTTCTTCATATTTTTACTCATCATAGCTTGTTATTAAGCACTCTGTGGACAGCTACCAGGTTTTTGAACTGATGTGGCCAACAGCTTACTATCTGAGGAACAGAGTAATGCACGTCCAACCTACATTCCCAATATTGTGACTGCTCCTGGCATTAAGTCCCATGTACTAGCATGCTCTGCCATGGCAATCTTAAGAGTGAGGTGGAGATCCTGGAATGCTCAGACAACTTGACTTCTGTAATGCTTTTTTCTTTTTCTTCCTCAGGGAAAAGGGGTTGTTGAAATCCTTCTCTGGAACAGAAACCAATAAAATCTGGCCACATATCTATGCTTTTCTCCAAACCAAGTTGCCAGATGTGAGCCAGAAAGATGCTGCCACTCCCAGGTGAAATTAGGTCTATCTTCTGCTCATCTGTCATAGCACGCACATGATCATGAGATTCAGCAGTCAAGAATTTCTTGAAGTAGTGTACCAGACTGATCAATAATTAAGTTCTGCTGTTGTCCTCAACCTACCTTTTGATAAAACTTTATCTCACGTGGGTCTCACTTTAATGCTGTATTTGTTTTTAATATTAGATATGCCTAACTTTTGTAATATAGTAACTGTCTTTAACAAAAGCACCTACTGCCGTGTCTCTGTTAATCAGAAAATATTCATGTTTGGCAATACTGAATGGTGAAGGAAACACATTTCAGAATACAGCTTAACTACAAAGCATCTTGGTTGCCTTAATCATTCATGAACTGACTACCAGTCTGCAAAAAGTACTTTCAGATCAGAACTGGCATGGAAACACAGAATAGGTCGGAAGGAACCTTTAACAATCATTTACTCCAAACTCCCTGCCACAGGCAAGGATGTTTCGCTTGATCAGGTTGCTCAAAGCCATGTCTAGCCTGACTTTAAACACCTCCAGTGACGGGACATCCACAACCTCTCTGGGCAACCTCTTTCAGCTCCTTACCACCCTCCTTGTAAAAAATTTCTTCCTTATATAGATAGAGGTTGGAAAACGGTCACTTCCTTTAGCTAGGTTAATTTTGCTGGGTTTAAGTTGCCCTTGACACTTGCTTTGATGATTTGCCTTACTACTATGATTCTATTTCTGCCTTCAGCTAAATTGCTAGCATGAAAAATAGTTTAATGATGTGTAACATACTTGGTAAAGCCTCTGTCTTTGTGCAGTTGTGTAAGACATTTTAGTAAAAAAAAAAAAAACAGCAGACACTGAATCACTAATCTGGTAAGCCTGTAGCTAGGCAATCTTGACCAGTGAACGTGTCTTTATTGTCTTTGGAAAAATCTCTCTTCATAGATGCCAGTGCCATGAATTCCCTTGGTCAAATTAGTAAGTTGTTTTTTTTTACTGTAGTAAGTTTTATTGTAGCAAGTGTAGTTTTCATGAGTTTATGCTACGAATTCAGGTCTCTGACCAGTTCTTGTATTAATTTATTCTCTAAATAACTGGGTTCACAAACCTCCATAGGTCACACTTTAAAAGTCAAGGTAATGCAGATGTTGCTGTTCTTCAGTAAACTCTCCAAACCCTTTTTTTTATGCCCACCAGATGGAGAGTTTCAAGATAAGTCAGCAAAACCTGAGTATGAAACAATTCTATCTAAGTGATGTCTGAGGTGTAGCTGCTTCCTCCTACTAATGTAGGTCTTAGTCTCCTCTTGCACTGACTCATTAACTACAAAGCTGTCATACTGAGGACTACACTTTAATGTCTAACTTTACTGTTATAAATACTGACAGTCTAAAAAAGATAGATGCTGTAGAATTTGTAAAGCCTTCCCATTACATTTTTGCTTATTTCTAATCATGCATTTTCACTTCTACATAAAGCAGCTATGCTTGCTTTATTGCTAGTCTACGTAAGTTTCAATTAGCTGGAGAAGGAACGGGGAGGACATCTCCTTACGATTTGAGACTTATTCCCACACTGGTCAACCAATTTTAATTACAGACTTCAAAAATAACTTACAGTGTGTCACAGGCTGCTAGATAAATATGGCTCTACTGCTAGTGGTAGCAATGCGCACAGCATGAGGAACAAGCAAGAGGATCTAAGGTTGTGTTTTGTTTTTTTAAAGTATGTTAACAGCAAAAGAAAACACTGGTGCATTATTTGATGAGAGTGGTCAGCTCACAAACAGGGACATAGATAAAGCAGAGATGCTTAATGCCTTCTTTGCCTTTGTCTTCAACACTGATGGTGTTGAAGTTGTCCATGGTCCCAGAGCCCTGAGTTGGAGAACTGTGACTGCAGGAATGATGAACTCCCAGCCATCACTGAACTTCTGCAGGATCTGGGTACATATAAATCTACTGGGGCCTGATGGCATTCATCCCAGCGTACTCATAGAGCTGGCTGATGTCATCACGAGACCTCTCTCAGTCATTTTGCAACAGTTTTGGGAACCTGGAGAGGTCCCAATTGACTGGAGAGTGGCAAACATGATTCTAATTTTCAAGATGGGCAAGAAAGGAGACCCTGGTAATTACAGGCTGGTCAGTCTCATTTCAGTGCCTGGTAAAACTATGGAGAAAATTGTTCTGGGATTCACTGAAAAGCACGTGAAGGACCTTGCAGTCATTGGTCATAGCCAAAACACGTTCATGAGGGGAAAGCCCTGCTTAACAAACTTAAGTCCCTTTTATGACAAGTTCCTAGCTGACCAAGGGAAGACAGTTGCTTCAGCAAAGCTTCAATAGTGTTCCTCACAGTATCCTTCTGAACAAAATGTCCAGCATACAGCTAGATAAATATGTAACATGATGGGTGAACAATTGGCTGACTGGTTAGGCTCAAAGGATAATAGTAAATAGGGTTATATCAGGCTGGCAGCCAGTCAGTAGTGGGGTTAGTGTTCCCCAGGGCTTCATGTTAGGGCCAGTTATCTTTAACGTTTTAATAAATGACTTGGACATAGGACTTGAAAGTATATTAAGTTAGCTTGTGGATGACACTAAATTGGGAGGAGCTGCTGGCTCCATCAAAGGTAGAGAGACTTTGCAAAGAGATCTTTGCAAAGAAAAGTAAACAGAGAGGGTCTGGTGGGAGATGTGGTGATTGGTGGCCGCCTTGGTCAAAGCGACCATGAAGTGGTTGAGTTCAAAATTTACGGTGACAGAAGGAAAAGTGCCACCAAAACCTCATCCCTAGATATGGGGAAAGCGGACTTCAGGCTGCTCAGGGAACTAGTCAGCAAGGTCCCCTGGGAAACTGCTCTTGAAGGCCTCGATGTCCACCAGTGCTGGTCATTCTTTAAGCGATGCCTCCTAGAAGCACAAGATCAGGCAATTCCTAAATATCGCAAGTCAGGCAGGCGGGGCAGGAGGCCGGCGTGGCTGACCAGGAACATTCTAATGGAGATTAGGCAGAAACAGAGAGTGTTTCGCTACTGGAAGGAGGGCCAGGTGTCATGGAAAGAATACAGGGATGCTGTTCGTGTTTGTAGGCAGAAAATTCGTGTGGCCAAAGCACACCTAGAGTTGAAGCTGGCTGTGTCTGTGAGAGAAAATAAAAAGGGCTTTTTCAGATATGTGAATGGAAAAAGGAGAACTAAAGAATACATACGGCCGCTCCTTGATAGGGAAGGTCTCCTCACAGACAATGACATAGGCAAAGCAGAGACGCTTAACGCCGCCTTTGCCTCTGTCTTCAATGCCGATGATGGGCTTCGGGACCCAGGGTGCCCTGAGCTGGAGGACCGGGACGGTGGGGATGACAAACTCCCAACCGACCCTGAACGTGTGCGGGATTTGCTACTCCACCTGGATCCCTACAAGTCCATGGGTCCGGATGGGATTCATCCCCGGGTGCTGAAAGAGCTGGCGGACGTCATCGCGGAACCTCTCTCAATTATTTTTCAACGATCCTGGGAATTTGGAGAGGTCCCGGTAGACTGGAAGCTGGCAAATGTTGTGCTGATTTACAAGAAGGGTCAGAAAGAAGACCCTAGCAATTACAGGCCTGTCAGTCTCACGTCAGTGCCTGGTAAAATCATGGAGAAGATGGTTCTCGAACTTATTGAGGCTCACCTGGGGGACAAAGCAGTCATTGGTCCCAGCCAGCATGGGTTTGTGAGGGGTAGGTCCTGCCTAACTAACCTGATTTCCTTTTATGATAAGATCACCCGTATGATGGACGAAGGGAAACCAGCTGATGTGATTTTTTTGGACTTCAGCAAGGCTTTTGACACGGTTTCCCATAGGATCCTACTGGACAAAATGTCCACCATACAGCTAAATAAAAACATCATACGATGGGTGAGCAATTGGCTAACGGGCAGGGCCCAAAGGGTTATGGTAAATGGGGCTGCGTCAGGCTGGCGGGCGGTCACCAGTGGGGTCCCTCAAGGCTCCATTTTAGGGCCGGTACTTTTCAATATTTTTATAAACGATCTGGATGTAGGAATAGAAGGTATTTTGAGCAAGTTTGCTGATGACACCAAACTTGGAGGAGTTGTGGACTCGAATGAGGGTGGAAAGGCCTTGCAGAGGGATCTGGATAGGTTGGAGAGCTGGGCGATCACCAACCGCATGAAGTTCAATAAGAGCAAGTGCCGGGTCCTGCACCTGGGACGGGGAAACCCTGGCTGCACGTACAGACTGGGCGATGAGACGCTGGAGAGCAGCCTAGAAGAGAGGGATCTGGGGGTCGTGGTAGACAGCAAGTTGAATATGAGCCAGCAGTGTGCCCTGGCGGCCAGGAGGGCCAACCGTGTCCTGGGGTGCATCAAGCACGGCATCGCTAGTAGGTCAAGGGAGGTGATTGTCCCGCTCTACTCTGCGCTGGTGCGGCCTCACCTCGAGTACTGTGTGCAGTTCTGGGCACCACAGTATAAAAAGGACATGAAACTGTTGGAGAGTGTACAGAGGAGGGCTACGAAGATGGTGAAAGGCCTGGAGGGGAAGACGTACGAGGAACGGCTGAGGTCACTGGGCCTGTTCAGCCTGGAGAAGAGGAGGCTGAGGGGAGACCTCATCACAGTCTACAACTTCCTCGTAAGGGGGTGTCGAGAGGCAGGAGACCTTTTCTCCATTAACACCAGTGACAGGACCCGCGGGAACGGGGTTAAGCTGAGGCAGGGGAAATTTAGGCTCGACATCAGGAGGGGGTTCTTCACAGAGAGGGTGGTTGCACACTGGAACAGGCTCCCCAGGGAAGTGGTCACTGCACCGAGCCTGTCTGAATTTAAGAAGAGATTGGACTGTGCACTTAGTCACATGGTCTGAACTTTTGGGTAGACCTGTGCGGTATCAAGAGTTGGACTTGATGATCCTTAAGGGTCCCTTCCAAGTCAGGATATTCTATGATTCTATGATCTTGACAAATCTGAGGGCTGGGCAATCACAAACCACATGAAGTTCAACAAGTGCCAGATCGTGCACCTGGGAAGGGGCAACCCTGGCTATCCGTACAGATTGGGGGACAAGAGGCTGGAGAGCAGCCCCACAGAAAGGGACCTGGGGGTTTTGGCCAACAGCAAGTTGAATACAAGTCAACAGTGTGTCCTGGCAGCCAAAAACACCAACTGGGTCCTGGGGTGCATCAAGCATGGTGTCACTTGCCAGTCAAAGGAGATGACTGTCCTGCTCTGCTCTGGTGTGGTCTCCCCGCAAGCACTGTGTGCAGTTTTGGGTGCCACAATATGGAAATGACATTAAGCTATTAGAAAGAGTCCAAAGGAGGGCTACAAAGATGGTGAAGGGTCAAGAGGGCAAGACGTATGAAATCACTTGGTTTGTTCAGAGCCTGGAGAAGACTGAGGAGTGACCTCATAGCAGCCTACAGCTTCCTTACAAGGGGTGACCACAGAAGGCGGCACTGATCTCTCTGGTGACAGTAACAGGACCCAAGAGAACAGCCTGAGGCTATGTCAAGGCAGGTTCAGGCTGGATATGAGGAAAAGGTTCTTTACCGAGAGGGTGATCAGAACTAGAACAGGCTCCCCATGGACCTGGTTATGGCACCGAGCCTGTCAGAGTTCAAGTAGCATTTGGACAATGCTCTCAAACATCTGTTATGATTTTTGGGTAGTCCCACGTGGAGCCAGGAGTTGGACCTGATGATCCTTGTGGGCCACTTCCAACTCAGGATATTCTATGATTCTATGAATTGTAAGTCACGGTGCCTTTCACTGTTCTTATTACCCTTGTATATAACAGAGAAATTGAATTAAAGAACAACCTGAAGTCATTAGTTTCTCTTAATAATTAACTAATTACTGTGTTTACTCTTCCTCTCTGGAGTGTCTGTCAAACTTTATATACACTTAATACACTTTGCAGCTGAAGCTGTATATCTCTAACTTGCATCTGGGACAGAGCTACTGCTACTTTATCCTGTTTGTCTGCAAAGGACCTGCTAGAGAATGCAAGTATTAGGAACAAGAAAAGGCACTTCCATCAGTGGATCTGAAGCTGCTGTTTCTGATACTGCATTTATACTTATACTTGCTGTGGTTCATACGGCAGAGTTAAAACTTTGCTTTCTCTGCGCTATAGCCCACAGCTGAAAATAGCTGGATCTCAGCATAGCTTTTGCCTGATTCTCCAGCTGTAGGTAGACTGTGTTCATCAAACTACTGAAATCTAGATACCTTCCATACCTTAAACACAGAACAATACAGTAAAAGACCAAGAGTCCTTTAAAGGATGAAGGGACCTATACCACTACTTGAAATGCAAGCTGTCTCCACTGGACCATTCTAACTACAGTGTACATTTTTGTATGTAGAACTGCTGTAACAGTAGCAAGTTGGAAAAGCAGGGTAGAATTTTGGATTGCAGAGGTTCTATGGAAGACTTTTCTCTCTATAGAGTTTGAACTTCCAGATCCTAAAACAGAAAGCTTTAAAAATTTTCCACTTTAACTGTTTGAGTTGACTATTTCAGAAACCCACTTTAGCTTAGTACCGTATGAAGTTCTTTTCAAACGCTCTCAGACACCTTGCCCTATATGAACTGTGACAAACCTTTCTCTTCAAAGTGTAGTCTTTTCCTAACCCTTTTACCTCAAGTTCCATCTGTCCCCTTCATCAAATACTTCTCCACATACTGAAACTTAGCTTAAAAAAAATCTTAAGTTACCCTTACTAATAAAAGGAGAGACAAACTCTCTGAGATCATAAAACTTGGCACTCATATGTAGACAAGTGTTGCTTATGTTTTAGGACAAAACCAAATCCTTTTTAATGAAAGCACAATGTAACATTTAAATCCCCTTAGTAGAGGTAGAAAGCCAGTGTTTTAACCTAATCCATTCCAGATCTGAAATACTGATACCAGGTATTGATTTATTGCTATTAGTGATAACCAAATTTGAGAGCTTATAATGTCAACAAGGTAGCATGAATACAGTTGTGATCTCCAATATTCATAGAGTAAGACATGTCCACATCTGTAGTAAGACAATAGCAGATTCTACCAAGAATCTACTGCTTCTTGTAAACATTGTATTTGTGCAGATTTGTTTTCATACTTTGATTTCTAAAGTCATGAAAGGCAAGGTTAGTAGCAGAAAACACATCCAGTTTCACATTCGGCAATATGAGAACCCTGCTCTTCAAGGACAACCAAAAACCTAGCAGCACATTTTCAAACAATATTACAAGTTTTTCTGAATTACCCACCCTTCAAACTCCCCAAACAAAAACAACAACAACAAAAAAATCTGACACCAAAAATAAAGTGCAGTACCCAGAAAAATAAGTGTCAAGAAAATAGCCATGTTCTTTTCTTTGTTAAAAAAAAGAAAAAAGTACTTGGCCTCAGTCTTAACAATACTATACTGTGTCCATCATTTTGGATTCTTCTTCATCTCTTTGTATCACAGAGTTTAAACTGCAGACATTTGTGTTTATGGAACCTTGTAGACCACTTGTGTTCTGCAACAGATGAAAAATTGACAGCTTAATTCCCCACAATTGTATATACGGAGATAGAGAGAGAGAAATAGAGAGAGAGAGAGAAATAGAGAGAAATAGAGAGAGATTGTAGCTTAAGGTGGACTCTTCATGTTGTCTATCTCAAGAGAAGTTTGCAATAGTAAGAAAATAAGCTCTTGAAAATTATCACTAGTAATACTGCACTGTGCCAAGATGCTCTTTTAAATTTAGCTGGCATAGCTTGTATTTCATCTCAGTATTTCTAGCACTTGTCTGTACATTAACTTAGAATACAGCTGTTGAATCTTACTTAAAAGGTACCTTAACCAAATTATTTCAAGTTAAGTAGTTTCAACTGTGACTTTTTCCATAATATTTAATTTTTGAAAATCTCTGAAGTTGCTTCTTCATTCCAGAATGTGGCCTTCACTAGTACAATAACAAAAGATGTAAGCACCCTCAGTTTCCTTTGATCACAACAGGAGATCTTCTTCAGGCTTGACTTAGCTGAAGGATTCCATGAATTGGCATAACCATTTTACACTGAAAACCCATTTCACTGCTAGTGGTAAAGAGTATGAATACAATTCTAGCTTCTCATCAACTTTATGATGCAGTGTTTCTTTTTAAACAAAACAGTGCAATGGCACTGAATTAGCATATGCTTTTGACCTTACGCTGATACTTTCTGAATCCCAGCAAGCAGAAAAAAGCCTACATATGCCTTGCATATTGATAATACATCCCATTATACCCTGAGTACTGGCAGTTCTAGGAACAGTCGTCTTTATATTTCAGAAAGGTATAGCTTCTCAGCACAGGACCCAATCCTAATTTAGTTAATTTTTGGACATAATGAACCTACCTGTGACAAAGATGTCAGCTGTCCGATAAGACTAGGATTGACACTGGGATCTTGTAGTAAGATACCTTGAAAGCCATGTGATTGTGACAAGACTCTCACTCTTGTCTTGAATGCCTCAAGTTCACTTTTAAAAGCCTCAAAATACCCTTCTCCTGTCTGAAAAGAGAAAAATTAATAGTTTCACTTAAAACAGATTTACTTTTGAGTTGTAAGCATTTCATTCAGTGGACGTCATGAAAATGTTAGTCAATTTAAAATGAAAATCCAGGTAAAATTTCTTTTCAGGACAAACTGTAGTATTTATATGCAGAAGCAAAGTCATTTATTCATCTAAGGACATGTAAAAAAAAAAATCTAATTTTAGCCCTTCCTTTATTACGACTCAGAAGCTAGTGCTCTTGTGCTTGCTGTGGCACTCCGGCCGAAAGTAAAGCACAAGTTGACTTGCATTTTAACTGAATGGCTTTAAAAGCAGTACTAAGATCCATCAATCTTGAATAACTGCATACACTCTAAGGTAAACCACAGATTCAGTCTTCCCACATTTCTCCTGTGTTTTCAGGACTGGAATTACACCAAAATAGTCTGTCTAGAAAGAACTGCTAACAAAGATCTTTCCCATAAAACTAAGTCAATAAAATATTTATCATCTTACGGTCAAGAAGAAACCTGCTCTAGAACACTGGTCCCTTGTACAGCATCATTACGTAGGTTGACTTACTTTGGCTTTCTGGAAAAAGAGACGAAAACAGCCTCTTGGATCCACATTGCAACTTCTGGCAATTTCTATAATAAACTGCATTACAACTGCCTGGTGTGCTACTTGTTCCATCAGAGCTCTTTTCTGAAAAAAATAAAATAAAATTAGAGTTCTGATTTAAAGATGTTTCCTGGAATTGTATTTATAAAAGTCAATGTAATTTCCTTTTATTTCCTAAAGGGATGAGAACTGGTAGTCACAGAAGAAAGGGGACTGATTGTTTGCAGGAATTAGACCTAATGTTAAAAGATGTTACAGAGTTGGTTTGTTTTTTTTCTTCCCTCCAACTAGGGTAGAGAGAGTGGAGGAAGAAAAGTTAAACACCTAATGAAGTCAGGCAGCTTTTACATAGTGAAAGTAGGAAACTGCATACTTTCAAACAATTCAAAGATGTTCATACCTGTTCAGCTTCTAGATGAAAGCACCATAACATGAGATATTTAGACGTTTCTTCGCATACAAGATATGGGTGGTCAGACAAAAATCTCTGACTATCATCCCATCTGCTCATCATGCCTGAAGAGAAACAGATTAAGATATTTGAAATGGATAGATGACTTAATGTAGCAAAGAAGGTTTTTTTTTTGCATTGATACCCCTGTATGTATACCATCTGCATAATTCACTGTCTTCAGAATGCACATGAAAGCATACAGCTACATTTAAGGGTTTTATTTAGACATCTAACTAGCACTGAAAGAACGTTACCAGAAGGTACAATCAGATCTTTAAGATACTAAAAGAAAATTTAACAATTTCCTATATTTTAATGCATCTCTAGCAGCGTTGACAAGTTATTTTTAAACAGTTCTCCCATATACAGTATCAAAGTAGTATAGGCGTATCTAGTAGTCACATCATCAAGTAGCTTACAAAACTTATAGATTATTCAGAGATTCTAACAAATACAAATCCTCTGGAAGTCTGCAAATAAAGCACAAAGGAAGCATGTAATCTGCTGAAAATGCAAGTGCCTCTAACGCATGATTTTCTAGGTGTTTCGGAAATTTGAATGTAATTACAGAAACAGCTTGATTTCAATAGAGTAAAGCCACATTACTATTTGAGAGTTAACTTGAAGATTGAATTTCAATAGCATGAGGCTACTTCATTTGAAGAGATGAGTTTAAAAACCAGAACTCAATACTCAGACCACTTCTGAAAATCATCCTTCATGTATCACTGACAGTCAAGTCATTTACTGGCAATAGGAACCAGATGCACAGTTTTACCAATATATCAGCATAAAAATATAACTTAATATATAATTCATATATAATAATGAATATAATTCAATGGTAATGACCTAAACTAATCTTAATTCTAGCAAACAAATGCCTAAATAGTCATCGCTGGTTTCTCCTCCTTTCAACTGTTTTTAACAGAGATGTTATGCACAAGTTCTTTACTACCTGAGAGGTAGAGCAGGATCCAGAAAAGGGACTTGGGCTGTATGGCTAGTGAAGTCTACACTGCTCTTTGACAGCAGACAGCACAGAACAAAGAGACCTGAAAGAGCATTAATGTGCTGTCCTTACAATGCTCTTAAGTATTTAAAATTAA
Source organism: Anser cygnoides (assembly GCF_040182565.1). Taxonomy (NCBI): domain Eukaryota; kingdom Metazoa; phylum Chordata; class Aves; order Anseriformes; family Anatidae; genus Anser; species Anser cygnoides. The sequence goes on along the minus strand of NC_089912.1, from coordinate 83,704,976 downwards.
AATAACAACATCGCTTTGAATTTAAGAGGTAGGAAAAAAAAACTGATGAGATTTTGTAATAAGGTTGTTACTATAACTGCTTAATCTGAATTTAGACAGCAAAGTAGTTTTGCCCAGCTCCTAGCCTGGAAACACAAAAGAAAGCCCATTTTTTTCTGCTGAAATGCATAGCAGAAGAGACATCTTCTGGACACGTCACTACACTTGGCAGTTCAAGTATTTGAGAGAATATATGCCTGTTGTTACTATTTGCATACTCTGACAGCATTGTGCCTCGCTTGGTATTTGCGAGGTTTGCTAAGACCTAGAGGGCCAGAAACCCTTCCTCTAAAAAAAGTTTAAGATCCCTAGATGCCAAATAGCTTAGTAAAACCCAGTTTGTACAATCAGGTGAATTTTGTCAACTCAGTCCTTTTATTGATGGCTCTGGAATTCCAAATATGGCCATACTACATCATTGTCTGAAAACAGCATGCAACTAAGAGTGGGAAGTTCTTAACAGAACCATTAACATTTCAGATTACTTTGTAAAATGAGCTATCCTTACGGGGTCAACAATTACAATGGAGCTGAAGTGCCACCTAGCGGATAGTTAAATATCATTTAAAGGAACACAATTCCATGCACACACACTCAGTAGGCGTTTCCAGATGTTTACCTTTAAATCAATCATTCCTCCTGCAGCTTAATAGCCACCGGAAAACCACTTATTAGAAGGAGACAGATACAGGCAATCACAAGCACATTTATATACAAAAACTCTGTGAATAACAGTGTGCTCTCCCACTGAGCAGCAAAAAAAAAAAGTTGCTAGAACATAAGTTTTGAGGTCTTAGGCCCATTTGAGTACTTGGTTTAGATTAAAGTTCCTACTAGTTAACAGAAGCTAAGAAACTGCTGTAGTTTACATATTATTTCACTTTGAAATGATTATTACCTTTATTTTATGACAAGAAGACAGCCTGTTAGGTATTTTGTTCGTTAGCTTTTGTTACATACAGGAATAAGGAGAAAACCTACATAAATTTTGTAGAAATCTGAACTGCAAAATGTTGGAGAAAGCACTCACCAAAGTGTCTAATCTTTTGTTCGTGTTTTTGCATAAATGATTCAGACAAGTCTTCATCTTCTGTTTCTTTTCTTTTTTGATTAATGAAACTCTGAGGAATAAAAAAACATATATATATGTATTACTATCACAGAAATCTCCAAACATATCTTTTTGTGATATATATGAATATTACATTTCAATACGTTACCATCCAAAGGCCAATATTCTAATTTTAGAGTCATGTCATATGCTTCAGAAGGCTTTCTTTTTTTTAAAATGTATTACCTAAGAATAGAATTGAAAAGTTTCATTATAGAAACATAGAATGGATAGGTTGGAAGGGACCTTAAAGATCATCTCATTCCAAACCCCTGCCCTGGTCAGGGACACCTCCCACCAGACGAGGTTGCCCAAAGCCCCATCCAGCTTGGCCTTGAACACCTCCAGGGATGGGGCATCCACAGCTCCTCTGGGTAACCTGTTCCAGTGCCTCACCACACCCTGAGTAAAGAATTTCTTTCTTATATCTAATCTAAATCTATCCTTTTTTTAGTTTAAAGCCATTCCCCCTTGTCCTATCACTAAACTCCCTGACAAACGTCCCTTTCCAGTTTTCCTGCAGGCCCCCTTTAGGTACTGGAATAGTACTGTCTTCACAGGAGAGGTGCTCCAGCCCTTTGATCATCTTCATGGCCTTCCTCTGAACTCATTATAATACATCCATGTCCTTCTAGTGCTGCGGGCCCCAGAGCTGAATGCAGGACTCCAGGTGGGGTCTCAGGAGAGCAGAGCAGAGGGGAACAATCACCTCCCTCGCCCTGCTGGCCGTGCTGCTTTGGATGCAGCCCAGCACACGGTTGGCTTTCCGGGCTGCAAGCACGTATGGCTGGCTCATGTTGAGCTTCTTATCAACCAGCACCCCCAGGTCCTGCTCCTCAGGGCTGCTCTCAATCCATTCTCTGCCCATCCTGTATTCGTGTTTGGGATTGCCCCAGCCCAAATGCAGGACCTTGCACTTGGCCTTGTTGAATCTCATGAGGTTCGCACAGGCCCACCTCTCAGGCCTGTCCAGGTCCCTCTGGATGGCATCCCTTCCCTCCAGTGTGTCAACTGCACAACACAGCCTGGTGTCTTCGTCAAACTTGCTGAGGGTGCACTCGATCCCACTGTCCGTGTCACCAACAAAGATGTTAAATAGTGCCAGTCCCAGTACTGACCCCTGAGGAACACCGCTCATTACTGATCTCCACCTGGAGATTGAGCCATTGATTGCAACTCTGTGTGCAATCATCCAGCCAATTCTTTACCCACAAAGTTGTTTGTCCATCAAATCCATGTCTCTCCAATTTAGAGACAAGGATATCATAGTCTACTAAGCAAATAATTCTGAGAAACTTCTGTCCTCAGGTAGGAACATACTGATCTGTGTAAAACAAATATCACGTACCTTGCAACCCTGATGCAGCTAAATCAGTGAAATCATGAGATTGCTAAGCTGTTTAAATTGAATTGTTTAAACAAAGCAGATATTCTACTTAAGAAGAATTTGTGCTAAATAATCTGTATTACAGTAGTCATTATTAGTTGCAAACTCTATCACATTTGTTAATTTGGCACACCAGAAGAGCAGACTCCTATTGCGAAGAACCTGTTGTTCAGGCCCTGTTTGGCAACGTGTACTACAAGACCATTACAAGTTCTGATCCCCAATTCTGACAGAGAAACATCAACTACATCTGTAGTATGAGGGCAGCTTGCTCCCTTCCACAGGGCAAAATAAAAAAAAAAAAACATTTAACACACACCTTGATTTTGCACAGTACCAGCCACAGAAGACACTCAAGACTAGTAACTAGTGGAATGAGAAATGAGACTAATGCATGCGTTCATGCACACTGATATGGGTCATACCTTATTAAATACCTCCTTACTAACAAGATCTGTGTTCCATGGATTCTGCCTTTCCCGCTGGTTTAGTGCTTCTTCTTTTCGTCTCCACTCTTCTTCTCTCCATCTCATCTCTGCAGCTTCAGTCTTTGCTCGAGCACATTCCTGATCGAAGGATTCTGAATTATGCAGTGCTAAGCTACCAAGTTTTTGCTGGGCTTCTGCAAGATTCCACGTGCATTCTACAGAGTGCTTCACAAACTCTTTTTCTTTTTGGCAGACCAATTCAATCCCCTGGTTGTAGGTCTGTGAGAAAAATCAGATGTGCTATTTATGGAGGGAAATTGACAGTTTAAAAATTATATAGTCACAGACAGGCTTAAACCCCAGACATAATGCTGATCTTGAAGACAGCTTAGAAGCAGCATTAAATTCGCAGGAATGATTAAGCATGGTTTTGTAGAGCTGGATGGCTTTTAGAAGAGATTTCTAACTCAAGCTGTATTAACTTTCTAAGTGTATTAGCAAAATCATGGATCAAGTGCAGCTGGCAATAATATTTTTTATTGATAATAATATTTTTTACAATCCGATGGCTATTTGTGACACAGCTGAAAAATCTTCCCTGATTCCCCTCCGGCTGGCTGTGGCCTGCAATGTGAGCAACATCCAAGTATGAGAATACTTGGACATATGCTTGAATACATGCTTCTGAGAAGAAAGTATCATTTTTATGATGGCAGATCGCAACAGTTAGGTAACTGCCTGTATTCACATCAACAGATGGCCACCACCTTCCCTTGAACCAACAGTGAAAAGTGGCATTTAAGTTACAAAGTGGCTGAGACCCATTGTAAACATGCAGTCTTCTTGGTCAAATCTACTGAGGAGGTCACTGCTCATAGCTGGGAGAAAAGAGTGACCTCTTCAGCAACAGCGCTTATGCTGCGTCTAGGCGTATGCTGGGAATTCAAACTCAGTAACTTGAACTATCCTCCGAAGCCTTTCCTCTGCCATGCCTTCCCACCCACATCCATGTGGATTCATTTCTCGGCCTCCCAGGACCACCTTATGAGGCTTGTGGTGCTGATAACCTCTGGCAGAAGGGCGTGAAGGATGACACAACTCGTGAAAGCTTGCGTGAAGGGAACTTTCACGCAGACACCTCAAAGTTCTCATGCTAACTTTGTTTGGGAATCGCAGCACTTCTCCCCCCCTCCCCCACCCCCAGAACACGCTGGAATTTCACTGGCAGCTGGAAAACTCGATAACAGCAGCTCCTTGGAAGAACACGCGGAATTCCCAGCAGCGTATTTATAACAAGCTGCCTCGCCCCGGCCGCCAGAGCGCCGCAGGGACCGCGTAGCTGCTCTTCAGACACGAAGCCGCCGGAACAACTCCGGCCCAGCTCTTTCCACGTCACTTGTCAAACGCGGAGCTCTTACTCACGGCGGCGGCAGGCGCCAGCCCCCCCGCCCCCGCCGCCTCGGCCCCTCCTGACTGGCTCCGGGGCTGCCGGGAGGCTCCGGGGAGCACGGGGCCCCGCCGCACTGCCCCGGCCCGGCCCGCTCCGGGCTCCGCCATTGCCCCCCGCCCCTCCGCGGCCCTCTCCCCGCCGCGAGGCTGGGACCGGTGCCGGGCGCCGCGCCGGCGGTGAGGTGAAGGGGGACGGAGGCGTACCTGCGCTTCCAGCAGGCGCTGCCGGGCGGCGGGAGGCACAGCCCGCTCCCCGTCCTCCTCCGACGGAGGGCCTCCGCCGCCGCCGCTGCCGCTGCCGTCCCGGGAGCGCGGCAGCCACAGCGCCATGCCCGCCGCAGGGAGCCGCCGATCGCCGCCCGCGGCGCTTGCACACCGCGCCGGAAGCAGGGCCGCGCGCCACTTCCGGCAATACCGGCGGGCCGCCGCGCTCCCGCCGCTCCGCCGCCGCCCCCGGACGCGGCGGGCGGGGCCTGCGCGGGGCGGGGCGGGACCGAGAGGGGCGGGGCCTGCGCGGGGAGCCGAGGGGGCGGGGCCGTTCGGGGAGCTGGGGAGGGGGGGGAGGTGCCGCGGTCGCCGTGGCAACGCGCGCGGGGCCGGGGTCCCGCCCAACCGCCGAGCCCGCTGAGGGCGCCGTGAGGGGAGGGGGCGGCCGGGGTGCGGGGACGAGTGTGCAAGGAAAGCCTTAAATTAAATCAAAAGCTGACGTTAAATTGAAACCCGAAGTTAAATTGAGACCTTACATTAAATTAAAACCTTGAATTAAAACCTTAAACTTTCTCTCGCCGCGTTATGTTTACGTAATGAAAGGGATTGCCGCTCTTGTGCAAACGAGTAATGTGTTCCTTGTAATGAGTCTTTTCATCAGATATAAAATGGAAAAAAAAATCGCCGTGGCTTAACGCTGTAGGCAGCTAAGTGCCACACAGCTGTTCCCTGACTCCCCTTCCTCAGCAGGACTGTGGGGGGCAGAAATAGGAAGGAAGAAAACTGGTGGGCTTGATACCGAAGTAGTTTAATGAAAGAAAAGAAAAGGCCGTGAGGAAGCAAAAGGAGTAAAAAAATTATTCTCTGCTTCCCACCAGCATCGATGTCCAGCCACTTCCAGGGGCCTTGCTCAGTACGTGTAGCTGTTGCTTTGGAAGATGAACGCCTTCACAATGAATGCCCTGTCCCTTCTCCTCACCCTTCCACCCCCCCCCCCCCCCCCCCCCCCCCCCTTTTATTGCTAAATACAACATCATATGGCGTGAAATATCCCTTTGGTCAGCTTAGGTCAGCCCTTGCCAACCTCTTGCCCACCCCCAGCATAGCGGCCTTTGAGGGGCCTGGAGAGCCAGCCTAAGTACTGTGCCAGCACTGCTCAGCAAGAGACAAAACATCGGTGTGAGATCAGGGCAGAGCACAGCACTGTATGGGCTGCTGTGGGGAAACTTAACTCCATCCCAGCCAGACCCAGTACATCAATAAAAATCACCCATTTATTTCCTTGTGCGTGTTAAACACGTCTGCTGTGTATAATGCTAAGGTCTACAAAATCAGTCCCTGTTATGTGAACTGATAAAAAAAAAGGCCAAAATGCAAAATGAGGTATGATAGGGCTTAATCTGGCACCCCTTTGAGTTAATCAGTAATAAAGCCAATTGCCTAGTGAATCCCCTCTGATGTAGAGCTCTGCAGACTTCATCTGGTGCGTATGTGCAAGACTGGACTAAGGAGTCACATGTGTATCTTTTTTTTTTTTTTTTTTTTGTTTTGTTCCTGAGGTTACATGCCTTGGTGTGTTTCTGCCAGAGAAACATCACATTTATCTCAGCATGTGCATCGTGGGTCAGCACAAAGAGACAGAATGCCTTCCTCCTCTTTTCCCTCTCTTGTTTCATGAGAAGGTGTGGTTTGATTTGAAAAGGTGACTTTTGCTTGATATATTATTTGGGCTAGAGTGTTTAATGTCTCAAACCTTGTAAAAGCTGTAATTCATACATAATCTTATTTTTCTTTACAACTGATAGGTAATTCTTGTATTGCATGTGTTTCAGCATGGCTGAAATATTAGGCCCATTTGTAGAAAGGAATAGATTAATTTATTATTATTATTATTTAAGATTTTATGATATGAAGCTTTGATAGCAGGGGCTAGTGATAGTACAATGAGTCTTCAGTTTCTTTTGGTTTTCCTGTACTCTCATTGGTTACGATTCCAGTGAATGACATTCTGTGTTTGAAAATCGTTTTGAAAAAAAAAAAAAAAGGTGCAGGACAGAATGGCTGTGTCTTGATAAGCAAAACCATGCTGATGCCATTGCAAAACAGGAATAGATGAATTTGAGAGGAACAGCGTCTAACCTGTTTTTTTCACCCTCTTCCTCAGAGGTTGTTATTGACACAAATAGAAAGCTACAATATCAACATAAGTGAAGGCTACAAAGTTTAATTTTCATGTGGTCCCTTACCAGGTGAGCACAGCTCTGAATGCACAGCTTTTCAGCTCCTGCGCAATAAATGCCCATTGATGTATTCTGACCATGACGTAATGTAAACCACTTCCATAGAAGAGCAGTTTCTTTTACATTCACCTAGTCATAAGAGGAGGATCAGTGTAATTATCAGGAGGTAGATGATGTTAGATAAGTTCATAGTTTGTCTTACCTCACAGCAACATGTTTTTGTGTATGTGCCTTTCATTAGTAGGAATTAATTGGCATGAAGAACATAGTTTCTTTCTCAGTGAAACATTACTTTTCACAGCCCTCCCTAAAAAGACTATTATTAGAACATTGTCTGAAAATACAGATACCATTTGAAGGAGGATATTGGCAAATTCCAAAGAAAAAGAAAAGCAGTGAATGTTGAACATCCAACAGTTAGAATATCCAACATGAAATCCTGGCCCAAAAAAAATCAGTGGTAAACTTCCCATTTATTTCAAAGGGGTCAGAGATTTCCTTGCAAAGTATGGTAATGATATCTTTAAACAAGTCATAATTTGCTGTAGCAGAATAAACAAGAACTAAATACAGGAAAATGCATTTGTATTTGTTTCTTAAAAAATATTTCTTAGATGAAATCTTATTTCATTTTGTTTCTAAGAAGTATTTGGACAACCCTTATGTAAGGCATAGTAACATACAGGAAAGCTTCCTTATACTTTCTCATTTGTCTACAGTCCCTGTAAGAGATGATCTGTGCTTTAAGGGGATTGCAGCTGGGGCTTTTAATTTCTTATTTTTCCTTCTTATGCCGTGCTGTGTTCTGACACATGGTGGAACATTATGTTAACCTCACAGGTCAGCTTTTTTTTTTTTTGCCTTTTTTTTTTTCCTTTTTTCCATGTTTGAAATTCCTTATTGTGAAGTTTGTGACAAATCATGAATTTAAGGAGTAGGCATTCCTTATAAAGCCAAAATTTTATTTAATGTTTGTAGGATGACCGGGAAGAGAAAAATGATTAAAACAATGATCTATGTTGTGTTTCATCATTGCAAGTAACCTTAGGCCAGACTTTTATAGTCATACCTACCAGAAGAAGTGTGTTAATATAAACAGTATTTAACCCTTATCTTTAATTTACTTAGCATTGTTTTTGTTCTTGTTGGTCTCACATTTTTATCTTTCTGTAGCAAGAAACTCCTGTAAGCTAAAGAGGAGGTCAAGTCAGGAGCCACTCACTGTCACATCGTCATGGAATCACAGAATCACAGAATAGTTCGGGTTGGAAGGCAACTTAACTCTCATTCCAACCCCCCTGCAATGGTCAGGGACACCTTCCACTTGACCAGGTTTCTCAAAGCACCATCCAGCCTGGGCTTAAACACCTCCAGGGATAGGGCATCCACATCTTCTCTGGGCAACCTGCTTCTGTGCCTCACCACACCCTGAGTAAAGAATTTCCTCCTAAAATCTAGTCTGAATCTACTCTCTTTTAGTAAAAGCCATTATCCCTTTTGCTATCACTACATTCCCTGACAAAGAGTCCCTCTCCTGCTTTTCTGTAGGTTCTCTTTAGGTCCTGGAAGGCTGCTGTAAGGTCTCTCCAGAGCCTTCTCTCTCCAGGCTGAAGAACTCCACCTCTCAGCCTGTCTTCATAGGAGAGGTGCTCTGGCCCTTTAATCATCCTCATGGCCCTCCTTTGGACTCGTTCATATTGGTCCATGTCCTTGTGCTGAGGGCCCCAGAGCTGAATGCAGGACTCCAGGTGGGGTCTCACAAGAGCAGAGTAGAGGGGGAGAATCACCTCCCTTGACCTGCAGGCCGTGCTTCTTTGGATGCAGCCCAGCCAGCATACAGTTGGCTTTCTGGGCTGCAAGTGCACATTGCCGGCTCATGTTGAGCTTCTCATCAACCAACACCCAAGGTCCTTCTCCTCAGGGCTACTCTTATCCATTTTCTACCCAGTCTGTATTTGTGCTTGGGATTGCCCTGTCCCAGGTGCAGGGTGTTGCACTTGGCCTTGCTGAATCTCATGAGGTTCGCACAGGCCCACCTCTCAGGCCTGTCCAGGTCCCTCTGGATGGCATCCCTTCCCTCCAGTGTGTTGACTGCACAACACAGCTTGGTGTCATCGGCAAACTTGCTGAGGGTGCACTCGATCCCACTGTCAGGTCACTAACAAAGGTATTAAACAGTGCCAGTCCCAGTACTGACCTCTGAGGAACACCACTCGTTACTGCTCTCCATTTGGACAATGAGCCGTTGACCTCAATTCTTTGAGTGTGACCATCCAGCCAATTCCTTACCCATTAAGTGGTCTGCCTGTCAAATTCATTCTCTCCAATTTAGAGACAAGGGTATTATGGAGGACAGTGTCAAATGCTTTGCACAAGTACAGGCAGATGATATCAGTTGCTCTTCCTGTCCTGTAATCTCACCAGGTGTCAACCACAGAGGGTTACCTTGTGCTGATATTTCTTTCTTGTGTGTTGCTTTTAAATGTTATTAATATTCTTAGCCTTAAAAAAAAAAAATCTTATTAAGAAATACTTTAATATTGTTGGCCTTCTACAGAACTCACATTCTTTGTTTTTATAAGACAGGGAAAAGGGCAAACAGAAACAGGGTGATAAATGAATGCTGCTCTTAAGGTTGCTGCTTATGATGAATTCATATATATTCTAAAATTGTAGGCAGCATTTACTTTGTCAAAAAATGTTTATTCTGTTACAGCAAATTCAAAATATACTTTATGTTCCCTATTGTTTGTACATTTTTTATTTATTTTTCTAAATGCTTTGCTTCCAGTATTCATCTTTCTCTTCTCTGTCTTTTGTCTTTGTGTTGCTGATACAATAAAGGGTTATTTGCAATGTCATTACGGGTTCAAAAACATTCAATGATACAAGAAAAAGGAGATGTAAGGAATTAAATGAAAGAATATTTTATTATCTCTATATAAAAGGGTAAGCAAGGTAAAAAAAAAAAAAAAGTTTTGTTGGTCTTAGTCTAGAGACTGTTCATCTTTTCCAAGGATTACTTCCATGCAGAGTTTGTCAATACCATGCTCTCATGTAGCTAGTTGTAGTATATAATGCTTATTTGTCACCTGCGCATAGCAGATTTTCTCTGTGCATGTTAGGACGGAAAGGTTGCTCAGTAATAACTCTGAAAAGGATGAGACTGTTTTGAAAAGGCCTAAAAGATTTAACACCTGTCTCAGCAAATTCTGTAGAACACTTCTTTATTCTGGATAGTACTTATATGCCTTTCATGACTCAAACTCAAAGGTGTCATGGTATGGTATGACATGGCATGGCATGAAATGACATGGCTCAAATAGGTGTTTTCCCCCTTTTTTTTTGTTTGTTTCTTGGCTGTACAAAAATATACAGCTTAGAGTTTTTTTTTGCCTTTTTGTACAGTGGGATATATTTTCATCTTTCAACTTTCTAAAGTAAAAATTTATTTAGTAAAATTAAATACATTCCTTATGAGAGGAACCAGTGCCCGCCTGTGTCCTTACTACTTCAGAAGTCAATCTTTATATGGCAAAACTATTTGCTTTCCTTTAGTAGTGTCAAAAGCTCACAAAAGAGTTTTTCCTGGTCATTACTATGCAGGGACCCATTAGAAAGACAGCTGTTACGTGCAATATGCCTAGAAAAGATCAAACTTTGAATGAAAAGTATTACTCTCCTTATTATCTCTTTTTTTTTTTTCTCTCTGAAATTTTCTTCCTTGTGTCATTACTTTGTCTAGAAATCATCAAATTGCATGGTTTGTTTTTAGTCTGATTAGAAGTGAACATGTGTCCTTGTCCCTGTAAAGACACAGAACCCATCCAAGTGAAGGCTGTAGCAGAGTTTATAGTGTAATATCAATTGTGGCCAACCTAGCATCTCATTTCAGCATGGCAAAACTCTTGCTGTAGGTTCTAAGCAGAGTATCTGACAAAGTACCTTATAGCTTTCCTCCTGTGGTGGGGGCTTATGAAGGTACTTCCTGTCTCTGATTGTGCTGCCTATGCAGAGCAGTGGTGACCTTCTCATCCATTCACTCAGAACACAGTTAATGGGGTTCTAAAAGATAAGAAGCAGAGACAAGTGTGGGTACTTCTGCCCTCAGCCAGCAGGACACTGGTCTCATGCTCTGAGTTTGCACAGCCAAATTACATGATGTTTACTATATGGTTGGATCTCTGGAGGGAATACATTTCAAAAGCAATAATGATGACTGTCTTTCAATGCTGTTTTGTGACAGGTTTGCTGAACAGACATGTTCAGATGTTGTAATTTCATATTAATATTTTATTGTACTCCTCAAGACAGCTAATTATAGTAATTAGTTTTTTGCTTGGTGGGGTGACTCATGGTCATAGAAAGCACCAAGAAAACAGCTGGACCAACATTTAGCATGCTGTGTATAAACGTGCATTATACATTGTTTGTATATATAGTCTGTCACAGCTTTGGACATTCTCTACAGTGTAACTATGTAGTCTGCCTTCAAGACTTTCAGTCATCTCCATTCCAAAAGTATTTTGGGGTACTCGTGACAGTTGGAAAGTTAATGACAGCATCAAACTCCAGTGCTGTTCTGCTAAGCCAGATCTTTCAAAAATAATAAAAACGTACATGGTTTCTCACCCTTTTGCCCCCTACAGTTCACAAGATAGTGTAATCAGAAGCAGTATAGTCAAGGTATTGGAGACAAAGTGAATAAGCCATTTGCTAGAGCAGCAGTTATTCTCTCAATCAAGCAGACAAAAAACTGTATATATTTTTTTCTGTATCTATACCTGGACAGACTGGAGAAGTGGGCCCATGTGAACCTAATGAGGTTCAACAAGTCCAAGTGCAAGGTGCTGCACCTGGGTCAGGGCAATCCCAGACTTGAGTACAGACTGGGAGAAGAACTCACTGAGAGCAGTCCTGCAGAGAAGGACTTGGGGGTTCTAGTGGACGAAAAGCTTGACATGAGCCAGTAGTGCATGCTTGCAGCCCAGAAGGCCAACTGCATCCTGGGCTGCATCAACGGAGAGGTGGCAAGCAGGTCGAGGGAGGGGATTGTCCCCCTCTGCTCTACCCTTGTGAGGCCCCACTTGGAGTGCTGCATCCAGGTCTGGGGTCCCCAGCACAAGAAGGACGGTGATCTGTTTGTGCGGGTCCAGAGGAGGACCACGAGGATGATCAAGGGGCTGGAGCACCTCTCCTATGAAGATAGGCTGAGGGAGTTGGGTTGTTGAGTCTGGAGAAGAGAAGGCTCTGGGATGAACTCATTGTAGCTTTTCAGTACTTAAAGGGGCCTTATAAAAAAGATGGAGAGCAACTCTTTGCTCAATCAGATAATGTCAGGACAAGGAGGAATGGTTTTAAACTAAAAGATGGGAGATTTAGATTAGATGTTAGGAGGAAATTCTTCACTCAGAGGGTGATGAGGCACTGGAACAGGTTGCCCAGAAAGGCTGTGGATGCCCCATCCTTGGAGGTGTTCAGGATGAAGCCCTGAGCAACCTGATGTTGTGGGTGGCATCCCTGCCTTTGGCAGGGGGGTTGGAACTAGATGATCTTTAAGGTTCCTTCCAACACTAGCCATTCTATGATTCTGTACAAATACAGAACCAAATTGTTTGGGTTTGCTATTTTTCTTTGTTCTGTTTATGTAGTTATACTTGGTGTAGCCATCAAAAATGCAAACTGAAAGGGTCTCTGACACAAACAGGGACAGTAGACTAAAATGGAACTACTGTATTGAATAGTTTCAACACTGAGTAATTTCAAATCATACTGGGAGCGTGCCATTCCTGTACCACTCTTCCCAGGCCCACTAATGTTCCAGCTATCACTTATTACAGACAACGTCTTTTATGCATGACAGGGGCAGCATTCTGTCAGGGACATTCATATTTTACTGAGTTTTTATTGCACAGCTGTTTCCTCACAAAAACTCCATATGAAAAACCCTGACTATTTTTCTCTGTGTGGGTTTGACCCCCACATCAGGGGATCAAGAGCAAAAGCTGACTCCTGCATTTCTTGGTGTGGACAGAGGATTACTGATGAAAATGTCTCGTTTCTCAGTAAGTTGCCTGCAAGTGATGTTTATTATTTGTCTAAGGTAGGAAGAAATTCATGTACTTAGTAGAAATTTTGTGAGGACTAGAGTTTGAACATGTCTTTCATCCTCTTGAGCAGATGGAGGTGCTCATCTGCTCTTTTGAATATAGAGCTACTGCAGAGAATATACTGGGCATGTGCTACCTTAATAACTACATCTGTTAGTCACAGACAGTAAGAATAATCTCTTCGTATAGACAGAATAGAAGACCTAATAGCAAAATTTGATGTTGTTATAAATCTCTTTTCCAGGCCATTTGAAAGGACCAGGTGCATATAAGATTTTCAAATTCCTTTGTTCTGACTTTCTCTGAGGATTACAGCTTTCAGTCCATTTTCTTTCTTTCACATACAGGCCTTGATTTTGCACTCTGCCCTGTTTTCACTCATCTCTTGCAGGTCTTTCATTTTCATATCCTTGTAAATCCTCACAGTGCCTGTTCTTGTTAGTTTCTTGAAGCAGCAACAGCAGCCTAAAAATGATTTTGTTTACATCCCCCTCACTGCATTATGGATTATGCAAAAGAAGCAATAAAACTGACTTGAATTTTATTAATCTGATTCCACTGCAGCTTAGAATAGCTCTAGGCAGAGAGGAGTGGCATTCCTGCGGACTCATTTTTGCATTGATTTACATTCAGAAAGTTCATGTAGTTACCCTACAAACTAGAAATTAAATTATTTCAAATGAAAAACTGTTTGTTTGTTTGTTTTGCATAAGTTGCAGATGTAGAAAACACAAGATTTAAGAAATAACTCTTAGAAATTTCTGCCTCATAAAAAATATATGCATTTAGAACAGAAATCTAGAAATATGTGTTCTGATTAACCAAATGTTACATTGTACAATTCTTTAGCTTGGTCATTAATAACCAGCTGAAGGTAAAGAAGCTGAGGACATAATGGTAAAGTAATAGGTGATTTAAGTACACCCATAGACTAGCCAGTCTGTTGCTGTCCCCAGATCACCTATTCATTTAACACTATGACATCACCTTCTTTTCCTTCAGATGGAGAGCTCATTTCTCTGCTTCTTCATCTTTATTGCTCCTGTTTTCTCCTCCTCTTTTCACAAGGGTAGGGGCAAATATCCTCTTAAGGTACCATGCTGTGATTTCACTGTTACACTTCTAGAAGAAAAAGAAACTGGTAGAAATGCATAATTCAAAGTTGATGGCAAGTGAACAGATGATTTTTTTTATTTTTTTATTTTTTTAGTTATAGGTCATCAGTGTCTTTTAAAATATTTGTCATGGCATTGGCTTCCTTGAAATGAAAACTAGAATTCCCTTTTCACACCATTTTGGAAAGTGGCCATCACTAAGACTAGTTTGAAAATAGAACTGCTAATCAAACAATAAACAACTGTACATCTTTTCTGTAGTTCAAAGTATTCTGTTCACCTGTCTTCACAATCATGTCAGAATTCTGGGGAGCAGTGCTAGTGCCTCAAGAACATGTTTCGATCATTTTGATCTTTCTGGCCTTGTGCATCCTTTTTCTCTTCTTGCAGGTTTTATACCTATTAAGAGAATCTAACACCCCTGCTCAGTGCTAGTAAGTTGGGTGTGCAGACTAAAATGAAATTAATGCTTTTCATAGCAAAATCACTTTGCAACTTTTTTTTTGCTGGTGAGTTTGCCACAAGTTTTTTAGCTGCAGTGTCTCTTTGGTCACTTTTGATTCTGTAGTTGCAATCATAGAATCATAAAGGTTGGAAAAGACCTCCAAGGTCATCTGGTCCAGCTGTCCCCCTACCACGAATATTACCCACAATGATGAACTCTGAAGTGTTCTGAGTTTATGGGGGACACAATGATGAACTCTGAAGTGTTCTGAGTTTATGGGGGATGTATATACAGTGAATATCTTTTTAATCCTTTCCCCTTACAGCTGTTTTTAAGGGAATAGCATCATAGTGTTCTCCACAAGAACAAGCATTACAGAGCTTCCACTTCAATACAGAAGGAAGAATTATGTAAGTATTTATAGTATGGATGCAGACCTGGTTGCAAATTACTAACATTTGACTAAGTTTACTTAAGTCTAGTGTTAAGATTGACTTTTTATCTAGACATCTTAAACAGTGCTGGTACTAAGATTTAAGGCCATGCTAGGCATACTAGTTTTTGTCACAATAACAGCAAATCTGACTGAAACAAAGTCATGCCTTTCTCAGATTGTTATCTGCTGTCCAAGATGCTCTCATTTCCAAGATTTGTAACGTGTTCCAGGGAATGGACACGTAACACATTCCAAAACAAATACCCCTTCAGTTACTTAGAGTGGGTCCAGAGGAGGGCCACAAAGATGATTAGGGGTTGGAGCACCTCTCCTACGAAGACAGGCTGAGTTAACATTATTTAGGCTAAAGAAAAGAAGGCTGTCAGGAGACCTTATAGTGGCCTTCCTGTATTTAAACAGGGCCTACAGGAAAGATGGCAAGGGACTCTTTATCAAGGAGTGCAGTGATAGGACAAGGAGTAATGGTTTTAAACTAAAAGAATCATAGAACCATAGAATGGTTTGGGTTGGAAGGGACCTTAAAGACCGTCTCATTCCAACTCCCCTGCACTGGGAATGGACATGTTCCACTTGACCAGGTTGCTCAAAGCCCCATCCAACCTGGCCTTAAACACTTCCAGGGATGGGGCATCCACAGCTTCTCTGGGCAACCTGTTCCAGTACCTCACTATCCTCTGAGTAAAAAATTTCTTCCTTATATCTAATCTAAATCTACTGTTTTTTAGTTTAAAGCCATTACCCCTTGTCCTATCACTACATTCCCTGACAAAGAGTCCCCCTCCATCTTTCCTGTAGCCCCCCTTTAAGTAGGCTGCTATAAGGTCTCTCCAGCGCCTTCTCCAGGCTGAATAACCCCTTCTCTCCCAGCCTGTCTTCATAGGAGAGAGGGTAGGTTTAGATGCAAACTCTATTGCAACCCACTAGTCCTCCTCTAGGGGAATGTCTTCTGTGCTTTCTTTAGTGAGTTTCCATCTAATAGGTAGTATCCTATGGGGGACAAAACTCTGCTCTCCCTTTTGGAACAAAACAATCACAGGAAGTAAAGTACTTTTGTTTGAGTAATAGATGCTGAATTTGATTGCCATAAATTGTCTCTTGACCTGAGATACTTACAAGATTTACTTGAATAAGCTTCCACAGAAGTAAGGATTTCAAGATCTAACCAAAGTTCTCTATTTTCTAAGCTCACAAGTGCTTTTCTGAATTGCTTTACCCTTCTCTGATCTCTGTGGAGGCCAAGGAACAACCTTTCAGGACTGAACCCTAGATGAGAGGTTATACAACTGAGATAACATGGAAGAAGGTAGGATATATGAGTCCACACTGGCTAATATCTGTTTTTGGCTTTATCAGACTCCATCACATAATTGTAGATTCTTTCATTTTGTTTATATGACCAAAATTCCAAATTCAGATATTCTATGGTCAAGTCTTAGTGAAGTAATATCTGTTTAGAGCTTGGTCTTCTTCACAGAGGGTTGCAGATGGCCTGTACCTGTTTTTGCTTAGATAATTGTACAACAATTAATTTCTCTGCCAGGATGAAAACAGAACTGGAATCAAAGAAATAAAATCAAAGGTCTGCCTCCGCATCACCAAAGCAAAGAAGCAGATCACAATGCAAGACGTCAGTGAAGAGGGATAAAAGCTACAGAGAGCATAAAAGGTCATTAAAATCACCAGCTCATTCATGAAACACTAGAGACCACTTCAGTGAACTTTGTGGAAAAAAGTCATCATCAGCCATCCATAGTAAACCTGGGGTCTGCCGAGTGCAAATTGGTAAATAAGAACAGGCCACCATTTGTAGTCAGACATATAAGTCTGTTGTGGTTTAACCCGGCTGGCAGCTAAACACCACACAGCCGTTCGCTCACCCTCCCCCCTCCCTCTCTGGGATGGGGGAGAGAAATGGGAAAGTGAAGCCGGTGAGTTGAGATAAAGACAGTTTATTAAGACAGGAATATAATAATAACAATAATAATAATAATAGTGATAATGATAATAGTATTAATAATAATAATGTGTAAGAAAACAAGTGATGCACAATGCAATTGCTCACCACCCGCTGACCGATGCCCAGCCTATCCCCGAGCAGCCCCCCCCCCCCCCGGCCAGCCACCCCTATATATTGTTTAGCATGACGTCAGATGGTATGGAATACCCCTTTGGCCAGTTTGGGTCAGCTGTCCTGGGTCTGTCCCCTCCCAGCTCCTGCTGCACCCCCAGCCTGCTCGCTGGCAGGACAGAGCGAGAAGCCGAAAAGTCCTTGGCCTGGTGTAAACACTGCTCTGCAACAATTAAAACATCAGCATGTTATCAGCGCTCTTCTCATCCTAATCCAAAACATAGCACCCTACCAGCTACTATGAGGGAAAATTAACTCTGTCCTAACTGGAACCAGGACAAAGTCCTAAAACTGTTGCACCACAGCAATAAGAAGGATTTTTTGTTAGTATTATTTTGAGCATTTTTGTCTATCCAATCTTACACTACTGGACCAGCAACATGGTGAAGAAATTCAATAGCAACAAATTTGAAAATAGAAGTGCTTTTTTGTTCAGTAATTGTCCCATTCAACTCACTGACAGCTGGTGAAAAACAGATCAACCAGTTAACATTCAGGAAATGGAAGAGATACTACTAATGAAGAATTCAATGATCATAGAATTATAGAACAGCTTGGGTTGAAAGAGACCTTAAAGATTGTCATGTTCCAACCCACCTGCCATGGGCAGGGATGCCACCCACTAGATCAGGTTGCCCAGGGCCTTGTACAAGCTGGTCTTGAACACTGTCAGGGTTGGGGCATCTACAACTTCTCTGGGCAACCTGTTCCAGTGCCTCACCACAAAGATATATTAATATATTTTATAAGATATATTTTTATATATAATTTTATATATTTATATAACACACATACATATTAGATATATAATATGTATAAATTTATAAAGATATATTTTATATATAAAGACATATTTAGATATTAGAAAAATTTAATAAATTTTACTCCTCCCCTTTTCTTTTGGACATGTGTTATCTGTTTCTTTAACTGGTAAGGGATCAAAAACTTTTTTTAATTTTTGAGATTCTCCTTCTCCCTACTCTTGAAATCTCTGGGACTGGTTGTTCTTACTGGCAGGCCAATAAACTGAGGAACTTGATGATATGGCAGTGATCGTCAGTCCCTGTGATCCTGCTTTTTATCCATCAACATCTTTTGTTAGACATTGAAGTTAGTGAAAAGTGTTTCTTGGGTTTCATCAAGAAACCTTTGCAGTTAACCAGTAGGGTGTTCCACCTGAATTCTTTGAAACACACAAAAAAAATATCAGAACAAAAATTATTAGAACAGAGTTTATCTGATTATTTGCCTAGTTGAGGGAGAGGGAAACAGATAGTGTTTTTCTCAGGTGATCAGTACTTCCAAGCTAAAGTAGCAGCTATTTGGAGTAACACGGGGTTGCCCAGGTCCTGGTCTTATGATTCACTTTCCTATTCCACTGTTCTTTTACATATCTTTTACTAAACCTACATTTAAAAGTCATATGTATTTCAAGTGTTTTAACAAATATTTTAATCTGTGACAGTTATATTTTTTATAATCCAGTCTTGCATAAGAATCACAAAATCATTCAGCTTGAACATCTGGAGGTGATATAGTCCAACCCTCTCTCAAAGTAGATCATCATAGAATAGCTTGGTTGGAACGAACCTTAAAGATGATCTAGTTCCAACTCATCTGCCATGAGCAGGGATGCCACCAACTAGATCAGGCTGCCCAGGGCCCCATACAACATGACCTTGAACAGTTCCAGAGATGGGACATCCACAACTTCTCTGGGCAACCTGTTCCAGTGCCTCACCACCCCCATGATGAAGAATTTCTTCCTAACATCTAATCTAAATCTCCCCTCTTCAAGTTTAAAACCATTACCCTTGACCTATCATTATCTGCTCATGTAAAAAGTCACACTCCATCCTTTTTATATAAGCCCCCTTTAGGTACTGGAAGGCCACTGTCAGTTCTTCCCAGAGCCTTCTCTTCTACAGGCTGAACATTCCCAGCTCTCTCAGTCTTTCTTCAAAGGAGAGGTGCTCCAGCCCTATGATCATCTTCATGGCCCTTGATGGCCCTGCTCTAACAGGTCCACATCTTTCTTGTGCTAGGGGCTAGCTGTTTAAGCTGCTTAAGGCCTTGTGTGGTTGGGTTTTGAATATTTCCTAGCACAGAAATTTCATAGCCTCTCCTGGCTGACCCTCCTCATAGTAAAAAATGTTGTCCTTTTATCTAGGTGGAACTTACACTATTTTTTGGTCTTTTCAGTAGGCATCTCTGAGAAGAGCTTGGCTCAATCTTCTCTACATCCTCCCATTAGATAGAGACAACAATAAAATCTCAGAATTAGAAATTCATTTCAATTGGAAGGTACTCTTGAGATCATCTAATCTATTCCATCCCTGCTCAAGCAGGGATTGCCCAGGACCATGGCCAGTTGGGTTTTGAATATCTTCATGGATGGAGACTCCTCTCTCTCCTTGAGCAACCTGTTTGACCAACCTCATAGTAAAACAGTCTTTCCATGTGTTCAGATAGAATATAATATTTGTGAATTAGTGTCCATTGCTTCTTGTCTTTTCTCTAGACACCACTGAGAAAAGCTTGTCTACCTCTTCTTCATTCTCTCATCCCATGTTTGTACATATGAAGAAGATACTCCTAAGACTTCTCTGCTCCAGGCTGAACAGTCCCAACTATTTCAGACTTTCTTCATATGAAAGATGTTCCATCCCCAAATAATGATTATCTTCTTTCTCTTTGCTAGGCTCGTTAAAGTGTATCTAAATCTTTCTTTCACTGGGGAACCTGGAACAGGACACAGTAGACCAGGTTTGGCCTCACCAGTGCTGGGTAAAGAGGAAAGAGCACCTCCCTCCACATGCTTGTAGTGGGCTTCCTGATGCAGCCCAGGAGTCTGTTGGCTACTTTTGTCATGAGGTTGCATTGCTTGTACACATCAGCCTGTCCAATAGGACCTTAAGGTTCTTCTCTGCAGAGGTGTTCCCCAGACAGTTGGCCCCCAGCCTGGCATTATTATTTGTATTTCTCCTCGTTGATCTTCATGATATTTCTATGAGATGAGTTCTTCAGTCTGTCAGAGTGCCCCTGAAAGGCAGCACAACCATCTCATGTAATAACCATGCATCCCAGTTTTGTGTTGTCTGGGTGCTTGCTGAGGGTGCACTCTGTGGCACTGATGAAGATGTTAAACAATACTGGACCCAGTATTGACACCTGTGCTACACCAAGAGTGTCTTGCTTCCAACAGAACTTTGTGCCCAGCTGTTCAGTCAGTTTTCAGCCAGTTTCATGAGTAAGGAGCTCCTTACTCATTCATGGAGGCCTTTGTTCAATTTCCTACATGTTGAGATGGACCTTCCTTAAGTTTGGAGCAGATGGTCCTTGAATATCAACCAACTCTCATGCAGCTCTCTTCTCTCCAGGACAATATTCCTGTTTTGTTTTGTTTTGTTTTGTTTTGTTTTATTTTATTTTATTTTATTTTATTTTATTTTATTTTATTTTATTTTATTTTATTTTATTTTATTTTATTTTATTTTATTTATTTAATTTTATTTTATTTATTTTCCTCCAAGCAGATTGCTGAAGAGGCAAACTCAGATCTTCTGAAATCCAGGGTTGTGGTCCTGGTTTTTGTCTTGATATCTCCTCTCAGGGTGCTGAACTTCAAGATCTCGTGATCACTGCAGCCAAGGATGCCCTCAACCTTCTTATCTGCAACCAGTTCTTCCTAGGTTATAAATATCAGGTCTAGGAGAGCATCTGTACTTGTCTCCTTGACTGCCTATACTAGGAAGATGTAATTGCTGTAATCACTGCAGTCTGGAAATCTCCTAGATCGCTTGAGCCCTGCTACATTGTCCTTCCAGCAAAAATCAGGTTCGTTCATGTGCTGCAGGAGGACCAGGGCCTGTGAAGTCAGACTTCTTCCAGTTGTTTGAAGAAGGCCTCATCTACTTCTTTCAGCCTCCTCAGTTCTCTTAGCCTTCCTTTGTATGACACCCATGCTTCAGCCCCATGTACATTCCGATGCACCTCTGCTGGCCTGTCCCATCTGGCAATCTCCGTCTTATCTGCTGGGTCCTCCACCTGGGATGGGGCAACCCTGGCTATATGTACAGACTGGGTGACGAGGTGCTGGAGAGCAGCCCCACAGAGAGAGATCTGGGGGTTGTGGTTGACAGCAAGCTGAACATGAGCCAGCAGTGTGCCTTGGCAGCCAGGAGGGGCAACCCTACCCTCGGGTACATCAAGCACAGCATCGCTAGTCGAGGGAAATGATTGTCCTGCTCTACTCTGTGCTGGTGCGTCCTCACCTCGAGTACTGTGTGCAGTTCTGGGCACCACAGTACAAAAAGGATGTGAAACTGTTGGAGAGTGTCCAGAGGAGGGCTACTAATATGGTAAAGGGACTGCAGGGTGTCCTGGTTTCAGCTAGGATAGAGTTAATTTTCCTTCTAGTAGCTGGTAGGGTGCTATGTTTTGGATTAGGATGAGAAGAGTGTTGATAACATGCTGATGTTTTAATTGTTGCAGAGCAGTGCTTACACTAAGCCAAGGACTTTTCAGCTTCTTGCTCTGTCCTGCCAGCAGGCAGGCTGGGAGTGCAGCAGGAGCTGGGAGGGGACAGACCCAGGACAGCTGACCCAAACTGGCCAAAGGGGTATTCCATACCATCTGACGTCATGCTAAACAATATATAGGGGTGGCTGGCTGGGGTGGGGGGGGGCTGCTCGGGGATAGGCTGGGCATCGGTCAGCGGGTGGTGAGCAATTGCATTGTGCATCACTTGTTTCGTACACATTATTATTAGTAGTACTATCATTATTATTATTATTATTATTATTATTATTATTATTATTTTTCTATCTTAATAAACTGTCTCTATGTCAACCCACAGGCTTCATTTTCCTGTTTCTTTTCCCCATCCCAGAGAGGGAGAGGGGAGAGTGAGCGAACGGCTGTGTGGTGCTTAGCTGCTGTCTGGGTTAAACCACAACAGAGGGGAAGATGTATGAGGAGCGGCTGAGGTCACTTGGCCTGTTCAACCTGGAAGAGGCTGAGGGGAGACCTCATCGTGGTGTACAGCTTCCTCACGAGGGGGAGTGGAGGGACCGGCGCCAACCTCTTCTCTCTGGTGACCGGTGATAGGACCTGAGGGAATGGTGTCAAGCTGTGACAGGGGGCAGGTTTAGGCTAGACATCAGGAACAGTTTCTTCACTGACAGAGTTGTCGCGCACTGGAACAGGCTCCCTGGGGAAGTAGTCATTGCACCAAGCCTGTTGGAGTTTAAGAAGAGTTTGGACTATGCACTTAGTCACATGGTCTGAATATTTGGGTAGACCTGTGTGGTTCCAAGAATTGGACTGAATGATCCTTGTGGGTCCCTTCCAACTCAGGATATTCTATGATTCTATGATGATATTCGAGAGCCAAAAATTGGACCAAGCCCTCCAGGTGTGGTCTCCCAAGTGCTGAATGGAATTAAACGATTACTTTCTTTAACCCACTAGCTGCAGTCTAACAGCCTGGGATGTGGCTGGGCTTCTTTGCTGAAAGGCCATACTGGTGGCTCAGGTTCAGCCTGCTCACCAAACCCCCCCAGGTCTTCTGCAAAGCTACTTTCTAACAAGACAGCACTCAGTCACTACTGACTGTTGTACAGGGTTAGACCATCCCAGGTGCACGAGCTTCCATTTACCTTTGTTGGACTCCACAAGACTCCTGACGGTCCATTTGTGCAGCCATTTGAGGTCTCTCTGCCCTCTGGCATATCAAATGCCCCTCCCAGCATGGTACTGTCTGGGAACTTGCCTGGGTGCACTTTGCTGTGTTCTTTATGACATTTAGAAACAGTAACTGTTGTTTGCTGTGTATTGGTCATAGAAGGGAATCACAGAATAGTTTGGGTTGGAAGGCACCTTAAAGATCTCCTCAATCCAACCGCCCTGCAATGGTCAGGGACACCTCCCACCAGACCAGGTTGCTCAAAGCCTCAGCCAGCCTGGCCTTAAACACTTTCAGGGATGGGGCATCCACAGCTTCTCTGGGCAACCTATTCCAGTGTGGCACCACACCCTGAGTAAAGAATTTCCTCCCACGATCTAGTCTGAATCTACTCTCTTCTAGTTAAAAGCCATTACCCCTTGTCCTATCACTACATTCCCTGACAAAGATAATGTATTCCCTCTCCTGCTTTACTGTAGGCCCCCCTTTAGGTACTGGAAGGCTGCTGTAAGGTCTCTCCAGAGCCTTCTCCAGGCTGAAGAACCCCATCTCTCTCAGACTGTCTTCATAGGACAGGTGCTCTGGCCCTTTGATCATCCTCATGACCCTCCTCTGGACTCATTCATATCAGTCCATGTCATACTTGTGCTTGGGGTCCCAGAGCTGAATGTAGGACTCCAGGTGGGGTCTCACAAGAGCAGAGTAGGGGGGGAGAATCACCTCCCTTGACCTACTGGCCGCGCTGCTTTTGATGCAGCCCAGCATACAGTTGGCTTTCTGGGCTGCAAGCACACATGACTGGCTCACATTGAATTTCTCATCAACCAACACCCAAGGCCCTTCTCCTCAGAGCTGCTCTCAATCCATTCTCCACCCAGCCTGTATTTGTGCTTAGGGGTTCCATGCAACTCTTTGAGTGCAACCAGCCAGCCAGTTCCCTACTCACTAAGTGGCCCATACATTAAATTCATTCTCTCCAATTTAGAGACAAGGATGCATCCTTCCATTCCAACACTCCAGCCATGGAAGCCATCTCACCATGTAATGGCAGTTAGGTCATAGCCCTGCAGGCTTGCGTACATCTCCAACTCCTCTTGTTTATTCCCCATGCTACGTGTGTTAGCATAGAGATGTTAAACTGGGCCCTTGATGAAGCTGACTTACTGGCTGGAGTGGCTGGAATTCCTTTGTGCTGCTCTTCAGGTGCTCTCCTGGTGGCCTGTGACCCTTCTCCAGGCTCTGGGCATCTATCGCTAACACTGCCATCAAACTGGGAGGAGTGGGATGGATTGAGGTTCCCATCATCTGGCAACTCTTGTTTAAAGCCCTCTTCAGAAGCTTGGCAATCCTATGGCTAAAGATGCTTTTCCCTTTCTCTGACAGGTGGACCCCATCAGCCCCCAGCAGTCTAGGTTTCTCAAAGTGAGTCCCATGGTTTAAGTAGCCAAACCCCTGTCTGTGACACCAGTCCTGTAACCATCTGTTGATTTACCAGATTTGATTGGTCCTTTCAATCCTCTTCCCTTTGACTGTGAGGACTTATGAAAAAACTACCTGTGCTCCAGAGTCCTTCACTGCTGCTCCCAGGGCTCTGTAATACCTCTTGATTACTAAGGTAAGCAGCAGACTTCTCTCAAGAGCAGTTAAGGTAGGCAGATGGGTGCCTCTGTACCTCTCAGAAGAGAGTCTTCTACTACTAGCACGTCACATTTTCTTAGTTGCAATAGTTGTTACGCAGGGAGCAGATCAGGCCGTCTTATTCAGCTCTACCCCTTCTGCAGTGTGTCTTTCTGTCTTTCCTTTTCAGTCAGCAGAGGGGTCAAATGGTTCTGTAAGGGCACCTCAAGCTTTGGGGGAAAAATCCCTGAGATATGGACCAAGGTTAGGTGGCTGGTCTGTAATTCCCTGTATCATCCTCCTCGCCTTTCTTGAAGATGTGTGTGACGTTTGCATTTTCCCTGTCAGGGCTCTGCCGAGTTGCTGTGACCTTTCAAAGAAAATGGGAACCACAATGCAAATGGTATCAGCCAGTTCCTTCAGCATCCTCAGATGCATTTCCTTGAGACCCACTGTACTTCTTGGTATCAGGTGTTCTAAAGTGATCTTTAACTGGGGGTACCAGATTCACTCCCCATGACCCTGCTAAAAGGGTCATAAGCCTGAAAAGCCTGATTTCCCAGTGAAAACTGAGACAGAATTTTCAGTAAGTACCTCAGTCTTTTCTGTGCCCTTCATCACGGTTCTCTGCCTGTGAAGCTGCAGGCTCATATTTACCGTAGCTTTTATTTTGTTAGTAATGTACTTACAGAATCTGTTCATGTTACCTTTCTCATCTCTTGCTAGTTTTAACTTTAGATGAGCTTTGGGTTTCTGATGCCATCCTTACAGGCTCAGGCAATTATATTTTTTTACCTCCATTGGCCCATCACCACTCCCACTGTGTACCTAGTTTTCATGTTTAGCTCAGTCAGGGGTTCCCTATTGATCTACACTGGCAAGTGCAGGTTCCTTCTATGCTGCTTCTTGTGTAACATACGCTATGTACCGTTCTCACTCCAAATTCTCCTGATGTCAACTTTTCATGTCCTCACTGAAACATTCACACAATATTTAGCAACGGATACAGTCTCTTAATCTCACTGACATACATTTTATCTTCACATTCTTTGCCATCATACTGCCAAATATCTTAAGGAAGTGGGCAATGAGACTTGCTGGGGTCACATGAAAGCTCCAGCCCATAACTGGCACTAGGGAACACTACCAGTCATTTGAGGGTGTTTACGTTTTAGCATTTAAAGCAGTGCGAGTAGTGATCGGCTATCAGAGCTACTGGTCTAGCGCAAATGGGCTGTCTGTTGGTATAATCAGTGCTTGGAGTAGGGAAATAAGTCTTTTCCCTACTTAGGAGTAGGAATCAAGTTGACAGGAACTGTGAGCCAAGGATGTGCTTCTCTGAGGAAGAGAGAAGCTGCCTCTCCCAGTAACAGTTCTGATTGTTTCTTTCATAACAGCATTTCTTAACTCTTAAAAGAAGACTTCTTCCTTTAGAATGATTTTCATTGCATATGGTTGAGGGTCTGTGTAGGAAACTGAGCATAGAAAAGTTCTTATTTCCAGAAGTAGTATTCCACTTTTTATTCCTAAAACTTGTGTATGTTTCTTGCTGTACATTTTGTCCTGAAACTTTCTGTTGTGTGGGAAGTCGCTAGTTTTAAAATCAAACCTAGAAGGCCAAGCAAACTGTGTTTTTCAAGGAGGTGATTTTACAAATATGTTTGCATCGTGCCATGTAAATACTTCGGTGCTTTTCAGGGAAAAAAAAAAAAAAAAAAAAAAAAAAAAAGTTAAAATGAGTGAATTTAATATTGTTTGTGAAGGCTGGAGATGCTTTTCATTCAAACAAGTTTTTGTATGTTAAGAAGTGCATCTTCCTATTATTTCTTTGGTTTTAGGTGGGCAGTTCCAAATCATTCAGTAAAGTAACCTCACCGTTACTTCACCATAGTGTGAAACAAAGTGTGAGATCAGCAAGAGATTCTCTTAAATGCTGTGTGAACCAAGGTATTTATATTTTGCTGCTGGTAATAATAGAACATGTCGAACAACAATGTTGATATTACTACCTACCTCAAACAAATCTTTTTAAAAAATATATGCAGGATTTTGATGTTTTTCAGTTCGGGTGAACTGTTCACAGAAGAAAGCACTGTTGAAGACAGACAAGTAGCAATACCTGGCTTGACGTGGTAGAATATGAATATGTACGTGGAAGTTCCAGAAAGTGATTTTGCCCTTCTTATGTAATGTATGCCTCTGGTCTTGAAGTCATTTCAAGAAAAGAGGATCTTTATGTGTTTGTTCTTCACTAATGTTGTCTTTCTTTCTCAAATTATTTGTTGTTTCAGTACACCTTTAAAGGTCCTGAACCTGTAAAGGTCCTCATACAATGTCCACTCACATGAATTGAAATACTTAAGGGGGCTTGGATGAATCCCTGCATCAGTATGACATTGTATGAATTTTCATGCGTCATCTGTTCTGCCCCCTTATCTTACGCAAACTATTCATAGTCTAATCAGCACATTGGGAAATGACAAAAAAGTCATAAAATCCAAGAAAATCTTTGCATTTCTGTTCTGAGAAATAATTTGGTACGAATAAGTCCTTCTTATTCATGTATATTTATTCAGAATATCCAGAAATCTAAGAAGGTTTGTCTAATGGAGGTAATTTCACAGGAGTAGTTCCTCCACATGAAAAGACGGTAACACACGTACGTAATGTAACTGAAATCACAAACAGCATTTTCCTGTAAGAAACAATTGGCATGTTTTCTTTTCTGCTTTTGTGCTAATGTATTGAACACGAACCTAAGATTAATTCCTAATAATAGTCACTAAAACACTTAATTTTTTTTTTATTTTATTTTTTTAGCTTTATCTTTTGATAACTGTGAAGCACCAAATACCTCAGTTAAGGTAATGAAAGGATAACAAGTGGAAAATCATGTCTCTTGTGCTACCAGTTTAATCTATGAGTTCTAATGAAACAATTCCATGAGGAGGGCTGATGATTCAGAAGACGGTAATGAGTAATGTTAGTTATCTGTCTTGGACAAAATGTGAGAGACGTGATACTTTGGCTTCTGGAAGATAAAAGTCCCACAGAAATATGCAAACTTACAAAGAATTTCGTCAAAATCCTTAGTCTTGCAAAAATATAGGGAAAGTCCATATTAAAGTTTCACTGTGCAATATTACAGGACATCTACAGACCATATTTCAACAAAGCTATAGAAAAGTCTAGCTTATAAGTGGTCTACAACTAATAGACCAATGTCTGCATTTCATGTGGGGATGTGGTAAGTAAAAACATACTTGTGTTAGCACTGGTCTAATTTGCTTGACTATTGACAGCAGTAAAATCAATGTAATATGATCCTGAATGAGAGTTTCTTTTGCAAATACAACTTTTGGTCTAGGATTTCTTTTATAGTTGCTAAAGAAAGTTATTGCTGGCACACTAGAATACCTGAACTGATTTGAGACCAGGTCAGCACTTTGTCATGTACTGCTCTGATCCTTCTGACTACACAGAAGTTGCAGTTGTGTGAAATGTACAAAGGTCTTTCACACAAAAGCTGCAGTGGGGACACGTCATTATAGCAATATGAGAGAGGGTTTCTTTGCTGTCAGTCGTGAGCTGAAACCTACCTTATATTAATGGGAGAAGAAAGTAATTAGTATCTGTCAATGGGGAGGATTCTAGGAAAATAATGAGTTGGTACTGTTTCTGTGGAGATTCATATAAATGTGAAAGGCCAGCATGACTAGTTGAGAGGGATGCTCGTTAGTTTAATGCAGCAAAATAAGCTTTTATACATGAAGATAAGAGCAGCTTGCTCATCTTTTCTGTGGTGTCTTGCCTTTCTACTAATGTGATTGTCTCTGGCTAAAACAATGAATTTGATTAGCTTTTGTCAGCTACTCATCAGTATGAGGAATTCAGCGTGTATTTGTTGTGTCATAGTCTTAAGGGCTTCCATTGCATGTGCCTCATAGTGGGTCTACCTGCAAGTTTTATGTTTGGCAGTAGGAATTTTCAGCTCATCTATAAGATCCCCTTTATTTTTCTTTTCAATAAAATGGGTGACAGCATCTACCTGCCTTTTTTTTCCCCCATGCTCTTTCTTTTCCTATGTCATATGTAAATTCTAATTATGGAAATTTGCTTCCTTATTCCCTAGATTGTCAAAGAACCATCTGAACAGACTACTTCTGAACATGATTCATCATCTCTTGGAACAGATGAACCTGTCAGTTGCTTACATTGTTCTCCCAGTCAGGGGGATTCACCTTTTCACAGTGTAGCTTCACCTTTTACTTTCCAACATCACAAGTCAGCAAGATCTGTTTGGAGTCCCTCTGCTTTTCAAAACAGGTTACAAATTCTTACTCAAAAACAGTTACTTGAGTGACTTTGTGCTGTAGAACACAAGCTGAATGACCAAGAAGATTCACGTTTTGACTTCTTATACAACGTGAATTTAGGATTGTCAGACAAATTTCAGTAGAAAAATTGTAACAATTCTTCAGGAAATGCATTCTTCACATGCAGAATAATATCAGATATATGGAAAAGCCATAGTTCATCCAGAAGGTCTCCTTTAGGGACTAGTATCAAACACTTTAGTAGGAGGCGTGAAAACCCATGTCGAATACAACTGCAGAAAGAAATACCGTAAGGAATGTTTTTGTCACCCCTATCAATTGCTAGCTACCTTTATACCCTGAAATGTGAGATTGATTTCCCATGCATTTTTTTTTATTTCTTTTGACAAGACACTTTCATTATCACGAAATAATTTTTGTTAGTTATCTGGCGAGTTCCACAGTTGACTGATGCCTCAGGTAGACAAATGCCACAGATGTATTCCCTGAAATTGGTTTCAAGAGAACTTGTCTGAGTCAGGCTTTCAGGATAAGGGTCTCCATTTCACTGAGATATCACAAGGGATAAAAGAGGAATCATGTGTGTGTGCCTCTATTCAGTCGTTTGATAGGAGAGGATGAAGGGACCATCGTGCCTTTATATGAAGGTTTTATAGGATATGATGAATAGGGCATTAGATATAAAAGCACACAAAGAGATAAAATGATCTCACTGTAGCGGGGAACTGAGATGCGACTGTTGGATCTTTTCTGGTAGGTTGAATTCCAGTTTGAATCTCAGCTGGGAGAAAATCCGTGAGAGGGTGCGGAATCTCCTCACCTCAGCACAGGCCAAGCAGCAGCTTTCTTCTGTGATCATGAACATGACAGTTCAGGAGCCATGGATGCTGACCTGGTGGTATCTCCTAGTAATACACCCTTTATGGACTATCAGGATTTTTCCCGTTCATCTACCATTCTACCTTTGGCCCATAAATATGTCTGTTCAGTTGTTCATAGCCAGTTAGTTATGTCTGCAACAAAGTTGGCCAAGACCATGAATGCTCTGTGGCTACTGACTGCCACAGAACAGAGGTTAGAACGTGTATCTTGGATTTTTATTTGTGTATGAGCACAGCAGTGGTGTCTGTAGCATTAGGAAAACAAACAAACAAACAAACAAACAGACATATATAAACAACACTTGGGACCCCACAAATGAAGGACTAAACAACTGCTTCCATATGAGCCCATTAGATACAGTCATAGACAAGGCAACTGGTGAATCATAGTATTTCTTCTCTTTTTCCAGCTACAGTAATAATAGTTGGTCCAACAGGACATTGTGTCTCCCTGCAATGCACACCGTGTTTCCCCTGTCTTCCAGAAACACTACTGCAACCCCGCTGCTTCAGCAGTCTGTCACTCACTTGTTTTTTCAATAACAACAAATTCAAGCCTGAGATATTTATTTCACACTCAAGGGAGGGGTATAAATCCATTTTACTGGTGCTTCTTCGCTCCCTCCCTCCTCTCTTCCCTCCCTTTTCTATATAGGCTATGTGAATGGGAATTACCTGACTGAGGTGGCAGAAGTCACAGAATTGATGCTCTTACACTAACTTTTCCGATTGCAAGACAGCCTAAACAAGAAGCCTCTAATAATTAATAACCGTGTAGGAGTTAGATGGCGAGAGAACTTGTCTGAGTCAGGCTTTCAGGATAAGGGTCTTCATTTCACTGAGGTGATTTCCAATTGCTTAGTTAATTGGTAGCATCTCTTTATGGTTTGGAATTACACAAACATCTACAGTCTCAGTGAGCCCGAAGGAACCATTCTACAGGAAAGAAAGAAGGGAAGCACGCAAAAGAGGATGAATGAACCACTGTTGATAGTCCAGGGCAAGATAAATCAAATCAGCCATTCCTTTGACTTTCTAGTTATACAGACTGTCTTTTTAATACGTCCAGCAGTTGCTGTAAAAAGGCATGTGGCTCACTGCTCCCTAATTATTTACAAGTTGAAAGTGGTTACAGGGGTGGGCTCACGTGCTTCAGCTGGGCGAATTCACATCACCTGAAAACAGGCCCTCAGATGACATTTCCCACTAAATTTGTCCATATTGATCTGATGTTTCCCACTACATTTATATACAGCATGATTGCCCACTGTTTGTTTCAGCACCTGGAATGGCACTTGTTAGTTTGCTTCTATGCTGAGACAGAACAGTGGGATCATTCCATATCCAGCTGTAACCTTGTTTCACAAGAATGTGACAGGGAGAGGAGGTGGAAAACTGCACAGCCGTTACTTCAGCCGCGGCCTCATGAAAGCATCTGCCGTAATATGCGGTGCTTATTGTCATAACTAAGGCTTCCACGCTCAACTGGAAGCCCTAGTTTTTCACCGAGCAAAGCTGTATGCTGACCCTTGTAAGAATGTAAGAGTTTATTTTCTCTCTCTATTACGAAGCACAGGAGGGAGAGCAATAAAACCTACAAACCAACTATTAGCAAAGGCTATGTATAGAAGATAGAGTAATTCTTCTTTGCACCAGTAGAAGCAATTGCATATCTACTCAACAGCTTGACAGCAGACAGTGTTGCTTCATCTTCCTGCTCTGTTTGACCTCAAACAGTGAAGAACAACATTCTTGATGAAATGAAATGAAATGAAATGAAATGAAATGAAATGAAATTGTATTTTCTTGTCTCACCAGCGTTCATGTTTGCTAATGAGGAAGTCTATTTTCTGCATTCATCTGAGGTACTGAGTTTACAGAGGTACAGAGCCCTGAGTTTAGCGTCTGAGTTTTAGTGACTAGAGAGCTAGAAGTGTAAAAGACATGCCAGTCAGAATCACCTGGAGTTCCAGAATGAGGAAACAGGATTGCCTAGAGTATTTTAACTACAGATCCTCTTACTGGTACAGTAGCTCACTTAGTATGTTAACATAATAAGTTAACAACTGCTTCACTCCTTTGACTCACTGTACAGGGAATTCATTGTACAGAAAGACAGATCTTCCTTCAGAGACATCAGCAGTTTAATTCTCTGAAGCTCCCTGCAAAGAATACAGGGTTAATGCTTTGCTTATCTTCAGAAGAACTGATGGAAGTACCTTGTCCAATGCAAGCCTTTCACTTGTTTGCAATAGAGCTGAACCAGTTCAGAGCAACAGACCCTGTCCTCTGTCTCTTGGAACCTCCTCAGTAGTTGGAATGCCTCATTATTAAACTTTATTTTAAGAAGATAGGGCAAGTAATGCCAGAAGAAATTCTGTCTCCATCTGAAGGTCGTGACAAAAAAAAAAAAATCTCTGACTAACAGGACAGCTACACTGAACATAATGAGATTCTTTGGCATTATTAAATTTTTGACATCATGGAAGTGTTTTATGTACCTAGGTAAGTACAGATCAACCTTCCAAAGGACTGCTGAGAGAGAGAATGCAGCAGGCAACCTAGGAACCCATTCCTATATGTTTCTCATGTGCCGCAGGGTCAATTTGCAAGCCTCAAAGCCACTCCTGCGTAAGCTCCGCTAAAGTAGATATTAACTACACAGAGCATGAATGTACCTCAGATGAATGCAGAAAATAGACTTCCTCATTAGCAAACATGAACGCTGGTGAGACAAGAAAATACAATTTCATTTCATTTCATTTCATTTCATTTCATTTCATTTCATCAAGAATGTTGTTCTTCACTGTTTGAGGTCAAACAGAGCAGGAAGATGAAGCAACACTGTCTGCTGTCAAGCTGTTGAGTAGATATGCAATTGCTTCTACTGGTGCAAAGAAGAATTACTCTATCTTCTATACATAGCCTTTGCTAATAGTTGGTTTGTAGGTTTTATTGCTCTCCCTCCTGTGCTTCGTAATAGAGAGAGAAAATAAACTCTTACATTCTTACAAGGGTCAGCATACAGCTTTGCTCGGTGAAAAACTAGGGCTTCCAGTTGAGCGTGGAAGCCTTAGTTATGACAATAAGCACCGCATATTACGGCAGATGCTTTCATGAGGCCGCGGCTGAAGTAACGGCTGTGCAGTTTTCCACCTCCTCTCCCTGTCACATTCTTGTGAAACAAGGTTACAGCTGGATATGGAATGATCCCACTGTTCTGTCTCAGCATAGAAGCAAACTAACAAGTGCCATTCCAGGTGCTGAAACAAACAGTGGGCAATCATGCTGTATATAAATGTAGTGGGAAACATCAGATCAATATGGACAAATTTAGTGGGAAATGTCATCTGAGGGCCTGTTTTCAGGTGATGTGAATTCGCCCAGCTGAAGCACGTGAGCCCACCCCTGTAACCACTTTCAACTTGTAAATAATTAGGGAGCAGTGAGCCACATGCCTTTTTACAGCAACTGCTGGACGTATTAAAAAGACAGTCTGTATAACTAGAAAGTCAAAGGAATGGCTGATTTGATTTATCTTGCCCTGGACTATCAACAGTGGTTCATTCATCCTCTTTTGCGTGCTTCCCTTCTTTCTTTCCTGTAGAATGGTTCCTTCGGGCTCACTGAGACTGTAGATGTTTGTGTAATTCCAAACCATAAAGAGATGCTACCAATTAACTAAGCAATTGGAAATCACCTCAGTGAAATGAAGACCCTTATCCTGAAAGCCTGACTCAGACAAGTTCTCTCGCCATCTAACTCCTACACGGTTATTAATTATTAGAGGCTTCTTGTTTAGGCTGTCTTGCAATCGGAAAAGTTAGTGTAAGAGCATCAATTCTGTGACTTCTGCCACCTCAGTCAGGTAATTCCCATTCACATAGCCTATATAGAAAAGGGAGGGAAGAGAGGAGGGAGGGAGCGAAGAAGCACCAGTAAAATGGATTTATACCCCTCCCTTGAGTGTGAAATAAATATCTCAGGCTTGAATTTGTTGTTATTGAAAAAACAAGTGAGTGACAGACTGCTGAAGCAGCGGGGTTGCAGTAGTGTTTCTGGAAGACAGGGGAAACACGGTGTGCATTGCAGGGAGACACAATGTCCTGT
Organism: Anser cygnoides; assembly: GCF_040182565.1. Classification (NCBI taxonomy): domain Eukaryota; kingdom Metazoa; phylum Chordata; class Aves; order Anseriformes; family Anatidae; genus Anser; species Anser cygnoides. The sequence continues at coordinate 83,671,229 of NC_089912.1, read as the reverse complement.
TGGACCAACTATTATTACTGTAGCTGGAAAAAGAGAAGAAATACTATGATTCACCAGTTGCCTTGTCTATGACTGTATCTAATGGGCTCATATGGAAGCAGTTGTTTAGTCCTTCATTTGTGGGGTCCCAAGTGTTGTTTATATATGTCTGTTTGTTTGTTTGTTTGTTTGTTTTCCTAATGCTACAGACACCACTGCTGTGCTCATACACAAATAAAAATCCAAGATACACGTTCTAACCTCTGTTCTGTGGCAGTCAGTAGCCACAGAGCATTCATGGTCTTGGCCAACTTTGTTGCAGACATAACTAACTGGCTATGAACAACTGAACAGACATATTTATGGGCCAAAGGTAGAATGGTAGATGAACGGGAAAAATCCTGATAGTCCATAAAGGGTGTATTACTAGGAGATACCACCAGGTCAGCATCCATGGCTCCTGAACTGTCATGTTCATGATCACAGAAGAAAGCTGCTGCTTGGCCTGTGCTGAGGTGAGGAGATTCCGCACCCTCTCACGGATTTTCTCCCAGCTGAGATTCAAACTGGAATTCAACCTACCAGAAAAGATCCAACAGTCGCATCTCAGTTCCCCGCTACAGTGAGATCATTTTATCTCTTTGTGTGCTTTTATATCTAATGCCCTATTCATCATATCCTATAAAACCTTCATATAAAGGCACGATGGTCCCTTCATCCTCTCCTATCAAACGACTGAATAGAGGCACACACACATGATTCCTCTTTTATCCCTTGTGATATCTCAGTGAAATGGAGACCCTTATCCTGAAAGCCTGACTCAGACAAGTTCTCTTGAAACCAATTTCAGGGAATACATCTGTGGCATTTGTCTACCTGAGGCATCAGTCAACTGTGGAACTCGCCAGATAACTAACAAAAATTATTTCGTGATAATGAAAGTGTCTTGTCAAAAGAAATAAAAAAAAATGCATGGGAAATCAATCTCACATTTCAGGGTATAAAGGTAGCTAGCAATTGATAGGGGTGACAAAAACATTCCTTACGGTATTTCTTTCTGCAGTTGTATTCGACATGGGTTTTCACGCCTCCTACTAAAGTGTTTGATACTAGTCCCTAAAGGAGACCTTCTGGATGAACTATGGCTTTTCCATATATCTGATATTATTCTGCATGTGAAGAATGCATTTCCTGAAGAATTGTTACAATTTTTCTACTGAAATTTGTCTGACAATCCTAAATTCACGTTGTATAAGAAGTCAAAACGTGAATCTTCTTGGTCATTCAGCTTGTGTTCTACAGCACAAAGTCACTCAAGTAACTGTTTTTGAGTAAGAATTTGTAACCTGTTTTGAAAAGCAGAGGGACTCCAAACAGATCTTGCTGACTTGTGATGTTGGAAAGTAAAAGGTGAAGCTACACTGTGAAAAGGTGAATCCCCCTGACTGGGAGAACAATGTAAGCAACTGACAGGTTCATCTGTTCCAAGAGATGATGAATCATGTTCAGAAGTAGTCTGTTCAGATGGTTCTTTGACAATCTAGGGAATAAGGAAGCAAATTTCCATAATTAGAATTTACATATGACATAGGAAAAGAAAGAGCATGGGGGAAAAAAAAGGCAGGTAGATGCTGTCACCCATTTTATTGAAAAGAAAAATAAAGGGGATCTTATAGATGAGCTGAAAATTCCTACTGCCAAACATAAAACTTGCAGGTAGACCCACTATGAGGCACATGCAATGGAAGCCCTTAAGACTATGACACAACAAATACACGCTGAATTCCTCATACTGATGAGTAGCTGACAAAAGCTAATCAAATTCATTGTTTTAGCCAGAGACAATCACATTAGTAGAAAGGCAAGACACCACAGAAAAGATGAGCAAGCTGCTCTTATCTTCATGTATAAAAGCTTATTTTGCTGCATTAAACTAACGAGCATCCCTCTCAACTAGTCATGCTGGCCTTTCACATTTATATGAATCTCCACAGAAACAGTACCAACTCATTATTTTCCTAGAATCCTCCCCATTGACAGATACTAATTACTTTCTTCTCCCATTAATATAAGGTAGGTTTCAGCTCACGACTGACAGCAAAGAAACCCTCTCTCATATTGCTATAATGACGTGTCCCCACTGCAGCTTTTGTGTGAAAGACCTTTGTACATTTCACACAACTGCAACTTCTGTGTAGTCAGAAGGATCAGAGCAGTACATGACAAAGTGCTGACCTGGTCTCAAATCAGTTCAGGTATTCTAGTGTGCCAGCAGTAACTTTCTTTAGCAACTATAAAAGAAATCCTAGACCAAAAGTTGTATTTGCAAAAGAAACTCTCATTCAGGATCATATTACATTGATTTTACTGCTGTCAATAGTCAAGCAAATTAGACCAGTGCTAACACAAGTATGTTTTTACTTACCACATCCCCACATGAAATGCAGACATTGGTCTATTAGTTGTAGACCACTTATAAGCTAGACTTTTCTATAGCTTTGTTGAAATATGGTCTGTAGATGTCCTGTAATATTGCACAGTGAAACTTTAATATGGACTTTCCCTATATTTTTGCAAGACTAAGGATTTTGACGAAATTCTTTGTAAGTTTGCATATTTCTGTGGGACTTTTATCTTCCAGAAGCCAAAGTATCACGTCTCTCACATTTTGTCCAAGACAGATAACTAACATTACTCATTACCGTCTTCTGAATCATCAGCCCTCCTCATGGAATTGTTTCATTAGAACTCATAGATTAAACTGGTAGCACAAGAGACATGATTTTCCACTTGTTATCCTTTCATTACCTTAACTGAGGTATTTGGTGCTTCACAGTTATCAAAAGATAAAGCTAAAAAAATAAAATAAAAAAAAAATTAAGTGTTTTAGTGACTATTATTAGGAATTAATCTTAGGTTCGTGTTCAATACATTAGCACAAAAGCAGAAAAGAAAACATGCCAATTGTTTCTTACAGGAAAATGCTGTTTGTGATTTCAGTTACATTACGTACGTGTGTTACCGTCTTTTCATGTGGAGGAACTACTCCTGTGAAATTACCTCCATTAGACAAACCTTCTTAGATTTCTGGATATTCTGAATAAATATACATGAATAAGAAGGACTTATTCGTACCAAATTATTTCTCAGAACAGAAATGCAAAGATTTTCTTGGATTTTATGACTTTTTTGTCATTTCCCAATGTGCTGATTAGACTATGAATAGTTTGCGTAAGATAAGGGGGCAGAACAGATGACGCATGAAAATTCATACAATGTCATACTGATGCAGGGATTCATCCAAGCCCCCTTAAGTATTTCAATTCATGTGAGTGGACATTGTATGAGGACCTTTACAGGTTCAGGACCTTTAAAGGTGTACTGAAACAACAAATAATTTGAGAAAGAAAGACAACATTAGTGAAGAATAAACACATAAAGATCCTCTTTTCTTGAAATGACTTCAAGACCAGAGGCATACATTACATAAGAAGGGCAAAATCACTTTCTGGAACTTCCACGTACATATTCATATTCTACCACGTCAAGCCAGGTATTGCTACTTGTCTGTCTTCAACAGTGCTTTCTTCTGTGAACAGTTCACCCGAACTGAAAAACATCAAAATCCTGCATATATTTTTTAAAAAGATTTGTTTGAGGTAGGTAGTAATATCAACATTGTTGTTCGACATGTTCTATTATTACCAGCAGCAAAATATAAATACCTTGGTTCACACAGCATTTAAGAGAATCTCTTGCTGATCTCACACTTTGTTTCACACTATGGTGAAGTAACGGTGAGGTTACTTTACTGAATGATTTGGAACTGCCCACCTAAAACCAAAGAAATAATAGGAAGATGCACTTCTTAACATACAAAAACTTGTTTGAATGAAAAGCATCTCCAGCCTTCACAAACAATATTAAATTCACTCATTTTAACTTTTTTTTTTTTTTTTTTTTTTTTTTTTCCCTGAAAAGCACCGAAGTATTTACATGGCACGATGCAAACATATTTGTAAAATCACCTCCTTGAAAAACACAGTTTGCTTGGCCTTCTAGGTTTGATTTTAAAACTAGCGACTTCCCACACAACAGAAAGTTTCAGGACAAAATGTACAGCAAGAAACATACACAAGTTTTAGGAATAAAAAGTGGAATACTACTTCTGGAAATAAGAACTTTTCTATGCTCAGTTTCCTACACAGACCCTCAACCATATGCAATGAAAATCATTCTAAAGGAAGAAGTCTTCTTTTAAGAGTTAAGAAATGCTGTTATGAAAGAAACAATCAGAACTGTTACTGGGAGAGGCAGCTTCTCTCTTCCTCAGAGAAGCACATCCTTGGCTCACAGTTCCTGTCAACTTGATTCCTACTCCTAAGTAGGGAAAAGACTTATTTCCCTACTCCAAGCACTGATTATACCAACAGACAGCCCATTTGCGCTAGACCAGTAGCTCTGATAGCCGATCACTACTCGCACTGCTTTAAATGCTAAAACGTAAACACCCTCAAATGACTGGTAGTGTTCCCTAGTGCCAGTTATGGGCTGGAGCTTTCATGTGACCCCAGCAAGTCTCATTGCCCACTTCCTTAAGATATTTGGCAGTATGATGGCAAAGAATGTGAAGATAAAATGTATGTCAGTGAGATTAAGAGACTGTATCCGTTGCTAAATATTGTGTGAATGTTTCAGTGAGGACATGAAAAGTTGACATCAGGAGAATTTGGAGTGAGAACGGTACATAGCGTATGTTACACAAGAAGCAGCATAGAAGGAACCTGCACTTGCCAGTGTAGATCAATAGGGAACCCCTGACTGAGCTAAACATGAAAACTAGGTACACAGTGGGAGTGGTGATGGGCCAATGGAGGTAAAAAAATATAATTGCCTGAGCCTGTAAGGATGGCATCAGAAACCCAAAGCTCATCTAAAGTTAAAACTAGCAAGAGATGAGAAAGGTAACATGAACAGATTCTGTAAGTACATTACTAACAAAATAAAAGCTACGGTAAATATGAGCCTGCAGCTTCACAGGCAGAGAACCGTGATGAAGGGCACAGAAAAGACTGAGGTACTTACTGAAAATTCTGTCTCAGTTTTCACTGGGAAATCAGGCTTTTCAGGCTTATGACCCTTTTAGCAGGGTCATGGGGAGTGAATCTGGTACCCCCAGTTAAAGATCACTTTAGAACACCTGATACCAAGAAGTACAGTGGGTCTCAAGGAAATGCATCTGAGGATGCTGAAGGAACTGGCTGATACCATTTGCATTGTGGTTCCCATTTTCTTTGAAAGGTCACAGCAACTCGGCAGAGCCCTGACAGGGAAAATGCAAACGTCACACACATCTTCAAGAAAGGCGAGGAGGATGATACAGGGAATTACAGACCAGCCACCTAACCTTGGTCCATATCTCAGGGATTTTTCCCCCAAAGCTTGAGGTGCCCTTACAGAACCATTTGACCCCTCTGCTGACTGAAAAGGAAAGACAGAAAGACACACTGCAGAAGGGGTAGAGCTGAATAAGACGGCCTGATCTGCTCCCTGCGTAACAACTATTGCAACTAAGAAAATGTGACGTGCTAGTAGTAGAAGACTCTCTTCTGAGAGGTACAGAGGCACCCATCTGCCTACCTTAACTGCTCTTGAGAGAAGTCTGCTGCTTACCTTAGTAATCAAGAGGTATTACAGAGCCCTGGGAGCAGCAGTGAAGGACTCTGGAGCACAGGTAGTTTTTTCATAAGTCCTCACAGTCAAAGGGAAGAGGATTGAAAGGACCAATCAAATCTGGTAAATCAACAGATGGTTACAGGACTGGTGTCACAGACAGGGGTTTGGCTACTTAAACCATGGGACTCACTTTGAGAAACCTAGACTGCTGGGGGCTGATGGGGTCCACCTGTCAGAGAAAGGGAAAAGCATCTTTAGCCATAGGATTGCCAAGCTTCTGAAGAGGGCTTTAAACAAGAGTTGCCAGATGATGGGAACCTCAATCCATCCCACTCCTCCCAGTTTGATGGCAGTGTTAGCGATAGATGCCCAGAGCCTGGAGAAGGGTCACAGGCCACCAGGAGAGCACCTGAAGAGCAGCACAAAGGAATTCCAGCCACTCCAGCCAGTAAGTCAGCTTCATCAAGGGCCCAGTTTAACATCTCTATGCTAACACACGTAGCATGGGGAATAAACAAGAGGAGTTGGAGATGTACGCAAGCCTGCAGGGCTATGACCTAACTGCCATTACATGGTGAGATGGCTTCCATGGCTGGAGTGTTGGAATGGAAGGATGCATGCTCTTTAGGAAGGAAAGTTAGAGGAGATGAGAAGGGGTTGTTGCCCTCTCTGTCAATAAGCATCTGGAGAATATAGAACTCTGCCTGGGGATGTATGAGGGGCTGGCAGAGAGTTTATGGATTGGGATTACAGGGAGGGGAGGGGCAGGGGACATTATAGTGGGGTCTGCTACAAGCCACCTGATCAGGAAGACCAAGCAGATGAGGAAGACCAAGCAGGTGAGGCCCTCTATAGACACATAGAAGCAGCCTCATGTTCACAAGCCCTGATATGGGGGACTTCAACCACCCTGATATCTGTTGGAGGGACGGCACAGCAGGGCACAGGCAATCCAGGAGGTTCCTGGAACGTATTGACGACGACATCCTTCTCCAAGTGAGAGAGGAGCCAATGAAGGGAGGTGCTGTGCCAGACCTCATTCCCACCAACATGGAGGGGCTGGAGGGGAATGTGAAACTTAAGGGCAGCCTTGGCTGCAGTGACCATGAAATAGTGGAGGCCAAGATCCATAGGGCAATGAAGAGGGCACATGGCAAATTCACTACCCTGGACTTCAGGAGAACAGACAGTGCCCTCTTCAGGGATCTGCTTGGCAGAGTACCATTAAATAAAGCCCTGCAGGGAAGAGGGTCTGAAGAAAGCTGGTTAATATTGAAGGAACACCTCCTCCAAGCTCAAGAGTGATACATCCCAACAAAGAGGGCAAGAATGCCAGGAGGTGGGCATGGATGAACAAGAAGCAAAGCCTGCAGGGCTATGACCTAACTGGCATTACATGGTGAGATGGCTTTCATGACTGGGGTGTTGGAATGGATGGATATAGGCTCTTTAGGAAGGAAAGGTGGAGGAGATGTGGCAGAGTTCATCTGAACTGAAAAACAGCAAAATCCTGCATACATTTTAAAAATATCCTTCCCTATCAAACAACTGAATAGAGACACACACAAATAATTCTTCTTTTATCCCTTGTCTCCTTCAGGCTGCTTATTTCTTCCTGTCAGTTTCTTTACGTTACACACTGCCAGTGTAGTTCTCATCACTTTCCTTTGCCTCCAGCTCCGCTTCCATCACTGTCCTCAAGACTTGCTCTCTTTTCCCCTGGATTAAATGCTCTCTTCCCTCCATACCCATGCTTCTCTCCCTCAGTCTTTCCTCTAGTCCTCTCTTTTCCTCCATATATTATTTCCTGAAGGCTCTTCTCTAGCCCCTCTTTCTTCGTTTCCTCTCTCTCCTTTGACACTACTTTCTTCTCCCATCCTCCATTTTTCTGCTAGCTGCCCCTTCCCAAACAAAGGTCCTATGTGGCAAAAGCAATGCTTCCACACCTGTACTCCTGTGTAAACTACAGTGTCTACACCTTTGTTAGAATGCAAGACAGATACGTCTGTCAAGTATCTCAAAGCAAAGGTATTGTTATTGCCACTGCCTCTGTGCAGTCCTGACATATATGCTGTCTAAGACTTTCACTGTCACAGGCATCAGTACCAATTTAAAACCAGGTAAGATTAGAACTAAGACCAGCAGTAGACCCATGTTCTGCTGAGGAAGCAGCAGCAGCCCACGCATGATAACCTAGGGCATCTCAAACAGCATCAAGCTCCTGTGTTTAGTAGTTGAATCCCTCACCTGGTTTCCTGACTGCTCTGCCATTACCTTAATATTCAGCTGGGGGGAAGATAAAGAACTTCCCTCTCACCAGCTTTCATTATGTGTGTGAAACAAACCAGTGCTTTTGAATGCCAGTGACAGAAAACAATTCTACAAAGCAAATCTGCAAAGTCCAAAATATATGCAGAACTCTGGATAACAAAAATGTATTAATCCCTTATAAACAATGCCACTCCAACACTTTCATTCCAATATCATCTCTTTCTTGCAGTCCTGCAACAGGAGGCATGCAATGGAGAGCGTGACTTTGCAACAACAATAAAACAGATTTAATGAGGATTAGAAATCCATTTGAGAAAAGGCAGAAGAGTTTCTAGAAAAAATGAACCCAGATAAAATACATACACATAACAGGAGTGACCATATTCTTTTTGGGAAAAAAAAAAAAGAAAAGAAAAAAAAAGGAAGAAGAAAAAGGCATCACATTTTCACACTTGAAAAACAAAACAAAACAAAACCTGCACAATTAAGAAAAAAAGACATTTTTTGATACTCCTCTGTATTTACTCTTGAAAATTATGGGTTAATGGAAAACTCTTCTTAGTGTGAGTAAAACTGGAATGAAAAGTAAACCCACTGATGCTGAAGACAGCCCAGTCTAATCCAGACATCACTTTCCTAAATTCCAGAACAGCCCTAATGTCCAATGGACTCTACATTTGACATGGAAGTCAGGTCCTTGCCAGACACAGAATGGTCAGCAAGAAGTCACTCCTGACCATGGGATTCCTCCACCAAAGGCATCATGACTTCATGAAATTAGTCCCATGAGTCTTCCTGTTATTTCACTGTATTGAAATTCAGATTCCATTCATTTCAGTGCTGGAGTGAGGTCTCAAGAACTTGTGATAAAAACATAGCCTTTCATGATACAAAAAATACTTGATTTTGACATACCTATGTGAGTGTTTGTACATAGATGGGTGTGGATGGAATTATGAATTCCTAGTATGGTCAGTACACTGAGTGAAACAAAACTGTCCTTTAAATACAGTATGTATGTCGGGAAAAACATTGTTACTCAGTGCCTAGCATGATTAGATCCATCTGCAGAACAACAAATAATTATGGGTGCCCTTCTCTATTTTGTTATGAAAACCAAAATACGCTGTACTCCTGTCTAGTGTAGAGTTTTTCCACATCTTTGAAAATTACCTTTGTGAGAACAGAGTTGAAAACCTGCAGCCTTCCAAGTTGTAAAAAAATGGTTATCAAACCTATTTCAGCCACTCACCTGCTTGCAGAGCCAGGAGACACTAGAAAAATTCTATTGCTTGAAATGTGGGATGACAGTCTGGAGCACAGATATAGGCTAGGTGGAGAATGGACTGAGAACAGCCCAGGATTTAGGAGAACGACCTGGGGGTGTCGATTGATGAGAAGCATGACATGAGCCAGCCATGTGCCGTATGGGCTGCATCAAAATAAGTGTGGCCAGCAGGTTGAGGGAAGTGATTCTCCTCCTGTACTCTGTTCTTGTGAGATCCCACATGGAGTGCTGTGTTCAGCTTTGGGGCCCCCAATATAAGAAGGACATGGAGCTATTAGAATGAGTCCAGAGGAAGGCCACAAGGATGATCAAAGGGCTGGAGCACCTCTCCTACAAAGACAGGCTGAGGGAGTTGGGGTTGTTGAGTCTGGAGAAGAAAAGGCTCTGGGGAGACACTATAGCAGCTTTCCAGTACCTAAAGGGGGCCTACAGGAAAGCTGGTGAGGGACTCTGTCAGGTAGTGTCATAACAGGACAAGGAGTTATGGCTTTAAACTAAAAGAGGGTAGATTTAGATTAGATATAAGGAAGACATTCTTCACTCTGAGGGTGATGAGGCACTAGAACATGTTGCCCAGAAAAGTTGTGGATGCCCCATTCCTGGAAATGTTTAAGGCCAGGCTGGATGGGGCTTTGGGCAACCTGGTCTAGTGGAAGGTGTCCCTGCCCAGGGCAGGGGGTGTGGAAAGGGGTGATCTTTAAGGTCACTTCCAGGCCAAACCATTCTATGATTCTGTGATTCTATAATAGAAAAATCCCTACTATTTCCTGATGTGACTATTTAAGTATGTTCATCAAGGTTATTGGTTATATCCTTATCATATAATATGTACATATGTTAATGTAGAAATAAATGTTGAAGCTATGTGGTTTTCAGGATATTGGAGGCAATTTGTTGTTATTAAAATATTTTCCCAGTATTTATAAAGATGTATAGCGTCTTTGTGGAATGCAATTCCTTGTGGTTTAAGATTTAAATTTATGTTGAAAATTCAGAAAGGGACATCACCAGGTAATATCTCCTAGTGCTGGTGCACATGTTCACTGGATGGCCAGAAGCCTTCCCATGCCAAAGTAATAGACACCAAAGTAATAGAATCATAGAATATCCCAAGTTGGAAGGGACCCACGAAGATCACTGAGTCCAACTCTCTCCACACAGGTCTACCCAAAAATGCAGACCATATGACTAAAAGCATAATCCAAATGCTTCCTAAACTCTGACAGGCTGGGTGCCGTGACTACGTCCCTGTTCCAGTGTACGACCACCCCCTTGGTGAAGAACCTTTTCCTGATATCCAACCTGAACTTCCCCGGTTGCAGCTTGACTCCATTCCCTCATGTCCTATCGCTGGTCACCAGAAAGAAGAGATCGGCGCTTGCCTCTCCACTCCCCCTTGTGAGGAAGCTGTGGTAAGGTCTTCTCTCAGCATCCTCTTTTCCAGGCTGAACAAACCAAGTGACCTCAGCCGCTTCTCATACGTCTTCCCCTCTAGGTCCCTCACCATCTTCGTAGCCCTCCTCTGGACACTCTCCAACAGTTTCACATCGTTTTTGTTCTGTGGTGCCCAGAATTGCACACAGTACTCAAGGTGAGGCCGCACCAGCACAGAGTAGAGCAGGACAATCACTTCCCTTGACTGACTAGCAATGCCGTGCTTGATGCACTCCAGGATACGGTTGGCCCTCCTGGCTGCCAGGGCACACTGCTGGCTCACATCACAGAATCACAGAATCATCTAGGTTGGAAGAGACCTCCAAGATCACCTAGTCCAACCTCTGACCTAACACTAACAAGTCCTCCAATAAACCATATCACTAAGCTCAACATCTTTTCTTTTAAAGACCTCCAGGAATGGTGACTAAACCACTTCCCTGGGCAGCCCATTCCAATGCCTAACAACCCTTTCAGTAAAGAAGTTCTTCCTAACATCCAACCTAAACCTCCCCTGGTGCAACTTTAGCCCATTCCCCCTTGTTCTATCACCGGGCACGTGGGAGAACAGACCAATCCCCACCTCGCTACAGCCTCCTTTAAGGTACCTGTAGAGTGTGACAAGGTCGCCCCTGAGCCTCCTCTTCTCCAGGCTGAACAATCCCAGCTCCTTCAGCCGCTCCTTGTAAGACTTGTTCTCCAGACCCCTCACCACCTTTGTTGCCCTTCTCTGGACATGCTCGAGCACCTTGATGTCCTTCTTGTAGCAAGGGGCCCAAAACTGAACACAGTACTCGAGGTGCGACCTCACCAGAGCTGAGTACAGGGGGACAATCACTTCCCTAGTCCTGCTGGCCACACTGTTTCTTATACAAGCCAGGATGCTGTTGGCCTTCTTGGCCACCTGAGCACACTGCTGGCTCATATTCAGCTGACTATCAACCAGTACTCCCAGGTCCTTCTCAGCCAGGCAGCTTTTTAACCACTCATCTCCCAGCCTGTAGGGCTACTTGGGGTTGTTGTGCCCCAGGTGCAGGACCTGGTACTTGGCCTTGTTGAACTTCATACAGTTGGCCTCAGCCCATCGGTCCAGCCTATCCAGATCCTCCCGCAGAGCCTTCCTACCCTCGAGCAGATCGACACATGCACCTAACTTGGTGTTGTCTGCAAACTTACTGAGGGTGCACTCGATCCCCTCATCCAGATCATCAATAAAGATATTAAAGAGAACTGGCCCTAATACTGAGCCCTGGGGTCTCCACTAGTGACCGGCCTCCAACTGGATTTAACTCCATTCACCACGACTCTTTGGGCCCTGCTATCCATCCAGTTTTTAACCCAACAAAGCATACACCAGTCCAAGCCATGAACAGCCAGTTTCTTCAGGAGAATGCTTTGGGAAGTGGTGTCAAAAGCCTTACTGAAATCAAAGTAGACCACATCCACAGCCTTTCCCTCATCCACTAAGCGTGTCACTTTGTCATAGAAGGAAATCGGGTTCATTAAGAAGGACTTGCCTTTGATAAACCCATGCTGACTGGGCCTGATTGCCTGGTTGCCCTGCAACCTTATATTGAACTTGCTGTCAACCACAACCCCCAGATCCCTCTCTGCGGGGCTGCTCTCCAGCCTCTGGTCCCCCAGTCTGTATGTATAGCTAGGGCTGCCCCTTCCCAGGTGCAGGACCTGGCACTTGCTTTTGTTAAACTTCATACAATTGGGGATTGCCCATCTCTCCAATTTGTCGAGATCTCTCTGCAAGGCCTTTCCACTCTTGACAGAGTCAACAGCTCCTCCCAGTTAAGTATCATCAGGAAACTTACTCAAAACACATTCTAGTCCTACATCCAAATCGTTTATAAAAACATTGAAAAGAACTAGCCCTAAAATGGAGCTCTGTGGGACCCCACTGGTGACTGGCCACCAGCCTCATGTATCCCCATTTACAATAACCCTTTGAGCCCTACCAATCAGCTAATTGTTCACCCATCATATTATGTTTTTATCTAGCTGTATGCTGAACATTTTGTCCAGTAGGATCCTATGAGAAACCGTATTGAAAGCTTTACTGAAATACAAAAAGATCACATCAGCTGGCTTCCCTTGATTGACTAGATGGGTGATCTTATCATAAAAGGAAATTAAATTTGTTAAGCAGGACCCACCCCTCGTGAAACCATGTTGGCTGTGACCTATGATTGCATTGTCCCCCAGGTGTGTTTCAGTAACACCCATGATAATCTTCTCCATAATTTTGCCAGGCACTGACATGAGACTGACAGGCCTATAGTTACCAGGGTCTTCCTTCTTGCCCTTCTTGAAAACTGGCACAACGTTTGCCAGCTTCCAGTCAACTGGACCTCTCCAGATTCCCAAGACCAGTAAAAAATAATTGAGAGAGGTCCCACGATGACGTCAGCCAGCTCCCTGAGCACCCTGGGATGAATCCCATCAGGCCCCATGGACTTGTATGGATCCAGGTGGAGCAGCAAATCCTGCACATGTTCAGGATTAGCTGGGAGTTTATCATTCCCACTGTCATGGTCCTCCAGCTCAGGGCACCCAGGGTCCCGAAGCCCATCATCGGTGTTGAAGACAGGGGCAAAGAAGGCATTAAACATCTCTGCTTTGCCTATGTCCTTGTCTGTGAGGTATCATCAAGTAGTGGACCTATGTTTTCTCTGGTCCTCCTTTTTCTGTTTGCACATTTAAAAAAGTCCTTTTTATTGTCTCCCATAGTCCTGGCCAGCTTCAACTCTAACTGGGCTTTGGCCTCATGAATTTTCTCCCTACAAATGTGAACAGCATCCATGTAGTCCTTCCACGTTGCCTGACCCTGCTTCCAGCAGCCATACACTTTCTTTTTGTGCCTAAGCTCCAGAAGAAGATCCCTGGTCAGCCAAGCGGACTTTCTGGCCCACCTGATTGACTTCCGATATTTTGGAATTGCCTGATCCTGTGCTTTTAGGAGGCAGTGCTTAAAGACTGACCAGCACTGATGGAAGCCAATGTCTCCTAAAGCAGTTTCCCTGGGGATCTTACTAACTAGTTCCCCAAGCAGCCTGAAGTCTGCTCTCCCCATATCCAGGGTTGAAGTTTTGGTGGCAGTTTTTCTCCTGTCACCAAAAATTTTATACTCGACCACTTCACGGTCACTATGACCAAGACAGCCACCAATTGCCACTTCACCTGCAAAACCCTCCCTGTTTTTTAAATTAAAAAAAAACAAACATTGAACTAAAATTTCCCAGGAAGCTCAACTAAAATGGCCAGAAGCCTTAACAACAGCTTTACTGAAAGTTAGGTCAGCCTCCAGAGCTGAAGAACGTTAGCCCATTTGAATTGTTATATGGCAAACCATACCTGGTAAATGATTTGGTGACAGAAGGGAGGCAAATGCATGTAAGAAGGGAAGGTTGAGTAAGACAATATTTGCTGTTTTTGTCTGCTGTGTTCTCGTCTCTTCATAGATACATACAGTAGCAACTACTGATACCATTGGATCACAGAATCACAGAATGGCTGAGGTTGGAAGAGATCTCTGAAGATCATCTAGTCCAACCCTTCTGCCAGGCATGATCACACAGAGGACATTGCGCAGGATGACATCCAGGTAGGTTTTGAATATCTCCGGAGAAGGAGACTCCACAACCTCTCTGAGATGTTCTGGTACACCCATTCTGACCTGGACATCTGGTGCTGATCCAAATGTGGAAAGACGAGCCTCCAAAGCAAAAGTGGAAATGATCTTATAGAATCTTGAGAAAAGAAGACTGAGAGGAGATCTTATTAATGTTTACAGATATCTTAAGTGTGGGAGACAGAGGGATTTGGCCAATCTCTTTTCAGTGGTTTGTGGGGACAGGACAAGGGGCAATGGCCAAAAAATGGATCACAGGAAGTTCCGCACCAACATGCGGAAGAACTTCTTCACGGTAAGGGTGATGGAGCACTGGAACAGGCTGCCCAGGGTGGTTTGGAGTCTCCTTCTCTGGAGATATTCAAGGCCCATCTGGACACCTACGTGGGCAACCTGCTCTAGGGAACCTGCTTTGGCAGGGGGGTTGGACCCGATGATCTCTTGAGGTCCCTTCCAACCCCTATAATTCTGCGATTCTGTGATTCCTTCCAACCCCTACAATTCTGTGATTCTGTGATTCTGCGATTTTAGAATCATAGAATGGTTTGGGTTGGAAGGGACCTTAAAGATCATCTCATACTTCCTGCCATGGGCAGGGACACCTTCCACTAGAGCAGGTTACTCAAAGCCCCAACCAAACTGGACTTGAACGCTTCCAGGGATGGGACATCTACAGCTTCTCTGGGCAACTTATTCCAGTGCCTAACCAAGCTTTGAGTAAAGAATTTGTTCCTAATGTCTAACCTAATCTACCCTCTCTTAGTTCAAAGTCATTACTCCACACCAACCCTGTAATGAAAGTAGAAGGGATCAAATCAGCGATTCACTACACTCGTGTAAAAGCAGCATTACCAGAAGAGTAGAAGTGAGACCTACCATCAGAAGGAGCACAAGAGACTTAGTGGCAAGTTGAACCAACGAGGACATGAAATTGCTGTTTAAAAGGACAAAATGATATTTATTCTGGTTATATTTTCCTTAACAGGGCTGACCTACAGTTCTCATTCTTGGACACAGAATTCTATAGATCAGATAGCTTTAAACTTAACCCATTTTGCGAATATATCATCTTGTTTGGTGTGCACCCATGTACCTGCCTCAGCACACAACAAAACTCGTACCTATGCTATACCACTCACTGTGAACAAGACAGATATATGGTAATTAGCAAACTCGAGCAATGATATTATTACCTCCCCATCACAATTTTCCTCCATCTCTGCATATCCTATTGAAAGAGAAAATCTGTCATGTATATACTCACTTAATAGAAGTAGGGAGAATGTTGCCCAGGGACCATATGTAGGTTCGTGGAACCTGACTGGAAAACGTAAAATGACTATTACAGTTGAAACTACCAATTACACTATCATAAGAATTATGGAAATAGAAGTGGGTCTATCAGCCTTCATTGGTGGATATTCCTGGGAGGAGTATATTGGCTATGTGGTCCATAAGCATGTAAAGCATTTCTTCCTAGGTGGTAGAGAACTTGTGCCCTGGGGGCCATAATTTCAGAGGTTAAGTTCCCTAAACATTCAGAGATAAAGGGTGGTCTAAGACCACAGGCTATCTTTATGACGCCTCTGGAAAAATGAGGAATTTATAATCCTCTTTCAAACAGAAATATCTGGCTTCATGCTTTGCGGAGGGCTTTAATGCTTTCATGGGGAATAACAGAACTTGAAAGGGCACTAATAAACATTTCTACAACACTAGTAAACAATTTCTGTGGCACTAGAAATTATAAGCAATGCCACTACCGATGTTGTCAGATGAATATGAACATAAATAGAACAAGAATCCCAAATAGCTTTGGAAAATTGTCTTTCCTTAGAGATGGTACTCGCAGCTCAGGGAGGTGTTTGTGCTATAATAAACTGCAGCTGCTATGTCTTTGTAAATGAGAAGAAGCAAATTCAGACAGATAACAACTGAACCTAGAAAGCATCACATTTGTTTCACCAAGTGTCTCAGGATGCAGCCATCAATAATTGACTAGATTTTTCCTGGCTCTGGTCATGGTTGCTAGACTTTGAATGGTTAAAACCACTGTTTTTAGTTGTCATATTGATGGAGCAACCCCCAGTGGAGCACCTGGATCTGGCCTGAGGGAGGCTGTTGCCCACAGAGAGCCTGTGCAGGAGCAGACTCAACGCTGGAGCTGCAGCCTGTGGAGAGGAGCCCATGCAGGAGCAGGGGATCTGTCGGGAGTTGCCACCCATGGGGGATACATGTTGGAGCAGTTTGCTTCTGAAGGATGGACTCCAGGGTACACGACCATATTGGAGCAGTTCTTGAAGAACTGCTGTCTGTGGAAGGCCCATGTAGGATCAGTTCAGGAAGGAGTTCATTTTGTGAGGGACCCCCCAATGGAGCAGAGGAAGAGAGTGACCATGAAAGAGAGGTAGAGACTGAACTCAGCCCCCATTCCCCATTCCCCTGCACCTCTCAAGGGGAGAACGTAGAAGATGGTGAACAGGGGGAAAGGTGTTTTCAGTTTGCTTTAATTTCCCACTTTTCTAGTCTGTTAGTGATAGGCAATAAATTATATTAATCTCCCTATACCAAGTTTGTTTTGCCCATGATGATAATTGGTGAGTAATATTTCTATCCCTACCTCAACCCTTGAGCCCTTTCCACCATCTTTTCTTCCCCTCTTCCTTTAAGAAGGGTAGTGAGAGATGGCTGCAGTGGAGTTCACCTGACCAGCTGGGCAAAATCACCACAAAAATATACCCATCAAAAAGCAAATGTATGGAAACGTGGGATTTGAAGCTTCCCCCTGCTGTTCCTCTGAAATGCACATGCTCAACAGATATAAGTTAGATGAAATAGAACAGCCAAACAGAAGCAGCTAGAGTGACAGTTTCACAAGTTAGCTGTGTATAAGTAATGGAGATTCAAGTCAGAGGTGTAACTGCTGTGCGAAAGATCGCCAAGTAACTGATTCTGCAGAATTATATAGTTAATTATTTATTTAAAAGACCTTTGTGTAGATTCTGTCTCTGTGTGCTTGTTTGTCAGGTAGACCAGACATAAACGTATAGATAACAATAATAGCAGATATATACACAAGTACAGAAAACAGTGCCTCTGGGTATACATAATATATATATATATAAATATATATATAATATTTACAAAATCCTTCCTATAAACCTTTAACTGTATATACTATATTTATTGCTACACAAAGGTTACAGCTTCCCTTGGGTCACACAAATCAGTTTCACTATTGTTTATGATGAACAGGCAGCTGGAAATCTTTGCTCATGACCCTCTAAAACCTTCTCCACTCCAAATACTCCTCCGTGTTCAACTCACACCCTGGTGTTCACGGCTCTGTTTCTCACAGTTTTTCTTCCTCACTCCACACTGATGGGCAGCATTTTGTCCTTTTTTGCCCTTCCTTTACTATGGTTTCCCTTAGGCGCTGCTGTCTTGGCTGCTGGGCTCAACTGTGCCCTGTGACGGTGCTGACAGAGCTGGCTGGAACTGGCTTTGTCTGGCACAGGGCTGACCCAGCTTTCCCTCAGAAGCCGTTGGAGGCCCCCCAAGGCAAGCACCTGGGCACCTACATCTGATCCAGCTATATAAAAATGTATATATTTTTACAGCTGTGCACTTCATGGTCCAGAGGAAGTGGGCAGCCAATCTGAGGGAGACCTGAGAAGATGAGAGTGTTTTCAAACAAACAAATAAATCAAAACAAACAAACAAAAAAAACACAAAAAAAACACATACAGAGCCAATCACAGAGCGATTCCAAAACACGTGGATTATAAAGCTTCATGAAATGTCGGCTCCTCGGCGTGGAATGCAGACTGAAACAAAATGGCACCTCCCTATGAAGGTAGGTGGGAGGGATTTTCTCTCCTGGCCAACCCACTTCTGGGCTGGTCAAAGGGCGGATTAGTCTTGCCCTTCAGTCATGGACGATCCCTTTCCCCACCGCGCCATGCAGACCGTCCAGTGCTGCCATCTGGCGGCATGGAAGAGCTGCAGGACAGAGGCACGGATCTGTGGAACAGTGCTAGCAGCATGAACAGCAGCTAATATTTATATCTTAGAAATATTCAAAACCAACTGGAAGGAGGTGCTACTGATGCTCATCATGCGTAATTAAAGGGCCTGAACCTGTAAACACAAGGAGAATGGCTAGCCATGAGATTTGGGGAGAACATATATACGCTGGCACCCTAGTGGTGTCGCAGCTACAAACGTGCCCGTTCAACCGGTGAACTAAGCCAAGGAGCAAGAAAGCAACCGGTCTGTGTGAAAAGCTTAGCATGACAGTGGCTTCCTTCTCGAACGAGGCACGCCTCCTCTACCCTTCGTACGACATGCGCTTTTGTTTCGTGGAGGAAAGGTTTAGAACTTGCATTATGTGTTGCTTTACAGTCTGCCTTCACGTTCCCGACCTCTGCCTACTTTTGGGCTGGTCAATATTTGGTTAGATTCAAAGCTGAACTACCTTATTCCTGCTTCTGATGGAAATGTACCAGGAGGCCATCAAAGCGGACCAAAGCTGGTGAAGTTTTGCTTTATCAGAACTCTTCAAATGCCAAAGAGCAAACGCACAGGCGTGTGTTTCACATCGGAAGGCCGATGCCAGCGGCTAGCAGCCACAGGGAAGGCCAGGGGAAGCCTCTTTACGTAAGCAGCAGCAGCTCTTCCATGCCCAGTTATTTCACGATTAAAGAACAATGAAACCCTGTTCACGCTGAAATACTTACTAGGAGGCCTTGCTGGTCTATTCCTTTCTGACTCAGTTGGCCCCAGTGGTGACTTCCCAGCTGCAGAACAGAGTATTTTGGCACGTGACCATGTTACAGGAGGTGTCTGGTACCGTGCAGGGTGTTTAGGGGGCAAAGATGTGGAAAGGGATTTTGTAGTGGTGTTTTGTAATGCAGGGGAGATGTGGAATGCTGTGCTACTCGCGAGAAGATCAGGTAGGGCTGTTGGAGCTATTGATGCCCATTTATGAGGAGGCAGTTCTAAAGCTACTGGCTTCAGAGTAATTTTGTTTGCGAGGCAGAAAGGTTGACATCCACCAGCTCCAGCTCCTGTTCAGAGAGCTTCTCCACTCTCCCCGTACCAAGGGCTTCTCCCAAGACATTCACCATTGTTCTGAATCGATCCCTGTGGAATAAAAATGTCAGAGAAATGACTCCGCATGTTACCTATAAGGTCTTGCGGTGAGCACGTCACAGTCCCTGGAGTATGCAACTCATCCGGCTCTCTTTGCGATGAGACCACTTTTGGAAGGGTGGGAGGAGAGACTGTGGGGCACAGCAGAAGAGTCTGCGTTGTCCCTTTTTGACACTCCTCAAGCAGAGGAGTGCCTGACCCTGTAGTCTGGCCCAAACCCTGGAGAGCACCTCTGCATTGCAAGGTGATGAGTATCAAATGGGATCATACTTCTTGGAAGGCAATGCAGGTGTTGATGGGGTGCTGAGAGCTTTTGAATCGGATGGGTGTTTTTTCCATGTCTGTATCAAGTGCTACCACACCAATGACTGGAATGCTCCGAGCTTTATGCGGGAGCATGAGTGGGTCGCTATTACAAAACGAGAGGGGGAGCCTTCAGAGTTCATAGTCAAACGCACCACTGGTCCCCAAGGATGTGCTTTTTGGTGTCAGAACCAACGGCATTTGTCTGTATTCCAGAGCAGACACTCTGAAATTGGGCAGAGGCCAGAGGAGGGCCACGAAGGACGATCAAGGGGCTGGAGCATCTCTCTTACGAAGACAGGCTGAGGGACTTGGGGTTGTTGAGTCTGGAGAAGAGAACCCTCTGGGGAGACCTTACAGTGGCTTTCCCATACCTATAGGGGGCCTTCATGAAAGCTGGGGAGGGACTCTTCATCTGAGAGTGCAGTGATAGGACTAGGCGTTAACGGCTTTAAACTGAAAGAGGGTAGATATAGATCCGACATTCGCAGAAAGTTCTTTACTCAGAGGGTGGCGAGTCACTGGAGTAGGCTGGTGGGGCTTTGAGCAACCTGGTCTAGCAGAATGAGTCTGTGGCCATGGCAGGGAGGTTGGACTGAGATGATCTTTAAAGTCCTTTCCAACGCAAACTGTTCCGTGATTCCATGATCTTTAGTGCTGAGAACACATCGATGTTGTAGTTGTTGCTGAGCAGTGCTTGCACGGAGTCGAGGCCTTTTCTGCTTGTCACGCTGCCCTGCCTGTCAGCAGGCTAGGGGTGCACAAGAAGCTGGGAGGGGACCCAGGCAGGACAGCTGACCACAGCTGGGTCAAAAGGGATGTCCCGTACGCTATGACGTTGTGCTCAGCACTAGAAACGGGCACAGAAGTGGTGCGGGGAAGATGTTCACGGTTAGGCTGTTTCTCACGGCTCCTGTGCTGGCTCCCCGCAGGCCGCAGCTTCCCTCGGGGCATATCGACCCTCTCCCTCTGTTCTCCTTTTACGGGCTGCGCTGCAGAGCAGCCTCAGCTCCAGTGCCTGGAAGACCTTCTGCTCCCTTTCTGCTCCTTCTCCTTTTCTTCCTCCTCCTCCTGCTTCTCTTCCTCCTGCTCCTCCTCCTTGTTCTCCTCACACCCCGGTGTTCACGGCTCTGTTTCTCACACTTTTTCTTCCTCACTCCACACTGCTGGGCAGCGTTTTGTCCTTTTTTGCCCTTCCTTTACTACGGTTTCCCTTAGGCGCTGCCATCCTGGCTGCCGGGTTCAGCTGTGCCCTGTGACGGTGCTGCCAGAGCTGGCTGGAACCAGCTTTGTCCAGCACAGGGCTGCCCCGGCTTTTCCTCAGAGGCCGTCGGCGGCCCCCCGGTGCCAGCACTTGGGCACCTACATCTGGTCCAGTTGTATAGAAATGTATATGTTTTTACAGCTGAGCACTTCCTGGTCCAGAGGAAGCGGGCAGCCAATCTGAGGGAGACCTGAGAAGATGAGAGTGTATAAAAAAAACCACACGCACCGAGCCAATCACAGAGCGATGCCAAAACACGTGGATTACGAAGCTTCACAAAATGGCGGCTCCTCAGTGTGGAATGCGGACAGAAAGAAAATGGCGCCTCCCTATGTAGGTAGGTGGGAGGGATTTCCTGTCCTGGCCCATCCCACTTCCTGGCGGGCCGATGGGCAGCGTGGTTCTGCCCTTTATGCACAGCCCTTTCCCCAGCCCGGTACGTAGACCGCCCAAGGCTGTAATCCAGCGGCTTGGAAGAGCTGCATGCCGGAGCTGTAGGCCTGTGGAGCGGCGGCAGCGATGGCAGTGGCAGCATCAGCATCAGTGGTAGCAGCAGCTGTGCCTACTGCGGTGCTCGGTAGCCGAGTGGAAGGAGGTGCTCCTGCTGCGCATCACGCGGGATCAAAGGGGCTTGAAACTGTAAATCCAGGGAGCGGGAGTGGGGTTAGCCGAGAGTTCTGGGGAGGGGTTGTTTGCGCCTTTCAAGGTCGGAAGGCGGACAGGTCCTGTTAGCAGGGAAGATGAGGGAAGAAGTGACCTGCACATCGTGGCTGTGTTTATGCGGTGTGGAGTCCTGTGTCACTGATACAGATAATCTGAGAACGCTTGTGTCCAGGTGTCTTCTTTTCAGAGTGTTGTAAGTTGTCTGTGAGACCCCAGGTGTTTCGGCAGGGAAGCGGGGGGTGGAGGGTGGGGTCAACTTTGCCTTCCATGGCTTAAAGCCCCATGCAGTATTGAAAGCGCAGAGTCCAATCCTGCCCTAGCTTCTGCAGGCTCCAAGAGCCTACAGCAACCCAACAACATGTCTCGAAGGCCCAAACTCTGCAGGGTATATTGCGACGGGACATTCTCTAGTGCTCTCCAAAGCTTGCAGGCCGGCAGGCTTTGGAGAAGAGGATGCTTTGCCCAAGCAGGGTGTTTCCATCCGTGGCAAACGTACATACTTGGAATGGTACGTCAGGAGAAGCATCCCTGCACTTAGCGGCACCTTCAGCTTGTGGTTAGGTAGTGGTAGTCATTAGGTAGGTCTCGGTAGCGAATGGATGTCAACGCAGCACCATCAAATCGGAATCTGATTTGTCTAAATTAATAGTGGGCTATTTAGCGCGTGTTTAAAAGCATACCCCCAGCCCAGATCCGCCGTAGTTAAAGGGTTTGCTTGCAGACTCAGTGCTGTGTTTTTGCGAGAACACTGCACTTTGTTGGCAGTAGAGATGAATTCTTGCCAAAGCTACAGCTGGGTGGCTAGTGAAGGTGGCGTAAATGATAAACTGACGCAGTTTTGCTTTTGTTGCCGTAGCTAAAGGAACTCAATATGGAACGGTGAGTAGAGGATGGGAGTTGAAAACAAGAGCGGAGGAGTGAAATTCTTTATTTAGGCCATGTTAGGAACACGATTCAGCACACATCCTAATAGGGCGACTGCATATAATAATGGGGTGTTGGAAGAAGGGTGACTCTAAAAGGCAAAGGAAAGGCAAAGCACAGGTCATACGCTAGTTGTGGAACCTGGTGTTTCTTTTATCTTCTCCGAAGCAAAGCCGTACAAATGCAATCTGTACAAAAACCCAGGGTAAATATGTTCTTGTCAATCGGTTCTCCGTGGCACTCTTCTGATTTGTTTAAATACACAAGTGTAGGCCTTCCTCGTGTTCAGCAGACGGCAGGAACACGAAGGTTTTACGCTACACAGGAGAGCAGATTTAGGTTTACCACCAGCTTTCTTAGGATTACAGAACCGTATATGAGTTTCCATTTACAAGGAAAACACGGCTCTGCGAGGCAAGAGAGTTCTTGCTGCAAGTCCTTCCTGGAGGGAGTGATTTTTGCACCACGGAAATCCGGTATAAAATGTTTTAGAAAATGGAGATTTCCTATGAGGGAATTCTTGGTGCCTCTTATGCTGCCGCAGGCCACCAGAACGCATGACCTTCTGGGTCCAGAAATGCTTCATGAGATGCAGCGTAGCTGCTACGTATGTTGGCACCCTAGTGGTGTCGCAGCTACAAACGTGCCCGTTCAACCGGTGAGCTAAGCCAAGGAGCAAGAAAGCAACCGGTCTGTGTGAAAAGCTTAGCATGACAGTGGCTTCCTTCTCGAACGAGGCACGCCTCCTCTACCCTTCGTACGACATGCGCTTTTGTTTCGTGGAGGAAAGGTTTAGAACTTGCATTATGTGTTGCTTTACAGTCTGCCTTCACGTTCCCGACCTCTGCCTACTTTTGGGCTGGTCAATATTTGGTTAGATTCAAAGCTGAACTACCTTATTCCTGCTTCTGATGGAAATGTACCAGGAGGCCATCAAAGCGGACCAAAGCTGGTGAAGTTTTGCTTTATCAGAACTCTTCAAATGCCAAAGAGCAAACGCACAGGCGTGTGTTTCACATCGGAAGGCCGATGCCAGCGGCTAGCAGCCACAGGGAAGGCCAGGGGAAGCCTCTTTACGTAAGCAGCAGCAGCTCTTCCATGCCCAGTTATTTCACGATTAAAGAACAATGAAACCCTGTTCACGCTGAAATACTTACTAGGAGGCCTTGCTGGTCTATTCCTTTCTGACTCAGTTGGCCCCAGTGGTGACTTCCCAGCTGCAGAACAGAGTATTTTGGCACGTGACCATGTTACAGGAGGTGTCTGGTACCGTGCAGGGTGTTTAGGGGGCAAAGATGTGGAAAGGGATTTTGTAGTGGTGTTTTGTAATGCAGGGGAGATGTGGAATGCTGTGCTACTCGCGAGAAGATCAGGTAGGGCTGTTGGAGCTATTGATGCCCATTTATGAGGAGGCAGTTCTAAAGCTACTGGCTTCAGAGTAATTTTGTTTGCGAGGCAGAAAGGTTGACATCCACCAGCTCCAGCTCCTGTTCAGAGAGCTTCTCCACTCTCCCCGTACCAAGGGCTTCTCCCAAGACATTCACCATTGTTCTGAATCGATCCCTGTGGAATAAAAATGTCAGAGAAATGACTCCGCATGTTACCTATAAGGTCTTGCGGTGAGCACGTCACAGTCCCTGGAGTATGCAACTCATCCGGCTCTCTTTGCGATGAGACCACTTTTGGAAGGGTGGGAGGAGAGACTGTGGGGCACAGCAGAAGAGTCTGCGTTGTCCCTTTTTGACACTCCTCAAGCAGAGGAGTGCCTGACCCTGTAGTCTGGCCCAAACCCTGGAGAGCACCTCTGCATTGCAAGGTGATGAGTATCAAATGGGATCATACTTCTTGGAAGGCAATGCAGGTGTTGATGGGGTGCTGAGAGCTTTTGAATCGGATGGGTGTTTTTTCCATGTCTGTATCAAGTGCTACCACACCAATGACTGGAATGCTCCGAGCTTTATGCGGGAGCATGAGTGGGTCGCTATTACAAAACGAGAGGGGGAGCCTTCAGAGTTCATAGTCAAACGCACCACTGGTCCCCAAGGATGTGCTTTTTGGTGTCAGAACCAACGGCATTTGTCTGTATTCCAGAGCAGACACTCTGAAATTGGGCAGAGGCCAGAGGAGGGCCACGAAGGACGATCAAGGGGCTGGAGCATCTCTCTTACGAAGACAGGCTGAGGGACTTGGGGTTGTTGAGTCTGGAGAAGAGAACCCTCTGGGGAGACCTTACAGTGGCTTTCCCATACCTATAGGGGGCCTTCATGAAAGCTGGGGAGGGACTCTTCATCTGAGAGTGCAGTGATAGGACTAGGCGTTAACGGCTTTAAACTGAAAGAGGGTAGATATAGATCCGACATTCGCAGAAAGTTCTTTACTCAGAGGGTGGCGAGTCACTGGAGTAGGCTGGTGGGGCTTTGAGCAACCTGGTCTAGCAGAATGAGTCTGTGGCCATGGCAGGGAGGTTGGACTGAGATGATCTTTAAAGTCCTTTCCAACGCAAACTGTTCCGTGATTCCATGATCTTTAGTGCTGAGAACACATCGATGTTGTAGTTGTTGCTGAGCAGTGCTTGCACGGAGTCGAGGCCTTTTCTGCTTGTCATGCTGCCCTGCCTGTCAGCAGGCTAGGGGTGCACAAGAAGCTGGGAGGGGACCCAGGCAGGACAGCTGACCACAGCTGGGTCAAAAGGGATGTCCCGTACGCTATGACGTTGTGCTCAGCACTAGAAACGGGCACAGAAGTGGTGCGGGGAAGATGTTCACGGTTAGGCTGTTTCTCACGGCTCCTGTGCTGGCTCCCCGCAGGCCGCAGCTTCCCTCGGGGCATATCGACCCTCTCCCTCTGTTCTCCTTTTACGGGCTGCGCTGCAGAGCAGCCTCAGCTCCAGTGCCTGGAAGACCTTCTGCTCCCTTTCTGCTCCTTCTCCTTTTCTTCCTCCTCCTCCTGCTTCTCTTCCTCCTGCTCCTCCTCCTTGTTCTCCTCACACCCCGGTGTTCACGGCTCTGTTTCTCACACTTTTTCTTCCTCACTCCACACTGCTGGGCAGCGTTTTGTCCTTTTTTGCCCTTCCTTTACTACGGTTTCCCTTAGGCGCTGCCATCCTGGCTGCCGGGTTCAGCTGTGCCCTGTGACGGTGCTGCCAGAGCTGGCTGGAACCAGCTTTGTCCAGCACAGGGCTGCCCCGGCTTTTCCTCAGAGGCCGTCGGCGGCCCCCCGGTGCCAGCACTTGGGCACCTACATCTGGTCCAGTTGTATAGAAATGTATATGTTTTTACAGCTGAGCACTTCCTGGTCCAGAGGAAGCGGGCAGCCAATCTGAGGGAGACCTGAGAAGATGAGAGTGTATAAAAAAAACCACACGCACCGAGCCAATCACAGAGCGATGCCAAAACACGTGGATTACGAAGCTTCACAAAATGGCGGCTCCTCAGTGTGGAATGCGGACAGAAAGAAAATGGCGCCTCCCTATGTAGGTAGGTGGGAGGGATTTCCTGTCCTGGCCCATCCCACTTCCTGGCGGGCCGATGGGCAGCGTGGTTCTGCCCTTTATGCACAGCCCTTTCCCCAGCCCGGTACGTAGACCGCCCAAGGCTGTAATCCAGCGGCTTGGAAGAGCTGCATGCCGGAGCTGTAGGCCTGTGGAGCGGCGGCAGCGATGGCAGTGGCAGCATCAGCATCAGTGGTAGCAGCAGCTGTGCCTACTGCGGTGCTCGGTAGCCGAGTGGAAGGAGGTGCTCCTGCTGCGCATCACGCGGGATCAAAGGGGCTTGAAACTGTAAATCCAGGGAGCGGGAGTGGGGTTAGCCGAGAGTTCTGGGGAGGGGTTGTTTGCGCCTTTCAAGGTCGGAAGGCGGACAGTTCCTGTTAGCAGGGAAGATGAGGGAAGAAGTGACCTGCACATCGTGGCTGTGTTTATGCGGTGTGGAGTCCTGTGTCACTGATACAGATAATCTGAGAACGCTTGTGTCCAGGTGTCTTCTTTTCAGAGTGTTGTAAGTTGTCTGTGAGACCCCAGGTGTTTCGGCAGGGAAGCGGGGGGTGGAGGGTGGGGTCAACTTTGCCTTCCATGGCTTAAAGCCCCATGCAGTATTGAAAGCGCAGAGTCCAATCCTGCCCTAGCTTCTGCAGGCTCCAAGAGCCTACAGCAACCCAACAACATGTCTCGAAGGCCCAAACTCTGCAGGGTATATTGCGACGGGACATTCTCTAGTGCTCTCCAAAGCTTGCAGGCCAGCAGGCTTTGGAGAAGAGGATGCTTTGCCCAAGCAGGGTGTTTCCATCCGTGGCAAACGTACATACTTGGAATGGTACGTCAGGAGAAGCATCCCTGCACTTAGCGGCACCTTCAGCTTGTGGTTAGGTAGTGGTAGTCATTAGGTAGGTCTCGGTAGCGAATGGATGTCAACGCAGCACCATCAAATCGGAATCTGATTTGTCTAAATTAATAGTGGGCTATTTAGCGCGTGTTTAAAAGCATACCCCCAGCCCAGATCCGCCGTAGTTAAAGGGTTTGCTTGCAGACTCAGTGCTGTGTTTTTGCGAGAACACTGCACTTTGTTGGCAGTAGAGATGAATTCTTGCCAAAGCTACAGCTGGGTGGCTAGTGAAGGTGGCGTAAATGATAAACTGACGCAGTTTTGCTTTTGTTGCCGTAGCTAAAGGAACTCAATATGGAACGGTGAGTAGAGGATGGGAGTTGAAAACAAGAGCGGAGGAGTGAAATTCTTTATTTAGGCCATGTTAGGAACACGATTCAGCACACATCCTAATAGGGCGACTGCATATAATAATGGGGTGTTGGAAGAAGGGTGACTCTAAAAGGCAAAGGAAAGGCAAAGCACAGGTCATACGCTAGTTGTGGAACCTGGTGTTTCTTTTATCTTCTCCGAAGCAAAGCCGTACAAATGCAATCTGTACAAAAACCCAGGGTAAATATGTTCTTGTCAATCGGTTCTCCGTGGCACTCTTCTGATTTGTTTAAATACACAAGTGTAGGCCTTCCTCGTGTTCAGCAGACGGCAGGAACACGAAGGTTTTACGCTACACAGGAGAGCAGATTTAGGTTTACCACCAGCTTTCTTAGGATTACAGAACCGTATATGAGTTTCCATTTACAAGGAAAACACGGCTCTGCGAGGCAAGAGAGTTCTTGCTGCAAGTCCTTCCTGGAGGGAGTGATTTTTGCACCACGGAAATCCGGTATAAAATGTTTTAGAAAATGGAGATTTCCTATGAGGGAATTCTTGGTGCCTCTTATGCTGCCGCAGGCCACCAGAACGCATGACCTTCTGGGTCCAGAAATGCTTCATGAGATGCAGCGTAGCTGCTACGTATGTTGGCACCCTAGTGGTGTCGCAGCTACAAACGTGCCCGTTCAACCGGTGAGCTAAGCCAAGGAGCAAGAAAGCAACCGGTCTGTGTGAAAAGCTTAGCATGACAGTGGCTTCCTTCTCGAACGAGGCACGCCTCCTCTACCCTTCGTACGACATGCGCTTTTGTTTCGTGGAGGAAAGGTTTAGAACTTGCATTATGTGTTGCTTTACAGTCTGCCTTCACGTTCCCGACCTCTGCCTACTTTTGGGCTGGTCAATATTTGGTTAGATTCAAAGCTGAACTACCTTATTCCTGCTTCTGATGGAAATGTACCAGGAGGCCATCAAAGCGGACCAAAGCTGGTGAAGTTTTGCTTTATCAGAACTCTTCAAATGCCAAAGAGCAAACGCACAGGCGTGTGTTTCACATCGGAAGGCCGATGCCAGCGGCTAGCAGCCACAGGGAAGGCCAGGGGAAGCCTCTTTACGTAAGCAGCAGCAGCTCTTCCATGCCCAGTTATTTCACGATTAAAGAACAATGAAACCCTGTTCACGCTGAAATACTTACTAGGAGGCCTTGCTGGTCTATTCCTTTCTGACTCAGTTGGCCCCAGTGGTGACTTCCCAGCTGCAGAACAGAGTATTTTGGCACGTGACCATGTTACAGGAGGTGTCTGGTACCGTGCAGGGTGTTTAGGGGGCAAAGATGTGGAAAGGGATTTTGTAGTGGTGTTTTGTAATGCAGGGGAGATGTGGAATGCTGTGCTACTCGCGAGAAGATCAGGTAGGGCTGTTGGAGCTATTGATGCCCATTTATGAGGAGGCAGTTCTAAAGCTACTGGCTTCAGAGTAATTTTGTTTGCGAGGCAGAAAGGTTGACATCCACCAGCTCCAGCTCCTGTTCAGAGAGCTTCTCCACTCTCCCCGTACCAAGGGCTTCTCCCAAGACATTCACCATTGTTCTGAATCGATCCCTGTGGAATAAAAATGTCAGAGAAATGACTCCGCATGTTACCTATAAGGTCTTGCGGTGAGCACGTCACAGTCCCTGGAGTATGCAACTCATCCGGCTCTCTTTGCGATGAGACCACTTTTGGAAGGGTGGGAGGAGAGACTGTGGGGCACAGCAGAAGAGTCTGCGTTGTCCCTTTTTGACACTCCTCAAGCAGAGGAGTGCCTGACCCTGTAGTCTGGCCCAAACCCTGGAGAGCACCTCTGCATTGCAAGGTGATGAGTATCAAATGGGATCATACTTCTTGGAAGGCAATGCAGGTGTTGATGGGGTGCTGAGAGCTTTTGAATCGGATGGGTGTTTTTTCCATGTCTGTATCAAGTGCTACCACACCAATGACTGGAATGCTCCGAGCTTTATGCGGGAGCATGAGTGGGTCGCTATTACAAAACGAGAGGGGGAGCCTTCAGAGTTCATAGTCAAACGCACCACTGGTCCCCAAGGATGTGCTTTTTGGTGTCAGAACCAACGGCATTTGTCTGTATTCCAGAGCAGACACTCTGAAATTGGGCAGAGGCCAGAGGAGGGCCACGAAGGACGATCAAGGGGCTGGAGCATCTCTCTTACGAAGACAGGCTGAGGGACTTGGGGTTGTTGAGTCTGGAGAAGAGAACCCTCTGGGGAGACCTTACAGTGGCTTTCCCATACCTATAGGGGGCCTTCATGAAAGCTGGGGAGGGACTCTTCATCTGAGAGTGCAGTGATAGGACTAGGCGTTAACGGCTTTAAACTGAAAGAGGGTAGATATAGATCCGACATTCGCAGAAAGTTCTTTACTCAGAGGGTGGCGAGTCACTGGAGTAGGCTGGTGGGGCTTTGAGCAACCTGGTCTAGCAGAATGAGTCTGTGGCCATGGCAGGGAGGTTGGACTGAGATGATCTTTAAAGTCCTTTCCAACGCAAACTGTTCCGTGATTCCATGATCTTTAGTGCTGAGAACACATCGATGTTGTAGTTGTTGCTGAGCAGTGCTTGCACGGAGTCGAGGCCTTTTCTGCTTGTCATGCTGCCCTGCCTGTCAGCAGGCTAGGGGTGCACAAGAAGCTGGGAGGGGACCCAGGCAGGACAGCTGACCACAGCTGGGTCAAAAGGGATGTCCCGTACGCTATGACGTTGTGCTCAGCACTAGAAACGGGCACAGAAGTGGTGCGGGGAAGATGTTCACGGTTAGGCTGTTTCTCACGGCTCCTGTGCTGGCTCCCCGCAGGCCGCAGCTTCCCTCGGGGCATATCGACCCTCTCCCTCTGTTCTCCTTTTACGGGCTGCGCTGCAGAGCAGCCTCAGCTCCAGTGCCTGGAAGACCTTCTGCTCCCTTTCTGCTCCTTCTCCTTTTCTTCCTCCTCCTCCTGCTTCTCTTCCTCCTGCTCCTCCTCCTTGTTCTCCTCACACCCCGGTGTTCACGGCTCTGTTTCTCACACTTTTTCTTCCTCACTCCACACTGCTGGGCAGCGTTTTGTCCTTTTTTGCCCTTCCTTTACTACGGTTTCCCTTAGGCGCTGCCATCCTGGCTGCCGGGTTCAGCTGTGCCCTGTGACGGTGCTGCCAGAGCTGGCTGGAACCAGCTTTGTCCAGCACAGGGCTGCCCCGGCTTTTCCTCAGAGGCCATCGGCGGCCCCCCGGTGCCAGCACTTGGGCACCTACATCTGGTCCAGTTGTATAGAAATGTATATGTTTTTACAGCTGAGCACTTCCTGGTCCAGAGGAAGCGGGCAGCCAATCTGAGGGAGACCTGAGAAGATGAGAGTGTATAAAAAAAACCACACGCACCGAGCCAATCACAGAGCGATGCCAAAACACGTGGATTACGAAGCTTCACAAAATGGCGGCTCCTCAGTGTGGAATGCGGACAGAAAGAAAATGGCGCCTCCCTATGTAGGTAGGTGGGAGGGATTTCCTGTCCTGGCCCATCCCACTTCCTGGCGGGCCGATGGGCAGCGTG
The DNA here is from genome assembly GCF_040182565.1 of Anser cygnoides. Taxonomy (NCBI): domain Eukaryota; kingdom Metazoa; phylum Chordata; class Aves; order Anseriformes; family Anatidae; genus Anser; species Anser cygnoides. The sequence goes on along the minus strand of NC_089912.1, from coordinate 83,640,368 downwards.
GTTCTGCCCTTTATGCACAGCCCTTTCCCCAGCCCGGTACGTAGACCGCCCAAGGCTGTAATCCAGCGGCTTGGAAGAGCTGCATGCCGGAGCTGTAGGCCTGTGGAGCGGCGGCAGCGATGGCAGTGGCAGCATCAGCATCAGTGGTAGCAGCAGCTGTGCCTACTGCGGTGCTCGGTAGCCGAGTGGAAGGAGGTGCTCCTGCTGCGCATCACGCGGGATCAAAGGGGCTTGAAACTGTAAATCCAGGGAGCGGGAGTGGGGTTAGCCGAGAGTTCTGGGGAGGGGTTGTTTGCGCCTTTCAAGGTCGGAAGGCGGACAGGTCCTGTTAGCAGGGAAGATGAGGGAAGAAGTGACCTGCACATCGTGGCTGTGTTTATGCGGTGTGGAGTCCTGTGTCACTGATACAGATAATCTGAGAACGCTTGTGTCCAGGTGTCTTCTTTTCAGAGTGTTGTAAGTTGTCTGTGAGACCCCAGGTGTTTCGGCAGGGAAGCGGGGGGTGGAGGGTGGGGTCAACTTTGCCTTCCATGGCTTAAAGCCCCATGCAGTATTGAAAGCGCAGAGTCCAATCCTGCCCTAGCTTCTGCAGGCTCCAAGAGCCTACAGCAACCCAACAACATGTCTCGAAGGCCCAAACTCTGCAGGGTATATTGCGACGGGACATTCTCTAGTGCTCTCCAAAGCTTGCAGGCCGGCAGGCTTTGGAGAAGAGGATGCTTTGCCCAAGCAGGGTGTTTCCATCCGTGGCAAACCTACATACTTGGAATGGTACGTCAGGAGAAGCATCCCTGCACTTAGCGGCACCTTCAGCTTGTGGTTAGGTAGTGGTAGTCATTAGGTAGGTCTCGGTAGCGAATGGATGTCAACGCAGCACCATCAAATCGGAATCTGATTTGTCTAAATTAATAGTGGGCTATTTAGCGCGTGTTTAAAAGCATACCCCCAGCCCAGATCCGCCGTAGTTAAAGGGTTTGCTTGCAGACTCAGTGCTGTGTTTTTGCGAGAACACTGCACTTTGTTGGCAGTAGAGATGAATTCTTGCCAAAGCTACAGCTGGGTGGCTAGTGAAGGTGGCGTAAATGATAAACTGACGCAGTTTTGCTTTTGTTGCCGTAGCTAAAGGAACTCAATATGGAACGGTGAGTAGAGGATGGGAGTTGAAAACAAGAGCGGAGGAGTGAAATTCTTTATTTAGGCCATGTTAGGAACACGATTCAGCACACATCCTAATAGGGCGACTGCATATAATAATGGGGTGTTGGAAGAAGGGTGACTCTAAAAGGCAAAGGAAAGGCAAAGCACAGGTCATACGCTAGTTGTGGAACCTGGTGTTTCTTTTATCTTCTCCGAAGCAAAGCCGTACAAATGCAATCTGTACAAAAACCCAGGGTAAATATGTTCTTGTCAATCGGTTCTCCGTGGCACTCTTCTGATTTGTTTAAATACACAAGTGTAGGCCTTCCTCGTGTTCAGCAGACGGCAGGAACACGAAGGTTTTACGCTACACAGGAGAGCAGATTTAGGTTTACCACCAGCTTTCTTAGGATTACAGAACCGTATATGAGTTTCCATTTACAAGGAAAACACGGCTCTGCGAGGCAAGAGAGTTCTTGCTGCAAGTCCTTCCTGGAGGGAGTGATTTTTGCACCACGGAAATCCGGTATAAAATGTTTTAGAAAATGGAGATTTCCTATGAGGGAATTCTTGGTGCCTCTTATGCTGCCGCAGGCCACCAGAACGCATGACCTTCTGGGTCCAGAAATGCTTCATGAGATGCAGCGTAGCTGCTACGTATGTTGGCACCCTAGTGGTGTCGCAGCTACAAACGTGCCCGTTCAACCGGTGAGCTAAGCCAAGGAGCAAGAAAGCAACCGGTCTGTGTGAAAAGCTTAGCATGACAGTGGCTTCCTTCTCGAACGAGGCACGCCTCCTCTACCCTTCGTACGACATGCGCTTTTGTTTCGTGGAGGAAAGGTTTAGAACTTGCATTATGTGTTGCTTTACAGTCTGCCTTCACGTTCCCGACCTCTGCCTACTTTTGGGCTGGTCAATATTTGGTTAGATTCAAAGCTGAACTACCTTATTCCTGCTTCTGATGGAAATGTACCAGGAGGCCATCAAAGCGGACCAAAGCTGGTGAAGTTTTGCTTTATCAGAACTCTTCAAATGCCAAAGAGCAAACGCACAGGCGTGTGTTTCACATCGGAAGGCCGATGCCAGCGGCTAGCAGCCACAGGGAAGGCCAGGGGAAGCCTCTTTACGTAAGCAGCAGCAGCTCTTCCATGCCCAGTTATTTCACGATTAAAGAACAATGAAACCCTGTTCACGCTGAAATACTTACTAGGAGGCCTTGCTGGTCTATTCCTTTCTGACTCAGTTGGCCCCAGTGGTGACTTCCCAGCTGCAGAACAGAGTATTTTGGCACGTGACCATGTTACAGGAGGTGTCTGGTACCGTGCAGGGTGTTTAGGGGGCAAAGATGTGGAAAGGGATTTTGTAGTGGTGTTTTGTAATGCAGGGGAGATGTGGAATGCTGTGCTACTCGCGAGAAGATCAGGTAGGGCTGTTGGAGCTATTGATGCCCATTTATGAGGAGGCAGTTCTAAAGCTACTGGCTTCAGAGTAATTTTGTTTGCGAGGCAGAAAGGTTGACATCCACCAGCTCCAGCTCCTGTTCAGAGAGCTTCTCCACTCTCCCCGTACCAAGGGCTTCTCCCAAGACATTCACCATTGTTCTGAATCGATCCCTGTGGAATAAAAATGTCAGAGAAATGACTCCGCATGTTACCTATAAGGTCTTGCGGTGAGCACGTCACAGTCCCTGGAGTATGCAACTCATCCGGCTCTCTTTGCGATGAGACCACTTTTGGAAGGGTGGGAGGAGAGACTGTGGGGCACAGCAGAAGAGTCTGCGTTGTCCCTTTTTGACACTCCTCAAGCAGAGGAGTGCCTGACCCTGTAGTCTGGCCCAAACCCTGGAGAGCACCTCTGCATTGCAAGGTGATGAGTATCAAATGGGATCATACTTCTTGGAAGGCAATGCAGGTGTTGATGGGGTGCTGAGAGCTTTTGAATCGGATGGGTGTTTTTTCCATGTCTGTATCAAGTGCTACCACACCAATGACTGGAATGCTCCGAGCTTTATGCGGGAGCATGAGTGGGTCGCTATTACAAAACGAGAGGGGGAGCCTTCAGAGTTCATAGTCAAACGCACCACTGGTCCCCAAGGATGTGCTTTTTGGTGTCAGAACCAACGGCATTTGTCTGTATTCCAGAGCAGACACTCTGAAATTGGGCAGAGGCCAGAGGAGGGCCACGAAGGACGATCAAGGGGCTGGAGCATCTCTCTTACGAAGACAGGCTGAGGGACTTGGGGTTGTTGAGTCTGGAGAAGAGAACCCTCTGGGGAGACCTTACAGTGGCTTTCCCATACCTATAGGGGGCCTTCATGAAAGCTGGGGAGGGACTCTTCATCTGAGAGTGCAGTGATAGGACTAGGCGTTAACGGCTTTAAACTGAAAGAGGGTAGATATAGATCCGACATTCGCAGAAAGTTCTTTACTCAGAGGGTGGCGAGTCACTGGAGTAGGCTGGTGGGGCTTTGAGCAACCTGGTCTAGCAGAATGAGTCTGTGGCCATGGCAGGGAGGTTGGACTGAGATGATCTTTAAAGTCCTTTCCAACGCAAACTGTTCCGTGATTCCATGATCTTTAGTGCTGAGAACACATCGATGTTGTAGTTGTTGCTGAGCAGTGCTTGCACGGAGTCGAGGCCTTTTCTGCTTGTCATGCTGCCCTGCCTGTCAGCAGGCTAGGGGTGCACAAGAAGCTGGGAGGGGACCCAGGCAGGACAGCTGACCACAGCTGGGTCAAAAGGGATGTCCCGTACGCTATGACGTTGTGCTCAGCACTAGAAACGGGCACAGAAGTGGTGCGGGGAAGATGTTCACGGTTAGGCTGTTTCTCACGGCTCCTGTGCTGGCTCCCCGCAGGCCGCAGCTTCCCTCGGGGCATATCGACCCTCTCCCTCTGTTCTCCTTTTACGGGCTGCGCTGCAGAGCAGCCTCAGCTCCAGTGCCTGGAAGACCTTCTGCTCCCTTTCTGCTCCTTCTCCTTTTCTTCCTCCTCCTCCTGCTTCTCTTCCTCCTGCTCCTCCTCCTTGTTCTCCTCACACCCCGGTGTTCACGGCTCTGTTTCTCACACTTTTTCTTCCTCACTCCACACTGCTGGGCAGCGTTTTGTCCTTTTTTGCCCTTCCTTTACTACGGTTTCCCTTAGGCGCTGCCATCCTGGCTGCCGGGTTCAGCTGTGCCCTGTGACGGTGCTGCCAGAGCTGGCTGGAACCAGCTTTGTCCAGCACAGGGCTGCCCCGGCTTTTCCTCAGAGGCCATCGGCGGCCCCCCGGTGCCAGCACTTGGGCACCTACATCTGGTCCAGTTGTATAGAAATGTATATGTTTTTACAGCTGAGCACTTCCTGGTCCAGAGGAAGCGGGCAGCCAATCTGAGGGAGACCTGAGAAGATGAGAGTGTATAAAAAAAACCACACGCACCGAGCCAATCACAGAGCGATGCCAAAACACGTGGATTACGAAGCTTCACAAAATGGCGGCTCCTCAGTGTGGAATGCGGACAGAAAGAAAATGGCGCCTCCCTATGTAGGTAGGTGGGAGGGATTTCCTGTCCTGGCCCATCCCACTTCCTGGCGGGCCGATGGGCAGCGTGGTTCTGCCCTTTATGCACAGCCCTTTCCCCAGCCCGGTACGTAGACCGCCCAAGGCTGTAATCCAGCGGCTTGGAAGAGCTGCATGCCGGAGCTGTAGGCCTGTGGAGCGGCGGCAGCGATGGCAGTGGCAGCATCAGCATCAGTGGTAGCAGCAGCTGTGCCTACTGCGGTGCTCGGTAGCCGAGTGGAAGGAGGTGCTCCTGCTGCGCATCACGCGGGATCAAAGGGGCTTGAAACTGTAAATCCAGGGAGCGGGAGTGGGGTTAGCCGAGAGTTCTGGGGAGGGGTTGTTTGCGCCTTTCAAGGTCGGAAGGCGGACAGGTCCTGTTAGCAGGGAAGATGAGGGAAGAAGTGACCTGCACATCGTGGCTGTGTTTATGCGGTGTGGAGTCCTGTGTCACTGATACAGATAATCTGAGAACGCTTGTGTCCAGGTGTCTTCTTTTCAGAGTGTTGTAAGTTGTCTGTGAGACCCCAGGTGTTTCGGCAGGGAAGCGGGGGGTGGAGGGTGGGGTCAACTTTGCCTTCCATGGCTTAAAGCCCCATGCAGTATTGAAAGCGCAGAGTCCAATCCTGCCCTAGCTTCTGCAGGCTCCAAGAGCCTACAGCAACCCAACAACATGTCTCGAAGGCCCAAACTCTGCAGGGTATATTGCGACGGGACATTCTCTAGTGCTCTCCAAAGCTTGCAGGCCGGCAGGCTTTGGAGAAGAGGATGCTTTGCCCAAGCAGGGTGTTTCCATCCGTGGCAAACCTACATACTTGGAATGGTACGTCAGGAGAAGCATCCCTGCACTTAGCGGCACCTTCAGCTTGTGGTTAGGTAGTGGTAGTCATTAGGTAGGTCTCGGTAGCGAATGGATGTCAACGCAGCACCATCAAATCGGAATCTGATTTGTCTAAATTAATAGTGGGCTATTTAGCGCGTGTTTAAAAGCATACCCCCAGCCCAGATCCGCCGTAGTTAAAGGGTTTGCTTGCAGACTCAGTGCTGTGTTTTTGCGAGAACACTGCACTTTGTTGGCAGTAGAGATGAATTCTTGCCAAAGCTACAGCTGGGTGGCTAGTGAAGGTGGCGTAAATGATAAACTGACGCAGTTTTGCTTTTGTTGCCGTAGCTAAAGGAACTCAATATGGAACGGTGAGTAGAGGATGGGAGTTGAAAACAAGAGCGGAGGAGTGAAATTCTTTATTTAGGCCATGTTAGGAACACGATTCAGCACACATCCTAATAGGGCGACTGCATATAATAATGGGGTGTTGGAAGAAGGGTGACTCTAAAAGGCAAAGGAAAGGCAAAGCACAGGTCATACGCTAGTTGTGGAACCTGGTGTTTCTTTTATCTTCTCCGAAGCAAAGCCGTACAAATGCAATCTGTACAAAAACCCAGGGTAAATATGTTCTTGTCAATCGGTTCTCCGTGGCACTCTTCTGATTTGTTTAAATACACAAGTGTAGGCCTTCCTCGTGTTCAGCAGACGGCAGGAACACGAAGGTTTTACGCTACACAGGAGAGCAGATTTAGGTTTACCACCAGCTTTCTTAGGATTACAGAACCGTATATGAGTTTCCATTTACAAGGAAAACACGGCTCTGCGAGGCAAGAGAGTTCTTGCTGCAAGTCCTTCCTGGAGGGAGTGATTTTTGCACCACGGAAATCCGGTATAAAATGTTTTAGAAAATGGAGATTTCCTATGAGGGAATTCTTGGTGCCTCTTATGCTGCCGCAGGCCACCAGAACGCATGACCTTCTGGGTCCAGAAATGCTTCATGAGATGCAGCGTAGCTGCTACGTATGTTGGCACCCTAGTGGTGTCGCAGCTACAAACGTGCCCGTTCAACCGGTGAGCTAAGCCAAGGAGCAAGAAAGCAACCGGTCTGTGTGAAAAGCTTAGCATGACAGTGGCTTCCTTCTCGAACGAGGCACGCCTCCTCTACCCTTCGTACGACATGCGCTTTTGTTTCGTGGAGGAAAGGTTTAGAACTTGCATTATGTGTTGCTTTACAGTCTGCCTTCACGTTCCCGACCTCTGCCTACTTTTGGGCTGGTCAATATTTGGTTAGATTCAAAGCTGAACTACCTTATTCCTGCTTCTGATGGAAATGTACCAGGAGGCCATCAAAGCGGACCAAAGCTGGTGAAGTTTTGCTTTATCAGAACTCTTCAAATGCCAAAGAGCAAACGCACAGGCGTGTGTTTCACATCGGAAGGCCGATGCCAGCGGCTAGCAGCCACAGGGAAGGCCAGGGGAAGCCTCTTTACGTAAGCAGCAGCAGCTCTTCCATGCCCAGTTATTTCACGATTAAAGAACAATGAAACCCTGTTCACGCTGAAATACTTACTAGGAGGCCTTGCTGGTCTATTCCTTTCTGACTCAGTTGGCCCCAGTGGTGACTTCCCAGCTGCAGAACAGAGTATTTTGGCACGTGACCATGTTACAGGAGGTGTCTGGTACCGTGCAGGGTGTTTAGGGGGCAAAGATGTGGAAAGGGATTTTGTAGTGGTGTTTTGTAATGCAGGGGAGATGTGGAATGCTGTGCTACTCGCGAGAAGATCAGGTAGGGCTGTTGGAGCTATTGATGCCCATTTATGAGGAGGCAGTTCTAAAGCTACTGGCTTCAGAGTAATTTTGTTTGCGAGGCAGAAAGGTTGACATCCACCAGCTCCAGCTCCTGTTCAGAGAGCTTCTCCACTCTCCCCGTACCAAGGGCTTCTCCCAAGACATTCACCATTGTTCTGAATCGATCCCTGTGGAATAAAAATGTCAGAGAAATGACTCCGCATGTTACCTATAAGGTCTTGCGGTGAGCACGTCACAGTCCCTGGAGTATGCAACTCATCCGGCTCTCTTTGCGATGAGACCACTTTTGGAAGGGTGGGAGGAGAGACTGTGGGGCACAGCAGAAGAGTCTGCGTTGTCCCTTTTTGACACTCCTCAAGCAGAGGAGTGCCTGACCCTGTAGTCTGGCCCAAACCCTGGAGAGCACCTCTGCATTGCAAGGTGATGAGTATCAAATGGGATCATACTTCTTGGAAGGCAATGCAGGTGTTGATGGGGTGCTGAGAGCTTTTGAATCGGATGGGTGTTTTTTCCATGTCTGTATCAAGTGCTACCACACCAATGACTGGAATGCTCCGAGCTTTATGCGGGAGCATGAGTGGGTCGCTATTACAAAACGAGAGGGGGAGCCTTCAGAGTTCATAGTCAAACGCACCACTGGTCCCCAAGGATGTGCTTTTTGGTGTCAGAACCAACGGCATTTGTCTGTATTCCAGAGCAGACACTCTGAAATTGGGCAGAGGCCAGAGGAGGGCCACGAAGGACGATCAAGGGGCTGGAGCATCTCTCTTACGAAGACAGGCTGAGGGACTTGGGGTTGTTGAGTCTGGAGAAGAGAACCCTCTGGGGAGACCTTACAGTGGCTTTCCCATACCTATAGGGGGCCTTCATGAAAGCTGGGGAGGGACTCTTCATCTGAGAGTGCAGTGATAGGACTAGGCGTTAACGGCTTTAAACTGAAAGAGGGTAGATATAGATCCGACATTCGCAGAAAGTTCTTTACTCAGAGGGTGGCGAGTCACTGGAGTAGGCTGGTGGGGCTTTGAGCAACCTGGTCTAGCAGAATGAGTCTGTGGCCATGGCAGGGAGGTTGGACTGAGATGATCTTTAAAGTCCTTTCCAACGCAAACTGTTCCGTGATTCCATGATCTTTAGTGCTGAGAACACATCGATGTTGTAGTTGTTGCTGAGCAGTGCTTGCACGGAGTCGAGGCCTTTTCTGCTTGTCATGCTGCCCTGCCTGTCAGCAGGCTAGGGGTGCACAAGAAGCTGGGAGGGGACCCAGGCAGGACAGCTGACCACAGCTGGGTCAAAAGGGATGTCCCGTACGCTATGACGTTGTGCTCAGCACTAGAAACGGGCACAGAAGTGGTGCGGGGAAGATGTTCACGGTTAGGCTGTTTCTCACGGCTCCTGTGCTGGCTCCCCGCAGGCCGCAGCTTCCCTCGGGGCATATCGACCCTCTCCCTCTGTTCTCCTTTTACGGGCTGCGCTGCAGAGCAGCCTCAGCTCCAGTGCCTGGAAGACCTTCTGCTCCCTTTCTGCTCCTTCTCCTTTTCTTCCTCCTCCTCCTGCTTCTCTTCCTCCTGCTCCTCCTCCTTGTTCTCCTCACACCCCGGTGTTCACGGCTCTGTTTCTCACACTTTTTCTTCCTCACTCCACACTGCTGGGCAGCGTTTTGTCCTTTTTTGCCCTTCCTTTACTACGGTTTCCCTTAGGCGCTGCCATCCTGGCTGCCGGGTTCAGCTGTGCCCTGTGACGGTGCTGCCAGAGCTGGCTGGAACCAGCTTTGTCCAGCACAGGGCTGCCCCGGCTTTTCCTCAGAGGCCGTCGGCGGCCCCCCGGTGCCAGCACTTGGGCACCTACATCTGGTCCAGTTGTATAGAAATGTATATGTTTTTACAGCTGAGCACTTCCTGGTCCAGAGGAAGCGGGCAGCCAATCTGAGGGAGACCTGAGAAGATGAGAGTGTATAAAAAAAACCACACGCACCGAGCCAATCACAGAGCGATGCCAAAACACGTGGATTACGAAGCTTCACAAAATGGCGGCTCCTCAGTGTGGAATGCGGACAGAAAGAAAATGGCGCCTCCCTATGTAGGTAGGTGGGAGGGATTTCCTGTCCTGGCCCATCCCACTTCCTGGCGGGCCGATGGGCAGCGTGGTTCTGCCCTTTATGCACAGCCCTTTCCCCAGCCCGGTACGTAGACCGCCCAAGGCTGTAATCCAGCGGCTTGGAAGAGCTGCATGCCGGAGCTGTAGGCCTGTGGAGCGGCGGCAGCGATGGCAGTGGCAGCATCAGCATCAGTGGTAGCAGCAGCTGTGCCTACTGCGGTGCTCGGTAGCCGAGTGGAAGGAGGTGCTCCTGCTGCGCATCACGCGGGATCAAAGGGGCTTGAAACTGTAAATCCAGGGAGCGGGAGTGGGGTTAGCCGAGAGTTCTGGGGAGGGGTTGTTTGCGCCTTTCAAGGTCGGAAGGCGGACAGTTCCTGTTAGCAGGGAAGATGAGGGAAGAAGTGACCTGCACATCGTGGCTGTGTTTATGCGGTGTGGAGTCCTGTGTCACTGATACAGATAATCTGAGAACGCTTGTGTCCAGGTGTCTTCTTTTCAGAGTGTTGTAAGTTGTCTGTGAGACCCCAGGTGTTTCGGCAGGGAAGCGGGGGGTGGAGGGTGGGGTCAACTTTGCCTTCCATGGCTTAAAGCCCCATGCAGTATTGAAAGCGCAGAGTCCAATCCTGCCCTAGCTTCTGCAGGCTCCAAGAGCCTACAGCAACCCAACAACATGTCTCGAAGGCCCAAACTCTGCAGGGTATATTGCGACGGGACATTCTCTAGTGCTCTCCAAAGCTTGCAGGCCGGCAGGCTTTGGAGAAGAGGATGCTTTGCCCAAGCAGGGTGTTTCCATCCGTGGCAAACGTACATACTTGGAATGGTACGTCAGGAGAAGCATCCCTGCACTTAGCGGCACCTTCAGCTTGTGGTTAGGTAGTGGTAGTCATTAGGTAGGTCTCGGTAGCGAATGGATGTCAACGCAGCACCATCAAATCGGAATCTGATTTGTCTAAATTAATAGTGGGCTATTTAGCGCGTGTTTAAAAGCATACCCCCAGCCCAGATCCGCCGTAGTTAAAGGGTTTGCTTGCAGACTCAGTGCTGTGTTTTTGCGAGAACACTGCACTTTGTTGGCAGTAGAGATGAATTCTTGCCAAAGCTACAGCTGGGTGGCTAGTGAAGGTGGCGTAAATGATAAACTGACGCAGTTTTGCTTTTGTTGCCGTAGCTAAAGGAACTCAATATGGAACGGTGAGTAGAGGATGGGAGTTGAAAACAAGAGCGGAGGAGTGAAATTCTTTATTTAGGCCATGTTAGGAACACGATTCAGCACACATCCTAATAGGGCGACTGCATATAATAATGGGGTGTTGGAAGAAGGGTGACTCTAAAAGGCAAAGGAAAGGCAAAGCACAGGTCATACGCTAGTTGTGGAACCTGGTGTTTCTTTTATCTTCTCCGAAGCAAAGCCGTACAAATGCAATCTGTACAAAAACCCAGGGTAAATATGTTCTTGTCAATCGGTTCTCCGTGGCACTCTTCTGATTTGTTTAAATACACAAGTGTAGGCCTTCCTCGTGTTCAGCAGACGGCAGGAACACGAAGGTTTTACGCTACACAGGAGAGCAGATTTAGGTTTACCACCAGCTTTCTTAGGATTACAGAACCGTATATGAGTTTCCATTTACAAGGAAAACACGGCTCTGCGAGGCAAGAGAGTTCTTGCTGCAAGTCCTTCCTGGAGGGAGTGATTTTTGCACCACGGAAATCCGGTATAAAATGTTTTAGAAAATGGAGATTTCCTATGAGGGAATTCTTGGTGCCTCTTATGCTGCCGCAGGCCACCAGAACGCATGACCTTCTGGGTCCAGAAATGCTTCATGAGATGCAGCGTAGCTGCTACGTATGTTGGCACCCTAGTGGTGTCGCAGCTACAAACGTGCCCGTTCAACCGGTGAGCTAAGCCAAGGAGCAAGAAAGCAACCGGTCTGTGTGAAAAGCTTAGCATGACAGTGGCTTCCTTCTCGAACGAGGCACGCCTCCTCTACCCTTCGTACGACATGCGCTTTTGTTTCGTGGAGGAAAGGTTTAGAACTTGCATTATGTGTTGCTTTACAGTCTGCCTTCACGTTCCCGACCTCTGCCTACTTTTGGGCTGGTCAATATTTGGTTAGATTCAAAGCTGAACTACCTTATTCCTGCTTCTGATGGAAATGTACCAGGAGGCCATCAAAGCGGACCAAAGCTGGTGAAGTTTTGCTTTATCAGAACTCTTCAAATGCCAAAGAGCAAACGCACAGGCGTGTGTTTCACATCGGAAGGCCGATGCCAGCGGCTAGCAGCCACAGGGAAGGCCAGGGGAAGCCTCTTTACGTAAGCAGCAGCAGCTCTTCCATGCCCAGTTATTTCACGATTAAAGAACAATGAAACCCTGTTCACGCTGAAATACTTACTAGGAGGCCTTGCTGGTCTATTCCTTTCTGACTCAGTTGGCCCCAGTGGTGACTTCCCAGCTGCAGAACAGAGTATTTTGGCACGTGACCATGTTACAGGAGGTGTCTGGTACCGTGCAGGGTGTTTAGGGGGCAAAGATGTGGAAAGGGATTTTGTAGTGGTGTTTTGTAATGCAGGGGAGATGTGGAATGCTGTGCTACTCGCGAGAAGATCAGGTAGGGCTGTTGGAGCTATTGATGCCCATTTATGAGGAGGCAGTTCTAAAGCTACTGGCTTCAGAGTAATTTTGTTTGCGAGGCAGAAAGGTTGACATCCACCAGCTCCAGCTCCTGTTCAGAGAGCTTCTCCACTCTCCCCGTACCAAGGGCTTCTCCCAAGACATTCACCATTGTTCTGAATCGATCCCTGTGGAATAAAAATGTCAGAGAAATGACTCCGCATGTTACCTATAAGGTCTTGCGGTGAGCACGTCACAGTCCCTGGAGTATGCAACTCATCCGGCTCTCTTTGCGATGAGACCACTTTTGGAAGGGTGGGAGGAGAGACTGTGGGGCACAGCAGAAGAGTCTGCGTTGTCCCTTTTTGACACTCCTCAAGCAGAGGAGTGCCTGACCCTGTAGTCTGGCCCAAACCCTGGAGAGCACCTCTGCATTGCAAGGTGATGAGTATCAAATGGGATCATACTTCTTGGAAGGCAATGCAGGTGTTGATGGGGTGCTGAGAGCTTTTGAATCGGATGGGTGTTTTTTCCATGTCTGTATCAAGTGCTACCACACCAATGACTGGAATGCTCCGAGCTTTATGCGGGAGCATGAGTGGGTCGCTATTACAAAACGAGAGGGGGAGCCTTCAGAGTTCATAGTCAAACGCACCACTGGTCCCCAAGGATGTGCTTTTTGGTGTCAGAACCAACGGCATTTGTCTGTATTCCAGAGCAGACACTCTGAAATTGGGCAGAGGCCAGAGGAGGGCCACGAAGGACGATCAAGGGGCTGGAGCATCTCTCTTACGAAGACAGGCTGAGGGACTTGGGGTTGTTGAGTCTGGAGAAGAGAACCCTCTGGGGAGACCTTACAGTGGCTTTCCCATACCTATAGGGGGCCTTCATGAAAGCTGGGGAGGGACTCTTCATCTGAGAGTGCAGTGATAGGACTAGGCGTTAACGGCTTTAAACTGAAAGAGGGTAGATATAGATCCGACATTCGCAGAAAGTTCTTTACTCAGAGGGTGGCGAGTCACTGGAGTAGGCTGGTGGGGCTTTGAGCAACCTGGTCTAGCAGAATGAGTCTGTGGCCATGGCAGGGAGGTTGGACTGAGATGATCTTTAAAGTCCTTTCCAACGCAAACTGTTCCGTGATTCCATGATCTTTAGTGCTGAGAACACATCGATGTTGTAGTTGTTGCTGAGCAGTGCTTGCACGGAGTCGAGGCCTTTTCTGCTTGTCATGCTGCCCTGCCTGTCAGCAGGCTAGGGGTGCACAAGAAGCTGGGAGGGGACCCAGGCAGGACAGCTGACCACAGCTGGGTCAAAAGGGATGTCCCGTACGCTATGACGTTGTGCTCAGCACTAGAAACGGGCACAGAAGTGGTGCGGGGAAGATGTTCACGGTTAGGCTGTTTCTCACGGCTCCTGTGCTGGCTCCCCGCAGGCCGCAGCTTCCCTCGGGGCATATCGACCCTCTCCCTCTGTTCTCCTTTTACGGGCTGCGCTGCAGAGCAGCCTCAGCTCCAGTGCCTGGAAGACCTTCTGCTCCCTTTCTGCTCCTTCTCCTTTTCTTCCTCCTCCTCCTGCTTCTCTTCCTCCTGCTCCTCCTCCTTGTTCTCCTCACACCCCGGTGTTCACGGCTCTGTTTCTCACACTTTTTCTTCCTCACTCCACACTGCTGGGCAGCGTTTTGTCCTTTTTTGCCCTTCCTTTACTACGGTTTCCCTTAGGCGCTGCCATCCTGGCTGCCGGGTTCAGCTGTGCCCTGTGACGGTGCTGCCAGAGCTGGCTGGAACCAGCTTTGTCCAGCACAGGGCTGCCCCGGCTTTTCCTCAGAGGCCGTCGGCGGCCCCCCGGTGCCAGCACTTGGGCACCTACATCTGGTCCAGTTGTATAGAAATGTATATGTTTTTACAGCTGAGCACTTCCTGGTCCAGAGGAAGCGGGCAGCCAATCTGAGGGAGACCTGAGAAGATGAGAGTGTATAAAAAAAACCACACGCACCGAGCCAATCACAGAGCGATGCCAAAACACGTGGATTACGAAGCTTCACAAAATGGCGGCTCCTCAGTGTGGAATGCGGACAGAAAGAAAATGGCGCCTCCCTATGTAGGTAGGTGGGAGGGATTTCCTGTCCTGGCCCATCCCACTTCCTGGCGGGCCGATGGGCAGCGTGGTTCTGCCCTTTATGCACAGCCCTTTCCCCAGCCCGGTACGTAGACCGCCCAAGGCTGTAATCCAGCGGCTTGGAAGAGCTGCATGCCGGAGCTGTAGGCCTGTGGAGCGGCGGCAGCGATGGCAGTGGCAGCATCAGCATCAGTGGTAGCAGCAGCTGTGCCTACTGCGGTGCTCGGTAGCCGAGTGGAAGGAGGTGCTCCTGCTGCGCATCACGCGGGATCAAAGGGGCTTGAAACTGTAAATCCAGGGAGCGGGAGTGGGGTTAGCCGAGAGTTCTGGGGAGGGGTTGTTTGCGCCTTTCAAGGTCGGAAGGCGGACAGGTCCTGTTAGCAGGGAAGATGAGGGAAGAAGTGACCTGCACATCGTGGCTGTGTTTATGCGGTGTGGAGTCCTGTGTCACTGATACAGATAATCTGAGAACGCTTGTGTCCAGGTGTCTTCTTTTCAGAGTGTTGTAAGTTGTCTGTGAGACCCCAGGTGTTTCGGCAGGGAAGCGGGGGGTGGAGGGTGGGGTCAACTTTGCCTTCCATGGCTTAAAGCCCCATGCAGTATTGAAAGCGCAGAGTCCAATCCTGCCCTAGCTTCTGCAGGCTCCAAGAGCCTACAGCAACCCAACAACATGTCTCGAAGGCCCAAACTCTGCAGGGTATATTGCGACGGGACATTCTCTAGTGCTCTCCAAAGCTTGCAGGCCGGCAGGCTTTGGAGAAGAGGATGCTTTGCCCAAGCAGGGTGTTTCCATCCGTGGCAAACCTACATACTTGGAATGGTACGTCAGGAGAAGCATCCCTGCACTTAGCGGCACCTTCAGCTTGTGGTTAGGTAGTGGTAGTCATTAGGTAGGTCTCGGTAGCGAATGGATGTCAACGCAGCACCATCAAATCGGAATCTGATTTGTCTAAATTAATAGTGGGCTATTTAGCGCGTGTTTAAAAGCATACCCCCAGCCCAGATCCGCCGTAGTTAAAGGGTTTGCTTGCAGACTCAGTGCTGTGTTTTTGCGAGAACACTGCACTTTGTTGGCAGTAGAGATGAATTCTTGCCAAAGCTACAGCTGGGTGGCTAGTGAAGGTGGCGTAAATGATAAACTGACGCAGTTTTGCTTTTGTTGCCGTAGCTAAAGGAACTCAATATGGAACGGTGAGTAGAGGATGGGAGTTGAAAACAAGAGCGGAGGAGTGAAATTCTTTATTTAGGCCATGTTAGGAACACGATTCAGCACACATCCTAATAGGGCGACTGCATATAATAATGGGGTGTTGGAAGAAGGGTGACTCTAAAAGGCAAAGGAAAGGCAAAGCACAGGTCATACGCTAGTTGTGGAACCTGGTGTTTCTTTTATCTTCTCCGAAGCAAAGCCGTACAAATGCAATCTGTACAAAAACCCAGGGTAAATATGTTCTTGTCAATCGGTTCTCCGTGGCACTCTTCTGATTTGTTTAAATACACAAGTGTAGGCCTTCCTCGTGTTCAGCAGACGGCAGGAACACGAAGGTTTTACGCTACACAGGAGAGCAGATTTAGGTTTACCACCAGCTTTCTTAGGATTACAGAACCGTATATGAGTTTCCATTTACAAGGAAAACACGGCTCTGCGAGGCAAGAGAGTTCTTGCTGCAAGTCCTTCCTGGAGGGAGTGATTTTTGCACCACGGAAATCCGGTATAAAATGTTTTAGAAAATGGAGATTTCCTATGAGGGAATTCTTGGTGCCTCTTATGCTGCCGCAGGCCACCAGAACGCATGACCTTCTGGGTCCAGAAATGCTTCATGAGATGCAGCGTAGCTGCTACGTATGTTGGCACCCTAGTGGTGTCGCAGCTACAAACGTGCCCGTTCAACCGGTGAGCTAAGCCAAGGAGCAAGAAAGCAACCGGTCTGTGTGAAAAGCTTAGCATGACAGTGGCTTCCTTCTCGAACGAGGCACGCCTCCTCTACCCTTCGTACGACATGCGCTTTTGTTTCGTGGAGGAAAGGTTTAGAACTTGCATTATGTGTTGCTTTACAGTCTGCCTTCACGTTCCCGACCTCTGCCTACTTTTGGGCTGGTCAATATTTGGTTAGATTCAAAGCTGAACTACCTTATTCCTGCTTCTGATGGAAATGTACCAGGAGGCCATCAAAGCGGACCAAAGCTGGTGAAGTTTTGCTTTATCAGAACTCTTCAAATGCCAAAGAGCAAACGCACAGGCGTGTGTTTCACATCGGAAGGCCGATGCCAGCGGCTAGCAGCCACAGGGAAGGCCAGGGGAAGCCTCTTTACGTAAGCAGCAGCAGCTCTTCCATGCCCAGTTATTTCACGATTAAAGAACAATGAAACCCTGTTCACGCTGAAATACTTACTAGGAGGCCTTGCTGGTCTATTCCTTTCTGACTCAGTTGGCCCCAGTGGTGACTTCCCAGCTGCAGAACAGAGTATTTTGGCACGTGACCATGTTACAGGAGGTGTCTGGTACCGTGCAGGGTGTTTAGGGGGCAAAGATGTGGAAAGGGATTTTGTAGTGGTGTTTTGTAATGCAGGGGAGATGTGGAATGCTGTGCTACTCGCGAGAAGATCAGGTAGGGCTGTTGGAGCTATTGATGCCCATTTATGAGGAGGCAGTTCTAAAGCTACTGGCTTCAGAGTAATTTTGTTTGCGAGGCAGAAAGGTTGACATCCACCAGCTCCAGCTCCTGTTCAGAGAGCTTCTCCACTCTCCCCGTACCAAGGGCTTCTCCCAAGACATTCACCATTGTTCTGAATCGATCCCTGTGGAATAAAAATGTCAGAGAAATGACTCCGCATGTTACCTATAAGGTCTTGCGGTGAGCACGTCACAGTCCCTGGAGTATGCAACTCATCCGGCTCTCTTTGCGATGAGACCACTTTTGGAAGGGTGGGAGGAGAGACTGTGGGGCACAGCAGAAGAGTCTGCGTTGTCCCTTTTTGACACTCCTCAAGCAGAGGAGTGCCTGACCCTGTAGTCTGGCCCAAACCCTGGAGAGCACCTCTGCATTGCAAGGTGATGAGTATCAAATGGGATCATACTTCTTGGAAGGCAATGCAGGTGTTGATGGGGTGCTGAGAGCTTTTGAATCGGATGGGTGTTTTTTCCATGTCTGTATCAAGTGCTACCACACCAATGACTGGAATGCTCCGAGCTTTATGCGGGAGCATGAGTGGGTCGCTATTACAAAACGAGAGGGGGAGCCTTCAGAGTTCATAGTCAAACGCACCACTGGTCCCCAAGGATGTGCTTTTTGGTGTCAGAACCAACGGCATTTGTCTGTATTCCAGAGCAGACACTCTGAAATTGGGCAGAGGCCAGAGGAGGGCCACGAAGGACGATCAAGGGGCTGGAGCATCTCTCTTACGAAGACAGGCTGAGGGACTTGGGGTTGTTGAGTCTGGAGAAGAGAACCCTCTGGGGAGACCTTACAGTGGCTTTCCCATACCTATAGGGGGCCTTCATGAAAGCTGGGGAGGGACTCTTCATCTGAGAGTGCAGTGATAGGACTAGGCGTTAACGGCTTTAAACTGAAAGAGGGTAGATATAGATCCGACATTCGCAGAAAGTTCTTTACTCAGAGGGTGGCGAGTCACTGGAGTAGGCTGGTGGGGCTTTGAGCAACCTGGTCTAGCAGAATGAGTCTGTGGCCATGGCAGGGAGGTTGGACTGAGATGATCTTTAAAGTCCTTTCCAACGCAAACTGTTCCGTGATTCCATGATCTTTAGTGCTGAGAACACATCGATGTTGTAGTTGTTGCTGAGCAGTGCTTGCACGGAGTCGAGGCCTTTTCTGCTTGTCATGCTGCCCTGCCTGTCAGCAGGCTAGGGGTGCACAAGAAGCTGGGAGGGGACCCAGGCAGGACAGCTGACCACAGCTGGGTCAAAAGGGATGTCCCGTACGCTATGACGTTGTGCTCAGCACTAGAAACGGGCACAGAAGTGGTGCGGGGAAGATGTTCACGGTTAGGCTGTTTCTCACGGCTCCTGTGCTGGCTCCCCGCAGGCCGCAGCTTCCCTCGGGGCATATCGACCCTCTCCCTCTGTTCTCCTTTTACGGGCTGCGCTGCAGAGCAGCCTCAGCTCCAGTGCCTGGAAGACCTTCTGCTCCCTTTCTGCTCCTTCTCCTTTTCTTCCTCCTCCTCCTGCTTCTCTTCCTCCTGCTCCTCCTCCTTGTTCTCCTCACACCCCGGTGTTCACGGCTCTGTTTCTCACACTTTTTCTTCCTCACTCCACACTGCTGGGCAGCGTTTTGTCCTTTTTTGCCCTTCCTTTACTACGGTTTCCCTTAGGCGCTGCCATCCTGGCTGCCGGGTTCAGCTGTGCCCTGTGACGGTGCTGCCAGAGCTGGCTGGAACCAGCTTTGTCCAGCACAGGGCTGCCCCGGCTTTTCCTCAGAGGCCATCGGCGGCCCCCCGGTGCCAGCACTTGGGCACCTACATCTGGTCCAGTTGTATAGAAATGTATATGTTTTTACAGCTGAGCACTTCCTGGTCCAGAGGAAGCGGGCAGCCAATCTGAGGGAGACCTGAGAAGATGAGAGTGTATAAAAAAAACCACACGCACCGAGCCAATCACAGAGCGATGCCAAAACACGTGGATTACGAAGCTTCACAAAATGGCGGCTCCTCAGTGTGGAATGCGGACAGAAAGAAAATGGCGCCTCCCTATGTAGGTAGGTGGGAGGGATTTCCTGTCCTGGCCCATCCCACTTCCTGGCGGGCCGATGGGCAGCGTGGTTCTGCCCTTTATGCACAGCCCTTTCCCCAGCCCGGTACGTAGACCGCCCAAGGCTGTAATCCAGCGGCTTGGAAGAGCTGCATGCCGGAGCTGTAGGCCTGTGGAGCGGCGGCAGCGATGGCAGTGGCAGCATCAGCATCAGTGGTAGCAGCAGCTGTGCCTACTGCGGTGCTCGGTAGCCGAGTGGAAGGAGGTGCTCCTGCTGCGCATCACGCGGGATCAAAGGGGCTTGAAACTGTAAATCCAGGGAGCGGGAGTGGGGTTAGCCGAGAGTTCTGGGGAGGGGTTGTTTGCGCCTTTCAAGGTCGGAAGGCGGACAGGTCCTGTTAGCAGGGAAGATGAGGGAAGAAGTGACCTGCACATCGTGGCTGTGTTTATGCGGTGTGGAGTCCTGTGTCACTGATACAGATAATCTGAGAACGCTTGTGTCCAGGTGTCTTCTTTTCAGAGTGTTGTAAGTTGTCTGTGAGACCCCAGGTGTTTCGGCAGGGAAGCGGGGGGTGGAGGGTGGGGTCAACTTTGCCTTCCATGGCTTAAAGCCCCATGCAGTATTGAAAGCGCAGAGTCCAATCCTGCCCTAGCTTCTGCAGGCTCCAAGAGCCTACAGCAACCCAACAACATGTCTCGAAGGCCCAAACTCTGCAGGGTATATTGCGACGGGACATTCTCTAGTGCTCTCCAAAGCTTGCAGGCCAGCAGGCTTTGGAGAAGAGGATGCTTTGCCCAAGCAGGGTGTTTCCATCCGTGGCAAACGTACATACTTGGAATGGTACGTCAGGAGAAGCATCCCTGCACTTAGCGGCACCTTCAGCTTGTGGTTAGGTAGTGGTAGTCATTAGGTAGGTCTCGGTAGCGAATGGATGTCAACGCAGCACCATCAAATCGGAATCTGATTTGTCTAAATTAATAGTGGGCTATTTAGCGCGTGTTTAAAAGCATACCCCCAGCCCAGATCCGCCGTAGTTAAAGGGTTTGCTTGCAGACTCAGTGCTGTGTTTTTGCGAGAACACTGCACTTTGTTGGCAGTAGAGATGAATTCTTGCCAAAGCTACAGCTGGGTGGCTAGTGAAGGTGGCGTAAATGATAAACTGACGCAGTTTTGCTTTTGTTGCCGTAGCTAAAGGAACTCAATATGGAACGGTGAGTAGAGGATGGGAGTTGAAAACAAGAGCGGAGGAGTGAAATTCTTTATTTAGGCCATGTTAGGAACACGATTCAGCACACATCCTAATAGGGCGACTGCATATAATAATGGGGTGTTGGAAGAAGGGTGACTCTAAAAGGCAAAGGAAAGGCAAAGCACAGGTCATACGCTAGTTGTGGAACCTGGTGTTTCTTTTATCTTCTCCGAAGCAAAGCTGTACAAATGCAATCTGTACAAAAACCCAGGGTAAATATGTTCTTGTCAATCGGTTCTCCGTGGCACTCTTCTGATTTGTTTAAATACACAAGTGTAGGCCTTCCTCGTGTTCAGCAGACGGCAGGAACACGAAGGTTTTACGCTACACAGGAGAGCAGATTTAGGTTTACCACCAGCTTTCTTAGGATTACAGAACCGTATATGAGTTTCCATTTACAAGGAAAACACGGCTCTGCGAGGCAAGAGAGTTCTTGCTGCAAGTCCTTCCTGGAGGGAGTGATTTTTGCACCACGGAAATCCGGTATAAAATGTTTTCGAAAATGGAGATTTCCTATGAGGGAATTCTTGGTGCCTCTTATGCTGCCGCAGGCCACCAGAACGCATGACCTTCTGGGTCCAGAAATGCTTCATGAGATGCAGCGTAGCTGCTACGTATGTTGGCACCCTAGTGGTGTCGCAGCTACAAACGTGCCCGTTCAACCGGTGAGCTAAGCCAAGGAGCAAGAAAGCAACCGGTCTGTGTGAAAAGCTTAGCATGACAGTGGCTTCCTTCTCGAACGAGGCACGCCTCCTCTACCCTTCGTACGACATGCGCTTTTGTTTCGTGGAGGAAAGGTTTAGAACTTGCATTATGTGTTGCTTTACAGTCTGCCTTCACGTTCCCGACCTCTGCCTACTTTTGGGCTGGTCAATATTTGGTTAGATTCAAAGCTGAACTACCTTATTCCTGCTTCTGATGGAAATGTACCAGGAGGCCATCAAAGCGGACCAAAGCTGGTGAAGTTTTGCTTTATCAGAACTCTTCAAATGCCAAAGAGCAAACGCACAGGCGTGTGTTTCACATCGGAAGGCCGATGCCAGCGGCTAGCAGCCACAGGGAAGGCCAGGGGAAGCCTCTTTACGTAAGCAGCAGCAGCTCTTCCATGCCCAGTTATTTCACGATTAAAGAACAATGAAACCCTGTTCACGCTGAAATACTTACTAGGAGGCCTTGCTGGTCTATTCCTTTCTGACTCAGTTGGCCCCAGTGGTGACTTCCCAGCTGCAGAACAGAGTATTTTGGCACGTGACCATGTTACAGGAGGTGTCTGGTACCGTGCAGGGTGTTTAGGGGGCAAAGATGTGGAAAGGGATTTTGTAGTGGTGTTTTGTAATGCAGGGGAGATGTGGAATGCTGTGCTACTCGCGAGAAGATCAGGTAGGGCTGTTGGAGCTATTGATGCCCATTTATGAGGAGGCAGTTCTAAAGCTACTGGCTTCAGAGTAATTTTGTTTGCGAGGCAGAAAGGTTGACATCCACCAGCTCCAGCTCCTGTTCAGAGAGCTTCTCCACTCTCCCCGTACCAAGGGCTTCTCCCAAGACATTCACCATTGTTCTGAATCGATCCCTGTGGAATAAAAATGTCAGAGAAATGACTCCGCATGTTACCTATAAGGTCTTGCGGTGAGCACGTCACAGTCCCTGGAGTATGCAACTCATCCGGCTCTCTTTGCGATGAGACCACTTTTGGAAGGGTGGGAGGAGAGACTGTGGGGCACAGCAGAAGAGTCTGCGTTGTCCCTTTTTGACACTCCTCAAGCAGAGGAGTGCCTGACCCTGTAGTCTGGCCCAAACCCTGGAGAGCACCTCTGCATTGCAAGGTGATGAGTATCAAATGGGATCATACTTCTTGGAAGGCAATGCAGGTGTTGATGGGGTGCTGAGAGCTTTTGAATCGGATGGGTGTTTTTTCCATGTCTGTATCAAGTGCTACCACACCAATGACTGGAATGCTCCGAGCTTTATGCGGGAGCATGAGTGGGTCGCTATTACAAAACGAGAGGGGGAGCCTTCAGAGTTCATAGTCAAACGCACCACTGGTCCCCAAGGATGTGCTTTTTGGTGTCAGAACCAACGGCATTTGTCTGTATTCCAGAGCAGACACTCTGAAATTGGGCAGAGGCCAGAGGAGGGCCACGAAGGACGATCAAGGGGCTGGAGCATCTCTCTTACGAAGACAGGCTGAGGGACTTGGGGTTGTTGAGTCTGGAGAAGAGAACCCTCTGGGGAGACCTTACAGTGGCTTTCCCATACCTATAGGGGGCCTTCATGAAAGCTGGGGAGGGACTCTTCATCTGAGAGTGCAGTGATAGGACTAGGCGTTAACGGCTTTAAACTGAAAGAGGGTAGATATAGATCCGACATTCGCAGAAAGTTCTTTACTCAGAGGGTGGCGAGTCACTGGAGTAGGCTGGTGGGGCTTTGAGCAACCTGGTCTAGCAGAATGAGTCTGTGGCCATGGCAGGGAGGTTGGACTGAGATGATCTTTAAAGTCCTTTCCAACGCAAACTGTTCCGTGATTCCATGATCTTTAGTGCTGAGAACACATCGATGTTGTAGTTGTTGCTGAGCAGTGCTTGCACGGAGTCGAGGCCTTTTCTGCTTGTCATGCTGCCCTGCCTGTCAGCAGGCTAGGGGTGCACAAGAAGCTGGGAGGGGACCCAGGCAGGACAGCTGACCACAGCTGGGTCAAAAGGGATGTCCCGTACGCTATGACGTTGTGCTCAGCACTAGAAACGGGCACAGAAGTGGTGCGGGGAAGATGTTCACGGTTAGGCTGTTTCTCACGGCTCCTGTGCTGGCTCCCCGCAGGCCGCAGCTTCCCTCGGGGCATATCGACCCTCTCCCTCTGTTCTCCTTTTACGGGCTGCGCTGCAGAGCAGCCTCAGCTCCAGTGCCTGGAAGACCTTCTGCTCCCTTTCTGCTCCTTCTCCTTTTCTTCCTCCTCCTCCTGCTTCTCTTCCTCCTGCTCCTCCTCCTTGTTCTCCTCACACCCCGGTGTTCACGGCTCTGTTTCTCACACTTTTTCTTCCTCACTCCACACTGCTGGGCAGCGTTTTGTCCTTTTTTGCCCTTCCTTTACTACGGTTTCCCTTAGGCGCTGCCATCCTGGCTGCCGGGTTCAGCTGTGCCCTGTGACGGTGCTGCCAGAGCTGGCTGGAACCAGCTTTGTCCAGCACAGGGCTGCCCCGGCTTTTCCTCAGAGGCCGTCGGCGGCCCCCCGGTGCCAGCACTTGGGCACCTACATCTGGTCCAGTTGTATAGAAATGTATATGTTTTTACAGCTGAGCACTTCCTGGTCCAGAGGAAGCGGGCAGCCAATCTGAGGGAGACCTGAGAAGATGAGAGTGTATAAAAAAAACCACACGCACCGAGCCAATCACAGAGCGATGCCAAAACACGTGGATTACGAAGCTTCACAAAATGGCGGCTCCTCAGTGTGGAATGCGGACAGAAAGAAAATGGCGCCTCCCTATGTAGGTAGGTGGGAGGGATTTCCTGTCCTGGCCCATCCCACTTCCTGGCGGGCCGATGGGCAGCGTGGTTCTGCCCTTTATGCACAGCCCTTTCCCCAGCCCGGTACGTAGACCGCCCAAGGCTGTAATCCAGCGGCTTGGAAGAGCTGCATGCCGGAGCTGTAGGCCTGTGGAGCGGCGGCAGCGATGGCAGTGGCAGCATCAGCATCAGTGGTAGCAGCAGCTGTGCCTACTGCGGTGCTCGGTAGCCGAGTGGAAGGAGGTGCTCCTGCTGCGCATCACGCGGGATCAAAGGGGCTTGAAACTGTAAATCCAGGGAGCGGGAGTGGGGTTAGCCGAGAGTTCTGGGGAGGGGTTGTTTGCGCCTTTCAAGGTCGGAAGGCGGACAGTTCCTGTTAGCAGGGAAGATGAGGGAAGAAGTGACCTGCACATCGTGGCTGTGTTTATGCGGTGTGGAGTCCTGTGTCACTGATACAGATAATCTGAGAACGCTTGTGTCCAGGTGTCTTCTTTTCAGAGTGTTGTAAGTTGTCTGTGAGACCCCAGGTGTTTCGGCAGGGAAGCGGGGGGTGGAGGGTGGGGTCAACTTTGCCTTCCATGGCTTAAAGCCCCATGCAGTATTGAAAGCGCAGAGTCCAATCCTGCCCTAGCTTCTGCAGGCTCCAAGAGCCTACAGCAACCCAACAACATGTCTCGAAGGCCCAAACTCTGCAGGGTATATTGCGACGGGACATTCTCTAGTGCTCTCCAAAGCTTGCAGGCCGGCAGGCTTTGGAGAAGAGGATGCTTTGCCCAAGCAGGGTGTTTCCATCCGTGGCAAACGTACATACTTGGAATGGTACGTCAGGAGAAGCATCCCTGCACTTAGCGGCACCTTCAGCTTGTGGTTAGGTAGTGGTAGTCATTAGGTAGGTCTCGGTAGCGAATGGATGTCAACGCAGCACCATCAAATCGGAATCTGATTTGTCTAAATTAATAGTGGGCTATTTAGCGCGTGTTTAAAAGCATACCCCCAGCCCAGATCCGCCGTAGTTAAAGGGTTTGCTTGCAGACTCAGTGCTGTGTTTTTGCGAGA
The DNA here is from genome assembly GCF_040182565.1 of Anser cygnoides. Taxonomy (NCBI): domain Eukaryota; kingdom Metazoa; phylum Chordata; class Aves; order Anseriformes; family Anatidae; genus Anser; species Anser cygnoides. The sequence continues at coordinate 83,615,730 of NC_089912.1, read as the reverse complement.
ACACTGCACTTTGTTGGCAGTAGAGATGAATTCTTGCCAAAGCTACAGCTGGGTGGCTAGTGAAGGTGGCGTAAATGATAAACTGACGCAGTTTTGCTTTTGTTGCCGTAGCTAAAGGAACTCAATATGGAACGGTGAGTAGAGGATGGGAGTTGAAAACAAGAGCGGAGGAGTGAAATTCTTTATTTAGGCCATGTTAGGAACACGATTCAGCACACATCCTAATAGGGCGACTGCATATAATAATGGGGTGTTGGAAGAAGGGTGACTCTAAAAGGCAAAGGAAAGGCAAAGCACAGGTCATACGCTAGTTGTGGAACCTGGTGTTTCTTTTATCTTCTCCGAAGCAAAGCCGTACAAATGCAATCTGTACAAAAACCCAGGGTAAATATGTTCTTGTCAATCGGTTCTCCGTGGCACTCTTCTGATTTGTTTAAATACACAAGTGTAGGCCTTCCTCGTGTTCAGCAGACGGCAGGAACACGAAGGTTTTACGCTACACAGGAGAGCAGATTTAGGTTTACCACCAGCTTTCTTAGGATTACAGAACCGTATATGAGTTTCCATTTACAAGGAAAACACGGCTCTGCGAGGCAAGAGAGTTCTTGCTGCAAGTCCTTCCTGGAGGGAGTGATTTTTGCACCACGGAAATCCGGTATAAAATGTTTTAGAAAATGGAGATTTCCTATGAGGGAATTCTTGGTGCCTCTTATGCTGCCGCAGGCCACCAGAACGCATGACCTTCTGGGTCCAGAAATGCTTCATGAGATGCAGCGTAGCTGCTACGTATGTTGGCACCCTAGTGGTGTCGCAGCTACAAACGTGCCCGTTCAACCGGTGAGCTAAGCCAAGGAGCAAGAAAGCAACCGGTCTGTGTGAAAAGCTTAGCATGACAGTGGCTTCCTTCTCGAACGAGGCACGCCTCCTCTACCCTTCGTACGACATGCGCTTTTGTTTCGTGGAGGAAAGGTTTAGAACTTGCATTATGTGTTGCTTTACAGTCTGCCTTCACGTTCCCGACCTCTGCCTACTTTTGGGCTGGTCAATATTTGGTTAGATTCAAAGCTGAACTACCTTATTCCTGCTTCTGATGGAAATGTACCAGGAGGCCATCAAAGCGGACCAAAGCTGGTGAAGTTTTGCTTTATCAGAACTCTTCAAATGCCAAAGAGCAAACACACAGGCGTGTGTTTCACATCGGAAGGCCGATGCCAGCGGCTAGCAGCCACAGGGAAGGCCAGGGGAAGCCTCTTTACGTAAGCAGCAGCAGCTCTTCCATGCCCAGTTATTTCACGATTAAAGAACAATGAAACCCTGTTCACGCTGAAATACTTACTAGGAGGCCTTGCTGGTCTATTCCTTTCTGACTCAGTTGGCCCCAGTGGTGACTTCCCAGCTGCAGAACAGAGTATTTTGGCACGTGACCATGTTACAGGAGGTGTCTGGTACCGTGCAGGGTGTTTAGGGGGCAAAGATGTGGAAAGGGATTTTGTAGTGGTGTTTTGTAATGCAGGGGAGATGTGGAATGCTGTGCTACTCGCGAGAAGATCAGGTAGGGCTGTTGGAGCTATTGATGCCCATTTATGAGGAGGCAGTTCTAAAGCTACTGGCTTCAGAGTAATTTTGTTTGCGAGGCAGAAAGGTTGACATCCACCAGCTCCAGCTCCTGTTCAGAGAGCTTCTCCACTCTCCCCGTACCAAGGGCTTCTCCCAAGACATTCACCATTGTTCTGAATCGATCCCTGTGGAATAAAAATGTCAGAGAAATGACTCCGCATGTTACCTATAAGGTCTTGCGGTGAGCACGTCACAGTCCCTGGAGTATGCAACTCATCCGGCTCTCTTTGCGATGAGACCACTTTTGGAAGGGTGGGAGGAGAGACTGTGGGGCACAGCAGAAGAGTCTGCGTTGTCCCTTTTTGACACTCCTCAAGCAGAGGAGTGCCTGACCCTGTAGTCTGGCCCAAACCCTGGAGAGCACCTCTGCATTGCAAGGTGATGAGTATCAAATGGGATCATACTTCTTGGAAGGCAATGCAGGTGTTGATGGGGTGCTGAGAGCTTTTGAATCGGATGGGTGTTTTTTCCATGTCTGTATCAAGTGCTACCACACCAATGACTGGAATGCTCCGAGCTTTATGCGGGAGCATGAGTGGGTCGCTATTACAAAACGAGAGGGGGAGCCTTCAGAGTTCATAGTCAAACGCACCACTGGTCCCCAAGGATGTGCTTTTTGGTGTCAGAACCAACGGCATTTGTCTGTATTCCAGAGCAGACACTCTGAAATTGGGCAGAGGCCAGAGGAGGGCCACGAAGGACGATCAAGGGGCTGGAGCATCTCTCTTACGAAGACAGGCTGAGGGACTTGGGGTTGTTGAGTCTGGAGAAGAGAACCCTCTGGGGAGACCTTACAGTGGCTTTCCCATACCTATAGGGGGCCTTCATGAAAGCTGGGGAGGGACTCTTCATCTGAGAGTGCAGTGATAGGACTAGGCGTTAACGGCTTTAAACTGAAAGAGGGTAGATATAGATCCGACATTCGCAGAAAGTTCTTTACTCAGAGGGTGGCGAGTCACTGGAGTAGGCTGGTGGGGCTTTGAGCAACCTGGTCTAGCAGAATGAGTCTGTGGCCATGGCAGGGAGGTTGGACTGAGATGATCTTTAAAGTCCTTTCCAACGCAAACTGTTCCGTGATTCCATGATCGTTAGTGCTGAGAACACATCGATGTTGTAGTTGTTGCTGAGCAGTGCTTGCACGGAGTCGAGGCCTTTTCTGCTTGTCATGCTGCCCTGCCTGTCAGCAGGCTAGGGGTGCACAAGAAGCTGGGAGGGGACCCAGGCAGGACAGCTGACCACAGCTGGGTCAAAAGGGATGTCCCGTACGCTATGACGTTGTGCTCAGCACTAGAAACGGGCACAGAAGTGGTGCGGGGAAGATGTTCACGGTTAGGCTGTTTCTCACGGCTCCTGTGCTGGCTCCCCGCAGGCCGCAGCTTCCCTCGGGGCATATCGACCCTCTCCCTCTGTTCTCCTTTTACGGGCTGCGCTGCAGAGCAGCCTCAGCTCCAGTGCCTGGAAGACCTTCTGCTCCCTTTCTGCTCCTTCTCCTTTTCTTCCTCCTCCTCCTGCTTCTCTTCCTCCTGCTCCTCCTCCTTGTTCTCCTCACACCCCGGTGTTCACGGCTCTGTTTCTCACACTTTTTCTTCCTCACTCCACACTGCTGGGCAGCGTTTTGTCCTTTTTTGCCCTTCCTTTACTACGGTTTCCCTTAGGCGCTGCCATCCTGGCTGCCGGGTTCAGCTGTGCCCTGTGACGGTGCTGCCAGAGCTGGCTGGAACCAGCTTTGTCCAGCACAGGGCTGCCCCGGCTTTTCCTCAGAGGCCGTCGGCGGCCCCCCGGTGCCAGCACTTGGGCACCTACATCTGGTCCAGTTGTATAGAAATGTATATGTTTTTACAGCTGAGCACTTCCTGGTCCAGAGGAAGCGGGCAGCCAATCTGAGGGAGACCTGAGAAGATGAGAGTGTATAAAAAAAACCACACGCACCGAGCCAATCACAGAGCGATGCCAAAACACGTGGATTACGAAGCTTCACAAAATGGCGGCTCCTCAGTGTGGAATGCGGACAGAAAGAAAATGGCGCCTCCCTATGTAGGTAGGTGGGAGGGATTTCCTGTCCTGGCCCATCCCACTTCCTGGCGGGCCGATGGGCAGCGTGGTTCTGCCCTTTATGCACAGCCCTTTCCCCAGCCCGGTACGTAGACCGCCCAAGGCTGTAATCCAGCGGCTTGGAAGAGCTGCATGCCGGAGCTGTAGGCCTGTGGAGCGGCGGCAGCGATGGCAGTGGCAGCATCAGCATCAGTGGTAGCAGCAGCTGTGCCTACTGCGGTGCTCGGTAGCCGAGTGGAAGGAGGTGCTCCTGCTGCGCATCACGCGGGATCAAAGGGGCTTGAAACTGTAAATCCAGGGAGCGGGAGTGGGGTTAGCCGAGAGTTCTGGGGAGGGGTTTTTTGCGCCTTTCAAGGTCGGAAGGCGGACAGGTCCTGTTAGCAGGGAAGATGAGGGAAGAAGTGACCTGCACATCGTGGCTGTGTTTATGCGGTGTGGAGTCCTGTGTCACTGATACAGATAATCTGAGAACGCTTGTGTCCAGGTGTCTTCTTTTCAGAGTGTTGTAAGTTGTCTGTGAGACCCCAGGTGTTTCGGCAGGGAAGCGGGGGGTGGAGGGTGGGGTCAACTTTGCCTTCCATGGCTTAAAGCCCCATGCAGTATTGAAAGCGCAGAGTCCAATCCTGCCCTAGCTTCTGCAGGCTCCAAGAGCCTACAGCAACCCAACAACATGTCTCGAAGGCCCAAACTCTGCAGGGTATATTGCGACGGGACATTCTCTAGTGCTCTCCAAAGCTTGCAGGCCAGCAGGCTTTGGAGAAGAGGATGCTTTGCCCAAGCAGGGTGTTTCCATCCGTGGCAAACGTACATACTTGGAATGGTACGTCAGGAGAAGCATCCCTGCACTTAGCGGCACCTTCAGCTTGTGGTTAGGTAGTGGTAGTCATTAGGTAGGTCTCGGTAGCGAATGGATGTCAACGCAGCACCATCAAATCGGAATCTGATTTGTCTAAATTAATAGTGGGCTATTTAGCGCGTGTTTAAAAGCATACCCCCAGCCCAGATCCGCCGTAGTTAAAGGGTTTGCTTGCAGACTCAGTGCTGTGTTTTTGCGAGAACACTGCACTTTGTTGGCAGTAGAGATGAATTCTTGCCAAAGCTACAGCTGGGTGGCTAGTGAAGGTGGCGTAAATGATAAACTGACGCAGTTTTGCTTTTGTTGCCGTAGCTAAAGGAACTCAATATGGAACGGTGAGTAGAGGATGGGAGTTGAAAACAAGAGCGGAGGAGTGAAATTCTTTATTTAGGCCATGTTAGGAACACGATTCAGCACACATCCTAATAGGGCGACTGCATATAATAATGGGGTGTTGGAAGAAGGGTGACTCTAAAAGGCAAAGGAAAGGCAAAGCACAGGTCATACGCTAGTTGTGGAACCTGGTGTTTCTTTTATCTTCTCCGAAGCAAAGCCGTACAAATGCAATCTGTACAAAAACCCAGGGTAAATATGTTCTTGTCAATCGGTTCTCCGTGGCACTCTTCTGATTTGTTTAAATACACAAGTGTAGGCCTTCCTCGTGTTCAGCAGACGGCAGGAACACGAAGGTTTTACGCTACACAGGAGAGCAGATTTAGGTTTACCACCAGCTTTCTTAGGATTACAGAACCGTATATGAGTTTCCATTTACAAGGAAAACACGGCTCTGCGAGGCAAGAGAGTTCTTGCTGCAAGTCCTTCCTGGAGGGAGTGATTTTTGCACCACGGAAATCCGGTATAAAATGTTTTAGAAAATGGAGATTTCCTATGAGGGAATTCTTGGTGCCTCTTATGCTGCCGCAGGCCACCAGAACGCATGACCTTCTGGGTCCAGAAATGCTTCATGAGATGCAGCGTAGCTGCTACGTATGTTGGCACCCTAGTGGTGTCGCAGCTACAAACGTGCCCGTTCAACCGGTGAGCTAAGCCAAGGAGCAAGAAAGCAACCGGTCTGTGTGAAAAGCTTAGCATGACAGTGGCTTCCTTCTCGAACGAGGCACGCCTCCTCTACCCTTCGTACGACATGCGCTTTTGTTTCGTGGAGGAAAGGTTTAGAACTTGCATTATGTGTTGCTTTACAGTCTGCCTTCACGTTCCCGACCTCTGCCTACTTTTGGGCTGGTCAATATTTGGTTAGATTCAAAGCTGAACTACCTTATTCCTGCTTCTGATGGAAATGTACCAGGAGGCCATCAAAGCGGACCAAAGCTGGTGAAGTTTTGCTTTATCAGAACTCTTCAAATGCCAAAGAGCAAACGCACAGGCGTGTGTTTCACATCGGAAGGCCGATGCCAGCGGCTAGCAGCCACAGGGAAGGCCAGGGGAAGCCTCTTTACGTAAGCAGCAGCAGCTCTTCCATGCCCAGTTATTTCACGATTAAAGAACAATGAAACCCTGTTCACGCTGAAATACTTACTAGGAGGCCTTGCTGGTCTATTCCTTTCTGACTCAGTTGGCCCCAGTGGTGACTTCCCAGCTGCAGAACAGAGTATTTTGGCACGTGACCATGTTACAGGAGGTGTCTGGTACCGTGCAGGGTGTTTAGGGGGCAAAGATGTGGAAAGGGATTTTGTAGTGGTGTTTTGTAATGCAGGGGAGATGTGGAATGCTGTGCTACTCGCGAGAAGATCAGGTAGGGCTGTTGGAGCTATTGATGCCCATTTATGAGGAGGCAGTTCTAAAGCTACTGGCTTCAGAGTAATTTTGTTTGCGAGGCAGAAAGGTTGACATCCACCAGCTCCAGCTCCTGTTCAGAGAGCTTCTCCACTCTCCCCGTACCAAGGGCTTCTCCCAAGACATTCACCATTGTTCTGAATCGATCCCTGTGGAATAAAAATGTCAGAGAAATGACTCCGCATGTTACCTATAAGGTCTTGCGGTGAGCACGTCACAGTCCCTGGAGTATGCAACTCATCCGGCTCTCTTTGCGATGAGACCACTTTTGGAAGGGTGGGAGGAGAGACTGTGGGGCACAGCAGAAGAGTCTGCGTTGTCCCTTTTTGACACTCCTCAAGCAGAGGAGTGCCTGACCCTGTAGTCTGGCCCAAACCCTGGAGAGCACCTCTGCATTGCAAGGTGATGAGTATCAAATGGGATCATACTTCTTGGAAGGCAATGCAGGTGTTGATGGGGTGCTGAGAGCTTTTGAATCGGATGGGTGTTTTTTCCATGTCTGTATCAAGTGCTACCACACCAATGACTGGAATGCTCCGAGCTTTATGCGGGAGCATGAGTGGGTCGCTATTACAAAACGAGAGGGGGAGCCTTCAGAGTTCATAGTCAAACGCACCACTGGTCCCCAAGGATGTGCTTTTTGGTGTCAGAACCAACGGCATTTGTCTGTATTCCAGAGCAGACACTCTGAAATTGGGCAGAGGCCAGAGGAGGGCCACGAAGGACGATCAAGGGGCTGGAGCATCTCTCTTACGAAGACAGGCTGAGGGACTTGGGGTTGTTGAGTCTGGAGAAGAGAACCCTCTGGGGAGACCTTACAGTGGCTTTCCCATACCTATAGGGGGCCTTCATGAAAGCTGGGGAGGGACTCTTCATCTGAGAGTGCAGTGATAGGACTAGGCGTTAACGGCTTTAAACTGAAAGAGGGTAGATATAGATCCGACATTCGCAGAAAGTTCTTTACTCAGAGGGTGGCGAGTCACTGGAGTAGGCTGGTGGGGCTTTGAGCAACCTGGTCTAGCAGAATGAGTCTGTGGCCATGGCAGGGAGGTTGGACTGAGATGATCTTTAAAGTCCTTTCCAACGCAAACTGTTCCGTGATTCCATGATCTTTAGTGCTGAGAACACATCGATGTTGTAGTTGTTGCTGAGCAGTGCTTGCACGGAGTCGAGGCCTTTTCTGCTTGTCATGCTGCCCTGCCTGTCAGCAGGCTAGGGGTGCACAAGAAGCTGGGAGGGGACCCAGGCAGGACAGCTGACCACAGCTGGGTCAAAAGGGATGTCCCGTACGCTATGACGTTGTGCTCAGCACTAGAAACGGGCACAGAAGTGGTGCGGGGAAGATGTTCACGGTTAGGCTGTTTCTCACGGCTCCTGTGCTGGCTCCCCGCAGGCCGCAGCTTCCCTCGGGGCATATCGACCCTCTCCCTCTGTTCTCCTTTTACGGGCTGCGCTGCAGAGCAGCCTCAGCTCCAGTGCCTGGAAGACCTTCTGCTCCCTTTCTGCTCCTTCTCCTTTTCTTCCTCCTCCTCCTGCTTCTCTTCCTCCTGCTCCTCCTCCTTGTTCTCCTCACACCCCGGTGTTCACGGCTCTGTTTCTCACACTTTTTCTTCCTCACTCCACACTGCTGGGCAGCGTTTTGTCCTTTTTTGCCCTTCCTTTACTACGGTTTCCCTTAGGCGCTGCCATCCTGGCTGCCGGGTTCAGCTGTGCCCTGTGACGGTGCTGCCAGAGCTGGCTGGAACCAGCTTTGTCCAGCACAGGGCTGCCCCGGCTTTTCCTCAGAGGCCGTCGGCGGCCCCCCGGTGCCAGCACTTGGGCACCTACATCTGGTCCAGTTGTATAGAAATGTATATGTTTTTACAGCTGAGCACTTCCTGGTCCAGAGGAAGCGGGCAGCCAATCTGAGGGAGACCTGAGAAGATGAGAGTGTATAAAAAAAACCACACGCACCGAGCCAATCACAGAGCGATGCCAAAACACGTGGATTACGAAGCTTCACAAAATGGCGGCTCCTCAGTGTGGAATGCGGACAGAAAGAAAATGGCGCCTCCCTATGTAGGTAGGTGGGAGGGATTTCCTGTCCTGGCCCATCCCACTTCCTGGCGGGCCGATGGGCAGCGTGGTTCTGCCCTTTATGCACAGCCCTTTCCCCAGCCCGGTACGTAGACCGCCCAAGGCTGTAATCCAGCGGCTTGGAAGAGCTGCATGCCGGAGCTGTAGGCCTGTGGAGCGGCGGCAGCGATGGCAGTGGCAGCATCAGCATCAGTGGTAGCAGCAGCTGTGCCTACTGCGGTGCTCGGTAGCCGAGTGGAAGGAGGTGCTCCTGCTGCGCATCACGCGGGATCAAAGGGGCTTGAAACTGTAAATCCAGGGAGCGGGAGTGGGGTTAGCCGAGAGTTCTGGGGAGGGGTTTTTTGCGCCTTTCAAGGTCGGAAGGCGGACAGGTCCTGTTAGCAGGGAAGATGAGGGAAGAAGTGACCTGCACATCGTGGCTGTGTTTATGCGGTGTGGAGTCCTGTGTCACTGATACAGATAATCTGAGAACGCTTGTGTCCAGGTGTCTTCTTTTCAGAGTGTTGTAAGTTGTCTGTGAGACCCCAGGTGTTTCGGCAGGGAAGCGGGGGGTGGAGGGTGGGGTCAACTTTGCCTTCCATGGCTTAAAGCCCCATGCAGTATTGAAAGCGCAGAGTCCAATCCTGCCCTAGCTTCTGCAGGCTCCAAGAGCCTACAGCAACCCAACAACATGTCTCGAAGGCCCAAACTCTGCAGGGTATATTGCGACGGGACATTCTCTAGTGCTCTCCAAAGCTTGCAGGCCAGCAGGCTTTGGAGAAGAGGATGCTTTGCCCAAGCAGGGTGTTTCCATCCGTGGCAAACGTACATACTTGGAATGGTACGTCAGGAGAAGCATCCCTGCACTTAGCGGCACCTTCAGCTTGTGGTTAGGTAGTGGTAGTCATTAGGTAGGTCTCGGTAGCGAATGGATGTCAACGCAGCACCATCAAATCGGAATCTGATTTGTCTAAATTAATAGTGGGCTATTTAGCGCGTGTTTAAAAGCATACCCCCAGCCCAGATCCGCCGTAGTTAAAGGGTTTGCTTGCAGACTCAGTGCTGTGTTTTTGCGAGAACACTGCACTTTGTTGGCAGTAGAGATGAATTCTTGCCAAAGCTACAGCTGGGTGGCTAGTGAAGGTGGCGTAAATGATAAACTGACGCAGTTTTGCTTTTGTTGCCGTAGCTAAAGGAACTCAATATGGAACGGTGAGTAGAGGATGGGAGTTGAAAACAAGAGCGGAGGAGTGAAATTCTTTATTTAGGCCATGTTAGGAACACGATTCAGCACACATCCTAATAGGGCGACTGCATATAATAATGGGGTGTTGGAAGAAGGGTGACTCTAAAAGGCAAAGGAAAGGCAAAGCACAGGTCATACGCTAGTTGTGGAACCTGGTGTTTCTTTTATCTTCTCCGAAGCAAAGCCGTACAAATGCAATCTGTACAAAAACCCAGGGTAAATATGTTCTTGTCAATCGGTTCTCCGTGGCACTCTTCTGATTTGTTTAAATACACAAGTGTAGGCCTTCCTCGTGTTCAGCAGACGGCAGGAACACGAAGGTTTTACGCTACACAGGAGAGCAGATTTAGGTTTACCACCAGCTTTCTTAGGATTACAGAACCGTATATGAGTTTCCATTTACAAGGAAAACACGGCTCTGCGAGGCAAGAGAGTTCTTGCTGCAAGTCCTTCCTGGAGGGAGTGATTTTTGCACCACGGAAATCCGGTATAAAATGTTTTAGAAAATGGAGATTTCCTATGAGGGAATTCTTGGTGCCTCTTATGCTGCCGCAGGCCACCAGAACGCATGACCTTCTGGGTCCAGAAATGCTTCATGAGATGCAGCGTAGCTGCTACGTATGTTGGCACCCTAGTGGTGTCGCAGCTACAAACGTGCCCGTTCAACCGGTGAGCTAAGCCAAGGAGCAAGAAAGCAACCGGTCTGTGTGAAAAGCTTAGCATGACAGTGGCTTCCTTCTCGAACGAGGCACGCCTCCTCTACCCTTCGTACGACATGCGCTTTTGTTTCGTGGAGGAAAGGTTTAGAACTTGCATTATGTGTTGCTTTACAGTCTGCCTTCACGTTCCCGACCTCTGCCTACTTTTGGGCTGGTCAATATTTGGTTAGATTCAAAGCTGAACTACCTTATTCCTGCTTCTGATGGAAATGTACCAGGAGGCCATCAAAGCGGACCAAAGCTGGTGAAGTTTTGCTTTATCAGAACTCTTCAAATGCCAAAGAGCAAACGCACAGGCGTGTGTTTCACATCGGAAGGCCGATGCCAGCGGCTAGCAGCCACAGGGAAGGCCAGGGGAAGCCTCTTTACGTAAGCAGCAGCAGCTCTTCCATGCCCAGTTATTTCACGATTAAAGAACAATGAAACCCTGTTCACGCTGAAATACTTACTAGGAGGCCTTGCTGGTCTATTCCTTTCTGACTCAGTTGGCCCCAGTGGTGACTTCCCAGCTGCAGAACAGAGTATTTTGGCACGTGACCATGTTACAGGAGGTGTCTGGTACCGTGCAGGGTGTTTAGGGGGCAAAGATGTGGAAAGGGATTTTGTAGTGGTGTTTTGTAATGCAGGGGAGATGTGGAATGCTGTGCTACTCGCGAGAAGATCAGGTAGGGCTGTTGGAGCTATTGATGCCCATTTATGAGGAGGCAGTTCTAAAGCTACTGGCTTCAGAGTAATTTTGTTTGCGAGGCAGAAAGGTTGACATCCACCAGCTCCAGCTCCTGTTCAGAGAGCTTCTCCACTCTCCCCGTACCAAGGGCTTCTCCCAAGACATTCACCATTGTTCTGAATCGATCCCTGTGGAATAAAAATGTCAGAGAAATGACTCCGCATGTTACCTATAAGGTCTTGCGGTGAGCACGTCACAGTCCCTGGAGTATGCAACTCATCCGGCTCTCTTTGCGATGAGACCACTTTTGGAAGGGTGGGAGGAGAGACTGTGGGGCACAGCAGAAGAGTCTGCGTTGTCCCTTTTTGACACTCCTCAAGCAGAGGAGTGCCTGACCCTGTAGTCTGGCCCAAACCCTGGAGAGCACCTCTGCATTGCAAGGTGATGAGTATCAAATGGGATCATACTTCTTGGAAGGCAATGCAGGTGTTGATGGGGTGCTGAGAGCTTTTGAATCGGATGGGTGTTTTTTCCATGTCTGTATCAAGTGCTACCACACCAATGACTGGAATGCTCCGAGCTTTATGCGGGAGCATGAGTGGGTCGCTATTACAAAACGAGAGGGGGAGCCTTCAGAGTTCATAGTCAAACGCACCACTGGTCCCCAAGGATGTGCTTTTTGGTGTCAGAACCAACGGCATTTGTCTGTATTCCAGAGCAGACACTCTGAAATTGGGCAGAGGCCAGAGGAGGGCCACGAAGGACGATCAAGGGGCTGGAGCATCTCTCTTACGAAGACAGGCTGAGGGACTTGGGGTTGTTGAGTCTGGAGAAGAGAACCCTCTGGGGAGACCTTACAGTGGCTTTCCCATACCTATAGGGGGCCTTCATGAAAGCTGGGGAGGGACTCTTCATCTGAGAGTGCAGTGATAGGACTAGGCGTTAACGGCTTTAAACTGAAAGAGGGTAGATATAGATCCGACATTCGCAGAAAGTTCTTTACTCAGAGGGTGGCGAGTCACTGGAGTAGGCTGGTGGGGCTTTGAGCAACCTGGTCTAGCAGAATGAGTCTGTGGCCATGGCAGGGAGGTTGGACTGAGATGATCTTTAAAGTCCTTTCCAACGCAAACTGTTCCGTGATTCCATGATCTTTAGTGCTGAGAACACATCGATGTTGTAGTTGTTGCTGAGCAGTGCTTGCACGGAGTCGAGGCCTTTTCTGCTTGTCATGCTGCCCTGCCTGTCAGCAGGCTAGGGGTGCACAAGAAGCTGGGAGGGGACCCAGGCAGGACAGCTGACCACAGCTGGGTCAAAAGGGATGTCCCGTACGCTATGACGTTGTGCTCAGCACTAGAAACGGGCACAGAAGTGGTGCGGGGAAGATGTTCACGGTTAGGCTGTTTCTCACGGCTCCTGTGCTGGCTCCCCGCAGGCCGCAGCTTCCCTCGGGGCATATCGACCCTCTCCCTCTGTTCTCCTTTTACGGGCTGCGCTGCAGAGCAGCCTCAGCTCCAGTGCCTGGAAGACCTTCTGCTCCCTTTCTGCTCCTTCTCCTTTTCTTCCTCCTCCTCCTGCTTCTCTTCCTCCTGCTCCTCCTCCTTGTTCTCCTCACACCCCGGTGTTCACGGCTCTGTTTCTCACACTTTTTCTTCCTCACTCCACACTGCTGGGCAGCGTTTTGTCCTTTTTTGCCCTTCCTTTACTACGGTTTCCCTTAGGCGCTGCCATCCTGGCTGCCGGGTTCAGCTGTGCCCTGTGACGGTGCTGCCAGAGCTGGCTGGAACCAGCTTTGTCCAGCACAGGGCTGCCCCGGCTTTTCCTCAGAGGCCGTCGGCGGCCCCCCGGTGCCAGCACTTGGGCACCTACATCTGGTCCAGTTGTATAGAAATGTATATGTTTTTACAGCTGAGCACTTCCTGGTCCAGAGGAAGCGGGCAGCCAATCTGAGGGAGACCTGAGAAGATGAGAGTGTATAAAAAAAAACACACGCACCGAGCCAATCACAGAGCGATGCCAAAACACGTGGATTACGAAGCTTCACAAAATGGCGGCTCCTCAGTGTGGAATGCGGACAGAAAGAAAATGGCGCCTCCCTATGTAGGTAGGTGGGAGGGATTTCCTGTCCTGGCCCATCCCACTTCCTGGCGGGCCGATGGGCAGCGTGGTTCTGCCCTTTATGCACAGCCCTTTCCCCAGCCCGGTACGTAGACCGCCCAAGGCTGTAATCCAGCGGCTTGGAAGAGCTGCATGCCGGAGCTGTAGGCCTGTGGAGCGGCGGCAGCGATGGCAGTGGCAGCATCAGCATCAGTGGTAGCAGCAGCTGTGCCTACTGCGGTGCTCGGTAGCCGAGTGGAAGGAGGTGCTCCTGCTGCGCATCACGCGGGATCAAAGGGGCTTGAAACTGTAAATCCAGGGAGCGGGAGTGGGGTTAGCCGAGAGTTCTGGGGAGGGGTTTTTTGCGCCTTTCAAGGTCGGAAGGCGGACAGGTCCTGTTAGCAGGGAAGATGAGGGAAGAAGTGACCTGCACATCGTGGCTGTGTTTATGCGGTGTGGAGTCCTGTGTCACTGATACAGATAATCTGAGAACGCTTGTGTCCAGGTGTCTTCTTTTCAGAGTGTTGTAAGTTGTCTGTGAGACCCCAGGTGTTTCGGCAGGGAAGCGGGGGGTGGAGGGTGGGGTCAACTTTGCCTTCCATGGCTTAAAGCCCCATGCAGTATTGAAAGCGCAGAGTCCAATCCTGCCCTAGCTTCTGCAGGCTCCAAGAGCCTACAGCAACCCAACAACATGTCTCGAAGGCCCAAACTCTGCAGGGTATATTGCGACGGGACATTCTCTAGTGCTCTCCAAAGCTTGCAGGCCAGCAGGCTTTGGAGAAGAGGATGCTTTGCCCAAGCAGGGTGTTTCCATCCGTGGCAAACGTACATACTTGGAATGGTACGTCAGGAGAAGCATCCCTGCACTTAGCGGCACCTTCAGCTTGTGGTTAGGTAGTGGTAGTCATTAGGTAGGTCTCGGTAGCGAATGGATGTCAACGCAGCACCATCAAATCGGAATCTGATTTGTCTAAATTAATAGTGGGCTATTTAGCGCGTGTTTAAAAGCATACCCCCAGCCCAGATCCGCCGTAGTTAAAGGGTTTGCTTGCAGACTCAGTGCTGTGTTTTTGCGAGAACACTGCACTTTGTTGGCAGTAGAGATGAATTCTTGCCAAAGCTACAGCTGGGTGGCTAGTGAAGGTGGCGTAAATGATAAACTGACGCAGTTTTGCTTTTGTTGCCGTAGCTAAAGGAACTCAATATGGAACGGTGAGTAGAGGATGGGAGTTGAAAACAAGAGCGGAGGAGTGAAATTCTTTATTTAGGCCATGTTAGGAACACGATTCAGCACACATCCTAATAGGGCGACTGCATATAATAATGGGGTGTTGGAAGAAGGGTGACTCTAAAAGGCAAAGGAAAGGCAAAGCACAGGTCATACGCTAGTTGTGGAACCTGGTGTTTCTTTTATCTTCTCCGAAGCAAAGCCGTACAAATGCAATCTGTACAAAAACCCAGGGTAAATATGTTCTTGTCAATCGGTTCTCCGTGGCACTCTTCTGATTTGTTTAAATACACAAGTGTAGGCCTTCCTCGTGTTCAGCAGACGGCAGGAACACGAAGGTTTTACGCTACACAGGAGAGCAGATTTAGGTTTACCACCAGCTTTCTTAGGATTACAGAACCGTATATGAGTTTCCATTTACAAGGAAAACACGGCTCTGCGAGGCAAGAGAGTTCTTGCTGCAAGTCCTTCCTGGAGGGAGTGATTTTTGCACCACGGAAATCCGGTATAAAATGTTTTAGAAAATGGAGATTTCCTATGAGGGAATTCTTGGTGCCTCTTATGCTGCCGCAGGCCACCAGAACGCATGACCTTCTGGGTCCAGAAATGCTTCATGAGATGCAGCGTAGCTGCTACGTATGTTGGCACCCTAGTGGTGTCGCAGCTACAAACGTGCCCGTTCAACCGGTGAGCTAAGCCAAGGAGCAAGAAAGCAACCGGTCTGTGTGAAAAGCTTAGCATGACAGTGGCTTCCTTCTCGAACGAGGCACGCCTCCTCTACCCTTCGTACGACATGCGCTTTTGTTTCGTGGAGGAAAGGTTTAGAACTTGCATTATGTGTTGCTTTACAGTCTGCCTTCACGTTCCCGACCTCTGCCTACTTTTGGGCTGGTCAATATTTGGTTAGATTCAAAGCTGAACTACCTTATTCCTGCTTCTGATGGAAATGTACCAGGAGGCCATCAAAGCGAACCAAAGCTGGTGAAGTTTTGCTTTATCAGAACTCTTCAAATGCCAAAGAGCAAACGCACAGGCGTGTGTTTCACATCGGAAGGCCGATGCCAGCGGCTAGCAGCCACAGGGAAGGCCAGGGGAAGCCTCTTTACGTAAGCAGCAGCAGCTCTTCCATGCCCAGTTATTTCACGATTAAAGAACAATGAAACCCTGTTCACGCTGAAATACTTACTAGGAGGCCTTGCTGGTCTATTCCTTTCTGACTCAGTTGGCCCCAGTGGTGACTTCCCAGCTGCAGAACAGAGTATTTTGGCACGTGACCATGTTACAGGAGGTGTCTGGTACCGTGCAGGGTGTTTAGGGGGCAAAGATGTGGAAAGGGATTTTGTAGTGGTGTTTTGTAATGCAGGGGAGATGTGGAATGCTGTGCTACTCGCGAGAAGATCAGGTAGGGCTGTTGGAGCTATTGATGCCCATTTATGAGGAGGCAGTTCTAAAGCTACTGGCTTCAGAGTAATTTTGTTTGCGAGGCAGAAAGGTTGACATCCACCAGCTCCAGCTCCTGTTCAGAGAGCTTCTCCACTCTCCCCGTACCAAGGGCTTCTCCCAAGACATTCACCATTGTTCTGAATCGATCCCTGTGGAATAAAAATGTCAGAGAAATGACTCCGCATGTTACCTATAAGGTCTTGCGGTGAGCACGTCACAGTCCCTGGAGTATGCAACTCATCCGGCTCTCTTTGCGATGAGACCACTTTTGGAAGGGTGGGAGGAGAGACTGTGGGGCACAGCAGAAGAGTCTGCGTTGTCCCTTTTTGACACTCCTCAAGCAGAGGAGTGCCTGACCCTGTAGTCTGGCCCAAACCCTGGAGAGCACCTCTGCATTGCAAGGTGATGAGTATCAAATGGGATCATACTTCTTGGAAGGCAATGCAGGTGTTGATGGGGTGCTGAGAGCTTTTGAATCGGATGGGTGTTTTTTCCATGTCTGTATCAAGTGCTACCACACCAATGACTGGAATGCTCCGAGCTTTATGCGGGAGCATGAGTGGGTCGCTATTACAAAACGAGAGGGGGAGCCTTCAGAGTTCATAGTCAAACGCACCACTGGTCCCCAAGGATGTGCTTTTTGGTGTCAGAACCAACGGCATTTGTCTGTATTCCAGAGCAGACACTCTGAAATTGGGCAGAGGCCAGAGGAGGGCCACGAAGGACGATCAAGGGGCTGGAGCATCTCTCTTACGAAGACAGGCTGAGGGACTTGGGGTTGTTGAGTCTGGAGAAGAGAACCCTCTGGGGAGACCTTACAGTGGCTTTCCCATACCTATAGGGGGCCTTCATGAAAGCTGGGGAGGGACTCTTCATCTGAGAGTGCAGTGATAGGACTAGGCGTTAACGGCTTTAAACTGAAAGAGGGTAGATATAGATCCGACATTCGCAGAAAGTTCTTTACTCAGAGGGTGGCGAGTCACTGGAGTAGGCTGGTGGGGCTTTGAGCAACCTGGTCTAGCAGAATGAGTCTGTGGCCATGGCAGGGAGGTTGGACTGAGATGATCTTTAAAGTCCTTTCCAACGCAAACTGTTCCGTGATTCCATGATCTTTAGTGCTGAGAACACATCGATGTTGTAGTTGTTGCTGAGCAGTGCTTGCACGGAGTCGAGGCCTTTTCTGCTTGTCATGCTGCCCTGCCTGTCAGCAGGCTAGGGGTGCACAAGAAGCTGGGAGGGGACCCAGGCAGGACAGCTGACCACAGCTGGGTCAAAAGGGATGTCCCGTACGCTATGACGTTGTGCTCAGCACTAGAAACGGGCACAGAAGTGGTGCGGGGAAGATGTTCACGGTTAGGCTGTTTCTCACGGCTCCTGTGCTGGCTCCCCGCAGGCCGCAGCTTCCCTCGGGGCATATCGACCCTCTCCCTCTGTTCTCCTTTTACGGGCTGCGCTGCAGAGCAGCCTCAGCTCCAGTGCCTGGAAGACCTTCTGCTCCCTTTCTGCTCCTTCTCCTTTTCTTCCTCCTCCTCCTGCTTCTCTTCCTCCTGCTCCTCCTCCTTGTTCTCCTCACACCCCGGTGTTCACGGCTCTGTTTCTCACACTTTTTCTTCCTCACTCCACACTGCTGGGCAGCGTTTTGTCCTTTTTTGCCCTTCCTTTACTACGGTTTCCCTTAGGCGCTGCCATCCTGGCTGCCGGGTTCAGCTGTGCCCTGTGACGGTGCTGCCAGAGCTGGCTGGAACCAGCTTTGTCCAGCACAGGGCTGCCCCGGCTTTTCCTCAGAGGCCGTCGGCGGCCCCCCGGTGCCAGCACTTGGGCACCTACATCTGGTCCAGTTGTATAGAAATGTATATGTTTTTACAGCTGAGCACTTCCTGGTCCAGAGGAAGCGGGCAGCCAATCTGAGGGAGACCTGAGAAGATGAGAGTGTATAAAAAAAACCACACGCACCGAGCCAATCACAGAGCGATGCCAAAACACGTGGATTACGAAGCTTCACAAAATGGCGGCTCCTCAGTGTGGAATGCGGACAGAAAGAAAATGGCGCCTCCCTATGTAGGTAGGTGGGAGGGATTTCCTGTCCTGGCCCATCCCACTTCCTGGCGGGCCGATGGGCAGCGTGGTTCTGCCCTTTATGCACAGCCCTTTCCCCAGCCCGGTACGTAGACCGCCCAAGGCTGTAATCCAGCGGCTTGGAAGAGCTGCATGCCGGAGCTGTAGGCCTGTGGAGCGGCGGCAGCGATGGCAGTGGCAGCATCAGCATCAGTGGTAGCAGCAGCTGTGCCTACTGCGGTGCTCGGTAGCCGAGTGGAAGGAGGTGCTCCTGCTGCGCATCACGCGGGATCAAAGGGGCTTGAAACTGTAAATCCAGGGAGCGGGAGTGGGGTTAGCCGAGAGTTCTGGGGAGGGGTTGTTTGCGCCTTTCAAGGTCGGAAGGCGGACAGTTCCTGTTAGCAGGGAAGATGAGGGAAGAAGTGACCTGCACATCGTGGCTGTGTTTATGCGGTGTGGAGTCCTGTGTCACTGATACAGATAATCTGAGAACGCTTGTGTCCAGGTGTCTTCTTTTCAGAGTGTTGTAAGTTGTCTGTGAGACCCCAGGTGTTTCGGCAGGGAAGCGGGGGGTGGAGGGTGGGGTCAACTTTGCCTTCCATGGCTTAAAGCCCCATGCAGTATTGAAAGCGCAGAGTCCAATCCTGCCCTAGCTTCTGCAGGCTCCAAGAGCCTACAGCAACCCAACAACATGTCTCGAAGGCCCAAACTCTGCAGGGTATATTGCGACGGGACATTCTCTAGTGCTCTCCAAAGCTTGCAGGCCAGCAGGCTTTGGAGAAGAGGATGCTTTGCCCAAGCAGGGTGTTTCCATCCGTGGCAAACGTACATACTTGGAATGGTACGTCAGGAGAAGCATCCCTGCACTTAGCGGCACCTTCAGCTTGTGGTTAGGTAGTGGTAGTCATTAGGTAGGTCTCGGTAGCGAATGGATGTCAACGCAGCACCATCAAATCGGAATCTGATTTGTCTAAATTAATAGTGGGCTATTTAGCGCGTGTTTAAAAGCATACCCCCAGCCCAGATCCGCCGTAGTTAAAGGGTTTGCTTGCAGACTCAGTGCTGTGTTTTTGCGAGAACACTGCACTTTGTTGGCAGTAGAGATGAATTCTTGCCAAAGCTACAGCTGGGTGGCTAGTGAAGGTGGCGTAAATGATAAACTGACGCAGTTTTGCTTTTGTTGCCGTAGCTAAAGGAACTCAATATGGAACGGTGAGTAGAGGATGGGAGTTGAAAACAAGAGCGGAGGAGTGAAATTCTTTATTTAGGCCATGTTAGGAACACGATTCAGCACACATCCTAATAGGGCGACTGCATATAATAATGGGGTGTTGGAAGAAGGGTGACTCTAAAAGGCAAAGGAAAGGCAAAGCACAGGTCATACGCTAGTTGTGGAACCTGGTGTTTCTTTTATCTTCTCCGAAGCAAAGCCGTACAAATGCAATCTGTACAAAAACCCAGGGTAAATATGTTCTTGTCAATCGGTTCTCCGTGGCACTCTTCTGATTTGTTTAAATACACAAGTGTAGGCCTTCCTCGTGTTCAGCAGACGGCAGGAACACGAAGGTTTTACGCTACACAGGAGAGCAGATTTAGGTTTACCACCAGCTTTCTTAGGATTACAGAACCGTATATGAGTTTCCATTTACAAGGAAAACACGGCTCTGCGAGGCAAGAGAGTTCTTGCTGCAAGTCCTTCCTGGAGGGAGTGATTTTTGCACCACGGAAATCCGGTATAAAATGTTTTAGAAAATGGAGATTTCCTATGAGGGAATTCTTGGTGCCTCTTATGCTGCCGCAGGCCACCAGAACGCATGACCTTCTGGGTCCAGAAATGCTTCATGAGATGCAGCGTAGCTGCTACGTATGTTGGCACCCTAGTGGTGTCGCAGCTACAAACGTGCCCGTTCAACCGGTGAGCTAAGCCAAGGAGCAAGAAAGCAACCGGTCTGTGTGAAAAGCTTAGCATGACAGTGGCTTCCTTCTCGAACGAGGCACGCCTCCTCTACCCTTCGTACGACATGCGCTTTTGTTTCGTGGAGGAAAGGTTTAGAACTTGCATTATGTGTTGCTTTACAGTCTGCCTTCACGTTCCCGACCTCTGCCTACTTTTGGGCTGGTCAATATTTGGTTAGATTCAAAGCTGAACTACCTTATTCCTGCTTCTGATGGAAATGTACCAGGAGGCCATCAAAGCGAACCAAAGCTGGTGAAGTTTTGCTTTATCAGAACTCTTCAAATGCCAAAGAGCAAACGCACAGGCGTGTGTTTCACATCGGAAGGCCGATGCCAGCGGCTAGCAGCCACAGGGAAGGCCAGGGGAAGCCTCTTTACGTAAGCAGCAGCAGCTCTTCCATGCCCAGTTATTTCACGATTAAAGAACAATGAAACCCTGTTCACGCTGAAATACTTACTAGGAGGCCTTGCTGGTCTATTCCTTTCTGACTCAGTTGGCCCCAGTGGTGACTTCCCAGCTGCAGAACAGAGTATTTTGGCACGTGACCATGTTACAGGAGGTGTCTGGTACCGTGCAGGGTGTTTAGGGGGCAAAGATGTGGAAAGGGATTTTGTAGTGGTGTTTTGTAATGCAGGGGAGATGTGGAATGCTGTGCTACTCGCGAGAAGATCAGGTAGGGCTGTTGGAGCTATTGATGCCCATTTATGAGGAGGCAGTTCTAAAGCTACTGGCTTCAGAGTAATTTTGTTTGCGAGGCAGAAAGGTTGACATCCACCAGCTCCAGCTCCTGTTCAGAGAGCTTCTCCACTCTCCCCGTACCAAGGGCTTCTCCCAAGACATTCACCATTGTTCTGAATCGATCCCTGTGGAATAAAAATGTCAGAGAAATGACTCCGCATGTTACCTATAAGGTCTTGCGGTGAGCACGTCACAGTCCCTGGAGTATGCAACTCATCCGGCTCTCTTTGCGATGAGACCACTTTTGGAAGGGTGGGAGGAGAGACTGTGGGGCACAGCAGAAGAGTCTGCGTTGTCCCTTTTTGACACTCCTCAAGCAGAGGAGTGCCTGACCCTGTAGTCTGGCCCAAACCCTGGAGAGCACCTCTGCATTGCAAGGTGATGAGTATCAAATGGGATCATACTTCTTGGAAGGCAATGCAGGTGTTGATGGGGTGCTGAGAGCTTTTGAATCGGATGGGTGTTTTTTCCATGTCTGTATCAAGTGCTACCACACCAATGACTGGAATGCTCCGAGCTTTATGCGGGAGCATGAGTGGGTCGCTATTACAAAACGAGAGGGGGAGCCTTCAGAGTTCATAGTCAAACGCACCACTGGTCCCCAAGGATGTGCTTTTTGGTGTCAGAACCAACGGCATTTGTCTGTATTCCAGAGCAGACACTCTGAAATTGGGCAGAGGCCAGAGGAGGGCCACGAAGGACGATCAAGGGGCTGGAGCATCTCTCTTACGAAGACAGGCTGAGGGACTTGGGGTTGTTGAGTCTGGAGAAGAGAACCCTCTGGGGAGACCTTACAGTGGCTTTCCCATACCTATAGGGGGCCTTCATGAAAGCTGGGGAGGGACTCTTCATCTGAGAGTGCAGTGATAGGACTAGGCGTTAACGGCTTTAAACTGAAAGAGGGTAGATATAGATCCGACATTCGCAGAAAGTTCTTTACTCAGAGGGTGGCGAGTCACTGGAGTAGGCTGGTGGGGCTTTGAGCAACCTGGTCTAGCAGAATGAGTCTGTGGCCATGGCAGGGAGGTTGGACTGAGATGATCTTTAAAGTCCTTTCCAACGCAAACTGTTCCGTGATTCCATGATCTTTAGTGCTGAGAACACATCGATGTTGTAGTTGTTGCTGAGCAGTGCTTGCACGGAGTCGAGGCCTTTTCTGCTTGTCATGCTGCCCTGCCTGTCAGCAGGCTAGGGGTGCACAAGAAGCTGGGAGGGGACCCAGGCAGGACAGCTGACCACAGCTGGGTCAAAAGGGATGTCCCGTACGCTATGACGTTGTGCTCAGCACTAGAAACGGGCACAGAAGTGGTGCGGGGAAGATGTTCACGGTTAGGCTGTTTCTCACGGCTCCTGTGCTGGCTCCCCGCAGGCCGCAGCTTCCCTCGGGGCATATCGACCCTCTCCCTCTGTTCTCCTTTTACGGGCTGCGCTGCAGAGCAGCCTCAGCTCCAGTGCCTGGAAGACCTTCTGCTCCCTTTCTGCTCCTTCTCCTTTTCTTCCTCCTCCTCCTGCTTCTCTTCCTCCTGCTCCTCCTCCTTGTTCTCCTCACACCCCGGTGTTCACGGCTCTGTTTCTCACACTTTTTCTTCCTCACTCCACACTGCTGGGCAGCGTTTTGTCCTTTTTTGCCCTTCCTTTACTACGGTTTCCCTTAGGCGCTGCCATCCTGGCTGCCGGGTTCAGCTGTGCCCTGTGACGGTGCTGCCAGAGCTGGCTGGAACCAGCTTTGTCCAGCACAGGGCTGCCCCGGCTTTTCCTCAGAGGCCGTCGGCGGCCCCCCGGTGCCAGCACTTGGGCACCTACATCTGGTCCAGTTGTATAGAAATGTATATGTTTTTACAGCTGAGCACTTCCTGGTCCAGAGGAAGCGGGCAGCCAATCTGAGGGAGACCTGAGAAGATGAGAGTGTATAAAAAAAACCACACGCACCGAGCCAATCACAGAGCGATGCCAAAACACGTGGATTACGAAGCTTCACAAAATGGCGGCTCCTCAGTGTGGAATGCGGACAGAAAGAAAATGGCGCCTCCCTATGTAGGTAGGTGGGAGGGATTTCCTGTCCTGGCCCATCCCACTTCCTGGCGGGCCGATGGGCAGCGTGGTTCTGCCCTTTATGCACAGCCCTTTCCCCAGCCCGGTACGTAGACCGCCCAAGGCTGTAATCCAGCGGCTTGGAAGAGCTGCATGCCGGAGCTGTAGGCCTGTGGAGCGGCGGCAGCGATGGCAGTGGCAGCATCAGCATCAGTGGTAGCAGCAGCTGTGCCTACTGCGGTGCTCGGTAGCCGAGTGGAAGGAGGTGCTCCTGCTGCGCATCACGCGGGATCAAAGGGGCTTGAAACTGTAAATCCAGGGAGCGGGAGTGGGGTTAGCCGAGAGTTCTGGGGAGGGGTTGTTTGCGCCTTTCAAGGTCGGAAGGCGGACAGTTCCTGTTAGCAGGGAAGATGAGGGAAGAAGTGACCTGCACATCGTGGCTGTGTTTATGCGGTGTGGAGTCCTGTGTCACTGATACAGATAATCTGAGAACGCTTGTGTCCAGGTGTCTTCTTTTCAGAGTGTTGTAAGTTGTCTGTGAGACCCCAGGTGTTTCGGCAGGGAAGCGGGGGGTGGAGGGTGGGGTCAACTTTGCCTTCCATGGCTTAAAGCCCCATGCAGTATTGAAAGCGCAGAGTCCAATCCTGCCCTAGCTTCTGCAGGCTCCAAGAGCCTACAGCAACCCAACAACATGTCTCGAAGGCCCAAACTCTGCAGGGTATATTGCGACGGGACATTCTCTAGTGCTCTCCAAAGCTTGCAGGCCAGCAGGCTTTGGAGAAGAGGATGCTTTGCCCAAGCAGGGTGTTTCCATCCGTGGCAAACGTACATACTTGGAATGGTACGTCAGGAGAAGCATCCCTGCACTTAGCGGCACCTTCAGCTTGTGGTTAGGTAGTGGTAGTCATTAGGTAGGTCTCGGTAGCGAATGGATGTCAACGCAGCACCATCAAATCGGAATCTGATTTGTCTAAATTAATAGTGGGCTATTTAGCGCGTGTTTAAAAGCATACCCCCAGCCCAGATCCGCCGTAGTTAAAGGGTTTGCTTGCAGACTCAGTGCTGTGTTTTTGCGAGAACACTGCACTTTGTTGGCAGTAGAGATGAATTCTTGCCAAAGCTACAGCTGGGTGGCTAGTGAAGGTGGCGTAAATGATAAACTGACGCAGTTTTGCTTTTGTTGCCGTAGCTAAAGGAACTCAATATGGAACGGTGAGTAGAGGATGGGAGTTGAAAACAAGAGCGGAGGAGTGAAATTCTTTATTTAGGCCATGTTAGGAACACGATTCAGCACACATCCTAATAGGGCGACTGCATATAATAATGGGGTGTTGGAAGAAGGGTGACTCTAAAAGGCAAAGGAAAGGCAAAGCACAGGTCATACGCTAGTTGTGGAACCTGGTGTTTCTTTTATCTTCTCCGAAGCAAAGCCGTACAAATGCAATCTGTACAAAAACCCAGGGTAAATATGTTCTTGTCAATCGGTTCTCCGTGGCACTCTTCTGATTTGTTTAAATACACAAGTGTAGGCCTTCCTCGTGTTCAGCAGACGGCAGGAACACGAAGGTTTTACGCTACACAGGAGAGCAGATTTAGGTTTACCACCAGCTTTCTTAGGATTACAGAACCGTATATGAGTTTCCATTTACAAGGAAAACACGGCTCTGCGAGGCAAGAGAGTTCTTGCTGCAAGTCCTTCCTGGAGGGAGTGATTTTTGCACCACGGAAATCCGGTATAAAATGTTTTAGAAAATGGAGATTTCCTATGAGGGAATTCTTGGTGCCTCTTATGCTGCCGCAGGCCACCAGAACGCATGACCTTCTGGGTCCAGAAATGCTTCATGAGATGCAGCGTAGCTGCTACGTATGTTGGCACCCTAGTGGTGTCGCAGCTACAAACGTGCCCGTTCAACCGGTGAGCTAAGCCAAGGAGCAAGAAAGCAACCGGTCTGTGTGAAAAGCTTAGCATGACAGTGGCTTCCTTCTCGAACGAGGCACGCCTCCTCTACCCTTCGTACGACATGCGCTTTTGTTTCGTGGAGGAAAGGTTTAGAACTTGCATTATGTGTTGCTTTACAGTCTGCCTTCACGTTCCCGACCTCTGCCTACTTTTGGGCTGGTCAATATTTGGTTAGATTCAAAGCTGAACTACCTTATTCCTGCTTCTGATGGAAATGTACCAGGAGGCCATCAAAGCGGACCAAAGCTGGTGAAGTTTTGCTTTATCAGAACTCTTCAAATGCCAAAGAGCAAACGCACAGGCGTGTGTTTCACATCGGAAGGCCGATGCCAGCGGCTAGCAGCCACAGGGAAGGCCAGGGGAAGCCTCTTTACGTAAGCAGCAGCAGCTCTTCCATGCCCAGTTATTTCACGATTAAAGAACAATGAAACCCTGTTCACGCTGAAATACTTACTAGGAGGCCTTGCTGGTCTATTCCTTTCTGACTCAGTTGGCCCCAGTGGTGACTTCCCAGCTGCAGAACAGAGTATTTTGGCACGTGACCATGTTACAGGAGGTGTCTGGTACCGTGCAGGGTGTTTAGGGGGCAAAGATGTGGAAAGGGATTTTGTAGTGGTGTTTTGTAATGCAGGGGAGATGTGGAATGCTGTGCTACTCGCGAGAAGATCAGGTAGGGCTGTTGGAGCTATTGATGCCCATTTATGAGGAGGCAGTTCTAAAGCTACTGGCTTCAGAGTAATTTTGTTTGCGAGGCAGAAAGGTTGACATCCACCAGCTCCAGCTCCTGTTCAGAGAGCTTCTCCACTCTCCCCGTACCAAGGGCTTCTCCCAAGACATTCACCATTGTTCTGAATCGATCCCTGTGGAATAAAAATGTCAGAGAAATGACTCCGCATGTTACCTATAAGGTCTTGCGGTGAGCACGTCACAGTCCCTGGAGTATGCAACTCATCCGGCTCTCTTTGCGATGAGACCACTTTTGGAAGGGTGGGAGGAGAGACTGTGGGGCACAGCAGAAGAGTCTGCGTTGTCCCTTTTTGACACTCCTCAAGCAGAGGAGTGCCTGACCCTGTAGTCTGGCCCAAACCCTGGAGAGCACCTCTGCATTGCAAGGTGATGAGTATCAAATGGGATCATACTTCTTGGAAGGCAATGCAGGTGTTGATGGGGTGCTGAGAGCTTTTGAATCGGATGGGTGTTTTTTCCATGTCTGTATCAAGTGCTACCACACCAATGACTGGAATGCTCCGAGCTTTATGCGGGAGCATGAGTGGGTCGCTATTACAAAACGAGAGGGGGAGCCTTCAGAGTTCATAGTCAAACGCACCACTGGTCCCCAAGGATGTGCTTTTTGGTGTCAGAACCAACGGCATTTGTCTGTATTCCAGAGCAGACACTCTGAAATTGGGCAGAGGCCAGAGGAGGGCCACGAAGGACGATCAAGGGGCTGGAGCATCTCTCTTACGAAGACAGGCTGAGGGACTTGGGGTTGTTGAGTCTGGAGAAGAGAACCCTCTGGGGAGACCTTACAGTGGCTTTCCCATACCTATAGGGGGCCTTCATGAAAGCTGGGGAGGGACTCTTCATCTGAGAGTGCAGTGATAGGACTAGGCGTTAACGGCTTTAAACTGAAAGAGGGTAGATATAGATCCGACATTCGCAGAAAGTTCTTTACTCAGAGGGTGGCGAGTCACTGGAGTAGGCTGGTGGGGCTTTGAGCAACCTGGTCTAGCAGAATGAGTCTGTGGCCATGGCAGGGAGGTTGGACTGAGATGATCTTTAAAGTCCTTTCCAACGCAAACTGTTCCGTGATTCCATGATCTTTAGTGCTGAGAACACATCGATGTTGTAGTTGTTGCTGAGCAGTGCTTGCACGGAGTCGAGGCCTTTTCTGCTTGTCATGCTGCCCTGCCTGTCAGCAGGCTAGGGGTGCACAAGAAGCTGGGAGGGGACCCAGGCAGGACAGCTGACCACAGCTGGGTCAAAAGGGATGTCCCGTACGCTATGACGTTGTGCTCAGCACTAGAAACGGGCACAGAAGTGGTGCGGGGAAGATGTTCACGGTTAGGCTGTTTCTCACGGCTCCTGTGCTGGCTCCCCGCAGGCCGCAGCTTCCCTCGGGGCATATCGACCCTCTCCCTCTGTTCTCCTTTTACGGGCTGCGCTGCAGAGCAGCCTCAGCTCCAGTGCCTGGAAGACCTTCTGCTCCCTTTCTGCTCCTTCTCCTTTTCTTCCTCCTCCTCCTGCTTCTCTTCCTCCTGCTCCTCCTCCTTGTTCTCCTCACACCCCGGTGTTCACGGCTCTGTTTCTCACACTTTTTCTTCCTCACTCCACACTGCTGGGCAGCGTTTTGTCCTTTTTTGCCCTTCCTTTACTACGGTTTCCCTTAGGCGCTGCCATCCTGGCTGCCGGGTTCAGCTGTGCCCTGTGACGGTGCTGCCAGAGCTGGCTGGAACCAGCTTTGTCCAGCACAGGGCTGCCCCGGCTTTTCCTCAGAGGCCGTCGGCGGCCCCCCGGTGCCAGCACTTGGGCACCTACATCTGGTCCAGTTGTATAGAAATGTATATGTTTTTACAGCTGAGCACTTCCTGGTCCAGAGGAAGCGGGCAGCCAATCTGAGGGAGACCTGAGAAGATGAGAGTGTATAAAAAAAAACACACGCACCGAGCCAATCACAGAGCGATGCCAAAACACGTGGATTACGAAGCTTCACAAAATGGCGGCTCCTCAGTGTGGAATGCGGACAGAAAGAAAATGGCGCCTCCCTATGTAGGTAGGTGGGAGGGATTTCCTGTCCTGGCCCATCCCACTTCCTGGCGGGCCGATGGGCAGCGTGGTTCTGCCCTTTATGCACAGCCCTTTCCCCAGCCCGGTACGTAGACCGCCCAAGGCTGTAATCCAGCGGCTTGGAAGAGCTGCATGCCGGAGCTGTAGGCCTGTGGAGCGGCGGCAGCGATGGCAGTGGCAGCATCAGCATCAGTGGTAGCAGCAGCTGTGCCTACTGCGGTGCTCGGTAGCCGAGTGGAAGGAGGTGCTCCTGCTGCGCATCACGCGGGATCAAAGGGGCTTGAAACTGTAAATCCAGGGAGCGGGAGTGGGGTTAGCCGAGAGTTCTGGGGAGGGGTTGTTTGCGCCTTTCAAGGTCGGAAGGCGGACAGTTCCTGTTAGCAGGGAAGATGAGGGAAGAAGTGACCTGCACATCGTGGCTGTGTTTATGCGGTGTGGAGTCCTGTGTCACTGATACAGATAATCTGAGAACGCTTGTGTCCAGGTGTCTTCTTTTCAGAGTGTTGTAAGTTGTCTGTGAGACCCCAGGTGTTTCGGCAGGGAAGCGGGGGGTGGAGGGTGGGGTCAACTTTGCCTTCCATGGCTTAAAGCCCCATGCAGTATTGAAAGCGCAGAGTCCAATCCTGCCCTAGCTTCTGCAGGCTCCAAGAGCCTACAGCAACCCAACAACATGTCTCGAAGGCCCAAACTCTGCAGGGTATATTGCGACGGGACATTCTCTAGTGCTCTCCAAAGCTTGCAGGCCGGCAGGCTTTGGAGAAGAGGATGCTTTGCCCAAGCAGGGTGTTTCCATCCGTGGCAAACGTACATACTTGGAATGGTACGTCAGGAGAAGCATCCCTGCACTTAGCGGCACCTTCAGCTTGTGGTTAGGTAGTGGTAGTCATTAGGTAGGTCTCGGTAGCGAATGGATGTCAACGCAGCACCATCAAATCGGAATCTGATTTGTCTAAATTAATAGTGGGCTATTTAGCGCGTGTGTAAAAGCATACCCCCAGCCCAGATCCGCCGTAGTTAAAGGGTTTGCTTGCAGACTCAGTGCTGTGTTTTTGCGAGAACACTGCACTTTGTTGGCAGTAGAGATGAATTCTTGCCAAAGCTACAGCTGGGTGGCTAGTGAAGGTGGCGTAAATGATAAACTGACGCAGTTTTGCTTTTGTTGCCGTAGCTAAAGGAACTCAATATGGAACGGTGAGTAGAGGATGGGAGTTGAAAACAAGAGCGGAGGAGTGAAATTCTTTATTTAGGCCATGTTAGGAACACGATTCAGCACACATCCTAATAGGGCGACTGCATATAATAATGGGGTGTTGGAAGAAGGGTGACTCTAAAAGGCAAAGGAAAGGCAAAGCACAGGTCATACGCTAGTTGTGGAACCTGGTGTTTCTTTTATCTTCTCCGAAGCAAAGCCGTACAAATGCAATCTGTACAAAAACCCAGGGTAAATATGTTCTTGTCAATCGGTTCTCCGTGGCACTCTTCTGATTTGTTTAAATACACAAGTGTAGGCCTTCCTCGTGTTCAGCAGACGGCAGGAACACGAAGGTTTTACGCTACACAGGAGAGCAGATTTAGGTTTACCACCAGCTTTCTTAGGATTACAGAACCGTATATGAGTTTCCATTTACAAGGAAAACACGGCTCTGCGAGGCAAGAGAGTTCTTGCTGCAAGTCCTTCCTGGAGGGAGTGATTTTTGCACCACGGAAATCCGGTATAAAATGTTTTAGAAAATGGAGATTTCCTATGAGGGAATTCTTGGTGCCTCTTATGCTGCCGCAGGCCACCAGAACGCATGACCTTCTGGGTCCAGAAATGCTTCATGAGATGCAGCGTAGCTGCTACGTATGTTGGCACCCTAGTGGTGTCGCAGCTACAAACGTGCCCGTTCAACCGGTGAGCTAAGCCAAGGAGCAAGAAAGCAACCGGTCTGTGTGAAAAGCTTAGCATGACAGTGGCTTCCTTCTCGAACGAGGCACGCCTCCTCTACCCTTCGTACGACATGCGCTTTTGTTTCGTGGAGGAAAGGTTTAGAACTTGCATTATGTGTTGCTTTACAGTCTGCCTTCACGTTCCCGACCTCTGCCTACTTTTGGGCTGGTCAATATTTGGTTAGATTCAAAGCTGAACTACCTTATTCCTGCTTCTGATGGAAATGTACCAGGAGGCCATCAAAGCGGACCAAAGCTGGTGAAGTTTTGCTTTATCAGAACTCTTCAAATGCCAAAGAGCAAACGCACAGGCGTGTGTTTCACATCGGAAGGCCGATGCCAGCGGCTAGCAGCCACAGGGAAGGCCAGGGGAAGCCTCTTTACGTAAGCAGCAGCAGCTCTTCCATGCCCAGTTATTTCACGATTAAAGAACAATGAAACCCTGTTCACGCTGAAATACTTACTAGGAGGCCTTGCTGGTCTATTCCTTTCTGACTCAGTTGGCCCCAGTGGTGACTTCCCAGCTGCAGAACAGAGTATTTTGGCACGTGACCATGTTACAGGAGGTGTCTGGTACCGTGCAGGGTGTTTAGGGGGCAAAGATGTGGAAAGGGATTTTGTAGTGGTGTTTTGTAATGCAGGGGAGATGTGGAATGCTGTGCTACTCGCGAGAAGATCAGGTAGGGCTGTTGGAGCTATTGATGCCCATTTATGAGGAGGCAGTTCTAAAGCTACTGGCTTCAGAGTAATTTTGTTTGCGAGGCAGAAAGGTTGACATCCACCAGCTCCAGCTCCTGTTCAGAGAGCTTCTCCACTCTCCCCGTACCAAGGGCTTCTCCCAAGACATTCACCATTGTTCTGAATCGATCCCTGTGGAATAAAAATGTCAGAGAAATGACTCCGCATGTTACCTATAAGGTCTTGCGGTGAGCACGTCACAGTCCCTGGAGTATGCAACTCATCCGGCTCTCTTTGCGATGAGACCACTTTTGGAAGGGTGGGAGGAGAGACTGTGGGGCACAGCAGAAGAGTCTGCGTTGTCCCTTTTTGACACTCCTCAAGCAGAGGAGTGCCTGACCCTGTAGTCTGGCCCAAACCCTGGAGAGCACCTCTGCATTGCAAGGTGATGAGTATCAAATGGGATCATACTTCTTGGAAGGCAATGCAGGTGTTGATGGGGTGCTGAGAGCTTTTGAATCGGATGGGTGTTTTTTCCATGTCTGTATCAAGTGCTACCACACCAATGACTGGAATGCTCCGAGCTTTATGCGGGAGCATGAGTGGGTCGCTATTACAAAACGAGAGGGGGAGCCTTCAGAGTTCATAGTCAAACGCACCACTGGTCCCCAAGGATGTGCTTTTTGGTGTCAGAACCAACGGCATTTGTCTGTATTCCAGAGCAGACACTCTGAAATTGGGCAGAGGCCAGAGGAGGGCCACGAAGGACGATCAAGGGGCTGGAGCATCTCTCTTACGAAGACAGGCTGAGGGACTTGGGGTTGTTGAGTCTGGAGAAGAGAACCCTCTGGGGAGACCTTACAGTGGCTTTCCCATACCTATAGGGGGCCTTCATGAAAGCTGGGGAGGGACTCTTCATCTGAGAGTGCAGTGATAGGACTAGGCGTTAACGGCTTTAAACTGAAAGAGGGTAGATATAGATCCGACATTCGCAGAAAGTTCTTTACTCAGAGGGTGGCGAGTCACTGGAGTAGGCTGGTGGGGCTTTGAGCAACCTGGTCTAGCAGAATGAGTCTGTGGCCATGGCAGGGAGGTTGGACTGAGATGATCTTTAAAGTCCTTTCCAACGCAAACTGTTCCGTGATTCCATGATCTTTAGTGCTGAGAACACATCGATGTTGTAGTTGTTGCTGAGCAGTGCTTGCACAGAGTCGAGGCCTTTTCTGCTTGTCATGCTGCCCTGCCTGTCAGCAGGCTAGGGGTGCACAAGAAGCTGGGAGGGGACCCAGGCAGGACAGCTGACCACAGCTGGGTCAAAAGGGATGTCCCGTACGCTATGACGTTGTGCTCAGCACTAGAAACGGGCACAGAAGTGGTGCGGGGAAGATGTTCACGGTTAGGCTGTTTCTCACGGCTCCTGTGCTGGCTCCCCGCAGGCCGCAGCTTCCCTCGGGGCATATCGACCCTCTCCCTCTGTTCTCCTTTTACGGGCTGCGCTGCAGAGCAGCCTCAGCTCCAGTGCCTGGAAGACCTTCTGCTCCCTTTCTGCTCCTTCTCCTTTTCTTCCTCCTCCTCCTGCTTCTCTTCCTCCTGCTCCTCCTCCTTGTTCTCCTCACACCCCGGTGTTCACGGCTCTGTTTCTCACACTTTTTCTTCCTCACTCCACACTGCTGGGCAGCGTTTTGTCCTTTTTTGCCCTTCCTTTACTACGGTTTCCCTTAGGCGCTGCCATCCTGGCTGCCGGGTTCAGCTGTGCCCTGTGACGGTGCTGCCAGAGCTGGCTGGAACCAGCTTTGTCCAGCACAGGGCTGCCCCGGCTTTTCCTCAGAGGCCGTCGGCGGCCCCCCGGTGCCAGCACTTGGGCACCTACATCTGGTCCAGTTGTATAGAAATGTATATGTTTTTACAGCTGAGCACTTCCTGGTCCAGAGGAAGCGGGCAGCCAATCTGAGGGAGACCTGAGAAGATGAGAGTGTATAAAAAAAACCACACGCACCGAGCCAATCACAGAGCGATGCCAAAACACGTGGATTACGAAGCTTCACAAAATGGCGGCTCCTCAGTGTGGAATGCGGACAGAAAGAAAATGGCGCCTCCCTATGTAGGTAGGTGGGAGGGATTTCCTGTCCTGGCCCATCCCACTTCCTGGCGGGCCGATGGGCAGCGTGGTTCTGCCCTTTATGCACAGCCCTTTCCCCAGCCCGGTACGTAGACCGCCCAAGGCTGTAATCCAGCGGCTTGGAAGAGCTGCATGCCGGAGCTGTAGGCCTGTGGAGCGGCGGCAGCGATGGCAGTGGCAGCATCAGCATCAGTGGTAGCAGCAGCTGTGCCTACTGCGGTGCTCGGTAGCCGAGTGGAAGGAGGTGCTCCTGCTGCGCATCACGCGGGATCAAAGGGGCTTGAAACTGTAAATCCAGGGAGCGGGAGTGGGGTTAGCCGAGAGTTCTGGGGAGGGGTTGTTTGCGCCTTTCAAGGTCGGAAGGCGGACAGTTCCTGTTAGCAGGGAAGATGAGGGAAGAAGTGACCTGCACATCGTGGCTGTGTTTATGCGGTGTGGAGTCCTGTGTCACTGATACAGATAATCTGAGAACGCTTGTGTCCAGGTGTCTTCTTTTCAGAGTGTTGTAAGTTGTCTGTGAGACCCCAGGTGTTTCGGC
Organism: Anser cygnoides; assembly: GCF_040182565.1. Taxonomy (NCBI): domain Eukaryota; kingdom Metazoa; phylum Chordata; class Aves; order Anseriformes; family Anatidae; genus Anser; species Anser cygnoides. The sequence continues at coordinate 83,583,167 of NC_089912.1, read as the reverse complement.
AGGGAAGCGGGGGGTGGAGGGTGGGGTCAACTTTGCCTTCCATGGCTTAAAGCCCCATGCAGTATTGAAAGCGCAGAGTCCAATCCTGCCCTAGCTTCTGCAGGCTCCAAGAGCCTACAGCAACCCAACAACATGTCTCGAAGGCCCAAACTCTGCAGGGTATATTGCGACGGGACATTCTCTAGTGCTCTCCAAAGCTTGCAGGCCGGCAGGCTTTGGAGAAGAGGATGCTTTGCCCAAGCAGGGTGTTTCCATCCGTGGCAAACGTACATACTTGGAATGGTACGTCAGGAGAAGCATCCCTGCACTTAGCGGCACCTTCAGCTTGTGGTTAGGTAGTGGTAGTCATTAGGTAGGTCTCGGTAGCGAATGGATGTCAACGCAGCACCATCAAATCGGAATCTGATTTGTCTAAATTAATAGTGGGCTATTTAGCGCGTGTGTAAAAGCATACCCCCAGCCCAGATCCGCCGTAGTTAAAGGGTTTGCTTGCAGACTCAGTGCTGTGTTTTTGCGAGAACACTGCACTTTGTTGGCAGTAGAGATGAATTCTTGCCAAAGCTACAGCTGGGTGGCTAGTGAAGGTGGCGTAAATGATAAACTGACGCAGTTTTGCTTTTGTTGCCGTAGCTAAAGGAACTCAATATGGAACGGTGAGTAGAGGATGGGAGTTGAAAACAAGAGCGGAGGAGTGAAATTCTTTATTTAGGCCATGTTAGGAACACGATTCAGCACACATCCTAATAGGGCGACTGCATATAATAATGGGGTGTTGGAAGAAGGGTGACTCTAAAAGGCAAAGGAAAGGCAAAGCACAGGTCATACGCTAGTTGTGGAACCTGGTGTTTCTTTTATCTTCTCCGAAGCAAAGCCGTACAAATGCAATCTGTACAAAAACCCAGGGTAAATATGTTCTTGTCAATCGGTTCTCCGTGGCACTCTTCTGATTTGTTTAAATACACAAGTGTAGGCCTTCCTCGTGTTCAGCAGACGGCAGGAACACGAAGGTTTTACGCTACACAGGAGAGCAGATTTAGGTTTACCACCAGCTTTCTTAGGATTACAGAACCGTATATGAGTTTCCATTTACAAGGAAAACACGGCTCTGCGAGGCAAGAGAGTTCTTGCTGCAAGTCCTTCCTGGAGGGAGTGATTTTTGCACCACGGAAATCCGGTATAAAATGTTTTAGAAAATGGAGATTTCCTATGAGGGAATTCTTGGTGCCTCTTATGCTGCCGCAGGCCACCAGAACGCATGACCTTCTGGGTCCAGAAATGCTTCATGAGATGCAGCGTAGCTGCTACGTATGTTGGCACCCTAGTGGTGTCGCAGCTACAAACGTGCCCGTTCAACCGGTGAGCTAAGCCAAGGAGCAAGAAAGCAACCGGTCTGTGTGAAAAGCTTAGCATGACAGTGGCTTCCTTCTCGAACGAGGCACGCCTCCTCTACCCTTCGTACGACATGCGCTTTTGTTTCGTGGAGGAAAGGTTTAGAACTTGCATTATGTGTTGCTTTACAGTCTGCCTTCACGTTCCCGACCTCTGCCTACTTTTGGGCTGGTCAATATTTGGTTAGATTCAAAGCTGAACTACCTTATTCCTGCTTCTGATGGAAATGTACCAGGAGGCCATCAAAGCGGACCAAAGCTGGTGAAGTTTTGCTTTATCAGAACTCTTCAAATGCCAAAGAGCAAACGCACAGGCGTGTGTTTCACATCGGAAGGCCGATGCCAGCGGCTAGCAGCCACAGGGAAGGCCAGGGGAAGCCTCTTTACGTAAGCAGCAGCAGCTCTTCCATGCCCAGTTATTTCACGATTAAAGAACAATGAAACCCTGTTCACGCTGAAATACTTACTAGGAGGCCTTGCTGGTCTATTCCTTTCTGACTCAGTTGGCCCCAGTGGTGACTTCCCAGCTGCAGAACAGAGTATTTTGGCACGTGACCATGTTACAGGAGGTGTCTGGTACCGTGCAGGGTGTTTAGGGGGCAAAGATGTGGAAAGGGATTTTGTAGTGGTGTTTTGTAATGCAGGGGAGATGTGGAATGCTGTGCTACTCGCGAGAAGATCAGGTAGGGCTGTTGGAGCTATTGATGCCCATTTATGAGGAGGCAGTTCTAAAGCTACTGGCTTCAGAGTAATTTTGTTTGCGAGGCAGAAAGGTTGACATCCACCAGCTCCAGCTCCTGTTCAGAGAGCTTCTCCACTCTCCCCGTACCAAGGGCTTCTCCCAAGACATTCACCATTGTTCTGAATCGATCCCTGTGGAATAAAAATGTCAGAGAAATGACTCCGCATGTTACCTATAAGGTCTTGCGGTGAGCACGTCACAGTCCCTGGAGTATGCAACTCATCCGGCTCTCTTTGCGATGAGACCACTTTTGGAAGGGTGGGAGGAGAGACTGTGGGGCACAGCAGAAGAGTCTGCGTTGTCCCTTTTTGACACTCCTCAAGCAGAGGAGTGCCTGACCCTGTAGTCTGGCCCAAACCCTGGAGAGCACCTCTGCATTGCAAGGTGATGAGTATCAAATGGGATCATACTTCTTGGAAGGCAATGCAGGTGTTGATGGGGTGCTGAGAGCTTTTGAATCGGATGGGTGTTTTTTCCATGTCTGTATCAAGTGCTACCACACCAATGACTGGAATGCTCCGAGCTTTATGCGGGAGCATGAGTGGGTCGCTATTACAAAACGAGAGGGGGAGCCTTCAGAGTTCATAGTCAAACGCACCACTGGTCCCCAAGGATGTGCTTTTTGGTGTCAGAACCAACGGCATTTGTCTGTATTCCAGAGCAGACACTCTGAAATTGGGCAGAGGCCAGAGGAGGGCCACGAAGGACGATCAAGGGGCTGGAGCATCTCTCTTACGAAGACAGGCTGAGGGACTTGGGGTTGTTGAGTCTGGAGAAGAGAACCCTCTGGGGAGACCTTACAGTGGCTTTCCCATACCTATAGGGGGCCTTCATGAAAGCTGGGGAGGGACTCTTCATCTGAGAGTGCAGTGATAGGACTAGGCGTTAACGGCTTTAAACTGAAAGAGGGTAGATATAGATCCGACATTCGCAGAAAGTTCTTTACTCAGAGGGTGGCGAGTCACTGGAGTAGGCTGGTGGGGCTTTGAGCAACCTGGTCTAGCAGAATGAGTCTGTGGCCATGGCAGGGAGGTTGGACTGAGATGATCTTTAAAGTCCTTTCCAACGCAAACTGTTCCGTGATTCCATGATCTTTAGTGCTGAGAACACATCGATGTTGTAGTTGTTGCTGAGCAGTGCTTGCACGGAGTCGAGGCCTTTTCTGCTTGTCATGCTGCCCTGCCTGTCAGCAGGCTAGGGGTGCACAAGAAGCTGGGAGGGGACCCAGGCAGGACAGCTGACCACAGCTGGGTCAAAAGGGATGTCCCGTACGCTATGACGTTGTGCTCAGCACTAGAAACGGGCACAGAAGTGGTGCGGGGAAGATGTTCACGGTTAGGCTGTTTCTCACGGCTCCTGTGCTGGCTCCCCGCAGGCCGCAGCTTCCCTCGGGGCATATCGACCCTCTCCCTCTGTTCTCCTTTTACGGGCTGCGCTGCAGAGCAGCCTCAGCTCCAGTGCCTGGAAGACCTTCTGCTCCCTTTCTGCTCCTTCTCCTTTTCTTCCTCCTCCTCCTGCTTCTCTTCCTCCTGCTCCTCCTCCTTGTTCTCCTCACACCCCGGTGTTCACGGCTCTGTTTCTCACACTTTTTCTTCCTCACTCCACACTGCTGGGCAGCGTTTTGTCCTTTTTTGCCCTTCCTTTACTACGGTTTCCCTTAGGCGCTGCCATCCTGGCTGCCGGGTTCAGCTGTGCCCTGTGACGGTGCTGCCAGAGCTGGCTGGAACCAGCTTTGTCCAGCACAGGGCTGCCCCGGCTTTTCCTCAGAGGCCGTCGGCGGCCCCCCGGTGCCAGCACTTGGGCACCTACATCTGGTCCAGTTGTATAGAAATGTATATGTTTTTACAGCTGAGCACTTCCTGGTCCAGAGGAAGCGGGCAGCCAATCTGAGGGAGACCTGAGAAGATGAGAGTGTATAAAAAAAACCACACGCACCGAGCCAATCACAGAGCGATGCCAAAACACGTGGATTACGAAGCTTCACAAAATGGCGGCTCCTCAGTGTGGAATGCGGACAGAAAGAAAATGGCGCCTCCCTATGTAGGTAGGTGGGAGGGATTTCCTGTCCTGGCCCATCCCACTTCCTGGCGGGCCGATGGGCAGCGTGGTTCTGCCCTTTATGCACAGCCCTTTCCCCAGCCCGGTACGTAGACCGCCCAAGGCTGTAATCCAGCGGCTTGGAAGAGCTGCATGCCGGAGCTGTAGGCCTGTGGAGCGGCGGCAGCGATGGCAGTGGCAGCATCAGCATCAGTGGTAGCAGCAGCTGTGCCTACTGCGGTGCTCGGTAGCCGAGTGGAAGGAGGTGCTCCTGCTGCGCATCACGCGGGATCAAAGGGGCTTGAAACTGTAAATCCAGGGAGCGGGAGTGGGGTTAGCCGAGAGTTCTGGGGAGGGGTTGTTTGCGCCTTTCAAGGTCGGAAGGCGGACAGTTCCTGTTAGCAGGGAAGATGAGGGAAGAAGTGACCTGCACATCGTGGCTGTGTTTATGCGGTGTGGAGTCCTGTGTCACTGATACAGATAATCTGAGAACGCTTGTGTCCAGGTGTCTTCTTTTCAGAGTGTTGTAAGTTGTCTGTGAGACCCCAGGTGTTTCGGCAGGGAAGCGGGGGGTGGAGGGTGGGGTCAACTTTGCCTTCCATGGCTTAAAGCCCCATGCAGTATTGAAAGCGCAGAGTCCAATCCTGCCCTAGCTTCTGCAGGCTCCAAGAGCCTACAGCAACCCAACAACATGTCTTGAAGGCCCAAACTCTGCAGGGTATATTGCGACGGGACATTCTCTAGTGCTCTCCAAAGCTTGCAGGCCGGCAGGCTTTGGAGAAGAGGATGCTTTGCCCAAGCAGGGTGTTTCCATCCGTGGCAAACGTACATACTTGGAATGGTACGTCAGGAGAAGCATCCCTGCACTTAGCGGCACCTTCAGCTTGTGGTTAGGTAGTGGTAGTCATTAGGTAGGTCTCGGTAGCGAATGGATGTCAACGCAGCACCATCAAATCGGAATCTGATTTGTCTAAATTAATAGTGGGCTATTTAGCGCGTGTGTAAAAGCATACCCCCAGCCCAGATCCGCCGTAGTTAAAGGGTTTGCTTGCAGACTCAGTGCTGTGTTTTTGCGAGAACACTGCACTTTGTTGGCAGTAGAGATGAATTCTTGCCAAAGCTACAGCTGGGTGGCTAGTGAAGGTGGCGTAAATGATAAACTGACGCAGTTTTGCTTTTGTTGCCGTAGCTAAAGGAACTCAATATGGAACGGTGAGTAGAGGATGGGAGTTGAAAACAAGAGCGGAGGAGTGAAATTCTTTATTTAGGCCATGTTAGGAACACGATTCAGCACACATCCTAATAGGGCGACTGCATATAATAATGGGGTGTTGGAAGAAGGGTGACTCTAAAAGGCAAAGGAAAGGCAAAGCACAGGTCATACGCTAGTTGTGGAACCTGGTGTTTCTTTTATCTTCTCCGAAGCAAAGCCGTACAAATGCAATCTGTACAAAAACCCAGGGTAAATATGTTCTTGTCAATCGGTTCTCCGTGGCACTCTTCTGATTTGTTTAAATACACAAGTGTAGGCCTTCCTCGTGTTCAGCAGACGGCAGGAACACGAAGGTTTTACGCTACACAGGAGAGCAGATTTAGGTTTACCACCAGCTTTCTTAGGATTACAGAACCGTATATGAGTTTCCATTTACAAGGAAAACACGGCTCTGCGAGGCAAGAGAGTTCTTGCTGCAAGTCCTTCCTGGAGGGAGTGATTTTTGCACCACGGAAATCCGGTATAAAATGTTTTAGAAAATGGAGATTTCCTATGAGGGAATTCTTGGTGCCTCTTATGCTGCCGCAGGCCACCAGAACGCATGACCTTCTGGGTCCAGAAATGCTTCATGAGATGCAGCGTAGCTGCTACGTATGTTGGCACCCTAGTGGTGTCGCAGCTACAAACGTGCCCGTTCAACCGGTGAGCTAAGCCAAGGAGCAAGAAAGCAACCGGTCTGTGTGAAAAGCTTAGCATGACAGTGGCTTCCTTCTCGAACGAGGCACGCCTCCTCTACCCTTCGTACGACATGCGCTTTTGTTTCGTGGAGGAAAGGTTTAGAACTTGCATTATGTGTTGCTTTACAGTCTGCCTTCACGTTCCCGACCTCTGCCTACTTTTGGGCTGGTCAATATTTGGTTAGATTCAAAGCTGAACTACCTTATTCCTGCTTCTGATGGAAATGTACCAGGAGGCCATCAAAGCGGACCAAAGCTGGTGAAGTTTTGCTTTATCAGAACTCTTCAAATGCCAAAGAGCAAACGCACAGGCGTGTGTTTCACATCGGAAGGCCGATGCCAGCGGCTAGCAGCCACAGGGAAGGCCAGGGGAAGCCTCTTTACGTAAGCAGCAGCAGCTCTTCCATGCCCAGTTATTTCACGATTAAAGAACAATGAAACCCTGTTCACGCTGAAATACTTACTAGGAGGCCTTGCTGGTCTATTCCTTTCTGACTCAGTTGGCCCCAGTGGTGACTTCCCAGCTGCAGAACAGAGTATTTTGGCACGTGACCATGTTACAGGAGGTGTCTGGTACCGTGCAGGGTGTTTAGGGGGCAAAGATGTGGAAAGGGATTTTGTAGTGGTGTTTTGTAATGCAGGGGAGATGTGGAATGCTGTGCTACTCGCGAGAAGATCAGGTAGGGCTGTTGGAGCTATTGATGCCCATTTATGAGGAGGCAGTTCTAAAGCTACTGGCTTCAGAGTAATTTTGTTTGCGAGGCAGAAAGGTTGACATCCACCAGCTCCAGCTCCTGTTCAGAGAGCTTCTCCACTCTCCCCGTACCAAGGGCTTCTCCCAAGACATTCACCATTGTTCTGAATCGATCCCTGTGGAATAAAAATGTCAGAGAAATGACTCCGCATGTTACCTATAAGGTCTTGCGGTGAGCACGTCACAGTCCCTGGAGTATGCAACTCATCCGGCTCTCTTTGCGATGAGACCACTTTTGGAAGGGTGGGAGGAGAGACTGTGGGGCACAGCAGAAGAGTCTGCGTTGTCCCTTTTTGACACTCCTCAAGCAGAGGAGTGCCTGACCCTGTAGTCTGGCCCAAACCCTGGAGAGCACCTCTGCATTGCAAGGTGATGAGTATCAAATGGGATCATACTTCTTGGAAGGCAATGCAGGTGTTGATGGGGTGCTGAGAGCTTTTGAATCGGATGGGTGTTTTTTCCATGTCTGTATCAAGTGCTACCACACCAATGACTGGAATGCTCCGAGCTTTATGCGGGAGCATGAGTGGGTCGCTATTACAAAACGAGAGGGGGAGCCTTCAGAGTTCATAGTCAAACGCACCACTGGTCCCCAAGGATGTGCTTTTTGGTGTCAGAACCAACGGCATTTGTCTGTATTCCAGAGCAGACACTCTGAAATTGGGCAGAGGCCAGAGGAGGGCCACGAAGGACGATCAAGGGGCTGGAGCATCTCTCTTACGAAGACAGGCTGAGGGACTTGGGGTTGTTGAGTCTGGAGAAGAGAACCCTCTGGGGAGACCTTACAGTGGCTTTCCCATACCTATAGGGGGCCTTCATGAAAGCTGGGGAGGGACTCTTCATCTGAGAGTGCAGTGATAGGACTAGGCGTTAACGGCTTTAAACTGAAAGAGGGTAGATATAGATCCGACATTCGCAGAAAGTTCTTTACTCAGAGGGTGGCGAGTCACTGGAGTAGGCTGGTGGGGCTTTGAGCAACCTGGTCTAGCAGAATGAGTCTGTGGCCATGGCAGGGAGGTTGGACTGAGATGATCTTTAAAGTCCTTTCCAACGCAAACTGTTCCGTGATTCCATGATCTTTAGTGCTGAGAACACATCGATGTTGTAGTTGTTGCTGAGCAGTGCTTGCACGGAGTCGAGGCCTTTTCTGCTTGTCATGCTGCCCTGCCTGTCAGCAGGCTAGGGGTGCACAAGAAGCTGGGAGGGGACCCAGGCAGGACAGCTGACCACAGCTGGGTCAAAAGGGATGTCCCGTACGCTATGACGTTGTGCTCAGCACTAGAAACGGGCACAGAAGTGGTGCGGGGAAGATGTTCACGGTTAGGCTGTTTCTCACGGCTCCTGTGCTGGCTCCCCGCAGGCCGCAGCTTCCCTCGGGGCATATCGACCCTCTCCCTCTGTTCTCCTTTTACGGGCTGCGCTGCAGAGCAGCCTCAGCTCCAGTGCCTGGAAGACCTTCTGCTCCCTTCCTGCTCCTTCTCCTTTTCTTCCTCCTCCTCCTGCTTCTCTTCCTCCTGCTCCTCCTCCTTGTTCTCCTCACACCCCGGTGTTCACGGCTCTGTTTCTCACACTTTTTCTTCCTCACTCCGCACTGCTGGGCAGCGTTTTGTCCTTTTTTGCCCTTCCTTTACTACGGTTTCCCTTAGGCGCTGCCATCCTGGCTGCCGGGTTCAACTGTGCCCTGTGACGGTGCTGCCAGAGCTGGCTGGAACCAGCTTTGTCCAGCACAGGGCTGCCCCGGCTTTTCCTCAGAGGCCGTCGGCGGCCCCCCGGTGCCAGCACTTGGGCACCTACATCTGGTCCAGTTGTATAGAAATGTATATGTTTTTACAGCTGAGCACTTCCTGGTCCAGAGGAAGCGGGCAGCCAATCTGAGGGAGACCTGAGAAGATGAGAGTGTATAAAAAAAAACACACGCACCGAGCCAATCACAGAGCGATGCCAAAACACGTGGATTACGAAGCTTCACAAAATGGCGGCTCCTCAGTGTGGAATGCGGACAGAAAGAAAATGGCGCCTCCCTATGTAGGTAGGTGGGAGGGATTTCCTGTCCTGGCCCATCCCACTTCCTGGCGGGCCGATGGGCAGCGTGGTTCTGCCCTTTATGCACAGCCCTTTCCCCAGCCCGGTACGTAGACCGCCCAAGGCTGTAATCCAGCGGCTTGGAAGAGCTGCATGCCGGAGCTGTAGGCCTGTGGAGCGGCGGCAGCGATGGCAGTGGCAGCATCAGCATCAGTGGTAGCAGCAGCTGTGCCTACTGCGGTGCTCAGTAGCCGAGTGGAAGGAGGTGCTCCTGCTGCGCATCACGCGGGATCAAAGGGGCTTGAAACTGTAAATCCAGGGAGCGGGAGTGGGGTTAGCCGAGAGTTCTGGGGAGGGGTTTTTTGCGCCTTTCAAGGTCGGAAGGCGGACAGGTCCTGTTAGCAAGGAAGATGAGGGAAGAAGTGACCTGCACATCGTGGCTGTGTTTATGCGGTGTGGAGTCCTGTGTCACTGATACAGATAATCTGAGAACGCTTGTGTCCAGGTGTCTTCTTTTCAGAGTGTTGTAAGTTGTCTGTGAGACCCCAGGTGTTTCGGCAGGGAAGCGGGGGGTGGAGGGTGGGGTCAACTTTGCCTTCCATGGCTTAAAGCCCCATGCAGTATTGAAAGCGCAGAGTCCAATCCTGCCCTAGCTTCTGCAGGCTCCAAGAGCCTACAGCAACCCAACAACATGTCTCGAAGGCCCAAACTCTGCAGGGTATATTGCGACGGGACATTCTCTAGTGCTCTCCAAAGCTTGCAGGCCAGCAGGCTTTGGAGAAGAGGATGCTTTGCCCAAGCAGGGTGTTTCCATCCGTGGCAAACGTACATACTTGGAATGGTACGTCAGGAGAAGCATCCCTGCACTTAGCGGCACCTTCAGCTTGTGGTTAGGTAGTGGTAGTCATTAGGTAGGTCTCGGTAGCGAATGGATGTCAACGCAGCACCATCAAATCGGAATCTGATTTGTCTAAATTAATAGTGGGCTATTTAGCGCGTGTGTAAAAGCATACCCCCAGCCCAGATCCGCCGTAGTTAAAGGGTTTGCTTGCAGACTCAGTGCTGTGTTTTTGCGAGAACACTGCACTTTGTTGGCAGTAGAGATGAATTCTTGCCAAAGCTACAGCTGGGTGGCTAGTGAAGGTGGCGTAAATGATAAACTGACGCAGTTTTGCTTTTGTTGCCGTAGCTAAAGGAACTCAATATGGAACGGTGAGTAGAGGATGGGAGTTGAAAACAAGAGCGGAGGAGTGAAATTCTTTATTTAGGCCATGTTAGGAACACGATTCAGCACACATCCTAATAGGGCGACTGCATATAATAATGGGGTGTTGGAAGAAGGGTGACTCTAAAAGGCAAAGGAAAGGCAAAGCACAGGTCATACGCTAGTTGTGGAACCTGGTGTTTCTTTTATCTTCTCCGAAGCAAAGCCGTACAAATGCAATCTGTACAAAAACCCAGGGTAAATATGTTCTTGTCAATCGGTTCTCCGTGGCACTCTTCTGATTTGTTTAAATACACAAGTGTAGGCCTTCCTCGTGTTCAGCAGACGGCAGGAACACGAAGGTTTTACGCTACACAGGAGAGCAGATTTAGGTTTACCACCAGCTTTCTTAGGATTACAGAACCGTATATGAGTTTCCATTTACAAGGAAAACACGGCTCTGCGAGGCAAGAGAGTTCTTGCTGCAAGTCCTTCCTGGAGGGAGTGATTTTTGCACCACGGAAATCCGGTATAAAATGTTTTAGAAAATGGAGATTTCCTATGAGGGAATTCTTGGTGCCTCTTATGCTGCCGCAGGCCACCAGAACGCATGACCTTCTGGGTCCAGAAATGCTTCATGAGATGCAGCGTAGCTGCTACGTATGTTGGCACCCTAGTGGTGTCGCAGCTACAAACGTGCCCGTTCAACCGGTGAGCTAAGCCAAGGAGCAAGAAAGCAACCGGTCTGTGTGAAAAGCTTAGCATGACAGTGGCTTCCTTCTCGAACGAGGCACGCCTCCTCTACCCTTCGTACGACATGCGCTTTTGTTTCGTGGAGGAAAGGTTTAGAACTTGCATTATGTGTTGCTTTACAGTCTGCCTTCACGTTCCCGACCTCTGCCTACTTTTGGGCTGGTCAATATTTGGTTAGATTCAAAGCTGAACTACCTTATTCCTGCTTCTGATGGAAATGTACCAGGAGGCCATCAAAGCGGACCAAAGCTGGTGAAGTTTTGCTTTATCAGAACTCTTCAAATGCCAAAGAGCAAACGCACAGGCGTGTGTTTCACATCGGAAGGCCGATGCCAGCGGCTAGCAGCCACAGGGAAGGCCAGGGGAAGCCTCTTTACGTAAGCAGCAGCAGCTCTTCCATGCCCAGTTATTTCACGATTAAAGAACAATGAAACCCTGTTCACGCTGAAATACTTACTAGGAGGCCTTGCTGGTCTATTCCTTTCTGACTCAGTTGGCCCCAGTGGTGACTTCCCAGCTGCAGAACAGAGTATTTTGGCACGTGACCATGTTACAGGAGGTGTCTGGTACCGTGCAGGGTGTTTAGGGGGCAAAGATGTGGAAAGGGATTTTGTAGTGGTGTTTTGTAATGCAGGGGAGATGTGGAATGCTGTGCTACTCGCGAGAAGATCAGGTAGGGCTGTTGGAGCTATTGATGCCCATTTATGAGGAGGCAGTTCTAAAGCTACTGGCTTCAGAGTAATTTTGTTTGCGAGGCAGAAAGGTTGACATCCACCAGCTCCAGCTCCTGTTCAGAGAGCTTCTCCACTCTCCCCGTACCAAGGGCTTCTCCCAAGACATTCACCATTGTTCTGAATCGATCCCTGTGGAATAAAAATGTCAGAGAAATGACTCCGCATGTTACCTATAAGGTCTTGCGGTGAGCACGTCACAGTCCCTGGAGTATGCAACTCATCCGGCTCTCTTTGCAATGAGACCACTTTTGGAAGGGTGGGAGGAGAGACTGCGAGGCACAGCAGAAGAGTCTGCGTTGTCCGTTTTTGACACTCCTCAAGCAGAGGAGTGCCTGACCCTGTAGTCTGGCCCAAACCCTGGAGAGCACCTCTGCATTGCAAGGTGATGAGTATCAAATGGGATCATACTTCTTGGAAGGCAATGCAGGTGTTGATGGGGTGCTGAGAGCTTTTGAATCGGATGGGTGTTTTTTCCATGTCTGTACCAAGTGCTACCACACCAATGACTGGAATGCTCCGAGCTTTATGCGGGAGCATGAGTGGGTCGCTATTACAAAACGAGAGGGGGAGCCTTCAGAGTTCATAGTCAAACGCACCACTGGTCCCCAAGGATGCGCTTTTTGGTGTCAGAACCAACGGCATTTGTCTGTATTCCAGAGCAGACACTCTGAAATTGGGTAGCAGCATTTTCACTGGTATGTGTTGACATACAGGGAGGGCCACAAGTTTTTCATCACAATGCTGAAAGTTGAGAGGGTTCTTATCATAATTTCTGCTACAAGCATAATTTGGATAGCTGTTTGAAAATGAAGTTTTGCTGGCTTAACACTTCTGTGCCCATCTGGTCTGCGGGCTATGTGGCATTGGCTGTAAGCAATTCCTCAGCGTACCTTAAGCATGTTCCAGGTGCCACCTGCACTTTCTTCACCAGCGGTGAGGCAGCTGTAATAACCAGTTTCTGCTTCCAGGGAGCTGGCCAAGCCTGTCTGTGCTGTGTGTCAGCTTAATTTCTACATTCACGCTGTTCTATACAGGCTTGTCTTGAAAGACTGACGACCATGGAGAGGTCCGAATCGTTCACTCATGGTTAGGGCTGTCAGAGCCCAGTGTTTCCTGAATTGCCGATGCCATCCAATGTGACCGCTTCCTGCTGCGCGCCTGTGTCTTTGTAGAGCAGCCACACGGAGAAGTGCATGGACAGCACATCATGGCCGTAGTTGAGAAGCATCCCAGTGCAGATGCGGTAGGAGTAGCTGTTGTTGCTCTGGCTTATCATTCAGTTCCCCGGCCTGACATCCATCTGGCTGCAAGTAGAAGCCAGAGGGAAACTCACAAGGCTCACAGCCTTACCAGTACGCAGGTTGGACCTGTCAGCTTTTATAAGCTTCCAGGAAAGGTGCAGCTGTGTGTTGAAGTACCTTGAGTGGTGCTTTCAACGTGTAGATAAACGATGTCCAACCCCCCTTTTAGCGGTGGGATGGTCTTTCTAAGAAGGCTGCTGAATTTTCCTCCAAGACTGACGTCATGCATCATAGTAATGCCTTGAACACTCAAGAGACCGTTGCCACACTGGGCTCTGTATACATCCACCTTCAAAGGTGGCTCCACGTAATTTTTCACCAGTACCACTTTGACGTGGCTTCCTAAAAGATCAGATACTTCTGGGCCAAAGACGCAGCTTCACAATGACCTTCCCAGAGCAAAATGAGATGTTCTTCTTCTAGTCGATCTTTATTCCAAGGCTAATTATGTTGATGTGCTGCTGGTGATCCACATCGTATCATACGTCTCTGTAGGGCTCTTTTTGCTATTACCCCCGGCTGGAACGCAGCACGGTAATGGAATTGCAAAGTCCCCAACAAATTGGTGCTCTGCAAACTATTCTGTAATTCTGTGATTGTGACTGTTGAGAACACATCAATGTTGTACGTGTTCCGAGCAGTGCTTGCACAGAGTCGAGGCCTTTTCTGCTTGTCATGCTGACCTGCCAGTTAGCAGGCTAGGGGTGCACAAGAAGCTGGGAGGGGATACAGGCAGGACAGCTGACCACAGCTGGATCTAAAGGGATGTCCCATACGCTGTGATACTGTGCTCAGCAAGAGAAACTGGGGGACAGAGGTGGTGCAGGGAAGATGTTCACAGTTACGGTGTTTCTCACAGCTCCTGTGCTGGCTCCCTGCAGGCTGCAGCTTCCGTCGGGGCTCGTCAACTTGCTCCCTCTATTCTCCTTTTACGGTTTGTGCTACAGAGCAGTCTCAGTTCCAGCGCCTGGAGCACCTCTTGCTCCTCCTGCCCTTCCTTCTGTCCTCCTCCTTCTCCTTTTCTTCCTCCTCCTCCTGCTCGTCCTCTTTGTTCTCCTCACACCCTGGTGTTCACGGCTCTGTTTCTCACACTTTTTCTTCCTCACTCCGCACTGCTGGGCAGCGTTTTGCTTTCTATGCCCTTTCGTAACCATGGTTTCCCTTAGGCGCTGTCGTCTTGGCTGCTGGACTCAACTGTGCCCTGTGACAATTCTGCCAGAACTGTCTGGAACAGGCTTTGTTTGGCACAGGGCAGCCCCAGTTTTTCTTCAGAGGCTGTCGGAGGGCCCTCAGTGCCAGCACCTGGGCACCTACATCTGGTCCAGTTGTATAGAGATGTATGTCTTTTTACAGCTGAGCACTTCCTGGTCCAGAGGAAGCAGGCAGCCAATCAGAGGGAGACCTGAGAAGATGACAGCGTTTAAAAAAAAAAAACAAAAAACCACCGAGCCAATCACAGAGCAAAGCCAAAACAGGTGGATTATGAAGCTTCATGAAATGGCGGCTCCTTGGCGTGGAACACGGACTGAACCAAAATGGAGCCTCCCTATGTAGGTAGGTGGAAGGGATTTCCGGTCCTGCCCATCCCAGAGGTGGGCGGGCCAATGGGCAGTGTAGTCCTGCCCTTCACCCACGGCCCTTTCCCCGCCCACAGCATGCAGACTGCCCAGCGCTGCCATCTGCTGGCTTGAAAGAGCTGCAGACTGGAGGTGCAGCTCTGTGGAGCAGCGAGAGTGGGGGCAGTGGCAGCAGCAGCAGCAGTGAAGGCAGCATCTGCGCCTACTGCGGTGCTTGGCATCTCCGCGGCCAAGTGGAAGGAGGTGCTTCTACTGCGCATCACGTGTAATCAAAGGGGCTTGAAACTGTAAATCTGGGGAGTGGGAGTGGGGCTAGCCGTGAGATCTGGGAAGGGGTTGTTTGCGCTTTTCAAGATTGGAAGGCGGCCAGTTCCTGCGCTTAGCAAGAAAGAGGAGGGAAGAAGTGACCTGCACATCGTGGCTGTTTTTATGTGGTGCGATGTCCTGTGTCACTGATACAGATGCCCTGTGAATGCTTGTGTCCAAGTGTCTTCTTTTCTGAGTGTCGCAAGTCACCTATGAGTCCCCAGGTCTTCCAGCAGGGATGCATGGGGGCTTAACTTTGCCTTCCATGACTTAAAGCCAAAGCTACTGCTGGGTGGCTAGTGCAGGTGATCTAAATGATAAACTCACACAGTTTTGGTTTTCTTGCCATAGCTAAAGGAACTCAATATTCAATGATGAGTATGTTCCTGTGGTGAAGGTACATACTTGGAATGGTGTATCAGGAAGAGCATCCTTGCATTTAACAGCACCTGCACCTTGTGGTTATGTAGTGGTCGTCGTTAGGTAGGTCAGGGTACTGAATGGGTGTCAACACATCACCATCAAATCAGCGTGCTCTCTGTGGGCTGCAGCTTCCCTCAGGACACATCGTCCTGCTCTGACATTTTCTGTTGCAGAAGCGGCGCTGCATTGAAAAATTGTTTCTGGCGCCTCCTGGTTTTTCTCCTTGTCCTGCCCCTCCTCCTGATCCTCCTTTTGCTCCTCCTTCTCTTCCTCCTGCACCTCCTTCCACTCCTCATGCTCCTCCTGAACGTCAAGCCCCTCATCTGACTCCTCACTCCCGATCCTAATTTACCCTTGGTTTTGCACATCTCTTTCCTACACATTGTCCATATCACTATCCATTGCTGAGCAGAATTTTTTCCTTTTAGGCACTCCTTTCAAATAATCTTTCTCCAGAAGACCCACCTTCAGGGCTACTAGTATCTGCTCTAATATGAGGCATTGCCACGTGTATCAGCAGTGTAATCATGGGTCTTATTCTGGTTTGAGCCACACAGCAGCATAGTCCTAAGCTTCACTGATGACCCCTTCCCCACCCTGCCACGCGGTGTATGCCCAGCGCCTCCAGCTGGTGGCTTGGAAGAGCTGCAGGCTGCAGACCTGGCTCTGTGGAGCTGCACTAGCAGCAGAAACAGCAGCTGCGCCTGCTGCAGTGTTCATGATCTGACCGGCCGCTTGGTAGCAGGTGTTCCGCAGCATATCACGCATAGCCAAGCGGGCCTGCAACTGTGAATTCAGGCAGTGGAAAGGGTTTAGCTGTCAGCTTTGGTGGAGGGCGTGTTGGCGCATTTTACTATAACAAGGTGGACTGTTCCTGCTCTTTGCAGGGGATGTGAGAATACGAATGGCCTGCACATCGTGACTGTGCCTATGGGGTTTGAAGTCCTGTGGCACTGATGTCTCGTGCATGCTTCTGTCAAGGTGCCTTTTTTTTTTTCTCAGTGTTACAAGTCAGCTCTAAGTCTGCTCAGGTATTTCAGCAGGGATGCGTGAGGGGCTAACCTTGCCTTTCGTGGCTTAAAGCCACACATATATACTGAAGATGCAGGGCCAAAGTTGCCTGAGTTTCCACAGCCTCCAAGAGGGTACAGCAACGTAACAACAGGGCTCAAAGGCCCAGACTCTGCAGGGGCTCTTCTGATGGGACATGTTCTAAAAAGAGACTGCAAAGCTGCTAGAGCAGAAGGCAGTGCAGGACGGCTTGCTTTGCCCATGCACAGTGCCCTGCAGGCTCTTGCGCTTGCTCTCTGCGAGACGCATCTTCCCTCAGGACACACTGACCTCCTCCGGCGTGGTCTCTTGCACTGGCTGCGCGGCATTAAGGAATGGTTTCTGGTGGCTGGAAGACCTCCTGCTCTTTCTCCTCCTCCTGCTCCTCCTCCTGCTCCTCCTTCTCTTCCTCCTGCCCCTCCTTCTCCTCCTCTTGTGCCTCCTGACCCTCCAAACCCCTCATCCCCTTCCTTCCTCCCGCTCCGACTCTCACCTTAGCGTTTGCACAGCTGTTTCTCACACTTTTTCCTCCTCACCCCAAAACTGCTGAGCAGAATTTTGCCCTTTTTGAGTGCCCTTTCAGGACATCCTTTCTCCCGAGGCCCCGCCTACTTGGCGGCTAGGCTCTGCCATACATTGCGGCAGTGCCGCTGGTAACAGCAGTGTCAGCATTGGGCCGATCCTGGTGTTTACTCAGAGCCACCGGCAGCCCCCGGTGCCAGCACCTGAGCATACACCCGGTACGGGTCTATAGAAACGTCTATATACCTACATCTGAGCACCTCCCAGTCTGGAAGCAGGCACCCAGTCAGAGGGAGGCCTGAGAAGACGACAGGGTTTTAATAAGAAATGCCACTAAGCCAATCAGAGAGCGGTATGAAAACAGGTGGGTTGGGTCCTTTCACAAAATGGCGGCTCCTCACTGTGGAATGCGGACTGAAACAAAATGGTGCCCGCCGCTGTGGGTGGGTGGGAGGGATTGCCTGTCCTGGCCCATCCCACCTCCGGGAGAGCCACTCAGCAGCGTAGTCGTGCCCTTCCCAAATGGCCCTTTCCCCGCCCTGCCACGCGGTGTATGCCCAGCGCCTCCAGCTGGTGGCTTGGAAGAGCTGCAGGCTGCAGACCTGGCTCTGTGGAGCTGCACTAGCAGCAGAAGCAGCAGCTGCGCCTGCTGCAGTGTTCATGATCTGACCGGCCGCTTGGTAGCAGGTGTTCCGCAGCATATCACGCATAGCCAAGCGGGCCTGCAACTGTGAATTCGGGCAGTGGAAAGGGTTTAGCTGTCAGCTTTGGTGGAGGGCGTGTTGGCGCATTTTACTATAACAAGGTGGACTGTTCCTGCTCTTTGCAGGGGATGTGAGAATACGAATGGCCTGCACATTGTGACTGTGCCTATGGGGTTTGAAGTCCTGTGGCACTGATGTCTCGTGCATGCTTCTGTCAAGGTGCCTTTTTTTTTTTCTCAGTGTTACAAGTCAGCTCTAAGTCTGCTCAGGTATTTCAGCAGGGATGCGTGAGGGGCTAACCTTGCCTTTCGTGGCTTAAAGCCACACATAGTACTGAAGATGCAGGGCCAAAGTTGCCTGAGTTTCCACAGCCTCCAAGAGGGTACAGCAACGTAACAACAGGGCTCAAAGGCCCAGACTCTGCAGGGGCTCTTCTGATGGGACATGTTCTAAAAAGGGACTGCAAAGCTGCTAGAGCAGAAGGCAGTGCAGGATGGCTTGCTTTGCCCCTGCACGGTGCCCTGCAGGCTCTTGCGCTTGCTCTCTGCGAGACGCATCTTCCCTCAGGACACACTGACCTCCTCCGGCGTGGTCTCTTGCACTGGCTGCGCGGCATTAAGGAATGGTTTCTGGTGGCTGGAAGACCTCCTGCTCTTTCTCCTCCTCATGTTCCTCCTCCTGCTCCTCCTCCTGCTCCTCCTTCTCTTCCTCCTTCCCCTCCTTCTCCTCCTCTTGTGCCTCCTGACCCTCCAAACCCCTCATCCCCTTCCTTCCTCCCGCTCCGACTCTCACCTTAGCGTTTGCACAGCTGTTTCTCACACTTTTTCCTCCTCACCCCAAAACTGCTGAGCAGAATTTTGCCCTTTTTGAGTGCCCTTTCAGGACATCCTTTCTCCCGAGGCCCCGCCTACTTGGCGGCTAGGCTCTGCCATACATTGCGGCAGTGCCGCTGGTAACAGCAGTGTCAGCATTGGGCCGATCCTGGTGTTTACTCAGAGCCACCGGCAGCCCCCGCTGCCAGCACCTGAGCATACACCCGGTACGGGTCTATAGAAACGTCTATATACCTACATCTGAGCACCTCCCAGTCTGGAAGCAGGCACCCAGTCAGAGGGAGGCCTGAGAAGACGACAGGGTTTTAATAAGAAATGCCACTAAGCCAATCAGAGAGCGGTATGAAAAGAGGTGGGTTGGGTCCTTTCACAAAATGGCGGCTCCTCACTGTGGAATGCGGACTGAAACAAAATGGTGCCCGCCGCTGTGGGTGGGTGGGAGGGATTGCCTGTCCTGGCCCATCCCACCTCCGGGAGAGCCACTCAGCAGCGTAGTCGTGCCCTTCCCAAATGGCCCTTTCCCCGCCCTGCCACGCGGTGTATGCCCAGCGCCTCCAGCTGGTGGCTTGGAAGAGCTGCAGGCTGCAGACCTGGCTCTGTGGAGCTGCACTAGCAGCAGAAACAGCAGCTGCGCCTGCTGCAGTGTTCATGATCTGACCGGCCGCTTGGTAGCAGGTGTTCCGCAGCATATCACGCATAGCCAAGCGGGCCTGCAACTGTGAATTCAGGCAGTGGAAAGGGTTTAGCTGTCAGCTTTGGTGGAGGGCGTGTTGGCGCATTTCACTATAACAAGGTGGACTGTTCCTGCTCTTTGCAGGGGATGTGAGAATACGAATGGCCTGCACATCGTGACTGTGCCTATGGGGTTTGAAGTCCTGTGGCACTGATGTCTCGTGCATGCTTCTGTCAAGGTGCCTTTTTTTTTTTCTCAGTGTTACAAGTCAGCTCTAAGTCTGCTCAGGTATTTCAGCAGGGATGCGTGAGGGGCTAACCTTGCCTTTCGTGGCTTAAAGCCACACATAGTACTGAAGATGCAGGGCCAAAGTTGCCTGAGTTTCCACAGCCTCCAAGAGGGTACAGCAACGTAACAACAGGGCTCAAAGGCCCAGACTCTGCAGGGGCTCTTCTGATGGGACATGTTCTAAAAAGAGACTGCAAAGCTGCTAGAGCAGAAGGCAGTGCAGGACGGCTTGCTTTGCCCATGCACGGTGCCCTGCAGGCTCTTGCGCTTGCTCTCTGCGAGACGCATCTTCCCTCAGGACACACAGACCTCCTCCGGCGTGGTCTCTTGCACTGGCTGCGCGGCATTAAGGAATGGTTTCTGGTGGCTGGAAGACCTCCTGCTCTTTCCCCTCCTCCTGCTCCTCCTCCTGCTCCTCCTTCTCTTCCTCCTGCCCCTCCTTCTCCTCCTCTTGTGCCTCCTGACCCTCCAAACCCCTCATCCCCTTCCTTCCTCCCACTCCGACTCTCACCTTAGCGTTTGCACAGCTGTTTCTCACACTTTTTCCTCCTCACCCCAAAACTGCTGAGCAGAATTTTGCCCTTTTTGAGTGCCCTTTCAGGACATCCTTTCTCCCGAGGCCCCGCCTACTTGGCGGCTAGGCTCTGCCATACATTGCGGCAGTGCCGCTGGTAACAGCAGTGTCAGCATTGGGCCGATCCTGGTGTTTACTCAGAGCCACCGGCAGCCCCCGCTGCCAGCACCTGAGCATACACCCGGTACGGGTCTATAGAAACGTCTATATACCTACATCTGAGCACCTCCCAGTCTGGAAGCAGGCACCCAGTCAGAGGGAGGCCTGAGAAGACGACAGGGTTTTAATAAGAAATGCCACTAAGCCAATCAGAGAGCGGTATGAAAACAGGTGGGTTGGGTCCTTTCACAAAATGGCGGCTCCTCACTGTGGAATGCGGACTGAAACAAAATGGTGCCCGCCGCTGTGGGTGGGTGGGAGGGATTGCCTGTCCTGGCCCATCCCACCTCCGGGAGAGCCACTCAGCAGCGTAGTCGTGCCCTTCCCAAATGGCCCTTTCCCTGCCCTGCCACGCGGTGTATGCCCAGCGCCTCCAGCTGGTGGCTTGGAAGAGCTGCAGGCTGCAGACCCGGCTCTGTGGAGCTGCACTAGCAGCAGAAGCAGCAGCTGCGCCTGCTGCAGTGTTCATGATCTGACCGGCCGCTTGGTAGCAGGTGTTCCGCAGCATATCACGCATAGCCAAGCGGGCCTGCAACTGTGAATTCGGGCAGTGGAAAGGGTTTAGCTGTCAGCTTTGGTGGAGGGCGTGTTGGCGCATTTCACTATAACAAGGTGGACTGTTCCTGCTCTTTGCAGGGGATGTGAGAATACGAATGGCCTGCACATCGTGACTGTGCCTATGGGGTTTGAAGTCCTGTGGCACTGATGTCTCGTGCATGCTTCTGTCAAGGTGCCTTTTTTTTTTTCTCAGTGTTACAAGTCAGCTCTAAGTCTGCTCAGGTATTTCAGCAGGGATGCGTGAGGGGCTAACCTTGCCTTTCGTGGCTTAAAGCCACACATAGTACTGAAGATGCAGGGCCAAAGTTGCCTGAGTTTCCACAGCCTCCAAGAGGGTACAGCAACGTAACAACAGGGCTCAAAGGCCCAGACTCTGCAGGGGCTCTTCTGATGGGACATGTTCTAAAAAGAGACTGCAAAGCTGCTAGAGCAGAAGGCAGTGCAGGATGGCTTGCTTTGCCCCTGCACGGTGCCCTGCAGGCTCTTGCGCTTGCTCTCTGCGAGACGCATCTTCCCTCAGGACACACTGACCTCCTCCGGCGTGGTCTCTTGCACTGGCTGCGCGGCATTAAGGAATGGTTTCTGGTGGCTGGAAGACCTCCTGCTCTTTCTCCTCCTCCTGTTCCTCCTCCTGCTCCTCCTCCTGCTCCTCCTTCTCTTCCTCCTTCCCCTCCTTCTCCTCCTCTTGTGCCTCCTGACCCTCCAAACCCCTCATCCCCTTCCTTCCTCCCGCTCCGACTCTCACCTTAGCGTTTGCACAGCTGTTTCTCACACTTTTTCCTCCTCACCCCAAAACTGCTGAGCAGAATTTTGCCCTTTTTGAGTGCCCTTTCAGGACATCCTTTCTCCCGAGGCCCCGCCTACTTGGCGGCTAGGCTCTGCCATACATTGCGGCAGTGCCGCTGGTAACAGCAGTGTCAGCATTGGGCCGATCCTGGTGTTTACACAGAGCCACCGGCAGCCCCCGCTGCCAGCACCTGAGCATACACCCGGTACGGGTCTATAGAAACGTCTATATACCTACATCTGAGCACCTCCCAGTCTGGAAGCAGGCACCCAGTCAGAGGGAGGCCTGAGAAGACGACAGGGTTTTAATAAGAAATGCCACTAAGCCAATCAGAGAGCGGTATGAAAACAGGTGGGTTGGGTCCTTTCACAAAATGGCGGCTCCTCACTGTGGAATGCGGACTGAAACAAAATGGTGCCCGCCGCTGTGGGTGGGTGGGAGGGATTGCCTGTCCTGGCCCATCCCACCTCCGGGAGAGCCACTCAGCAGCGTAGTCGTGCCCTTCCCAAATGGCCCTTTCCCCGCCCTGCCACGCGGTGTATGCCCAGCGCCTCCAGCTGGTGGCTTGGAAGAGCTGCAGGCTGCAGACCTGGCTCTGTGGAGCTGCACTAGCAGCAGAAGCAGCAGCTGCGCCTGCTGCAGTGTTCATGATCTGACCGGCCGCTTGGTAGCAGGTGTTCCGCAGCATATCACGCATAGCCAAGCGGGCCTGCAACTGTGAATTCGGGCAGTGGAAAGGGTTTAGCTGTCAGCTTTGGTGGAGGGCGTGTTGGCGCATTTCACTATAACAAGGTGGACTGTTCCTGCTCTTTGCAGGGGATGTGAGAATACGAATGGCCTGCACATCGTGACTGTGCCTATGGGGTTTGAAGTCCTGTGGCACTGATGTCTCGTGCATGCTTCTGTCAAGGTGCCTTTTTTTTTTTTCTCAGTGTTACAAGTCAGCTCTAAGTCTGCTCAGGTATTTCAGCAGGGATGCGTGAGGGGCTAACCTTGCCTTTCGTGGCTTAAAGCCACACATATATACTGAAGATGCAGGGCCAAAGTTGCCTGAGTTTCCACAGCCTCCAAGAGGGTACAGCAACGTAACAACAGGGCTCAAAGGCCCAGACTCTGCAGGGGCTCTTCTGATGGGACATGTTCTAAAAAGAGACTGCAAAGCTGCTAGAGCAGAAGGCAGTGCAGGACGGCTTGCTTTGCCCATGCACAGTGCCCTGCAGGCTCTTGCGCTTGCTCTCTGCGAGACGCATCTTCCCTCAGGACACACTGACCTCCTCCGGCGTGGTCTCTTGCACTGGCTGCGCGGCATTAAGGAATGGTTTCTGGTGGCTGGAAGACCTCCTGCTCTTTCTCCTCCTCCTGCTCCTCCTCCTGCTCCTCCTTCTCTTCCTCCTGCCCCTCCTTCTCCTCCTCTTGTGCCTCCTGACCCTCCAAACCCCTCATCCCCTTCCTTCCTCCCGCTCCGACTCTCACCTTAGCGTTTGCACAGCTGTTTCTCACACTTTTTCCTCCTCACCCCAAAACTGCTGAGCAGAATTTTGCCCTTTTTGAGTGCCCTTTCAGGACATCCTTTCTCCCGAGGCCCCGCCTACTTGGCGGCTAGGCTCTGCCATACATTGCGGCAGTGCCGCTGGTAACAGCAGTGTCAGCATTGGGCCGATCCTGGTGTTTACTCAGAGCCACCGGCAGCCCCCGCTGCCAGCACCTGAGCATACACCCGGTACGGGTCTATAGAAACGTCTATATACCTACATCTGAGCACCTCCCAGTCTGGAAGCAGGCACCCAGTCAGAGGGAGGCCTGAGAAGACGACAGGGTTTTAATAAGAAATGCCACTAAGCCAATCAGAGAGCGGTATGAAAACAGGTGGGTTGGGTCCTTTCACAAAATGGCGGCTCCTCACTGTGGAATGCGGACTGAAACAAAATGGTGCCCGCCGCTGTGGGTGGGTGGGAGGGATTGCCTGTCCTGGCCCATCCCACCTCCGGGAGAGCCACTCAGCAGCGTAGTCGTGCCCTTCCCAAATGGCCCTTTCCCCGCCCTGCCACGCGGTGTATGCCCAGCGCCTCCAGCTGGTGGCTTGGAAGAGCTGCAGGCTGCAGACCCGGCTCTGTGGAGCTGCACTAGCAGCAGAAGCAGCAGCTGCGCCTGCTGCAGTGTTCATGATCTGACCGGCCGCTTGGTAGCAGGTGTTCCGCAGCATATCACGCATAGCCAAGCGGGCCTGCAACTGTGAATTCGGGCAGTGGAAAGGGTTTAGCTGTCAGCTTTGGTGGAGGGCGTGTTGGCGCATTTTACTATAACAAGGTGGACTGTTCCTGCTCTTTGCAGGGGATGTGAGAATACGAATGGCCTGCACATTGTGACTGTGCCTATGGGGTTTGAAGTCCTGTGGCACTGATGTCTCGTGCATGCTTCTGTCAAGGTGCCTTTTTTTTTTTCTCAGTGTTACAAGTCAGCTCTAAGTCTGCTCAGGTATTTCAGCAGGGATGCGTGAGGGGCTAACCTTGCCTTTCGTGGCTTAAAGCCACACATAGTACTGAAGATGCAGGGCCAAAGTTGCCTGAGTTTCCACAGCCTCCAAGAGGGTACAGCAACGTAACAACAGGGCTCAAAGGCCCAGACTCTGCAGGGGCTCTTCTGATGGGACATGTTCTAAAAAGGGACTGCAAAGATGCTAGAGCAGAAGGCAGTGCAGGATGGCTTGCTTTGCCCCTGCACGGTGCCCTGCAGGCTCTTGCGCTTGCTCTCTGCGAGACGCATCTTCCCTCAGGACACACTGACCTCCTCCGGCGTGGTCTCTTGCACTGGCTGCGCGGCATTAAGGAATGGTTTCTGGTGGCTGGAAGACCTCCTGCTCTTTCTCCTCCTCATGTTCCTCCTCCTGCTCCTCCTCCTGCTCCTCCTTCTCTTCCTCCTTCCCCTCCTTCTCCTCCTCTTGTGCCTCCTGACCCTCCAAACCCCTCATCCCCTTCCTTCCTCCCGCTCCGACTCTCACCTTAGCGTTTGCACAGCTGTTTCTCACACTTTTTCCTCCTCACCCCAAAACTGCTGAGCAGAATTTTGCCCTTTTTGAGTGCCCTTTCAGGACATCCTTTCTCCCGAGGCCCCGCCTACTTGGCGGCTAGGCTCTGCCATACATTGCGGCAGTGCCGCTGGTAACAGCAGTGTCAGCATTGGGCCGATCCTGGTGTTTACTCAGAGCCACCGGCAGCCCCCGCTGCCAGCACCTGAGCATACACCCGGTACGGGTCTATAGAAACGTCTATATACCTACATCTGAGCACCTCCCAGTCTGGAAGCAGGCACCCAGTCAGAGGGAGGCCTGAGAAGACGACAGGGTTTTAATAAGAAATGCCACTAAGCCAATCAGAGAGCGGTATGAAAACAGGTGGGTTGGGTCCTTTCACAAAATGGCGGCTCCTCACTGTGGAATGCGGACTGAAACAAAATGGTGCCCGCCGCTGTGGGTGGGTGGGAGGGATTGCCTGTCCTGGCCCATCCCACCTCCGGGAGAGCCACTCAGCAGCGTAGTCGTGCCCTTCCCAAATGGCCCTTTCCCCGCCCTGCCACGCGGTGTATGCCCAGCGCCTCCAGCGGGTGGCTTGGAAGAGCTGCAGGCTGCAGACCTGGCTCTGTGGAGCTGCACTAGCAGCAGAAACAGCAGCTGCGCCTGCTGCAGTGTTCATGATCTGACCGGCCGCTTGGTAGCAGGTGTTCCGCAGCATATCACGCATAGCCAAGCGGGCCTGCAACTGTGAATTCAGGCAGTGGAAAGGGTTTAGCTGTCAGCTTTGGTGGAGGGCGTGTTGGCGCATTTCACTATAACAAGGTGGACTGTTCCTGCTCTTTGCAGGGGATGTGAGAATACGAATGGCCTGCACATCGTGACTGTGCCTATGGGGTTTGAAGTCCTGTGGCACTGATGTCTCGTGCATGCTTCTGTCAAGGTGCCTTTTTTTTTTTCTCAGTGTTACAAGTCAGCTCTAAGTCTGCTCAGGTATTTCAGCAGGGATGCGTGAGGGGCTAACCTTGCCTTTCGTGGCTTAAAGCCACACATAGTACTGAAGATGCAGGGCCAAAGTTGCCTGAGTTTCCACAGCCTCCAAGAGGGTACAGCAACGTAACAACAGGGCTCAAAGGCCCAGACTCTGCAGGGGCTCTTCTGATGGGACATGTTCTAAAAAGAGACTGCAAAGCTGCTAGAGCAGAAGGCAGTGCAGGACGGCTTGCTTTGCCCATGCACGGTGCCCTGCAGGCTCTTGCGCTTGCTCTCTGCGAGACGCATCTTCCCTCAGGACACACAGACCTCCTCCGGCGTGGTCTCTTGCACTGGCTGCGCGGCATTAAGGAATGGTTTCTGGTGGCTGGAAGACCTCCTGCTCTTTCCCCTCCTCCTGCTCCTCCTCCTGCTCCTCCTTCTCTTCCTCCTGCCCCTCCTTCTCCTCCTCTTGTGCCTCCTGACCCTCCAAACCCCTCATCCCCTTCCTTCCTCCCACTCCGACTCTCACCTTAGCGTTTGCACAGCTGTTTCTCACACTTTTTCCTCCTCACCCCAAAACTGCTGAGCAGAATTTTGCCCTTTTTGAGTGCCCTTTCAGGACATCCTTTCTCCCGAGGCCCCGCCTACTTGGCGGCTAGGCTCTGCCATACATTGCGGCAGTGCCGCTGGTAACAGCAGTGTCAGCATTGGGCCGATCCTGGTGTTTACACAGAGCCACCGGCAGCCCCCGCTGCCAGCACCTGAGCATACACCCGGTACGGGTCTATAGAAACGTCTATATACCTACATCTGAGCACCTCCCAGTCTGGAAGCAGGCACCCAGTCAGAGGGAGGCCTGAGAAGACGACAGGGTTTTAATAAGAAATGCCACTAAGCCAATCAGAGAGCGGTATGAAAACAGGTGGGTTGGGTCCTTTCACAAAATGGCGGCTCCTCACTGTGGAATGCGGACTGAAACAAAATGGTGCCCGCCGCTGTGGGTGGGTGGGAGGGATTGCCTGTCCTGGCCCATCCCACCTCCGGGAGAGCCACTCAGCAGCGTAGTCGTGCCCTTCCCAAATGGCCCTTTCCCTGCCCTGCCACGCGGTGTATGCCCAGCGCCTCCAGCTGGTGGCTTGGAAGAGCTGCAGGCTGCAGACCCGGCTCTGTGGAGCTGCACTAGCAGCAGAAGCAGCAGCTGCGCCTGCTGCAGTGTTCATGATCTGACCGGCCGCTTGGTAGCAGGTGTTCCGCAGCATATCACGCATAGCCAAGCGGGCCTGCAACTGTGAATTCGGGCAGTGGAAAGGGTTTAGCTGTCAGCTTTGGTGGAGGGGCGTGTTGGCGCATTTCACTATAACAAGGTGGACTGTTCCTGCTCTTTGCAGGGGATGTGAGAATACGAATGGCCTGCACATCGTGACTGTGCCTATGGGGTTTGAAGTCCTGTGGCACTGATGTCTCGTGCATGCTTCTGTCAAGGTGCCTTTTTTTTTTTCTCAGTGTTACAAGTCAGCTCTAAGTCTGCTCAGGTATTTCAGCAGGGATGCGTGAGGGGCTAACCTTGCCTTTCGTGGCTTAAAGCCACACATAGTACTGAAGATGCAGGGCCAAAGTTGCCTGAGTTTCCACAGCCTCCAAGAGGGTACAGCAACGTAACAACAGGGCTCAAAGGCCCAGACTCTGCAGGGGCTCTTCTGATGGGACATGTTCTAAAAAGAGACTGCAAAGCTGCTAGAGCAGAAGGCAGTGCAGGATGGCTTGCTTTGCCCCTGCACGGTGCCCTGCAGGCTCTTGCGCTTGCTCTCTGCGAGACGCATCTTCCCTCAGGACACACTGACCTCCTCCGGCGTGGTCTCTTGCACTGGCTGCGCGGCATTAAGGAATGGTTTCTGGTGGCTGGAAGACCTCCTGCTCTTTCTCCTCCTCCTGTTCCTCCTCCTGCTCCTCCTCCTGCTCCTCCTTCTCTTCCTCCTTCCCCTCCCTCTCCTACTCTTGTGCCTCCTGACCCTCCAAACCCCTCATCCCCTTCCTTCCTCCCGCTCCGACTCTCACCTTAGCGTTTGCACAGCTGTTTCTCACAATTTTTCCTCCTCACCCCAAAACTGCTGAGCAGAATTTTGCCCTTTTTGAGTGCCCTTTCAGGACATCCTTTCTCCCGAGGCCCCGCCTACTTGGCGGCTAGGCTCTGCCATACATTGCGGCAGTGCCGCTGGTAACAGCAGTGTCAGCATTGGGCCGATCCTGGTGTTTACACAGAGCCACCGGCAGCCCCCGCTGCCAGCACCTGAGCATACACCCGGTACGGGTCTATAGAAACGTCTATATACCTACATCTGAGCACCTCCCAGTCTGGAAGCAGGCACCCAGTCAGAGGGAGGCCTGAGAAGACGACAGGGTTTTAATAAGAAATGCCACTAAGCCAATCAGAGAGCGGTATGAAAACAGGTGGGTTGGGTCCTTTCACAAAATGGCGGCTCCTCACTGTGGAATGCGGACTGAAACAAAATGGTGCCCGCCGCTGTGGGTGGGTGGGAGGGATTGCCTGTCCTGGCCCATCCCACCTCCGGGAGAGCCACTCAGCAGCGTAGTCGTGCCCTTCCCAAATGGCCCTTTCCCCGCCCTGCCACGCGGTGTATGCCCAGCGCCTCCAGCGGGTGGCTTGGAAGAGCTGCAGGCTGCAGACCTGGCTCTGTGGAGCTGCACTAGCAGCAGAAGCAGCAGCTGCGCCTGCTGCAGTGTTCATGATCTGACCGGCCGCTTGGTAGCAGGTGTTCCGCAGCATATCATGCATAGCCAAGCGGGCCTGCAACTGTGAATTCGGGCAGTGGAAAGGGTTTAGCTGTCAGCTTTGGTGGAGGGCGTGTTGGCGCATTTCACTATAACAAGGTGGACTGTTCCTGCTCTTTGCAGGGGATGTGAGAATACGAATGGCCTGCACATCGTGACTGTGCCTATGGGGTTTGAAGTCCTGTGGCACTGATGTCTCGTGCATGCTTCTGTCAAGGTGCCTTTTTTTTTTTTTCTCAGTGTTACAAGTCAGCTCTAAGTCTGCTCAGGTATTTCAGCAGGGATGCGTGAGGGGCTAACCTTGCCTTTCGTGGCTTAAAGCCACACATAGTACTGAAGATGCAGGGCCAAAGTTGCCTGAGTTTCCACAGCCTCCAAGAGGGTACAGCAACGTAACAACAGGGCTCAAAGGCCCAGACTCTGCAGGGGCTCTTCTGATGGGACATGTTCTAAAAAGAGACTGCAAAGCTGCTAGAGCAGAAGGCAGTGCAGGACGGCTTGCTTTGCCCATGCACGGTGCCCTGCAGGCTCTTGCGCTTGCTCTCTGCGAGACGCATCTTCCCTCAGGACACACTGACCTCCTCCGGCGTGGTCTCTTGCACTGGCTGCGCGGCATTAAGGAATGGTTTCTGGTGGCTGGAAGACCTCCTGCTCTTTCTCCTCCTCCTGCTCCTCCTCCTGCTCCTCCTTCTCTTCCTCCTTCCCCTCCTTCTCCTCCTCTTGTGCCTCCTGACCCTCCAAACCCCTCATCCCCTTCCTTCCTCCCGCTCCGACTCTCACCTTAGCGTTTGCACAGCTGTTTCTCACACTTTTTCCTCCTCACCCCAAAACTGCTGAGCAGAATTTTGCCCTTTTTGAGTGCCCTTTCAGGACATCCTTTCTCCCGAGGCCCCGCCTACTTGGCGGCTAGGCTCTGCCATACATTGCGGCAGTGCCGCTGGTAACAGCAGTGTCAGCATTGGGCCGATCCTGGTGTTTACTCAGAGCCACCGGCAGCCCCCGCTGCCAGCACCTGAGCATACACCCGGTACGGGTCTATAGAAACGTCTATATACCTACATCTGAGCACCTCCCAGTCTGGAAGCAGGCACCCAGTCAGAGGGAGGCCTGAGAAGACGACAGGGTTTTAATAAGAAATGCCACTAAGCCAATCAGAGAGCGGTATGAAAACAGGTGGGTTGGGTCCTTTCACAAAATGGCGGCTCCTCACTGTGGAATGCGGACTGAAACAAAATGGTGCCCGCCGCTGTGGGTGGGTGGGAGGGATTGCCTGTCCTGGCCCATCCCACCTCCGGGAGAGCCACTCAGCAGCGTAGTCGTGCCCTTCCCAAATGGCCCTTTCCCCGCCCTGCCACGCGGTGTATGCCCAGCGCCTCCAGCTGGTGGCTTGGAAGAGCTGCAGGCTGCAGACCCGGCTCTGTGGAGCTGCACTAGCAGCAGAAGCAGCAGCTGCGCCTGCTGCAGTGTTCATGATCTGACCGGCCGCTTGGTAGCAGGTGTTCCGCAGCATATCACGCATAGCCAAGCGGGCCTGCAACTGTGAATTCGGGCAGTGGAAAGGGTTTAGCTGTCAGCTTTGGTGGAGGGCGTGTTGGCGCATTTTACTATAACAAGGTGGACTGTTCCTGCTCTTTGCAGGGGATGTGAGAATACGAATGGCCTGCACATCGTGACTGTGCCTATGGGGTTTGAAGTCCTGTGGCACTGATGTCTCGTGCATGCTTCTGTCAAGGTGCCTTTTTTTTTTTCTCAGTGTTACAAGTCAGCTCTAAGTCTGCTCAGGTATTTCAGCAGGGATGCGTGAGGGGCTAACCTTGCCTTTCGTGGCTTAAAGCCACACATAGTACTGAAGATGCAGGGCCAAAGTTGCCTGAGTTTCCACAGCCTCCAAGAGGGTACAGCAACGTAACAACAGGGCTCAAAGGCCCAGACTCTGCAGGGGCTCTTCTGATGGGACATGTTCTAAAAAGGGACTGCAAAGCTGCTAGAGCAGAAGGCAGTGCAGGATGGCTTGCTTTGCCCCTGCACGGTGCCCTGCAGGCTCTTGCGCTTGCTCTCTGCGAGACGCATCTTCCCTCAGGACACACTGACCTCCTCCGGCGTGGTCTCTTGCACTGGCTGCGCGGCATTAAGGAATGGTTTCTGGTGGCTGGAAGACCTCCTGCTCTTTCTCCTCCTCCTGCTCCTCCTCCTGCTCCTCCTTCTCTTCCTCCTGCCCCTCCTTCTCCTCCTCTTGTGCCTCCTGACCCTCCAAACCCCTCATCCCCTTCCTTCCTCCCGCTCCGACTCTCACCTTAGCGTTTGCACAGCTGTTTCTCACACTTTTTCCTCCTCACCCCAAAACTGCTGAGCAGAATTTTGCCCTTTTTGAGTGCCCTTTCAGGACATCCTTTCTCCCGAGGCCCCGCCTACTTGGCGGCTAGGCTCTGCCATACATTGCGGCAGTGCCGCTGGTAACAGCAGTGTCAGCATTGGGCCGATCCTGGTGTTTACTCAGAGCCACCGGCAGCCCCCGGTGCCAGCACCTGAGCATACACCCGGTACGGGTCTATAGAAACGTCTATATACCTACATCTGAGCACCTCCCAGTCTGGAAGCAGGCACCCAGTCAGAGGGAGGCCTGAGAAGACGACAGGGTTTTAATAAGAAATGCCACTAAGCCAATCAGAGAGCGGTATGAAAACAGGTGGGTTGGGTCCTTTCACAAAATGGCGGCTCCTCACTGTGGAATGCGGACTGAAACAAAATGGTGCCCGCCGCTGTGGGTGGGTGGGAGGGATTGCCTGTCCTGGCCCATCCCACCTCCGGGAGAGCCACTCAGCAGCGTAGTCGTGCCCTTCCCAAATGGCCCTTTCCCCGCCCTGCCACGCGGTGTATGCCCAGCGCCTCCAGCGGGTGGCTTGGAAGAGCTGCAGGCTGCAGACCTGGCTCTGTGGAGCTGCACTAGCAGCAGAAGCAGCAGCTGCGCCTGCTGCAGTGTTCATGATCTGACCGGCCGCTTGGTAGCAGGTGTTCCGCAGCATATCACGCATAGCCAAGCGGGCCTGCAACTGTGAATTCGGGCAGTGGAAAGGGTTTAGCTGTCAGCTTTGGTGGAGGGCGTGTTGGCGCATTTCACTATAACAAGGTGGACTGTTCCTGCTCTTTGCAGGGGATGTGAGAATACGAATGGCCTGCACATCGTGACTGTGCCTATGGGGTTTGAAGTCCTGTGGCACTGATGTCTCGTGCATGCTTCTGTCAAGGTGCCTTTTTTTTTTTCTCAGTGTTACAAGTCAGCTCTAAGTCTGCTCAGGTATTTCAGCAGGGATGCGTGAGGGGCTAACCTTGCCTTTCGTGGCTTAAAGCCACACATAGTACTGAAGATGCAGGGCCAAAGTTGCCTGAGTTTCCACAGCCTCCAAGAGGGTACAGCAACGTAACAACAGGGCTCAAAGGCCCAGACTCTGCAGGGGCTCTTCTGATGGGACATGTTCTAAAAAGAGACTGCAAAGCTGCTAGAGCAGAAGGCAGTGTAGGACGGCTTGCTTTGCCCCTGCACAGTGCCCTGCAGGCTCTTGCGCTTGCTCTCTGCGAGGCGCATCTTCCCTCAGGACACACTGACCTCCTCCGGCGTGGTCTCTTGCACTGGCTGCGCGGCATTAAGGAATGGTTTCTGGTGGCTGGAAGACCTCCTGCTCTTTCTCCTCCTCCTGCTCCTCCTCCTGCTCCTCCTTCTCTTCCTCCTGCCCCTCCTTCTCCTCCTCTTGTGCCTCCTGACCCTCCAAACCCCTCATCCCCTTCCTTCCTCCCGCTCCGACTCTCACCTTAGCGTTTGCACAGCTGCTTCTCACACTTTTTCCTCCTCACCTCCCACTGCTGAGCAGCATTTTGCCCTTTTTGAGTGCCCTTTCAGGACAACCTTTCTCCCGAGGCCCCGCCCACTTGGCGGCTAGGCTCTGCCATACATTGCGGCAGTGCCGCTGGTAACAGCAGTGTCAGCATTGGGCCGATCCTGGTGTTTACTCAGAGCCACCGGCAGCCCCCGCTGCCAGCACCTGAGCATACACCCGGTACGGGTCTATAGAAACGTCTATATACCTACATCTGAGCACCTCCCAGTCTGGAAGCAGGCACCCAGTCAGAGGGAGGCCTGAGAAGACGACAGGGTTTTAATAAGAAATGCCACTAAGCCAATCAGAGAGCGGTATGAAAACAGGTGGGTTGGGTCCTTTCACAAAATGGCGGCTCCTCACTGTGGAATGCGGACTGAAACAAAATGGTGCCCGCCGCTGTGGGTGGGTGGGAGGGATTGCCTGTCCTGGCCCATCCCACCTCCGGGAGAGCCACTCAGCAGCGTAGTCGTGCCCTTCCCAAATGGCCCTTTCCCCGCCCTGCCACGCGGTGTATGCCCAGCGCCTCCAGCTGGTGGCTTGGAAGAGCTGCAGGCTGCAGACCCGGCTCTGTGGAGCTGCACTAGCAGCAGAAGCAGCAGCTGCGCCTGCTGCAGTGTTCATGATCTGACCGGCCGCTTGGTAGCAGGTGTTCCGCAGCATATCACGCATAGCCAAGCGGGCCTGCAACTGTGAATTCGGGCAGTGGAAAGGGTTTAGCTGTCAGCTTTGGTGGAGGGCGTGTTGGCGCATTTCACTATAACAAGGTGGACTGTTCCTGCTCTTTGCAGGGGATGTGAGAATACGAACGGCCTGCACATCGTGACTGTGCCTATGGGGTTTGAAGTCCTGTGGCACTGATGTCTCGTGCATGCTTCTGTCAAGGTGCCTTTTTTTTTTTCTCAGTGTTACAAGTCAGCTCTAAGTCTGCTCAGGTATTTCAGCAGGGATGCGTGAGGGGCTAACCTTGCCTTTCGTGGCTTAAAGCCACACATAGTACTGAAGATGCAGGGCCAAAGTTGCCTGAGTTTCCACAGCCTCCAAGAGGGTACAGCAACGTAACAACAGGGCTCAAAGGCCCAGACTCTGCAGGGGCTCTTCTGATGGGACATGTTCTAAAAAGAGACTGCAAAGCTGCTAGAGCAGAAGGCAGTGCAGGATGGCTCGCTTTGCCCCTGCACGGTGCCCTGCAGGCTCTTGCGCTTGCTCTCTGCGAGACGCATCTTCCCTCAGGACACACTGACCTCCTCCGGCGTGGTCTCTTGCACTGGCTGCGCGGCATTAAGGAATGGTTTCTGGTGGCTGGAAGACCTCCTGCTCTTTCTCCTCCTCCTGCTCCTCCTCCTGCTCCTCCTTCTCTTCCTCCTGCCCCTCCTTCTCCTCCTCTTGTGCCTCCTGACCCTCCAAACCCCTCATCCCCTTCCTTCCTCCCGCTCCGACTCTCACCTTAGCGTTTGCACAGCTGCTTCTCACACTTTTTCCTCCTCACCTCCCACTGCTGAGCAGCATTTTGCCCTTTTTGAGTGCCCTTTCAGGACAACCTTTCTCCCGAGGCCCCGCCCACTTGGCGGCTAGGCTCTGCCATACATTGCGGCAGTGCCGCTGGTAACAGCAGTGTCAGCATTGGGCCGATCCTGGTGTTTACTCAGAGCCACCGGCAGCCCCCGGTGCCAGCACCTGAGCATACACCCGGTACGGGTCTATAGAAACGTCTATATACCTACATCTGAGCACCTCCCAGTCTGGAAGCAGGCACCCAGTCAGAGGGAGGCCTGAGAAGACGACAGGGTTTTAATAAGAAATGCCACTAAGCCAATCAGAGAGCGGTATGAAAACAGGTGGGTTGGGTCCTTTCACAAAATGGCGGCTCCTCACTGTGGAATGCGGACTGAAACAAAATGGTGCCCGCCGCTGTGGGTGGGTGGGAGGGATTGCCTGTCCTGGCCCATCCCACCTCCGGGAGAGCCACTCAGCAGCGTAGTCGTGCCCTTCCCAAATGGCCCTTTCCCCGCCCTGCCACGCGGTGTATGCCCAGCGCCTCCAGCTGGTGGCTTGGAAGAGCTGCAGGCTGCAGACCCGGCTCTGTGGAGCTGCACTAGCAGCAGAAGCAGCAGCTGCGCCTGCTGCAGTGTTCATGATCTGACCGGCCGCTTGGTAGCAGGTGTTCCGCAGCATATCACGCATAGCCAAGCGGGCCTGCAACTGTGAATTCGGGCAGTGGAAAGGGTTTAGCTGTCAGCTTTGGTGGAGGGCGTGTTGGCGCATTTCACTATAACAAGGTGGACTGTTCCTGCTCTTTGCAGGGGATGTGAGAATACGAATGGCCTGCACATCGTGACTGTGCCTATGGGGTTTGAAGTCCTGTGGCACTGATGTCTCGTGCATGCTTCTGTCAAGGTGCCTTTTTTTTTTTCTCAGTGTTACAAGTCAGCTCTAAGTCTGCTCAGGTATTTCAGCAGGGATGCGTGAGGGGCTAACCTTGCCTTTCGTGGCTTAAAGCTACACATAGTACTGAAGATGCAGGGCCAAAGTTGCCTGAGTTTCCACAGCCTCCAAGAGGGTACAGCAACGTAACAACAGGGCTCAAAGGCCCAGACTCTGCAGGGGCTCTTCTGATGGGACATGTTCTAAAAAGAGACTGCAAAGCTGCTAGAGCAGAAGGCAGTGCAGGACGGCTTCCTTTGCCCATGCACGGTGCCCTGCAGGCTCTTGCGCTTGCTCTCTGCGAGACGCATCTTCCCTCAGGACACACTGACCTCCTCCGGCGTGGTCTCTTGCACTGGCTGCGCGGCATTAAGGAATGGTTTCTGGTGGCTGGAAGACCTCCTGCTCTTTCTCCTCCTCCTGCTCCTCCTCCTGCTCCTCCTTCTCTTCCTCCTGCCCCTCCTTCTCCTCCTCTTGTGCCTCCTGACCCTCCAAACCCCTCATCCCCTTCCTTCCTCCCGCTCCGACTCTCACCTTAGCGTTTGCACAGCTGCTTCTCACACTTTTTCCTCCTCACCTCCCACTGCTGAGCAGCATTTTGCCCTTTTTGAGTGCCCTTTCAGGACAACCTTTCTCCCGAGGCCCCGCCTACTTGGCGGCTAGGCTCTGCCATACATTGCGGCAGTGCCGCTGGTAACAGCAGTGTCAGCATTGGGCCGATCCTGGTGTTTACTCAGAGCCACCGGCAGCCCCCGCTGCCAGCACCTGAGCATACACCCGGTACGGGTCTATAGAAACGTCTATATACCTACATCTGAGCACCTCCCAGTCTGGAAGCAGGCACCCAGTCAGAGGGAGGCCTGAGAAGACGACAGGGTTTTAATAAGAAATGCCACTAAGCCAATCAGAGAGCGGTATGAAAACAGGTGGGTTGGGTCCTTTCACAAAATGGCGGCTCCTCACTGTGGAATGCGGACTGAAACAAAATGGTGCCCGCCGCTGTGGGTGGGTGGGAGGGATTGCCTGTCCTGGCCCATCCCACCTCCGGGAGAGCCACTCAGCAGCGTAGTCGTGCCCTTCCCAAATGGCCCTTTCCCCGCCCTGCCACGCGGTGTATGCCCAGCGCCTCCAGCTGGTGGCTTGGAAGAGCTGCAGGCTGCAGACCCGGCTCTGTGGAGCTGCACTAGCAGCAGAAGCAGCAGCTGCGCCTGCTGCAGTGTTCATGATCTGACCGGCCGCTTGGTAGCAGGTGTTCCGCAGCATATCACGCATAGCCAAGCGGGCCTGCAACTGTGAATTCGGGCAGTGGAAAGGGTTTAGCTGTCAGCTTTGGTGGAGGGCGTGTTGGCGCATTTTACTATAACAAGGTGGACTGTTCCTGCTCTTTGCAGGGGATGTGAGAATACGAATGGCCTGCACATCGTGACTGTGCCTATGGGGTTTGAAGTCCTGTGGCACTGATGTCTCGTGCATGCTTCTGTCAAGGTGCCTTTTTTTTTTTCTCAGTGTTACAAGTCAGCTCTAAGTCTGCTCAGGTATTTCAGCAGGGATGCGTGAGGGGCTAACCTTGCCTTTCGTGGCTTAAAGCCACACATAGTACTGAAGATGCAGGGCCAAAGTTGCCTGAGTTTCCACAGCCTCCAAGAGGGTACAGCAACGTAACAACAGGGCTCAAAGGCCCAGACTCTGCAGGGGCTCTTCTGATGGGACATGTTCTAAAAAGAGACTGCAAAGCTGCTAGAGCAGAAGGCAGTGCAGGACGGCTTGCTTTGCCCATGCACGGTGCCCTGCAGGCTCTTGCGCTTGCTCTCTGCGAGACGCATCTTCCCTCAGGACACACTGACCTCCTCCGGCGTGGTCTCTTGCACTGGCTGCGCGGCATTAAGGAATGGTTTCTGGTGGCTGGAAGACCTCCTGCTCTTTCTCCTCCTCCTGCTCCTCCTCCTGCTCCTCCTTCTCTTCCTCCTGCCCCTCCTTCTCCTCCTCTTGTGCCTCCTGACCCTCCAAACCCCTCATCCCCTTCCTTCCTCCCGCTCCGACTCTCACCTTAGCGTTTGCACAGCTGCTTCTCACACTTTTTCCTCCTCACCTCCCACTGCTGAGCAGCATTTTGCCCTTTTTGAGTGCCCTTTCAGGACAACCTTTCTCCCGAGGCCCCGCCCACTTGGCGGCTAGGCTCTGCCATACATTGCGGCAGTGCCGCTGGTAACAGCAGTGTCAGCATTGGGCCGATCCTGGTGTTTACTCAGAGCCACCGGCAGCCCCCGGTGCCAGCACCTGAGCATACACCCGGTACGGGTCTATAGAAACGTCTATATACCTACATCTGAGCACCTCCCAGTCTGGAAGCAGGCACCCAGTCAGAGGGAGGCCTGAGAAGACGACAGGGTTTTAATAAGAAATGCCACTAAGCCAATCAGAGAGCGGTATGAAAACAGGTGGGTTGGGTCCTTTCACAAAATGGCGGCTCCTCACTGTGGAATGCGGACTGAAACAAAATGGTGCCCGCCGCTGTGGGTGGGTGGGAGGGATTGCCTGTCCTGGCCCATCCCACCTCCGGGAGAGCCACTCAGCAGCGTAGTCGTGCCCTTCCCAAATGGCCCTTTCCCCGCCCTGCCACGCGGTGTATGCCCAGCGCCTCCAGCTGGTGGCTTGGAAGAGCTGCAGGCTGCAGACCCGGCTCTGTGGAGCTGCACTAGCAGCAGAAGCAGCAGCTGCGCCTGCTGCAGTGTTCATGATCTGACCGGCCGCTTGGTAGCAGGTGTTCCGCAGCATATCACGCATAGCCAAGCGGGCCTGCAACTGTGAATTCGGGCAGTGGAAAGGGTTTAGCTGTCAGCTTTGGTGGAGGGCGTGTTGGCGCATTTCACTATAACAAGGTGGACTGTTCCTGCTCTTTGCAGGGGATGTGAGAATACGAATGGCCTGCACATCGTGACTGTGCCTATGGGGTTTGAAGTCCTGTGGCACTGATGTCTCGTGCATGCTTCTGTCAAGGTGCCTTTTTTTTTTTCTCAGTGTTACAAGTCAGCTCTAAGTCTGCTCAGGTATTTCAGCAGGGATGCGTGAGGGGCTAACCTTGCCTTTCGTGGCTTAAAGCTACACATAGTACTGAAGATGCAGGGCCAAAGTTGCCTGAGTTTCCACAGCCTCCAAGAGGGTACAGCAACGTAACAACAGGGCTCAAAGGCCCAGACTCTGCAGGGGCTCTTCTGATGGGACATGTTCTAAAAAGAGACTGCAAAGCTGCTAGAGCAGAAGGCAGTGCAGGACGGCTTCCTTTGCCCATGCACGGTGCCCTGCAGGCTCTTGCGCTTGCTCTCTGCGAGACGCATCTTCCCTCAGGACACACTGACCTCCTCCGGCGTGGTCTCTTGCACTGGCTGCGCGGCATTAAGGAATGGTTTCTGGTGGCTGGAAGACCTCCTGCTCTTTCTCCTCCTCCTGCTCCTCCTCCTGCTCCTCCTTCTCTTCCTCCTGCCCCTCCTTCTCCTCCTCTTGTGCCTCCTGACCCTCCAAACCCCTCATCCCCTTCCTTCCTCCCGCTCCGACTCTCACCTTAGCGTTTGCACAGCTGCTTCTCACACTTTTTCCTCCTCACCTCCCACTGCTGAGCAGCATTTTGCCCTTTTTGAGTGCCCTTTCAGGACAACCTTTCTCCCGAGGCCCCGCCTACTTGGCGGCTAGGCTCTGCCATACATTGCGGCAGTGCCGCTGGTAACAGCAGTGTCAGCATTGGGCCGATCCTGGTGTTTACTCAGAGCCACCGGCAGCCCCCGCTGCCAGCACCTGAGCATACACCCGGTACGGGTCTATAGAAACGTCTATATACCTACATCTGAGCACCTCCCAGTCTGGAAGCAGGCACCCAGTCAGAGGGAGGCCTGAGAAGACGACAGGGTTTTAATAAGAAATGCCACTAAGCCAATCAGAGAGCGGTATGAAAACAGGTGGGTTGGGTCCTTTCACAAAATGGCGGCTCCTCACTGTGGAATGCGGACTGAAACAAAATGGTGCCCGCCGCTGTGGGTGGGTGGGAGGGATTGCCTGTCCTGGCCCATCCCACCTCCGGGAGAGCCACTCAGCAGCGTAGTCGTGCCCTTCCCAAATGGCCCTTTCCCCGCCCTGCCACGCGGTGTATGCCCAGCGCCTCCAGCTGGTGGCTTGGAAGAGCTGCAGGCTGCAGACCCGGCTCTGTGGAGCTGCACTAGCAGCAGAAGCAGCAGCTGCGCCTGCTGCAGTGTTCATGATCTGACCGGCCGCTTGGTAGCAGGTGTTCCGCAGCATATCACGCATAGCCAAGCGGGCCTGCAACTGTGAATTCGGGCAGTGGAAAGGGTTTAGCTGTCAGCTTTGGTGGAGGGCGTGTTGGCGCATTTTACTATAACAAGGTGGACTGTTCCTGCTCTTTGCAGGGGATGTGAGAATACGAATGGCCTGCACATCGTGACTGTGCCTATGGGGTTTGAAGTCCTGTGGCACTGATGTCTCGTGCATGCTTCTGTCAAGGTGCCTTTTTTTTTTTCTCAGTGTTACAAGTCAGCTCTAAGTCTGCTCAGGTATTTCAGCAGGGATGCGTGAGGGGCTAACCTTGCCTTTCGTGGCTTAAAGCCACACATAGTACTGAAGATGCAGGGCCAAAGTTGCCTGAGTTTCCACAGCCTCCAAGAGGGTACAGCAACGTAACAACAGGGCTCAAAGGCCCAGACTCTGCAGGGGCTCTTCTGATGGGACATGTTCTAAAAAGAGACTGCAAAGCTGCTAGAGCAGAAGGCAGTGCAGGACGGCTTGCTTTGCCCATGCACGGTGCCCTGCAGGCTCTTGCGCTTGCTCTCTGCGAGACGCATCTTCCCTCAGGACACACTGACCTCCTCCGGCGTGGTCTCTTGCACTGGCTGCGCGGCATTAAGGAATGGTTTCTGGTGGCTGGAAGACCTCCTGCTCTTTCTCCTCCTCCTGCTCCTCCTCCTGCTCCTCCTTCTCTTCCTCCTGCCCCTCCTTCTCCTCCTCTTGTGCCTCCTGACCCTCCAAACCCCTCATCCCCTTCCTTCCTCCCGCTCCGACTCTCACCTTAGCGTTTGCACAGCTGCTTCTCACACTTTTTCCTCCTCACCTCCCACTGCTGAGCAGCATTTTGCCCTTTTTGAGTGCCCTTTCAGGACAACCTTTCTCCCGAGGCCCCGCCCACTTGGCGGCTAGGCTCTGCCATACATTGCGGCAGTGCCGCTGGTAACAGCAGTGTCAGCATTGGGCCGATCCTGGTGTTTACTCAGAGCCACCGGCAGCCCCCGGTGCCAGCACCTGAGCATACACCCGGTACGGGTCTATAGAAACGTCTATATACCTACATCTGAGCACCTCCCAGTCTGGAAGCAGGCACCCAGTCAGAGGGAGGCCTGAGAAGACGACAGGGTTTTAATAAGAAATGCCACTAAGCCAATCAGAGAGCGGTATGAAAACAGGTGGGTTGGGTCCTTTCACAAAATGGCGGCTCCTCACTGTGGAATGCGGACTGAAACAAAATGGTGCCCGCCGCTGTGGGTGGGTGGGAGGGATTGCCTGTCCTGGCCCATCCCACCTCCGGGAGAGCCACTCAGCAGCGTAGTCGTGCCCTTCCCAAATGGCCCTTTCCCCGCCCTGCCACGCGGTGTATGCCCAGCGCCTCCAGCTGGTGGCTTGGAAGAGCTGCAGGCTGCAGACCCGGCTCTGTGGAGCTGCACTAGCAGCAGAAGCAGCAGCTGCGCCTGCTGCAGTGTTCATGATCTGACCGGCCGCTTGGTAGCAGGTGTTCCGCAGCATATCACGCATAGCCAAGCGGGCCTTCAACTGTGAATTCGGGCAGTGGAAAGGGTTTAGCTGTCAGCTTTGGTGGAGGGCGTGTTGGCGCATTTCACTATAACAAGGTGGACTGTTCCTGCTCTTTGCAGGGGATGTGAGAATACGAATGGCCTGCACATCGTGACTGTGCCTATGGGGTTTGAAGTCCTGTGGCACTGATGTCTCGTGCATGCTTCTGTCAAGGTGCCTTTTTTTTTTTCTCAGTGTTACAAGTCAGCTCTAAGTCTGCTCAGGTATTTCAGCAGGGATGCGTGAGGGGTTAACCTTGCCTTTCGTGGCTTAAAGCCACACATAGTACTGAAGATGCAGGGCCAAAGTTGCCTGAGTTTCCACAGCCTCCAAGAGGGTACAGCAACGTAACAACAGGGCTCAAAGGCCCAGACTCTGCAGGGGCTCTTCTGATGGGACATGTTCTAAAAAGAGACTGCAAAGCTGCTAGAGCAGAAGGCAGTGCAGGACGGCTTCCTTTGCCCATGCACGGTGCCCTGCAGGCTCTTGCGCTTGCTCTCTGCGAGACGCATCTTCCCTCAGGACACACTGACCTCCTCCGGCGTGGTCTCTTGCACTGGCTGCGCGGCATTAAGGAATGGTTTCTGGTGGCTGGAAGACCTCCTGCTCTTTCTCCTCCTCCTGCTCCTCCTCCTGCTCCTCCTTCTCTTCCTCCTGCCCCTCCTTCTCCTCCTCTTGTGCCTCCTGACCCTCCAAACCCCTCATCCCCTTCCTTCCTCCCGCTCCGACTCTCACCTTAGCGTTTGCACAGCTGCTTCTCACACTTTTTCCTCCTCACCTCCCACTGCTGAGCAGCATTTTGCCCTTTTTGAGTGCCCTTTCAGGACAACCTTTCTCCCGAGGCCCCGCCCACTTGGCGGCTAGGCTCTGCCATACATTGCGGCAGTGCCGCTGGTAACAGCAGTGTCAGCATTGGGCCGATCCTGGTGTTTACTCAGAGCCACCGGCAGCCCCCGCTGCCAGCACCTGAGCATACACCCGGTACGGGTCTATAGAAACGTCTATATACCTACATCTGAGCACCTCCCAGTCTGGAAGCAGGCACCCAGTCAGAGGGAGGCCTGAGAAGACGACAGGGTTTTAATAAGAAATGCCACTAAGCCAATCAGAGAGCGGTATGAAAACAGGTGGGTTGGGTCCTTTCACAAAATGGCGGCTCCTCACTGTGGAATGCGGACTGAAACAAAATGGTGCCCGCCGCTGTGGGTGGGTGGGAGGGATTGCCTGTCCTGGCCCATCCCACCTCCGGGAGAGCCACTCAGCAGCGTAGTCGTGCCCTTCCCAAATGGCCCTTTCCCCGCCCTGCCACGCGGTGTATGCCCAGCGCCTCCAGCTGGTGGCTTGGAAGAGCTGCAGGCTGCAGACCCGGCTCTGTGGAGCTGCACTAGCAGCAGAAGCAGCAGCTGCGCCTGCTGCAGTGTTCATGATCTGACCGGCCGCTTGGTAGCAGGTGTTCCGCAGCATATCACGCATAGCCAAGCGGGCCTGCAACTGTGAATTCGGGCAGTGGAAAGGGTTTAGCTGTCAGCTTTGGTGGAGGGCGTGTTGGCGCATTTCACTATAACAAGGTGGACTGTTCCTGCTCTTTGCAGGGGATGTGAGAATACGAATGGCCTGCACATCGTGACTGTGCCTATGGGGTTTGAAGTCCTGTGGCACTGATGTCTCGTGCATGCTTCTGTCAAGGTGCCTTTTTTTTTTTTTCTCAGTGTTACAAGTCAGCTCTAAGTCTGCTCAGGTATTTCAGCAGGGATGCGTGAGGGGCTAACCTTGCCTTTCGTGGCTTAAAGCCACACATAGTACTGAAGATGCAGGGCCAAAGTTGCCTGAGTTTCCACAGCCTCCAAGAGGGTACAGCAACGTAACAACAGGGCTCAAAGGCCCAGACTCTGCAGGGGCTCTTCTGATGGGACATGTTCTAAAAAGAGACTGCAAAGCTGCTAGAGCAGAAGGCAGTGCAGGACGGCTTGCTTTGCCCATGCACGGTGCCCTGCAGGCTCTTGCGCTTGCTCTCTGCGAGACGCATCTTCCCTCAGGACACACTGACCTCCTCCGGCGTGGTCTCTTGCACTGGCTGCGCGGCATTAAGGAATGGTTTCTGGTGGCTGGAAGACCTCCTGCTCTTTCTCCTCCTCCTGCTCCTCCTCCTGCTCCTCCTTCTCTTCCTCCTGCCCCTCCTTCTCCTCCTCTTGTGCCTCCTGACCCTCCAAACCCCTCATCCCCTTCCTTCCTCCCGCTCCGACTCTCACCTTAGCATTTGCACAGCTGTTTCTCACACTTTTTCCTCCTCACCTCCCACTGCTGAGCAGCATTTTGCCCTTTTTGAGTGCCCTTTCAGGACAACCTTTCTCCCGAGGCCCCGCCCACTTGGCGGCTAGGCTCTGCCATACATTGCGGCAGTGCCGCTGGTAACAGCAGTGTCAGCATTGGGCCAATCCTGGTGTTTACTCAGAGCCACCGGCAGCCCCCGCTGCCAGCACCTGAGCATACACCCGGTACGGGTCTATAGAAACGTCTATATACCTACATCTGAGCACCTCCCAGTCTGGAAGCAGGCACCCAGTCAGAGGGAGGCCTGAGAAGACGACAGGGTTTTAATAAGAAATGCCACTAAGCCAATCAGAGAGCGGTATGAAAACAGGTGGGTTGGGTCCTTTCACAAAATGGCGGCTCCTCACTGTGGAATGCGGACTGAAACAAAATGGTGCCCGCCGCTGTGGGTGGGTGGGAGGGATTGCCTGTCCTGGCCCATCCCACCTCCGGGAGAGCCACTCAGCAGCGTAGTCGTGCCCTTCCCAAATGGCCCTTTCCCCGCCCTGCCACGCGGTGTATGCCCAGCGCCTCCAGCTGGTGGCTTGGAAGAGCTGCAGGCTGCAGACCCGGCTCTGTGGAGCTGCACTAGCAGCAGAAGCAGCAGCTGCGCCTGCTGCAGTGTTCATGATCTGACCGGCCGCTTGGTAGCAGGTGTTCCGCAGCATATCACGCATAGCCAAGCGGGCCTGCAACTGTGAATTCGGGCAGTGGAAAGGGTTTAGCTGTCAGCTTTGGTGGAGGGCGTGTTGGCGCATTTCACTATAACAAGGTGGACTGTTCCTGCTCTTTGCAGGGGATGTGAGAATACGAATGGCCTGCACATCGTGACTGTGCCTATGGGGTTTGAAGTCCTGTGGCACTGATGTCTCGTGCATGCTTCTGTCAAGGTGCCTTTTTTTTTTTCTCAGTGTTACAAGTCAGCTCTAAGTCTGCTCAGGTATTTCAGCAGGGATGCGTGAGGGGCTAACCTTGCCTTTCGTGGCTTAAAGCCACACATAGTACTGAAGATGCAGGGCCAAAGTTGCCTGAGTTTCCACAGCCTCCAAGAGGGTACAGCAACGTAACAACAGGGCTCAAAGGCCCAGACTCTGCAGGGGCTCTTCTGATGGGACATGTTCTAAAAAGAGACTGCAAAG
Organism: Anser cygnoides; assembly: GCF_040182565.1. NCBI lineage: Eukaryota > Metazoa > Chordata > Aves > Anseriformes > Anatidae > Anser > Anser cygnoides. Next base: position 83,539,464 of record NC_089912.1, on the reverse strand, counting down.
CTGCTAGAGCAGAAGGCAGTGCAGGACGGCTTGCTTTGCCCATGCACGGTGCCCTGCAGGCTCTTGCGCTTGCTCTCTGCGAGACGCATCTTCCCTCAGGACACACTGACCTCCTCCGGCGTGGTCTCTTGCACTGGCTGTGCGGCATTAAGGAATGGTTTCTGGTGGCTGGAAGACCTCCTGCTCTTTCTCCTCCTCCTGCTCCTCCTCCTGCTCCTCCTTCTCTTCCTCCTGCCCCTCCTTCTCCTCCTCTTGTGCCTCCTGACCCTCCAAACCCCTCATCCCCTTCCTTCCTCCCGCTCCGACTCTCACCTTAGCGTTTGCACAGCTGCTTCTCACACTTTTTCCTCCTCACCTCCCACTGCTGAGCAGCATTTTGCCCTTTTTGAGTGCCCTTTCAGGACAACCTTTCTCCCGAGGCCCCGCCCACTTGGCGGCTAGGCTCTGCCATACATTGCGGCAGTGCCGCTGGTAACAGCAGTGTCAGCATTGGGCCGATCCTGGTGTTTACTCAGAGCCACCGGCAGCCCCCGGTGCCAGCACCTGAGCATACACCCGGTACGGGTCTATAGAAACGTCTATATACCTACATCTGAGCACCTCCCAGTCTGGAAGCAGGCACCCAGTCAGAGGGAGGCCTGAGAAGACGACAGGGTTTTAATAAGAAATGCCACTAAGCCAATCAGAGAGCGGTATGAAAACAGGTGGGTTGGGTCCTTTCACAAAATGGCGGCTCCTCACTGTGGAATGCGGACTGAAACAAAATGGTGCCCGCCGCTGTGGGTGGGTGGGAGGGATTGCCTGTCCTGGCCCATCCCACCTCCGGGAGAGCCACTCAGCAGCGTAGTCGTGCCCTTCCCAAATGGCCCTTTCCCCGCCCTGCCACGCGGTGTATGCCCAGCGCCTCCAGCTGGTGGCTTGGAAGAGCTGCAGGCTGCAGACCCGGCTCTGTGGAGCTGCACTAGCAGCAGAAGCAGCAGCTGCGCCTGCTGCAGTGTTCATGATCTGACCGGCCGCTTGGTAGCAGGTGTTCCGCAGCATATCACGCATAGCCAAGCGGGCCTGCAACTGTGAATTCGGGCAGTGGAAAGGGTTTAGCTGTCAGCTTTGGTGGAGGGCGTGTTGGCGCATTTCACTATAACAAGGTGGACTGTTCCTGCTCTTTGCAGGGGATGTGAGAATACGAATGGCCTGCACATCGTGACTGTGCCTATGGGGTTTGAAGTCCTGTGGCACTGATGTCTCGTGCATGCTTCTGTCAAGGTGCCTTTTTTTTTTTTTCTCAGTGTTACAAGTCAGCTCTAAGTCTGCTCAGGTATTTCAGCAGGGATGCGTGAGGGGCTAACCTTGCCTTTCGTGGCTTAAAGCCACACATAGTACTGAAGATGCAGGGCCAAAGTTGCCTGAGTTTCCACAGCCTCCAAGAGGGTACAGCAACGTAACAACAGGGCTCAAAGGCCCAGACTCTGCAGGGGCTCTTCTGATGGGACATGTTCTAAAAAGAGACTGCAAAGCTGCTAGAGCAGAAGGCAGTGCAGGACGGCTTGCTTTGCCCATGCACGGTGCCCTGCAGGCTCTTGCGCTTGCTCTCTGCGAGACGCATCTTCCCTCAGGACACACTGACCTCCTCCGGCGTGGTCTCTTGCACTGGCTGCGCGGCATTAAGGAATGGTTTCTGGTGGCTGGAAGACCTCCTGCTCTTTCTCCTCCTCCTGTTCCTCCTCCTGCTCCTCCTCCTGCTCCTCCTTCTCTTCCTCCTGCCCCTCCCTCTCCTCCTCTTGTGCCTCCTGACCCTCCAAACCCCTCATCCCCTTCTTCCTCCCGCTCCGACTCTCACCTTAGCGTTTGCACAGCTGTTTCTCACACTTTTTCCTCCTCACCCCAAAACTGCTGAGCAGCATTTTGCCCTTTTTGAGTGCCCTTTCAGGACAACCTTTCTCCCGAGGCCCCGCCTACTTGGCGGCTAGGCTCTGCCATACATTGCGGCAGTGCCGCTGGTAACAGCAGTGTCAGCATTGGGCCGTTCCTGGTGTTTACTCAGAGCCACCGGCAGCCCCCGCTGCCAGCACCTGAGCATACACCCGGTACGGGTCTATAGAAACGTCTATATACCTACATCTGAGCACCTCCCAGTCTGGAAGCAGGCACCCAGTCAGAGGGAGGCCTGAGAAGACGACAGGGTTTTAATAAGAAATGCCACTAAGCCAATCAGAGAGCGGTATGAAAACAGGTGGGTTGGGTCCTTTCACAAAATGGCGGCTCCTCACTGTGGAATGCGGACTGAAACAAAATGGTGCCCGCCGCTGTGGGTGGGTGGGAGGGATTGCCTGTCCTGGCCCATCCCACCTCCGGGAGAGCCACTCAGCAGCGTAGTCGTGCCCTTCCCAAATGGCCCTTTCCCCGCCCTGCCACGCGGTGTATGCCCAGCGCCTCCAGCTGGTGGCTTGGAAGAGCTGCAGGCTGCAGACCCGGCTCTGTGGAGCTGCACTAGCAGCAGAAGCAGCAGCTGCGCCTGCTGCAGTGTTCATGATCTGACCGGCCGCTTGGTAGCAGGTGTTCCGCAGCATATCACGCATAGCCAAGCGGGCCTGCAACTGTGAATTCGGGCAGTGGAAAGGGTTTAGCTGTCAGCTTTGGTGGAGGGCGTGTTGGCGCATTTCACTATAACAAGGTGGACTGTTCCTGCTCTTTGCAAGGGATGTGAGAATACGAATGGCCTGCACATCGTGACTGTGCCTATGGGGTTTGAAGTCCTGTGGCACTGATGTCTCGTGCATGCTTCTGTCAAGGTGCCTTTTTTTTTTTCTCAGTGTTACAAGTCAGCTCTAAGTCTGCTCAGGTATTTCAGCAGGGATGCGTGAGGGGCTAACCTTGCCTTTCGTGGCTTAAAGCCACACATAGTACTGAAGATGCAGGGCCAAAGTTGCCTGAGTTTCCACAGCCTCCAAGAGGGTACAGCAACGTAACAACAGGGCTCAAAGGCCCAGACTCTGCAGGGGCTCTTCTGATGGGACATGTTCTAAAAAGAGACTGCAAAGCTGCTAGAGCAGAAGGCAGTGCAGGACGGCTTGCTTTGCCCATGCACGGTGCCCTGCAGGCTCTTGCGCTTGCTCTCTGCGAGACGCATCTTCCCTCAGGACACACTGACCTCCTCCGGCGTGGTCTCTTGCACTGGCTGCGCGGCATTAAGGAATGGTTTCTGGTGGCTGGAAGACCTCCTGCTCTTTCTCCTCCTCCTGTTCCTCCTCCTGCTCCTCCTCCTGCTCCTCCTTCTCTTCCTCCTGCCCCTCCCTCTCCTCCTCTTGTGCCTCCTGACCCTCCAAACCCCTCATCCCCTTCTTCCTCCCGCTCCGACTCTCACCTTAGCGTTTGCACAGCTGTTTCTCACACTTTTTCCTCCTCACCCCAAAACTGCTGAGCAGCATTTTGCCCTTTTTGAGTGCCCTTTCAGGACAACCTTTCTCCCGAGGCCCCGCCTACTTGGCGGCTAGGCTCTGCCATACATTGCGGCAGTGCCGCTGGTAACAGCAGTGTCAGCATTGGGCCGTTCCTGGTGTTTACTCAGAGCCACCGGCAGCCCCCGCTGCCAGCACCTGAGCATACACCCGGTACGGGTCTATAGAAACGTCTATATACCTACATCTGAGCACCTCCCAGTCTGGAAGCAGGCACCCAGTCAGAGGGAGGCCTGAGAAGACGACAGGGTTTTAATAAGAAATGCCACTAAGCCAATCAGAGAGCGGTATGAAAACAGGTGGGTTGGGTCCTTTCACAAAATGGCGGCTCCTCACTGTGGAATGCGGACTGAAACAAAATGGTGCCCGCCGCTGTGGGTGGGTGGGAGGGATTGCCTGTCCTGGCCCATCCCACCTCCGGGAGAGCCACTCAGCAGCGTAGTCGTGCCCTTCCCAAATGGCCCTTTCCCCGCCCTGCCACGCGGTGTATGCCCAGCGCCTCCAGCTGGTGGCTTGGAAGAGCTGCAGGCTGCAGACCCGGCTCTGTGGAGCTGCACTAGCAGCAGAAGCAGCAGCTGCGCCTGCTGCAGTGTTCATGATCTGACCGGCCGCTTGGTAGCAGGTGTTCCGCAGCATATCACGCATAGCCAAGCGGGCCTTCAACTGTGAATTCGGGCAGTGGAAAGGGTTTAGCTGTCAGCTTTGGTGGAGGGCGTGTTGGCGCATTTCACTATAACAAGGTGGACTGTTCCTGCTCTTTGCAAGGGATGTGAGAATACGAATGGCCTGCACATCGTGACTGTGCCTATGGGGTTTGAAGTCCTGTGGCACTGATGTCTCGTGCATGCTTCTGTCAAGGTGCCTTTTTTTTTTTCTCAGTGTTACAAGTCAGCTCTAAGTCTGCTCAGGTATTTCAGCAGGGATGCGTGAGGGGCTAACCTTGCCTTTCGTGGCTTAAAGCCACACATAGTACTGAAGATGCAGGGCCAAAGTTGCCTGAGTTTCCACAGCCTCCAAGAGGGTACAGCAACGTAACAACAGGGCTCAAAGGCCCAGACTCTGCAGGGGCTCTTCTGATGGGACATGTTCTAAAAAGAGACTGCAAAGCTGCTAGAGCAGAAGGCAGTGCAGGACGGCTTGCTTTGCCCATGCACGGTGCCCTGCAGGCTCTTGCGCTTGCTCTCTGCGAGACGCATCTTCCCTCAGGACACACTGACCTCCTCCGGCGTGGTCTCTTGCACTGGCTGCGCGGCATTAAGGAATGGTTTCTGGTGGCTGGAAGACCTCCTGCTCTTTCTCCTCCTCCTGCTCCTCCTCCTGCTCCTCCTTCTCTTCCTCCTTCCCCTCCTTCTCCTCCTCTTGTGCCTCCTGACCCTCCAAACCCCTCATCCCCTTCCTTCCTCCCGCTCCGACTCTCACCTTAGCGTTTGCACAGCTGCTTCTCACACTTTTTCCTCCTCACCTCCCACTGCTGAGCAGCATTTTGCCCTTTTTGAGTGCCCTTTCAGGACAACCTTTCTCCCGAGGCCCCGCCCACTTGGCGGCTAGGCTCTGCCATACATTGCGGCAGTGCCGCTGGTAACAGCAGTGTCAGCATTGGGCCGATCCTGGTGTTTACTCAGAGCCACCGGCAGCCCCCGCTGCCAGCACCTGAGCATACACCCGGTACGGGTCTATAGAAACGTCTATATACCTACATCTGAGCACCTCCCAGTCTGGAAGCAGGCACCCAGTCAGAGGGAGGCCTGAGAAGACGACAGGGTTTTAATAAGAAATGCCACTAAGCCAATCAGAGAGCGGTATGAAAACAGGTGGGTTGGGTCCTTTCACAAAATGGCGGCTCCTCACTGTGGAATGCGGACTGAAACAAAATGGTGCCCGCCGCTGTGGGTGGGTGGGAGGGATTGCCTGTCCTGGCCCATCCCACCTCCGGGAGAGCCACTCAGCAGCGTAGTCGTGCCCTTCCCAAATGGCCCTTTCCCCGCCCTGCCACGCGGTGTATGCCCAGCGCCTCCAGCTGGTGGCTTGGAAGAGCTGCAGGCTGCAGACCCGGCTCTGTGGAGCTGCACTAGCAGCAGAAGCAGCAGCTGCGCCTGCTGCAGTGTTCATGATCTGACCGGCCGCTTGGTAGCAGGTGTTCCGCAGCATATCACGCATAGCCAAGCGGGCCTGCAACTGTGAATTCGGGCAGTGGAAAGGGTTTAGCTGTCAGCTTTGGTGGAGGGCGTGTTGGCGCATTTCACTATAACAAGGTGGACTGTTCCTGCTCTTTGCAGGGGATGTGAGAATATGAATGGCCTGCACATCGTGACTGTGCCTATGGGGTTTGAAGTCCTGTGGCACTGATGTCTCGTGCATGCTTCTGTCAAGGTGCCTTTTTTTTTTTCTCAGTGTTACAAGTCAGCTCTAAGTCTGCTCAGGTATTTCAGCAGGGATGCGTGAGGGGCTAACCTTGCCTTTCGTGGCTTAAAGCCACACATAGTACTGAAGATGCAGGGCCAAAGTTGCCTGAGTTTCCACAGCCTCCAAGAGGGTACAGCAACGTAACAACAGGGCTCAAAGGCCCAGACTCTGCAGGGGCTCTTCTGATGGGACATGTTCTAAAAAGAGACTGCAAAGCTGCTAGAGCAGAAGGCAGTGCAGGACGGCTTGCTTTGCCCATGCACGGTGCCCTGCAGGCTCTTGCGCTTGCTCTCTGCGAGACGCATCTTCCCTCAGGACACACTGACCTCCTCCGGCGTGGTCTCTTGCACTGGCTGTGCGGCATTAAGGAATGGTTTCTGGTGGCTGGAAGACCTCCTGCTCTTTCTCCTCCTCCTGCTCCTCCTCCTGCTCCTCCTTCTCTTCCTCCTGCCCCTCCTTCTCCTCCTCTTGTGCCTCCTGACCCTCCAAACCCCTCATCCCCTTCCTTCCTCCCGCTCCGACTCTCACCTTAGCGTTTGCACAGCTGCTTCTCACACTTTTTCCTCCTCACCTCCCACTGCTGAGCAGCATTTTGCCCTTTTTGAGTGCCCTTTCAGGACAACCTTTCTCCCGAGGCCCCGCCCACTTGGCGGCTAGGCTCTGCCATACATTGCGGCAGTGCCGCTGGTAACAGCAGTGTCAGCATTGGGCCGATCCTGGTGTTTACTCAGAGCCACCGGCAGCCCCCGGTGCCAGCACCTGAGCATACACCCGGTACGGGTCTATAGAAACGTCTATATACCTACATCTGAGCACCTCCCAGTCTGGAAGCAGGCACCCAGTCAGAGGGAGGCCTGAGAAGACGACAGGGTTTTAATAAGAAATGCCACTAAGCCAATCAGAGAGCGGTATGAAAACAGGTGGGTTGGGTCCTTTCACAAAATGGCGGCTCCTCACTGTGGAATGCGGACTGAAACAAAATGGTGCCCGCCGCTGTGGGTGGGTGGGAGGGATTGCCTGTCCTGGCCCATCCCACCTCCGGGAGAGCCACTCAGCAGCGTAGTCGTGCCCTTCCCAAATGGCCCTTTCCCCGCCCTGCCACGCGGTGTATGCCCAGCGCCTCCAGCTGGTGGCTTGGAAGAGCTGCAGGCTGCAGACCCGGCTCTGTGGAGCTGCACTAGCAGCAGAAGCAGCAGCTGCGCCTGCTGCAGTGTTCATGATCTGACCGGCCGCTTGGTAGCAGGTGTTCCGCAGCATATCACGCATAGCCAAGCGGGCCTGCAACTGTGAATTCGGGCAGTGGAAAGGGTTTAGCTGTCAGCTTTGGTGGAGGGCGTGTTGGCGCATTTCACTATAACAAGGTGGACTGTTCCTGCTCTTTGCAGGGGATGTGAGAATACGAATGGCCTGCACATCGTGACTGTGCCTATGGGGTTTGAAGTCCTGTGGCACTGATGTCTCGTGCATGCTTCTGTCAAGGTGCCTTTTTTTTTTTTTCTCAGTGTTACAAGTCAGCTCTAAGTCTGCTCAGGTATTTCAGCAGGGATGCGTGAGGGGCTAACCTTGCCTTTCGTGGCTTAAAGCCACACATAGTACTGAAGATGCAGGGCCAAAGTTGCCTGAGTTTCCACAGCCTCCAAGAGGGTACAGCAACGTAACAACAGGGCTCAAAGGCCCAGACTCTGCAGGGGCTCTTCTGATGGGACATGTTCTAAAAAGAGACTGCAAAGCTGCTAGAGCAGAAGGCAGTGCAGGACGGCTTGCTTTGCCCATGCACGGTGCCCTGCAGGCTCTTGCGCTTGCTCTCTGCGAGACGCATCTTCCCTCAGGACACACTGACCTCCTCCGGCGTGGTCTCTTGCACTGGCTGCGCGGCATTAAGGAATGGTTTCTGGTGGCTGGAAGACCTTCTGCTCTTTCTCCTCCTCCTGTTCCTCCTCCTGCTCCTCCTCCTGCTCCTCCTTCTCTTCCTCCTGCCCCTCCTTCTCCTCCTCTTGTGCCTCCTGACCCTCCAAACCCCTCATCCCCTTCTTCCTCCCGCTCCGACTCTCACCTTAGCGTTTGCACAGCTGTTTCTCACACTTTTTCCTCCTCACCCCAAAACTGCTGAGCAGCATTTTGCCCTTTTTGAGTGCCCTTTCAGGACAACCTTTCTCCCGAGGCCCCGCCTACTTGGCGGCTAGGCTCTGCCATACATTGCGGCAGTGCCGCTGGTAACAGCAGTGTCAGCATTGGGCCGTTCCTGGTGTTTACTCAGAGCCACCGGCAGCCCCCGCTGCCAGCACCTGAGCATACACCCGGTACGGGTCTATAGAAACGTCTATATACCTACATCTGAGCACCTCCCAGTCTGGAAGCAGGCACCCAGTCAGAGGGAGGCCTGAGAAGACGACAGGGTTTTAATAAGAAATGCCACTAAGCCAATCAGAGAGCGGTATGAAAACAGGTGGGTTGGGTCCTTTCACAAAATGGCGGCTCCTCACTGTGGAATGCGGACTGAAACAAAATGGTGCCCGCCGCTGTGGGTGGGTGGGAGGGATTGCCTGTCCTGGCCCATCCCACCTCCGGGAGAGCCACTCAGCAGCGTAGTCGTGCCCTTCCCAAATGGCCCTTTCCCCGCCCTGCCACGCGGTGTATGCCCAGCGCCTCCAGCTGGTGGCTTGGAAGAGCTGCAGGCTGCAGACCCGGCTCTGTGGAGCTGCACTAGCAGCAGAAGCAGCAGCTGCGCCTGCTGCAGTGCTCATGATCTGACCGGCCGCTTGGTAGCAGGTGTTCCGCAGCATATCATGCATAGCCAAGCGGGCCTGCAACTGTGAATTCGGGCAGTGGAAAGGGTTTAGCTGTCAGCTTTGGTGGAGGGCGTGTTGGCGCATTTCACTATAACAAGGTGGACTGTTCCTGCTCTTTGCAGGGGATGTGAGAATACGAATGGCCTGCACATCGTGACTGTGCCTATGGGGTTTGAAGTCCTGTGGCACTGATGTCTCGTGCCTGCTTCTGTCAAGGTGCCTTTTTTTTTTTTTCTCAGTGTTACAAGTCAGCTCTAAGTCTGCTCAGGTATTTCAGCAGGGATGCGTGAGGGGCTAACCTTGCCTTTCGTGGCTTAAAGCCACACATAGTACTGAAGATGCAGGGCCAAAGTTGCCTGAGTTTCCACAGCCTCCAAGAGGGTACAGCAACGTAACAACAGGGCTCAAAGGCCCAGACTCTGCAGGGGCTCTTCTGATGGGACATGTTCTAAAAAGAGACTGCAAAGCTGCTAGAGCAGAAGGCAGTGCAGGACGGCTTGCTTTGCCCATGCACGGTGCCCTGCAGGCTCTTGCGCTTGCTCTCTGCGAGACGCATCTTCCCTCAGGACACACTGACCTCCTCCGGCGTGGTCTCTTGCACTGGCTGCGCGGCATTAAGTAATGGTTTCTGGTGGCTGGAAGACCTCCTGCTCTTTCTCCTCCTCCTGTTCCTCCTCCTGCTCCTCCTCCTGCTCCTCCTTCTCTTCCTCCTGCCCCTCCTTCTCCTCATCTTGTGCCTCCTGACCCTCCAAACCCCTCATCCCCTTCCTTCCTCCCACTCCGACTCTCACCTTAGCGTTTGCACAGCTGTTTCTCACACTTTTTCCTCCTCACCCCAAAACTGCTGAGCAGCATTTTGCCCTTTTTGAGTGCCCTTTCAGGACAACCTTTCTCCCGAGGCCCCGCCTACTTGGCGGCTAGGCTCTGCCATACATTGCGACAGTGCCGCTGGTAACAGCAGTGTCAGCATTGGGCCGATCCTGGTGTTTACTCAGAGCCACCGGCAGCCCCCGCTGCCAGCACCTGAGCATACACCCGGTACGGGTCTATAGAAACGTCTATATACCTACATCTGAGCACCTCCCAGTCTGGAAGCAGGCACCCAGTCAGAGGGAGGCCTGAGAAGACGACAGGGTTTTAATAAGAAATGCCACTAAGCCAATCAGAGAGCGGTATGAAAAGAGGTGGGTTGGGTCCTTTCACAAAATGGCGGCTCCTCACTGTGGAATGCGGACTGAAACAAAACGGTGCCCGCTGCTGTGGGTGGGTGGGAGGGATTGCCTGTCCTGGCCCATCCCACCTCCGGGAGAGCCACTCAGCAGCGTAGTCGTGCCCTTCCCAAATGGCCCTTTCCCCGCTCTGCCATGCGGTGTATGCCCAGCGCCACCAGCTGGTGGCTTGGAAGAGCTGCAGGCTGCAGACCCGGCTCTGTGGAGCTGCACTAGCAGCAGAAGCAGCAGCTGCGCCTGCTGCAGTGCTCATGATCTGACCGGCCGCTTGGTAGCAGGTGTTCCGCAGCATATCACGCATAGCCAAGCGGGCCTGCAACTGTGAATTCGGGCAGTGGAAAGGGTTTAGCTGTCAGCTTTGGTGGAGGGCGTGTTGGCGCATTTCACTATAACAAGGTGGACTGTTCCTACTCTTTGCAGAGGATGTGAGAATACGAATGGCCTGCACATCGTGACTGTGCCTATGGGGTTTGAAGTCCTGTGGCACTGATGTCTCGTGCATGCTTCTGTCAAGGTGCCTTTTTTTTTTTTTCTCAGTGTTACAAGTCAGCTCTAAGTCTGCTCAGGTATTTCAGCAGGGATGCGTGAGGGGCTAACCTTGCCTTTCGTGGCTTAAAGCCACACATAGTACTGAAGATGCAGGGCCAAAGTTCATAGAATCATAGAATCATAGAATATCCTGAGTTGGAAGGGACCCTTAAGGATCATCAAGTCCAACTCTTGATACCGCACAGGTCTACCCAAAAGTTCAGACCATGTGACTAAGTGCACAGTCCAATCTCTTCTTAAATTCAGACAGGCTCGGTGCAGTGACCACTTCCCTGGGGAGCCTGTTCCAGTGTGCAACCACCCTCTCTGTGAAGAACCCCCTCCTGATGTCGAGCCTAAATTTCCCCTGCCTCAGCTTAACCCCGTTCCCGCGGGTCCTGTCACTGGTGTTAATGGAGAAAAGGTCTCCTGCCTCTCGACACCCCCTTACGAGGAAGTTGTAGACTGTGATGAGGTCTCCCCTCAGCCTCCTCTTCTCCAGGCTGAACAGGCCCAGTGACCTCAGCCGTTCCTCGTACGTCTTCCCCTCCAGGCCTTTCACCATCTTTGTAGCCCTCCTCTGGACACTCTCCAACAGTTTCATGTCCTTTTTATACTGTGGTGCCCAGAACTGCACACAGTACTCGAGGTGAGGCCGCACCAGCGCAGAGTAGAGCGGGACAATCACCTCCCTTGACCTACTAGCGATGCCGTGCTTGATGCACCCCAGGACACGGTTGGCCCTCCTGGCCACCAGGGCACACTGCTGGCTCATATTCAACTTGCTGTCAACCACGACCCCCAGATCCCTCTCTTCTAGGCTGCTCTCTAGCGTCACATCACCCAGTCTGTACGTGCAGCCAGGGTTTCCCCGTCCCAGGTGCAGGACCCGGCACTTGCTCTTATTGAACTTCATGCGGTTGGTGATCGCCCAGCTCTCTAACCTATCCAGATCCCTCTGCAAGGCCTTTCCACCCTCAATCGAGTCAACAACTCCTCCAGGTTTGGTGTCATCAGCAAACTTGCTCAAAATACCTTCTATTCCTACATCCAGATCGTTTATAAAAATATTGAAAAGTACCGGCCCTAAAATGGAGCCTTGAGGGACCCCACTGGTGACCGCCCGCCAGCCTGACGCAGCCCCATTTACCATAACCCTTTGGGCCCTGCCCGTTAGCCAATTGCTCACCCATCGTATGATGTTTTTATTTAGCTGTATGGTGGACATTTTGTCCAGTAGGATCCTATGGGAAACCATGTCAAAAGCCTTGCTGAAGTCCAAAAAAATCACATCAGCTGGTTTCCCTTGGTCCATCATTCGGGTGATCTTATCATAAAAGGAAATCAGGTTAGTTAGGCAGGTTAGTTAGTTAATGCCTTTCGTGGCTTAAAACCACACATAGTACTGAAGATGCAGGGCCAAAGTTGCCTGAGTTTCCACAGCCTCCAAGAGGGTACAGCAACGTAACAACAGGGCTCAAAGGCCCAGACTCTGCAGGGGCTCTTCTGATGGGACATGTTCTAAAAAGAGACTGCAAAGCTGCTAGAGCAGAAGGCAGTGCAGGACGGCTTGCTTTGCCCATGCACAGTGCCCTGCAGGCTCTTGCGCTTGCTCTCTGTGAGACGCATCTTCCCTCAGGACACACTGACCTCCTCCGGCGTGGTCTCTTGCACTGGCTGCGCGGCATTAAGGAATGGTTTCTGGTGGCTGGAAGACCTCCTGCTCTTTCTCCTCCTCCTGTTCCTCCTCCTGCTCCTCCTCCTGCTCCTCCTTCTCTTCCTCCTTCCCCTCCCTCTCCTCCTCTTGTGCCTCCTGACCCTCCAAACCCCTCATCCCCTTCCTTCCTCCCGCTCCGACTCTCACCTTAGCGTTTGCACAGCTGTTTCTCACACTTTTTCCTCCTCACCCCAAAACTGCTGAGCAGCATTTTGCCCTTTTTGAGTGCCCTTTCAGGACAACCTTTCTCCCGAGGCCCCGCCTACTTGGCGGCTAGGCTCTGCCATACATTGCGACAGTGCCGCTGGTAACAGCAGTGTCAGCATTGGGCCGATCCTGGTGTTTACTCAGAGCCACCGGCAGCCCCCGCTGCCAGCACCTGAGCATACACCCGGTACGGGTCTATAGAAACGTCTATATACCTACATCTGAGCACCTCCCAGTCTGGAAGCAGGCACCCAGTCAGAGGGAGGCCTGAGAAGACGACAGGGTTTTAATAAGAAATGCCACTAAGCCAATCAGAGAGCGGTATGAAAACAGGTGGGTTGGGTCCTTTCACAAAATGGCGGCTCCTCACTGTGGAATGCGGACTGAAACAAAATGGTGCCCGCCGCTGTGGGTGGGTGGGAGGGATTGCCTGTCCTGGCCCATCCCACCTCCGGGAGAGCCACTCAGCAGCGTAGTCGTGCCCTTCCCAAATGGCCCTTTCCCCGCCCTGCCACGCGGTGTATGCCCAGCGCCTCCAGCTGGTGGCTTGGAAGAGCTGCAGGCTGCAGACCCGGCTCTGTGGAGCTGCACTAGCAGCAGAAGCAGCAGCTGCGCCTGCTGCATTGTTCATGATATCATCATAGTCAATCGGGCCTGCAACTGTGAATTTAGGCAATGGAAAGGGTTTAGCTGTCAGCTTTGGTGGAGGGTATGTTGTCACATTTCTTGAGAACAATGTGGACTTTTCTAGACAAATTTATCGGCTCCAGCTGGGAGAAAAATCTCAATAATTTTCTTCAGAGAATATGTTCTGTGAAGCTATTTTATTTGCGGCTGTAATGGAAGGGCTGTGCGAATGAGGTGCAAATTATAGTAAACAAATCATAACCTTTTATTCCCTATTACCCGACTCCTGATCACCTCCTTTGTTTCTCTTTGGCTGAGTACTACAGGTTTACAAGGTATTCGATGCTCCTCTATTTCATATATGTGCATTTTTTCTTTCTTCAACCCTTAAATTTCCCCTTTTTCCATTTTTTTTTTCTTTATTTTTTCTGGAACTTGTGATCTTTTTTTTACTGTTCTCGCACTGCTCATCTTGTTTTTCTCAAGCTTTTATCTTATTTTGGAACAGTGAGTCCTTCTACTGTCCAGTTATATACTTAGCATTTCTCCTTTTTATGACCACATAGCTACCTTTGAATACAGAAAATTAGTTCTCTACTGCAAAAACACAACTTATTTTCTCACAATTCCCCCCTCTTTTGTTACTCCTATTGTTGTTTTTTAGCGCTTGTTCACATACTGTACTCTTGAGTTTTTCCAGCGTTAAGGTGGAATATTCTTCTTCGGATGTCATGGGGGATGACAGATATACATTGCCATTACTGTTACAATACCAACAAATAGTTGTTTGAGCCAATTCTATTCAGGTAACCACGAAGTTACTGTCTCCCATATGTTTCTAAATCCCCAGGAAGTGTCATCTTCTGCTACTCTATGTAGGTTACATTTGGAATTACTGCCCCCAGGGTGCAAGTTCCTTTCCATCCTAGGGGCAACACCTTCCTGGTTTTATTGCCACATAGCCAGTACCACCCCTTGCCATTCGGGACAGGCCATCCAGTTACAGGATTCTTATGTTGTATCTGGTGTGCATTATGTATATTAATATTCCCATAGCTACCATATTGGGTACAGTATGGATTATTCCCTACTTCATGGATATTTCCACACACAGGGTCAGTAATATTGCCCCCTGAGTTTCTATCAATGTTGTTTAAAAGGCACCTTTGATAATACAGTATATTGTAGCCAGGATTATGTGTAGGGAGCTCAACTTCAAAATCCATTCCTTCCAGGCACGGAGTATGACCAGTCATTTTTAGAAATCTAGAGAATTCAGACATGGTTGCTGCTGGAAATAGCACTCAGGAACAAGGCCTTTTCAGTCTTTCTAGGCATCTGGGTGCAAATCCAACAATTATTTTGAGACAGAACTAGAGAGATGTTCTGGATTAATTGGAAATGCTGATTTTTCCCTCCGTCATATCACTAATCCATTGAGAATAGGTATTACTAAGATAAACTTAAAATACATCATATATAATATGATATATATATACATATATATAATCATATGTATATATATATATACACACACCCCTATAATAATTAAGAAATAATTAAGAAAAACAATAAAAAGCACAAACTAATAAGGATTCTTCTGGTGGGGAATAAATACCCCCCTTTCTCCCATTTCCAGGGAGTGTTCCCTGGAAACACTCCAGTTCTGTGTAATTCAATCCCTTTTACTCATTAATTCATTAAGAATTCTTCTAAGGAGAAGTTAAACGTTTACAATAGATAGTTTTAACAGTTTTAACCTTAAAAGTCTTTGTTAATGCAGTCTTTCAGGTATGAGGTTTAACTGATGCTTTTACCCAGGTATGAGTTCACCCTTTCTCAGCCCTTCTTACTGTCGTCTCAGTAGTCAGGAGCACTTGGAACAGTCCTTCCCACTTAGGTTGCAGCTTCACTTCTCTCCACGTTCACATCAAAACACAAACTCCTGCTCGGAATGGATGGATCAGGACTTCCAAGGGTAGGGTTTTAGCTAATGATCCACGGGTCCTGAGAGATGACAAAGAGGATGACAGCCCGAGTATATAGTTCTTAAGAAAAGCATCTTTTGTCTCAAATTGAGGTAATTCATTCCCTTTATCCATGTACAGCAATCCAAATAATATTTCATATGGTGAAACTCCCACAGATTTTGTTGGTGCAGTTTGAATTCAGAGAAGTGCTAAAGGTAAGCACTTCGTTTGGAGAAGCTGAGTTTCCAGAACTTAGTCAATTGCTTCTTTACTGTCTGATCCACTCCACCCTTCCAGAAAAGGAAGGATGCAAAGGAGTGTGAAATTTCCACTTAATTCCTAGAGTCCACATTAGCCCTTGTAATATTTCTGACATAAAGTGATTTCCTTGATCAGAGTCAATATTTTCAACAGTTCCATACCTGGGAGTTATTTGTTCTAGAATTACTTTAGTTACTATGTTCGCAGTAGCAGATACTGAAGGCAAAGCTTCCACCCACCCTGACAAATGATCAACAAAGACTAATAAGTATTTAAATCTACCTACTCTAAGGAGTTCTGTAAAATCTACCTGTACATTTTGGAAGTGTTGAATTCCTGGTTCTTGCCCCCCTTTGGGCTGACTGCGGATAATTTTCCTATTTACCTTTTGACATACTACACAACTCCTGCGTACTTGTTCAGCCGGAGTATATATATTCCTACACATACATATTTCCATAGCACAGCGTCACACATTGCTTGAATTCCCCAATGACCATCTTGATGCAAAACAGTTAATATTTGCCTTATTAGCACTTTATTCAGCATTTCTCTCCCATCAGGGAGTATCTGTTTTCCTTTGGACTTCATGACTTCTAATTCCTTAAAAACCTATTTCTCTTAGAACCTTTTAGTTCTTTTTAGTTTTGGGTAGGGGTAGCTCAACAATTCCCCGAATCCTCTCTGGATTTATTCTTCATTCCCCCTCAGATACTAGATGCCCTAAATATTTGACTTCTAATTCTAAATACTGTAATTTATTTTCCAATACTTTCAAGCCCTGTTTTCCCAGAAAGTCAAATAGCTTGTTAGTGGCTTCCTTCACAACTGTTTTCTCCTGTCCTGACAATAAAAGATCATCCACATATTGTAACAGTAACACCTCCTCTGCGGGTTGGAATTGCTTCAAAATTTGTTCTAGTACTTGCCCAAATAAATAGGTGGCCCTGTAAACCCCTGAGGTAAAGTTGTCCATCTGTATTGTTGCTTCTGCCCCATTTCAGGGTCTTTCCACTCAAAGGCAAATATACCTTTGCTCCCAGGGTCTGAGAGCACCCTATTAATAACACCATTATTCCAGCCTAACAATTTACTATTTGAATGCCCAATTTCATTATCAAATCCTTTCCCAACAAGTTAGTCCCTGCCTCAGGTGCATACAATTATTGCCCAGTGATCATTCTATCCCTAGTCTCAGCTTGGTGTCCCCAAAAAGTGGCAGTGTTATCCCAGTCCCTTCTACCCTCATCACATTTAAGGTTTCATTAGTTAATTTAAGCCCTGATAATTTACAGGCCAGTAATGACCTAGCTGCCTCAGTGTATTGGGTTCACATGGCAACATTCTAGTACCAGGGAGGAAGGGGGGCTGCAGTCGTAGACCCTGTGAGAAGAATCCAGCAGCTGCCCCATGTTAGATAAGGGCCAGTTTCAGCCGGCTCCAAAGGGGCCCACCACTGCCCAGAGCCAAGCCATGAGCAATGCAGTTTGTGCCTCTGTGAGAGCACATCCAAGAAAAGGAAAAGAAAACTGCTGCACAACAGCAGCTGGGAGAGTGAGGAGTGAGAAACCTCCCTGCAGACACCAAGGTCAGTGCAGAGGAGGGGGAGTGCAGTGCAGAGGCGCTCCAGGTGCCGGAGCCGAAGCCCCGCCATGGCCCACAGAGAGGCCCCTGGTGGGGAAGGCTGACCCACCCCCATCCCATGGTGTACCACAGAGGAGCAGATCTCTACACTGCAGCCCATGGAGAGGAGCCCATTCAGGAGCAGTTGACTGGGGGGGTTGACCCCAGGGGGTCCCAAAGCCGGACCAACCCGGTCCTGATGAATAGACCCCGTAGCACAGACCCACACCTGGAGCAGCTCCCAAAGAGCCCGTTTTTCGCTGCCCATGGAGAAACCCACACAGAACCAGCCCAGGAAGGTCGGCACCCCACGAGAGGGACCCCACACCAGAAAAGGTTGCAGGGGGGAGAGCAACTGTGAAGGAGCAGTGGAAATAAAACACCACAGACTGACTGCAGCCCCCACTCCTGGCCGCCCCACGCCACTCAAGGCAGGGAAGAGGTGGAAGAGAGTGGATGGGGGAAGGTGCCCCCAGCTTGTTTCTCTGTTTCTCTCTGCTCTAGCCCGTCAGCAATAGGTAATACATTTTATTAATCTTCCTATGATGTCTGTTCTGCCCACAGCGATAATTGTAGAGTAATCCCCACTGAGGTACACTTTGAGGAACCCCTGATGTACACTTTTTCATTTATCAGGGAACTAGCTTTCTGAGAAGCCCTGAGTCCCCTATTCTGAATTTATAACAGCAATCTCTCCTCCTTCTTCCACTCTGGATATTCCTATTTGAAGTGGCCAGCCTGGCCACACTTAAAACATCTCAAAGCCTATCCCTGCTAGGATTTAGGCTGCAACACAGGTAGATTTCCTTGTCTGTTCTTCCTTTACCTCTCTTCCCCTCCTTTCCATCCTGGGCCCAACTTCCCCCGAAAGTCCTTTTATCTCCAACCCTCTGCTTCACTACGCAGTACGCTGTGAATACCATTTGTTTCGCTCTCCGTTTTTCCTTCTCATCTCCCCTCCTGGCATACACCTTCATGCTACCTACACTGTTCACTCCATCCTCCCACCTTCTGGAGCTTTTTCTGCATATCTGGTCAGGCTTTAATCACAAAATGAACTTTAAAGAGCCCTTGGGCTACTGGGTCCTCAGGATTCATCCCCGAGTACTTTCTAATTCTGACCCCTAGTCTCTCATTTGATTTCTGTGTTGTGGGTTGTTATTATCGCAGTTAGATGAGCAGATATTTCTGCTCTATCGGAATTACTCTCAGTCCGGGTGGGAGTTAGTTCTTTTCCATTCCTGCATAGCTGCCTGCCAAATCATTCCCCTCCTAAACATTCTTCTCCAGTGAATAACATACTCAAGATTGACATTTCCCCCCCAGGAATACAAATTAGGCCTTAGAAACGGATATGACTGTTCTGCTAGGCCCTCAATTAAGGACTTCATTTCCTTCTTAAAACTCCTAACCTCTCTGCTGGTAAGGGGAGAGTGGCACCAGCCCCGTGGCACCCCTGCATGGTCCTGAGGCCCCACTGGGATGACTCCGCCTCCGCTCCCGCTGCTCCACACTCCCCGGCGTGACTTCTCTGGGGACAGTGTCAATTGCAGTCCCTGGCTCCCCTCCTGGAGCAGCTGCCACTGCCTCTGGTGCAATATTAGCATTATAGGGAGCATGATTTGATTCCTCCTCCAAAAAAGGAGTTTTATTGTTTACATATGAATTTAAAGCCTGAATTTTCATCAGACACATATTTTGGCCAAAATACTGAAGTTCCTCTTATTGGCTTTTTAGGCCAGCAAATTACACAATATTTAACAATTGTTCTTTTATCTTTTCCCCTAGTTTTTGGGTTGTTTTTCCAAATCCTTGTTCTCCCCAAAGGACTATCTTTAGGCACAGTCCTGGGGTCTCCACCCCCACCCTGCTGACTCTTGGAACCCTTAATCCCCATTTCTTCCTGACATGCTGCTGTAGACTGTACCACCCATAGGGTACCACATGCCTTCACTTAGGATTAGGACAGAGGTGGGGTGTACTGCCGAGCGCCTCACTTCACCGTGCTCGGGGTACCGTATAGCTAAGGGCCCAAACCCCCGAGACTCTCTTTTGCTCATCTATCTTTCACTTTTTCTGTCTCCAGCCGAGGGGACTTCGTTCATCCCCTCGCCAGACTGCAGAACCTTGCGGATCGGGACTCCACACTCACTTCACACTAAAAGTGCGTCTCATTCACACTTCACACAAGAGTATCCCTAAACCTAACCCAAGGCAATATATGGTAAAGTATCCCTTACTTCAGTCCATGCACGGCTTCCCGGTCTGGGTTATCAGCAGTAATCCCTGTGCCTGTACTGTGTCTGCGCTGTGTCTGTGGTATGTCAGTGCTGGCCTCCCTTCTCCCCAGTGCTTCTCAGAGCCTGTCTTCAGATTAACAGTCTCAGTCCTTTGCCAGCCATACCGGCATTGTCTAATCCACCTGACGGGACTGCTGAAATCAGCTGGGAGCCCCTTCCTGTCTGCAGTGGCAAGAACTCTTCAGTAGGCGACAGGATGCCAGACAAGCCCCCAAACTGGGAGAAAAATCTCAATAATTTCCTTCAGACAGGATCTTCTGTGAAGCTATTTTATTTGCGATTGCAACGGCAGGCATCCTGCCAATTAGGAGCACATTATAATAAACAAATCATAACCTTTTATTCCCTATTACCTGACACCTGATAACCTCTCCTTTTTCCTCATTGGCTGAGTACTACAGGTTCACAAACTACTTGATGCTGCTCTGTACCATATATGTACAATTTTTCTTTCTTCAACCCTTTAACTTCTCCTTTTTCCTTTTTTTTTTTCCCTCCTTTCTTATATTTTCAGAACTTGTGATCTTTGTTTTACTGTTCTCACACTGCTCATCTTGTTTTTCACAAGCTTTTACCATATTTTGGAACAGTGAGTCCTTCTACTGTCCACTTACATACTTAGCATTTCTCCTTGCTATGACTATACAGCTACATTTGAACACAGAAAATTAGTTCTCTACTGCAAAAACACAACTTAGTTTCTCACACAGGGAAGACGCGTTCTGCAGCAGAGCGGGGAGGGCTTTTTTTTTCCAACATCGAGGCCACTCGAGGCAGCCGAGGGAGCCGCCAGGACCTGGCAGCCCTCGCGGCGGAGGCTGAGGAGGCATAGGTGGAGCCAGCAGCGCCCCCTCCCCTGCCATTCAAAGGCAGCCCCTAGGGAGCATGTGCGACAAGGAGCCACGGTGAACAGGATGGGCAAACAGGGGGTGGTGCGTCATCAGTAGGGCTTGGCATGGCAGTTTGCATGGCAGTTCGTGCAGGCAGGGTGAGCAGGGAGAGCGCCCTCACCGCTCTTTTACAGCCATCTTTTCCAACAGTGCTTGTAACCTTCTTGTGAAGAGCCCGGCCATGGTATCCACCAGGCAGAAAACCATGGCCTCTGCATCTCTTGTGGCCTCTCCAGCCACAGTCACCAATGTGGCTACTCAGACGGAGGTCTTGGGGAAACACGCAGTTGTCTAGGTCATGGGCTGCAGGGTGTGCCTGAGTCTTCTGTCGGTATCTGACAGCAGCAGCCTGTGGTAGGTGTGCCCAGGTTGAAGAGTTGCTCAGCCAGGTAGCAGAGCTGCGGGAGGAAGTGAGTAGGCTTAGGAGCACAGGGGAGTCAGACATGGAAATTGACTGGTGGATGCATACTCTACCCTCTCTGAGTGTTGTGGTTTAACCCGGTCGGCAGCTAAACACCACACAGCCATTCGCTCACCCTCCCCTCTCCCTCTCTGAGATGGGGGAGAGAAATGGGAAAGTGAAACCTGTGAGCTGAGATAAAAACAGTTTATTAAGACAGGAAAATAATAATAAGAATAATGATAATAGTACTACTACTAAAAATGTGTACGAAACAAGTGATGCACAATGCAATTGCTCACCACCCACTGACCGATGCCCAGCCTATCTCCGAGCAGCCGGCTCCCCCACCCCAGCTAGTCACCCCTATATATTGTTTAGCATGATGTCAGATGGTATGGAATACCCCTTTGGCCAGTTTGGGTCAGCTGTCCTGGGTCTGTCCCCTCTCAGCTCCTGCTGCACCCCTAGCCTGCTCACTGGCAGGACAGAGCGAGAAGCTGAAAAGTCCTTGGCTTGGTGTAAGCACTGCTCTGCAACAATTAAAACATCAGCACGTTATCAACACTCTTCTCACCCTAATCCAAAACATAGCACCCTACCAGCTACTAGGAGGAAAATTAACTCTGTCCTAACTGAAACCAGGACACTGAGACAGACTCATGAGCCTGCCACAACACAAGTGTCTCCTGCTACACAGAAGACAAAAATTCCCCCATCCCACCAGGCAGTAGGAGGGGACCTAGGCCAAGGGGGGGAATGGAAGCAGGTTTCTGCTCGGGGTGAGCAGGTGAGCCCTGTCCCTGCCCACCTCACCTTCCCATCTACCCTTATATAACAGGTATGAAGCTCTAGAACATGACAGTCAAAACAACGATGTGGACGAAAGTCCATCCTAGTTGGAGAGGTTGCCTAAGGGAAGGCAACCTACCCCCCACATCGCTACATCTTCTGTTAAGAAAGAAAGAAGGGTTATCATCATGGGGGACTCCCTTCTGAAAGGGACAGAGGGTCCAATATGCTGACCACACCCAACCCACAGGGAAGTCTGTTGCCTCCCTGGGGCTCGGGTTAGAGACATTGCTAGCAAAGTCACTCACCTGGTACGGCCCACCAGCTACTACTTGGTAATGTTTTTTTCAGGCTGGTAATGATGAAGTAGCAAGGAGAAGTCTGAGAACGATCAAAAGGGACTTTAGGACTTTGGGGTGACTAGTTAAAGGTTCAGGGGCACAGGATGTGTTTGCCTCTGTCCTTCCAACAGGGGGGATCGATGTTGAAAAGCAGAGTTGTCATATTAATATGTGGCTTTGGAACTGGTGCACCCGGAAGAACTTTGGGTTTGTTGATCGTGGAAAGGTCTACACGACCCCGGGTCTGCTGGCACCAGATGCGATGCCCTTCTCTCAGAAGGGCGAAAGGATTTTTTGCTCAGGATTTAGTGGGGCTGTTAGATAGGGCTTTAAGCTAGAGTCGAAGGGGGAAAGGGATAAAACCAGGCCCACCAGTTATAAGCGAAGGGATGGTGCACTAGAATCAGAGGGACTGTGTGCTAGTGAGGTCCTTTGGTCTGCTCCACAAGGTGCTGTGTGCAGTGAGGCGCGTTTGAAGTGCTTCTACACAAACGCACGCAGTATGAGGAATAAAATGGATGAGCTAGAAGTCTTGGCCCAGTCCAACAGCTACGACATCATCAGCATAAGCAAAACCTGGTGGGATGAGTCCTGTGGCTGGCGTGTCACAAAAGATGGTTACAGGCTCTTCAGGAGAGACAGGCAGGGTAGGCGAGGTGGTGGGGTGGCAATATATGTGAAGCAGGGGCTGGACTGTGTGGAATTTCAAGTTGGAGATGGCAGAGTTGAGAGCCTCTGGGTAAGGATTAAGGGATGAACAAATAAAGGGGATGTCACTGTGGGAGTCTATTACAGACCACCCGGTCAGAATGACAACGCTGATGAATTATTCTTTGTGGAACTGAGACGCCTCAAGATCAACTCCCCTTGTCCTTACGGGGGACTTCAGCTTGCCAGACTGGGATTACCACACGGCTGACATGAGCAAGTCCAGGAGGTTCATAAAGCACCTAGATGATAACTTCTTGGAGCAGGTGCTAAGGGAGCCAACTAGGAAAGATGCCCTCCTAGATCTGTTGCTGGAGAACAGAGAGGGTCTTGTGGGGGACGTGGCAACTGGTGGTTATCTCAGTCATAGTGACCATGAAATGGTTGAGTTTAAAATTCTCGGTGGCAGAAGGAAAATTGCCACCAAAACTTCAGCCCTGGATATGGGGAAAGCAGACTTCAGGCTGCTCAGGGAACTAATTAGCAAGGTCCCCTGGGAAACTGCTTTAGGAGACGTTGGTGTCCATCAGTGCTGGTCAGTCTTTAAGCACTGCCTCCTAAAAGCACAGGATCAGGCAATTCCAAAATATCAGAAGTCAAGCAGGCGGGGCAGAAGGCTGGCCTGGATGACTAGGGATCTTATTTTGGAGCTTAGGTAGAAAAAGAAAATGTATGGCTGCTGGAAGCGGGGTCAGGAAACGTGGAAGGAATACAGGGACATTGTTTGCATTTGTAGGGAGAAAATTAATGTGGCCAAGGCCCAATTAGAGTTGAGGCTGGCCAAGTCTTTGGGAGACAATAAAAAGTTTTTTTTTTAGATATGTGAACAGAAAAAGGAGGACCAAAGAAAACATAGGTCCGCTACTTGATGGGGAAGGTCACCTCACAGACAAGGACACAGGCAAAGCAGAGACGTTCAATGCCTTCTTTGCCTCCATCTTAAACGCTGAGGATGGGCTTCAGGACCCAGGTGCCCTGAGCTGGAGGACCATGGCAGTGGGAATGATAAACTCCCAACTGACCCTGAACGTGTGTGGGACTTGCTGCTCCACCTGGATCCATACAAGTCCATGGGTCCGGATGGGATTCATCTCAGGGTGCTTAGAGAGCTGGCTGACATCATTGCAGGACCTCTCTCAATTACTTTTCAATGGTCTTGGGAATCTGGAGAGGTCCCAGTAGACTGGAAGCTGGCAAATGTTGTACCCATTTTCAAGAAGGGTAAGAAAGAAGACCCTGGCAATTACAGGCCTGTCAGTCTCACATCAGTACCTGGTAAAATTATGGAGATGATTATCCTTGAAGTTATTGAAGCGCACCTGGGGGAAGAATGCAGTCATTGGTCCCAGTCAACGTGGGTTCACGACGGGTAGGTCCTGTTTAACAAATTTGATTTCCTTTTATGATAAGATCACCCATCTAGTCAATCAAGGGAAACCAGCTGATGTGATCTTTTTGGATTTCAGTAAAGCTTTTGACACAGTTTCCCATAGGATCCTATTGGACAAAATGTCCAGCATACAGCTAAACAAAAACGTCATACGACGGGTGAGCAATTGGCTGACAGGCAGGACTCAGAGGGTTGTGGTAAATGGGGCCACACCAGGCTGGCGGATGGTCACCAGTGGGGTCCCCCAAGGCTCCATTTTAGGGCCAGTCCTCTTCAATGTTTTTATAAACGATTTGGATGTAGGACTAGAAGGTGTTTTGAGCAAATTTGCTGATGACACTAAACTTGGAGGAGTTGTGGACTCTGTTGAGGGTGGAAAGACCTTGCAGAGAGATCTGGACAGATTGGAGAGCTGGGCGATCACCAACCGCATGAAGTTTAACAAAAGCAAGTGCCGGGTCCTGCACCTGGGATGGGGCAACCCTGGCTATACATACAAACTGGGCGATGAGACCCTGGAGAGCAGCCCAGCAGAGAGGAATCTGGGGGTTGTGGTTGACAGCAAGTTGAATATGAGCCAGCATTGTGCCTGGGCAGCCAGGAGGGCCAACTGTATCCTGGGGTGCATCGAGCATGGCATTGCCAGTTAGTCGAGGGAAGTGATTGTCCCGCTCTGCTCTGCGCTGGTGCGGCCTCACCTCGAGTACTGTGTGCAGTTCTGGGCACCACAGCACAAAAAGGACATAAAATTGTTGGAGAGAGTCCAGAGAAGGGCTACAAAGATGGTGAAGGGCCTAGAGGGGAAGACACAAGGAGCGGCTGAGGTCACTTGGCCTGTTCAGCCTGGAGAAGAAAAGGCTGAGGGGAGACCTCATCGTGATCTACAGCTTCCTCATGAGGGGGAGTGGAGGGAAAGGTGCTGATCTATTCTCTTTAGTCACCAGTGATAAGACCTGCGGGAATGGTGTCAAGCTGACGCACGGCAGGTTTAGGCTGGACGTCAGGAAGAGGTTCTTCACTGAGACGGTTGTTGCACACTGGAACAGGCTTCCCAGTGAAGTAGTCACTGCACCAAGCCTGTCTAAATTTAAGAAGCGATTGGACTGTGCACTTAGTCACATGGTCTGAATTTTTTGGTAGACCTGTGTAGTACCAGGAGTTGGACTCGACGATCATTATGGGTCCCTTCCAACTCGGGATATTCTATGACTCTATGATTCTATGCTCTCTGCAAGAGATGTGAGAATCCCTGCACATCGTGACTGTGCCTATGGGGTTTGAAGTCCTGTGGCACTGATGTCTCGTGCATGCTTCTGTCAAGGTGCCTTTTTTTTTTTTTCTCAGTGTTACAAGTCAGCTCTAAGTCTGCTCAGGTATTTCAGCAGGGATGCGTGAGGGGCTAACCTTGCCTTTCGTGGCTTAAAGCCACACATAGTACTGAAGATGCAGGGCCAAAGTTGCCTGAGTTTCCACAGCCTCCAAGAGGGTACAGCAACGTAACAACAGGGCTCAAAGGCCCAGACTCTGCAGGGGCTCTTCTGATGGGACATGTTCTAAAAAGAGACTGCAAAGCTGCTAGAGCAGAAGGCAGTGCAGGACGGCTTGCTTTGCCCATGCACGGTGCCCTGCAGGCTCTTGCGCTTGCTCTCTGCGAGACGCATCTTCCCTCAGGACACACTGACCTCCTCCGGCGTGGTCTCTTGCACTGGCTGCGCGGCATTAAGGAATGGTTTCTGGTGGCTGGAAGACCTCCTGCTCTTTCTCCTCCTCCTGTTCCTCCTCCTGCTCCTCCTCCTGCTCCTCCTTCTCTTCCTCCTTCCCCTCCCTCTCCTCCTCTTGTGCCTCCTGACCCTCCAAACCCCTCATCCCCTTCCTTCCTCCCGCTCCGACTCTCACCTTAGCGTTTGCACAGCTGTTTCTCACACTTTTCCCTCCTCATCCCCCACTGCTGAGCAGCATTTTGCCCTTTTTGAGTGCCCTTTCAGGACAACCTTTCTCCCGAGGCCCCGCCTACTTGGCGGCTAGGCTCTGCCATACATTGCGGCAGTGCCGCTTGTAACAGCAGTGTCAGCATGGGACCAATATTGGCTTATTCTTAGGGGCCACCGGCAGCCCCCCGTGCCAGCACCTGAGCATACACCTGTTACGGCTTTATAGAAACATATACAGTATGTTATAGTACTATACTATATATACAGTACTATATACTATATATATATACATATATATATGTACTATATTTATATACAGTACTGTATACTATATATACAGTATACCAGTATACTGTACGAAAACAGGTGGGTTGGGTCCTTTCACAAAATGGTGGTTTTTACTATGTACATCATTTTTTACTATGGACATTATTTTGCCCTTTTTGCTGTTTTAAAATGGTGTAGCACTGATGACTTATGGAACTTATTTCTAGATGTCATCTTTTCTGAGTGGTATAAGTCATCACTGAAATATCGTGGGACCTCTCTGACAACTGGAGTACTGGGTTGGATGGCTATAAGCTCTATCAGTGGTCGTGGTCAACCAGAGTTCCCAGTTGAATGGAGACTTGCTAATGTGACCGTTATCTCTAAGAAGCGCTGTAAGGAGGTTCCAAGAAACTACAGGCCTGTCAGCCTGACATCCCCACCATGGAAGAGTATGGAACATATCATCATGAGAGCAATCACCCAGGATTTGCAAGACTACCAGGAGATCAGGCCCAGCCAGCATGGATTCATGAAAGGCAAGACCTGCCTGATCAAACTCATCTCCTTCCATGACCATGTAGTCCACCTGGCGGATGAGGGAAAGGCTGTTGTCATAGCCTACCTATATGTCAGCAAAGCCTTTCACACGGTCTACCACATTACTCTCCTGGAGAAGCTGGCAGCCCATGGCTTGGACAGGTACACTCTTGGCTGGGTTAAAAGTGGATGGAGTGGTTGGAAAGCTGCCTAGCAGAGAAGGACCTGGGAATACTGGTTGATAGGCAGCTGAATATGAGCCAGCAGTGTGCTCAGGTGGCCAAGAAGGCCAACAGCATCCTGGCCTGTATAAGAAACAGTGTGGCCAGCAGGTCTAGGGAGGTGATTGTCCCCCTGTACTCGGCTCTGGTGAGGCCGCACCTCGAGTACTGTGTTCAGTTTTGGGCCCCTCGCTGCAAGAAGGACATGGAGGTGCTTGAGAGAGTCCAGAGAAGGGCAACGAAGCTGGTGAGGGGTCTGGAGAACAAGTCTTACGAGGAGTGGCTGAGGGAGCTGGGGTTGTTTAGCCTGGAGAAGAGGAGGCTCAGGGGAGACCTCATCGCTCTCTATAGGTACCTTAAAGGAGGCTGTAGAGAGGTGGGGGTTGGTCTATTCTCCCATGTGCCTGGTGACAGGACGAGGGGGAATGGGCTAAAGTTGTGCCAGGGGAGGTTTAGGTTGGATGTTAGGAAGAACTTTACTGAAAGGGTTGTTAGGCATTGGAATGGACTGCCCAGGGAGGTGGTTGAGTCGCCATCCCTGGAGGTCTTTAAAAGACGTTTAGATGTAGCCCTTAGTGGTATGGTTTAGTGTAGGACTTGTTAGTGTTAGGGCAGAGGTTGGACTAGATGATCTTGGAGGTCTCTTCCAACCTAGACGATTCTGTGATTCTGTGATTCTGAAAAACTGTCTGGCAGGCTGGCCCAGAGTGAGGTGGTGAATGGAGTTAAATCCAGCTGGTGACCGGTCACCAGTGGTGTTCCCTAGGGGTCGGTGTTGGGGCCCATCCTCTTTAACATCTTTATTGATGATTTAGATGAGGGAATTGAGTGTACTCTTAGTAAGTTTGCAGATGCCACCAAGTTGGGGGTAAGTGACAATCTGCTGGAGGGTATGAAGGCCCTGCAGAGGGACCTGGACAGGATGGGTCGATGGGCAGAGGCCAATGGGATGAGGTTCAACATGGCTAAATGCCAGATCCTGTGCTTTGGTCACAACTCCCCATGCAATGCTGCAGGTCTGGGGTGAAGTGGCTGGAAAGCTGTGCAGGGGAGAAGGATGTGGGGGTGTTTGTCAATGCTATCCTGAACATGAGCCAGCAGTGTGTCTAGGTGGCCAAGAAGGCCAACGGCATCCTGGCTTGTATTAGGAATAGTGTAGCCAGCAGGACCAGGGAGGTAATCATCCCCCTGTACTCAGTTCTGGTGAGGCCGCACCTCGAGTACTGCATTCAGTTTGGGGTCCCTCAGTACGAGAAAGACATTGAGGCCCTGGAGCATGTCCAGAGAAAGACTACCAAGTTGGTGAAGGGTCTGGAACACAAGTCTTATGAGGAGTGGCTGAGGAAAATGGGGTTGTTTAGTCTGGAGAAGAAGAGGCTCAGGGGAGCCCTTATTGCTCTCTACAACTACCTGAAAGGAACTTGTGTTGAACTGGGAGTTGGCCTCTTCTCACAGATGACTAGAGATAGGACAAGAGGGCATGGCTTCAAGTTTTGCATGGGGAGGTTTAGTTTGGAAATTAGGAGAAGCTGCTTCTCAGAAAGAGTGGTTAGGCATTGGAACGGGTTGCCCAGAGAAGTGGTGGAGTCACTGTCCCTGGGGGTGTTTAAGCAAAGGTTTGGTGGGGTGCTTAGGGACATGGTTTAGTGACTAATATTGGTGGTAAGGGGACGTTTGGACTAGAGGATTCTGGAGGTCTTTTCCAACCTTAAGGATTCAAAGATTCTCAGTCAGGTACAAGTCCCCAGGTATTTCAGCAGGGATTGTGAGCCTTGCCTTCCATTGCTTAAAGCCACTCATAATACTGGAGATGCAGGGCCAAACTTTCCTGAGCTTCCACAGCCTCAAGGAGCATACAGGAAGCCAGCAACAGGCCTCAAAGGCCCAGACTCTGCAGGGGATCTTTCTATGGTTTTATTTTCTAAAAAAGTATCTCCAAAGGGATCGGTCTCAGGAGAGTTTAATTCTTGCCAAAACTACAGCTGGCTTGACAGTGAAGGTAACTGTGATGGTTTTACCCTGCTGGGCAGCTGAACTCCATCGTAGCCTCTTTCTCACTCTCCCTTCTCTAAGGAAAAGAGGGAGAAAATATGATGGAAAGGGCTCAAGGGTTGAGATAAAGACAGGGAGATTGCTCACCAATTACCGTCTTGGCCAAACAGACTCAACATAGGAAGATTAATATAATAGATTGCCTATTACTACTACTGTACTAGAACAGGGAGAAACTAACAGCAAGCTAAAAACACCTTCCCCCTACCCTTAACCCACGCTCTTCTATGTCACCCTCGAGCAGCACAGAAGAACATGGAATGGGGGTTGCGGGCAGTCCATAATGCTTTGTCTCCACTTTTCCTTCATGATCACTCTCTTCCCCTGCTCCAGCATGGGGCCCCTCTCATGGGATGCCATTGTTCCTGAAGTGATCCTGTGTGGGCTTCCCACAGGCAGCAGTTCTTCAACAACTGCTCCAATATGGGTCTGTACCATGGGGTCCATTCACCAGGAGCAGCCTGCTCCAGCATGGGTCCCCCAAGGGCGGCAGCTCCCGACAGATCCCCTGCTCCCGTGTGGGTTCCTCTCCATAGGCTGTAGGTCCGGCCTAGAGTACAATCCTGCAGGGCCTCTCCATGGGCTGCACACTCCTCAGGCCACATCCACCAGCTCCACCATGGGCTCCTCCATGAGCTGCAGCATGGAAATCTGCTCTGCCGTTGTACACCATGGGCTGCAGGGGGACAGCCTGCTCCACTATGGGCCTCTCCACAGTCTGCAGGAGAACTGTTCCCTGTCCTTCTTCACTGACCTGGCTTGTTTCTTATTATTCTCTCTCTCTGGTGCTGGTGTGTAGCAGAATTTTCCCTTTCTTAAATGTGCTCTCACAGAGGTACAACCAACATTGCTCATTGGCTTGGCTCTGGCCAGTGGTGGGTGCCTTTTGAACTGGCTCTTATCTCACATGGGGCAACTTCTGGAGTCTTCTCATAGATGTCACCGCTGTAGCCCCCCTGCTACCAAACCCTTGCCACATAAACCCAAGACAGTAACATAAACCATAAACTCACCCAGTTTTGTTTCTCTCGCCAAGGCTATAGGGACTCAATATTCTATAGTGAAGAAAGGATGGTGGGATACATCAAGAGCGAAGGAGAGAAATTTCACATTTAGAGCATCTTAGCAACATGATTCAGAGTACATCGTAACAGGGTGACTACATAACAGGGTGGTGGTGAAAGGATGACTTAAAAAAGGAAAGGAAAGACAGGGCATAGATTGTACGCTAACTGCGGAATGTGGTGGCTTTTTTTTCTTTCCTAAACGAAGCTGTAAAAATTAAGACTCTTTTGTACAATTTCTGCACTGGTAAAAAAGATTGACTTACTCAGCCTGTACATTTTCCTTATTATGGATTAATGTACTAATACTTAGAGTAACTTTTTCATAGACTTTACAATGTTCAATTCAAATACGATATTAGTATTTGTCACAGACTTGTTGGTTTAAGGTGCACTTTATCAAAATCTATGGTAAGTATGTTCTTCTTAATCAGTTCTCTTTGGCATGCTTCTGGTATATTTAAATACAAAAGCCTGGCTCGAGTATAGAACGCTGCTAGGACAGCTGACCCCAGTGGACAAAAGGGAAGTCCTGCACCATTTGACAACATGCTCAGCAATAGAAACCAGGGAAAAGAAGAGGTAGGGGGCATATTGTCCTGGTTCCAGTTAGGACAGAGGTAATTTTTCCTCATAGTAGCTGGTAGGGTGCTATGTTTTGGATTAGGATGAGAAGAGCGCTGATAACATGCTGATGTTTTAATTGTTGCAGAGCAGTGTTTACACCAGGCCAAGGACTTTTCGGCTTCTCGCTCTGTCCTGCCAGCGAGCAGGCTAGGGGTGCAGCAGGAGCTGGGAGGGGACAGACCCAGGACAGCTGACCCAAACTGGCCAAAGGGGTATTCCATACCATCTGACGTCATGCTAAACAATATATAGGGGTGGCTAGCCGGGGTGGGGGGCCGGCTGCTCGGAGATAGGCTGGGCATCGGTCAGCGGGTGGTGAGCAATTGCATTGTGCATCACTTGTTTCTTACACATTATTATTATTAATACTATTATCATTATCACTATTATTATTATTATTATTGTTATTATTATATTCCTGTCTTAATAAACTGTCTTTATCTCAACTCACCGACTTCACTTTCCTGTTTCTCTCCCCCATCCCAGAGAGGGAGGGGGGAGGGTGAGCGAACGGCTGTGTGGTGTTTAGCTGCCGGCCGGGTTAAACCACAACAGTCCTTTTGGCGCCCAACGTGGGGCTCGAAGGGTTGAGATATCGACAAATTTGACCAGAGTGTGTTAAACTAAAATTGGTATAAGTATTGGACCTGCTTAATAGTTGCTAGTCACGATGTTGATTGCCTTAATCTCCGGTCTGCTGTGCCTGTTTTCCAAATTGAGTTTTATAGCGTGTTACTTTCTGTATGTGCTCCCTGTTGCACTGTTTATCCTTTCCGGGCCCTGGTTTAAGATTGTTATGGTACTGTGCGGTGTAACAATGGCTTATGAAATGATGAAATATCTGGTCACAACTCTAACCTGGTATTTGTACTCAGCACTGACGTCGACTCTATACTTTGGAAACCATATCTCGGAAACTATTAGCAATTACACCTATTGCCTGTTTTCATTAAGGAGCCAATCTGTGAAGGGGACAGGGGAAGACATGTTTCCCTACCTGTTCACTCTCCCTTTCTCCTTCACCACCCTCTTATCCCCCGAGCTAGTTACGGTGGTTCTCTGAGATGTTGAATATCCTTGGGATACTCAGACCAGCCTGCTCTTGTTGTTATGTCTCCTGAATGCGCTTCAGGTTTTGTTGAGGGTTAAACAACTACTTAGGAATCTCATCTGGAGATCTGTCTTGAGGCGGGATAGTTGCGAGTGGCAGGGAGTGTGGGAGGATATGGCCAGGTTTCTAGAGCAGTGGTCACCTCCAGTGTTTTGGACATTCACCCCTGAACAACTGCAAAATCCTAAAAAGCAAGTCCTATGGCGACATGGCACCCCAGAGAGAATTGAGTCAGACAACGGGACTCATTTCCGAAACAACCTTATAGACACTTGGGCCAAAGAACATGGTATTGAGTGGGTGTATCACATCCCCTATCATGCACCAGCCTCTGGAAAAGTTGAACGATACAATGGACTGTTGAAGACTACACTGAAAGCAATGGGTGCTGGGACATTCAAAAATTGGGATACACATTTGGCAAAGGCCACCTGGTTAGTCAATACTAGGGGATCTGCCAACCGAGCTGGACCTGCCCAATCAAACCTGTTACGCACTGTAGAAGGGGATAAAGTTCCAGTAGTGCACGTAAGAAACATGCTGGGTAAAACAGTCTGGGCTACTCCTGCCTCAGGAAAAGGCAAACCTATTCGTGGAATTGCTTTTGCTCAGGGACCTGGATGCACTTGGTGGGTAACGCAAAAAAATGGGGAGGTCCGGTGTGTACCTCAAGGGGATTTGATACTGGGTGAGAATAGCCCATGAGTTGAATTGTAGTATGTTAATTATTATATAATACTGTATGTCATCACTACCATGATTGCTATATATCATAGATGAAAATGGTGATTAATTACAAGGTATTGAAAAGAGTGTAACCTGAGCATGACAAATGGTATGGAATAAGGGGTGGATATCTGTCCTGGTTCCAGTTAGGACAGAGTTAATTTTTCCTCATAGTAGCTGGTAGGGTGCTATGTTTTGGATTAGGATGAGAAGAGCGCTGATAACATGCTGATGTTTTAATTGTTGCAGAGCAGTGTTTACACCAGGCCAAGGACTTTTCGGCTTCTCGCTCTGTCCTGCCAGCGAGCAGGCTAGGGGTGCAGCAGGAGCTGGGAGGGGACAGACCCAGGACAGCTGACCCAAACTGGCCAAAGGGGTATTCCATACCATCTGACGTCATAGAATCATAGAATCATAGAATATCCTGAGTTGGAAGGGACCCTTAAGGATCATCAAGTCCAACTCTTGATACCGCACAGGTCTACCCAAAAGTTCAGACCATGTGACTAAGTGCACAGTCCAATCTCTTCTTAAATTCAGACAGGCTCGGTGCAGTGACCACTTCCCTGGGGAGCCTGTTCCAGTGTGCAACCACCCTCTCTGTGAAGAACCTCCTCCTGATGTCGAGCCTAAATTTCCCCTGCCTCAGCTTAACCCCGTTCCCGCGGGTCCTGTCACTGGTGTTAATGGAGAAAAGGTCTCCTGCCTCTCGACACCCCCTTACAAGGAAGTTGTAGACTGTGATGAGGTCTCCCCTCAGCCTCCTCTTCTCCAGGCTGAACAGGCCCAGTGACCTCAGCCGTTCCTCGTACGTCTTCCCCTCCAGGCCTTTCACCATCTTCGTAGCCCTCCTCTGGACACTCTCCAACAGTTTCATGTCCTTTTTATACTGTGGTGCCCAGAACTGCACACAGTACTCGAGGTGAGGCCGCACCAGCGCAGAGTAGAGCGGGACAATCACCTCCCTTGACCTACTAGCGATGCCGTGCTTGATGCACCCCAGGACACGGTTGGCCCTCCTGGCTGCCAGGGCACACTGCTGGCTCATATTCAACTTGCTGTCTACCACGACCCCCAGATCCCTCTCTTCTAGGCTGCTCTCTAGCGTCTCATCGCCCAGTCTGTACGTGCAGCCAGGGTTTCCCCGTCCCAGGTGCAGGACCCGGCACTTGCTCTTATTGAACTTCATGCGGTTGGCGATCGCCCAGCTCTCCAACCTATCCAGATCCCTCTGCAAGGCCTTTCCACCCTCATTCGAGTCCACAACTCCTCCAAGTTTGGTGTCATCAGCAAACTTGCTCAAAATACCTTCTATTCCTACATCCAGATCGTTTATAAAAATATTGAAAAGTACCGGCCCTAAAATGGAGCCTTGAGGGACCCCACTGGTGACCGCCCGCCAGCCTGACGCAGCCCCATTTACCATAACCCTTTGGGCCCTGCCCGTTAGCCAATTGCTCACCCATCGTATGATGTTTTTATTTAGCTGTATGGTGGACATTTTGTCCAGTAGGATCCTATGGGAAACCATGTCAAAAGCCTTGCTGAAGTCCAAAAAAATCACATCAGCTGGTTTCCCTTGGTCCATCATACGGGTGATCTTATCATAAAAGGAAATCAGGTTAGTTAGGCAGGACCTACCCCTCACAAACCCATGCTGGCTGGGACCAATGACTGCTTTGTCCCCCAGGTGAGCCTCAATAAGTTCGAGAACCATCTTCTCCATGATTTTACCAGGCACTGACGTGAGACTGACAGGCCTGTAATTGCTAGGGTCTTCTTTCTGACCCTTCTTGTAAATCGGCACAACATTTGCCAGCTTCCAGTCTACCGGGACCTCTCCAAATTCCCAGGATCGTTGAAAAATAATTGAGAGAGGTTCCGCGATGACGTCTGCCAGCTCTTTCAGCACCCGGGGATGAATCCCATCCGGACCCATGGACTTGTAGGGATCCAGGTGGAGTAGCAAATCCCGCACACGTTCAGGGTCGGTTGGGAGTTTGTCATCCCCACCGTCCCAGCCCTCTAGCTCAGGGCACCCTGGGTCCCGAAGCCCATCATCGGCATTGAAGACAGAGGCGAAGAAGGCGTTAAGCGTCTCTGCTTTGCCTATGTCATTGTCTGTGAGGAGACCTTCCCTATCAAGGAGCGGCCCTATGTATTCTTTAGTTCTCCTTTTTCCATTCACATATCTGAAAAAGCCCTTTTTATTTTCTCTCACAGACACAGCCAGCTTCAACTCTAGGTGTGCTTTGGCCACACGAATTTTCTGCCTACAAACACGAACGGCATCCCTGTATTCTTTCCATGACACCTGGCCCTCCTTCCAGTAGCGTAACACTCTCTGTTTCCGCCTAATCTCCATTAGAATGTTCCTGGTCAGCCACGCCGGCCTCCTGCCCCGCCTGCCTGACTTGCGATATTTAGGAATTGCTTGATCTTGTGCTTCTAGGAGGCATCGCTTAAAGAATGTCCAGCACTGGTGGACATCGAGGCCTTCAAGAGCAGTTTCCCAGGGGACCTTGCTGACTAGTTCCCTGAGCAGCCTGAAGTCCGCTTTCCCCATATCTAGGGATGAGGTTTTGGTGGCACTTTTCTTTCTGTCACCGTAAATTTTGAACTCAACCACTTCATGGTCGCTTTGACCAAGGCGGCCACCAATCACCACATCTCCCACCAGACCCTCTCTGTTTTCTAGCAACAGGTCTAGGAGGGCACCTTTCCTAGTTGGCTCCGTTAGCACCTGCACCAAGAAGTTATCATCTAGGTGCTTCATGAACCTCTTGGACTTGCTCGTGTCAGCCGTGTGGCACTCCCAGTTAACGTCTGGCAAGTTGAAGTCCCCCATAAGGACAAGGGGAGTTAATCTCGAGGCCTCTCTTAGTTCTGTAAAGAATAATTTATCGGCGCTATTGTCCTGGCCAGGCGGTCTGTAATAGACTCCCACAACGACATCCCCTTTATTCGTTCGTCCCTTGATCCTTACCCAGAGGCTCTCAACTTTGCCATCTCCGACCTGAAGTTCCACACAGTCCAGCCCCTGCTTCACATACATCGCCACCCCACCACCTCGCCTACCCTGCCTGTCCCTCCTGAAGAGCCTGTAACCATCTATCGCAACACCCCAGTCACAGGACTCATCCCACCAGGTTTCGCTTATGCCGATGATATCGTAGTTGCGGGACTGGGCCAGGACTTCTAGCTCATCCATTTTATTCCTCATACTGCGTGCGTTCATGTAGAAGCACTTCAGGTGCGTCTCCTTACACTCAGCACCTTGTGGATCTGCCCGAAGGACCTCACTGGCACCCAGCCCCTCTGATTCTAGCGTACCTTCCCTTAGGTCTTCACCGGCGTGCCTGGTTTTAGCCCCTTCCCCCTTCGACTCTAGTTTAAAGCCCTATCTATCAGCCCTGCCAACTCCTGACCAAAGATCCTTACCCCTCTCCGAGAGAGGCACATCCCATCCGGTGCCATCAGGCCCTGTGTAGCATAGACCTTCCCGTGATCAAAGAACCCAAAGTTCTGCCGGTCACACCAGTCTCGAAGCCACGAGTTTATGTGAACAGCACGCCTTTCAGCTTCGATCCCCCCTATCGGAAGGACAGAGGCAAACACAACCTGCGCCCCTGATCCTCTAAGTAGTCGCCCCAAATCCCTAAAGTCTCTTTTGATCGCCTTCGGACTTCTCGTTGCTACTTCATCGCTACCAGCCTGAAAGACCAGTAGCGGGTAGTAGTCAGTGGGCCGTACCAGGCGCTGGACTTTCTTGGCGAGGTCTCTCACCCGAGCCCCAGGGAGGCAACAGACTTCTCTGCGGGTTGGGTCCGGTCGGCATATCGGTCCCTCTGTCCCTTTCAGAAGGGAGCCCCCCATAACAATAGCCCTTCTTTCTTTTTTGAAGGATGATGTGGCAATGCGGTGTGTAGGTCGCCTTGTCTTAGGCGCCCCCTCCAGCTGGGATGGGTTTTTATCTACTTTATCATTCGGATTGTCTTGTCCTAGTCCTTCATATCGATTATTTAAGGGTAGATGAGAAGGTGAGGTGGGCAGAGAGAGGGCTCGCCTACCACCCCGAATAGGCACCTGCCTCCATTCCCCCCCTTGATCTAGGTCTCCTCCCGCTGCCTGGCAGGAGGAGGGAACCTCCGTCTTCTGCATAACAGGAGACGCCTGTGCTGTGGCAGGCTCATGAGCCTGCCTCAGAGAGGGTAGAGTGCACCTCCACCAGTCAATTTCCATCTCCGATTCCCTGATGCTTCTGAGCCTGTTCACCTCCTCCCGGAGCACCGCTACCTGGCTGAGCAGTTCTTCAACCTGGGCACACCTCCCACAGGCATACCCACCACTGCTGTCGGAGACCGACAGAAGGCTGGGGCACACTCTGCAGCCCAGGACCTGGACGGCTGCGTGTTTCCCGGATCCCTCCGTCTGAGTAGCCACCGTGGTGACTGTGGCTGGAGATGCCGCACGAGATGCGGAGGCCACGGTTTTCTGCCTGGTTGATACCATGGTCAGGTTCTACTCAAGCAGGTTACAAGCACGGAAGGGAGAGGTAGCTGCAACAGAGCGACGATGGATCCCCGCCCTTCCTGCCCGCCCTTCCTGCCCGCGCTCACTGCCTCGCTAACTGCCGCGTCTCTCCCCCGCGTCACTCCCTGTTTGCCGGCCCTGTTCGCCGCGCTCCTGGTCGCTCGCGCTCCCTAAGGGCTGCCTTTGAACGGCCGGGGGGAGGAGCTGTCGCTGACGCTGCTGGCTCCGCCTACGCCTCGTCAGCCTCCCTCACGAGGGCTGCCGGTGCCTGGCGGCTCCCTCACGTAGGCTCGATGCCCGAAAAATAGCCCTGCCTGTCCCGATCCCGCGCTCCGCTGCAGCACGCGTCTGCCCCGGAGCCGGTCGCCTCGGCAAGAGGCTAAACAATATATAGGGGTGGCTAGCTGGGGTGGGGGACCAGCTGCTCGGGGATAGGCTGGGCATCGGTCAGCGGGTGGTGAGCAATTGCATTGTGCATCACTTGTTTCTTACACATTATTATTATTAATACTATTATCATTATCACTATTATTATTATTATTATTGTTATTATTATATTCCTGTCTTAATAAACTGTCTTTATCTCAACTCACCGACTTCACTTTCCCGTTTCTCTCCCCCATCCCAGAGAGGGAGGGGGGAGGGTGAGCGAACGGCTGTGTGGTGTTTAGCTGCCGGCCGGGTTAAACCACAACACATATGTTCACAGTTAGGGTGTTTGTCTTCCCATGTAACAGATACATATGACTGAGCCCTACCTTCATGGAAATGGCTGAACATCTACCTGCCAATGCCAGGTAGGGAAGAAATTCCTTATTTTGCTTTGCTTGCACTTGCAGCTTCTGCTTTTCCCATTGAACTGTCTTCATCTCAACGCAAGAGTTTTCTCCCTGTGGGAGAGTGAGCGAGCAGCTGCGTGGGGCTCAGCTGCCTGCCAGGGTTAAACCACAACACCAGTGATGGCATTGCTGGGCAGTGTGATGGAGAAATGCCCATGTGCTGACCTTCTTTTCCCCTGCTCCACTGACAACCACGAGAAGGCCTGGGTGTGGGAGCCTCCTATCCCAGCTCTGCAGATCAACAACTTGCCTTTTAGCAGCTTCAAAATGGAGATTCATAGTCCCCAGTGCTTTACACGTCCCTGGGAGCACAGTGGATCTTTTCTAACAGAAGCAGCAGTATAGGCCTCCATGGCTGTGCTAATACACAATTGTGTAAACTTTTTCCTACAACCTCTCTGCGCATGTTCTGCTGAAGGTGGTGTTTTTTTCTTGTTTTCCATTTTTGCAGACAGAATTGCCTGTATCTTGCAGCACCATGTAAAGCCCTAAGCCTGCCCCAGTAACCCTGTATGGCCAACATCAGAGCCACTTGCTCATTAACATGTGTCGGGATTTGCACCAGGGGAGGATGTCCCTTGGTGGCCTCCTGGGAGGGGTCTACATCCGATCCATTTTTGACAACTCCCTCTGCCCTCCTGAAAGTTCCCAACCCAGACATGCCAGGGTTGTGTCTACAGACTGGCAAAGTGGGGGACCCCAACCCAGCCTCCTGCTTTTGCTTAGATATTTTCTGGTCTCATTGGAACTTATTTATGTCATTAGCTATTATTACGGGATGTCTTCTCCGTTCCATTCCTTTGCTTTTAGGAGCATATGCATAATATTCAGTCTCTATATCTTGATAAATGTGAGTCCATTTTCTATTATTGTTGCAGTATAACCAGGCAGACGATGAAACACCACTCAGCTGCTCACTCACCCTACTCAGGTGGGATGGGGCAGAGAATTGGAAAGGTTAAAGCAAGGGAACTCCTGGGTTGAGATTAAGACAGATCTCTAGGTAAAGCAAAAGCCATGTGCACAAGCAAAGCACAAGAAGGAAATCATTCGGTAGTTCCCATTGGAAGGCAGATATTCAACCACTGCCAGGAAAGCAGGGCTCATCACACATAACAATCTCTGTGGAAGACAAATGCCATCACTCCTGACATATCCCCATTCCTCCTTCTTTACCCCATCTTTTGTTGCTGAGCATGACCTTCTATGGTATGGACTAACCCTTTGGTCATTTGGGGTCAGCTGTCCTGGCTGCATCTTCTTGTGCATTCCCAGCATCCTCGTGGGCAGGGCAGCATAAGAAGTGGGAAAGACCTTCACTCTGTGTAAGCACAGTAGTACATATATCATGCAGTAGAGTAGATAGTGTATCTACATACAAATAAAAAAAATGCATATTTACTAATACTTCTCAAGTCCTTTCTCTAATTCTAGGTAGGTATGTATTATTGCGGTGGGCTGACCTTGGCCAGCAGCCTGAAACTAGTACATCCTTCATGCAGTACAGTAGACAACAAATCTATGAATAAATAAATAAAATACGTATTTACTAACACTTCTGAAGTCTTTTCTTGTATAGTAGGTAGGTATAGATGGTTGTCGTGGGATGGTCTTGGCAATCCCAAGGGTGAAAATAAGGACAGGGAGCTCCCTCAGTAATCACCATCACAGGAAAAATGGACTTGACACAGGGAAAGTTAATTTACTTTAAAGAAAACAAAATAAAAGTTTTGAAAAAAAAAGCAATGGCTGCACTTGATCATATTAGAGGTATTTTCCAACCTAGATGATCTTATGGTTTTATGACTCCACGGAATCAGAAGTAAACTTGAGGTAGCGAGGAAAAAAAAAAAAAAATCTTTAACAACACCACTTGCATGGTTTTTCCTGGCACGAATTAAGTCCTTAATCCACCAGCCCTGGACATCTGCACAAAGGGAAGGAGGCACGGATCAAGGAGCTCACAGTCAAAAAATCACAGTTACACCCATCCGCTCCTGCAATATCAAAGATCACACAAGAATTGCGTGTGCTTTAGTGGGTTACAGCTACCCTCAGAATACATTGACCTGCTCTGCCGTGCTCTCTTCCATGGGCTGCGCTGCATTAAAAGTTTGTTTCTGGCGACAGAACCACCCCCTGCTCTTCCTCCTCCTCCTGCTCCTCCTCCTGTTCCTCCTCCCGCTCCACCTCTTGCTCGTCCTGCCCCTCCAAACCCTTCCTCTCCTTCCTTACTCCCGCTCCAGCTCTCACCTTAGCCTTTGCACAGCTGTTTCTCACACTTTTTCCTCCTCACTCCCCACTGCTGAGCAGCATGTTGCCCTTTTTGGGGGTCCTTTCCAAGCAACCTTTCTCCTAAGGCACCGCCTTCTTGGCTGCCAGGCTCTGCCCTCCCCTGCGGCAGTGCCGCTAGAAGCGGCTGTGTCAGCAGGCATGGGGCCAATAGCAGCTTCTTCTCAGAGGCCACCAGCAGCCCCCGCTGCCAGCACCTGGGCATACACCCGGCACAGCTCTACAGAAACGCATATATTCCTACATGTGAGACCTTCCCGGTCTGGAAGCAGGCACCCAATCAGAGGGAGGAATGAGGAGATGACAGGGCTTTGAAAACAAAGCTGGCTAAGCCAATCAGGGAGCGGTACGAAACCAGGTGGGTTGGGTCCTTTCACAAAATGGCGGCTCCTCACTGTGGAATGCGGAATGCAACAAAATGGTGCCCGCCACTGCGGGTGGCTGGGAGGGATTGCCTGTCCTGGCCCATCCCACCTGCAGGAGGGCCAATCAGCAGCGTAGTCGTGCCCTTCCCAAATGGCCCTTTCCCCGCCCTGCCATGCGGTGTATGCCCAGCGCCTCCAGCTGGTGGCCGGGAAGAACTTCAGGCTGCAGCCGTGGCGCTGTGGAGCTGCACTAGCGGCAGAAGCAGCATCTGTGCCTACTGCAGTGCTCACCATCTGACCGGCCAAGTGGTAGCAGGTGCTCCACAGGACATCACGCAGAAGCAAACGGGCCTGCAACTGTAAATCTGGGGAGTGGAAGGGGTTCAGCTGCCAGTTTGGGGGAGGGGCGGTGTGTGCATTTCAAGACAACAAGGTGGACTGTTCCTGCTCTTCGCAGGGAATGTGAGAGAACAAGTGGCTTGCGCATCGTGACTGTGTCTATGGGGTTTGAAGTTCTGGGGCACTCACGGCTCGAGCATGCTTCTTTAAATGTGCCTTCTTTGCTCAATGATCCAAGTTAGCAAGGAGTCCGCAACTAGTTCAGCAGGGATGTGTGAGGGGTAGCCTTGCCTTCCAGGCCTTAAAGCCACACATAATACTGAAGATGCAGGGCCAAACTTGCCCAAGCGTCCACAGCATCAAAGAGCGTGCAGCAACGTAACAAGAGGGCTCAAAGGCCCAGACTCAGCAGGGGCTTTTCTGATGGGACACTTGCTAAAAAGATACTCCAAAGGTGCCAGAGCAGCAGGCTGTGGAGGACGGCTTGCTTGGCCCATGCACGGTGCCGTGCAGGCTCTTGTGCGTGCGCCTGGGGGGCTGCAGCTTCCCTCAGGACACATCGACCTGCTCTGCCGTGCTCTCTTCCATGGGCTGCGCTGCATTAAAAGTTTGTTTCTGGCGCCAGAACCACCCCCTGCTCTTCCTCCTCCTCCTGCTCCTCCTCCTGTTCCTCCTCCCGCTCCACCTCTTGCTCGTCCTGCCCCTCCAAACCCTTCCTCTCCTTCCTTACTCCCGCTCCAGCTCTCACCTTAGCCTTTGCACAGCTGTTTCTCACACTTTTTCCTCCTCACTCCCCACTGCTGAGCAGCATGTTGCCCTTTTTGGGGGTCCTTTCCAAGCAACCTTTCTCCTAAGGCACCGCCTTCTTGGCTGCCAGGCTCTGCCCTCCCCTGCGGCAGTGCCGCTAGAAGCGGCTGTGTCAGCAGGCATGGGGCCAATAGCAGCTTCTTCTCAGAGGCCACCAGCAGCCCCCGCTGCCAGCACCTGGGCATACACCCGGCACAGCTCTACAGAAACGCATATATTCCTACATGTGAGACCTTCCCGGTCTGGAAGCAGGCACCCAATCAGAGGGAGGAATGAGGAGATGACAGGGCTTTGAAAACAAAGCTGGCTAAGCCAATCAGGGAGCGGTACGAAACCAGGTGGGTTGGGTCCTTTCACAAAATGGCGGCTCCTCACTGTGGAATGCGGAATGCAACAAAATGGTGCCCGCCACTGCGGGTGGCTGGGAGGGATTGCCTGTCCTGGCCCATCCCACCTGCAGGAGGGCCAATCAGCAGCGTAGTCGTGCCCTTCCCAAATGGCCCTTTCCCCGCCCTGCCATGCGGTGTATGCCCAGCGCCTCCAGCTGGTGGCCGGGAAGAACTTCAGGCTGCAGCCGTGGCGCTGTGGAGCTGCACTAGCGGCAGAAGCAGCATCTGTGCCTACTGCAGTGCTCACCATCTGACCGGCCAAGTGGTAGCAGGTGCTCCACAGGACATCACGCAGAAGCAAACGGGCCTGCAACTGTAAATCTGGGGAGTGGAAGGGGTTCAGCTGCCAGTTTGGGGGAGGGGCGGTGTGTGCATTTCAAGACAACAAGGTGGACTGTTCCTGCTCTTCGCAGGGAATGTGAGAGAACAAGTGGCTTGCGCATCGTGACTGTGTCTATGGGGTTTGAAGTTCTGGGGCACTCATGGCTCGAGCATGCTTCTTTAAATGTGCCTTCTTTGCTCAATGATCCAAGTTAGCAAGGAGTCCGCAACTAGTTCAGCAGGGATGTGTGAGGGGTAGCCTTGCCTTCCAGGCCTTAAAGCCACACATAATACTGAAGATGCAGGGCCAAACTTGCCCAAGCGTCCACAGCATCAAAGAGCGTGCAGCAACGTAACAAGAGGGCTCAAAGGCCCAGACTCAGCAGGGGCTTTTCTGATGGGACACTTGCTAAAAAGATACTCCAAAGGTGCCAGAGCAGCAGGCTGTGGAGGACGGCTTGCTTGGCCCATGCACGGTGCCGTGCAGGCTCTTGTGCGTGCGCCTGGGGGGCTGCAGCTTCCCTCAGGACACATCGACCTGCTCTGCCGTGCTCTCTTCCATGGGCTGCGCTGCATTAAAAGTTTGTTTCTGGCGCCAGAACCACCCCCTGCTCTTCCTCCTCCTCCTGCTCCTC
Source organism: Anser cygnoides (assembly GCF_040182565.1). Classification (NCBI taxonomy): domain Eukaryota; kingdom Metazoa; phylum Chordata; class Aves; order Anseriformes; family Anatidae; genus Anser; species Anser cygnoides. The sequence goes on along the minus strand of NC_089912.1, from coordinate 83,496,775 downwards.
CTCCTGTTCCTCCTCCCGCTCCACCTCTTGCTCGTCCTGCCCCTCCAAACCCTTCCTCTCCTTCCTTACTCCCGCTCCAGCTCTCACCTTAGCCTTTGCACAGCTGTTTCTCACACTTTTTCCTCCTCACTCCCCACTGCTGAGCAGCATGTTGCCTTTTGTGGCGGTCCTTTCCAAGCAACCTAAGGCACCGCCTTCTTGGCTGCCAGGCTCTGCCCTCCCCTGCGGCAGTGCCGCTAGAAGCGGCTGTGTCAGCAGGCATGGGGCCAATAGCAGCTTCTTCTCAGAGGCCACCAGCAGCCCCCGCTGCCAGCACCTGGGCATACACCCGGCACAGCTCTACAGAAACGCATATATTCCTACATGTGAGACCTTCCCGGTCTGGAAGCAGGCACCCAATCAGAGGGAGGAATGAGGAGATGACAGGGCTTTGAAAACAAAGCTGGCTAAGCCAATCAGGGAGCGGTACGAAACCAGGTGGGTTGGGGCCTTTCACAAAATGGCGGCTCCTCACTGTGGAATGCGGAATGCAACAAAATGGTGCCCGCCACTGCAGGTGGCTGGGAGGGATTGCCTGTCCTGGCCCATCCCACCTGCAGGAGGGCCAATCAGCAGCGTAGTCGTGCCCTTCCCAAATGGCCCTTTCCCCGCCCTGCCATGCGGTGTATGCCCAGCGCCTCCAGCTGGTGGCCGGGAAGAACTTCAGGCTGCAGCCGTGGCGCTGTGGAGCTGCACTAGCGGCAGAAGCAGCATCTGTGCCTACTGCAGTGCTCACCATCTGACCGGCCAAGTGGTAGCAGGTGCTCCACAGGACATCACGCAGAAGCAAACGGGCCTGCAACTGTAAATCTGGGGAGTGGAAGGGGTTCAGCTGCCAGTTTGGGGGAGGGGCGGTGTGTGCATTTCAAGACAACAAGGTGGACTGTTCCTGCTCTTCGCAGGGAATGTGAGAGAACAAGTGGCTTGCGCATCGTGACTGTGTCTATGGGGTTTGAAGTTCTGGGGCACTCATGGCTCGAGCATGCTTCTTTAAATGTGCCTTCTTTGCTCAATGATCCAAGTTAGCAAGGAGTCCGCAACTAGTTCAGCAGGGATGTGTGAGGGGTAGCCTTGCCTTCCAGGCCTTAAAGCCACACATAATACTGAAGATGCAGGGCCAAACTTGCCCAAGCGTCCACAGCATCAAAGAGCGTGCAGCAACGTAACAAGAGGGCTCAAAGGCCCAGACTCAGCAGGGGCTTTTCTGATGGGACACTTGCTAAAAAGATACTCCAAAGGTGCCAGAGCAGCAGGCTGTGGAGGACGGCTTGCTTGGCCCATGCACGGTGCCGTGCAGGCTCTTGTGCGTGCGCCTGGGGGGCTGCAGCTTCCCTCAGGACACATCGACCTGCTCTGCCGTGCTCTCTTCCATGGGCTGCGCTGCATTAAAAGTTTGTTTCTGGCGCCAGAACCACCCCCTGCTCTTCCTCCTCCTCCTGCTCCTCCTCCTGTTCCTCCTCCCGCTCCACCTCTTGCTCGTCCTGCCCCTCCAAACCCTTCCTCTCCTTCCTTACTCCCGCTCCAGCTCTCACCTTAGCCTTTGCACAGCTGTTTCTCACACTTTTTCCTCCTCACTCCCCACTGCTGAGCAGCATGTTGCCTTTTGTGGCGGTCCTTTCCAAGCAACCTAAGGCACCGCCTTCTTGGCTGCCAGGCTCTGCCCTCCCCTGCGGCAGTGCCGCTAGAAGCGGCTGTGTCAGCAGGCATGGGGCCAATAGCAGCTTCTTCTCAGAGGCCACCAGCAGCCCCCGCTGCCAGCACCTGGGCATACACCCGGCACAGCTCTACAGAAACGCATATATTCCTACATGTGAGACCTTCCCGGTCTGGAAGCAGGCACCCAATCAGAGGGAGGAATGAGGAGATGACAGGGCTTTGAAAACAAAGCTGGCTAAGCCAATCAGGGAGCGGTACGAAACCAGGTGGGTTGGGGCCTTTCACAAAATGGCGGCTCCTCACTGTGGAATGCGGAATGCAACAAAATGGTGCCCGCCACTGCAGGTGGCTGGGAGGGATTGCCTGTCCTGGCCCATCCCACCTGCAGGAGGGCCAATCAGCAGCGTAGTCGTGCCCTTCCCAAATGGCCCTTTCCCCGCCCTGCCATGCGGTGTATGCCCAGCGCCTCCAGCTGGTGGCCGGGAAGAACTTCAGGCTGCAGCCGTGGCGCTGTGGAGCTGCACTAGCGGCAGAAGCAGCATCTGTGCCTACTGCAGTGCTCACCATCTGACCGGCCAAGTGGTAGCAGGTGCTCCACAGGACATCACGCAGAAGCAAACGGGCCTGCAACTGTAAATCTGGGGAGTGGAAGGGGTTCAGCTGCCAGTTTGGGGGAGGGGCGGTGTGTGCATTTCAAGACAACAAGGTGGACTGTTCCTGCTCTTCGCAGGGAATGTGAGAGAACAAGTGGCTTGCGCATCGTGACTGTGTCTATGGGGTTTGAAGTTCTGGGGCACTCATGGCTCGAGCATGCTTCTTTAAATGTGCCTTCTTTGCTCAATGATCCAAGTTAGCAAGGAGTCCGCAACTAGTTCAGCAGGGATGTGTGAGGGGTAGCCTTGCCTTCCAGGCCTTAAAGCCACACATAATACTGAAGATGCAGGGCCAAACTTGCCCAAGCGTCCACAGCATCAAAGAGCGTGCAGCAACGTAACAAGAGGGCTCAAAGGCCCAGACTCAGCAGGGGCTTTTCTGATGGGACACTTGCTAAAAAGATACTCCAAAGGTGCCAGAGCAGCAGGCTGTGGAGGACGGCTTGCTTGGCCCATGCACGGTGCCGTGCAGGCTCTTGTGCGTGCGCCTGGGGGGCTGCAGCTTCCCTCAGGACACATCGACCTGCTCTGCCGTGCTCTCTTCCATGGGCTGCGCTGCATTAAAAGTTTGTTTCTGGCGCCAGAACCACCCCCTGCTCTTCCTCCTCCTCCTGCTCCTCCTCCTGTTCCTCCTCCCGCTCCACCTCTTGCTCGTCCTGCCCCTCCAAACCCTTCCTCTCCTTCCTTACTCCCGCTCCAGCTCTCACCTTAGCCTTTGCACAGCTGTTTCTCACACTTTTTCCTCCTCACTCCCCACTGCTGAGCAGCATGTTGCCTTTTGTGGCGGTCCTTTCCAAGCAACCTAAGGCACCGCCTTCTTGGCTGCCAGGCTCTGCCCTCCCCTGCGGCAGTGCCGCTAGAAGCGGCTGTGTCAGCAGGCATGGGGCCAATAGCAGCTTCTTCTCAGAGGCCACCAGCAGCCCCCGCTGCCAGCACCTGGGCATACACCCGGCACAGCTCTACAGAAACGCATATATTCCTACATGTGAGACCTTCCCGGTCTGGAAGCAGGCACCCAATCAGAGGGAGGAATGAGGAGATGACAGGGCTTTGAAAACAAAGCTGGCTAAGCCAATCAGGGAGCGGTACGAAACCAGGTGGGTTGGGGCCTTTCACAAAATGGCGGCTCCTCACTGTGGAATGCGGAATGCAACAAAATGGTGCCCGCCACTGCGGGTGGCTGGGAGGGATTGCCTGTCCTGGCCCATCCCACCTGCAGGAGGGCCAATCAGCAGCGTAGTCGTGCCCTTCCCAAATGGCCCTTTCCCCGCCCTGCCATGCGGTGTATGCCCAGCGCCTCCAGCTGGTGGCCGGGAAGAACTTCAGGCTGCAGCCGTGGCGCTGTGGAGCTGCACTAGCGGCAGAAGCAGCATCTGTGCCTACTGCAGTGCTCACCATCTGACCGGCCAAGTGGTAGCAGGTGCTCCACAGGACATCACGCAGAAGCAAACGGGCCTGCAACTGTAAATCTGGGGAGTGGAAGGGGTTCAGCTGCCAGTTTGGGGGAGGGGCGGTGTGTGCATTTCAAGACAACAAGGTGGACTGTTCCTGCTCTTCGCAGGGAATGTGAGAGAACAAGTGGCTTGCGCATCGTGACTGTGTCTATGGGGTTTGAAGTTCTGGGGCACTCATGGCTCGAGCATGCTTCTTTAAATGTGCCTTCTTTGCTCAATGATCCAAGTTAGCAAGGAGTCCGCAACTAGTTCAGCAGGGATGTGTGAGGGGTAGCCTTGCCTTCCAGGCCTTAAAGCCACACATAATACTGAAGATGCAGGGCCAAACTTGCCCAAGCGTCCACAGCATCAAAGAGCGTGCAGCAACGTAACAAGAGGGCTCAAAGGCCCAGACTCAGCAGGGGCTTTTCTGATGGGACACTTGCTAAAAAGATACTCCAAAGGTGCCAGAGCAGCAGGCTGTGGAGGACGGCTTGCTTGGCCCATGCACGGTGCCGTGCAGGCTCTTGTGCGTGCGCCTGGGGGGCTGCAGCTTCCCTCAGGACCCATCGACCTGCTCTGCCGTGCTCTCTTCCATGGGCTGCGCTGCATTAAAAGTTTGTTTCTGGCGCCAGAACCACCCCCTGCTCTTCCTCCTCCTCCTGCTCCTCCTCCTGTTCCTCCTCCCGCTCCACCTCTTGCTCGTCCTGCCCCTCCAAACCCTTCCTCTCCTTCCTTACTCCCGCTCCAGCTCTCACCTTAGCCTTTGCACAGCTGTTTCTCACACTTTTTCCTCCTCACTCCCCACTGCTGAGCAGCATGTTGCCTTTTGTGGCGGTCCTTTCCAAACAACCTAAGGCACCGCCTTCTTGGCTGCCAGGCTCTGCCCTCCCCTGCGGCAGTGCCGCTAGAAGCGGCTGTGTCAGCAGGCATGGGGCCAATAGCAGCTTCTTCTCAGAGGCCACCAGCAGCCCCCGCTGCCAGCACCTGGGCATACACCCGGCACAGCTCTACAGAAACGCATATATTCCTACATGTGAGACCTTCCCGGTCTGGAAGCAGGCACCCAATCAGAGGGAGGAATGAGGAGATGACAGGGCTTTGAAAACAAAGCTGGCTAAGCCAATCAGGGAGCGGTACGAAACCAGGTGGGTTGGGTCCTTTCACAAAATGGCGGCTCCTCACTGTGGAATGCGGAATGCAACAAAATGGTGCCCGCCACTGCGGGTGGCTGGGAGGGATTGCCTGTCCTGGCCCATCCCACCTGCAGGAGGGCCAATCAGCAGCGTAGTCGTGCCCTTCCCAAATGGCCCTTTCCCCGCCCTGCCATGCGGTGTATGCCCAGCGCCTCCAGCTGGTGGCCGGGAAGAACTTCAGGCTGCAGCCGTGGCGCTGTGGAGCTGCACTAGCGGCAGAAGCAGCATCTGTGCCTACTGCAGTGCTCACCATCTGACCGGCCAAGTGGTAGCAGGTGCTCCACAGGACATCACGCAGAAGCAAACGGGCCTGCAACTGTAAATCTGGGGAGTGGAAGGGGTTCAGCTGCCAGTTTGGGGGAGGGGCGGTGTGTGCATTTCAAGACAACAAGGTGGACTGTTCCTGCTCTTCGCAGGGAATGTGAGAGAACAAGTGGCTTGCGCATCGTGACTGTGTCTATGGGGTTTGAAGTTCTGGGGCACTCATGGCTCGAGCATGCTTCTTTAAATGTGCCTTCTTTGCTCAATGATCCAAGTTAGCAAGGAGTCCGCAACTAGTTCAGCAGGGATGTGTGAGGGGTAGCCTTGCCTTCCAGGCCTTAAAGCCACACATAATACTGAAGATGCAGGGCCAAACTTGCCCAAGCGTCCACAGCATCAAAGAGCGTGCAGCAACGTAACAAGAGGGCTCAAAGGCCCAGACTCAGCAGGGGCTTTTCTGATGGGACACTTGCTAAAAAGATACTCCAAAGGTGCCAGAGCAGCAGGCTGTGGAGGACGGCTTGCTTGGCCCATGCACGGTGCCGTGCAGGCTCTTGTGCATGCGCCTGGGGGGCTGCAGCTTCCCTCAGGACACATCGACCTGCTCTGCCGTGCTCTCTTCCATGGGCTGCGCTGCATTAAAAGTTTGTTTCTGGCGCCAGAACCACCCCCTGCTCTTCCTCCTCCTCCTGCTCCTCCTCCTGTTCCTCCTCCCGCTCCACCTCTTGCTCGTCCTGCCCCTCCAAACCCTTCCTCTCCTTCCTTACTCCCGCTCCAGCTCTCACCTTAGCCTTTGCACAGCTGTTTCTCACACTTTTTCCTCCTCACTCCCCACTGCTGAGCGGCATGTTGCCTTTTGTGGCGGTCCTTTCCAAGCAACCTAAGGCACCGCCTTCTTGGCTGCCAGGCTCTGCCCTCCCCTGCGGCAGTGCCGCTAGAAGCGGCTGTGTCAGCAGGCATGGGGCCAATAGCAGCTTCTTCTCAGAGGCCACCAGCAGCCCCCGCTGCCAGCACCTGGGCATACACCCGGCACAGCTCTACAGAAACGCATATATTCCTACATGTGAGACCTTCCCGGTCTGGAAGCAGGCACCCAATCAGAGGGAGGAATGAGGAGATGACAGGGCTTTGAAAACAAAGCTGGCTAAGCCAATCAGGGAGCGGTACGAAACCAGGTGGGTTGGGTCCTTTCACAAAATGGCGGCTCCTCACTGTGGAATGCGGAATGCAACAAAATGGTGCCCGCCACTGCGGGTGGCTGGGAGGGATTGCCTGTCCTGGCCCATCCCACCTGCAGGAGGGCCAATCAGCAGCGTAGTCGTGCCCTTCCCAAATGGCCCTTTCCCCGCCCTGCCATGCGGTGTATGCCCAGCGCCTCCAGCTGGTGGCCGGGAAGAACTTCAGGCTGCAGCCGTGGTGCTGTGGAGCTGCACTAGCGGCAGAAGCAGCATCTGTGCCTACTGCAGTGCTCACCATCTGACCGGCCAAGTGGTAGCAGGTGCTCCACAGGACATCACGCAGAAGCAAACGGGCCTGCAACTGTAAATCTGGGGAGTGGAAGGGGTTCAGCTGCCAGTTTGGGGGAGGGGCGGTGTGTGCATTTCAAGACAACAAGGTGGACTGTTCCTGCTCTTCGCAGGGAATGTGAGAGAACAAGTGGCTTGCGCATCGTGACTGTGTTTATGGGGTTTGAAGTTCTGGGGCACTCACGGCTCGAGCATGCTTCTTTAAATGTGCCTTCTTTGCTCAATGATCCAAGTTAGCAAGGAGTCCGCAACTAGTTCAGCAGGGATGTGTGAGGGGTAGCCTTGCCTTCCAGGCCTTAAAGCCACACATAATACTGAAGATGCAGGGCCAAACTTGCCCAAGCGTCCACAGCATCAAAGAGCGTGCAGCAACGTAACAAGAGGGCTCAAAGGCCCAGACTCAGCAGGGGCTTTTCTGATGGGACACTTGCTAAAAAGATACTCCAAAGGTGCCAGAGCAGCAGGCTGTGGAGGACGGCTTGCTTGGCCCATGCACGGTGCCGTGCAGGCTCTTGTGCGTGCGCCTGGGGGGCTGCAGCTTCCCTCAGGACACATCGACCTGCTCTGCCGTGCTCTCTTCCATGGGCTGCGCTGCATTAAAAGTTTGTTTCTGGCGCCAGAACCACCCCCTGCTCTTCCTCCTCCTCCTGCTCCTCCTCCTGTTCCTCCTCCCGCTCCACCTCTTGCTCGTCCTGCCCCTCCAAACCCTTCCTCTCCTTCCTTACTCCCGCTCCAGCTCTCACCTTAGCCTTTGCACAGCTGTTTCTCACACTTTTTCCTCCTCACTCCCCACTGCTGAGCAGCATGTTGCCTTTTGTGGCGGTCCTTTCCAAGCAACCTAAGGCACCGCCTTCTTGGCTGCCAGGCTCTGCCCTCCCCTGCGGCAGTGCCGCTAGAAGCGGCTGTGTCAGCAGGCATGGGGCCAATAGCAGCTTCTTCTCAGAGGCCACCAGCAGCCCCCGCTGCCAGCACCTGGGCATACACCCGGCACAGCTCTACAGAAACGCATATATTCCTACATGTGAGACCTTCCCGGTCTGGAAGCAGGCACCCAATCAGAGGGAGGAATGAGGAGATGACAGGGCTTTGAAAACAAAGCTGGCTAAGCCAATCAGGGAGCGGTACGAAACCAGGTGGGTTGGGGCCTTTCACAAAATGGCGGCTCCTCACTGTGGAATGCGGAATGCAACAAAATGGTGCCCGCCACTGCGGGTGGCTGGGAGGGATTGCCTGTCCTGGCCCATCCCACCTGCAGGAGGGCCAATCAGCAGCGTAGTCGTGCCCTTCCCAAATGGCCCTTTCCCCGCCCTGCCATGCGGTGTATGCCCAGCGCCTCCAGCTGGTGGCCGGGAAGAACTTCAGGCTGCAGCCGTGGCGCTGTGGAGCTGCACTAGCGGCAGAAGCAGCATCTGTGCCTACTGCAGTGCTCACCATCTGACCGGCCAAGTGGTAGCAGGTGCTCCACAGGACATCACGCAGAAGCAAACGGGCCTGCAACTGTAAATCTGGGGAGTGGAAGGGGTTCAGCTGCCAGTTTGGGGGAGGGGCGGTGTGTGCATTTCAAGACAACAAGGTGGACTGTTCCTGCTCTTCGCAGGGAATGTGAGAGAACAAGTGGCTTGCGCATCGTGACTGTGTCTATGGGGTTTGAAGTTCTGGGGCACTCACGGCTCGAGCATGCTTCTTTAAATGTGCCTTCTTTGCTCAATGATCCAAGTTAGCAAGGAGTCCGCAACTAGTTCAGCAGGGATGTGTGAGGGGTAGCCTTGCCTTCCAGGCCTTAAAGCCACACATAATACTGAAGATGCAGGGCCAAACTTGCCCAAGCGTCCACAGCATCAAAGAGCGTGCAGCAACGTAACAAGAGGGCTCAAAGGCCCAGACTCAGCAGGGGCTTTTCTGATGGGACACTTGCTAAAAAGATACTCCAAAGGTGCCAGAGCAGCAGGCTGTGGAGGACGGCTTGCTTGGCCCATGCACGGTGCCGTGCAGGCTCTTGTGCGTGCGCCTGGGGGGCTGCAGCTTCCCTCAGGACACATCGACCTGCTCTGCCGTGCTCTCTTCCATGGGCTGCGCTGCATTAAAAGTTCGTTTCTGGCGCCAGAACCACCCCCTGCTCTTCCTCCTCCTCCTGCTCCTCCTCCTGTTCCTCCTCCCGCTCCACCTCTTGCTCGTCCTGCCCCTCCAAACCCTTCCTCTCCTTCCTTACTCCCGCTCCAGCTCTCACCTTAGCCTTTGCACAGCTGTTTCTCACACTTTTTCCTCCTCACTCCCCACTGCTGAGCAGCATGTTGCCTTTTGTGGCGGTCCTTTCCAAGCAACCTAAGGCACCGCCTTCTTGGCTGCCAGGCTCTGCCCTCCCCTGCGGCAGTGCCGCTAGAAGCGGCTGTGTCAGCAGGCATGGGGCCAATAGCAGCTTCTTCTCAGAGGCCACCAGCAGCCCCCGCTGCCAGCACCTGGGCATACACCCGGCACAGCTCTACAGAAACGCATATATTCCTACATGTGAGACCTTCCCGGTCTGGAAGCAGGCACCCAATCAGAGGGAGGAATGAGGAGATGACAGGGCTTTGAAAACAAAGCTGGCTAAGCCAATCAGGGAGCGGTACGAAACCAGGTGGGTTGGGGCCTTTCACAAAATGGCGGCTCCTCACTGTGGAATGCGGAATGCAACAAAATGGTGCCCGCCACTGCGGGTGGCTGGGAGGGATTGCCTGTCCTGGCCCATCCCACCTGCAGGAGGGCCAATCAGCAGCGTAGTCGTGCCCTTCCCAAATGGCCCTTTCCCCGCCCTGCCATGCGGTGTATGCCCAGCGCCTCCAGCTGGTGGCCGGGAAGAACTTCAGGCTGCAGCCGTGGCGCTGTGGAGCTGCACTAGCGGCAGAAGCAGCATCTGTGCCTACTGCAGTGCTCACCATCTGACCGGCCAAGTGGTAGCAGGTGCTCCACAGGACATCACGCAGAAGCAAACGGGCCTGCAACTGTAAATCTGGGGAGTGGAAGGGGTTCAGCTGCCAGTTTGGGGGAGGGGCGGTGTGTGCATTTCAAGACAACAAGGTGGACTGTTCCTGCTCTTCGCAGGGAATGTGAGAGAACAAGTGGCTTGCGCATCATGACTGTGTTTATGGGGTTTGAAGTTCTGGGGCACTCATGGCTCGAGCATGCTTCTTTAAATGTGCCTTCTTTGCTCAATGATCCAAGTTAGCAAGGAGTCCGCAACTAGTTCAGCAGGGATGTGTGAGGGGTAGCCTTGCCTTCCAGGCCTTAAAGCCACACATAATACTGAAGATGCAGGGCCAAACTTGCCCAAGCGTCCACAGCATCAAAGAGCGTGCAGCAACGTAACAAGAGGGCTCAAAGGCCCAGACTCAGCAGGGGCTTTTCTGATGGGACACTTGCTAAAAAGATACTCCAAAGGTGCCAGAGCAGCAGGCTGTGGAGGACGGCTTGCTTGGCCCATGCACGGTGCCGTGCAGGCTCTTGTGCGTGCGCCTGGGGGGCTGCAGCTTCCCTCAGGACCCATCGACCTGCTCTGCCGTGCTCTCTTCCATGGGCTGCGCTGCATTAAAAGTTTGTTTCTGGCGCCAGAACCACCCCCTGCTCTTCCTCCTCCTCCTGCTCCTCCTCCTGTTCCTCCTCCCGCTCCACCTCTTGCTCGTCCTGCCCCTCCAAACCCTTCCTCTCCTTCCTTACTCCCGCTCCAGCTCTCACCTTAGCCTTTGCACAGCTGTTTCTCACACTTTTTCCTCCTCACTCCCCACTGCTGAGCAGCATGTTGCCCTTTTTGGGGGTCCTTTCCAAGCAACCTAAGGCACCGCCTTCTTGGCTGCCAGGCTCTGCCCTCCCCTGCGGCAGTGCCGCTAGAAGCGGCTGTGTCAGCAGGCATGGGGCCAATAGCAGCTTCTTCTCAGAGGCCACCAGCAGCCCCCGCTGCCAGCACCTGGGCATACACCCGGCACAGCTCTACAGAAACGCATATATTCCTACATGTGAGACCTTCCCGGTCTGGAAGCAGGCACCCAATCAGAGGGAGGAATGAGGAGATGACAGGGCTTTGAAAACAAAGCTGGCTAAGCCAATCAGGGAGCGGTACGAAACCAGGTGGGTTGGGGCCTTTCACAAAATGGCGGCTCCTCACTGTGGAATGCGGAATGCAACAAAATGGTGCCCGCCACTGCGGGTGGCTGGGAGGGATTGCCTGTCCTGGCCCATCCCACCTGCAGGAGGGCCAATCAGCAGCGTAGTCGTGCCCTTCCCAAATGGCCCTTTCCCCGCCCTGCCATGCGGTGTATGCCCAGTGCCTCCAGCTGGTGGCCGGGAAGAACTTCAGGCTGCAGCCGTGGCGCTGTGGAGCTGCACTAGCGGCAGAAGCAGCATCTGTGCCTACTGCAGTGCTCACCATCTGACCGGCCAAGTGGTAGCAGGTGCTCCACAGGACATCACGCAGAAGCAAACGGGCCTGCAACTGTAAATCTGGGGAGTGGAAGGGGTTCAGCTGCCAGTTTGGGGGAGGGGCGGTGTGTGCATTTCAAGACAACAAGGTGGACTGTTCCTGCTCTTCGCAGGGAATGTGAGAGAACAAGTGGCTTGCGCATCGTGACTGTGTCTATGGGGTTTGAAGTTCTGGGGCACTCACGGCTCGAGCATGCTTCTTTAAATGTGCCTTCTTTGCTCAATGATCCAAGTTAGCAAGGAGTCCGCAACTAGTTCAGCAGGGATGTGTGAGGGGTAGCCTTGCCTTCCAGGCCTTAAAGCCACACATAATACTGAAGATGCAGGGCCAAACTTGCCCAAGCGTCCACAGCATCAAAGAGCGTGCAGCAACGTAACAAGAGGGCTCAAAGGCCCAGACTCAGCAGGGGCTTTTCTGATGGGACACTTGCTAAAAAGATACTCCAAAGGTGCCAGAGCAGCAGGCTGTGGAGGACGGCTTGCTTGGCCCATGCACGGTGCCGTGCAGGCTCTTGTGCGTGCGCCTGGGGGGCTGCAGCTTCCCTCAGGACCCATCGACCTGCTCTGCCGTGCTCTCTTCCATGGGCTGCGCTGCATTAAAAGTTTGTTTCTGGCGCCAGAACCACCCCCTGCTCTTCCTCCTCCTCCTGCTCCTCCTCCTGTTCCTCCTCCCGCTCCACCTCTTGCTCGTCCTGCCCCTCCAAACCCTTCCTCTCCTTCCTTACTCCCGCTCCAGCTCTCACCTTAGCCTTTGCACAGCTGTTTCTCACACTTTTTCCTCCTCACTCCCCACTGCTGAGCAGCATGTTGCCTTTTGTGGCGGTCCTTTCCAAACAACCTAAGGCACCGCCTTCTTGGCTGCCAGGCTCTGCCCTCCCCTGCGGCAGTGCCGCTAGAAGCGGCTGTGTCAGCAGGCATGGGGCCAATAGCAGCTTCTTCTCAGAGGCCACCAGCAGCCCCCGCTGCCAGCACCTGGGCATACACCCGGCACAGCTCTACAGAAACGCATATATTCCTACATGTGAGACCTTCCCGGTCTGGAAGCAGGCACCCAATCAGAGGGAGGAATGAGGAGATGACAGGGCTTTGAAAACAAAGCTGGCTAAGCCAATCAGGGAGCGGTACGAAACCAGGTGGGTTGGGTCCTTTCACAAAATGGCGGCTCCTCACTGTGGAATGCGGAATGCAACAAAATGGTGCCCGCCACTGCGGGTGGCTGGGAGGGATTGCCTGTCCTGGCCCATCCCACCTGCAGGAGGGCCAATCAGCAGCGTAGTCGTGCCCTTCCCAAATGGCCCTTTCCCCGCCCTGCCATGCGGTGTATGCCCAGCGCCTCCAGCTGGTGGCCGGGAAGAACTTCAGGCTGCAGCCGTGGCGCTGTGGAGCTGCACTAGCGGCAGAAGCAGCATCTGTGCCTACTGCAGTGCTCACCATCTGACCGGCCAAGTGGTAGCAGGTGCTCCACAGGACATCACGCAGAAGCAAACGGGCCTGCAACTGTAAATCTGGGGAGTGGAAGGGGTTCAGCTGCCAGTTTGGGGGAGGGGCGGTGTGTGCATTTCAAGACAACAAGGTGGACTGTTCCTGCTCTTCGCAGGGAATGTGAGAGAACAAGTGGCTTGCGCATCGTGACTGTGTCTATGGGGTTTGAAGTTCTGGGGCACTCACGGCTCGAGCATGCTTCTTTAAATGTGCCTTCTTTGCTCAATGATCCAAGTTAGCAAGGAGTCCGCAACTAGTTCAGCAGGGATGTGTGAGGGGTAGCCTTGCCTTCCAGGCCTTAAAGCCACACATAATACTGAAGATGCAGGGCCAAACTTGCCCAAGCGTCCACAGCATCAAAGAGCGTGCAGCAACGTAACAAGAGGGCTCAAAGGCCCAGACTCAGCAGGGGCTTTTCTGATGGGACACTTGCTAAAAAGATACTCCAAAGGTGCCAGAGCAGCAGGCTGTGGAGGACGGCTTGCTTGGCCCATGCACGGTGCCGTGCAGGCTCTTGTGCGTGCGCCTGGGGGGCTGCAGCTTCCCTCAGGACACATCGACCTGCTCTGCCGTGCTCTCTTCCATGGGCTGCGCTGCATTAAAAGTTCGTTTCTGGCGCCAGAACCACCCCCTGCTCTTCCTCCTCCTCCTGCTCCTCCTCCTGTTCCTCCTCCCGCTCCACCTCTTGCTCGTCCTGCCCCTCCAAACCCTTCCTCTCCTTCCTTACTCCCGCTCCAGCTCTCACCTTAGCCTTTGCACAGCTGTTTCTCACACTTTTTCCTCCTCACTCCCCACTGCTGAGCAGCATGTTGCCTTTTGTGGCGGTCCTTTCCAAGCAACCTAAGGCACCGCCTTCTTGGCTGCCAGGCTCTGCCCTCCCCTGCGGCAGTGCCGCTAGAAGCGGCTGTGTCAGCAGGCATGGGGCCAATAGCAGCTTCTTCTCAGAGGCCACCAGCAGCCCCCGCTGCCAGCACCTGGGCATACACCCGGCACAGCTCTACAGAAACGCATATATTCCTACATGTGAGACCTTCCCGGTCTGGAAGCAGGCACCCAATCAGAGGGAGGAATGAGGAGATGACAGGGCTTTGAAAACAAAGCTGGCTAAGCCAATCAGGGAGCGGTACGAAACCAGGTGGGTTGGGGCCTTTCACAAAATGGCGGCTCCTCACTGTGGAATGCGGAATGCAACAAAATGGTGCCCGCCACTGCGGGTGGCTGGGAGGGATTGCCTGTCCTGGCCCATCCCACCTGCAGGAGGGCCAATCAGCAGCGTAGTCGTGCCCTTCCCAAATGGCCCTTTCCCCGCCCTGCCATGCGGTGTATGCCCAGCGCCTCCAGCTGGTGGCCGGGAAGAACTTCAGGCTGCAGCCGTGGCGCTGTGGAGCTGCACTAGCGGCAGAAGCAGCATCTGTGCCTACTGCAGTGCTCACCATCTGACCGGCCAAGTGGTAGCAGGTGCTCCACAGGACATCACGCAGAAGCAAACGGGCCTGCAACTGTAAATCTGGGGAGTGGAAGGGGTTCAGCTGCCAGTTTGGGGGAGGGGCGGTGTGTGCATTTCAAGACAACAAGGTGGACTGTTCCTGCTCTTCGCAGGGAATGTGAGAGAACAAGTGGCTTGCGCATCATGACTGTGTTTATGGGGTTTGAAGTTCTGGGGCACTCATGGCTCGAGCATGCTTCTTTAAATGTGCCTTCTTTGCTCAATGATCCAAGTTAGCAAGGAGTCCGCAACTAGTTCAGCAGGGATGTGTGAGGGGTAGCCTTGCCTTCCAGGCCTTAAAGCCACACATAATACTGAAGATGCAGGGCCAAACTTGCCCAAGCGTCCACAGCATCAAAGAGCGTGCAGCAACGTAACAAGAGGGCTCAAAGGCCCAGACTCAGCAGGGGCTTTTCTGATGGGACACTTGCTAAAAAGATACTCCAAAGGTGCCAGAGCAGCAGGCTGTGGAGGACGGCTTGCTTGGCCCATGCACGGTGCCGTGCAGGCTCTTGTGCGTGCGCCTGGGGGGCTGCAGCTTCCCTCAGGACCCATCGACCTGCTCTGCCGTGCTCTCTTCCATGGGCTGCGCTGCATTAAAAGTTTGTTTCTGGCGCCAGAACCACCCCCTGCTCTTCCTCCTCCTCCTGCTCCTCCTCCTGTTCCTCCTCCCGCTCCACCTCTTGCTCGTCCTGCCCCTCCAAACCCTTCCTCTCCTTCCTTACTCCCGCTCCAGCTCTCACCTTAGCCTTTGCACAGCTGTTTCTCACACTTTTTCCTCCTCACTCCCCACTGCTGAGCAGCATGTTGCCCTTTTTGGGGGTCCTTTCCAAGCAACCTAAGGCACCGCCTTCTTGGCTGCCAGGCTCTGCCCTCCCCTGCGGCAGTGCCGCTAGAAGCGGCTGTGTCAGCAGGCATGGGGCCAATAGCAGCTTCTTCTCAGAGGCCACCAGCAGCCCCCGCTGCCAGCACCTGGGCATACACCCGGCACAGCTCTACAGAAACGCATATATTCCTACATGTGAGACCTTCCCGGTCTGGAAGCAGGCACCCAATCAGAGGGAGGAATGAGGAGATGACAGGGCTTTGAAAACAAAGCTGGCTAAGCCAATCAGGGAGCGGTACGAAACCAGGTGGGTTGGGGCCTTTCACAAAATGGCGGCTCCTCACTGTGGAATGCGGAATGCAACAAAATGGTGCCCGCCACTGCGGGTGGCTGGGAGGGATTGCCTGTCCTGGCCCATCCCACCTGCAGGAGGGCCAATCAGCAGCGTAGTCGTGCCCTTCCCAAATGGCCCTTTCCCCGCCCTGCCATGCGGTGTATGCCCAGTGCCTCCAGCTGGTGGCCGGGAAGAACTTCAGGCTGCAGCCGTGGCGCTGTGGAGCTGCACTAGCGGCAGAAGCAGCATCTGTGCCTACTGCAGTGCTCACCATCTGACCGGCCAAGTGGTAGCAGGTGCTCCACAGGACATCACGCAGAAGCAAACGGGCCTGCAACTGTAAATCTGGGGAGTGGAAGGGGTTCAGCTGCCAGTTTGGGGGAGGGGCGGTGTGTGCATTTCAAGACAACAAGGTGGACTGTTCCTGCTCTTCGCAGGGAATGTGAGAGAACAAGTGGCTTGCGCATCGTGACTGTGTCTATGGGGTTTGAAGTTCTGGGGCACTCACGGCTCGAGCATGCTTCTTTAAATGTGCCTTCTTTGCTCAATGATCCAAGTTAGCAAGGAGTCCGCAACTAGTTCAGCAGGGATGTGTGAGGGGTAGCCTTGCCTTCCAGGCCTTAAAGCCACACATAATACTGAAGATGCAGGGCCAAACTTGCCCAAGCGTCCACAGCATCAAAGAGCGTGCAGCAACGTAACAAGAGGGCTCAAAGGCCCAGACTCAGCAGGGGCTTTTCTGATGGGACACTTGCTAAAAAGATACTCCAAAGGTGCCAGAGCAGCAGGCTGTGGAGGACGGCTTGCTTGGCCCATGCACGGTGCCGTGCAGGCTCTTGTGCGTGCGCCTGGGGGGCTGCAGCTTCCCTCAGGACACATCGACCTGCTCTGCCGTGCTCTCTTCCATGGGCTGCGCTGCATTAAAAGTTTGTTTCTGGCGCCAGAACCACCCCCTGCTCTTCCTCCTCCTCCTGCTCCTCCTCCTGTTCCTCCTCCCGCTCCACCTCTTGCTCGTCCTGCCCCTCCAAACCCTTCCTCTCCTTCCTTACTCCCGCTCCAGCTCTCACCTTAGCCTTTGCACAGCTGTTTCTCACACTTTTTCCTCCTCACTCCCCACTGCTGAGCAGCATGTTGCCTTTTGTGGCGGTCCTTTCCAAACAACCTAAGGCACCGCCTTCTTGGCTGCCAGGCTCTGCCCTCCCCTGCGGCAGTGCCGCTAGAAGCGGCTGTGTGAGCAGGCATGGGGCCAATAGCAGCTTCTTCTCAGAGGCCACCAGCAGCCCCCGCTGCCAGCACCTGGGCATACACCCGGCACAGCTCTACAGAAACGCATATATTCCTACATGTGAGACCTTCCCGGTCTGGAAGCAGGCACCCAATCAGAGGGAGGAATGAGGAGATGACAGGGCTTTGAAAACAAAGCTGGCTAAGCCAATCAGGGAGCGGTACGAAACCAGGTGGGTTGGGTCCTTTCACAAAATGGCGGCTCCTCACTGTGGAATGCGGAATGCAACAAAATGGTGCCCGCCACTGCGGGTGGCTGGGAGGGATTGCCTGTCCTGGCCCATCCCACCTGCAGGAGGGCCAATCAGCAGCGTAGTCGTGCCCTTCCCAAATGGCCCTTTCCCCGCCCTGCCATGCGGTGTATGCCCAGCGCCTCCAGCTGGTGGCCGGGAAGAACTTCAGGCTGCAGCCGTGGCGCTGTGGAGCTGCACTAGCGGCAGAAGCAGCATCTGTGCCTACTGCAGTGCTCACCATCTGACCGGCCAAGTGGTAGCAGGTGCTCCACAGGACATCACGCAGAAGCAAACGGGCCTGCAACTGTAAATCTGGGGAGTGGAAGGGGTTCAGCTGCCAGTTTGGGGGAGGGGCGGTGTGTGCATTTCAAGACAACAAGGTGGACTGTTCCTGCTCTTCGCAGGGAATGTGAGAGAACAAGTGGCTTGCGCATCGTGACTGTGTCTATGGGGTTTGAAGTTCTGGGGCACTCACGGCTCGAGCATGCTTCTTTAAATGTGCCTTCTTTGCTCAATGATCCAAGTTAGCAAGGAGTCCGCAACTAGTTCAGCAGGGATGTGTGAGGGGTAGCCTTGCCTTCCAGGCCTTAAAGCCACACATAATACTGAAGATGCAGGGCCAAACTTGCCCAAGCGTCCACAGCATCAAAGAGCGTGCAGCAACGTAACAAGAGGGCTCAAAGGCCCAGACTCAGCAGGGGCTTTTCTGATGGGACACTTGCTAAAAAGATACTCCAAAGGTGCCAGAGCAGCAGGCTGTGGAGGACGGCTTGCTTGGCCCATGCACGGTGCCGTGCAGGCTCTTGTGCGTGCGCCTGGGGGGCTGCAGCTTCCCTCAGGACACATCGACCTGCTCTGCCGTGCTCTCTTCCATGGGCTGCGCTGCATTAAAAGTTTGTTTCTGGCGCCAGAACCACCCCCTGCTCTTCCTCCTCCTCCTGCTCCTCCTCCTGTTCCTCCTCCCGCTCCACCTCTTGCTCGTCCTGCCCCTCCAAACCCTTCCTCTCCTTCCTTACTCCCGCTCCAGCTCTCACCTTAGCCTTTGCACAGCTGTTTCTCACACTTTTTCCTCCTCACTCCCCACTGCTGAGCAGCATGTTGCCTTTTGTGGCGGTCCTTTCCAAGCAACCTAAGGCACCGCCTTCTTGGCTGCCAGGCTCTGCCCTCCCCTGCGGCAGTGCCGCTAGAAGCGGCTGTGTCAGCAGGCATGGGGCCAATAGCAGCTTCTTCTCAGAGGCCACCAGCAGCCCCCGCTGCCAGCACCTGGGCATACACCCGGCACAGCTCTACAGAAACGCATATATTCCTACATGTGAGACCTTCCCGGTCTGGAAGCAGGCACCCAATCAGAGGGAGGAATGAGGAGATGACAGGGCTTTGAAAACAAAGCTGGCTAAGCCAATCAGGGAGCGGTACGAAACCAGGTGGGTTGGGGCCTTTCACAAAATGGCGGCTCCTCACTGTGGAATGCGGAATGCAACAAAATGGTGCCCGCCACTGCGGGTGGCTGGGAGGGATTGCCTGTCCTGGCCCATCCCACCTGCAGGAGGGCCAATCAGCAGCGTAGTCGTGCCCTTCCCAAATGGCCCTTTCCCCGCCCTGCCATGCGGTGTATGCCCAGCGCCTCCAGCTGGTGGCCGGGAAGAACTTCAGGCTGCAGCCGTGGCGCTGTGGAGCTGCACTAGCGGCAGAAGCAGCATCTGTGCCTACTGCAGTGCTCACCATCTGACCGGCCAAGTGGTAGCAGGTGCTCCACAGGACATCACGCAGAAGCAAACGGGCCTGCAACTGTAAATCTGGGGAGTGGAAGGGGTTCAGCTGCCAGTTTGGGGGAGGGGCGGTGTGTGCATTTCAAGACAACAAGGTGGACTGTTCCTGCTCTTCGCAGGGAATGTGAGAGAACAAGTGGCTTGCGCATCGTGACTGTGTCTATGGGGTTTGAAGTTCTGGGGCACTCATGGCTCGAGCATGCTTCTTTAAATGTGCCTTCTTTGCTCAATGATCCAAGTTAGCAAGGAGTCCGCAACTAGTTCAGCAGGGATGTGTGAGGGGTAGCCTTGCCTTCCAGGCCTTAAAGCCACACATAATACTGAAGATGCAGGGCCAAACTTGCCCAAGCGTCCACAGCATCAAAGAGCGTGCAGCAACGTAACAAGAGGGCTCAAAGGCCCAGACTCAGCAGGGGCTTTTCTGATGGGACACTTGCTAAAAAGATACTCCAAAGGTGCCAGAGCAGCAGGCTGTGGAGGACGGCTTGCTTGGCCCATGCACGGTGCCGTGCAGGCTCTTGTGCGTGCGCCTGGGGGGCTGCAGCTTCCCTCAGGACCCATCGACCTGCTCTGCCGTGCTCTCTTCCATGGGCTGCGCTGCATTAAAAGTTTGTTTCTGGCGCCAGAACCACCCCCTGCTCTTCCTCCTCCTCCTGCTCCTCCTCCTGTTCCTCCTCCCGCTCCACCTCTTGCTCGTCCTGCCCCTCCAAACCCTTCCTCTCCTTCCTTACTCCCGCTCCAGCTCTCACCTTAGCCTTTGCACAGCTGTTTCTCACACTTTTTCCTCCTCACTCCCCACTGCTGAGCAGCATGTTGCCTTTTGTGGCGGTCCTTTCCAAGCAACCTAAGGCACCGCCTTCTTGGCTGCCAGGCTCTGCCCTCCCCTGCGGCAGTGCCGCTAGAAGCGGCTGTGTCAGCAGGCATGGGGCCAATAGCAGCTTCTTCTCAGAGGCCACCAGCAGCCCCCGCTGCCAGCACCTGGGCATACACCCGGCACAGCTCTACAGAAACGCATATATTCCTACATGTGAGACCTTCCCGGTCTGGAAGCAGGCACCCAATCAGAGGGAGGAATGAGGAGATGACAGGGCTTTGAAAACAAAGCTGGCTAAGCCAATCAGGGAGCGGTACGAAACCAGGTGGGTTGGGGCCTTTCACAAAATGGCGGCTCCTCACTGTGGAATGCGGAATGCAACAAAATGGTGCCCGCCACTGCGGGTGGCTGGGAGGGATTGCCTGTCCTGGCCCATCCCACCTGCAGGAGGGCCAATCAGCAGCGTAGTCGTGCCCTTCCCAAATGGCCCTTTCCCCGCCCTGCCATGCGGTGTATGCCCAGCGCCTCCAGCTGGTGGCCGGGAAGAACTTCAGGCTGCAGCCGTGGCGCTGTGGAGCTGCACTAGCGGCAGAAGCAGCATCTGTGCCTACTGCAGTGCTCACCATCTGACCGGCCAAGTGGTAGCAGGTGCTCCACAGGACATCACGCAGAAGCAAACGGGCCTGCAACTGTAAATCTGGGGAGTGGAAGGGGTTCAGCTGCCAGTTTGGGGGAGGGGCGGTGTGTGCATTTCAAGACAACAAGGTGGACTGTTCCTGCTCTTCGCAGGGAATGTGAGAGAACAAGTGGCTTGCGCATCGTGACTGTGTCTATGGGGTTTGAAGTTCTGGGGCACTCATGGCTCGAGCATGCTTCTTTAAATGTGCCTTCTTTGCTCAATGATCCAAGTTAGCAAGGAGTCCGCAACTAGTTCAGCAGGGATGTGTGAGGGGTAGCCTTGCCTTCCAGGCCTTAAAGCCACACATAATACTGAAGATGCAGGGCCAAACTTGCCCAAGCGTCCACAGCATCAAAGAGCGTGCAGCAACGTAACAAGAGGGCTCAAAGGCCCAGACTCAGCAGGGGCTTTTCTGATGGGACACTTGCTAAAAAGATACTCCAAAGGTGCCAGAGCAGCAGGCTGTGGAGGACGGCTTGCTTGGCCCATGCACGGTGCCGTGCAGGCTCTTGTGCGTGCGCCTGGGGGGCTGCAGCTTCCCTCAGGACCCATCGACCTGCTCTGCCGTGCTCTCTTCCATGGGCTGCGCTGCATTAAAAGTTTGTTTCTGGCGCCAGAACCACCCCCTGCTCTTCCTCCTCCTCCTGCTCCTCCTCCTGTTCCTCCTCCCGCTCCACCTCTTGCTCGTCCTGCCCCTCCAAACCCTTCCTCTCCTTCCTTACTCCCGCTCCAGCTCTCACCTTAGCCTTTGCACAGCTGTTTCTCACACTTTTTCCTCCTCACTCCCCACTGCTGAGCAGCATGTTGCCTTTTGTGGCGGTCCTTTCCAAGCAACCTAAGGCACCGCCTTCTTGGCTGCCAGGCTCTGCCCTCCCCTGCGGCAGTGCCGCTAGAAGCGGCTGTGTCAGCAGGCATGGGGCCAATAGCAGCTTCTTCTCAGAGGCCACCAGCAGCCCCCGCTGCCAGCACCTGGGCATACACCCGGCACAGCTCTACAGAAACGCATATATTCCTACATGTGAGACCTTCCCGGTCTGGAAGCAGGCACCCAATCAGAGGGAGGAATGAGGAGATGACAGGGCTTTGAAAACAAAGCTGGCTAAGCCAATCAGGGAGCGGTACGAAACCAGGTGGGTTGGGGCCTTTCACAAAATGGCGGCTCCTCACTGTGGAATGCGGAATGCAACAAAATGGTGCCCGCCACTGCGGGTGGCTGGGAGGGATTGCCTGTCCTGGCCCATCCCACCTGCAGGAGGGCCAATCAGCAGCGTAGTCGTGCCCTTCCCAAATGGCCCTTTCCCCGCCCTGCCATGCGGTGTATGCCCAGCGCCTCCAGCTGGTGGCCGGGAAGAACTTCAGGCTGCAGCCGTGGCGCTGTGGAGCTGCACTAGCGGCAGAAGCAGCATCTGTGCCTACTGCAGTGCTCACCATCTGACCGGCCAAGTGGTAGCAGGTGCTCCACAGGACATCACGCAGAAGCAAACGGGCCTGCAACTGTAAATCTGGGGAGTGGAAGGGGTTCAGCTGCCAGTTTGGGGGAGGGGCGGTGTGTGCATTTCAAGACAACAAGGTGGACTGTTCCTGCTCTTCGCAGGGAATGTGAGAGAACAAGTGGCTTGCGCATCGTGACTGTGTCTATGGGGTTTGAAGTTCTGGGGCACTCATGGCTCGAGCATGCTTCTTTAAATGTGCCTTCTTTGCTCAATGATCCAAGTTAGCAAGGAGTCCGCAACTAGTTCAGCAGGGATGTGTGAGGGGTAGCCTTGCCTTCCAGGCCTTAAAGCCACACATAATACTGAAGATGCAGGGCCAAACTTGCCCAAGCGTCCACAGCATCAAAGAGCGTGCAGCAACGTAACAAGAGGGCTCAAAGGCCCAGACTCAGCAGGGGCTTTTCTGATGGGACACTTGCTAAAAAGATACTCCAAAGGTGCCAGAGCAGCAGGCTGTGGAGGACGGCTTGCTTGGCCCATGCACGGTGCCGTGCAGGCTCTTGTGCGTGCGCCTGGGGGGCTGCAGCTTCCCTCAGGACACATCGACCTGCTCTGCCGTGCTCTCTTCCATGGGCTGCGCTGCATTAAAAGTTTGTTTCTGGCGCCAGAACCACCCCCTGCTCTTCCTCCTCCTCCTGCTCCTCCTCCTGTTCCTCCTCCCGCTCCACCTCTTGCTCGTCCTGCCCCTCCAAACCCTTCCTCTCCTTCCTTACTCCCGCTCCAGCTCTCACCTTAGCCTTTGCACAGCTGTTTCTCACACTTTTTCCTCCTCACTCCCCACTGCTGAGCGGCATGTTGCCTTTTGTGGCGGTCCTTTCCAAGCAACCTAAGGCACCGCCTTCTTGGCTGCCAGGCTCTGCCCTCCCCTGCGGCAGTGCCGCTAGAAGCGGCTGTGTCAGCAGGCATGGGGCCAATAGCAGCTTCTTCTCAGAGGCCACCAGCAGCCCCCGCTGCCAGCACCTGGGCATACACCCGGCACAGCTCTACAGAAACGCATATATTCCTACATGTGAGACCTTCCCGGTCTGGAAGCAGGCACCCAATCAGAGGGAGGAATGAGGAGATGACAGGGCTTTGAAAACAAAGCTGGCTAAGCCAATCAGGGAGCGGTACGAAACCAGGTGGGTTGGGGCCTTTCACAAAATGGCGGCTCCTCACTGTGGAATGCGGAATGCAACAAAATGGTGCCCGCCACTGCGGGTGGCTGGGAGGGATTGCCTGTCCTGGCCCATCCCACCTGCAGGAGGGCCAATCAGCAGCGTAGTCGTGCCCTTCCCAAATGGCCCTTTCCCCGCCCTGCCATGCGGTGTATGCCCAGCGCCTCCAGCTGGTGGCCGGGAAGAACTTCAGGCTGCAGCCGTGGCGCTGTGGAGCTGCACTAGCGGCAGAAGCAGCATCTGTGCCTACTGCAGTGCTCACCATCTGACCGGCCAAGTGGTAGCAGGTGCTCCACAGGACATCACGCAGAAGCAAACGGGCCTGCAACTGTAAATCTGGGGAGTGGAAGGGGTTCAGCTGCCAGTTTGGGGGAGGGGCGGTGTGTGCATTTCAAGACAACAAGGTGGACTGTTCCTGCTCTTCGCAGGGAATGTGAGAGAACAAGTGGCTTGCGCATCGTGACTGTGTCTATGGGGTTTGAAGTTCTGGGGCACTCACGGCTCGAGCATGCTTCTTTAAATGTGCCTTCTTTGCTCAATGATCTGCAAGGAGTCCGCAACTAGTTCAGCAGGGATGTGTGAGGGGTAGCATCTGACCGGCCAAGTGGTAGCAGGTGCTCCACAGGACATCACGCAGAAGCAAACGGGCCTGCAACTGTAAATCTGGGGAGTGGAAGGGGTTCAGCTGCCAGTTTGGGGGAGGGGCGGTGTGTGCATTTCAAGACAACAAGGTGGACTGTTCCTGCTCTTCGCAGGGAATGTGAGAGAACAAGTGGCTTGCGCATCGTGACTGTGTCTATGGGGTTTGAAGTTCTGGGGCACTCACGGCTCGAGCATGCTTCTTTAAATGTGCCTTCTTTGCTCAATGATCCAAGTTAGCAAGGAGTCCGCAACTAGTTCAGCAGGGATGTGTGAGGGGTAGCCTTGCCTTCCAGGCCTTAAAGCCACACATAATACTGAAGATGCAGGGCCAAACTTGCCCAAGCGTCCACAGCATCAAAGAGCGTGCAGCAACGTAACAAGAGGGCTCAAAGGCCCAGACTCAGCAGGGGCTTTTCTGATGGGACACTTGCTAAAAAGATACTCCAAAGGTGCCAGAGCAGCAGGCTGTGGAGGACGGCTTGCTTGGCCCATGCACGGTGCCGTGCAGGCTCTTGTGCGTGCGCCTGGGGGGCTGCAGCTTCCCTCAGGACACATCGACCTGCTCTGCCGTGCTCTCTTCCATGGGCTGCGCTGCATTAAAAGTTTGTTTCTGGCGCCAGAACCACCCCCTGCTCTTCCTCCTCCTCCTGCTCCTCCTCCTGTTCCTCCTCCCGCTCCACCTCTTGCTCGTCCTGCCCCTCCAAACCCTTCCTCTCCTTCCTTACTCCCGCTCCAGCTCTCACCTTAGCCTTTGCACAGCTGTTTCTCACACTTTTTCCTCCTCACTCCCCACTGCTGAGCGGCATGTTGCCTTTTGTGGCGGTCCTTTCCAAGCAACCTAAGGCACCGCCTTCTTGGCTGCCAGGCTCTGCCCTCCCCTGCGGCAGTGCCGCTAGAAGCGGCTGTGTCAGCAGGCATGGGGCCAATAGCAGCTTCTTCTCAGAGGCCACCAGCAGCCCCCGCTGCCAGCACCTGGGCATACACCCGGCACAGCTCTACAGAAACGCATATATTCCTACATGTGAGACCTTCCCGGTCTGGAAGCAGGCACCCAATCAGAGGGAGGAATGAGGAGATGACAGGGCTTTGAAAACAAAGCTGGCTAAGCCAATCAGGGAGCGGTACGAAACCAGGTGGGTTGGGGCCTTTCACAAAATGGCGGCTCCTCACTGTGGAATGCGGAATGCAACAAAATGGTGCCCGCCACTGCGGGTGGCTGGGAGGGATTGCCTGTCCTGGCCCATCCCACCTGCAGGAGGGCCAATCAGCAGCGTAGTCGTGCCCTTCCCAAATGGCCCTTTCCCCGCCCTGCCATGCGGTGTATGCCCAGCGCCTCCAGCTGGTGGCCGGGAAGAACTTCAGGCTGCAGCCGTGGCGCTGTGGAGCTGCACTAGCGGCAGAAGCAGCATCTGTGCCTACTGCAGTGCTCACCATCTGACCGGCCAAGTGGTAGCAGGTGCTCCACAGGACATCACGCAGAAGCAAACGGGCCTGCAACTGTAAATCTGGGGAGTGGAAGGGGTTCAGCTGCCAGTTTGGGGGAGGGGCGGTGTGTGCATTTCAAGACAACAAGGTGGACTGTTCCTGCTCTTCGCAGGGAATGTGAGAGAACAAGTGGCTTGCGCATCGTGACTGTGTCTATGGGGTTTGAAGTTCTGGGGCACTCATGGCTCGAGCATGCTTCTTTAAATGTGCCTTCTTTGCTCAATGATCCAAGTTAGCAAGGAGTCCGCAACTAGTTCAGCAGGGATGTGTGAGGGGTAGCCTTGCCTTCCAGGCCTTAAAGCCACACATAATACTGAAGATGCAGGGCCAAACTTGCCCAAGCGTCCACAGCATCAAAGAGCGTGCAGCAACGTAACAAGAGGGCTCAAAGGCCCAGACTCAGCAGGGGCTTTTCTGATGGGACACTTGCTAAAAAGATACTCCAAAGGTGCCAGAGCAGCAGGCTGTGGAGGACGGCTTGCTTGGCCCATGCACGGTGCCGTGCAGGCTCTTGTGCGTGCGCCTGGGGGGCTGCAGCTTCCCTCAGGACACATCGACCTGCTCTGCCGTGCTCTCTTCCATGGGCTGCGCTGCATTAAAAGTTTGTTTCTGGCGCCAGAACCACCCCCTGCTCTTCCTCCTCCTCCTGCTCCTCCTCCTGTTCCTCCTCCCGCTCCACCTCTTGCTCGTCCTGCCCCTCCAAACCCTTCCTCTCCTTCCTTACTCCCGCTCCAGCTCTCACCTTAGCCTTTGCACAGCTGTTTCTCACACTTTTTCCTCCTCACTCCCCACTGCTGAGCAGCATGTTGCCTTTTGTGGCGGTCCTTTCCAAGCAACCTAAGGCACCGCCTTCTTGGCTGCCAGGCTCTGCCCTCCCCTGCGGCAGTGCCGCTAGAAGCGGCTGTGTCAGCAGGCATGGGGCCAATAGCAGCTTCTTCTCAGAGGCCACCAGCAGCCCCCGCTGCCAGCACCTGGGCATACACCCGGCACAGCTCTACAGAAACGCATATATTCCTACATGTGAGACCTTCCCGGTCTGGAAGCAGGCACCCAATCAGAGGGAGGAATGAGGAGATGACAGGGCTTTGAAAACAAAGCTGGCTAAGCCAATCAGGGAGCGGTACGAAACCAGGTGGGTTGGGGCCTTTCACAAAATGGCGGCTCCTCACTGTGGAATGCGGAATGCAACAAAATGGTGCCCGCCACTGCGGGTGGCTGGGAGGGATTGCCTGTCCTGGCCCATCCCACCTGCAGGAGGGCCAATCAGCAGCGTAGTCGTGCCCTTCCCAAATGGCCCTTTCCCCGCCCTGCCATGCGGTGTATGCCCAGCGCCTCCAGCTGGTGGCCGGGAAGAACTTCAGGCTGCAGCCGTGGCGCTGTGGAGCTGCACTAGCGGCAGAAGCAGCATCTGTGCCTACTGCAGTGCTCACCATCTGACCGGCCAAGTGGTAGCAGGTGCTCCACAGGACATCACGCAGAAGCAAACGGGCCTGCAACTGTAAATCTGGGGAGTGGAAGGGGTTCAGCTGCCAGTTTGGGGGAGGGGCGGTGTGTGCATTTCAAGACAACAAGGTGGACTGTTCCTGCTCTTCGCAGGGAATGTGAGAGAACAAGGGGCTTGCGCATCGTGACTGTGTCTATGGGGTTTGAAGTTCTGGGGCACTCATGGCTCGAGCATGCTTCTTTAAATGTGCCTTCTTTGCTCAATGATCCAAGTTAGCAAGGAGTCCGCAACTAGTTCAGCAGGGATGTGTGAGGGGTAGCCTTGCCTTCCAGGCCTTAAAGCCACACATAATACTGAAGATGCAGGGCCAAACTTGCCCAAGCGTCCACAGCATCAAAGAGCGTGCAGCAACGTAACAAGAGGGCTCAAAGGCCCAGACTCAGCAGGGGCTTTTCTGATGGGACACTTGCTAAAAAGATACTCCAAAGGTGCCAGAGCAGCAGGCTGTGGAGGACGGCTTGCTTGGCCCATGCACGGTGCCGTGCAGGCTCTTGTGCGTGCGCCTGGGGGGCTGCAGCTTCCCTCAGGACACATCGACCTGCTCTGCCGTGCTCTCTTCCATGGGCTGCGCTGCATTAAAAGTTTGTTTCTGGCGCCAGAACCACCCCCTGCTCTTCCTCCTCCTCCTGCTCCTCCTCCTGTTCCTCCTCCCGCTCCACCTCTTGCTCGTCCTGCCCCTCCAAACCCTTCCTCTCCTTCCTTACTCCCGCTCCAGCTCTCACCTTAGCCTTTGCACAGCTGTTTCTCACACTTTTTCCTCCTCACTCCCCACTGCTGAGCGGCATGTTGCCTTTTGTGGCGGTCCTTTCCAAGCAACCTAAGGCACCGCCTTCTTGGCTGCCAGGCTCTGCCCTCCCCTGCGGCAGTGCCGCTAGAAGCGGCTGTGTCAGCAGGCATGGGGCCAATAGCAGCTTCTTCTCAGAGGCCACCAGCAGCCCCCGCTGCCAGCACCTGGGCATACACCCGGCACAGCTCTACAGAAACGCATATATTCCTACATGTGAGACCTTCCCGGTCTGGAAGCAGGCACCCAATCAGAGGGAGGAATGAGGAGATGACAGGGCTTTGAAAACAAAGCTGGCTAAGCCAATCAGGGAGCGGTACGAAACCAGGTGGGTTGGGTCCTTTCACAAAATGGCGGCTCCTCACTGTGGAATGCGGAATGCAACAAAATGGTGCCCGCCACTGCGGGTGGCTGGGAGGGATTGCCTGTCCTGGCCCATCCCACCTGCAGGAGGGCCAATCAGCAGCGTAGTCGTGCCCTTCCCAAATGGCCCTTTCCCCGCCCTGCCATGCGGTGTATGCCCAGCGCCTCCAGCTGGTGGCCGGGAAGAACTTCAGGCTGCAGCCGTGGCGCTGTGGAGCTGCACTAGCGGCAGAAGCAGCATCTGTGCCTACTGCAGTGCTCACCATCTGACCGGCCAAGTGGTAGCAGGTGCTCCACAGGACATCACGCAGAAGCAAACGGGCCTGCAACTGTAAATCTGGGGAGTGGAAGGGGTTCAGCTGCCAGTTTGGGGGAGGGGCGGTGTGTGCATTTCAAGACAACAAGGTGGACTGTTCCTGCTCTTCGCAGGGAATGTGAGAGAACAAGTGGCTTGCGCATCGTGACTGTGTCTATGGGGTTTGAAGTTCTGGGGCACTCATGGCTCGAGCATGCTTCTTTAAATGTGCCTTCTTTGCTCAATGATCCAAGTTAGCAAGGAGTCCGCAACTAGTTCAGCAGGGATGTGTGAGGGGTAGCCTTGCCTTCCAGGCCTTAAAGCCACACATAATACTGAAGATGCAGGGCCAAACTTGCCCAAGCGTCCACAGCATCAAAGAGCGTGCAGCAACGTAACAAGAGGGCTCAAAGGCCCAGACTCAGCAGGGGCTTTTCTGATGGGACACTTGCTAAAAAGATACTCCAAAGGTGCCAGAGCAGCAGGCTGTGGAGGACGGCTTGCTTGGCCCATGCACGGTGCCGTGCAGGCTCTTGTGCGTGCGCCTGGGGGGCTGCAGCTTCCCTCAGGACACATCGACCTGCTCTGCCGTGCTCTCTTCCATGGGCTGCGCTGCATTAAAAGTTTGTTTCTGGCGCCAGAACCACCCCCTGCTCTTCCTCCTCCTCCTGCTCCTCCTCCTGTTCCTCCTCCCGCTCCACCTCTTGCTCGTCCTGCCCCTCCAAACCCTTCCTCTCCTTCCTTACTCCCGCTCCAGCTCTCACCTTAGCCTTTGCACAGCTGTTTCTCACACTTTTTCCTCCTCACTCCCCACTGCTGAGCGGCATGTTGCCTTTTGTGGCGGTCCTTTCCAAGCAACCTAAGGCACCGCCTTCTTGGCTGCCAGGCTCTGCCCTCCCCTGCGGCAGTGCCGCTAGAAGCGGCTGTGTCAGCAGGCATGGGGCCAATAGCAGCTTCTTCTCAGAGGCCACCAGCAGCCCCCGCTGCCAGCACCTGGGCATACACCCGGCACAGCTCTACAGAAACGCATATATTCCTACATGTGAGAGTATCCCGGTCTGGAAGCAGGCACCCAATCAGAGGGAGGAATGAGGAGATGACAGGGCTTTGAAAACAAAGCTGGCTAAGCCAATCAGGGAGCGGTACGAAACCAGGTGGGTTGGGGCCTTTCACAAAATGGCGGCTCCTCACTGTGGAATGCGGAATGCAACAAAATGGTGCCCGCCACTGCGGGTGGCTGGGAGGGATTGCCTGTCCTGGCCCATCCCACCTGCAGGAGGGCCAATCAGCAGCGTAGTCGTGCCCTTCCCAAATGGCCCTTTCCCCGCCCTGCCATGCGGTGTATGCCCAGCGCCTCCAGCTGGTGGCCGGGAAGAACTTCAGGCTGCAGCCGTGGCGCTGTGGAGCTGCACTAGCGGCAGAAGCAGCATCTGTGCCTACTGCAGTGCTCACCATCTGACCGGCCAAGTGGTAGCAGGTGCTCCACAGGACATCACGCAGAAGCAAACGGGCCTGCAACTGTAAATCTGGGGAGTGGAAGGGGTTCAGCTGCCAGTTTGGGGGAGGGGCGGTGTGTGCATTTCAAGACAACAAGGTGGACTGTTCCTGCTCTTCGCAGGGAATGTGAGAGAACAAGTGGCTTGCGCATCGTGACTGTGTCTATGGGGTTTGAAGTTCTGGGGCACTCATGGCTCGAGCATGCTTCTTTAAATGTGCCTTCTTTGCTCAATGATCCAAGTTAGCAAGGAGTCCGCAACTAGTTCAGCAGGGATGTGTGAGGGGTAGCCTTGCCTTCCAGGCCTTAAAGCCACACATAATACTGAAGATGCAGGGCCAAACTTGCCCAAGCGTCCACAGCATCAAAGAGCGTGCAGCAACGTAACAAGAGGGCTCAAAGGCCCAGACTCAGCAGGGGCTTTTCTGATGGGACACTTGCTAAAAAGATACTCCAAAGGTGCCAGAGCAGCAGGCTGTGGAGGACGGCTTGCTTGGCCCATGCACGGTGCCGTGCAGGCTCTTGTGCGTGCGCCTGGGGGGCTGCAGCTTCCCTCAGGACACATCGACCTGCTCTGCCGTGCTCTCTTCCATGGGCTGCGCTGCATTAAAAGTTTGTTTCTGGCGCCAGAACCACCCCCTGCTCTTCCTCCTCCTCCTGCTCCTCCTCCTGTTCCTCCTCCCGCTCCACCTCTTGCTCGTCCTGCCCCTCCAAACCCTTCCTCTCCTTCCTTACTCCCGCTCCAGCTCTCACCTTAGCCTTTGCACAGCTGTTTCTCACACTTTTTCCTCCTCACTCCCCACTGCTGAGCAGCATGTTGCCTTTTGTGGCGGTCCTTTCCAAGCAACCTAAGGCACCGCCTTCTTGGCTGCCAGGCTCTGCCCTCCCCTGCGGCAGTGCCGCTAGAAGCGGCTGTGTCAGCAGGCATGGGGCCAATAGCAGCTTCTTCTCAGAGGCCACCAGCAGCCCCCGCTGCCAGCACCTGGGCATACACCCGGCACAGCTCTACAGAAACGCATATATTCCTACATGTGAGACCTTCCCGGTCTGGAAGCAGGCACCCAATCAGAGGGAGGAATGAGGAGATGACAGGGCTTTGAAAACAAAGCTGGCTAAGCCAATCAGGGAGCGGTACGAAACCAGGTGGGTTGGGTCCTTTCACAAAATGGCGGCTCCTCACTGTGGAATGCGGAATGCAACAAAATGGTGCCCGCCAATGCGGGTGGCTGGGAGGGATTGCCTGTCCTGGCCCATCCCACCTGCAGGAGGGCCAATCAGCAGCGTAGTCGTGCCCTTCCCAAATGGCCCTTTCCCCGCCCTGCCATGCGGTGTATGCCCAGCGCCTCCAGCTGGTGGCCGGGAAGAACTTCAGGCTGCAGCCGTGGCGCTGTGGAGCTGCACTAGCGGCAGAAGCAGCATCTGTGCCTACTGCAGTGCTCACCATCTGACCGGCCAAGTGGTAGCAGGTGCTCCACAGGACATCATGCAGAAGCAAACGGGCCTGCAACTGTAAATCTGGGGAGTGGAAGGGGTTCAGCTGCCAGTTTCGGGGAGGGGCAGTGTGTGCATTTCAAGACAACAAGGTGGACTGTTCCTGCTCTTCGCAGGGAATGTGAGAGAACAAGTGGCTTGCGCATCGTGACTGTGTTTATGGGGTTTGAAGTTCTGGGGCACTCATGGCTCGAGCATGCTTCTTTAAATGTGCCTTCTTTGCTCAATGATCCAAGTTAGCAAGGAGTCCGCAACTAGTTCAGCAGAGATGTGTGAGGGGGTAGCATTGCCTTCCAGGCCTTAAAGCCACACACAATACTGAAGATGTAGGGCCAAACTTGCCCAAGCGTCCACAGCATCAAAGAGCGTGCAGCAACGTAACAAGAGGGCTCAAAGGCCCAGACTCAGCAGGGGCTTTTCTGATGGGACACTTGCTAAAAAGATACTCTAAAGGTGCCAGAGCAGCAGGCTGTGGAGGACGGCTTGCTTGGCCCATGCACGGTGCCGTGCAGGCTCTTGTGCGTGCGCCTGGGGGGCTGCAGCTTCCCTCAGGACACATCGACCTGCTCTGCCGTGCTCTCTTCCATGGGCTGCGCTGCATTAAAAGTTTGTTTCTGGCGCCAGAACCACCCCCTGCTCTTCCTCCTCCTCCTGCTCCTCCTCCTGTTCCTCCTCCCGCTCCACCTCTTGCTCGTCCTGCCCCTCCAAACCCTTCCTCTCCTTCCTTACTCCCGCTCTAGCTCTCACCTTAGCCTTTGCACAGCTGTTTCTCACACTTTTTCCTCCTCACTCCCCACTGCTGAGCAGCATGTTGCCCTTTTTGGGGGTCCTTTCCAAGCAACCTTTCTCCTAAGGCACCGCCTTCTTGGCTGCCAGGCTCTGCCCTCCCCTGCGGCAGTGCCGCTAGAAGCGGCTGTGTCAGCAGGCATGGGGCCAATAGCAGCTTCTTCTCAGAGGCCACCAGCAGCCCCCGCTGCCAGCACCTGGGCATACACCCGGCACAGCTCTACAGAAACGCATATATTCCTACATGTGAGACCTTCCCGGTCTGGAAGCAGGCACCCAGTCAGAGGGAGGAATGAGAAGATGACAGGGCTTTGAAAACAAAGCTGGCTAAGCCAATCAGGGAGCGGTACGAAACCAGGTGGGTTGGGTCCTTTCACAAAATGGCGGCTCCTCACTGTGGAATGCGGAATGCAACAAAATGGTGCCCGCCACTGCGGGTGGCTGGGAGGGATTGCCTGTCCTGGCCCATCCCACCTGCAGGAGGGCCAATCAGCAGCGTAGTCGTGCCCTTCCCAAATGGCCCTTTCCCCGCCCTGCCATGCGGTGTATGCCCAGCGCCTCCAGCTGGTGGCCGGGAAGAACTTCAGGCTGCAGCCGTGGCGCTGTGGAGCTGCACTAGCGGCAGAAGCAGCATCTGTGCCTACTGCAGTGCTCACCATCTGACCGGCCAAGTGGTAGCAGGTGCTCCACAGGACATCACGCAGAAGCAAACGGGCCTGCAACTGTAAATCTGGGGAGTGGAAGGGGTTCAGCTGCCAGTTTGGGGGAGGGGCGGTGTGTGCATTTCAAGACAACAAGGTGGACTGTTCCTGCTCTTCGCAGGGAATGTGAGAGAACAAGTGGCTTGCGCATCGTGACTGTGTCTATGGGGTTTGAAGTTCTGGGGCACTCATGGCTCGAGCATGCTTCTTTAAATGTGCCTTCTTTGCTCAATGATCCAAGTTAGCAAGGAGTCCGCAACTAGTTCAGCAGGGATGTGTGAGGGGTAGCCTTGCCTTCCAGGCCTTAAAGCCACACATAATACTGAAGATGCAGGGCCAAACTTGCCCAAGCGTCCACAGCATCAAAGAGCGTGCAGCAACGTAACAAGAGGGCTCAAAGGCCCAGACTCAGCAGGGGCTTTTCTGATGGGACACTTGCTAAAAAGATACTCCAAAGGTGCCAGAGCAGCAGGCTGTGGAGGACGGCTTGCTTGGCCCATGCACGGTGCCGTGCAGGCTCTTGTGCGTGCGCCTGGGGGGCTGCAGCTTCCCTCAGGACACATCGACCTGCTCTGCCGTGCTCTCTTCCATGGGCTGCGCTGCATTAAAAGTTTGTTTCTGGCGCCAGAACCACCCCCTGCTCTTCCTCCTCCTCCTGCTCCTCCTCCTGTTCCTCCTCCCGCTCCACCTCTTGCTCGTCCTGCCCCTCCAAACCCTTCCTCTCCTTCCTTACTCCCGCTCCAGCTCTCACCTTAGCCTTTGCACAGCTGTTTCTCACACTTTTTCCTCCTCACTCCCCACTGCTGAGCAGCATGTTGCCCTTTTTGGTGGTCCTTTCCAAGCAACCTTTCTCCTAAGGCACCGCCTTCTTGGCTGCCAGGCTCTGCCCTCCCCTGCGGCAGTGCCGCTAGAAGCGGCTGTGTGAGCAGGCATGGGGCCAATAGCAGCTTCTTCTCAGAGGCCACCAGCAGCCCCCGCTGCCAGCACCTGGGTATACACCCGGCACAGCTCTACAGAAACGCATATATTCCTACATGTGAGACCTTCCCGGTCTGGAAGCAGGCACCCAATCAGAGGGAGGAATGAGGAGATGACAGGGCTTTGAAAACAAAGCTGGCTAAGCCAATCAGGGAGCGGTACGAAACCAGGTGGGTTGGGGCCTTTCACAAAATGGCGGCTCCTCACTGTGGAATGCGGAATGCAACAAAATGGTGCCCGCCACTGCGGGTGGCTGGGAGGGATTGCCTGTCCTGGCCCATCCCACCTGCAGGAGGGCCAATCAGCAGCGTAGTCGTGCCCTTCCCAAATGGCCCTTTCCCCGCCCTGCCATGCGGTGTATGCCCAGCGCCTCCAGCTGGTGGCCGGGAAGAACTTCAGGCTGCAGCCGTGGCGCTGTGGAGCTGCACTAGCGGCAGAAGCAGCATCTGTGCCTACTGCAGTGCTCACCATCTGACCGGCCAAGTGGTAGCAGGTGCTCCACAGGACATCACGCAGAAGCAAACGGGCCTGCAACTGTAAATCTGGGGAGTGGAAGGGGTTCAGCTGCCAGTTTGGGGGAGGGGCGGTGTGTGCATTTCAAGACAACAAGGTGGACTGTTCCTGCTCTTCGCAGGGAATGTGAGAGAACAAGTGGCTTGCGCATCGTGACTGTGTTTATGGGGTTTGAAGTTCTGGGGCACTCATGGCTCGAGCATGCTTCTTTAAATGTGCCTTCTTTGCTCAATGATCCAAGTTAGCAAGGAGTCCGCAACTAGTTCAGCAGGGATGTGTGAGGGGTAGCCTTGCCTTCCAGGCCTTAAAGCCACACATAATACTGAAGATGCAGGGCCAAACTTGCCCAAGCGTCCACAGCATCAAATAGCATGCAGCAACGTAACAAGAGGGCTCAAAGGCCCAGACTCTGCAGGGGCTTTTCTGATGGGACACTTGCTAAAAAGATACTCCAAAGGTGCCAGAGCAGCAGGCTGTGGAGGACGGCTTGCTTGGCCCATGCACGGTGCCGTGCAGGCTCTTGTGCGTGCGCCTGGGGGGCTGCAGCTTCCCTCAGGACACATCGACCTGCTCTGCCGTGCTCTCTTCCATGGGCTGCGCTGCATTAAAAGTTTGTTTCTGGCGCCAGAACCACCCCCTGCTCTTCCTCCTCCTCCTGCTCCTCCTCCTGTTCCTCCTCCCGCTCCACCTCTTGCTCGTCCTGCCCCTCCAAACCCTTCCTCTCCTTCCTTACTCCCGCTCCAGCTCTCACCTTAGCCTTTGCACAGCTGTTTCTCACACTTTTTCCTCCTCACTCCCCACTGCTGAGCAGCATGTTGCCCTTTTTGGGGGTCCTTTCCAAGCAACCTTTCTCCTAAGGCACCGCCTTCTTGGCTGCCAGGCTCTGCCCTCCCCTGCGGCAGTGCCGCTAGAAGCGGCTGTGTCAGCAGGCATGGGGCCAATAGCAGCTTCTTCTCAGAGGCCACCAGCAGCCCCCGCTGCCAGCACCTGGGCATACACCCGGCACAGCTCTACAGAAACGCATATATTCCTACATGTGAGACCTTCCCGGTCTGGAAGCAGGCACCCAATCAGAGGGAGGAATGAGGAGATGACAGGGCTTTGAAAACAAAGCTGGCTAAGCCAATCAGGGAGCGGTACGAAACCAGATGGGTTGGGTCCTTTCACAAAATGGCAGCTCCTCACTGTGGAATGCGGAATGCAACAAA
The DNA here is from genome assembly GCF_040182565.1 of Anser cygnoides. NCBI lineage: Eukaryota > Metazoa > Chordata > Aves > Anseriformes > Anatidae > Anser > Anser cygnoides. The sequence continues at coordinate 83,461,757 of NC_089912.1, read as the reverse complement.
ATGGTGCCCGCCACTGCGGGTGGCTGGGAGGGATTGCCTGTCCTGGCCCATCCCACCTGCAGGAGGGCCAATCAGCGGCGTAGTCATGCCCTTCCCAAATGGCCCTTTCCCCGCCCTGCCATGCGGTGTATGCCCAGCGCCTCCAGCTGGTGGCCGGGAAGAACTTCAGGCTGCAGCCGTGGCGCTGTGGAGCTGCACTAGCGGCAGAAGCAGCATCTGTGCCTACTGCAGTGCTCACCATCTGACCGGCCAAGTGGTAGCAGGTGCTCCACAGGACATCACGCAGAAGCAAACGGGCCTGCAACTGTAAATCTGGGGAGTGGAAGGGGTTCAGCTGCCAGTTTGGGGGAGGGGCGGTGTGTGCATTTCAAGACAACAAGGTGGACTGTTCCTGCTCTTCGCAGGGAATGTGAGAGAACAAGTGGCTTGCGCATCGTGACTGTGTTTATGGGGTTTGAAGTTCTGGGGCACTCATGGCTCGAGCATGCTTCTTTAAATGTGCCTTCTTTGCTCAATGATCCAAGTTAGCAAGGAGTCCGCAACTAGTTCAGCAGGGATGTGTGAGGGGTAGCCTTGCCTTCCAGGCCTTAAAGCCACACATAATACTGAAGATGCAGGGCCAAACTTGCCCAAGCGTCCACAGCATCAAATAGCATGCAGCAACGTAACAAGAGGGCTCAAAAGCCCAGACTCAGCAGGGGCTTTTCTGATGGGACACTTGCTAAAAAGATACTCCAAAGGTGCCAGAGCAGCAGGCTGTGGAGGACGGCTTGCTTGGCCCATGCACGGTGCCGTGCAGGCTCTTGTGCGTGCGCCTGGGGGGCTGCAGCTTCCCTCAGGACACATCGACCTGCTCTGCCGTGCTCTCTTCCATGGGCTGCGCTGCATTAAAAGTTTGTTTCTGGCGCCAGAACCACCCCCTGCTCTTCCTCCTCCTCCTGCTCCTCCTCCTGTTCCTCCTCCCGCTCCACCTCTTGCTCGTCCTGCCCCTCCAAACCCTTCCTCTCCTTCCTTACTCCCGCTCCAGCTCTCACCTTAGCCTTTGCACAGCTGTTTCTCACACTTTTTCCTCCTCACTCCCCACTGCTGAGCAGCATGTTGCCCTTTTTGGGGGTCCTTTCCAAGCAACCTTTCTCCTGAGGCACCGCCTTCTTGGCTGCCAGGCTCTGCCCTCCCCTGCGGCAGTGCCGCTAGAAGCGGCTGTGTCACCATTCTTTTCTTATTGATTAAAGTCATCAAGCACTCCGCATATATTTCAGCAGGGATGCATGAGGGGCAGCCTTGCGTTTCCCATGCACGGTGCCCTGCAGGCTCTTTTGCGTGCTCTCTTTGGGCTGTCCTCAGAGGATAGGGTTGTAAAAACAAAGGTCGCTAAGCCAATCAGAGAGTTTTAAAAAACAGGTGCTTAAAGGTCCTTTCACAAAATTGCAGCTTTCACTAAATGCAGGATTTTGCACTTTTGTTTTTGCCCTCTTAAACTGCTGTAGTACTGATCGCTCATGGAACTTATGTCTATGGGCTGTCTTTTCTGAGTGCATTAAGTCATCACTGAAAGATGGTGGGACCTCCCTGACAAGTCTAGTGCTGAATTGGATGGCTATAAGCTCTTGAGAACAAATAGGCAACAAGGAGGGCTGTTGGCATGATTCTGCATCTTAGAGAGTGTTTCAACATTACAGAACTAGCCAGTGGGGATGAGAAGTTTGATTCCCTGTGGGTAAGAATCAGGGGGTATTCCAAAAAGTTAGACATCCTGGTCTTGCTCTGTTATATTCTGCCAATGCAGGACGAAGAGACACGTGCCATTCTACAAGCAACTGGCAGAAGTCCTGCATTCACCAGCACCTGTTCCACTGGGGGACTTCTACTTCCTGGACATAGGCTTGAAATACAGTGCAGCCGAGAGGAACAGTACAGCCAGTCTGGAAGGCTTCTGCAGTGTGTGGAAGATAGCTTATTGACACAGCTAGCTATTGAACCTACCGAAGGGGAGGGGGTGGAGGGTGGTCCCCTCTAGACTTACTGTTCATGAGCAGAGAAGGACAGGTGGCAGATGTGCTGTCCTGTGCAGTGTGACCATGAAATGTTAGAGTTCTCTATCCTCGGTGAAGTCAGGAGGGGGGTCATTAAAACTGCTACCTTGGACTTTTTTGAGGGCAGACTTTGAACTGTTCAAGACACTGCTAGGCAGGGTCACTTGGGAGTGAGTCCTGCAGGACAGAGGGGTTCAGTAAGTCTGGACGCTTGTCGAGAAGGAAGTCTTAAATGTGTAGGAGCAGACTGTCCTCGCGTGCCATAAGATGAGCTGGCAGTAGAGAAGAGTGGCCTGGCTGAACAGGGAACTTTTGCTGAGTCTCATGGAGAAAAAGGGAGTTTATGTCCAGTGGAAGAAGGGTCAGGCAACTCGGGGAGAGTACAAGGAAGTTGCTAGCATATGCAGGAAAACAATCAGAAAGGCTAAAGCCAGCCTGAGCTCAGCCTGGCCATTGTGGTAAAAGACAACAACAAAAAAAATGTTTTTACAAACATATTAAGAGTAAGAGGAGGGCGAAGGAGAATCTCCATCCTTTACTGGATGTGGTGGGGAACATGACTACTGGGGATAAGGAAGAGGCTGAGATTCTCAATGCCTTCTTTACATCTGCCTTTAATAGTCAGACCAGTTATCCTCAGGGTACTCAGCTTCCTGACCTGGAAATCTGGGATAGGGAGCAGAAGAAACCTCCCACGATTCAGGTGGAAAGAGTAAGAGACCTGCTACTCCACCTGGACTGTCACAAGTTCATGGGGTCAGATGGGATCCACCCGAGGGTGCTGAGGGACATGGCAGACGTGAACGTTAAGCTGCTTTCCATCATCTATCAGTGGTCATGGTCAACCAGAGAGGTCCCAGTTGAATGGAGACTTTCTAACGTGACGCCCAGCTATGAGAAGGACCGTAAGGAGGATCCAGGGAACTACAGGCCTGTCAGCTTGACCTCGGTGCTGGAAAATGTTAGGGAACATATCATCATGAGAGCAATCACCCAGGATGTGCAAGACTACCAGGGGATCAGGCCCAGCCAGCATGGGTTCATGAAAGGCAAGGCCTGCCTGACCAGCCTCATCTCCTTCTATGACCAGTAGCCCACTTGGCAGATGAGGGAAAGGCTGTTGTTGTAGCCTACCTAGATGTCAGCAAAGCCCTTGACATGGTCTACCACATTGTTCTCCTGGAGAAGCTGGCAGCCCATGGCTTGGACAGGTACACTCTTGGCTGGGTTAAAAATCGTCCAGCGGGCCGGGCCCAGGGTGAGGTAGTGAATGGAGTTAAATCCAGCTGGCGACCGGTCAGCAGTGGTGTTCCCTAGGGGTCGGTGTTGGGGCCCATCCTCTTTAACGTCTTTATTGATGATTTAGATGAGGGAATTGAGTGCACGCTTAGTAAGTTTGCAGATGCCACCAAGTTGGGGGTAAGTGTCGATCTGCTGGAGGGTATGAAGGCCCTGCAGAGGGACCCGGACAGGTTGGATTGATGGGCAGAGGCCAATGGGATGAGGTTCAACATGGCTAAATGCCAGATCCTGTGCTTTGGTCACAACACCCCATGCGATGCTGCAGGCTTGGGGCAGAGTGGCTGGAGAGCTGTGCAGGGGAGAAGAATGTGGGGGTGTTTGTCAATGCTATCCTGAACTTGAGCCAGCAGTGTGTCTAGGTGGCCAAGAAGGCCAACGGCATCCTGGCTTGTATTAGGAATAGTGTAACCAGAAGGACGAGGGAGGTAATCATCCCCCTGTACTCAGTTCTGGTGAGGCCGCACCTCGAGCACTGCATTCAGTTTGGGGCCCCTCAGTACGAGAAAGACATTGAGGCCCAGGAGCATATCCAGAGAAAGACTACCAAGTTGGTGAAGGGTCCGGAACACAAGTCTTATGAGGAGTGGCTGAGGAAAATGGGGTTGTTTAGTCTGGAGAAGAGGAGGCTCAGGGGAGTCCTTATTGCTCTCTACAACTACCTGAAAGGAACTTGTGGTGAACTGGGGGTCGGCGTCTTCTCACAAATGACTAGACACGGGACAAGAGGGCATGGCCTCAAGTTTTGCATAGGGAGGTTCAGTTTGGAAATTAGGAGAAGCTTCTTCTCAGAAAGAGTGGTTAGGTATTGGAATGGGTTGCCCAGAGAAGTGGTGGAGTCACTGTCCCTGGGGGTGTTTAAGCAAAGGTTCATTGCAGAGCTTAGGGACACGGTTTAGTGACTAATATTGGTGGTAAGGGGACATTTGGACTAGAGGATCCTGGAGGTCTTTTCCAACCTTAAGGATTCAACGATTCTCACTCAGGTCCATGTCCCCAAGTAGTTCAGCAGGGATGTATGAGAGGTGAGCCTTGCCTTCAAAGGCTTAAAGCCTCACATAATACTGAAGATGCTGGGCCAAACTTGTCCAAGCATCCACAGCATCAAAGAGCGTGCAGCAACCTCGACAACAAGGCTCAAAGGCTGTGGTGGTTTTACTCAGGTGGGCAGCCGAATTCCACCATGGCCCCTCTCTCACTCCCCCCTCCTCAAAGAGGAAGGGGGAGAAAATACAACACAAAGAGCTCGAGGTTTGAGATCAGAATGATTTAACTAAAGGGAAAGGGAATGGGAAAAAAAAAAAAAAAAGAAACGAAAAAAAAATTATTCTTTACTTCCCATCAACGAGCGATGTTCAGCTACATCGTGGGAAGCAGGGCTTCAAAACGCGTTAACAGTTGTTCGGGAGGACAGTCCCCTCCCACACAGGAGCCCTCCTTCTATTGCGGAGTGTGACATCATGTGTTATGGAATACCCCTTTGGTTGATTTAGGTCAGCTGCCTGGCGATGTCCCCTCTCCGTCACTTGCCCACCCCCAGCCTGCTGGCTCCTGGGGGCTTGGAGGGAGTCCTGATGCTGTGCCAGTACTACGCAGCAATAGACACAACACTGGAGTGATAACAGTGCTGTTCCAGCTAGGAGTGCAGAGCAAAGAACTGTGTGGGTTGATGAAGGGAAAGGTGACTCTGTCCCAGACAGACCCAGCACAGACTCTGAAGGAGCTTTTCCGATGGGATACTTACTAAAAACAAATTGTAAAGCTGCCAGAGCAGCAGGCTGTGGAGGACGGCTTACGTTGCCTATACTCGGTACCCGGTCCTGGCCCATCCCAAATCTAGGATGGCCACTCAGCAGCATAGTCCTGCCCTTCACAAACGGCCCTTTTGGGGCGCTGTGGAGCTGCGCTAGCAGAAGAAGCAGCATCTGCGCCTGCTGAAGTGCTTGCGATCTGACCGGCCTAGTTGTAGCAGGTGCTCCACAGCACATCACGCAGAAGCAAACGGGCCTGCAGCTGTAAATTTGGGGGTGGAAGGGGTTTAGCTGCCAGTTTTGGGGAGGAGGTGTTTGCGAATTTCAAAGCAAAAAGGTGGACTGTTCCTGTTCTTCGCAAGAAACGTGAGAGAAAAGTGGCCTATACATCCTGACTGTGCTTATCGGGTTTGAAGTTCTGGGGCACTGACGGCTCGTGCATGCTTCTTTAAATGTGCCTTCTTTGCTCAATGATACAAGTCAGCTATGAGTCCGCACATATGTCATCAGGGATGGGTGAGGGGTAGCCTTGCCTTCCAGGCCTTAAAGCCACACATAATACTGAAGATGCAGGGCCAAACTTGCCCAAGCGTCCACAGCATCAAAGAGCATGCAGCAGACTAACAACAGGGCTCAAAGGCCCAGACTCAGCAGGGGCTCTTCTGATGGAACACTTGCTAAAAAGAGACAACAAAGCTGCCAGAGCAGCAGGCTGTGGAGGATGGCTTGCTTGGCCCATGCACGGTGCCATGCAAGCTGTTGTGCGTGCTCTCGGGGGGCTGCAGCTTCCCTCAGGACACACTGACCTGCTCCGGTGTGCTCTCTTCCATGGGCTGCGCTGCATTAAAAGTTTGTTTCTGGCGCCAGAACCACCCCCTGCTCTTCCTCCTCCTCCTGCTCCTCCTCCTGTTCCTTCCCCTGCTCCACTCTTGCTTGTCCTGCCCCTCCAAACCCTTCCTCCCCCTCCTTACTCCCACTCCGACTCTCACCTTAGCCTTTGCACAGCTGTTTCTCACACTTTTTCCTCCTCACTCCCCACTGCTGAGCAGCATGTTGCCCTTTTTGGTGGTCCTTTCCAAGCAACCTTTCTCCTAAGGCACTGCCTTCTTGGCTGCCAGGCTCTGCCCTCCCCTGCGGCAGTGCCGCTAGAACCGGCTGTGTCACCATTCTTTTCTTATTGATAAACGTCAGCTAGCACTCCGCACGTATGTCAGCAGGAATGCCTTGCGTTTCCCATGCACGGTGCCCTGCAGGCTCTTTTGCGTGCTCTCTTTGGGCTGTCCTCAGAGGATAGGGTTGTAAAAACAAAGGTCGCTAAGCCAATCAGAGAGTTTTAAAAAACAGGTGCTTAAAGGTCCTTTCACAAAATTGCAGCTTTCACTAAATGCAGGATTTTGCACTTTTGTTTTTGCCCTCTTAAACTGCTGTAGTACTGATCGCTCATGGAACTTATGTCTATGGGCTGTCTTTTCTGAGTGCATTAAGTCATCACTGAAAGATGGTGGGACCTCCCTGACAAGTCTAGTGCTGAATTGGATGGCTATAAGCTCTTGAGAACAAATAGGCAACAAGGAGGGCTGTTGGCATGATTCTGCATCTTAGAGAGTGTTTCAACATTACAGAACTAGCCAGTGGGGATGAGAAGTTTGATTCCCTGTGGGTAAGAATCAGGGGGTATTCCAAAAAGTTAGACATCCTGGTCTTGCTCTGTTATATTCTGCCAATGCAGGACGAAGAGACACGTGCCATTCTACAAGCAACTGGCAGAAGTCCTGCATTCACCAGCACCTGTTCCACTGGGGGACTTCTACTTCCTGGACATAGGCTTGAAATACAGTGCAGCCGAGAGGAACAGTACAGCCAGTCTGGAAGGCTTCTGCAGTGTGTGGAAGATAGCTTATTGACACAGCTAGCTATTGAACCTACCGAAGGGGAGGGGGTGGAGGGTGGTCCCCTCTAGACTTACTGTTCATGAGCAGAGAAGGACAGGTGGCAGATGTGCTGTCCTGTGCAGTGTGACCATGAAATGTTAGAGTTCTCTATCCTCGGTGAAGTCAGGAGGGGGGTCATTAAAACTGCTACCTTGGACTTTTTTGAGGGCAGACTTTGAACTGTTCAAGACACTGCTAGGCAGGGTCACTTGGGAGTGAGTCCTGCAGGACAGAGGGGTTCAGTAAGTCTGGACGCTTGTCGAGAAGGAAGTCTTAAATGTGTAGGAGCAGACTGTCCTCGCGTGCCATAAGATGAGCTGGCAGTAGAGAAGAGTGGCCTGGCTGAACAGGGAGCTTTTGCTGAGTCTCATGGAGAAAAAGGGAGTTTATGTCCAGTGGAAGAAGTGTCAGGCAACTCGGGGAGAGTACAAGGAAGTTGCTAGCATATGCAGGAAAACAATCAGAAAGGCTAAAGCCAGCCTGAGCTCAGCCTGGCCATTGTGGTAAAAGACAACAACAAAAAAAATGTTTTTACAAACATATTAAGAGTAAGAGGAGGGCGAAGGAGAATCTCCATCCTTTACTGGATGTGGTGGGGAACATGACTACTGGGGATAAGGAAGAGGCTGAGATTCTCAATGCCTTCTTTACATCTGCCTTTAATAGTCAGACCAGTTATCCTCAGGGTACTCAGCTTCCTGACCTGGAAATCTGGGATAGGGAGCAGAAGAAACCTCCCACGATTCAGGTGGAAAGAGTAAGAGACCTGCTACTCCACCTGGACTGTCACAAGTTCATGGGGTCAGATGGGATCCACCCGAGGGTGCTGAGGGACATGGCAGACGTGAACGTTAAGCTGCTTTCCATCATCTATCAGTGGTCATGGTCAACCAGAGAGGTCCCAGTTGAATGGAGACTTTCTAACGTGACGCCCAGCTATGAGAAGGACCGTAAGGAGGATCCAGGGAACTACAGGCCTGTCAGCTTGACCTCGGTGCTGGAAAATGTTAGGGAACATATCATCATGAGAGCAATCACCCAGGATGTGCAAGACTACCAGGGGATCAGGCCCAGCCAGCATGGGTTCATGAAAGGCAAGGCCTGCCTGACCAGCCTCATCTCCTTCTATGACCAGTAGCCCACTTGGCAGATGAGGGAAAGGCTGTTGTTGTAGCCTACCTAGATGTCAGCAAAGCCCTTGACATGGTCTACCACATTGTTCTCCTGGAGAAGCTGGCAGCCCATGGCTTGGACAGGTACACTCTTGGCTGGGTTAAAAATCGTCCAGCGGGCCGGGCCCAGGGTGAGGTAGTGAATGGAGTTAAATCCAGCTGGCGACCGGTCAGCAGTGGTGTTCCCTAGGGGTCGGTGTTGGGGCCCATCCTCTTTAACGTCTTTATTGATGATTTAGATGAGGGAATTGAGTGCACGCTTAGTAAGTTTGCAGATGCCACCAAGTTGGGGGTAAGTGTCGATCTGCTGGAGGGTATGAAGGCCCTGCAGAGGGACCCGGACAGGTTGGATTGATGGGCAGAGGCCAATGGGATGAGGTTCAACATGGCTAAATGCCAGATCCTGTGCTTTGGTCACAACACCCCATGCGATGCTGCAGGCTTGGGGCAGAGTGGCTGGAGAGCTGTGCAGGGGAGAAGAATGTGAGGGTGTTTGTCAATGCTATCCTGAACTTGAGCCAGCAGTGTGTCTAGGTGGCCAAGAAGGCCAACGGCATCCTGGCTTGTATTAGGAATAGTGTAACCAGAAGGACGAGGGAGGTAATCATCCCCCTGTACTCAGTTCTGGTGAGGCCGCACCTCGAGCACTGCATTCAGTTTGGGGCCCCTCAGTACGAGAAAGACATTGAGGCCCAGGAGCATATCCAGAGAAAGACTACCAAGTTGGTGAAGGGTCCGGAACACAAGTCTTATGAGGAGTGGCTGAGGAAAATGGGGTTGTTTAGTCTGGAGAAGAGGAGGCTCAGGGGAGTCCTTATTGCTCTCTACAACTACCTGAAAGGAACTTGTGGTGAACTGGGGGTCGGCGTCTTCTCACAAATGACTAGACACGGGACAAGAGGGCATGGCCTCAAGTTTTGCATAGGGAGGTTCAGTTTGGAAATTAGGAGAAGCTTCTTCTCAGAAAGAGTGGTTAGGTATTGGAATGGGTTGCCCAGAGAAGTGGTGGAGTCACTGTCCCTGGGGGTGTTTAAGCAAAGGTTCATTGCAGAGCTTAGGGACACGGTTTAGTGACTAATATTGGTGGTAAGGGGACATTTGGACTAGAGGATCCTGGAGGTCTTTTCCAACCTTAAGGATTCAACGATTCTCACTCAGGTCCATGTCCCCAAGTAGTTCAGCAGGGATGTATGAGAGGTGAGCCTTGCCTTCAAAGGCTTAAAGCCTCACATAATACTGAAGATGCTGGGCCAAACTTGTCCAAGCATCCACAGCATCAAAGAGCGTGCAGCAACCTCGACAACAAGGCTCAAAGGCTGTGGTGGTTTTACTCAGGTGGGCAGCCGAATTCCACCATGGCCCCTCTCTCACTCCCCCCTCCTCAAAGAGGAAGGGGGAGAAAATACAACACAAAGAGCTCGAGGTTTGAGATCAGAATGATTTAACTAAAGGGAAAGGGAATGGGAAAAAAAAAAAAAAAGAAACGAAAAAAAAATTATTCTTTACTTCCCATCAACGAGCGATGTTCAGCTACATCGTGGGAAGCAGGGCTTCAAAACGCGTTAACAGTTGTTCGGGAGGACAGTCCCCTCCCACACAGGAGCCCTCCTTCTATTGCGGAGTGTGACATCATGTGTTATGGAATACCCCTTTGGTTGATTTAGGTCAGCTGCCTGGCGATGTCCCCTCTCCGTCACTTGCCCACCCCCAGCCTGCTGGCTCCTGGGGGCTTGGAGGGAGTCCTGATGCTGTGCCAGTACTACGCAGCAATAGACACAACACTGGAGTGATAACAGTGCTGTTCCAGCTAGGAGTGCAGAGCAAAGAACTGTGTGGGTTGATGAAGGGAAAGGTGACTCTGTCCCAGACAGACCCAGCACAGACTCTGAAGGAGCTTTTCCGATGGGATACTTACTAAAAACAAATTGTAAAGCTGCCAGAGCAGCAGGCTGTGGAGGACGGCTTACGTTGCCTATACTCGGTACCCGGTCCTGGCCCATCCCAAATCTAGGATGGCCACTCAGCAGCATAGTCCTGCCCTTCACAAACGGCCCTTTTGGGGCGCTGTGGAGCTGCGCTAGCAGAAGAAGCAGCATCTGCGCCTGCTGAAGTGCTTGCGATCTGACCGGCCTAGTTGTAGCAGGTGCTCCACAGCACATCACGCAGAAGCAAACGGGCCTGCAGCTGTAAATTTGGGGGTGGAAGGGGTTTAGCTGCCAGTTTTGGGGAGGAGGTGTTTGCGAATTTCAAAGCAAAAAGGTGGACTGTTCCTGTTCTTCGCAAGAAACGTGAGAGAAAAGTGGCCTATACATCCTGACTGTGCTTATCGGGTTTGAAGTTCTGGGGCACTGACGGCTCGTGCATGCTTCTTTAAATGTGCCTTCTTTGCTCAATGATACAAGTCAGCTATGAGTCCGCACATATGTCATCAGGGATGGGTGAGGGGTAGCCTTGCCTTCCAGGCCTTAAAGCCACACATAATACTGAAGATGCAGGGCCAAACTTGCCCAAGCGTCCACAGCATCAAAGAGCATGCAGCAGACTAACAACAGGGCTCAAAGGCCCAGACTCAGCAGGGGCTCTTCTGATGGAACACTTGCTAAAAAGAGACAACAAAGCTGCCAGAGCAGCAGGCTGTGGAGGATGGCTTGCTTGGCCCATGCACGGTGCCATGCAAGCTGTTGTGCGTGCTCTCGGGGGGCTGCAGCTTCCCTCAGGACACACTGACCTGCTCCGGTGTGCTCTCTTCCATGGGCTGCGCTGCATTAAAAGTTTGTTTCTGGCGCCAGAACCAGCCCCTGCTCTTCCTCCTCCTCCTGCTCCTCCTCCTGTTCCTTCCCCTGCTCCACTCTTGCTTGTCCTGCCCCTCCAAACCCTTCCTCCCCCTCCTTACTCCCACTCCGACTCTCACCTTAGCCTTTGCACAGCTGTTTCTCACACTTTTTCCTCCTCACTCCCCACTGCTGAGCAGCATGTTGCCCTTTTTGGTGGTCCTTTCCAAGCAACCTTTCTCCTAAGGCACTGCCTTCTTGGCTGCCAGGCTCTGCCCTCCCCTGCGGCAGTGCCGCTAGAACCGGCTGTGTCACCATTCTTTTCTTATTGATAAACGTCAGCTAGCACTCCGCACGTATGTCAGCAGGAATGCCTTGCGTTTCCCATGCACGGTGCCCTGCAGGCTCTTTTGCGTGCTCTCTTTGGGCTGTCCTCAGAGGATAGGGTTGTAAAAACAAAGGTCGCTAAGCCAATCAGAGAGTTTTAAAAAACAGGTGCTTAAAGGTCCTTTCACAAAATTGCAGCTTTCACTAAATGCAGGATTTTGCACTTTTGTTTTTGCCCTCTTAAACTGCTGTAGTACTGATCGCTCATGGAACTTATGTCTATGGGCTGTCTTTTCTGAGTGCATTAAGTCATCACTGAAAGATGGTGGGACCTCCCTGACAAGTCTAGTGCTGAATTGGATGGCTATAAGCTCTTGAGAACAAATAGGCAACAAGGAGGGCTGTTGGCATGATTCTGCATCTTAGAGAGTGTTTCAACATTACAGAACTAGCCAGTGGGGATGAGAAGTTTGATTCCCTGTGGGTAAGAATCAGGGGGTATTCCAAAAAGTTAGACATCCTGGTCTTGCTCTGTTATATTCTGCCAATGCAGGACGAAGAGACACGTGCCATTCTACAAGCAACTGGCAGAAGTCCTGCATTCACCAGCACCTGTTCCACTGGGGGACTTCTACTTCCTGGACATAGGCTTGAAATACAGTGCAGCCGAGAGGAACAGTACAGCCAGTCTGGAAGGCTTCTGCAGTGTGTGGAAGATAGCTTATTGACACAGCTAGCTATTGAACCTACCGAAGGGGAGGGGGTGGAGGGTGGTCCCCTCTAGACTTACTGTTCATGAGCAGAGAAGGACAGGTGGCAGATGTGCTGTCCTGTGCAGTGTGACCATGAAATGTTAGAGTTCTCTATCCTCGGTGAAGTCAGGAGGGGGGTCATTAAAACTGCTACCTTGGACTTTTTTGAGGGCAGACTTTGAACTGTTCAAGACACTGCTAGGCAGGGTCACTTGGGAGTGAGTCCTGCAGGACAGAGGGGTTCAGTAAGTCTGGACGCTTGTCGAGAAGGAAGTCTTAAATGTGTAGGAGCAGACTGTCCTCGCGTGCCATAAGATGAGCTGGCAGTAGAGAAGAGTGGCCTGGCTGAACAGGGAGCTTTTGCTGAGTCTCATGGAGAAAAAGGGAGTTTATGTCCAGTGGAAGAAGGGTCAGGCAACTCGGGGAGAGTACAAGGAAGTTGCTAGCATATGCAGGAAAACAATCAGAAAGGCTAAAGCCAGCCTGAGCTCAGCCTGGCCATTGTGGTAAAAGACAACAACAAAAAAAATGTTTTTACAAACATATTAAGAGTAAGAGGAGGGCGAAGGAGAATCTCCATCCTTTACTGGATGTGGTGGGGAACATGACTACTGGGGATAAGGAAGAGGCTGAGATTCTCAATGCCTTCTTTACATCTGCCTTTAATAGTCAGACCAGTTATCCTCAGGGTACTCAGCTTCCTGACCTGGAAATCTGGGATAGGGAGCAGAAGAAACCTCCCACGATTCAGGTGGAAAGAGTAAGAGACCTGCTACTCCACCTGGACTGTCACAAGTTCATGGGGTCAGATGGGATCCACCCGAGGGTGCTGAGGGACATGGCAGACGTGAACGTTAAGCTGCTTTCCATCATCTATCAGTGGTCATGGTCAACCAGAGAGGTCCCAGTTGAATGGAGACTTTCTAACGTGACGCCCAGCTATGAGAAGGACCGTAAGGAGGATCCAGGGAACTACAGGCCTGTCAGCTTGACCTCGGTGCTGGAAAATGTTAGGGAACATATCATCATGAGAGCAATCACCCAGGATGTGCAAGACTACCAGGGGATCAGGCCCAGCCAGCATGGGTTCATGAAAGGCAAGGCCTGCCTGACCAGCCTCATCTCCTTCTATGACCAGTAGCCCACTTGGCAGATGAGGGAAAGGCTGTTGTTGTAGCCTACCTAGATGTCAGCAAAGCCCTTGACATGGTCTACCACATTGTTCTCCTGGAGAAGCTGGCAGCCCATGGCTTGGACAGGTACACTCTTGGCTGGGTTAAAAATCGTCCAGCGGGCCGGGCCCAGGGTGAGGTAGTGAATGGAGTTAAATCCAGCTGGTGACCGGTCAGCAGTGGTGTTCCCTAGGGGTCGGTGTTGGGGCCCATCCTCTTTAACGTCTTTATTGATGATTTAGATGAGGGAATTGAGTGCACGCTTAGTAAGTTTGCAGATGCCACCAAGTTGGGGGTAAGTGTCGATCTGCTGGAGGGTATGAAGGCCCTGCAGAGGGACCCGGACAGGTTGGATTGATGGGCAGAGGCCAATGGGATGAGGTTCAACATGGCTAAATGCCAGATCCTGTGCTTTGGTCACAACACCCCATGCGATGCTGCAGGCTTGGGGCAGAGTGGCTGGAGAGCTGTGCAGGGGAGAAGAATGTGGGGGTGTTTGTCAATGCTATCCTGAACTTGAGCCAGCAGTGTGTCTAGGTGGCCAAGAAGGCCAACGGCATCCTGGCTTGTATTAGGAATAGTGTAACCAGAAGGACGAGGGAGGTAATCATCCCCCTGTACTCAGTTCTGGTGAGGCCGCACCTCGAGCACTGCATTCAGTTTGGGGCCCCTCAGTACGAGAAAGACATTGAGGCCCAGGAGCATATCCAGAGAAAGACTACCAAGTTGGTGAAGGGTCCGGAACACAAGTCTTATGAGGAGTGGCTGAGGAAAATGGGGTTGTTTAGTCTGGAGAAGAGGAGGCTCAGGGGAGCCCTTATTGCTCTCTACAACTACCTGAAAGGAACTTGTGGTGAACTGGGGGTCGGCGTCTTCTCACAAATGACTAGACACGGGACAAGAGGGCATGGCCTCAAGTTTTGCATAGGGAGGTTCAGTTTGGAAATTAGGAGAAGCTTCTTCTCAGAAAGAGTGGTTAGGTATTGGAATGGGTTGCCCAGAGAAGTGGTGGAGTCACTGTCCCTGGGGGTGTTTAAGCAAAGGTTCATTGCAGAGCTTAGGGACACGGTTTAGTGACTAATATTGGTGGTAAGGGGACATTTGGACTAGAGGATCCTGGAGGTCTTTTCCAACCTTAAGGATTCAACGATTCTCACTCAGGTCCATGTCCCCAAGTAGTTCAGCAGGGATGTATGAGAGGTGAGCCTTGCCTTCAAAGGCTTAAAGCCTCACATAATACTGAAGATGCTGGGCCAAACTTGTCCAAGCATCCACAGCATCAAAGAGCGTGCAGCAACCTCGACAACAAGGCTCAAAGGCTGTGGTGGTTTTACTCAGGTGGGCAGCCGAATTCCACCATGGCCCCTCTCTCACTCCCCCCTCCTCAAAGAGGAAGGGGGAGAAAATACAACACAAAGAGCTCGAGGTTTGAGATCAGAATGATTTAACTAAAGGGAAAGGGAATGGGAAAAAAAAAAAAAAAAGAAACGAAAAAAAAATTATTCTTTACTTCCCATCAACGAGCGATGTTCAGCTACATCGTGGGAAGCAGGGCTTCAAAACGCGTTAACAGTTGTTCGGGAGGACAGTCCCCTCCCACACAGGAGCCCTCCTTCTATTGCGGAGTGTGACATCATGTGTTATGGAATACCCCTTTGGTTGATTTAGGTCAGCTGCCTGGCGATGTCCCCTCTCCGTCACTTGCCCACCCCCAGCCTGCTGGCTCCTGGGGGCTTGGAGGGAGTCCTGATGCTGTGCCAGTACTACGCAGCAATAGACACAACACTGGAGTGATAACAGTGCTGTTCCAGCTAGGAGTGCAGAGCAAAGAACTGTGTGGGTTGATGAAGGGAAAGGTGACTCTGTCCCAGACAGACCCAGCACAGACTCTGAAGGAGCTTTTCCGATGGGATACTTACTAAAAACAAATTGTAAAGCTGCCAGAGCAGCAGGCTGTGGAGGACGGCTTACGTTGCCTATACTCGGTACCCGGTCCTGGCCCATCCCAAATCTAGGATGGCCACTCAGCAGCATAGTCCTGCCCTTCACAAACGGCCCTTTTGGGGCGCTGTGGAGCTGCGCTAGCAGAAGAAGCAGCATCTGCGCCTGCTGAAGTGCTTGCGATCTGACCGGCCTAGTTGTAGCAGGTGCTCCACAGCACATCACGCAGAAGCAAACGGGCCTGCAGCTGTAAATTTGGGGGTGGAAGGGGTTTAGCTGCCAGTTTTGGGGAGGAGGTGTTTGCGAATTTCAAAGCAACAAGGTGGACTGTTCCTGCTCTTTGCAGGGAATGTGAGAGAATAAGTGGCCTGTGCATCGTGACAGTACTTAAGGGGTATGAAGGTCTGGGGCACTGATGGCTCGAGCATGCTTCTTTAAATGTGCCTTCTTTGCTCAGTGATACAAGTCAGCTACAAGTCTGCAAGTATGTCAGCAGGGATGCCTGAGGGGTAGCCTTGCCTTCCATGCCTTAAAGCCACACTTAATACTGAAGATGCCAGGCCAAACTTGACCGAGATTCCACAACACCAAAGAGTGTGCAGCAACCTAACAAGAGGGCTCAAAGGCCCAGACTCAGCAGGGGCTCTTGCGATAGAAAACTTGCTAAAAAGAGACTCCAAAGCTGCCAGAGCAGCAGACTGTGGAGGACAGCTTGCTTGGCCCATGCACGGTGCCGTGCAGGCTCTTGTGCGTGCTCTCGGGGGGCTGCAGCTTCCCTCAGGACACATCGACCTGCTCCGGCGTGCTCTCTTCCATGGGTTGCGCTGCATTAAAAGTTTGTTTCTGGCGCCAGAACCAGCCCCTGCTCTTCCTCCTCCTCCTGCTCCTCCTCCTGTTCCTCCCCCTGCTCCCCCTCTTGCCCGGCCTGTCCCTCCAAACCCTTCCTCCCCCTCCTTACTCCCGCTCCGACTCTCACCTTAGCCTTTGCACAGCTGTTTCTCACACTTTTTCCTCCTCACTCCCCACTGCTGAGCGGCATGTTGCCCTTTTTGGCGGTCCTTTCCAAGCAACCTTTCTCCTAAGGCACCGCCTTCTTGGCTGCCAGGCTCTGCCCTCCCCTGCGGCAGTGCCGCTACAACCGGCTGTGTCAGCAGGCATGGGGCTGACACCGGCTTCTTCTCAGAGGCCACCAGCAGCCCCCGCTGCCAGGGCCTGGGCAAACACCCGGCACAGTTCTACAGAAACGTATATATTCCTATATGTGAGACCGTCCCGGTCTGGAAGCAGGCACCCAGTCAGAGGGAGGAATGAGGAGATGACAGGGGTTTGAAAACAAAGCTGGCTAAGCCAATCTCTCGTGCAGGTCCTTTGACTTTATTTTGATTTATGGCAAAACCGGCCTTCAGAAGGATTTGGACTATTTTCTTCCCTTTCTTGAAAATTTCCTCTGCCGTGTCACCCCACACAATGATGTCATCGATGTACTGCAGATGGTCAGGAGCTTCCCCCTGTTCCAGCGCAGACTGGATCAGTCCATGGCAAATGGTAGGGCTGTGTTTACACTCCTGGGGCAGCCGATTCCAGGTGTATTGGACACCCCTCCAAGTGAAAGCGAATTGTGGCCTGCATTCTGCTGCTAGAGGGATGGAGAAAAATGCATTAGCGATATCAGTTGTGGCATACCACTTGGCTGTCTTTGATTCCAGTTTGTACAGGAGTTCTAGCATGTCTGGCACTGCAGCACTCAGTGGTAGCGTGACTTCATTAAGGCCACAATAGCCCACTGTTAGTCTCCATCCCAAATCCAGGAGGGCCACTCAGCAGCATAGTGCTACTCTTCCCAAATGGCCCTTTCCCCGCCCTGCCATGCGGTGTATGCCCAGCGCCTCCAGCTGGTGGCCGGGAAGAACTTCAGGCTGCAGCCGTGGCACTGTGGAGCTGCACTAGAAGCACAAGCAGCATCTGCGCCTGATGCAGTGCTCGCGATCTCACTGCACAGGTGGTAGCAGGTGCTCCACAGCACATCACGCAGAAGCAAACGGGCCTGCAGCTGTAAATTTGGGGGGGGAAGGGGTTTAGCGGTCAGTTTTTGGGAGAGGGTGTTTGCGCATTTCAAGACAAGGTGGACTGTTCCTGCTCTTTGCAGGGAATGTGAGAGAACAAGTGGCCTGTGCATCGTGACGGTGCTTGTGGGGTTTGAAGTTCTGGCGAACTGGTGGCTCGTGCATGCTTCTGTAAATGTGCCTTCTTTGCTCAATGATCCAAGTCAGCTCCGAGTCCGCAAGTATGTCAGCAGGGATGTGTGAGGGGTAGCCTTGCCTTCCAGGCCTTAAAGCCACACTTAACACTGAACATGCCAGGCCAAACTTGCCCAAGCGTCCACAACATCAAAGAGCGTGCAGCAACGTAACAAGAGGGCTCAAAGGCCCAGACTCTGCAGGGGCTCTTGCAATGGGACACTTGCTGAAAAGAAACTCCAAAGCTGCCAGAGCAGCAGGCTGTGGAGGACAGCTTGCTTGGCCCATGCACGGTGCCGTGCAGGCTCTTGTGCGTGCTCTCGGGGGGCTGCAGCTTCCCTCAGGACACATCGACCTGCTCTGCCGTGCTCTCTTCCATGGGCTGCGCTGCATTAAAAGTTTGTTTCTGGCGCCAGAACCACCCCCTGCTCTTCCTCCTCCTCCTGCTCCTCCTTCTGTTCCTCCCCCTGCTCCCCCTCTTGCCCGGCCTGTCCCTCCAAACCCTTCCTCCCCCTCCTTACTCCCGCTCCGACTCTCACCTTAGCCTTTGCACAGCTGTTTCTCACACTTTTTCCTCCTCACTCCCCACTGCTGAGCGGCATGTTGCCCTTTTTGGCGGTCCTTTCCAAGCAACCTTTCTCCTAAGGCACCGCCTTCTTGGCTGCCAGGCTCTGCCCTCCCCTGCGGCAGTGCCGTTAGAACCGGCTGTGTCAGCAGGCATGGGGCTGACACCGGCTTCTTCTCAGAGGCCACCCGCAGCCCCCGCTGCCAGCACCTGGGCAAACACCCGGCACAGCTCTACAGAAACGTATATATTCCTACATGTGAGACCTTCCCGGTCTGGAAGCAGGCACCCAATCAGAGGGAGGAATGAGAAGATGACAGGGGTTTAAAAACAAAGCTGGCTAAGCCAATCAGGGAGCGGTACGAAAACAGGTGGGTTGGGTCCTTTCACAAAATGGCGGCTCCTCACTGTGGAATGCGGAACGCAACAAAATGGTGCCCGCCGCTGCGCGTGGCTGGGAGGGATTGCCTGTCCTGGCCCATCCCAAATCCAGGAGGGCCACTCAGCAGCATAGTGCTACTCTTCCCAAATGGCCCTTTCCCCGCCCTGCCATGCGGTGTATGCCCAGCGCCTCCAGCTGGTGGCCGGGAAGAACTTCAGGCTGCAGCCGTGGCACTGTGGAGCTGCACTAGAAGCACAAGCAGCATCTGCGCCTGATGCAGTGCTCGCGATCTCACTGCACAGGTGGTAGCAGGTGCTCCACAGCACATCACGCAGAAGCAAACGGGCCTGCAGCTGTAAATTTGGGGGGGGAAGGGGTTTAGCGGTCAGTTTTTGGGAGAGGGTGTTTGCGCATTTCAAGACAAGGTGGACTGTTCCTGCTCTTTGCAGGGAATGTGAGAGAACAAGTGGCCTGTGCATCGTGACGGTGCTTGTGGGGTTTGAAGTTCTGGCGAACTGATGGCTCGTGCATGCTTCTGTAAATGTGCCTTCTTTGCTCAATGATCCAAGTCAGCTACGAGTCCGCAAGTATGTCAGCAGGGATGTGTGAGGGGTAGCCTTGCCTTCCAGGCCTTAAAGCCACACTTAACACTGAACATGCCAGGCCAAACTTGCCCAAGCGTCCACAACATCAAAGAGCGTGCAGCAACGTAACAAGAGGGCTCAAAGGCCCAGACTCTGCAGGGGCTCTTGCGATGGGACACTTGCTGAAAAGAAACTCCAAAGCTGCCAGAGCAGCAGGCTGTGGAGGACAGCTTGCTTGGCCCATGCACGGTGCCGTGCAGGCTCTTGTGCGTGCTCTCGGGGGGCTGCAGCTTCCCTCAGGACACATCGACCTGCTCTGCCGTGCTCTCTTCCATGGGCTGCGCTGCATTAAAAGTTTGTTTCTGGCGCCAGAACCACCCCCTGCTCTTCCTCCTCCTCCTGCTCCTCCTCCTGTTCCTCCCCCTGCTCCCCCTCTTGCCCGGCCTGTCCCTCCAAACCCTTCCTCCCCCTCCTTACTCCCGCTCCGACTCTCACCTTAGCCTTTGCACAGCTGTTTCTCACACTTTTTCCTCCTCACTCCCCACTGCTGAGCGGCATGTTGCCCTTTTTGGCGGTCCTTTCCAAGCAACCTTTCTCCTAGGGCACCGCCTTCTTGGCTGCCAGGCTCTGCCCTCCCCTGCGGCAGTGCCGTTAGAACCGGCTGTGTCAGCAGGCATGGGGCTGACACCGGCTTCTTCTCAGAGGCCACCCGCAGCCCCCGCTGCCAGCACCTGGGCAAACACCCGGCACAGCTCTACAGAAACGTATATATTCCTACATGTGAGACCTTCCCGGTCTGGAAGCAGGCACCCAATCAGAGGGAGGAATGAGAAGATGACAGGGGTTTAAAAACAAAGCTGGCTAAGCCAATCAGGGAGCGGTACGAAAACAGGTGGGTTGGGTCCTTTCACAAAATGGCGGCTCCTCACTGTGGAATGCGGAACGCAACAAAATGGTGCCCGCCGCTGCGCGTGGCTGGGAGGGATTGCCTGTCCTGGCCCATCCCAAATCCAGGAGGGCCACTCAGCAGCATAGTGCTACTCTTCCCAAATGGCCCTTTCCCCGCCCTGCGATGCGGTGTATGCCCAGCGCCTCCAGCTGGTGGCCGGGAAGAACTTCAGGCTGCAGCCGTGGCACTGTGGAGCTGCACTAGAAGCACAAGCAGCATCTGCGCCTGATGCAGTGCTCGCGATCTCACTGCACAGGTGGTAGCAGGTGCTCCACAGCACATCACGCAGAAGCAAACGGGCCTGCAGCTGTAAATTTGGGGGTGGAAGGGGTTTAGCGGTCAGTTTTTGGGAGAGGGTGTTTGCGCATTTCAAGACAAGGTGGACTGTTCCTGCTCTTTGCAGGTTTGCAGGGAATGTGAGAGAACAAGTGGCCTGTGCATCGTGATGGTGCTTGTGGGGTTTGAAGTTCTGGCGAACTGGTGGCTCGTGCATGCTTCTGTAAATGTGCCTTCTTTGCTCAATGATCCAAGTCAGCTACGAGTCCGCAAGTATGTCAGCAGGGATGTGTGAGGGGTAGCCTTGCCTTCCAGGCCTTAAAGGCACACATAATACTGAAGATGCAGGGCCAAACTTGCCCAAGCGTCCACAGCATCAAAGAGCGTGCAGCAACGTAACAAGAGGGCTCAAAGGCCCAGACTCTGCAGGGGCTCTTGCGATGGGACACTTGCTGAAAAGAAACTCCAAAGCTGCCAGAGCAGCAGGCTGTGGAGGACAGCTTGCTTGGCCCATGCACGGTGCCGTGCAGGCTCTTGTGCGTGCTCTCGGGGGGCTGCAGCTTCCCTCAGGACACATCGACCTGCTCTGCCGTGCTCTCTTCCATGGGCTGCGCTGCATTAAAAGTTTGTTTCTGGCGCCAGAACCACCCCCTGCTCTTCCTCCTCCTCCTGCTCCTCCTCCTGTTCCTCCCCCTGCTCCCCCTCTTGCCCGGCCTGTCCCTCCAAACCCTTCCTCCCCCTCCTTACTCCCGCTCCGACTCTCACCTTAGCCTTTGCACAGCTGTTTCTCACACTTTTTCCTCCTCACTCCCCACTGCTGAGCGGCATGTTGCCCTTTTTGGCGGTCCTTTCCAAGCAACCTTTCTCCTAAGGCACCGCCTTCTTGGCTGCCAGGCTCTGCCCTCCCCTGCGGCAGTGCCGTTAGAACCGGCTGTGTCACCAGGCATGGGGCTGACACCGGCTTCTTCTCAGAGGCCACCCGCAGCCCCCGCTGCCAGCACCTGGGCAAACACCCGGCACAGCTCTACAGAAACGTATATATTCCTACATGTGAGACCTTCCCGGTCTGGAAGCAGGCACCCAATCAGAGGGAGGAATGAGAAGATGACAGGGGTTTAAAAACAAAGCTGGCTAAGCCAATCAGGGAGCGGTACGAAAACAGGTGGGTTGGGTCCTTTCACAAAATGGCGGCTCCT
Source organism: Anser cygnoides (assembly GCF_040182565.1). NCBI lineage: Eukaryota > Metazoa > Chordata > Aves > Anseriformes > Anatidae > Anser > Anser cygnoides. The sequence continues at coordinate 83,440,419 of NC_089912.1, read as the reverse complement.
CACTGTGGAATGCGGAACGCAACAAAATGGTGCCCGCCGCTGCGCGTGGCTGGGAGGGATTGCCTGTCCTGGCCCATCCCAAATCCAGGAGGGCCACTCAGCAGCATAGTGCTACTCTTCCCAAATGGCCCTTTCCCCGCCCTGCCATGCGGTGTATGCCCAGCGCCTCCAGCTGGTGGCCGGGAAGAACTTCAGGCTGCAGCCGTGGCACTGTGGAGCTGCACTAGAAGCACAAGCAGCATCTGCGCCTGATGCAGTGCTCGCGATCTCACTGCACAGGTGGTAGCAGGTGCTCCACAGCACATCACGCAGAAGCAAACGGGCCTGCAGCTGTAAATTTGGGGGTGGAAGGGGTTTAGCGGTCAGTTTTTGGGAGAGGGTGTTTGCGCATTTCAAGACAAGGTGGACTGTTCCTGCTCTTTGCAGGGAATGTGAGAGAACAAGTGGCCTGTGCATCGTGACGGTGCTTGTGGGGTTTGAAATTCTGGCGAACTGGTGGCTCGTGCATGCTTCTGTAAATGTGCCTTCTTTGCTCAATGATCCAAGTCAGCTCCGAGTCCGCAAGTATGTCAGCAGGGATGTGTGAGGGGTAGCCTTGCCTTCCAGGCCTTAAAGGCACACATAATACTGAAGATGCAGGGCCAAACTTGCCCAAGCGTCCACAGCATCAAAGAGCGTGCAGCAACGTAACAAGAGGGCTCAAAGGCCCAGACTCTGCAGGGGCTCTTGCGATGGGACACTTGCTGAAAAGAAACTCCAAAGCTGCCAGAGCAGCAGGCTGTGGAGGACAGCTTGCTTGGCCCATGCACGGTGCCGTGCAGGCTCTTGTGCGTGCTCTCGGGGGGCTGCAGCTTCCCTCAGGACACATCGACCTGCTCTGCCGTGCTCTCTTCCATGGGCTGCGCTGCATTAAAAGTTTGTTTCTGGCGCCAGAACCAGCCCCTGCTCTTTCTCCTCCTCCTGCTCCTCCTCCTGTTCCTCCCCCTGCTCCCCCTCTTGCCCGGCCTGTCCCTCCAAACCCTTCCTCCCCCTCCTTACTCCCGCTCCGACTCTCACCTTAGCCTTTGCACAGCTGTTTCTCACACTTTTTCCTCCTCACTCCCCACTGCTGAGCGGCATGTTGCCCTTTTTGGCGGTCCTTTCCAAGCAACCTTTCTCCTAAGGCACCGCCTTCTTGGCTGCCAGGCTCTGCCCTCCCCTGCGGCAGTGCCGTTAGAACCGGCTGTGTCAGCAGGCATGGGGCTGACACCGGCTTCTTCTCAGAGGCCACCCGCAGCCCCCGCTGCCAGCACCTGGGCAAACACCCGGCACAGCTCTACAGAAACGTATATATTCCTACATGTGAGACCTTCCCGGTCTGGAAGCAGGCACCCAATCAGAGGGAGGAATGAGAAGATGACAGGGGTTTAAAAACAAAGCTGGCTAAGCCAATCAGGGAGCGGTACGAAAACAGGTGGGTTGGGTCCTTTCACAAAATGGCGGCTCCTCACTGTGGAATGCGGAACGCTACAAAATGGTGCCCGCCGCTGCGCGTGGCTGGGAGGGATTGCCTGTCCTGGCCCATCCCAAATCCAGGAGGGCCACTCAGCAGCATAGTGCTACTCTTCCCAAATGGCCCTTTCCCCGCCCTGCCATGCGGTGTATGCCCAGCGCCTCCAGCTGGTGGCCGGGAAGAACTTCAGGCTGCAGCCGTGGCACTGTGGAGCTGCACTAGAAGCACAAGCAGCATCTGCGCCTGATGCAGTGCTCGCGATCTCACTGCACAGGTGGTAGCAGGTGCTCCACAGCACATCACGCAGAAGCAAACGGGCCTGCAGCTGTAAATTTGGGGGTGGAAGGGGTTTAGCGGTCAGTTTTTGGGAGAGGGTGTTTGCGCATTTCAAGACAAGGTGGACTGTTCCTGCTCTTTGCAGGGAATGTGAGAGAACAAGTGGCCTGTGCATCGTGACGGTGCTTGTGGGGTTTGAAGTTCTGGCGAACTGATGGCTCGTGCATGCTTCTTTAAATGTGCCTTCTTTGCTCAATGATCCAAGTCAGCTCCGAGTCCGCAAGTATGTCAGCAGGGATGTGTGAGGGGTAGCCTTGCCTTCCAGGCCTTAAAGGCACACATAATACTGAAGATGCAGGGCCAAACTTGCCCAAGCGTCCACAGCATCAAAGAGCGTGCAGCAACGTAACAAGAGGGCTCAAAGGCCCAGACTCTGCAGGGGCTCTTGCGATGGGACACTTGCTGAAAAGAAACTCCAAAGCTGCCAGAGCAGCAGGCTGTGGAGGACAGCTTGCTTGGCCCATGCACGGTGCCGTGCAGGCTCTTGTGCGTGCTCTCGGGGGGCTGCAGCTTCCCTCAGGACACATCGACCTGCTCTGCCGTGCTCTCTTCCATGGGCTGCGCTGCATTAAAAGTTTGTTTCTGGCGCCAGAACCACCCCCTGCTCTTCCTCCTCCTCCTGCTCCTCCTCCTGTTCCTCCCCCTGCTCCCCCTCTTGCCCGTCCTGTCCCTCCAAACCCTTCCTCCCCCTCCTTACTCCCGCTCCGACTCTCACCTTAGCCTTTGCACAGCTGTTTCTCACACTTTTTCCTCCTCACTCCCCACTGCTGAGCGGCATGTTGCCCTTTTTGGCGGTCCTTTCCAAGCAACCTTTCTCCTAAGGCACCGCCTTCTTGGCTGCCAGGCTCTGCCCTCCCCTGCGGCAGTGCCGTTAGAACCGGCTGTGTCAGCAGGCATGGGGCTGACACCGGCTTCTTCTCAGAGGCCACCCGCAGCCCCCGCTGCCAGCACCTGGGCAAACACCCGGCACAGCTCTACAGAAACGTATATATTCCTACATGTGAGACCTTCCCGGTCTGGAAGCAGGCACCCAATCAGAGGGAGGAATGAGAAGATGACAGGGGTTTAAAAACAAAGCTGGCTAAGCCAATCAGGGAGCGGTACGAAAACAGGTGGGTTGGGTCCTTTCACAAAATGGCGGCTCCTCACTGTGGAATGCGGAACGCAACAAAATGGTGCCCGCCGCTGCGCGTGGCTGGGAGGGATTGCCTGTCCTGGCCCATCCCAAATCCAGGAGGGCCACTCAGCAGCATAGTGCTACTCTTCCCAAATGGCCCTTTCCCCGCCCTGCGATGCGGTGTATGCCCAGCGCCTCCAGCTGGTGGCCGGGAAGAGCTTCAGGCTGCAGCCGTGGCACTGTGGAGCTGCACTAGAAGCACAAGCAGCATCTGCGCCTGATGCAGTGCTCGCGATCTCACTGCACAGGTGGTAGCAGGTGCTCCACAGCACATCACGCAGAAGCAAACGGGCCTGCAGCTGTAAATTTGGGGGGGGAAGGGGTTTAGCGGTCAGTTTTTGGGAGAGGGTGTTTGCGCATTTCAAGACAAGGTAGACTGTTCCTGCTCTTTGCAGGGAATGTGAGAGAACAAGTGGCCTGTGCATCGTGACGGTGCTTGTGGGGTTTGAAGTTCTGGCGAACTGGTGGCTCGTGCATGCTTCTGTAAATGTGCCTTCTTTGCTCAATGATCCAAGTCAGCTACGAGTCCGCAAGTATGTCAGCAGGGATGTGTGAGGGGTAGCCTTGCCTTCCAGGCCTTAAAGCCACACATAATACTGAAGATGCAGGGCCAAACTTGCCCAAGCGTCCACAGCATCAAAGAGCGTGCAGCAACGTAACAAGAGGGCTCAAAGGCCCAGACTCTGCAGGGGCTCTTGCGATGGGACACTTGCTGAAAAGAAACTCCAAAGCTGCCAGAGCAGCAGGCTGTGGAGGACAGCTTGCTTGGCCCATGCACGGTGCCGTGCAGGCTCTTGTGCGTGCTCTCGGGGGGCTGCAGCTTCCCTCAGGACACATCGACCTGCTCTGCCGTGCTCTCTTCCATGGGCTGCGCTGCATTAAAAGTTTGTTTCTGGCGCCAGAACCAGCCCCTGCTCTTCCTCCTCCTCCTGCTCCTCCTCCTGTTCCTCCCCCTGCTCCCCCTCTTGCCCGGCCTGTCCCTCCAAACCCTTCCTCCCCCTCCTTACTCCCGCTCCGACTCTCACCTTAGCCTTTGCACAGCTGTTTCTCACACTTTTTCCTCCTCAATCCCCACTTCTGAGCGGCATGTTGCCCTTTTTGGCGGTCCTTTCCAAGCAACCTTTCTCCTAAGGCACCGCCTTCTTGGCTGCCAGGCTCTGCCCTCCCCTGCGGCAGTGCCGTTAGAACCGGCTGTGTCAGCAGGCATGGGGCTGACACCGGCTTCTTCTCAGAGGCCACCCGCAGCCCCCGCTGCCAGCACCTGGGCAAACACCCGGCACAGCTCTACAGAAACGTATATATTCCTACATGTGAGACCTTCCCGGTCTGGAAGCAGGCACCCAATCAGAGGGAGGAATGAGAAGATGACAGGGGTTTAAAAACAAAGCTGGCTAAGCCAATCAGGGAGCGGTACGAAAACAGGTGGGTTGGGTCCTTTCACAAAATGGCGGCTCCTCACTGTGGAATGCGGAACGCAACAAAATGGTGCCCGCCGCTGCGCGTGGCTGGGAGGGATTGCCTGTCCTGGCCCATCCCAAATCCAGGAGGGCCACTCAGCAGCATAGTGCTACTCTTCCCAAATGGCCCTTTCCCCGCCCTGCGATGCGGTGTATGCCCAGCGCCTCCAGCTGGTGGCCGGGAAGAGCTTCAGGCTGCAGCCGTGGCACTGTGGAGCTGCACTAGAAGCACAAGCAGCATCTGCGCCTGATGCAGTGCTCGCGATCTCACTGCACAGGTGGTAGCAGGTGCTCCACAGCACATCACGCAGAAGCAAACGGGCCTGCAGCTGTAAATTTGGGGGGGGAAGGGGTTTAGCGGTCAGTTTTTGGGAGAGGGTGTTTGCGCATTTCAAGACAAGGTAGACTGTTCCTGCTCTTTGCAGGGAATGTGAGAGAACAAGTGGCCTGTGCATCGTGACGGTGCTTGTGGGGTTTGAAGTTCTGGCGAACTGGTGGCTCGTGCATGCTTCTGTAAATGTGCCTTCTTTGCTCAATGATCCAAGTCAGCTACGAGTCCGCAAGTATGTCAGCAGGGATGTGTGAGGGGTAGCCTTGCCTTCCAGGCCTTAAAGCCACACATAATACTGAAGATGCAGGGCCAAACTTGCCCAAGCGTCCACAGCATCAAAGAGCGTGCAGCAACGTAACAAGAGGGCTCAAAGGCCCAGACTCTGCAGGGGCTCTTGCGATGGGACACTTGCTGAAAAGAAACTCCAAAGCTGCCAGAGCAGCAGGCTGTGGAGGACAGCTTGCTTGGCCCATGCACGGTGCCGTGCAGGCTCTTGTGCGTGCTCTCGGGGGGCTGCAGCTTCCCTCAGGACACATCGACCTGCTCTGCCGTGCTCTCTTCCATGGGCTGCGCTGCATTAAAAGTTTGTTTCTGGCGCCAGAACCAGCCCCTGCTCTTCCTCCTCCTCCTGCTCCTCCTCCTGTTCCTCCCCCTGCTCCCCCTCTTGCCCGGCCTGTCCCTCCAAACCCTTCCTCCCCCTCCTTACTCCCGCTCCGACTCTCACCTTAGCCTTTGCACAGCTGTTTCTCACACTTTTTCCTCCTCAATCCCCACTTCTGAGCGGCATGTTGCCCTTTTTGGCGGTCCTTTCCAAGCAACCTTTCTCCTAAGGCACCGCCTTCTTGGCTGCCAGGCTCTGCCCTCCCCTGCGGCAGTGCCGTTAGAACCGGCTGTGTCAGCAGGCATGGGGCTGACACCGGCTTCTTCTCAGAGGCCACCCGCAGCCCCCGCTGCCAGCACCTGGGCAAACACCCGGCACAGCTCTACAGAAACGTATATATTCCTACATGTGAGACCTTCCCGGTCTGGAAGCAGGCACCCAATCAGAGGGAGGAATGAGAAGATGACAGGGGTTTAAAAACAAAGCTGGCTAAGCCAATCAGGGAGCGGTACGAAAACAGGTGGGTTGGGTCCTTTCACAAAATGGCGGCTCCTCACTGTGGAATGCGGAACGCAACAAAATGGTGCCCGCCGCTGCGCGTGGCTGGGAGGGATTGCCTGTCCTGGCCCATCCCAAATCCAGGAGGGCCACTCAGCAGCATAGTGCTACTCTTCCCAAATGGCCCTTTCCCCGCCCTGCCATGCGGTGTATGCCCAGCGCCTCCAGCTGGTGGCCGGGAAGAACTTCAGGCTGCAGCCGTGGCACTGTGGAGCTGCACTAGAAGCACAAGCAGCATCTGCGCCTGATGCAGTGCTCGCGATCTCACTGCACAGGTGGTAGCAGGTGCTCCACAGCACATCACGCAGAAGCAAACGGGCCTGCAGCTGTAAATTTGGGGGTGGAAGGGGTTTAGCGGTCAGTTTTTGGGAGAGGGTGTTTGCGCATTTCAAGACAAGGTGGACTGTTCCTGCTCTTTGCAGGGAATGTGAGAGAACAAGTGGCCTGTGCATCGTGACGGTGCTTGTGGGGTTTGAAGTTCTGGCGAACTGATGGCTCGTGCATGCTTCTGTAAATGTGCCTTCTTTGCTCAATGATCCAAGTCAGCTCCGAGTCCGCAAGTATGTCAGCAGGGATGTGTGAGGGGTAGCCTTGCCTTCCAGGCCTTAAAGGCACACATAATACTGAAGATGCAGGGCCAAACTTGCCCAAGCGTCCACAGCATCAAAGAGCGTGCAGCAACGTAACAACAGGGCTCAAAGGCCCAGACTCTGCAGGGGCTCTTGCGATGGGACACTTGCTGAAAAGAAACTCCAAAGCTGCCAGAGCAGCAGGCTGTGGAGGACAGCTTGCTTGGCCCATGCACGGTGCCGTGCAGGCTCTTGTGCGTGCTCTCGGGGGGCTGCAGCTTCCCTCAGGACACATCGACCTGCTCTGCCGTGCTCTCTTCCATGGGCTGCGCTGCATTAAAAGTTTGTTTCTGGCGCCAGAACCAGCCCCTGCTCTTCCTCCTCCTCCTGCTCCTCCTCCTGTTCCTCCCCCTGCTCCCCCTCTTGCCCGGCCTGTCCCTCCAAACCCTTCCTCCCCCTCCTTACTCCCGCTCCGACTCTCACCTTAGCCTTTGCACAGCTGTTTCTCACACTTTTTCCTCCTCACTCCCCACTGCTGAGCGGCATGTTGCCCTTTTTGGCGGTCCTTTCCAAGCAACCTTTCTCCTAAGGCACCGCCTTCTTGGCTGCCAGGCTCTGCCCTCCCCTGCGGCAGTGCCGTTAGAACCGGCTGTGTCAGCAGGCATGGGGCTGACACCGGCTTCTTCTCAGAGGCCACCCGCAGCCCCCGCTGCCAGCACCTGGGCAAACACCCGGCACAGCTCTACAGAAACGTATATATTCCTACATGTGAGACCTTCCCGGTCTGGAAGCAGGCACCCAATCAGAGGGAGGAATGAGAAGATGACAGGGGTTTAAAAACAAAGCTGGCTAAGCCAATCAGGGAGCGGTACGAAAACAGGTGGGTTGGGTCCTTTCACAAAATGGCGGCTCCTCACTGTGGAATGCGGAACGCAACAAAATGGTGCCCGCCGCTGCGCGTGGCTGGGAGGGATTGCCTGTCCTGGCCCATCCCAAATCCAGGAGGGCCACTCAGCAGCATAGTGCTACTCTTCCCAAATGGCCCTTTCCCCGCCCTGCCATGCGGTGTATGCCCAGCGCCTCCAGCTGGTGGCCGGGAAGAGCTTCAGGCTGCAGCCGTGGCACTGTGGAGCTGCACTAGAAGCACAAGCAGCATCTGCGCCTGATGCAGTGCTCGCGATCTCACTGCACAGGTGGTAGCAGGTGCTCCACAGCACATCACGCAGAAGCAAACGGGCCTGCAGCTGTAAATTTGGGGGGGGAAGGGGTTTAGCGGTCAGTTTTTGGGAGAGGGTGTTTGCGCATTTCAAGACAAGGTAGACTGTTCCTGCTCTTTGCAGGGAATGTGAGAGAACAAGTGGCCTGTGCATCGTGACGGTGCTTGTGGGGTTTGAAGTTCTGGCGAACTGGTGGCTCGTGCATGCTTCTGTAAATGTGCCTTCTTTGCTCAATGATCCAAGTCAGCTCCGAGTCCGCAAGTATGTCAGCAGGGATGTGTGAGGGGTAGCCTTGCCTTCCAGGCCTTAAAGCCACACATAATACTGAAGATGCAGGGCCAAACTTGCCCAAGCGTCCACAGCATCAAAGAGCGTGCAGCAACGTAACAAGAGGGCTCAAAGGCCCAGACACTGCAGGGGCTCTTGCGATGGGACACTTGCTGAAAAGAAACTCCAAAGCTGCCAGAGCAGCAGGCTGTGGAGGACAGCTTGCTTGGCCCATGCACGGTGCCGTGCAGGCTCTTGTGCGTGCTCTCGGGGGGCTGCAGCTTCCCTCAGGACACATCGACCTGCTCTGCCGTGCTCTCTTCCATGGGCTGCGCTGCATTAAAAGTTTGTTTCTGGCGCCAGAACCAGCCCCTGCTCTTCCTCCTCCTCCTGCTCCTCCTCCTGTTCCTCCCCCTGCTCCCCCTCTTGCCCGGCCTGTCCCTCCAAACCCTTCCTCCCCCTCCTTACTCCCGCTCCGACTCTCACCTTAGCCTTTGCACAGCTGTTTCTCACACTTTTTCCTCCTCAATCCCCACTTCTGAGCAGCATGTTGCCTTTTTGGCGGTCCTTTCCAAGCAACCTTTCTCCTAAGGCACCGCCTTCTTGGCTGCCAGGCTCTGCCCTCCCCTGCGGCAGTGCCGTTAGAACCGGCTGTGTCAGCAGGCATGGGGCTGACACCGGCTTCTTCTCAGAGGCCACCCGCAGCCCCCGCTGCCAGCACCTGGGCAAACACCCGGCACAGCTCTACAGAAACGTATATATTCCTACATGTGAGACCTTCCCGGTCTGGAAGCAGGCACCCAATCAGAGGGAGGAATGAGAAGATGACAGGGGTTTAAAAACAAAGCTGGCTAAGCCAATCAGGGAGCGGTACGAAAACAGGTGGGTTGGGTCCTTTCACAAAATGGCGGCTCCTCACTGTGGAATGCGGAACGCAACAAAATGGTGCCCGCCGCTGCGCGTGGCTGGGAGGGATTGCCTGTCCTGGCCCATCCCAAATCCAGGAGGGCCACTCAACAGCATAGTGCTACTCTTCCCAAATGGCCCTTTCCCCGCCCTGCCATGCGGTGTATGCCCAGCGCCTCCAGCTGGTGGCCGGGAAGAACTTCAGGCTGCAGCCGTGGCACTGTGGAGCTGCACTAGAAGCACAAGCAGCATCTGCGCCTGATGCAGTGCTCGCGATCTCACTGCACAGGTGGTAGCAGGTGCTCCACAGCACATCACGCAGAAGCAAACGGGCCTGCAGCTGTAAATTTGGGGGTGGAAGGGGTTTAGCGGTCAGTTTTTGGGAGAGGGTGTTTGCGCATTTCAAGACAAGGTGGACTGTTCCTGCTCTTTGCAGGGAATGTGAGAGAACAAGTGGCCTGTGCATCGTGACGGTGCTTGTGGGGTTTGAAGTTCTGGCGAACTGATGGCTCGTGCATGCTTCTGTAAATGTGCCTTCTTTGCTCAATGATCCAAGTCAGCTCCGAGTCCGCAAGTATGTCAGCAGGGATGTGTGAGGGGTAGCCTTGCCTTCCAGGCCTTAAAGGCACACATAATACTGAAGATGCAGGGCCAAACTTGCCCAAGCGTCCACAGCATCAAAGAGCGTGCAGCAACGTAACAACAGGGCTCAAAGGCCCAGACTCTGCAGGGGCTCTTGCGATGGGACACTTGCTGAAAAGAAACTCCAAAGCTGCCAGAGCAGCAGGCTGTGGAGGACAGCTTGCTTGGCCCATGCACGGTGCCGTGCAGGCTCTTGTGCGTGCTCTCGGGGGGCTGCAGCTTCCCTCAGGACACATCGACCTGCTCTGCCGTGCTCTCTTCCATGGGCTGCGCTGCATTAAAAGTTTGTTTCTGGCGCCAGAACCAGCCCCTGCTCTTCCTCCTCCTCCTGCTCCTCCTCCTGTTCCTCCCCCTGCTCCCCCTCTTGCCCGGCCTGTCCCTCCAAACCCTTCCTCCCCCTCCTTACTCCCGCTCCGACTCTCACCTTAGCCTTTGCACAGCTGTTTCTCACACTTTTTCCTCCTCACTCCCCACTGCTGAGCGGCATGTTGCCCTTTTTGGCGGTCCTTTCCAAGCAACCTTTCTCCTAAGGCACCGCCTTCTTGGCTGCCAGGCTCTGCCCTCCCCTGCGGCAGTGCCGTTAGAACCGGCTGTGTCAGCAGGCATGGGGCTGACACCGGCTTCTTCTCAGAGGCCACCCGCAGCCCCCGCTGCCAGCACCTGGGCAAACACCCGGCACAGCTCTACAGAAACGTATATATTCCTACATGTGAGACCTTCCCGGTCTGGAAGCAGGCACCCAATCAGAGGGAGGAATGAGAAGATGACAGGGGTTTAAAAACAAAGCTGGCTAAGCCAATCAGGGAGCGGTACGAAAACAGGTGGGTTGGGTCCTTTCACAAAATGGCGGCTCCTCACTGTGGAATGCGGAACGCAACAAAATGGTGCCCGCCGCTGCGCGTGGCTGGGAGGGATTGCCTGTCCTGGCCCATCCCAAATCCAGGAGGGCCACTCAGCAGCATAGTGCTACTCTTCCCAAATGGCCCTTTCCCCGCCCTGCCATGCGGTGTATGCCCAGCGCCTCCAGCTGGTGGCCGGGAAGAACTTCAGGCTGCAGCCGTGGCACTGTGGAGCTGCACTAGAAGCACAAGCAGCATCTGCGCCTGATGCAGTGCTCGCGATCTCACTGCACAGGTGGTAGCAGGTGCTCCACAGCACATCACGCAGAAGCAAACGGGCCTGCAGCTGTAAATTTGGGGGTGGAAGGGGTTTAGCGGTCAGTTTTTGGGAGAGGGTGTTTGCGCATTTCAAGACAAGGTGGACTGTTCCTGCTCTTTGCAGGGAATGTGAGAGAACAAGTGGCCTGTGCATCGTGACGGTGCTTGTGGGGTTTGAAGTTCTGGCGAACTGATGGCTCGTGCATGCTTCTGTAAATGTGCCTTCTTTGCTCAATGATCCAAGTCAGCTACGAGTCCGCAAGTATGTCAGCAGGGATGTGTGAGGGGTAGCCTTGCCTTCCAGGCCTTAAAGCCACACATAATACTGAAGATGCAGGGCCAAACTTGCCCAAGCGTCCACAGCATCAAAGAGCGTGCAGCAACGTAACAAGAGGGCTCAAAGGCCCAGACTCTGCAGGGGCTCTTGCGATGGGACACTTGCTGAAAAGAAACTCCAAAGCTGCCAGAGCAGCAGGCTGTGGAGGACAGCTTGCTTGGCCCATGCACGGTGCCGTGCAGGCTCTTGTGCGTGCTCTCGGGGGGCTGCAGCTTCCCTCAGGACACATCGACCTGCTCTGCCGTGCTCTCTTCCATGGGCTGCGCTGCATTAAAAGTTTGTTTCTGGCGCCAGAACCAGCCCCTGCTCTTCCTCCTCCTCCTGCTCCTCCTCCTGTTCCTCCCCCTGCTCCCCCTCTTGCCCGGCCTGTCCCTCCAAACCCTTCCTCCCCCTCCTTACTCCCGCTCCGACTCTCACCTTAGCCTTTGCACAGCTGTTTCTCACACTTTTTCCTCCTCACTCCCCACTGCTGAGCGGCATGTTGCCCTTTTTGGCGGTCCTTTCCAAGCAACCTTTCTCCTAAGGCACCGCCTTCTTGGCTGCCAGGCTCTGCCCTCCCCTGCGGCAGTGCCGTTAGAACCGGCTGTGTCAGCAGGCATGGGGCTGACACCGGCTTCTTCTCAGAGGCCACCCGCAGCCCCCGCTGCCAGCACCTGGGCAAACACCCGGCACAGCTCTACAGAAACGTATATATTCCTACATGTGAGACCTTCCCGGTCTGGAAGCAGGCACCCAATCAGAGGGAGGAATGAGAAGATGACAGGGGTTTAAAAACAAAGCTGGCTAAGCCAATCAGGGAGCGGTACGAAAACAGGTGGGTTGGGTCCTTTCACAAAATGGCGGCTCCTCACTGTGGAATGCGGAACGCAACAAAATGGTGCCCGCCGCTGCGCGTGGCTGGGAGGGATTGCCTGTCCTGGCCCATCCCAAATCCAGGAGGGCCACTCAGCAGCATAGTGCTACTCTTCCCAAATGGCCCTTTCCCCGCCCTGCCATGCGGTGTATGCCCAGCGCCTCCAGCTGGTGGCCGGGAAGAACTTCAGGCTGCAGCCGTGGCACTGTGGAGCTGCACTAGAAGCACAAGCAGCATCTGCGCCTGATGCAGTGCTCGCGATCTCACTGCACAGGTGGTAGCAGGTGCTCCACAGCACATCACGCAGAAGCAAACGGGCCTGCAGCTGTAAATTTGGGGGTGGAAGGGGTTTAGCGGTCAGTTTTTGGGAGAGGGTGTTTGCGCATTTCAAGACAAGGTGGACTGTTCCTGCTCTTTGCAGGGAATGTGAGAGAACAAGTGGCCTGTGCATCGTGACGGTGCTTGTGGGGTTTGAAGTTCTGGCGAACTGATGGCTCGTGCATGCTTCTGTAAATGTGCCTTCTTTGCTCAATGATCCAAGTCAGCTACGAGTCCGCAAGTATGTCAGCAGGGATGTGTGAGGGGTAGCCTTGCCTTCCAGGCCTTAAAGCCACACATAATACTGAAGATGCAGGGCCAAACTTGCCCAAGCGTCCACAGCATCAAAGAGCGTGCAGCAACGTAACAAGAGGGCTCAAAGGCCCAGACTCTGCAGGGGCTCTTGCGATGGGACACTTGCTGAAAAGAAACTCCAAAGCTGCCAGAGCAGCAGGCTGTGGAGGACAGCTTGCTTGGCCCATGCACGGTGCCGTGCAGGCTCTTGTGTGTGCTCTCGGGGGGCTGCAGCTTCCCTCAGGACACATCGACCTGCTCTGCCGTGCTCTCTTCCATGGGCTGCGCTGCATTAAAAGTTTGTTTCTGGCGCCAGAACCACCCCCTGCTCTTCCTCCTCCTCCTGCTCCTCCTCCTGTTCCTCCCCCTGCTCCCCCTCTTGCCCGGCCTGTCCCTCCAAACCCTTCCTCCCCCTCCTTACTCCCGCTCCGACTCTCACCTTAGCCTTTGCACAGCTGTTTCTCACACTTTTTCCTCCTCACTCCCCACTGCTGAGCGGCATGTTGCCCTTTTTGGCGGTCCTTTCCAAGCAACCTTTCTCCTAAGGCACCGCCTTCTTGGCTGCCAGGCTCTGCCCTCCCCTGTGGCAGTGCCGTTAGAACCGGCTGTGTCACCAGGCATGGGGCTGACACCGGCTTCTTCTCAGAGGCCACCCGCAGGCCCCGCTGCCAGCACCTGGGCAAACACCCGGCACAGCTCTACAGAAACGTATATATTCCTACATGTGAGACCTTCCCGGTCTGGAAGCAGGCACCCAATCAGAGGGAGGAATGCGAAGATGACAGGGATTTAAAAACAAAGCTGGCTAAGCCAATCAGGGAGCGGTACGAAAACAGGTGGGTTGGGTCCTTTCACAAAATGGCGGCTCCTCACTGTGGAATGCGGAACGCAACAAAATGGTGCCCGCCGCTGCGCGTGGCTGGGAGGGATTGCCTGTCCTGGCCCATCCCAAATCCAGGAGGGCCACTCAGCAGCATAGTGCTACTCTTCCCAAATGGCCCTTTCCCCGCCCTGCCATGCGGTGTATGCCCAGCGCCTCCAGCTGGTGGCCGGGAAGAACTTCAGGCTGCAGCCGTGGCACTGTGGAGCTGCACTAGAAACACAAGCAGCATCTGCGCCTGATGCAGTGCTCGCGATCTCACTGCACAGGTGGTAGCAGGTGCTCCACAGCACATCACGCAGAAGCAAACGGGCCTGGAGCTGTAAATTTGGGGGGGGAAGGGGTTTAGCGGTCAGTTTTTGGGAGAGGGTGTTTGCGCATTTCAAGACAAGGTAGACTGTTCCTGCTCTTTGCAGGGAATGTGAGAGAACAAGTGGCCTGTGCATCGTGACGGTGCTTGTGGGGTTTGAAGTTCTGGCGAACTGGTGGCTCGTGCATGCTTCTGTAAATGTGCCTTCTTTGCTCAATGATCCAAGTCAGCTCCGAGTCCGCAAGTATGTCAGCAGGGATGTGTGAGGGGTAGCCTTGCCTTCCAGGCCTTAAAGGCACACATAATACTGAAGATGCAGGGCCAAACTTGCCCAAGCGTCCACAGCATCAAAGAGCGTGCAGCAACGTAACAAGAGGGCTCAAAGGCCCAGACTCTGCAGGGGCTCTTGCGATGGGACACTTGCTGAAAAGAAACTCCAAAGCTGCCAGAGCAGCAGGCTGTGGAGGACAGCTTGCTTGGCCCATGCACGGTGCCGTGCAGGCTCTTGTGCGTGCTCTCGGGGGGCTGCAGCTTCCCTCAGGACACATCGACCTGCTCTGCCGTGCTCTCTTCCATGGGCTGCGCTGCATTAAAAGTTTGTTTCTGGCGCCAGAACCACCCCCTGCTCTTCCTCCTCCTCCTGCTCCTCCTCCTGTTCCTCCCCCTGCTCCCCCTCTTGCCCGGCCTGTCCCTCCAAACCCTTCCTCCCCCTCCTTACTCCCGCTCCGACTCTCACCTTAGCCTTTGCACAGCTGTTTCTCACACTTTTTCCTCCTCACTCCCCACTGCTGAGCGGCATGTTGCCCTTTTTGGCGGTCCTTTCCAAGCAACCTTTCTCCTAAGGCACCGCCTTCTTGGCTGCCAGGCTCTGCCCTCCCCTGCGGCAGTGCCGTTAGAACCGGCTGTGTCAGCAGGCATGGGGCTGACACCGGCTTCTTCTCAGAGGCCACCCGCAGCCCCCGCTGCCAGCACCTGGGCAAACACCCGGCACAGCTCTACAGAAACGTATATATTCCTACATGTGAGACCTTCCCGGTCTGGAAGCAGGCACCCAATCAGAGGGAGGAATGAGAAGATGACAGGGGTTTAAAAACAAAGCTGGCTAAGCCAATCAGGGAGCGGTACGAAAACAGGTGGGTTGGGTCCTTTCACAAAATGGCGGCTCCTCACTGTGGAATGCGGAACGCAACAAAATGGTGCCCGCCGCTGCGCGTGGCTGGGAGGGATTGCCTGTCCTGGCCCATCCCAAATCCAGGAGGGCCACTCAGCAGCATAGTGCTACTCTTCCCAAATGGCCCTTTCCCCGCCCTGCCATGCGGTGTATGCCCAGCGCCTCCAGCTGGTGGCCGGGAAGAACTTCAGGCTGCAGCCGTGGCACTGTGGAGCTGCACTAGAAGCACAAGCAGCATCTGCGCCTGATGCAGTGCTCGCGATCTCACTGCACAGGTGGTAGCAGGTGCTCCACAGCACATCACGCAGAAGCAAACGGGCCTGCAGCTGTAAATTTGGGGGGGGAAGGGGTTTAGCGGTCAGTTTTTGGGAGAGGGTGTTTGCGCATTTCAAGACAAGGTAGACTGTTCCTGCTCTTTGCAGGGAATGTGAGAGAACAAGTGGCCTGTGCATCGTGACGGTGCTTGTGGGGTTTGAAGTTCTGGCGAACTGGTGGCTCGTGCATGCTTCTGTAAATGTGCCTTCTTTGCTCAATGATCCAAGTCAGCTCCGAGTCCGCAAGTATGTCAGCAGGGATGTGTGAGGGGTAGCCTTGCCTTCCAGGCCTTAAAGGCACACATAATACTGAAGATGCAGGGCCAAACTTGCCCAAGCGTCCACAGCATCAAAGAGCGTGCAGCAACGTAACAAGAGGGCTCAAAGGCCCAGACTCTGCAGGGGCTCTTGCGATGGGACACTTGCTGAAAAGAAACTCCAAAGCTGCCAGAGCAGCAGGCTGTGGAGGACAGCTTGCTTGGCCCATGCACGGTGCCGTGCAGGCTCTTGTGTGTGCTCTCGGGGGGCTGCAGCTTCCCTCAGGACACATCGACCTGCTCTGCCGTGCTCTCTTCCATGGGCTGCGCTGCATTAAAAGTTTGTTTCTGGCGCCAGAACCACCCCCTGCTCTTCCTCCTCCTCCTGCTCCTCCTCCTGTTCCTCCCCCTGCTCCCCCTCTTGCCCGGCCTGCCCCTCCAAACCCTTCCTCCCCCTCCTTACTCCCGCTCCGACTCTCACCTTAGCCTTTGCACAGCTGTTTCTCACACTTTTTCCTCCTCACTCCCCACTGCTGAGCGGCATGTTGCCCTTTTTGGCGGTCCTTTCCAAGCAACCTTTCTCCTAAGGCACCGCCTTCTTGGCTGCCAGGCTCTGCCCTCCCCTGCGGCAGTGCCGTTAGAACCGGCTGTGTCAGCAGGCATGGGGCTGACACCGGCTTCTTCTCAGAGGCCACCCGCAGCCCCCGCTGCCAGCACCTGGGCAAACACCCGGCACAGCTCTACAGAAACGTATATATTCCTACATGTGAGACCTTCCCGGTCTGGAAGCAGGCACCCAATCAGAGGGAGGAATGCGAAGATGACAGGGGTTTAAAAACAAAGCTGGCTAAGCCAATCAGGGAGCGGTACGAAAACAGGTGGGTTGGGTCCTTTCACAAAATGGCGGCTCCTCACTGTGGAATGCGGAACGCAACAAAATGGTGCCCGCCGCTGCGCGTGGCTGGGAGGGATTGCCTGTCCTGGCCCATCCCAAATCCAGGAGGGCCACTCAGCAGCATAGTGCTACTCTTCCCAAATGGCCCTTTCCCCGCCCTGCCATGCGGTGTATGCCCAGCGCCTCCAGCTGGTGGCCGGGAAGAGCTTCAGGCTGCAGCCGTGGCACTGTGGAGCTGCACTAGAAGCACAAGCAGCATCTGCGCCTGATGCAGTGCTCGCGATCTCACTGCACAGGTGGTAGCAGGTGCTCCACAGCACATCACGCAGAAGCAAACGGGCCTGCAGCTGTAAATTTGGGGGGGGAAGGGGTTTAGCGGTCAGTTTTTGGGAGAGGGTGTTTGCGCATTTCAAGACAAGGTAGACTGTTCCTGCTCTTTGCAGGGAATGTGAGAGAACAAGTGGCCTGTGCATCGTGACGGTGCTTGTGGGGTTTGAAGTTCTGGCGAACTGGTGGCTCGTGCATGCTTCTGTAAATGTGCCTTCTTTGCTCAATGATCCAAGTCAGCTCCGAGTCCGCAAGTATGTCAGCAGGGATGTGTGAGGGGTAGCCTTGCCTTCCAGGCCTTAAAGCCACACATAATACTGAAGATGCAGGGTCAAACTTGCCCAAGCGTCCACAGCATCAAAGAGCGTGCAGCAACGTAACAAGAGGGCTCAAAGGCCCAGACTCTGCAGGGGCTCTTGCGATGGGACACTTGCTGAAAAGAAACTCCAAAGCTGCCAGAGCAGCAGGCTGTGGAGGACAGCTTGCTTGGCCCATGCACGGTGCCGTGCAGGCTCTTGTGCGTGCTCTCGGGGGACTGCAGCTTCCCTCAGGACACATCGACCTGCTCTGCCGTGCTCTCTTCCATGGGCTGCGCTGCATTAAAAGTTTGTTTCTGGCGCCAGAACCAGCCCCTGCTCTTCCTCCTCCTCCTGCTCCTCCTCCTGTTCCTCCCCCTGCTCCCCCTCTTGCCCGGCCTGTCCCTCCAAACCCTTCCTCCCCCTCCTTACTCCCGCTCCGACTCTCACCTTAGCCTTTGCACAGCTGTTTCTCACACTTTTTCCTCCTCACTCCCCACTGCTGAGCGGCATGTTGCCCTTTTTGGCGGTCCTTTCCAAGCAACCTTTCTCCTAAGGCACCGCCTTCTTGGCTGCCAGGCTCTGCCCTCCCCTGCGGCAGTGCCGTTAGAACCGGCTGTGTCAGCAGGCATGGGGCTGACACCGGCTTCTTCTCAGAGGCCACCCGCAGCCCCCGCTGCCAGCACCTGGGCAAACACCCGGCACAGCTCTACAGAAACGTATATATTCCTACATGTGAGACCTTCCCGGTCTGGAAGCAGGCACCCAATCAGAGGGAGGAATGAGAAGATGACAGGGGTTTAAAAACAAAGCTGGCTAAGCCAATCAGGGAGCGGTACGAAAACAGGTGGGTTGGGTCCTTTCACAAAATGGCGGCTCCTCACTGTGGAATGCGGAACGCAACAAAATGGTGCCCGCCGCTGCGCGTGGCTGAGAGGGATTGCCTGTCCTGGCCCATCCCAAATCCAGGAGGGCCACTCAGCAGCATAGTGCTACTCTTCCCAAATGGCCCTTTCCCCGCCCTGCCATGCGGTGTATGCCCAGCGCCTCCAGCTGGTGGCCGGGAAGAACTTCAGGCTGCAGCCGTGGCACTGTGGAGCTGCACTAGAAGCACAAGCAGCATCTGCGCCTGATGCAGTGCTCGCGATCTCACTGCACAGGTGGTAGCAGGTGCTCCACAGCACATCACGCAGAAGCAAACGGGCCTGCAACTGTAAATTTGGGGGTGGAAGGGGTTTAGCGGTCAGTTTTTGGGAGAGGGTGTTTGCGCATTTCAAGACAAGGTGGACTGTTCCTGCTCTTTGCAGGGAATGTGAGAGAACAAGTGGCCTGTGCATCGTGACGGTGCTTGTGGGGTTTGAAGTTCTGGCGAACTGATGGCTCGTGCATGCTTCTGTAAATGTGCCTTCTTTGCTCAATGATCCAAGTCAGCTCCGAGTCCGCAAGTATGTCAGCAGGGATGTGTGAGGGGTAGCCTTGCCTTCCAGGCCTTAAAGCCACACATAATACTGAAGATGCAGGGCCAAACTTGCCCAAGCGTCCACAGCATCAAAGAGCGTGCAGCAACGTAACAAGAGGGCTCAAAGGCCCAGACTCTGCAGGGGCTCTTGCGATGGGACACTTGCTGAAAAGAAACTCCAAAGCTGCCAGAGCAGCAGGCTGTGGAGGACAGCTTGCTTGGCCCATGCACGGTGCCGTGCAGGCTCTTGTGCGTGCTCTCGGGGGGCTGCAGCTTCCCTCAGGACACATCGACCTGCTCTGCCGTGCTCTCTTCCATGGGCTGCGCTGCATTAAAAGTTTGTTTCTGGCGCCAGAACCAGCCCCTGCTCTTCCTCCTCCTCCTGCTCCTCCTCCTGTTCCTCCCCCTGCTCCCCCTCTTGCCCGGCCTGTCCCTCCAAACCCTTCCTCCCCCTCCTTACTCCCGCTCCGACTCTCACCTTAGCCTTTGCACAGCTGTTTCTCACACTTTTTCCTCCTCACTCCCCACTGCTGAGCGGCATGTTGCCCTTTTTGGCGGTCCTTTCCAAGCAACCTTTCTCCTAAGGCACCGCCTTCTTGGCTGCCAGGCTCTGCCCTCCCCTGCGGCAGTGCCGTTAGAACCGGCTGTGTCAGCAGGCATGGGGCTGACACCGGCTTCTTCTCAGAGGCCACCCGCAGCCCCCGCTGCCAGCACCTGGGCAAACACCCGGCACAGCTCTACAGAAACGTATATATTCCTACATGTGAGACCTTCCCGGTCTGGAAGCAGACACCCAATCAGAGAGAGGAATGCGAAGATGACAGGGGTTTAAAAACAAAGCTGGCTAAGCCAATCAGGGAGCGGTACGAAAACAGGTGGGTTGGGTCCTTTCACAAAATGGCGGCTCCTCACTGTGGAATGCGGAACGCAACAAAATGGTGCCCGCCGCTGCGCGTGGCTGGGAGGGATTGCCTGTCCTGGCCCATCCCAAATCCAGGAGGGCCACTCAGCAGCATAGTGCTACTCTTCCCAAATGGCCCTTTCCCCGCCCTGCCATGCGGTGTATGCCCAGCGCCTCCAGCTGGTGGCCGGGAAGAGCTTCAGGCTGCAGCCGTGGCACTGTGGAGCTGCACTAGAAGCACAAGCAGCATCTGCGCCTGATGCAGTGCTCGCGATCTCACTGCACAGGTGGTAGCAGGTGCTCCACAGCACATCACGCAGAAGCAAACGGGCCTGCAGCTGTAAATTTGGGGGGGGAAGGGGTTTAGCGGTCAGTTTTTGGGAGAGGGTGTTTGCGCATTTCAAGACAAGGTAGACTGTTCCTGCTCTTTGCAGGGAATGTGAGAGAACAAGTGGCCTGTGCATCGTGACGGTGCTTGTGGGGTTTGAAGTTCTGGCGAACTGGTGGCTCGTGCATGCTTCTGTAAATGTGCCTTCTTTGCTCAATGATCCAAGTCAGCTCCGAGTCCGCAAGTATGTCAGCAGGGATGTGTGAGGGGTAGCCTTGCCTTCCAGGCCTTAAAGCCACACATAATACTGAAGATGCAGGGCCAAACTTGCCCAAGCGTCCACAGCATCAAAGAGCGTGCAGCAACGTAACAAGAGGGCTCAAAGGCCCAGACTCTGCAGGGGCTCTTGCGATGGGACACTTGCTGAAAAGAAACTCCAAAGCTGCCAGAGCAGCAGGCTGTGGAGGACAGCTTGCTTGGCCCATGCACGGTGCCGTGCAGGCTCTTGTGCGTGCTCTCGGGGGGCTGCAGCTTCCCTCAGGACACATCGACCTGCTCTGCCGTGCTCTCTTCCATGGGCTGCGCTGCATTAAAAGTTTGTTTCTGGCGCCAGAACCAGCCCCTGCTCTTCCTCCTCCTCCTGCTCCTCCTCCTGTTCCTCCCCCTGCTCCCCCTCTTGCCCGGCCTGTCCCTCCAAACCCTTCCTCCCCCTCCTTACTCCCGCTCCGACTCTCACCTTAGCCTTTGCACAGCTGTTTCTCACACTTTTTCCTCCTCACTCCCCACTGCTGAGCGGCATGTTGCCCTTTTTGGCGGTCCTTTCCAAGCAACCTTTCTCCTAAGGCACCGCCTTCTTGGCTGCCAGGCTCTGCCCTCCCCTGCGGCAGTGCCGTTAGAACCGGCTGTGTCAGCAGGCATGGGGCTGACACCGGCTTATTCTCAGAGGCCACCCGCAGCCCCCGCTGCCAGCACCTGGGCAAACACCCGGCACAGCTCTACAGAAACGTATATATTCCTACATGTGAGACCTTCCCGGTCTGGAAGCAGGCACCCAATCAGAGGGAGGAATGCGAAGATGACAGGGGTTTAAAAACAAAGCTGGCTAAGCCAATCAGGGAGCGGTACGAAAACAGGTGGGTTGGGTCCTTTCACAAAATGGCGGCTCCTCACTGTGGAATGCGGAACGCAACAAAATGGTGCCCGCCGCTGCGCGTGGCTGGGAGGGATTGCCTGTCCTGGCCCATCCCAAATCCAGGAGGGCCACTCAGCAGCATAGTGCTACTCTTCCCAAATGGCCCTTTCCCCGCCCTGCCATGCGGTGTATGCCCAGCGCCTCCAGCTGGTGGCCGGGAAGAACTTCAGGCTGCAGCCGTGGCACTGTGGAGCTGCACTAGAAGCACAAGCAGCATCTGCGCCTGATGCAGTGCTCGCGATCTCACTGCACAGGTGGTAGCAGGTGCTCCACAGCACATCACGCAGAAGCAAACGGGCCTGCAACTGTAAATTTGGGGGTGGAAGGGGTTTAGCGGTCAGTTTTTGGGAGAGGGTGTTTGCGCATTTCAAGACAAGGTGGACTGTTCCTGCTCTTTGCAGGGAATGTGAGAGAACAAGTGGCCTGTGCATCGTGACGGTGCTTGTGGGGTTTGAAGTTCTGGCGAACTGGTGGCTCGTGCATGCTTCTGTAAATGTGCCTTCTTTGCTCAATGATCCAAGTCAGCTACGAGTCCGCAAGTATGTCAGCAGGGATGTGTGAGGGGTAGCCTTGCCTTCCAGGCCTTAAAGCCACACATAATACAGAAGATGCAGGGCCAAACTTGCCCAAGCGTCCACAGCATCAAAGAGCGTGCAGCAACGTAACAAGAGGGCTCAAAGGCCCAGACTCTGCAGGGGCTCTTGCGATGGGACACTTGCTGAAAAGAAACTCCAAAGCTGCCAGAGCAGCAGGCTGTGGAGGACAGCTTGCTTGGCCCATGCACGGTGCCGTGCAGGCTCTTGTGCGTGCTCTCGGGGGGCTGCAGCTTCCCTCAGGACACATCGACCTGCTCTGCCGTGCTCTCTTCCATGGGCTGCGCTGCATTAAAAGTTTGTTTCTGGCGCCAGAACCAGCCCCTGCTCTTCCTCCTCCTCCTGCTCCTCCTCCTGTTCCTCCCCCTGCTCCCCCTCTTGCCCGGCCTGTCCCTCCAAACCCTTCCTCCCCCTCCTTACTCCCGCTCCGACTCTCACCTTAGCCTTTGCACAGCTGTTTCTCACACTTTTTCCTCCTCACTCCCCACTGCTGAGCGGCATGTTGCCCTTTTTGGCGGTCCTTTCCAAGCAACCTTTCTCCTAAGGCACCGCCTTCTTGGCTGCCAGGCTCTGCCCTCCCCTGCGGCAGTGCCGTTAGAACCGGCTGTGTCAGCAGGCATGGGGCTGACACCGGCTTCTTCTCAGAGGCCACCCGCAGCCCCCGCTGCCAGCACCTGGGCAAACACCCGGCACAGCTCTACAGAAACGTATATATTCCTACATGTGAGACCTTCCCGGTCTGGAAGCAGGCACCCAATCAGAGGGAGGAATGAGAAGATGACAGGGGTTTAAAAACAAAGCTGGCTAAGCCAATCAGGGAGCGGTACGAAAACAGGTGGGTTGGGTCCTTTCACAAAATGGCGGCTCCTCACTGTGGAATGCGGAACGCTACAAAATGGTGCCCGCCGCTGCGCGTGGCTGGGAGGGATTGCCTGTCCTGGCCCATCCCAAATCCAGGAGGGCCACTCAGCAGCATAGTGCTACTCTTCCCAAATGGCCCTTTCCCCGCCCTGCCATGCGGTGTATGCCCAGCGCCTCCAGCTGGTGGCCGGGAAGAACTTCAGGCTGCAGCCGTGGCACTGTGGAGCTGCACTAGAAGCACAAGCAGCATCTGCGCCTGATGCAGTGCTCGCGATCTCACTGCACAGGTGGTAGCAGGTGCTCCACAGCACATCACGCAGAAGCAAACGGGCCTGCAGCTGTAAATTTGGGGGTGGAAGGGGTTTAGCGGTCAGTTTTTGGGAGAGGGTGTTTGCGCATTTCAAGACAAGGTGGACTGTTCCTGCTCTTTGCAGGGAATGTGAGAGAACAAGTGGCCTGTGCATCGTGACGGTGCTTGTGGGGTTTGAAGTTCTGGCGAACTGGTGGCTCGTGCATGCTTCTGTAAATGTGCCTTCTTTGCTCAATGATCCAAGTCAGCTCCGAGTCCGCAAGTATGTCAGCAGGGATGTGTGAGGGGTAGCCTTGCCTTCCAGGCCTTAAAGGCACACATAATACTGAAGATGCAGGGCCAAACTTGCCCAAGCGTCCACAGCATCAAAGAGCGTGCAGCAACGTAACAAGAGGGCTCAAAGGCCCAGACTCTGCAGGGGCTCTTGCGATGGGACACTTGCTGAAAAGAAACTCCAAAGCTGCCAGAGCAGCAGGCTGTGGAGGACAGCTTGCTTGGCCCATGCACGGTGCCGTGCAGGCTCTTGTGCGTGCTCTCGGGGGGCTGCAGCTTCCCTCAGGACACATCGACCTGCTCTGCCGTGCTCTCTTCCATGGGCTGCGCTGCATTAAAAGTTTGTTTCTGGCGCCAGAACCAGCCCCTGCTCTTTCTCCTCCTCCTGCTCCTCCTCCTGTTCCTCCCCCTGCTCCCCCTCTTGCCCGGCCTGTCCCTCCAAACCCTTCCTCCCCCTCCTTACTCCCGCTCCGACTCTCACCTTAGCCTTTGCACAGCTGTTTCTCACACTTTTTCCTCCTCACTCCCCACTGCTGAGCGGCATGTTGCCCTTTTTGGCGGTCCTTTCCAAGCAACCTTTCTCCTAAGGCACCGCCTTCTTGGCTGCCAGGCTCTGCCCTCCCCTGCGGCAGTGCCGTTAGAACCGGCTGTGTCAGCAGGCATGGGGCTGACACCGGCTTCTTCTCAGAGGCCACCCGCAGCCCCCGCTGCCAGCACCTGGGCAAACACCCGGCACAGCTCTACAGAAACGTATATATTCCTACATGTGAGACCTTCCCGGTCTGGAAGCAGGCACCCAATCAGAGGGAGGAATGAGAAGATGACAGGGGTTTAAAAACAAAGCTGGCTAAGCCAATCAGGGAGCGGTACGAAAACAGGTGGGTTGGGTCCTTTCACAAAATGGCGGCTCCTCACTGTGGAATGCGGAACGCTACAAAATGGTGCCCGCCGCTGCGCGTGGCTGGGAGGGATTGCCTGTCCTGGCCCATCCCAAATCCAGGAGGGCCACTCAGCAGCATAGTGCTACTCTTCCCAAATGGCCCTTTCCCCGCCCTGCCATGCGGTGTATGCCCAGCGCCTCCAGCTGGTGGCCGGGAAGAACTTCAGGCTGCAGCCGTGGCACTGTGGAGCTGCACTAGAAGCACAAGCAGCATCTGCGCCTGATGCAGTGCTCGCGATCTCACTGCACAGGTGGTAGCAGGTGCTCCACAGCACATCACGCAGAAGCAAACGGGCCTGCAGCTGTAAATTTGGGGGGGGAAGGGGTTTAGCGGTCAGTTTTTGGGAGAGGGTGTTTGCGCATTTCAAGACAAGGTGGACTGTTCCTGCTCTTTGCAGGGAATGTGAGAGAACAAGTGGCCTGTGCATCGTGACGGTGCTTGTGGGGTTTGAAGTTCTGGCGAACTGGTGGCTCGTGCATGCTTCTGTAAATGTGCCTTCTTTGCTCAATGATCCAAGTTAGCAAGGAGTCCGCAAGTATGTCAGCAGGGATGTGTGAGGGGTAGCCTTGCCTTCCAGGCCTTAAAGCCACACATAATACTGAAGATGCAGGGCCAAACTTGCCCAAGCGTCCACAGCATCAAAGAGCGTGCAGCAACGTAACAAGAGGGCTCAAAGGCCCAGACTCTGCAGGGGCTCTTGCGATGGGACACTTGCTGAAAAGAAACTCCAAAGCTGCCAGAGCAGCAGGCTGTGGAGGACAGCTTGCTTGGCCCATGCACGGTGCCGTGCAGGCTCTTGTGCGTGCTCTCGGGGGGCTGCAGCTTCCCTCAGGACACATCGACCTGCTCTGCCGTGCTCTCTTCCATGGGCTGCGCTGCATTAAAAGTTTGTTTCTGGCGCCAGAACCAGCCCCTGCTCTTCCTCCTCCTCCTGCTCCTCCTCCTGTTCCTCCCCCTGCTCCCCCTCTTGCCCGGCCTGTCCCTCCAAACCCTTCCTCCCCCTCCTTACTCCCGCTTCGACTCTCACCTTAGCCTTTGCACAGCTGTTTCTCACACTTTTTCCTCCTCACTCCCCACTGCTGAGCGGCATGTTGCCCTTTTTGGCGGTCCTTTCCAAGCAACCTTTCTCCTAAGGCACCGCCTTCTTGGCTGCCAGGCTCTGCCCTCCCCTGCGGCAGTGCCGTTAGAACCGGCTGTGTCAGCAGGCATGGGGCTGACACCGGCTTCTTCTCAGAGGCCACCCGCAGCCCCCGCTGCCAGCACCTGGGCAAACACCCGGCACAGCTCTACAGAAACGTATATATTCCTACATGTGAGACCTTCCCGGTCTGGAAGCAGGCACCTAATCAGAGGGAGGAATGAGAAGATGACAGGGGTTTAAAAACAAAGCTGGCTAAGCCAATCAGGGAGCGGTACGAAACCAGGTGGGTTGGGTCCTTTCACAAAATGGCGGCTCCTCACTGTGGAATGCGGAACGCAACAAAATGGTGCCCGCCGCTGCGCGTGGCTGGGAGGGATTGCCTGTCCTGGCCCATCCCAAATCCAGGAGGGCCACTCAGCAGCATAGTGCTACTCTTCCCAAATGGCCCTTTCCCCGCCCTGCCATGTGGTGTATGCCCAGCGCCTCCAGCTGGTGGCCGGGAAGAACTTCAGGCTGCAGCCGTGGCACTGTGGAGCTGCACTAGAAGCACAAGCAGCATCTGCGCCTGATGCAGTGCTCGCGATCTCACTGCACAGGTGGTAGCAGGTGCTCCACAGCACATCACGCAGAAGCAAACGGGCCTGCAGCTGTAAATTTGGGGGGGGAAGGGGTTTAGCGGTCAGTTTTTGGGAGAGGGTGTTTGCGCATTTCAAGACAAGGTAGACTGTTCCTGCTCTTTGCAGGGAATGTGAGAGAACAAGTGGCCTGTGCATCGTGACGGTGCTTGTGGGGTTTGAAGTTCTGGCGAACTGGTGGCTCGTGCATGCTTCTGTAAATGTGCCTTCTTTGCTCAATGATCCAAGTCAGCTACGAGTCCGCAAGTATGTCAGCAGGGATGTGTGAGGGGTAGCCTTGCCTTCCAGGCCTTAAAGCCACACATAATACTGAAGATGCAGGGCCAAACTTGCCCAAGCGTCCACAGCATCAAAGAGCGTGCAGCAACGTAACAAGAGGGCTCAAAGGCCCAGACTCTGCAGGGGCTCTTGCGATGGGACACTTGCTGAAAAGAAACTCCAAAGCTGCCAGAGCAGCAGGCTGTGGAGGACAGCTTGCTTGGCCCATGCACGGTGCCGTGCAGGCTCTTGTGCGTGCTCTCGGGGGGCTGCAGCTTCCCTCAGGACACATCGACCTGCTCTGCCGTGCTCTCTTCCATGGGCTGCGCTGCATTAAAAGTTTGTTTCTGGCGCCAGAACCAGCCCCTGCTCTTCCTCCTCCTCCTGCTCCTCCTCCTGTTCCTCCCCCTGCTCCCCCTCTTGCCCGGCCTGTCCCTCCAAACCCTTCCTCCCCCTCCTTACTCCCGCTCCGACTCTCACCTTAGCCTTTGCACAGCTGTTTCTCACACTTTTTCCTCCTCACTCCCCACTGCTGAGCGGCATGTTGCCCTTTTTGGCGGTCCTTTCCAAGCAACCTTTCTCCTAAGGCACCGCCTTCTTGGCTGCCAGGCTCTGCCCTCCCCTGCGGCAGTGCCGTTAGAACCGGCTGTGTCACCAGGCATGGGGCTGACACCGGCTTCTTCTCAGAGGCCACCCGCAGCCCCCGCTGCCAGCACCTGGGCAAACACCCGGCACAGCTCTACAGAAACGTATATATTCCTACATGTGAGACCTTCCCGGTCTGGAAGCAGGCACCCAATCAGAGGGAGGAATGAGAAGATGACAGGGGTTTAAAAACAAAGCTGGCTAAGCCAATCAGGGAGCGGTACGAAAACAGGTGGGTTGGGTCCTTTCACAAAATGGCGGCTCCTCACTGTGGAATGCGGAACGCAACAAAATGGTGCCCGCCGCTGCGCGTGGCTGGGAGGGATTGCCTGTCCTGGCCCATCCCAAATCCAGGAGGGCCACTCAGCAGCATAGTGCTACTCTTCCCAAATGGCCCTTTCCCCGCCCTGCCATGCGGTGTATGCCCAGCGCCTCCAGCTGGTGGCCGGGAAGAACTTCAGGCTGCAGCCGTGGCACTGTGGAGCTGCACTAGAAGCACAAGCAGCATCTGCGCCTGATGCAGTGCTCGCGATCTCACTGCACAGGTGGTAGCAGGTGCTCCACAGCACATCACGCAGAAGCAAACGGGCCTGCAGCTGTAAATTTGGGGGTGGAAGGGGTTTAGCGGTCAGTTTTTGGGAGAGGGTGTTTGCGCATTTCAAGACAAGGTGGACTGTTCCTGCTCTTTGCAGGGAATGTGAGAGAACAAGTGGCCTGTGCATCGTGACGGTGCTTGTGGGGTTTGAAGTTCTGGCGAACTGGTGGCTCGTGCATGCTTCTGTAAATGTGCCTTCTTTGCTCAATGATCCAAGTCAGCTCCGAGTCCGCAAGTATGTCAGCAGGGATGTGTGAGGGGTAGCCTTGCCTTCCAGGCCTTAAAGCCACACATAATACTGAAGATGCAGGGCCAAACTTGCCCAAGCGTCCACAGCATCAAAGAGCGTGCAGCAACGTAACAAGAGGGCTCAAAGGCCCAGACTCTGCAGGGGCTCTTGCGATGGGACACTTGCTGAAAAGAAACTCCAAAGCTGCCAGAGCAGCAGGCTGTGGAGGACAGCTTGCTTGGCCCATGCACGGTGCCGTGCAGGCTCTTGTGCGTGCTCTCGGGGGGCTGCAGCTTCCCTCAGGACACATCGACCTGCTCTGCCGTGCTCTCTTCCATGGGCTGCGCTGCATTAAAAGTTTGTTTCTGGCGCCAGAACCAGCCCCTGCTCTTCCTCCTCCTCCTGCTCCTCCTCCTGT
Source organism: Anser cygnoides (assembly GCF_040182565.1). Classification (NCBI taxonomy): domain Eukaryota; kingdom Metazoa; phylum Chordata; class Aves; order Anseriformes; family Anatidae; genus Anser; species Anser cygnoides. The sequence continues at coordinate 83,412,678 of NC_089912.1, read as the reverse complement.
TCCTCCCCCTGCTCCCCCTCTTGCCCGGCCTGTCCCTCCAAACCCTTCCTCCCCCTCCTTACTCCCGCTTCGACTCTCACCTTAGCCTTTGCACAGCTGTTTCTCACACTTTTTCCTCCTCACTCCCCACTGCTGAGCGGCATGTTGCCCTTTTTGGCGGTCCTTTCCAAGCAACCTTTCTCCTAAGGCACCGCCTTCTTGGCTGCCAGGCTCTGCCCTCCCCTGCGGCAGTGCCGTTAGAACCGGCTGTGTCAGCAGGCATGGGGCTGACACCGGCTTCTTCTCAGAGGCCACCCGCAGCCCCCGCTGCCAGCACCTGGGCAAACACCCGGCACAGCTCTACAGAAACGTATATATTCCTACATGTGAGACCTTCCCGGTCTGGAAGCAGGCACCCAATCAGAGGGAGGAATGAGAAGATGACAGGGGTTTAAAAACAAAGCTGGCTAAGCCAATCAGGGAGCGGTACGAAAACAGGTGGGTTGGGTCCTTTCACAAAATGGCGGCTCCTCACTGTGGAATGCGGAACGCTACAAAATGGTGCCCGCCGCTGCGCGTGGCTGGGAGGGATTGCCTGTCCTGGCCCATCCCAAATCCAGGAGGGCCACTCAGCAGCATAGTGCTACTCTTCCCAAATGGCCCTTTCCCCGCCCTGCCATGCGGTGTATGCCCAGCGCCTCCAGCTGGTGGCCGGGAAGAACTTCAGGCTGCAGCCGTGGCACTGTGGAGCTGCACTAGAAGCACAAGCAGCATCTGCGCCTGATGCAGTGCTCGCGATCTCACTGCACAGGTGGTAGCAGGTGCTCCACAGCACATCACGCAGAAGCAAACGGGCCTGCAGCTGTAAATTTGGGGGTGGAAGGGGTTTAGCGGTCAGTTTTTGGGAGAGGGTGTTTGCGCATTTCAAGACAAGGTGGACTGTTCCTGCTCTTTGCAGGGAATGTGAGAGAACAAGTGGCCTGTGCATCGTGACGGTGCTTGTGGGGTTTGAAGTTCTGGCGAACTGGTGGCTCGTGCATGCTTCTGTAAATGTGCCTTCTTTGCTCAATGATCCAAGTCAGCTCCGAGTCCGCAAGTATGTCAGCAGGGATGTGTGAGGGGTAGCCTTGCCTTCCAGGCCTTAAAGCCACACATAATACTGAAGATGCAGGGCCAAACTTGCCCAAGCGTCCACAGCATCAAAGAGCGTGCAGCAACGTAACAAGAGGGCTCAAAGGCCCAGACTCTGCAGGGGCTCTTGCGATGGGACACTTGCTGAAAAGAAACTCCAAAGCTGCCAGAGCAGCAGGCTGTGGAGGACAGCTTGCTTGGCCCATGCACGGTGCCGTGCAGGCTCTTGTGCGTGCTCTCGGGGGGCTGCAGCTTCCCTCAGGACACATCGACCTGCTCTGCCATGCTCTCTTCCATGGGCTGCGCTGCATTAAAAGTTTGTTTCTGGCGCCAGAACCAGCCCCTGCTCTTCCTCCTCCTCCTGCTCCTCCTCCTGTTCCTCCCCCTGCTCCCCCTCTTGCCCGGCCTGTCCCTCCAAACCCTTCCTCCCCCTCCTTACTCCCGCTTCGACTCTCACCTTAGCCTTTGCACAGCTGTTTCTCACACTTTTTCCTCCTCACTCCCCACTGCTGAGCGGCATGTTGCCCTTTTTGGCGGTCCTTTCCAAGCAACCTTTCTCCTAAGGCACCGCCTTCTTGGCTGCCAGGCTCTGCCCTCCCCTGCGGCAGTGCCGTTAGAACCGGCTGTGTCAGCAGGCATGGGGCTGACACCGGCTTCTTCTCAGAGGCCACCCGCAGCCCCCGCTGCCAGCACCTGGGCAAACACCCGGCACAGCTCTACAGAAACGTATATATTCCTACATGTGAGACCTTCCCGGTCTGGAAGCAGGCACCCAATCAGAGGGAGGAATGAGAAGATGACAGGGGTTTAAAAACAAAGCTGGCTAAGCCAATCAGGGAGCGGTACGAAAACAGGTGGGTTGGGTCCTTTCACAAAATGGCGGCTCCTCACTGTGGAATGCGGAACGCAACAAAATGGTGCCCGCCGCTGCGCGTGGCTGGGAGGGATTGCCTGTCCTGGCCCATCCCAAATCCAGGAGGGCCACTCAGCAGCATAGTGCTACTCTTCCCAAATGGCCCTTTCCCCGCCCTGCCATGCGGTGTATGCCCAGCGCCTCCAGCTGGTGGCCGGGAAGAACTTCAGGCTGCAGCCGTGGCACTGTGGAGCTGCACTAGAAGCACAAGCAGCATCTGCGCCTGATGCAGTGCTCGCGATCTCACTGCACAGGTGGTAGCAGGTGCTCCACAGCACATCACGCAGAAGCAAACGGGCCTGCAGCTGTAAATTTGGGGGTGGAAGGGGTTTAGCGGTCAGTTTTTGGGAGAGGGTGTTTGCGCATTTCAAGACAAGGTGGACTGTTCCTGCTCTTTGCAGGGAATGTGAGAGAACAAGTGGCCTGTGCATCGTGACGGTGCTTGTGGGGTTTGAAGTTCTGGCGAACTGGTGGCTCGTGCATGCTTCTGTAAATGTGCCTTCTTTGCTCAATGATCCAAGTTAGCAAGGAGTCCGCAAGTATGTCAGCAGGGATGTGTGAGGGGTAGCCTTGCCTTCCAGGCCTTAAAGCCACACATAATACTGAAGATGCAGGGCCAAACTTGCCCAAGCGTCCACAGCATCAAAGAGCGTGCAGCAACGTAACAAGAGGGCTCAAAGGCCCAGACTCTGCAGGGGCTCTTGCGATGGGACACTTGCTGAAAAGAAACTCCAAAGCTGCCAGAGCAGCAGGCTGTGGAGGACAGCTTGCTTGGCCCATGCACGGTGCCGTGCAGGCTCTTGTGCGTGCTCTCGGGGGCCTGCAGCTTCCCTCAGGACACATCGACCTGCTCCGGCGTGCTCTCTTCCATGGGCTGCGCTGCATTAAAAGTTTGTTTCTGGCGCCAGAACCACCCCCTGCTCTTCCTTCTCCTCCTGCTCCTCCTCCTGTTCCTCCCCCTGCTCCCCCTCTTGCCCGGCCTGTCCCTCCAAACCCTTCCTCCCCCTCCTTACTCCCGCTCCGACTCTCACCTTAGCCTTTGCACAGCTGTTTCTCACACTTTTTCCTCCTCACTCCCCACTGCTGAGCGGCATGTTGCCCTTTTTGGGGGTCCTTTCCAAGCAACCTTTCTCCTAAGGCACCGCCTTCTTGGCTGCCAGGCTCTGCCCTCCCCTGCGGCAGTGCCGCTAGAAGCGGCTGTGTCACCATTCTTTTCTTATTGATAAACGTCATCAAGCACTCCACATATATTTCAGCAGGGATGCATGAGGGGCAGCCTTGCGTTTCCCATGCACGGTGCCCTGCAGGCTCTTTTGCGTGCTCTCTTTGGGCTGTCCTCAGAGGATAGGGTTGTAAAAACAAAGGTCGCTAAGCCAATCAGAGAGTTTTAAAAAACAGGTGCTTAAAGGTCCTTTCACAAAATTGCAGCTTTCACTAAATGCAGGATTTTGCACTTTTGTTTTTGCCCTCTTAAACTGCTGTAGTACTGATCGCTCATGGAACTTATGTCTATGGGCTGTCTTTTCTGAGTGCATTAAGTCATCACTGAAAGATGGTGGGACCTCCCTGACAAGTCTAGTGCTGAATTGGATGGCTATAAGCTCTTGAGAACAAATAGGCAACAAGGAGGGCTGTTGGCATGATTCTGCATCTTAGAGAGTGTTTCAACATTACAGAACTAGCCAGTGGGGATGAGAAGTTTGATTCCCTGTGGGTAAGAATCAGGGGGTATTCCAAAAAGTTAGACATCCTGGTCTTGCTCTGTTGTATTCTGCCAATGCAGGACGAAGAGACACGTGCCATTCTACAAGCAACTGGCAGAAGTCCTGCATTCACCAGCACCTGTTCCACTGGGGGACTTCTACTTCCTGGACATAGGCTTGAAATACAGTGCAGCCGAGAGGAACAGTACAGCCAGTCTGGAAGGCTTCTGCAGTGTGTGGAAGATAGCTTATTGACACAGCTAGCTATTGAACCTACCGAAGGGGAGGGGGTGGAGGGTGGTCCCCTCTAGACTTACTGTTCATGAGCAGAGAAGGACAGGTGGCAGATGTGCTGTCCTGTGCAGTGTGACCATGAAATGTTAGAGTTCTCTATCCTCGGTGAAGTCAGGAGGGGGGTCATTAAAACTGCTACCTTGGACTTTTTTGAGGGCAGACTTTGAACTGTTCAAGACACTGCTAGGCAGGGTCACTTGGGAGTGAGTCCTGCAGGACAGAGGGGTTCAGTAAGTCTGGACGCTTGTCGAGAAGGAAGTCTTAAATGTGTAGGAGCAGACTGTCCTCGCGTGCCATAAGATGAGCTGGCAGTAGAGAAGAGTGGCCTGGCTGAACAGGGAGCTTTTGCTGAGTCTCATGGAGAAAAAGGGAGTTTATGTCCAGTGGAAGAAGTGTCAGGCAACTCGGGGAGAGTACAAGGAAGTTGCTAGCATATGCAGGAAAACAATCAGAAAGGCTAAAGCCAGCCTGAGCTCAGCCTGGCCATTGTGGTAAAAGACAACAACAAAAAAAATGTTTTTACAAACATATTAAGAGTAAGAGGAGGGCGAAGGAGAATCTCCATCCTTTACTGGATGTGGTGGGGAACATGACTACTGGGGATAAGGAAGAGGCTGAGATTCTCAATGCCTTCTTTACATCTGCCTTTAATAGTCAGACCAGTTATCCTCAGGGTACTCAGCTTCCTGACCTGGAAATCTGGGATAGGGAGCAGAAGAAACCTCCCACGATTCAGGTGGAAAGAGTAAGAGACCTGCTACTCCACCTGGACTGTCACAAGTTCATGGGGTCAGATGGGATCCACCCGAGGGTGCTGAGGGACATGGCAGACGTGAACGTTAAGCTGCTTTCCATCATCTATCAGTGGTCATGGTCAACCAGAGAGGTCCCAGTTGAATGGAGACTTTCTAACGTGACGCCCAGCTATGAGAAGGACCGTAAGGAGGATCCAGGGAACTACAGGCCTGTCAGCTTGACCTCGGTGCTGGAAAATGTTAGGGAACATATCATCATGAGAGCAATCACCCAGGATGTGCAAGACTACCAGGGGATCAGGCCCAGCCAGCATGGGTTCATGAAAGGCAAGGCCTGCCTGACCAGCCTCATCTCCTTCTATGACCAGTAGCCCACTTGGCAGATGAGGGAAAGGCTGTTGTTGTAGCCTACCTAGATGTCAGCAAAGCCCTTGACATGGTCTACCACATTGTTCTCCTGGAGAAGCTGGCAGCCCATGGCTTGGACAGGTACACTCTTGGCTGGGTTAAAAATCGTCCAGCGGGCCGGGCCCAGGGTGAGGTAGTGAATGGAGTTAAATCCAGCTGGTGACCGGTCAGCAGTGGTGTTCCCTAGGGGTCGGTGTTGGGGCCCATCCTCTTTAACGTCTTTATTGATGATTTAGATGAGGGAATTGAGTGCACGCTTAGTAAGTTTGCAGATGCCACCAAGTTGGGGGTAAGTGTCGATCTGCTGGAGGGTATGAAGGCCCTGCAGAGGGACCCGGACAGGTTGGATTGATGGGCAGAGGCCAATGGGATGAGGTTCAACATGGCTAAATGCCAGATCCTGTGCTTTGGTCACAACACCCCATGCGATGCTGCAGGCTTGGGGCAGAGTGGCTGGAGAGCTGTGCAGGGGAGAAGAATGTGGGGGTGTTTGTCAATGCTATCCTGAACTTGAGCCAGCAGTGTGTCTAGGTGGCCAAGAAGGCCAACGGCATCCTGGCTTGTATTAGGAATAGTGTAACCAGAAGGACGAGGGAGGTAATCATCCCCCTGTACTCAGTTCTGGTGAGGCCGCACCTCGAGCACTGCATTCAGTTTGGGGCCCCTCAGTACGAGAAAGACATTGAGGCCCAGGAGCATATCCAGAGAAAGACTACCAAGTTGGTGAAGGGTCCGGAACACAAGTCTTATGAGGAGTGGCTGAGGAAAATGGGGTTGTTTAGTCTGGAGAAGAGGAGGCTCAGGGGAGCCCTTATTGCTCTCTACAACTACCTGAAAGGAACTTGTGGTGAACTGGGGGTCGGCGTCTTCTCACAAATGACTAGACACGGGACAAGAGGGCATGGCCTCAAGTTTTGCATAGGGAGGTTCAGTTTGGAAATTAGGAGAAGCTTCTTCTCAGAAAGAGTGGTTAGGTATTGGAATGGGTTGCCCAGAGAAGTGGTGGAGTCACTGTCCCTGGGGGTGTTTAAGCAAAGGTTCATTGCAGAGCTTAGGGACACGGTTTAGTGACTAATATTGGTGGTAAGGGGACATTTGGACTAGAGGATCCTGGAGGTCTTTTCCAACCTTAAGGATTCAACGATTCTCACTCAGGTCCATGTCCCCAAGTAGTTCAGCAGGGATGTATGAGAGGTGAGCCTTGCCTTCAAAGGCTTAAAGCCTCACATAATACTGAAGATGCTGGGCCAAACTTGTCCAAGCATCCACAGCATCAAAGAGCGTGCAGCAACCTCGACAACAAGGCTCAAAGGCTGTGGTGGTTTTACTCAGGTGGGCAGCCGAATTCCACCATGGCCCCTCTCTCACTCCCCCCTCCTCAAAGAGGAAGGGGGAGAAAATACAACACAAAGAGCTCGAGGTTTGAGATCAGAATGATTTAACTAAAGGGAAAGGGAATGGGAAAAAAAAAAAAAAAGAAACGAAAAAAAAATTATTCTTTACTTCCCATCAACGAGCGATGTTCAGCTACATCGTGGGAAGCAGGGCTTCAAAACGCGTTAACAGTTGTTCGGGAGGACAGTCCCCTCCCACACAGGAGCCCTCCTTCTATTGCGGAGTGTGACATCATGTGTTATGGAATACCCCTTTGGTTGATTTAGGTCAGCTGCCTGGCGATGTCCCCTCTCCGTCACTTGCCCACCCCCAGCCTGCTGGCTCCTGGGGGCTTGGAGGGAGTCCTGATGCTGTGCCAGTACTACGCAGCAATAGACACAACACTGGAGTGATAACAGTGCTGTTCCAGCTAGGAGTGCAGAGCAAAGAACTGTGTGGGTTGATGAAGGGAAAGGTGACTCTGTCCCAGACAGACCCAGCACAGACTCTGAAGGAGCTTTTCCGATGGGATACTTACTAAAAACAAATTGTAAAGCTGCCAGAGCAGCAGGCTGTGGAGGACGGCTTACGTTGCCTATACTCGGTACCCGGTCCTGGCCCATCCCAAATCTAGGATGGCCACTCAGCAGCATAGTCCTGCCCTTCACAAACGGCCCTTTTGGGGCGCTGTGGAGCTGCGCTAGCAGAAGAAGCAGCATCTGCGCCTGCTGAAGTGCTTGCGATCTGACCGGCCTAGTTGTAGCAGGTGCTCCACAGCACATCACGCAGAAGCAAACGGGCCTGCAGCTGTAAATTTGGGGGTGGAAGGGGTTTAGCTGCCAGTTTTGGGGAGGAGGTGTTTGCGAATTTCAAAGCAACAAGGTGGACTGTTCCTGTTCTTCGCAAGAAACGTGAGAGAAAAGTGGCCTATACATCCTGACTGTGCTTATCGGGTTTGAAGTTCTGGGGCACTGACGGCTCGTGCATGCTTCTTTAAATGTGCCTTCTTTGCTCAATGATACAAGTCAGCTATGAGTCCGCACATATGTCATCAGGGATGGGTGAGGGGTAGCCTTGCCTTCCAGGCCTTAAAGCCACACATAATACTGAAGATGCAGGGCCAAACTTGCCCAAGCGTCCACAGCATCAAAGAGCATGCAGCAGACTAACAACAGGGCTCAAAGGCCCAGACTCAGCAGGGGCTCTTCTGATGGAACACTTGCTAAAAAGAGACAACAAAGCTGCCAGAGCAGCAGGCTGTGGAGGATGGCTTGCTTGGCCCATGCACGGTGCCATGCAAGCTGTTGTGCGTGCTCTCGGGGGGCTGCAGCTTCCCTCAGGACACACTGACCTGCTCCGGTGTGCTCTCTTCCATGGGCTGCGCTGCATTAAAAGTTTGTTTCTGGCGCCAGAACCAGCCCCTGCTCTTCCTCCTCCTCCTGCTCCTCCTCCTGTTCCTTCCCCTGCTCCACTCTTGCTTGTCCTGCCCCTCCAAACCCTTCCTCCCCCTCCTTACTCCCACTCCGACTCTCACCTTAGCCTTTGCACAGCTGTTTCTCACACTTTTTCCTCCTCACTCCCCACTGCTGAGCAGCATGTTGCCCTTTTTGGTGGTCCTTTCCAAGCAACCTTTCTCCTAAGGCACTGCCTTCTTGGCTGCCAGGCTCTGCCCTCCCCTGCGGCAGTGCCACTAGAACCGGCTGTGTCACCATTCTTTTCTTATTGATAAACGTCAGCTAGCACTCCGCACGTATGTCAGCAGGAATGCCTTGCGTTGCCCATGCACGGTGCCCTGCAGGCTCTTTTGCGTGCTCTCTTTGGGCTGTCCTCAGAGGATAGGGTTGTAAAAACAAAGGTCGCTAAGCCAATCAGAGAGTTTTAAAAAACAGGTGCTTAAAGGTCCTTTCACAAAATTGCAGCTTTCACTAAATGCAGGATTTTGCACTTTTGTTTTTGCCCTCTTAAACTGCTGTAGTACTGATCGCTCATGGAACTTATGTCTATGGGCTGTCTTTTCTGAGTGCATTAAGTCATCACTGAAAGATGGTGGGACCTCCCTGACAAGTCTAGTGCTGAATTGGATGGCTATAAGCTCTTGAGAACAAATAGGCAACAAGGAGGGCTGTTGGCATGATTCTGCATCTTAGAGAGTGTTTCAACATTACAGAACTAGCCAGTGGGGATGAGAAGTTTGATTCCCTGTGGGTAAGAATCAGGGGGTATTCCAAAAAGTTAGACATCCTGGTCTTGCTCTGTTGTATTCTGCCAATGCAGGACGAAGAGACACGTGCCATTCTACAAGCAACTGGCAGAAGTCCTGCATTCACCAGCACCTGTTCCACTGGGGGACTTCTACTTCCTGGACATAGGCTTGAAATACAGTGCAGCCGAGAGGAACAGTACAGCCAGTCTGGAAGGCTTCTGCAGTGTGTGGAAGATAGCTTATTGACACAGCTAGCTATTGAACCTACCGAAGGGGAGGGGGTGGAGGGTGGTCCCCTCTAGACTTACTGTTCATGAGCAGAGAAGGACAGGTGGCAGATGTGCTGTCCTGTGCAGTGTGACCATGAAATGTTAGAGTTCTCTATCCTCGGTGAAGTCAGGAGGGGGGTCATTAAAACTGCTACCTTGGACTTTTTTGAGGGCAGACTTTGAACTGTTCAAGACACTGCTAGGCAGGGTCACTTGGGAGTGAGTCCTGCAGGACAGAGGGGTTCAGTAAGTCTGGACGCTTGTCGAGAAGGAAGTCTTAAATGTGTAGGAGCAGACTGTCCTCGCGTGCCATAAGATGAGCTGGCAGTAGAGAAGAGTGGCCTGGCTGAACAGGGAGCTTTTGCTGAGTCTCATGGAGAAAAAGGGAGTTTATGTCCAGTGGAAGAAGTGTCAGGCAACTCGGGGAGAGTACAAGGAAGTTGCTAGCATATGCAGGAAAACAATCAGAAAGGCTAAAGCCAGCCTGAGCTCAGCCTGGCCATTGTGGTAAAAGACAACAACAAAAAAAATGTTTTTACAAACATATTAAGAGTAAGAGGAGGGCGAAGGAGAATCTCCATCCTTTACTGGATGTGGTGGGGAACATGACTACTGGGGATAAGGAAGAGGCTGAGATTCTCAATGCCTTCTTTACATCTGCCTTTAATAGTCAGACCAGTTATCCTCAGGGTACTCAGCTTCCTGACCTGGAAATCTGGGATAGGGAGCAGAAGAAACCTCCCACGATTCAGGTGGAAAGAGTAAGAGACCTGCTACTCCACCTGGACTGTCACAAGTTCATGGGGTCAGATGGGATCCACCCGAGGGTGCTGAGGGACATGGCAGACGTGAACGTTAAGCTGCTTTCCATCATCTATCAGTGGTCATGGTCAACCAGAGAGGTCCCAGTTGAATGGAGACTTTCTAACGTGACGCCCAGCTATGAGAAGGACCGTAAGGAGGATCCAGGGAACTACAGGCCTGTCAGCTTGACCTCGGTGCTGGAAAATGTTAGGGAACATATCATCATGAGAGCAATCACCCAGGATGTGCAAGACTACCAGGGGATCAGGCCCAGCCAGCATGGGTTCATGAAAGGCAAGGCCTGCCTGACCAGCCTCATCTCCTTCTATGACCAGTAGCCCACTTGGCAGATGAGGGAAAGGCTGTTGTTGTAGCCTACCTAGATGTCAGCAAAGCCCTTGACATGGTCTACCACATTGTTCTCCTGGAGAAGCTGGCAGCCCATGGCTTGGACAGGTACACTCTTGGCTGGGTTAAAAATCGTCCAGCGGGCCGGGCCCAGGGTGAGGTAGTGAATGGAGTTAAATCCAGCTGGTGACCGGTCAGCAGTGGTGTTCCCTAGGGGTCGGTGTTGGGGCCCATCCTCTTTAACGTCTTTATTGATGATTTAGATGAGGGAATTGAGTGCACGCTTAGTAAGTTTGCAGATGCCACCAAGTTGGGGGTAAGTGTCGATCTGCTGGAGGGTATGAAGGCCCTGCAGAGGGACCCGGACAGGTTGGATTGATGGGCAGAGGCCAATGGGATGAGGTTCAACATGGCTAAATGCCAGATCCTGTGCTTTGGTCACAACACCCCATGCGATGCTGCAGGCTTGGGGCAGAGTGGCTGGAGAGCTGTGCAGGGGAGAAGAATGTGGGGGTGTTTGTCAATGCTATCCTGAACTTGAGCCAGCAGTGTGTCTAGGTGGCCAAGAAGGCCAACGGCATCCTGGCTTGTATTAGGAATAGTGTAACCAGAAGGACGAGGGAGGTAATCATCCCCCTGTACTCAGTTCTGGTGAGGCCGCACCTCGAGCACTGCATTCAGTTTGGGGCCCCTCAGTACGAGAAAGACATTGAGGCCCAGGAGCATATCCAGAGAAAGACTACCAAGTTGGTGAAGGGTCCGGAACACAAGTCTTATGAGGAGTGGCTGAGGAAAATGGGGTTGTTTAGTCTGGAGAAGAGGAGGCTCAGGGGAGCCCTTATTGCTCTCTACAACTACCTGAAAGGAACTTGTGGTGAACTGGGGGTCGGCGTCTTCTCACAAATGACTAGACACGGGACAAGAGGGCATGGCCTCAAGTTTTGCATAGGGAGGTTCAGTTTGGAAATTAGGAGAAGCTTCTTCTCAGAAAGAGTGGTTAGGTATTGGAATGGGTTGCCCAGAGAAGTGGTGGAGTCACTGTCCCTGGGGGTGTTTAAGCAAAGGTTCATTGCAGAGCTTAGGGACACGGTTTAGTGACTAATATTGGTGGTAAGGGGACATTTGGACTAGAGGATCCTGGAGGTCTTTTCCAACCTTAAGGATTCAACGATTCTCACTCAGGTCCATGTCCCCAAGTAGTTCAGCAGGGATGTATGAGAGGTGAGCCTTGCCTTCAAAGGCCTAAAGCCTCACATAATACTGAAGATGCAGGGCCAAACTTGTCCAAGCATCCACAGAATCAAAGAGCGTGCAGCAACGTAACAACAGGGCTCAAAGGCCCAGACTCTGCAGGGGCTTTTCTGATTGGACACTTCCTGAAAAGAAACTCCAAAGCTGCCAGAGCAGCAGGCTGTGCAGGATGGCTTGCTTTACCCATGCACGGTGCCCTGCAGGCTCTTGTGCGTGCTCTTGGGGGCCTGCAGCTTCCCTCAGGACACATCGACCTGCTCCGGCGTGCTCTCTTCCATGGGCTGCACTGCATTAAAAATTTGTTTCTGGCGCCAGAACCACCCCCTGCTCTTCCTCCTCCTCCTGCTCCTCCTCCTGTTCCTTCCCCTGCTCCCCCTCTTGCCCGGCCTGTCCCTCCAAACCCTTCCTCCCCCTCTTTACTCCCACTCCAACTCTCACCTTAGCCTTTGCACAGCTGTTTCTCGCACTTTTCTCCTCACTCCCCACTGCTGAGCAGCATGTTGCCTTTTGTGGCGGTCCTTTCCAAGCAACCTTTCTCCTAAGGCACCGCCTTCTTGGCTGCCAGGCTCTGCCCCGCCCTGCGGCAGTGCCGCTACAACCGGCTGTGTCACCAGGCATGGGGCTGACACCGGCTTCTTCTCAGAGGCCACCAGCAGCCCCCGCTGCCAGCACCTGGGCATACACCCGGCACAGTTCTACACAAATGTATATATTCCTACATGTGAGACCATCCCGGTCTGGAAGCAGGCACCCAATCAGAGGGAGGAATGAGGAGATGACAGGGGTTTGAAAACAAAGCTGGCTAAGCCAATCAGGGAGCGGTACGAAACCAGGTGGGTTGGGTCCTTTCACAAAATGGCGGCTCCTCACTGTGGAATGCGGAATGCAACAAAATGGTGCCCGCCACTGCGGGTGGCTGGGAGGGATTGCCTGTCCTGGCCCATCCCACCTGCAGGAGGGCCAATCAGCAGCTTAGTCCTGCCCTTCCCAAATGGCCCTTTCCCCGCCCTGCCATGTGGTGTATGCCCAGCGCCTCCAGCTGGTGGCCGGGAAGAGCTTCAGGCTGCAGCCGTGGCGCTGTGGAGCTGTGCTAGGAGCAGAAGCAGCATCTGTGCCTGCTGCAGTGCTCGCGATCTGTCCGGCCAAGTGGTAGCAGGTGCTCCACAGCACATCACGCAGAAGCAAACGGGCCTGCAACTGTAAATGTGGGGAGTGGAAGGGGTATAGATGTCGGTTTTAGCGAGGGGGTATGTGCGCATATCAAGACAACAAGGTGGACTGTTCCTGCTCTTTGCAGGGAATGTGAGAGAACAAGTGGCCTGTGCATCGTGACAGTACTTAAGGGGTATGAAGGTCTGGGGCACTGATGGCTCGTGCATGCTTCTTTAAATATGCCTTCTTTTCTCAGTGATACAAGTCAGCTACGAGTCCACAGGTATGTCAGCAGAGATGCCTGAGGGGTAGCCTTGCCTTCCGTGCCTTAAAGCCACACATAATACTGAAGATGCCAGGCGAAACTTGACCGAGCGTCCACAACATCAAAGAGTGTGCAGCAACCTAACAAGAGGGCTCAAAGGCCCAGACTCTGCAGGGGCTCTTGCGATAGGAAACTTGCTAAAAAGAGACTCCAAAGCTGCCAGAGCAGCAGGCTGTGCAGGATGGCTTGCTTTACCCATGCACGGTGCCCTGCAGGCTCTTGTGCGTGCTCTCGGGGGCCTGCAGCTTCCCTCAGGACACATCGACCTGCTCCGGCGTGCTCTCTTCCATGGGCTGCGCTGCATTAAAAGTTTGTTTCTGGCGCCAGAACCACCCCCTGCTCTTCCTCCTCCTCCTGCTCCTCCTCCTGTTCCTCCCCCTGCTCCCCCTCTTGCCCGGCCTGCCCCTCCAAACCCTTCCTCACCCTCTTTACTCCCGCTCCAACTCTCACCTTAGCCTTTGCACAGCTGTTTCTCACACTTTTCTCCTCACTCCCCACTGCTGAGCAGCATGTTGCCTTTTGTGGCGGTCCTTTCCAAGCAACCTAAGGCACCGCCTTCTTGGCTGCCAGGCACTGCCCCGCCCTGCGGCAGTGCCGCTACAACCGGCTGTGTCAGCATGCATGGGGCCGATACCGGCTTCTTCTCAGAGGCCACCAGCAGCCCCCGCTGACAGCACCTGGGCATAGACCTGGCACAGCTCTAGAGAAACGTATATATTCCTACATGTGAGACTGTCCCGGTCTGGAAGCAGGCACCCAGTCAGAGGGAGGAATGAGGAGATGACTGGGGTTTGAAAACAAAGCTGGCTAAGCCAATCAGGGAGCAGTACGAAAACAGGTGGGTTGGGTCCTTTCACAAAATGGCGGCTCCTCACTGTGGAATGCGGAATGAAACTGTTGTGGTTTAACCCGGCTGGCAGCTAAACACCACACAGCCGTTCGCTCACCCTCCCCCCTCCCTCTCTGGGATGGAGGAGAGAAACGGGAAAGTGAAGCCGGTGAGTTGAGATAAAGACAGTTTATTAAGACAGGAATATAAGGAATATAATAATAACAATAATAATAATAATAGTGATAATGATAATAGTATTAACAATAATAATGTGTAAGAAAACAAGTGATGCACAATGCAATTGCTCACCACCCGCTGACCCATTCCCAGCCTATTCCCGAGCAGCCGGCCCCCCCACCCCGGCCAGCCACCCCTATATATTGTTTAGCATGACGTCAGATGGTATGGAATACCCCTTTGGCCAGTTTGGGTCAGCTGTCCTGGGTCTGTCCCCTCCCAGCTCCTGCTGCACCCCCAGCCTGCTCGCTGGCAGGACAGAGCAAGAAGCCGAAAAGTCCTTGGCCTGGTGTAAACACTGCTCTGCAACAATTAAAACATCAGCATGTTATCAGCGCTCTTCTCATCTTAATCCAAAACATAGCACCCTACCAGCTACTGTGAGCTACTTAACTCTGTCCTAACTGGAACCAGGACAGAAACAAAATGGTGCCCGCCACTGTGGGTGGCTGGGAGGGATTGCCTGTCCTGGCCCATCCCACCTGCAGGAGGGCCAATCAGCAGCTTAGTCCTGCCCTTCCCAAATGGCCCTTTCCCCGCCCTGCCATGCGGTGTATGCCCAGCGCCTCCAGCTGGTGGCCGGGAAGAGCTTCAGGCTGCAGCCGTGGAGCTGTGTGTTAGCGTAACAACCACATAACCACCAAGTGATTATATGAAGGTGCTTTATTCAGCGCCGGAAGCCAGTGTAGGTGCCCAGATCTGACTTCATGTCCCGTTACTTCCCAGCCATTTTATATACATTCAACATTACATAAGACATACATATTCATTACAGGTTGCAACATCAGCCTCGCATTCCATTCTAATTAGCTCTCCTCTCATTTGCACATGCGTGGTGCTCTCTGGTGGTCGTCCAGGTTGTCGTCCAGATGAAGTAAGGAGTCTTCCTCTCTGCTAAACTTTTCACCTTTCTCACTCGACGCATGCTCTCTCCGCTCCTTGGTTCTGGTTCAACTCATTTCAGCATTTTCAGGTTCTTATCAAAGGTCAGGTTCTACCTGTTCCCTCCCAAGGCTCCCCTTCAAAGATTCATTTGACTGTTCAGTATACTCCCTAAATTTCCCAGTATACATAGATTAATTGATAATGTAAGTACATTTGGCAATGCTTGATTATACTTTATGACCCACCACCTAAGAGACATTAATCAAACATCCATTCGATTCTCCCTAGCACTAACATTTCCCCCCTTTGAAATTACTTCGCTCATACCGAGAGCAAGTATTTTCTTTACTATTAGGTTGAATCAGGTTAGTAGATGTTAGTAAGTATAACTTGATATAGAGATTATTAAGTATAATTTTAATGCATCTTCGTTAGTCTACTATCTTATTGATTCCTCCATGCCTGCTTGTTAACGCTAGTACTATAGGATGGGGGTGGAGTAAGTGGGATAGGGTGTTCTGGGTCTTTCCCAGTAACCTACTAACCTCCTTAACCACATCGGCAATGAAATGTGGTCCCCTGTCTGAAGAAATACCCAATGGTACACCAAATCTAGGGATTATTTCCTGTAGTAACCATTTTACCGTTTCCTTTGCTTGGTTGGTGCGACAGGGAAGGGCCTCCGGCCATCCTGAAAAAGTATCAACCCCTACCAATAGCTATTTATAACCTCTTGCTTTAGGCAGTTCCACAAAGTCTATTTGCCAGTAATCTCCAGGCTCTATCCCAGCTCTAGTTCTTACCATCTCAGCATGTTTCCTTGCTACCGGATTATTCTTTAAGCAAAGCTCACATTTTGACATTACTGACTTTGCCGTTGTTAACATGTGTACCGAGATGACACCTCGTTTCAAATAGGTCACCATTGCTCCTGCACTCCAGTGACATTCATTATGTTTTATTTGTAAGATTTCTCGCATTACTATAGGAGGCACTATGAGTTGTCCTGTCGTAGTCACATACCATCCATCAGGATTCTTCTGGGCCTTCATCAAATTTGCAAGTCTCTCATCTTCTGCTGAATACTTTGGGTCTTTAGGTAATTTAAAACAAGAGAGGCCTACCTTTGATGGAATTAGAGCCATTATTTTCCATACTTCATGCGCAACCTTCCAGGCCGTCAAATCTGCCAGTCTGTTACCTTCTGCAATCTTTGACACCCCTCCTTGATGGGCTTTACAATGCATTATGGCCACCTGTTGGGGTTTCTGTACAGCTGTTATTAATTTCAATATTTCTTCCTGGTATTTTATATTAGTCCCTTGTGAGGATAGCATTCCCCTTTCTTTCCATAATGCCCCATGTACATGAACTACCCCGAATGCATATTTTGAATCTGTCCAAATATTCACGTTCTTACCCTCGCTTAGTTCCAGGGCTCGTGTCAGGGCAATTATTTCTGCTCGTTGGGCTGAAGTTCCCGGAGGTAGGGAATTTGCCTCAATCACTACCTTTGATGTAGTTACCGCGTATCCTGTGTAACGAGTCCCATTTTCCACAAAGCTGCTTCCATCTGTGAAAAGTTCCCAATCCGGTCTCCCCATAGGCTGATCCTTTAAGTCTCTTCTGCTGGCATAGGTATGTTCGATGATTTCCACACAATCATGACTGAGGTCTCCTTCCTCCGTAGTTGTTCCTAGAAACACTGCTGGGTTCAATAGGTTAGTAGTTTTTAGAATTACATCATCTTGCTCAGTTAGTATAGCTTGATATTTCATCATTCGGCTGGGCGATAGCCAATGGCCCCCCTTTTGCTCCAATACCGTAGTCACCATATGTGGCACGAACACCTCAATTCGTTTCCCTAATGTGAGCTTCCTGGCTTCCTGTATTAAAAGGACTGTGGCTGCCACGGCCCTTAAACACGAGGGCCATCCAGCGCTTACCGCATCCAATTGTTTAGAAAAACACCCCACAGGTCTTTTCCAGCTCCCAAGTCACTGGGTCAGTACTCCTAATGCCAATCGTTGTCTCTCATGCACAAACAGCTGGAAGTCCTTTGATAAGTCCGGCAAGCCCAAGGCAGGCGCCTTTATCAGGGCTTCCTTTAATTTCTTAAAGGCCTCTTGTTGTGGCTTTCCCCAGGTAAATGTACAGGCCTTTTGGGTTTCATAGAGGGGCTTTGCTATGAGTCCATAGTCCATTACCCACGGTCTGCACCACCCGGCCATACCTAGGAAAGCCCGTAGTTCATGCAAATTTTGCGGCTCGGGGATTTCACAAATAGCTTGTATTCGGTTAACTCCCAATTTTCTTTGTCCTTGAGAAATTTCACATCCCAAATAAATTACTGTTGTGCACGCGATTTGTGCCTTTTGTTTAGAAACCTTGTACCCATTTAGTCCCAATTGATTCAAAATATCAATAATTACCTGAATACATTCTGACTCTCCTTCGGTAGCTATTAATATATCGTCCACATATTGTAACAGCAGGTATCGATCCTTTGGTACCTGAATCTGTCCTTGGTTAATCCAATCTTCTATTTCTTTAGCTAGTTGACCGCCAAAGAGGGTCGGGTTATTCTTGAATCCTTGAGGCAATCTTGTCCAGGTCAGTTGCATCTTTCGTCCGTTCCGTGGATTTTCCCATTCAAAAGCAAAGAGTTTTCTACTATCCTTGTCAATGGGTATGCAGAAGAAGGCATCTTTTAAATCAGTTACCGTAAACCACTTATATTTCTCTTTTACAGATGTTAACAATGTATAAGGATTAGTCACCACTGGGTGAATATCTTTTGTTATTTCGTTTATTGCCCTAAGGTCCTGCACTAGCCTGTATTCCCCATTAGGTTTCTTTACTGGGAAAACTGGGGTATTATATTCGGATTTGCATTCCTCCAGAATGTGGTAGCTAAGAAATTTATCTATAATCTTTACTATTCCTAGCCTAGCTTCTAGCTTCAATGGGTACTGTTTAATCCGTACCGATCAGGCCCCTTCCTTAAGTTCAATTTTTACTGGCTGGGCTACTTTTGATTTTCCGGGCACGTCTATTTCCCAAATCGTAGGTATTACTGCATTTTCTACCTCCTTTGGTATATGAGGAACAGCCTTCTCTTTAATCATTAATATTTGTCCCACTTTTGATTCCGGGATTCTCATAATCAATTCTCCATCTTCAAACATTATGGTAGCGTTTAGTTTAGTTAACAAATCCCGTCCCAAAAGAGGAATAGGGCATTCTGGTACATATAAAAACTCATGTGTAATTTCTTTACCTCCAAACCGTAAATCAAGGGGTTGTAAGAACGGCCGTATTTCCTCCTTCCTGGTGGCACCTACAATAGTAGTTTTCCTTTCCCCTATCTTACCACTTAATCTATTGAGTACTGAATATGTGGCCCCTGTATCAATTAAAGATTTTACTTCTTTATTTCCTATTTGAATTTTTACTAAGGGCTCTTTAGTTTCTGCTACCGGATCTCCTAGTCAGCTACTATATTCCCCCAGAACCATCACCTTAGCTGCTTCTTGGTTTCGGAACGAATTTCCCCCACCAACGATCAGCTGTCCAGGGAGAGGGCACTCATTTTTCCAATGACCCTCCCCCTAACAATGGGCACATTCGTTAAGACCCAGCCGGTTTCCCCCTGAGCTCGGGTAGCCTCTCCCTGTTCCTCTACCTTGACCATTAATATTTCCTCTTCCCCTGACCCTTAATCCTGCATGTTCTCTCCCTTGAATTACTGCTAATAAGTTCTGTTGTTGCCTTTTTGTTGTTTCCTTTTCTCTGTTATTATACACTTTCCAGGCTATTCCCAACAGCCTATCCAAATTTCTCAAATCTGCACCTTCCAACTTTTGCAATTTCTTCCTAATATCCTCTTGGGCTTGTCCCAGGAAAATGAGTGCTAATTGAGCTTTAGCTTGCTCAGTCTCTACGTCTAAATCTGTATATTTCTTAGCAGTTTCTTTCAATCTCTCTAAAAAGGCGGAAGGTGATTCCGCTTTTTCTTGCCTGACATTATACAATTTTGACCAATTTATGGTCCAGGGCACAGCATTCTGTACCCCGACTTGTACCCAATCTTGATATCTCTTCAGCCTCCTTATTCCATCCCCTGTGTTATAATCCCATTGGGGATCCTCAGTGGGGAAGTTTTGATCTAGATTTCCAAGCACTAATCCATTTCGTATATCTTCTCGGGCTCTCTCTCTGGCTGCCCGCAATACCATGTCTTTTTCTGTCGAGTCCATCAAAGTATCCAGGATCACCTGGAGATCATCCCAATCGGGATTTTGGGTTTTAATTACCATTTTCATTAGCCTGGCTACTTTATCTGGGTTTTCCCTGTAGGTGCGGGCTGCTTCTTTCCATATCATTAAGTCCCCAGCTGAAAAAGGCACCTTAACATATACTGGTCCTTCTGTCCCCATTCCTTGCCTGAGGGGAGCGATTATTTTCCCTCTCTGTTCATTTATAGTTTCTCCTGCCCTTCGCTGTTGCCGAGTCCTATGTGACACAGGGGAGACTAAAGTCGGGGGTTCTCTATCACTACTGCTATCTTCATTTTCTCTTTTCCTTCCCTGTCCTGGCTCTTCTGGCGGAGCCGACGGTGCAACTTCCAAATCAATATTTCCATTATTCATTTCCCCATAATACTTATTATTCTCTATTGCCTGATGCTGTATACAGCGTCCCTCCTTAGTACATGCACAACAACGTTCCTCAGTTGAAACTTCAAGCACCATTATTCCACAAGCATGCTGCCATTCAGGCTTTCGGCGCAAATAAAAGAATAATTCCACATACGGCAGTTCATCATATTTTCCTTCCCGCTTGCAAAATAGCATTAATTGTAAAATTGTATTATATTGCAATGTTCCATTCTCAGGCCAAGTTTATTGGTCCTCTAGTTTATACTGTGGCCACCAAATATTACAATAATCAATCAGCTTTCCTTTCCGCATTTCTTGACCAAAACCTCCCTCTTTCCAATGTGCTAGCAAACACCCCAGTGGGGATGTTCGCGGGATAGGTACATCTTTTCCCAGAATTCCTTTAATCTTTTTCATTTTGAGCTTATGATACAAACCCAGAAGCTGCTGGAGCAGCAGCACACTCCCCCAGAAGCTGCTGGAGCAGCAGCACGCTCTCCCAGAAGCTGCCGGAGCAGCAGCGTGCTTACCACATACCAATAATACCAGGTGCTGACCCTTCAGCACAAACCAATACAATTACCAATACCAAACCACCAATGCCGAACCTGCAGAGCTTTCGCTCTGTCTAACGGACGACGCCTAGGCTTACCCCGGGAGCTCCCTGCCCAACCGAGCATGGCTTTCGCCGCGTCTGACCGGCAGGCTTTCCCAACCAAATCGGTACCGAATACCCAAAGTCGAAAGCACCTTTGCTTACCACTCCAGTGGTACATCGTGAGCAGCGGAGGTCGGTCGCGGTCGACTGCTCCCCGAGAATCCCTCGGTGCCGGCTGGAGCGAAATCGAGACACGATCCGCCTCAGCAGTGGCCACGCCGTCCCACCTGGGTCACCAAAATGTTAGCGTAACAACCACATAACCACCAAGCGATTATATGAAGGTGCTTTATTCAGAGCTGGAAGCCGGGGCAGGTGCCCAAATCTGGCTTCAAGTCCCGTTACTTCCCAGCCATTATTTATACATTCAACATTACGTAAGGCATACATATAGGTTGCATACATACAGGGCTAGCTGTATAGTATATACATACATACATACATATAGTATACATACATATGTATACTATATGTATACATACATATACATACAGGTTGCAACATCAGCCTCGCATTCCATTCTAATTAGCTCTCCTCCCATTTGCACATGTGTGGTGCTCTCTGGTGGTCGTCCAGGTGGTCGTCCAGATGAAGTATGGAGTCTTCCTCTCTGCTAAACTTTTCACCTTTCTCACTCGACGCATGCTCTCTCCGCTCCTTGGTTCTGGTTCAACTCATTTCAGCATTTTCAGGTTCTTATCAAAGGTCAGGTTCTACCTGTTCCATCCCAAGGCTCCCCTTCAAAGATTCAATTGACTGTTCAGTATACTCCCTAAATTTCCCAGTATACATAGATTAATTGATAATGTAAGTACATTTGGCAATGCTTGATTATACTTTATGACCCACCACCTAAGAGACATTAATCAAACATCCATTCGATTCTCCCTAACACTAACATGAGGAGCTGTGCTACCAGCAGAAGCAGCATCTGTGCCTGCTGCAGTGCTCGCGATCTGTCCGGCCAAGTGGTAGCAGGTGCTCCACAGCACATCACGCAGAAGCAAACGGGCCTGCAACTGTAAATGTGGGGTGTGGAAGGGGTATAGATGTCGGTTTTAGCGAGGGGGTATGTGCGCATATCAAGACAACAAGGTGGACTGTTCCTGCTCTTTGCAGGGAATGTGAGAGAAGAAGTGGCCTGTGCATCGTGACAGTACTTAAGGGGTATGAAGGTCTGGGGCACTGATGGCTCGTGCATGCTTCTTTAAATGTGCCTTCTTTTCTCAGTGCTACAAGTCAGCTACGAGTCCACAGGTATGTCAGCAGAGATGCCTGAGGGGTAGCCTTGCCTTCCATGCCTTAAAGCCACACATAATACTGAAGATGCCGGGCCAAACCGAGCGTCCACAACATCAAAGAGCGTGCAGCAACCTAACAAGAGGGCTCAAAGGCCCAGACTCTGCAGGGGCTCTTGCGATAGGAAACTTGCTAAAAAGAGACTCCAAAGCTGCCAGAGCAGCAGGCTGTGCAGGATGGCTTGCTTTACCCATGCACGGTGCCGTGCAGGCTCTTGTGCGTGCTCTCGGGGGCCTGCAGCTTCCCTCAGGACACATCGACCTGCTCCGGCGTGCTCTCTTCCATGGGCTGCGCTGCATTAAAAGTTTGTTACTGGCGCCAGAACCACCCCCTGCTCTTCCTCCTCCTCCTGCTCCTCCTCCTGTTCCTCCCCCTGCTCCCCCTCTTGCCCGGCATGCCCCTCCAAACCCTTCCTCCCCCTCTTTACTCCCGCTCCAACTCTCACCTTAGCCTTTGCACAGCTGTTTCTCACACTTTTCTCCTCACTCCCCACTGCTGAGCAGCATGTTGCCTTTTGTGGCGGTCCTTTCCAAGCAACCTAAGGCACCGCCTTCTTGGCTGCCAGGCACTGCCCCGCCCTGCAGCAGTGCCGCTACAACCGGCTGTGTCAGCATGCATGGGGCCGATACCGGCTTCTTCTCAGAGGCCACCAGCAGCCCCCGCTGACAGCACCTGGGCAAACACCCGGCACAGCTCTACAGAAACGTATATATTCCTACATGTGAGAGTGTCCCGGTCTGGAAGCAGGCACCCAGTCAGAGGGAGGAATGAGGAGATGACAGGGTTTTGAAAACAAAGCTGGCTAAGCCAATCAGGGAGCGGTACGAAAACAGGTGGGTTGGGTCCTTTCACAAAATGGCGGCTCCTCACTGTGGAATGCGGAATGCAACAAAATGGTGCCCGCCACTGCGGGTGGCTGGGAGGGATTGCCTGTCCTGGCCCATCCCACCTGCAGGAGGGCCAATCAGCAGCTTAGTCCTGCCCTTCCCAAAAGGCCCTTTCCCCGCCCTGCCATGCGGTGTATGCCCAGCGCCTCCAGCTGGTGGCCGGGAAGAGCTTCAGGCTGCAGCCGTGGCGCTGTGGAGCTGCGCTAGCAGCAGAAGCAGCATCTGTGCCTGCAGCAGTGCTCGCGATATGTCCGGCCAAGTGGTAGCAAGTGCTCCACAGCACATCACGCAGAAGCAAACGGGCCTGCAACTGTAAATGTGGGGAGTGGAAGGGGTATAGATGTCGGTTTTAGCGAGGGGGTATGTGCGCATATCAAGACAACAAGGTGGACTGTTCCTGCTCTTTGCAGGGAATGTGAGAGAACAAGTGGCCTGTGCATCGTGACAGTACTTCAGGGGTATGAAGGTCTGGGGCACTGATGGCTCGTGCATGCTTCTTTAAATGTGCCTTCTTTTCTCAGTGCTACAAGTCAGCTACGAGTCCACAGGTATGTCAGCAGAGATGCCGGAGGGGTAGCCTTGCCTTCCATGCCTTAAAGCCACACATAATACTGAAGATGCCGGGCCAAACTTGACCGAGCGTCCACAACATCAAAGAGTGTGCAGCAACCTAATAAGAGGGCTCAAAGGCCAAGACTCTGCAGGGGCTCTTGCGATAGGAAACTTGCTAAAAAGGGACTCCAAAGCTGCCAGAGCAGCAGGCTGTGCAGGATGGCTTGCTTTACCCGTGCACGGTGCCCTGCAGGCTCTTGTGCGTGCTCTCGGGGGCCTGCAGCTTCCCTCAGGACACATCGACCTGCTCCGGCGTGCTCTCTTCCATGGGCTGCGCTGCATTAAAAGTTTGTTTCTGGCGCCAGAACCACCCCCTGCTCTTCCTCCTCCTCCTGCTCCTCCTCCTGTTCCTCCCCCTGCTCCCCCTCTTGCCCGGCCTGCCCCTCCAAACCCTTCCTCCCCCTCTTTACTCCCGCTCCAACTCTCACCTTAGCCTTTGCACAGCTGTTTCTCACACTTTTCTCCTCACTCCCCACTGCTGAGCAGCATGTTGCCTTTTGTGGCGGTCCTTTCCAAGCAACCTAAGGCACCGCCTTCTTGGCTGCCAGGCACTGCCCCGCCCTGCGGCAGTGTCGCTAAAACCGGCTGTGTCAGCATGCATGGGGCCGATACCGGCTTCTTCTCAGAGGCCACCAGCAGCCCCCGCTGACAGCACCTGGGCATAGACCTGGCACAGCTCCAGAGAAACGTATATATTCCTACATGTGAGAGTGTCCCGGTCTGGAAGCAGGCACCCAGTCAGAGGGAGGAATGAGGAGATGACAGGGTTTTGAAAACAAAGCTGGCTAAGCCAATCAGGGAGCGGTACGAAAACAGGTGGGTTGGGTCCTTTCACAAAATGGCGGCTCCTCACTGTGGAATGCGGAATGCAACAAAATGGTGCCCGCCACTGCGGGTGGCTGGGAGGGATTGCCTGTCCTGGCCCATCCCACCTGCAGGAGGGCCAATCAGCAGCTTAGTCCTGCCCTTCCCAAATGGCCCTTTCCCCGCCCTGCCATGCGGTGTATGCCCAGCGCCTCCAGCTGGTGGCCGGGAAGAGCTTCAGGCTGCAGCCGTGGCGCTGTGGAGCTGCGCTAGCAGCAGAAGCAGCATCTGTGCCTGCAGCAGTGCTCGCGATCTGTCCGGCCAAGTGGTAGCAGGTGCTCCACAGCACATCACGCAGAAGCAAACGGGCCTGCAGCTGTAAATGTGGGGGTGGAAGGGGTTTAGCGGTCAGTTTTTGGGAGAGGGTGTTTGCGCATTTCAAGACAAGGTGGACTGTTCCTGCTCTTTGCAGGGAATGTGAGAGAACAAGTGGCCTGTGCATCGTGACGGTGCTTGTGGGGTTTGAAGTTCTGGCGAACTGGTGGCTCGTGCATGCTTCTGTAAATGTGCCTTCTTTGCTCAATGATCCAAGTCAGCTACGAGTCCGCAAGTATGTCAGCAGAGATGCCTGAGGGGTAGCCTTGCCTTCCAGGCCTTAAAGCCACACATAATACTGAAGATGCAGGGCCAAACTTGCCCAAGCGTCCACAGCATCAAAGAGCGTGCAGCAACGTAACAACAGGGCTCAAAGGCCCAGACTCTGCAGGGGCTCTTGCGATGGGACACTTGCTGAAAAGAAACTCCAAAGCTGCCAGAGCAGCAGGCTGTGCAGGATGGCTTGCTTTACCCATGCACGGTGCCGTGCAGGCTCTTGTGCGTGCTCTCGGGGGGCTGCAGCTTCCCTCAGGACACATCGACCTGCTCTGCCGTGCTCTCTTCCATGGGCTGCGCTGCATTAAAAGTTTGTTTCTGGCGCCAGAACCACCCCCTGCTCTTCCTCCTCCTCCTGCTCCTCCTCCTGTTCCTCCCCCTGCTCCCCCTCTTGCCCGGCCTGTCCCTCCAAACCCTTCCTCCCCCTCCTTACTCCCGCTCCGACTCTCACCTTAGCCTTTGCACAGCTGTTTCTCACACTTTTTCCTCCTCACTCCCCACTGCTGAGCGGCATGTTGCCCTTTTTGGCGGTCCTTTCCAAGCAACCTTTCTCCTAAGGCACCGCCTTCTTGGCTGCCAGGCTCTGCCCTCCCCTGCGGCAGTGCCGCTACAACCGGCTGTGTCACCAGGCATGGGGCTGACACCGGCTTCTTCTCAGAGGCCACCCGCAGCCCCCGCTGACAGCACCTGGGCAAACACCCGGCACAGCTCTACAGAAACTTATATATTCCTACATGTGAGACTGTCCCGGTCTGGAAGCAGGCACCCAGTCAGAGGGAGGAATGAGGAGATGACAGGGTTTTGAAAACAAAGCTGGCTAAGCCAATCAGGGAGCGGTACGAAAACAGGTGGGTTGGGTCCTTTCACAAAATGGCGGCTCCTCACTGTGGAATGCGGAATGCAACAAAATGGTGCCCGCCACTGCGGGTGGCTGGGAGGGATTGCCTGTCCTGGCCCATCCCACCTGCAGGAGGGCCAATCAGCAGCTTAGTCCTGCCCTTCCCAAATGGCCCTTTCCCCGCCCTGCCATGCGGTGTATGCCCAGCGCCTCCAGCTGGTGGCCGGGAAGAGCTTCAGGCTGCAGCCGTGGCGCTGTGGAGCTGCGCTAGCAGCAGAAGCAGCATCTGTGCCTGCTGCAGTGCTCGCGATCTGTCCGGCCAAGTGGTAGCAAGTGCTCCACAGCACATCACGCAGAAGCAAACGGGCCTGCAACTGTAAATGTGGGGAGTGGAAGGGGTATAGATGTCGGTTTTAGCGAGGGGGCATGTGCTCATATCAAGACAACAAGGTGGACTGTTCCTGCTCTTTGCAGGGAATGTGAGAGAACAAGTGGCCTGTGCATCGTGACAGTACTTCAGGGGTATGAAGGTCTGGGGCACTGATGGCTCGTGCATGCTTCTTTAAATGTGCCTTCTTTTCTCAGTGCTACAAGTCAGCTACGAGTCCACAGGTATGTCAGCAGAGATGCCTGAGGGGTAGCCTTGCCTTCCATGCCTTAAAGCCACACATAATACTGAAGATGCCGGGCCAAACTTGACCGAGCGTCCACAACATCAAAGAGTGTGCAGCAACCTAACAAGAGGGCTCAAAGGCCCAGACTCTGCAGGGGCTCTTGCGATAGGGAACTTGCTAAAAAGAGACTCCAAAGATGCCAGAGCAGCAGGCTGTGCAGGATGGCTTGCTTTACCCATGCACGGTGCCCTGCAGGCTCTTGTGCGTGCTCTCGGGGGCCTGCAGCTTCCCTCAGGACACATCGACCTGCTCCGGCGTGCTCTCTTCCATGGGCTGCGCTGCATTAAAAGTTTGTTTCTGGCGCCAGAACCACCCCCTGCTCTTCCTCCTCCTCCTGCTCCTCCTCCTGTTCCTCCCCCTGCTCCCCCTCTTGCCCGGCCTGCCCCTCCAAACCCTTCCTCACCCTCTTTACTCCCGCTCCAACTCTCACCTTAGCCTTTGCACAGCTGTTTCTCACACTTTTCTCCTCACTCCCCACTGCTGAGCAGCATGTTGCCTTTTGTGGCGGTCCTTTCCAAGCAACCTAAGGCACCGCCTTCTTGGCTGCCAGGCACTGCCCCGCCCTGTGGCAGTGCCGCTACAACCGGCTGTGTCAGCATGCATGGGGCCGATACCGGCTTCTTCTCAGAGGCCACCAGCAGCCCCCGCTGACAGCACCTGGGCAAACACCCGGTACAGCTCTACAGAAACGTATATATTCCTACATGTGAGAGTGTCCCGGTCTGGAAGCAGGCACCCAGTCAGAGGGAGGAATGAGGAGATGACAGGGTTTTGAAAACAAAGCTGGCTAAGCCAATCAGGGAGCGGTACGAAAACAGGTGGGTTGGGTCCTTTCACAAAATGGCGGCTCCTCACTGTGGAATGCGGAATGCAACAAAATGGTGCCCGCCACTGCGGGTGGCTGGGAGGGATTGCCTGTCCTGGCCCATCCCACCTGCAGGAGGGCCAATCAGCAGCTTAGTCCTGCCCTTCCCAAATGGCCCTTTCCCCGCCCTGCCATGCGGTGTATGCCCAGCGCCTCCAGCTGGTGGCCGGGAAGAACTTCAGGCTGCAGCCGTGGCACTGTGGAGCTGCACTAGAAGCACAAGCAGCATCTGCGCCTGATGCAGTGCTCGCGATCTCACTGCACAGGTGGTAGCAGGTGCTCCACAGCACATCACGCAGAAGCAAACGGGCCTGCAGCTGTAAATTTGGGGGTGGAAGGGGTTTAGCGGTCAGTATTTGGGAGAGGGTGTTTGCGCATTTCAAGACAAGGTGGACTGTTCCTGCTCTTTGCAGGGAATGTGAGAGAACAAGTGGCCTGTGCATCGTGACGGTGCTTGTGGGGTTTGAAGTTCTGGCGAACTGGTGGCTCGTGCATGCTTCTGTAAATGTGCCTTCTTTGCTCAATGATCCAAGTCAGCTACGAGTCCGCAAGTATGTCAGCAGGGATGTGTGAGGGGTAGCCTTGCCTTCCAGGCCTTAAAGCCACACATAATACTGAAGATGCCGGGCCAAACTTGACCGAGCGTCCACAACATCAAAGAGTGTGCAGCAACCTAACAAGAGGGCTCAAAGGCCCAGACTCTGCAGGGGCTCTTGCGATAGGAAACTTGCTAAAAAGAGACTCCAAAGCTGCCAGAGCAGCAGGCTGTGCAGGATGGCTTGCTTTACCCATGCACGGTGCCGTGCAGGCTCTTGTGCGTGCTCTCGGGGGCCTGCAGCTTCCCTCAGGACACATCGACCTGCTCCGGCGTGCTCTCTTCCATGGGCTGCGCTGCATTAAAAGTTTGTTTCTGGCGCCAGAACCACCCCCTGCTCTTCCTCCTCCTCCTGCTCCTCCTCCTGTTCCTCCCCCTGCTCCCCCTCTTGCCCGGCCTGCCCCTCCAAACCCTTCCTCCCCCTCTTTACTCCCGCTCCAACTCTCACCTTAGCCTTTGCACAGCTGTTTCTCACACTTTTCTCCTCACTCCCCACTGCTGAGCAGCATGTCGCCTTTGGTGGCGGTCCTTTCCAAGCAACCTAAGACACCGCCTTCTTGGCTGCCAGGCACTGCCCCGCCCTGCGGCAGTGCCGCTACAACCGGCTGTGTCAGCATGCATGGGGCCGATACCGGCTTCTTCTCAGAGGCCACCAGCAGCCCCCGCTGACAGCACCTGGGCATAGACCTGGCACAGCTCTACAGAAACGTATATATTCCTACATGTGAGAGTGTCCCGGTCTGGAAGCAGGCACCCAGTCAGAGGGAGGAATGAGGAGATGACAGGGTTTTGAAAACAAAGCTGGCTAAGCCAATCAGGGAGCGGTACGAAAACAGGTGGGTTGGGTCCTTTCACAAAATGGCGGCTCCTCACTGTGGAATGCGGAAAAAAAACAAAATGGTGCCCGCCACTGCGGGTGGCTGGGAGGGATTGCCTGTCCTGGCCCATCCCACCTGCAGGAGGGCCAATCAGCAGCTTAGTCCTGCCCTTCCCAAATGGCCCTTTCCCCGCCCTGCCATGCGGTGTATGCCCAGCGCCTCCAGCTGGTGGCCGGGAAGAGCTTCAGGCTGCAGCCGTGGCGCTGTGGAGCTGCGCTAGCAGCAGAAGCAGCATCTGTGCCTGCAGCAGTGCTCGCGATCTGTCCGGCCAAGTGGTAGCAAGTGCTCCACAGCACATCACGCAGAAGCAAACGGGCCTGCAACTGTAAATGTGGGGAGTGGAAGTGGTATAGATGTCGGTTTTAGCGAGGGGGTATGTGCGCATATCAAGACAACAAGGTGGACTGTTCCTGCTCTTTGCAGGGAATGTGAGAGAACAAGTGGCCTGTGCATCGTGACAGTACTTCAGGGGTATGAAGGTCTGGGGCACTGATGGCTCGTGCACGCTTCTTTAAATGTGCCTTCTTTTCTCAGTGCTACAAGTCAGCTACGAGTCCACAGGTATGTCAGCAGAGATGCCGGAGGGGTAGCCTTGCCTTCCATGCCTTAAAGCCACACATAATACTGAAGATGCCGGGCCAAACTTGACCGAGCGTCCACAACATCAAAGAGTGTGCAGCAACCTAACAAGAGGGCTCAAAGGCCCAGACTCTGCAGGGGCTCTTGCGATAGGAAACTTGCTAAAAAGACACTCCAAAGCTGCCAGAGCAGCAGGCTGTGCAGGATGGCTTGCTTTACCCATGCACGGTGCCCTGCAGGCTCTTGTGCGTGCTCTCGGGGGCCTGCAGCTTCCCTCAGGACACATCGACCTGCTCCGGCGTGCTCTCTTCCATGGGCTGCGCTGCATTAAAAGTTTGTTTCTGGCGCCAGAACCACCCCCTGCTCTTCCTCCTCCTCCTGCTCCTCCTCCTGTTCCTCCCCCTGCTCCCCCTCTTGCCCGGCCTGCCCCTCCAAACCCTTCCTCCCCCTCTTTACTCCCGCTCCAACTCTCACCTTAGCCTTTGCACAGCTGTTTCTCACACTTTTCTCCTCACTCCCCACTGCTGAGCAGCATGTTGCCTTTTGTGGCGGTCCTTTCCAAGCAACCTAAGGCACCGCCTTCTTGGCTGCCAGGCACTGCCCCGCCCTGTGGCAGTGCCGCTACAACCGGCTGTGTCAGCATGCATGGGGCCGATACCGGCTTCTTCTCAGAGGCCACCAGCAGCCCCCGCTGACAGCACCTGGGCAAACACCCGGTACAGCTCTACAGAAACGTATATATTCCTACATGTGAGAGTGTCCCGGTCTGGAAGCAGGCACCCAGTCAGAGGGAGGAATGAGGAGATGACAGGGTTTTGAAAACAAAGCTGGCTAAGCCAATCAGGGAGCGGTACGAAAACAGGTGGGTTGGGTCCTTTCACAAAATGGCGGCTCCTCACTGTGGAATGCGGAATGCAACAAAATGGTGCCCGCCACTGCGGGTGGCTGGGAGGGATTGCCTGTCCTGGCCCATCCCACCTGCAGGAGGGCCAATCAGCAGCTTAGTCCTGCCCTTCCCAAATGGCCCTTTCCCCGCCCTGCCATGCGGTGTATGCCCAGCGCCTCCAGCTGGTGGCCGGGAAGAGCTTCAGGCTGCAGCCGTGGCGCTGTGGAGCTGCGCTAGCAGCAGAAGCAGCATCTGTGCCTGCAGCAGTGCTCGCGATCTGTCCGGCCAAGTGGTAGCAAGTGCTCCACAGCACATCACGCAGAAGCAAACGGGCCTGCAACTGTAAATGTGGGGAGTGGAAGGGGTATAGATGTCGGTTTTAGCGAGGGGGTATGTGCGCATATCAAGACAACAAGGTGGACTGTTCCTGCTCTTTGCAGGGAATGTGAGAGAACAAGTGGCCTGTGCATCGTGACAGTACTTCAGGGGTATGAAGGTCTGGGGCACTGATGGCTCGTGCATGCTTCTTTAAATGTGCCTTCTTTTCTCAGTGCTACAAGTCAGCTACGAGTCCACAGGTATGTCAGCAGAGATGCCGGAGGGGTAACCTTGCCTTCCATGCCTTAAAGCCACACATAATACTGAAGATGCCGGGCCAAACTTGACCGAGCGTCCACAACATCAAAGAGTGTGCAGCAACCTAACAAGAGGGCTCAAAGGCCCAGACTCTGCAGGGGCTCTTGCGATAGGAAACTTGCTAAAAAGACACTCCAAAGCTGCCAGAGCAGCAGGCTGTGCAGGATGGCTTGCTTTACCCATGCACGGTGCCCTGCAGGCTCTTGTGCGTGCTCTCGGGGGCCTGCAGCTTCCCTCAGGACACATCGACCTGCTCCGGCGTGCTCTCTTCCATGGGCTGCGCTGCATTAAAAGTTTGTTTCTGGCGCCAGAACCACCCCCTGCTCTTCCTCCTCCTCCTGCTCCTCCTCCTGTTCCTCCCCCTGCTCCCCCTCTTGCCCGGCCTGCCCCTCCAAACCCTTCCTCCCCCTCTTTACTCCCGCTCCAACTCTCACCTTAGCCTTTGCACAGCTGTTTCTCACACTTTTCTCCTCACTCCCCACTGCTGAGCAGCATGTTGCCTTTTGTGGCGGTCCTTTCCAAGCAACCTAAGGCACCGCCTTCTTGGCTGCCAGGCACTGCCCCGCCCTGCGGCAGTGCCGCTACAACCGGCTGTGTCAGCATGCATGGGGCCGATACCGGCTTCTTCTCAGAGGCCACCAGCAGCCCCCGCTGACAGCACCTGGGCAAACACCCGGCACAGCTCTACAGAAACGTATATATTCCTACATGTGAGAGTGTCCCGGTCTGGAAGCAGGCACCCAGTCAGAGGGAGGAATGAGGAGATGACAGGGTTTTGAAAACAAAGCTGGCTAAGCCAATCAGGGAGCGGTACGAAAACAGGTGGGTTGGGTCCTTTCACAAAATGGCGGCTCCTCACTGTGGAATGCGGAATGCAACAAAATGGTGCCCGCCACTGCGGGTGGCTGGGAGGGATTGCCTGTCCTGGCCCATCCCACCTGCAGGAGGGCCAATCAGCAGCTTAGTCCTGCCCTTCCCAAATGGCCCTTTCCCCGCCCTGCCATGCGGTGTATGCCCAGCGCCTCCAGCTGGTGGCCGGGAAGAGCTTCAGGCTGCAGCCGTGGCGCTGTGGAGCTGCGCTAGCAGCAGAAGCAGCATCTGTGCCTGCTGCAGTGCTCGCGATCTGTCCGGCCAAGTGGTAGCAAGTGCTCCACAGCACATCACGCAGAAGCAAACGGGCCTGCAACTGTAAATGTGGGGAGTGGAAGGGGTATAGATGTCGGTTTTAGCAAGGGGGTATGTGCGCATATCAAGACAACAAGGTGGACTGTTCCTGCTCTTTGCAGGGAATGTGAGAGAACAAGTGGCCTGTGCATCGTGACAGTACTTCAGGGGTATGAAGGTCTGGGGCACTGATGGCTCGTGCATGCTTCTTTAAATGTGCCTTCTTTTCTCAGTGCTACAAGTCAGCTACGAGTCCACAGGTATGTCAGCAGAGATGCCTGAGGGGTAGCCTTGCCTTCCATGCCTTAAAGCCACACATAATACTGAAGATGCCGGGCCAAACTTGACCGAGCGTCCACAACATCAAAGAGTGTGCAGCAACCTAACAAGAGGGCTCAAAGGCCCAGACTCTGCAGGGGCTCTTGCGATAGGAAACTTGCTAAAAAGACACTCCAAAGCTGCCAGAGCAGCAGGCTGTGCAGGATGGCTTGCTTTACCCATGCACGGTGCCCTGCAGGCTCTTGTGCGTGCTCTCGGGGGCCTGCAGCTTCCCTCAGGACACATCGACCTGCTCCGGCGTGCTCTCTTCCATGGGCTGCGCTGCATTAAAAGTTTGTTTCTGGCGCCAGAACCAGCCCCTGCTCTTCCTCCTCCTCCTGCTCCTCCTCCTGTTCCTCCCCCTGCTCCCCCTCTTGCCCGGCCTGCCCCTCCAAACCCTTCCTCCCCCTCTTTACTCCCGCTCCAACTCTCACCTTAGCCTTTGCACAGCTGTTTCTCACACTTTTCTCCTCACTCCCCACTGCTGAGCAGCATGTTGCCTTTTGTGGCGGTCCTTTCCAAGCAACCTAAGGCACCGCCTTCTTGACTGCCAGGCACTGCCCCGCCCTGCGCAGTGCCGCTACAACCGGCTGTGTCAGCATGCATGGGGCCGATACCGGCTTCTTCTCAGAGGCCACCAGCAGCCCCCGCTGACAGCACCTGGACAAACACCCGGCACAGCTCTACAGAAACGTATATATTCCTACATGTGAGAGTGTCCCGGTCTGGAAGCAGGCACCCAGTCAGAGGGAGGAATGAGGAGATGACAGGGTTTTGAAAACAAAGCTGGCTAAGCCAATCAGGGAGCGGTACGAAAACAGGTGGGTTGGGTCCTTTCACAAAATGGCGGCTCCTCACTGTGGAATGCGGAATGCAACAAAATGGTGCCCGCCACTGCGGGTGGCTGGGAGGGATTGCCTGTCCTGGCCCATCCCACCTGCAGGAGGGCCAATCAGCAGCTTAGTCCTGCCCTTCCCAAATGGCCCTTTCCCCGCCCTGCCATGCGGTGTATGCCCAGCGCCTCCAGCTGGTGGCCGGGAAGAGCTTCAGGCTGCAGCCGTGGCGCTGTGGAGCTGCGCTAGCAGCAGAAGCAGCATCTGTGCCTGCAGCAGTGCTCGCGATCTGTCCGGCCAAGTGGTAGCAAGTGCTCCACAGCACATCACGCAGAAGCAAACGGGCCTGCAACTGTAAATGTGGGGAGTGGAAGGGGTATAGATGTCGGTTTTAGCGAGGGGGCATGTGCGCATATCAAGACAACAAGGTGGACTGTTCCTGCTCTTTGCAGGGAATGTGAGAGAACAAGTGGCCTGTGCATCGTGACAGTACTTCAGGGGTATGAAGGTCTGGGGCACTGATGGCTCGTGCATGCTTCTTTAAATGTGCCTTCTTTTCTCAGTGCTACAAGTCAGCTACGAGTCCACAGGTATGTCAGCAGAGATGCCGGAGGGGTAGCCTTGCCTTCCATGCCTTAAAGCCACACATAATACTGAAGATGCAGGGCCAAACTTGACCGAGCGTCCACAACATCAAAGAGTGTGCAGCAACCTAACAAGAGGGCTCAAAGGCCCAGACTCTGCAGGGGCTCTTGCGATAGGAAACTTGCTAAAAAGACACTCCAAAGCTGCCATAGCAGCAGGCTGTGCAGGATGGCTTGCTTTACCCATGCACGGTGCCCTGCAGGCTCTTGTGCGTGCTCTCGGGGGCCTGCAGCTTCCCTCAGGACACATCGACCTGCTCCGGCGTGCTCTCTTCCATGGGCTGCGCTGCATTAAAAGTTTGTTTCTGGCGCCAGAACCACCCCCTGCTCTTCCTCCTCCTCCTGCTCCTCCTCCTGTTCCTCCCCCTGCTCCCCCTCTTGCCCGGCCTGCCCCTCCAAACCCTTCCTCCCCCTCTTTACTCCCGCTCCAACTCTCACCTTAGCCTTTGCACAGCTGTTTCTCACACTTTTCTCCTCACTCCCCACTGCTGAGCAGCATGTTGCCTTTTGTGGCGGTCCTTTCCAAGCAACCTAAGGCACCGCCTTCTTGGCTGCCAGGCACTGCCCCGCCCTGCGGCAGTGCCGCTACAACCGGCTGTGTCAGCATGCATGGGGCCGATACCGGCTTCTTCTCAGAGGCCACCAGCAGCCCCCGCTGACAGCACCTGGGCAAACACCCGGCACAGCTCTACAGAAACGTATATATTCCTACATGTGAGACCTTCCCGGTCTGGAAGCAGGCACCCAGTCAGAGGGAGGAATGAGGAGATGACAGGGTTTTGAAAACAAAGCTGGCTAAGCCAATCAGGGAGCGGTACGAAACCAGGTGGGTTGGGTCCTTTCACAAAATGGCGGCTCCTCACTGTGGAATGCGGAATGCAACAAAATGGTGCCCGCCACTGCGGGTGGCTGGGAGGGATTGCCTGTCCTGGCCCATCCCACCTGCAGGAGGGCCAATCAGCAGCTTAGTCCTGCCCTTCCCAAATGGCCCTTTCCCCGCCCTGCCATGCGGTGTATGCCCAGCGCCTCCAGCTGGTGGCCGGGAAGAGCTTCAGGCTGCAGCCGTGGCGCTGTGGAGCTGCGCTAGCAGCAGAAGCAGCATCTGTGCCTGCTGCAGTGCTCGCGATCTGTCCGGCCAAGTGGTAGCAGGTGCTCCACAGCACATCACGCAGAAGCAAACGGGCCTGCAACTGTAAATGTGGGGAGTGGAAGGGGTATAGATGTCGGTTTTAGCGAGGGGGTATGTGCGCATATCAAGACAACAAGGTGGACTGTTCCTGCTCTTTGCAGGGAATGTGAGAGAACAAGTGGCCTGTGCATCGTGACAGTACTTCAGGGGTATGAAGGTCTGGGGCACTGATGGCTCGTGCATGCTTCTTTAAATGTGCCTTCTTTTCTCAGTGCTACAAGTCAGCTACGAGTCCACAGGTATGTCAGCAGAGATGCCTGAGGGGTAGCCTTGCCTTCCATGCCTTAAAGCCACACATAATACTGAAGATGCCGGGCCAAACTTGACCGAGCGTCCACAACATCAAAGAGTGTGCAGCAACCTAACAAGAGGGCTCAAAGGCCCAGACTCTGCAGGGGCTCTTGCGATAGGAAACTTGCTAAAAAGACACTCCAAAGCTGCCAGAGCAGCAGGCTGTGCAGGATGGCTTGCTTTACCCATGCACGGTGCCCTGCAGGCTCTTGTGCGTGCTCTCGGGGGCCTGCAGCTTCCCTCAGGACACATCGACCTGCTCCGGCGTGCTCTCTTCCATGGGCTGCGCTGCATTAAAAGTTTGTTTCTGGCGCCAGAACCACCCCCTGCTCTTCCTCCTCCTCCTGCTCCTCCTCCTGTTCCTCCCCCTGCTCCCCCTCTTGCCCGGCCTGCCCCTCCAAACCCTTCCTCCCCCTCTTTACTCCCGCTCCAACTCTCACCTTAGCCTTTGCACAGCTGTTTCTCACACTTTTCTCCTCACTCCCCACTGCTGAGCAGCATGTTGCCTTTTGTGGCGGTCCTTTCCAAGCAACCTAAGGCACCGCCTTCTTGGCTGCCAGGCACTGCCCCGCCCTGCGGCAGTGCCGCTACAACCGGCTGTGTCAGCATGCATGGGGCCGATACCGGCTTCTTCTCAGAGGCCACCAGCAGCCCCCGCTGACAGCACCTGGGCAAACACCCGGCACAGCTCTACAGAAACGTATATATTCCTACATGTGAGAGTGTCCCGGTCTGGAAGCAGGCACCCAGTCAGAGGGAGGAATGAGGAGATGACAGGGTTTTGAAAACAAAGCTGGCTAAGCCAATCAGGGAGCGGTACGAAAACAGGTGGGTTGGGTCCTTTCACAAAATGGCGGCTCCTCACTGTGGAATGCGGAATGCAACAAAATGGTGCCCGCCACTGCGGGTGGCTGGGAGGGATTGCCTGTCCTGGCCCATCCCACCTGCAGGAGGGCCAATCAGCAGCTTAGTCCTGCCCTTCCCAAATGGCCCTTTCCCCGCCCTGCCATGCGGTGTATGCCCAGCGCCTCCAGCTGGTGGCCGGGAAGAGCTTCAGGCTGCAGCCGTGGCGCTGTGGAGCTGCGCTAGCAGCAGAAGCAGCATCTGTGCCTGCTGCAGTGCTCGCGATCTGTCCGGCCAAGTGGTAGCAGGTGCTCCACAGCACATCACGCAGAAGCAAACGGGCCTGCAACTGTAAATGTGGGGAGTGGAAGGGGTATAGATGTCGGTTTTAGCGAGGGGGTATGTGCGCATATCAAGACAACAAGGTGGACTGTTCCTGCTCTTTGCAGGGAATGTGAGAGAACAAGTGGCCTGTGCATCGTGACAGTACTTAAGCGGTATGAAGGTCTGGGGCACTGATGGCTCGTGCATGCTTCTTTAAATGTGCCTTCTTTTCTCAGTGCTACAAGTCAGCTACGAGTCCACAGGTATGTCAGCAGAGATGCCTGAGGGGTAGCCTTGCCTTCCATGCCTTAAAGCCACACATAATACTGAAGATGCCGGGCCAAACTTGACCGAGCGTCCACAACATCAAAGAGTGTGCAGCAACCTAACAAGAGGGCTCAAAGGCCCAGACTCTGCAGGGGCTCTTGCGATAGGAAACTTGCTAAAAAGACACTCCAAAGCTGCCAGAGCAGCAGGCTGTGCAGGATGGCTTGCTTTACCCATGCACGGTGCCCTGCAGGCTCTTGTGCGTGCTCTCGGGGGCCTGCAGCTTCCCTCAGGACACATCGACCTGCTCCGGCGTGCTCTCTTCCATGGGCTGCGCTGCATTAAAAGTTTGTTTCTGGCGCCAGAACCACCCCCTGCTCTTCCTCCTCCTCCTGCTCCTCCTCCTGTTCCTCCCCCTGCTCCCCCTCTTGCCCGGCCTGCCCCTCCAAACCCTTCCTCCCCCTCTTTACTCCCGCTCCAACTCTCACCTTAGCCTTTGCACAGCTGTTTCTCACACTTTTCTCCTCACTCCCCACTGCTGAGCAGCATGTTGCCTTTTGTGGCGGTCCTTTCCAAGCAACCTAAGGCACCGCCTTCTTGGCTGCCAGGCACTGCCCCGCCCTGCGGCAGTGCCGCTACAACCGGCTGTGTCAGCATGCATGGGGCCGATACCGGCTTCTTCTCAGAGGCCACCAGCAGCCCCCGCTGACAGCACCTGGGCAAACACCCGGCACAGCTCTACAGAAACGTATATATTCCTACATGTGAGAGTGTCCCGGTCTGGAAGCAGGCACCCAGTCAGAGGGAGGAATGAGGAGATGACAGGGTTTTGAAAACAAAGCTGGCTAAGCCAATCAGGGAGCGGTACGAAAACAGGTGGGTTGGGTCCTTTCACAAAATGGCGGCTCCTCACTGTGGAATGCGGAATGCAACAAAATGGTGCCCGCCACTGCGGGTGGCTGGGAGGGATTGCCTGTCCTGGCCCATCCCACCTGCAGGAGGGCCAATCAGCAGCTTAGTCCTGCCCTTCCCAAATGGCCCTTTCCCCGCCCTGCCATGCGGTGTATGCCCAGCGCCTCCAGCTGGTGGCCGGGAAGAGCTTCAGGCTGCAGCCGTGGCGCTGTGGAGCTGCGCTAGCAGCAGAAGCAGCATCTGTGCCTGCTGCAGTGCTCGCGATCTGTCCGGCCAAGTGGTAGCAGGTGCTCCACAGCACATCACGCAGAAGCAAACGGGCCTGCAACTGTAAATGTGGGGAGTGGAAGGGGTATAGATGTCGGTTTTAGCGAGGGGGTATGTGCGCATATCAAGACAACAAGGTGGACTGTTCCTGCTCTTTGCAGGGAATGTGAGAGAACAAGTGGCCTGTGCATCGTGACAGTACTTAAGCGGTATGAAGGTCTGGGGCACTGATGGCTCGTGCATGCTTCTTTAAATGTGCCTTCTTTTCTCAGTGCTACAAGTCAGCTACGAGTCCACAGGTATGTCAGCAGAGATGCCTGAGGGGTAGCCTTGCCTTCCATGCCTTAAAGCCACACATAATACTGAAGATGCCGGGCCAAACTTGACCGAGCGTCCACAACATCAAAGAGTGTGCAGCAACCTAACAAGAGGGCTCAAAGGCCCAGACTCTGCAGGGGCTCTTGCGATAGGGAACTTGCTAAAAAGACACTCCAAAGCTGCCAGAGCAGCAGGCTGTGCAGGATGGCTTGCTTTACCCATGCACGGTGCCCTGCAGGCTCTTGTGCGTGCTCTCGGGGGCCTGCAGCTTCCCTCAGGACACATCGACCTGCTCCGGCGTGCTCTCTTCCATGGGCTGCGCTGCATTAAAAGTTTGTTTCTGGCGCCAGAACCACCCCCTGCTCTTCCTCCTCCTCCTGCTCCTCCTCCTGTTCCTCCCCCTGCTCCCCCTCTTGCCCGGCCTGCCCCTCCAAACCCTTCCTCCCCATCTTTACTCCCGCTCCAACTCTCACCTTAGCCTTTGCACAGCTGTTTCTCACACTTTTCTCCTCACTCCCCACTGCTGAGCAGCATGTTGCCTTTTGTGGCGGTCCTTTCCAAGCAACCTAAGGCACCGCCTTCTTGGCTGCCAGGCACTGCCCCGCCCTGCGGCAGTGCCGCTACAACCGGCTGTGTCAGCATGCA
Organism: Anser cygnoides; assembly: GCF_040182565.1. Classification (NCBI taxonomy): domain Eukaryota; kingdom Metazoa; phylum Chordata; class Aves; order Anseriformes; family Anatidae; genus Anser; species Anser cygnoides. Next base: position 83,374,277 of record NC_089912.1, on the reverse strand, counting down.
TGGGGCCGATACCGGCTTCTTCTCAGAGGCCACCAGCAGCCCCCGCTGACAGCACCTGGGCAAACACCCGGCACAGCTCTACAGAAACGTATATATTCCTACATGTGAGAGTGTCCCGGTCTGGAAGCAGGCACCCAGTCAGAGGGAGGAATGAGGAGATGACAGGGTTTTGAAAACAAAGCTGGCTAAGCCAATCAGGGAGCGGTACGAAAACAGGTGGGTTGGGTCCTTTCACAAAATGGCGGCTCCTCACTGTGGAATGCGGAATGCAACAAAATGGTGCCCGCCACTGCGGGTGGCTGGGAGGGATTGCCTGTCCTGGCCCATCCCACCTGCAGGAGGGCCAATCAGCAGCTTAGTCCTGCCCTTCCCAAATGGCCCTTTCCCCGCCCTGCCATGCGGTGTATGCCCAGCGCCTCCAGCTGGTGGCCGGGAAGAGCTTCAGGCTGCAGCCGTGGCGCTGTGGAGCTGCGCTAGCAGCAGAAGCAGCATCTGTGCCTGCTGCAGTGCTCGCGATCTGTCCGGCCAAGTGGTAGCAGGTGCTCCACAGCACATCACGCAGAAGCAAACGGGCCTGCAACTGTAAATGTGGGGAGTGGAAGGGGTATAGATGTCGGTTTTAGCGAGGGGGTATGTGCGCATATCAAGACAACAAGGTGGACTGTTCCTGCTCTTTGCAGGGAATGTGAGAGAACAAGTGGCCTGTGCATCGTGACAGTACTTAAGCGGTATGAAGGTCTGGGGCACTGATGGCTCGTGCATGCTTCTTTAAATGTGCCTTCTTTTCTCAGTGCTACAAGTCAGCTACGAGTCCACAGGTATGTCAGCAGAGATGCCTGAGGGGTAGCCTTGCCTTCCATGCCTTAAAGCCACACATAATACTGAAGATGCCGGGCCAAACTTGACCGAGCGTCCACAACATCAAAGAGTGTGCAGCAACCTAACAAGAGGGCTCAAAGGCCCAGACTCTGCAGGGGCTCTTGCGATAGGAAACTTGCTAAAAAGACACTCCAAAGCTGCCAGAGCAGCAGGCTGTGCAGGATGGCTTGCTTTACCCATGCACGGTGCCCTGCAGGCTCTTGTGCGTGCTCTCGGGGGCCTGCAGCTTCCCTCAGGACACATCGACCTGCTCCGGCGTGCTCTCTTCCATGGGCTGCGCTGCATTAAAAGTTTGTTTCTGGCGCCAGAACCACCCCCTGCTCTTCCTCCTCCTCCTGCTCCTCCTCCTGTTCCTCCCCCTGCTCCCCCTCTTGCCCGGCCTGCCCCTCCAAACCCTTCCTCCCCATCTTTACTCCCGCTCCAACTCTCACCTTAGCCTTTGCACAGCTGTTTCTCACACTTTTCTCCTCACTCCCCACTGCTGAGCAGCATGTTGCCTTTTGTGGCGGTCCTTTCCAAGCAACCTAAGGCACCGCCTTCTTGGCTGCCAGGCACTGCCCCGCCCTGCGGCAGTGCCGCTACAACCGGCTGTGTCAGCATGCATGGGGCCGATACCGGCTTCTTCTCAGAGGCCACCAGCAGCCCCCGCTGACAGCACCTGGGCAAACACCCGGCACAGCTCTACAGAAACGTATATATTCCTACATGTGAGAGTGTCCCGGTCTGGAAGCAGGCACCCAGTCAGAGGGAGGAATGAGGAGATGACAGGGTTTTGAAAACAAAGCTGGCTAAGCCAATCAGGGAGCGGTACGAAAACAGGTGGGTTGGGTCCTTTCACAAAATGGCGGCTCCTCACTGTGGAATGCGGAATGCAACAAAATGGTGCCCGCCACTGCGGGTGGCTGGGAGGGATTGCCTGTCCTGGCCCATCCCACCTGCAGGAGGGCCAATCAGCAGCTTAGTCCTGCCCTTCCCAAATGGCCCTTTCCCCGCCCTGCCATGCGGTGTATGCCCAGCGCCTCCAGCTGGTGGCCGGGAAGAGCTTCAGGCTGCAGCCGTGGCGCTGTGGAGCTGCGCTAGCAGCAGAAGCAGCATCTGTGCCTGCTGCAGTGCTCGCGATCTGTCCGGCCAAGTGGTAGCAGGTGCTCCACAGCACATCACGCAGAAGCAAACGGGCCTGCAACTGTAAATGTGGGGAGTGGAAGGGGTATAGATGTCGGTTTTAGCGAGGGGGCATGTGCGCATATCAAGACAACAAGGTGGACTGTTCCTGCTCTTTGCAGGGAATGTGAGAGAACAAGTGGCCTGTGCATCGTGACAGTACTTAAGCGGTATGAAGGTCTGGGGCACTGATGGCTCGTGCATGCTTCTTTAAATGTGCCTTCTTTTCTCAGTGCTACAAGTCAGCTACGAGTCCACAGGTATGTCAGCAGAGATGCCTGAGGGGTAGCCTTGCCTTCCATGCCTTAAAGCCACACATAATACTGAAGATGCCGGGCCAAACTTGACCGAGCGTCCACAACATCAAAGAGTGTGCAGCAACCTAACAAGAGGGCTCAAAGGCCCAGACTCTGCAGGGGCTCTTGCGATAGGAAACTTGCTAAAAAGACACTCCAAAGCTGCCAGAGCAGCAGGCTGTGCAGGATGGCTTGCTTTACCCATGCACGGTGCCCTGCAGGCTCTTGTGCGTGCTCTCGGGGGCCTGCAGCTTCCCTCAGGACACATCGACCTGCTCCGGCGTGCTCTCTTCCATGGGCTGCGCTGCATTAAAAGTTTGTTTCTGGCGCCAGAACCACCCCCTGCTCTTCCTCCTCCTCCTGCTCCTCCTCCTGTTCCTCCCCCTGCTCCCCCTCTTGCCCGGCCTGCCCCTCCAAACCCTTCCTCCCCCTCTTTACTCCCGCTCCAACTCTCACCTTAGCCTTTGCACAGCTGTTTCTCACACTTTTCTCCTCACTCCCCACTGCTGAGCAGCATGTTGCCTTTTGTGGCGGTCCTTTCCAAGCAACCTAAGGCACCGCCTTCTTGGCTGCCAGGCACTGCCCCGCCCTGCGGCAGTGCCGCTACAACCGGCTGTGTCAGCATGCATGGGGCCGATACCGGCTTCTTCTCAGAGGCCACCAGCAGCCCCCGCTGACAGCACCTGGGCAAACACCCGGCACAGCTCTACAGAAACGTATATATTCCTACATGTGAGACCTTCCCGGTCTGGAAGCAGGCACCCAGTCAGAGGGAGGAATGAGGAGATGACAGGGTTTTGAAAACAAAGCTGGCTAAGCCAATCAGGGAGCGGTACGAAAACAGGTGGGTTGGGTCCTTTCACAAAATGGCGGCTCCTCACTGTGGAATGCGGAATGCAACAAAATGGTGCCCGCCACTGCGGGTGGCTGGGAGGGATTGCCTGTCCTGGCCCATCCCACCTGCAGGAGGGCCAATCAGCAGCTTAGTCCTGCCCTTCCCAAATGGCCCTTTCCCCACCCTGCCATACGGTGTATGCCCAGCGCCTCCAGCTGGTGGCCGGGAAGAGCTTCAGGCTGCAGCCGTGGCGCTGTGGAGCTGTGCTAGCAGCAGAAGCAGCATCTGTGCCTGCTGCAGTGCTCGCGATCTGTCCGGCCAAGTGGTAGCAAGTGCTCCACAGCACATCACGCAGAAGCAAACGGGCCTGCAACTGTAAATGTGGGGAATGGAAGGGGTATAGATGTCGGTTTTAGCGAGGGGGTATGTGCGCATATCAAGACAACAAGGTGGACTGTTCCTGCTCTTTGCAGGGAATGTGAGAGAACAAGTGGCCTGTGCATCGTGACAGTACTTAAGCGGTATGAAGGTCTGGGGCACTGATGGCTCGTGCATGCTTCTTTAAATGTGCCTTCTTTTCTCAGTGCTACAAGTCAGCTACGAGTCCACAGGTATGTCAGCAGAGATGCCTGAGGGGTAGCCTTGCCTTCCATGCCTTAAAGCCACACATAATACTGAAGATGCCGGGCCAAACTTGACCGAGCGTCCACAACATCAAAGAGTGTGCAGCAACCTAACAAGAGGGCTCAAAGGCCCAGACTCTGCAGGGGCTCTTGCGATAGGAAACTTGCTAAAAAGACACTCCAAAGCTGCCAGAGCAGCAGGCTGTGCAGGATGGCTTGCTTTACCCATGCACGGTGCCCTGCAGGCTCTTGTGCGTGCTCTCGGGGGCCTGCAGCTTCCCTCAGGACACATCGACCTGCTCCGGCGTGCTCTCTTCCATGGGCTGCGCTGCATTAAAAGTTTGTTTCTGGCGCCAGAACCACCCCCTGCTCTTCCTCCTCCTCCTGCTCCTCCTCCTGTTCCTCCCCCTGCTCCCCCTCTTGCCCGGCCTGCCCCTCCAAACCCTTCCTCCCCATCTTTACTCCCGCTCCAACTCTCACCTTAGCCTTTGCACAGCTGTTTCTCACACTTTTCTCCTCACTCCCCACTGCTGAGCAGCATGTTGCCTTTTGTGGCGGTCCTTTCCAAGCAACCTAAGGCACCGCCTTCTTGGCTGCCAGGCACTGCCCCGCCCTGCGGCAGTGCCGCTACAACCGGCTGTGTCAGCATGCATGGGGCCGATACCGGCTTCTTCTCAGAGGCCACCAGCAGCCCCCGCTGACAGCACCTGGGCAAACACCCGGCACAGCTCTACAGAAACGTATATATTCCTACATGTGAGAGTGTCCCGGTCTGGAAGCAGGCACCCAGTCAGAGGGAGGAATGAGGAGATGACAGGGTTTTGAAAACAAAGCTGGCTAAGCCAATCAGGGAGCGGTACGAAAACAGGTGGGTTGGGTCCTTTCACAAAATGGCGGCTCCTCACTGTGGAATGTGGAATGCAACAAAATGGTGCCCGCCACTGCGGGTGGCTGGGAGGGATTGCCTGTCCTGGCCCATCCCACCTGCAGGAGGGCCAATCAGCAGCTTAGTCCTGCCCTTCCCAAATGGCCCTTTCCCCGCCCTGCCATGCGGTGTATGCCCAGCGCCTCCAGCTGGTGGCCGGGAAGAGCTTCAGGCTGCAGCCGTGGCGCTGTGGAGCTGCGCTAGCAGCAGAAGCAGCATCTGTGCCTGCTGCAGTGCTCGCGATCTGTCCGGCCAAGTGGTAGCAGGTGCTCCACAGCACATCACGCAGAAGCAAACGGGCCTGCAACTGTAAATGTGGGGAGTGGAAGGGGTATAGATGTCGGTTTTAGCGAGGGGGCATGTGCGCATATCAAGACAACAAGGTGGACTGTTCCTGCTCTTTGCAGGGAATGTGAGAGAACAAGTGGCCTGTGCATCGTGACAGTACTTAAGCGGTATGAAGGTCTGGGGCACTGATGGCTCGTGCATGCTTCTTTAAATGTGCCTTCTTTTCTCAGTGCTACAAGTCAGCTACGAGTCCACAGGTATGTCAGCAGAGATGCCTGAGGGGTAGCCTTGCCTTCCATGCCTTAAAGCCACACATAATACTGAAGATGCCGGGCCAAACTTGACCGAGCGTCCACAACATCAAAGAGTGTGCAGCAACCTAACAAGAGGGCTCAAAGGCCCAGACTCTGCAGGGGCTCTTGCGATAGGAAACTTGCTAAAAAGACACTCCAAAGCTGCCAGAGCAGCAGGCTGTGCAGGATGGCTTGCTTTACCCATGCACGGTGCCCTGCAGGCTCTTGTGCGTGCTCTCGGGGGCCTGCAGCTTCCCTCAGGACACATCGACCTGCTCCGGCGTGCTCTCTTCCATGGGCTGCGCTGCATTAAAAGTTTGTTTCTGGCGCCAGAACCACCCCCTGCTCTTCCTCCTCCTCCTGCTCCTCCTCCTGTTCCTCCCCCTGCTCCCCCTCTTGCCCGGCCTGCCCCTCCAAACCCTTCCTCCCCATCTTTACTCCCGCTCCAACTCTCACCTTAGCCTTTGCACAGCTGTTTCTCACACTTTTCTCCTCACTCCCCACTGCTGAGCAGCATGTTGCCTTTTGTGGCGGTCCTTTCCAAGCAACCTAAGGCACCGCCTTCTTGGCTGCCAGGCACTGCCCCGCCCTGCGGCAGTGCCGCTACAACCGGCTGTGTCAGCATGCATGGGGCCGATACCGGCTTCTTCTCAGAGGCCACCAGCAGCCCCCGCTGACAGCACCTGGGCAAACACCCGGCACAGCTCTACAGAAACGTATATATTCCTACATGTGAGAGTGTCCCGGTCTGGAAGCAGGCACCCAGTCAGAGGGAGGAATGAGGAGATGACAGGGTTTTGAAAACAAAGCTGGCTAAGCCAATCAGGGAGCGGTACGAAAACAGGTGGGTTGGGTCCTTTCACAAAATGGCGGCTCCTCACTGTGGAATGCGGAATGCAACAAAATGGTGCCCGCCACTGCGGGTGGCTGGGAGGGATTGCCTGTCCTGGCCCATCCCACCTGCAGGAGGGCCAATCAGCAGCTTAGTCCTGCCCTTCCCAAATGGCCCTTTCCCCACCCTGCCATACGGTGTATGCCCAGCGCCTCCAGCTGGTGGCCGGGAAGAGCTTCAGGCTGCAGCCGTGGCGCTGTGGAGCTGTGCTAGCAGCAGAAGCAGCATCTGTGCCTGCTGCAGTGCTCGCGATCTGTCCGGCCAAGTGGTAGCAAGTGCTCCACAGCACATCACGCAGAAGCAAACGGGCCTGCAACTGTAAATGTGGGGAATGGAAGGGGTATAGATGTCGGTTTTAGCGAGGGGGTATGTGCGCATATCAAGACAACAAGGTGGACTGTTCCTGCTCTTTGCAGGGAATGTGAGAGAACAAGTGGCCTGTGCATCGTGACAGTACTTAAGGGTTATGAAGGTCTGGGGCACTGATGGCTCGTGCATGCTTCTTTAAATGTGCCTTCTTTTCTCAGTGCTACAAGTCAGCTACGAGTCCACAGGTATGTCAGCAGAGATGCCTGAGGGGTAGCCTTGCTTTCCATGCCTTAAAGCCACACATAATACTGAAGATGCCGGGCCAAACTTGACCGAGCGTCCACAACATCAAAGAGTGTGCAGCAACCTAACAAGAGGGCTCAAAGGCCCAGACTCTGCAGGGGCTCTTGCGATAGGAAACTTGCTAAAAAGAGACTCCAAAGCTGCCAGAGCAGCAGGCTGTGCAGGATGGCTTGCTTTACCCATGCACGGTGCCCTGCAGGCTCTTGTGCGTGCTCTCGGGGGCCTGCAGCTTCCCTCAGGACACATCGACCTGCTCCGGCGTGCTCTCTTCCATGGGCTGCGCTGCATTAAAAGTTTGTTTCTGGCGCCAGAACCACCCCCTGCTCTTCCTCCTCCTCCTGCTCCTCCTCCTGTTCCTCCCCCTGCTCCCCCTCTTGCCCGGCCTGCCCCTCCAAACCCTTCCTCCCCCTCTTTACTCCCGCTCCAACTCTCACCTTAGCCTTTGCACAGCTGTTTCTCACACTTTTCTCCTCACTCCCCACTGCTGAGCAGCATGTTGCCTTTTGTGGCGGTCCTTTCCAAGCAACCTAAGGCACCGCCTTCTTGGCTGCCAGGCACTGCCCCGCCCTGCGGCAGTGCCGCTACAACCGGCTGTGTCAGCATGCATGGGGCCGATACCGGCTTCTTCTCAGAGGCCACCAGCAGCCCCCGCTGACAGCACCTGGGCAAACACCCGGCACAGCTCTACAGAAACGTATATATTCCTACATGTGAGAGTGTCCCGGTCTGGAAGCAGGCACCCAGTCAGAGGGAGGAATGAGGAGATGACAGGGTTTTGAAAACAAAGCTGGCTAAGCCAATCAGGGAGCGGTACGAAAACAGGTGGGTTGGGTCCTTTCACAAAATGGCGGCTCCTCACTGTGGAATGCGGAATGCAACAAAATGGTGCCCGCCACTGCGGGTGGCTGGGAGGGATTGCCTGTCCTGGCCCATCCCACCTGCAGGAGGGCCACTCAGCAGCTTAGTCCTGCCCTTCCCAAATGGCCCTTTCCCCGCCCTGCCATGCGGTGTATGCCCAGCGCCTCCAGCTGGTGGCCGGGAAGAGCTTCAGGCTGCAGCCGTGGCGCTGTGGAGCTGCGCTAGCAGCAGAAGCAGCATCTGTGCCTGCTGCAGTGCTCGCGATCTGTCCGGCCAAGTGGTAGCAGGTGCTCCACAGCACATCACGCAGAAGCAAACGGGCCTGCAACTGTAAATGTGGGGAGTGGAAGGGGTATAGATGTCGGTTTTAGCGAGGGGGTATGTGCGCATATCAAGACAACAAGGTGGACTGTTCCTGCTCTTTGCAGGGAATGTGAGAGAACAAGTGGCCTGTGCATCGTGACAGTACTTAAGGGTTATGAAGGTCTGGGGCACTGATGGCTCGTGCATGCTTCTTTAAATGTGCCTTCTTTTCTCAGTGCTACAAGTCAGCTACGAGTCCACAGGTATGTCAGCAGAGATGCCTGAGGGGTAGCCTTGCCTTCCATGCCTTAAAGCCACACATAATACTGAAGATGCCGGGCCAAACTTGACCGAGCGTCCACAACATCAAAGAGTGTGCAGCAACCTAACAAGAGGGCTCAAAGGCCCAGACTCTGCAGGGGCTCTTGCGATAGGAAACTTGCTAAAAAGACACTCCAAAGCTGCCAGAGCAGCAGGCTGTGCAGGATGGCTTGCTTTACCCATGCACGGTGCCCTGCAGGCTCTTGTGCGTGCTCTCGGGGGCCTGCAGCTTCCCTCAGGACACATCGACCTGCTCCGGCGTGCTCTCTTCCATGGGCTGCGCTGCATTAAAAGTTTGTTTCTGGCGCCAGAACCACCCCCTGCTCTTCCTCCTCCTCCTGCTCCTCCTCCTGTTCCTCCCCCTGCTCCCCCTCTTGCCCGGCCTGCCCCTCCAAACCCTTCCTCCCCCTCTATACTCCCGCTCCAACTCTCACCTTAGCCTTTGCACAGCTGTTTCTCACACTTTTCTCCTCACTCCCCACTGCTGAGCAGCATGTTGCCTTTTGTGGCGGTCCTTTCCAAGCAACCTAAGGCACCGCCTTCTTGGCTGCCAGGCACTGCCCCGCCCTGCGGCAGTGCCGCTACAACCGGCTGTGTCAGCATGCATGGGGCCGATACCGGCTTCTTCTCAGAGGCCACCAGCAGCCCCCGCTGACAGCACCTGGGCAAACACCCGGCACAGCTCTACAGAAACGTATATATTCCTACATGTGAGACTGTCCCGGTCTGGAAGCAGGCACCCAGTCAGAGGGAGGAATGAGGAGATGACAGGGGTTTGAAAACAAAGCTGGCTAAGCCAATCAGGGAGCGGTACGAAAACAGGTGGGTTGGGTCCTTTCACAAAATGGCGGCTCCTCACTGTGGAATGCGGAATGCAACAAAATGGTGCCCGCCACTGCGGGTGGCTGGGAGGGATTGCCTGTCCTGGCCCATCCCACCTGCAGGAGGGCCAATCAGCAGCTTAGTCCTGCCCTTCCCAAATGGCCCTTTCCCCGCCCTGCCATGCGGTGTATGCCCAGCGCCTCCAGCTGGTGGCCGGGAAGAGCTTCAGGCTGCAGCCGTGGCGCTGTGGAGCTCCGCTAGCAGCAGAAGCAGGATCTGTGCCTGCAGCAGTGCTCGCGATCTGTCCGGCCAAGTGGTAGCAAGTGCTCCACAGCACATCACGCAGAAGCAAACGGGCCTGCAACTGTAAATGTGGGGAGTGGAAGGGGTATAGATGTCGGTTTTAGCGAGGGGGTATGTGCGCATATCAAGACAACAAGGTGGACTGTTCCTGCTCTTTGCAGGGAATGTGAGAGAACAAGTGGCCTGTGCATCGTGACAGTACTTAAGGGGTATGAAGGTCTGGGGCACTGATGGCTCGTGCATGCTTCTTTAAATGTGCCTTCTTTTCTCAGTGCTACAAGTCAGCTACGAGTCCACAGGTATGTCAGCAGAGATGCCTGAGGGGTAGCCTTGCCTTCCATGCCTTAAAGCCACACATAATACTGAAGATGCCGGGCCAAACTTGACCGAGCGTCCACAACATCAAAGAGTGTGCAGCAACCTAACAAGAGGGCTCAAAGGCCCAGACTCTGCAGGGGCTCTTGCGATAGGAAACTTGCTAAAAAGACACTCCAAAGCTGCCAGAGCAGCAGGCTGTGCAGGATGGCTTGCTTTACCCATGCACGGTGCCCTGCAGGCTCTTGTGCGTGCTCTCGGGGGCCTGCAGCTTCCCTCAGGACACATCGACCTGCTCCGGCGTGCTCTCTTCCATGGGCTGCGCTGCATTAAAAGTTTGTTTCTGGCGCCAGAACCACCCCCTGCTCTTCCTCCTCCTCCTGCTCCTCCTCCTGTTCCTCCCCCTGCTCCCCCTCTTGCCCGGCCTGCCCATCCAAACCCTTCCTCCCCATCTTTACTCCCGCTCCAACTCTCACCTTAGCCTTTGCACAGCTGTTTCTCACACTTTTCTCCTCACTCCCCACTGCTGAGCAGCATGTTGCCTTTTGTGGCGGTCCTTTCCAAGCAACCTAAGGCACCGCCTTCTTGGCTGCCAGGCACTGCCCCGCCCTGCGGCAGTGCCGCTACAACCGGCTGTGTCAGCATGCATGGGGCCGATACCGGCTTCTTCTCAGAGGCCACCAGCAGCCCCCGCTGACAGCACCTGGGCAAACACCCGGCACAGCTCTACAGAAACGTATATATTCCTACATGTGAGAGTATCCCGGTCTGGAAGCAGGCACCCAGTCAGAGGGAGGAATGAGGAGATGACAGGGTTTTGAAAACAAAGCTGGCTAAGCCAATCAGGGAGCGGTACGAAAACAGGTGGGTTGGGTCCTTTCACAAAATGGCGGCTCCTCACTGTGGAATGCGGAATGAAACAAAATGGTACCTGCCACTGCGGGTGGCTGGGAGGGATTGCCTGTCCTGGCCCATCCCACCTGCAGGAGGGCCACTCAGCAGCTTAGTCCTGCCCTTCCCAAATGGCCCTTTCCCCGCCCTGCCATGCGGTGTATGCCCAGCGCCTCCAGCTGGTGGCCGGGAAGAGCTTCAGGCTGCAGCCGTGGCGCTGTGGAGCTGCGCTAGCAGCAGAAGCAGCATCTGTGCCTGCTGCAGTGCTCGCGATCTGTCCGGCCAAGTTGTAGCAAGTGCTCCACAGCACATCACGCAGAAGCAAACGGGCCTGCAACTGTAAATGTGGGGAGTGGAAGGGGTATAGATGTCGGTTTTAGCGAGGGGGTATGTGCGCATATCAAGACAACAAGGTGGACTGTTCCTGCTCTTTGCAGGGAATGTGAGAGAACAAGTGGCCTGTGCATCGTGACAGTACTTCAGGGGTATGAAGGTCTGGGGCACTGATGGCTCGTGCATGCTTCTTTAAGTGTGCCTTCTTTTCTCAGTGCTACAAGTCAGCTACGAGTCCACAGGTATGTCAGCAGAGATGCCTGAGGGGTAGCCTTGCCTTCCATGCCTTAAAGCCACACATAATACTGAAGATGCCGGGCCAAACTTGACCGAGCGTCCACAACATCAAAGAGTGTGCAGCAACCTAACAAGAGGGCTCAAAGGCCCAGACTCTGCAGGGGCTCTTGCGATAGGAAACTTGCTAAAAAGACACTCCAAAGCTGCCAGAGCAGCAGGCTGTGCAGGATGGCTTGCTTTACCCATGCACGGTGCCCTGCAGGCTCTTGTGCGTGCTCTCGGGGGCCTGCAGCTTCCCTCAGGACACATCGACCTGCTCCGGCGTGCTCTCTTCCATGGGCTGCGCTGCATTAAAAGTTTGTTTCTGGCGCCAGAACCACCCCCTGCTCTTCCTCCTCCTCCTGCTCCTCCTCCTGTTCCTCCCCCTGCTCCCCCTCTTGCCCGGCCTGCCCCTCCAAACCCTTCCTCCCCATCTTTACTCCCGCTCCAACTCTCACCTTAGCCTTTGCACAGCTGTTTCTCACACTTTTCTCCTCACTCCCCACTGCTGAGCAGCATGTTGCCTTTTGTGGCGGTCCTTTCCAAGCAACCTAAGGCACCGCCTTCTTGGCTGCCAGGCACTGCCCCGCCCTGCGGCAGTGCCGCTACAACCGGCTGTGTCAGCATGCATGGGGCCGATACCGGCTTCTTCTCAGAGGCCACCAGCAGCCCCCGCTGACAGCACCTGGGCAAACACCCGGCACAGCTCTACAGAAACGTATATATTCCTACATGTGAGAGTGTCCCGGTCTGGAAGCAGGCACCCAGTCAGAGGGAGGAATGAGGAGATGACAGGGTTTTGAAAACAAAGCTGGCTAAGCCAATCAGGGAGCGGTACGAAAACAGGTGGGTTGGGTCCTTTCACAAAATGGCGGCTCCTCACTGTGGAATGCGGAATGCAACAAAATGGTGCCCGCCACTGCGGGTGGCTGGGAGGGATTGCCTGTCCTGGCCCATCCCACCTGCAGGAGGGCCACTCAGCAGCTTAGTCCTGCCCTTCCCAAATGGCCCTTTCCCCGCCCTGCCATGCGGTGTATGCCCAGCGCCTCCAGCTGGTGGCCGGGAAGAGCTTCAGGCTGCAGCCGTGGCGCTGTGGAGCTGCGCTAGCAGCAGAAGCAGCATCTGTGCCTGCAGCAGTGCTCGCGATCTGTCCGGCCAAGTGGTAGCAAGTGCTCCACAGCACATCACGCAGAAGCAAACGGGCCTGCAACTGTAAATGTGGGGAGTGGAAGGGGTATAGATGTCGGTTTTAGCGAGGGGGTATGTGCGCATATCAAGACAACAAGGTGGACTGTTCCTGCTCTTTGCAGGGAATGTGAGAGAACAAGTGGCCTGTGCATCGTGACAGTACTTCAGGGGTATGAAGGTCTGGGGCACTGATGGCTCGTGCATGCTTCTTTAAGTGTGCCTTCTTTTCTCAGTGCTACAAGTCAGCTACGAGTCCACAGGTATGTCAGCAGAGATGCCTGAGGGGTAGCCTTGCCTTCCATGCCTTAAAGCCACACATAATACTGAAGATGCCGGGCCAAACTTGACCGAGCGTCCACAACATCAAAGAGTGTGCAGCAACCTAACAAGAGGGCTCAAAGGCCCAGACTCTGCAGGGGCTCTTGCGATAGGAAACTTGCTAAAAAGACACTCCAAAGCTGCCAGAGCAGCAGGCTGTGCAGGATGGCTTGCTTTACCCATGCACGGTGCCCTGCAGGCTCTTGTGCGTGCTCTCGGGGGCCTGCAGCTTCCCTCAGGACACATCGACCTGCTCCGGCGTGCTCTCTTCCATGGGCTGCGCTGCATTAAAAGTTTGTTTCTGGCGCCAGAACCACCCCCTGCTCTTCCTCCTCCTCCTGCTCCTCCTCCTGTTCCTCCCCCTGCTCCCCCTCTTGCCCGGCCTGCCCCTCCAAACCCTTCCTCCCCATCTTTACTCCCGCTCCAACTCTCACCTTAGCCTTTGCACAGCTGTTTCTCACACTTTTCTCCTCACTCCCCACTGCTGAGCAGCATGTTGCCTTTTGTGGCGGTCCTTTCCAAGCAACCTAAGGCACCGCCTTCTTGGCTGCCAGGCACTGCCCCGCCCTGCGGCAGTGCCGCTACAACCGGCTGTGTCAGCATGCATGGGGCCGATACCGGCTTCTTCTCAGAGGCCACCAGCAGCCCCCGCTGACAGCACCTGGGCAAACACCCGGCACAGCTCTACAGAAACGTATATATTCCTACATGTGAGAGTGTCCCGGTCTGGAAGCAGGCACCCAGTCAGAGGGAGGAATGAGGAGATGACAGGGTTTTGAAAACAAAGCTGGCTAAGCCAATCAGGGAGCGGTACGAAAACAGGTGGGTTGGGTCCTTTCACAAAATGGCGGCTCCTCACTGTGGAATGCGGAATGCAACAAAATGGTGCCCGCCACTGCGGGTGGCTGGGAGGGATTGCCTGTCCTGGCCCATCCCACCTGCAGGAGGGCCACTCAGCAGCTTAGTCCTGCCCTTCCCAAATGGCCCTTTCCCCGCCCTGCCATGCGGTGTATGCCCAGCGCCTCCAGCTGGTGGCCGGGAAGAGCTTCAGGCTGCAGCCGTGGCGCTGTGGAGCTGCGCTAGCAGCAGAAGCAGCATCTGTGCCTGCAGCAGTGCTCGCGATCTGTCCGGCCAAGTGGTAGCAAGTGCTCCACAGCACATCACGCAGAAGCAAACGGGCCTGCAACTGTAAATGTGGGGAGTGGAAGGGGTATAGATGTCGGTTTTAGCGAGGGGGTATGTGCGCATATCAAGACAACAAGGTGGACTGTTCCTGCTCTTTGCAGGGAATGTGAGAGAACAAGTGGCCTGTGCATCGTGACAGTACTTCAGGGGTATGAAGGTCTGGGGCACTGATGGCTCGTGCATGCTTCTTTAAGTGTGCCTTCTTTTCTCAGTGCTACAAGTCAGCTACGAGTCCACAGGTATGTCAGCAGAGATGCCTGAGGGGTAGCCTTGCCTTCCATGCCTTAAAGCCACACATAATACTGAAGATGCCGGGCCAAACTTGACCGAGCGTCCACAACATCAAAGAGTGTGCAGCAACCTAACAAGAGGGCTCAAAGGCCCAGACTCTGCAGGGGCTCTTGCGATAGGAAACTTGCTAAAAAGACACTCCAAAGCTGCCAGAGCAGCAGGCTGTGCAGGATGGCTTGCTTTACCCATGCACGGTGCCCTGCAGGCTCTTGTGCGTGCTCTCGGGGGCCTGCAGCTTCCCTCAGGACACATCGACCTGCTCCGGCGTGCTCTCTTCCATGGGCTGCGCTGCATTAAAAGTTTGTTTCTGGCGCCAGAACCACCCCCTGCTCTTCCTCCTCCTCCTGCTCCTCCTCCTGTTCCTCCCCCTGCTCCCCCTCTTGCCCGGCCTGCCCCTCCAAACCCTTCCTCCCCCTCTTTACTCCCGCTCCAACTCTCACCTTAGCCTTTGCACAGCTGTTTCTCACACTTTTCTCCTCACTCCCCACTGCTGAGCTCATGTTGCCTTTTGTGGCGGTCCTTTCCAAGCAACCTAAGGCACCGCCTTCTTGACTGCCAGGCACTGCCCCGCCCTGCGGCAGTGCCGCTACAACCGGCTGTGTCAGCATGCATGGGGCCGATACCGGCTTCTTCTCAGAGGCCACCAGCAGCCCCCGCTGACAGCACCTGGGCAAACACCCGGCACAGCTCTACAGAAACGTATATATTCCTACATGTGAGAGTGTCCCGGTCTGGAAGCAGGCACCCAGTCAGAGGGAGGAATGAGGAGATGACAGGGTTTTGAAAACAAAGCTGGCTAAGCCAATCAGGGAGCGGTACGAAAACAGGTGGGTTGGGTCCTTTCACAAAATGGCGGCTCCTCACTGTGGAATGCGGAATGCAACAAAATGGTGCCCGCCACTGCGGGTGGCTGGGAGGGATTGCCTGTCCTGGCCCATCCCACCTGCAGGAGGGCCAATCAGCAGCTTAGTCCTGCCCTTCCCAAATGGCCCTTTCCCCGCCCTGCCATGCGGTGTATGCCCAGCGCCTCCAGCTGGTGGCCGGGAAGAGCTTCAGGCTGCAGCCGTGGCGCTGTGGAGCTGCGCTAGCAGCAGAAGCAGCATCTGTGCCTGCTGCAGTGCTCGCGATCTGTCCGGCCAAGTGGTAGCAGGTGCTCCACAGCACATCACGCAGAAGCAAACGGGCCTGCAACTGTAAATGTGGGGAGTGGAAGGGGTATAGATGTCGGTTTTAGCGAGGGGGTATGTGCGCATATCAAGACAACAAGGTGGACTGTTCCTGCTCTTTGCAGGGAATGTGAGAGAACAAGTGGCCTGTGCATCGTGACAGTACTTCAGGGGTATGAAGGTCTGGGGCACTGATGGCTCGTGCATGCTTCTTTAAATGTGCCTTCTTTTCTCAGTGCTACAAGTCAGCTACGAGTCCACAGGTATGTCAGCAGAGATGCCTGAGGGGTAGCCTTGCCTTCCATGCCTTAAAGCCACACATAATACTGAAGATGCCGGGCCAAACTTGACCGAGCGTCCACAACATCAAAGAGTGTGCAGCAACCTAACAAGAGGGCTCAAAGGCCCAGACTCTGCAGGGGCTCTTGCGATAGGAAACTTGCTAAAAAGACACTCCAAAGCTGCCAGAGCAGCAGGCTGTGCAGGATGGCTTGCTTTACCCATGCACGGTGCCCTGCAGGCTCTTGTGCGTGCTCTCGGGGGCCTGCAGCTTCCCTCAGGACACATCGACCTGCTCCGGCGTGCTCTCTTCCATGGGCTGCGCTCCATTAAAAGTTTGTTTCTGGCGCCAGAACCACCCCCTGCTCTTCCTCCTCCTCCTGCTCCTCCTCCTGTTCCTCCCCCTGCTCCCCCTCTTGCCCGGCCTGCCCCTCCAAACCCTTCCTCCCCCTCTTTACTCCTGCTCCAACTCTCACCTTAGCCTTTGCACAGCTGTTTCTCACACTTTTCTCCTCACTCCCCACTGCTGAGCAGCATGTTGCCTTTTGTGGCGGTCCTTTCCAAGCAACCTAAGGCACCGCCTTCTTGGCTGCCAGGCACTGCCCCGCCCTGCGGCAGTGCCGCTACAACCGGCTGTGTCAGCATGTATGGGGCCGATACCGGCTTCTTCTCAGAGGCTACCAGCAGCGCCCGCGGACAGCACCTGGGCATACACCCAGCACAGCTCTACAAAAACCTATATATTCCTACATGTGAGACTGTCCCGGTCTGGAAGCAGGCACCCAGTCAGAGGGAGGAATGAGGAGATGACAGGGGTTTGAAAACAAAGCTGGCTAAGCCAATCAGGGAGCGGTACGTAAGCAGGCGGGTTGGGTCCTTTCACAAAATGGCGGCTCCTCACTGTGGAATGCGGAATGAAACAAAATGGTGCCCGCCACTGCGGATGGCTGGGAGGGATTGCCTGTCCTGGCCCATCCCACCTGCAGGAGGGCCACTCAGCAGCTTAGTCCTGCCCTTCCCAAATGGCCCTTTCCCCGCCCTGCCATGCGGTGTATGCCCAGCGCCTCCAGCTGGTGGCCGGGAAGAGCTTCAGGCTGCAGCCGTGGCGCTGTGGAGCTGCGCTAGCAGCAGAAGCAGCATCTGTGCCTGCTGCAGTGCTCGCGATCTGTCCGGCCAAGTGGTAGCAGGTGCTCCACAGCACATCACGCAGAAGCAAACGGGCCTGCAACTGTAAATGTGGGGAGTGGAAGGGGTATAGATGTCGGTTTTAGCGAGGGGGTATGTGCGCATATCAAGACAACAAGGTGGACTGTTCCTGCTCTTTGCAGGGAATGTGAGAGAACAAGTGGCCTGTGCATCGTGACAGTACTTCAGGGGTATGAAGGTCTGGGGCACTGATGGCTCGTGCATGCTTCTTTAAATGTGCCTTCTTTTCTCAGTGCTACAAGTCAGCTACGAGTCCACAGGTATGTCAGCAGAGATGCCTGAGGGGTAGCCTTGCCTTCCATGCCTTAAAGCCACACATAATACTGAAGATGCCGGGCCAAACTTGACCGAGCGTCCACAACATCAAAGAGTGTGCAGCAACCTAACAAGAGGGCTCAAAGGCCCAGACTCTGCAGGGGCTCTTGCGATAGGAAACTTGCTAAAAAGACACTCCAAAGCTGCCAGAGCAGCAGGCTGTGCAGGATGGCTTGCTTTACCCATGCACGGTGCCCTGCAGGCTCTTGTGCGTGCTCTCGGGGGCCTGCAGCTTCCCTCAGGACACATCGACCTGCTCCGGCGTGCTCTCTTCCATGGGCTGCGCTGCATTAAAAGTTTGTTTCTGGCGCCAGAACCACCCCCTGCTCTTCCTCCTCCTCCTGCTCCTCCTCCTGTTCCTCCCCCTGCTCCCCCTCTTGCCCGGCCTGCCCCTCCAAACCCTTCCTCCCCCTCTATACTCCCGCTCCAACTCTCACCTTAGCCTTTGCACAGCTGTTTCTCACACTTTTCTCCTCACTCCCCACTGCTGAGCTCATGTTGCCTTTTGTGGCGGTCCTTTCCAAGCAACCTAAGGCACCGCCTTCTTGGCTGCCAGGCACTGCCCCGCCCTGCGGCAGTGCCGCTACAACCGGCTGTGTCAGCATGCATGGGGCCGATACCGGCTTCTTCTCAGAGGCCACCAGCAGCCCCCGCTGACAGCACCTGGGCAAACACCCGGCACAGCTCTACAGAAACGTATATATTCCTACATGTGAGAGTGTCCCGGTCTGGAAGCAGGCACCCAGTCAGAGGGAGGAATGAGGAGATGACAGGGTTTTGAAAACAAAGCTGGCTAAGCCAATCAGGGAGCGGTACGAAAACAGGTGGGTTGGGTCCTTTCACAAAATGGCGGCTCCTCACTGTGGAATGCGGAATGCAACAAAATGGTGCCCGCCACTGCGGGTGGCTGGGAGGGATTGCCTGTCCTGGCCCATCCCACCTGCAGGAGGGCCACTCAGCAGCTTAGTCCTGCCCTTCCCAAATGGCCCTTTCCCCGCCCTGCCATGCGGTGTATGCCCAGCGCCTCCAGCTGGTGGCCGGGAAGAGCTTCAGGCTGCAGCCGTGGCGCTGTGGAGCTGCGCTAGCAGCAGAAGCAGCATCTGTGCCTGCTGCAGTGCTCGCGATCTGTCCGGCCAAGTGGTAGCAGGTGCTCCACAGCACATCACGCAGAAGCAAACGGGCCTGCAACTGTAAATGTGGGGAGTGGAAGGGGTATAGATGTCGGTTTTAGCGAGGGGGTATGTGCGCATATCAAGACAACAAGGTGGACTGTTCCTGCTCTTTGCAGGGAATGTGAGAGAACAAGTGGCCTGTGCATCGTGACAGTACTTCAGGGGTATGAAGGTCTGGGGCACTGATGGCTCGTGCATGCTTCTTTAAATGTGCCTTCTTTTCTCAGTGATACAAGTGAGCTACGAGTCCACAGGTATGTCAGCAGAGATGCCTGAGGGGTAGCCTTGCCTTCCATGCCTTAAAGCCACACATAATACTGAAGATGCCGGGCCAAACTTGACCGAGCGTCCACAACATCAAAGAGTGTGCAGCAACCTAACAAGAGGGCTCAAAGGCCCAGACTCTGCAGGGGCTCTTGCGATAGGAAACTTGCTAAAAAGACACTCCAAAGCTGCCAGAGCAGCAGGCTGTGCAGGATGGCTTGCTTTACCCATGCACGGTGCCCTGCAGGCTCTTGTGCGTGCTCTCGGGGGCCTGCAGCTTCCCTCAGGACACATCGACCTGCTCCGGCGTGCTCTCTTCCATGGGCTGCGCTGCATTAAAAGTTTGTTTCTGGCGCCAGAACCACCCCCTGCTCTTCCTCCTCCTCCTGCTCCTCCTCCTGTTCCTCCCCCTGCTCCCCCTCTTGCCCGGCCTGCCCCTCCAAACCCTTCCTCCCCCTCTTTACTCCCGCTCCAACTCTCACCTTAGCCTTTGCACAGCTGTTTCTCACACTTTTCTCCTCACTCCCCACTGCTGAGCAGCATGTTGCCTTTTGTGGCGGTCCTTTCCAAGCAACCTAAAGCACCGCCTTCTTGACTGCCAGGCACTGCCCCGCCCTGCGGCAGTGCCGCTACAACCGGCTGTGTCAGCATGCATGGGGCCGATACCGGCTTCTTCTCAGAGGCCACCAGCAGCCCCCGCTGACAGCACCTGGGCAAACACCCGGCACAGCTCTACAGAAACGTATATATTCCTACATGTGAGAGTGTCCCGGCCTGGAAGCAGGCACCCAGTCAGAGGGAGGAATGAGGAGATGACAGGGTTTTGAAAACAAAGCTGGCTAAGCCAATCAGGGAGCGGTACGAAAACAGGTGGGTTGGGTCCTTTCACAAAATGGCGGCTCCTCACTGTGGAATGCGGAATGAAACAAAATGGTGACCGCCACTGCGGGTGGCTGGGAGGGATTGCCTGTCCTGGCCCATCCCACCTGCAGGAGGGCCACTCAGCAGCTTAGTCCTGCCCTTCCCAAATGGCCCTTTCCCCGCCCTGCCATGCGGTGTATGCCCAGCGCCTCCAGCTGGTGGCCGGGAAGAGCTTCAGGCTGCAGCCGTGGCGCTGTGGAGCTGCGCTAGCAGCAGAAGCAGCATCTGTGCCTGCTGCAGTGCTCGCGATCTGTCCGGCCAAGTGGTAGCAGGTGCTCCACAGCACATCACGCAGAAGCAAACGGGCCTGCAACTGTAAATGTGGGGAGTGGAAGGGGTATAGATGTCGGTTTTAGCGAGGGGGTATGTGCGCTTTTCAAGACAACAAGGTGGACTGTTCCTGCTCTTTGCAGGGAATGTGAGAGAACAAGTGGCCTGTGCATCGTGACAGTACTTCAGGGGTATGAAGGTCTGGGGCACTGATGGCTCGTGCATGCTTCTTTAAATGTGCCTTCTTTTCTCAGTGCTACAAGTCAGCTACGAGTCCACAGGTATGTCAGCAGAGATGCCTGAGGGGTAGCCTTGCCTTCCATGCCTTAAAGCCACACATAATACTGAAGATGCCGGGCCAAACTTGACCGAGCGTCCACAACATCAAAGAGTGTGCAGCAACCTAACAAGAGGGCTCAAAGGCCCAGACTCTGCAGGGGCTCTTGCGATAGGAAACTTGCTAAAAAGACACTCCAAAGCTGCCAGAGCAGCAGGCTGTGCAGGATGGCTTGCTTTACCCATGCACGGTGCCCTGCAGGCTCTTGTGCGTGCTCTCGGGGGCCTGCAGCTTCCCTCAGGACACATCGACCTGCTCCGGCGTGCTCTCTTCCATGGGCTGCGCTGCATTAAAAGTTTGTTTCTGGCGCCAGAACCACCCCCTGCTCTTCCTCCTCCTCCTGCTCCTCCTCCTGTTCCTCCCCCTGCTCCCCCTCTTGCCCGGCCTGCCCCTCCAAACCCTTCCTCCCCCTCTATACTCCCGCTCCAACTCTCACCTTAGCCTTTGCACAGCTGTTTCTCACACTTTTCTCCTCACTCCCCACTGCTGAGCAGCATGTTGCCTTTTGTGGCGGTCCTTTCCAAGCAACCTAAGGCACCGCCTTCTTGACTGCCAGGCACTGCCCCGCCCTGCGGCAGTGCCGCTACAACCGGCTGTGTCAGCATGCATGGGGCCGATACCGGCTTCTTCTCAGAGGCCACCAGCAGCCCCCGCTGACAGCACCTGGGCAAACACCCGGCACAGCTCTACAGAAACGTATATATTCCTACATGTGAGACTGTCCCGGTCTGGAAGCAGGCACCCAGTCAGAGGGAGGAATGAGGAGATGACAGGGGTTTGAAAACAAAGCTGGCTAAGCCAATCAGGGAGCGGTACGAAAACAGGTGGGTTGGGTCCTTTCACAAAATGGCGGCTCCTCACTGTGGAATGCGGAATGCAACAAAATGGTGCCCGCCACTGCGGGTGGCTGGGAGGGATTGCCTGTCCTGGCCCATCCCACCTGCAGGAGGGCCAATCAGCAGCTTAGTCCTGCCCTTCCCAAATGGCCCTTTCCCCGCCCTGCCATGCGGTGTATGCCCAGCGCCTCCAGCTGGTGGCCGGGAAGAGCTTCAGGCTGCAGCCGTGGCGCTGTGGAGCTCCGCTAGCAGCAGAAGCAGGATCTGTGCCTGCAGCAGTGCTCGCGATCTGTCCGGCCAAGTGGTAGCAAGTGCTCCACAGCACATCACGCAGAAGCAAACGGGCCTGCAACTGTAAATGTGGGGAGTGGAAGGGGTATAGATGTCGGTTTTAGCGAGGGGGTATGTGCGCTTTTCAAGACAACAAGGTGGAGTGTTCCTGCTCTTTGCAGGGAATGTGAGAGAACAAGTGGCCTGTGCATCGTGACAGTACTTAAGGGTTATGAAGGTCTGGGGCACTGATGGCTCGTGCATGCTTCTTTAAATGTGCCTTCTTTTCTCAGTGCTACAAGTCAGCTACGAGTCCACAGGTATGTCAGCAGAGATGCCTGAGGGGTAGCCTTGCCTTCCATGCCTTAAAGCCACACATAATACTGAAGATGCCGGGCCAAACTTGACCGAGCGTCCACAACATCAAAGAGTGTGCAGCAACCTAACAAGAGGGCTCAAAGGCCCAGACTCTGCAGGGGCTCTTGCGATAGGAAACTTGCTAAAAAGAGACTCCAAAGCTGCCAGAGCAGCAGGCTGTGCAGGATGGCTTGCTTTACCCATGCACGGTGCCCTGCAGGCTCTTGTGCGTGCTCTCGGGGGCCTGCAGCTTCCCTCAGGACACATCGACCTGCTCCGGCGTGCTCTCTTCCATGGGCTGCGCTGCATTAAAAGTTTGTTTCTGGCGCCAGAACCACCCCCTGCTCTTCCTCCTCCTCCTGCTCCTCCTCCTGTTCCTCCCCCTGCTCCCCCTCTTGCCCGGCCTGCCCCTCCAAACCCTTCCTCCCCCTCTTTACTCCCGCTCCAACTCTCACCTTAGCCTTTGCACAGCTGTTTCTCACACTTTTCTCCTCACTCCCCACTGCTGAGCAGCATGTTGCCTTTTGTGGCGGTCCTTTCCAAGCAACCTAAGGCACCGCCTTCTTGGCTGCCAGGCACTGCCCCGCCCTGCGGCAGTGCCGCTACAACCGGCTGTGTCAGCATGCATGGGGCCGATACCGGCTTCTTCTCAGAGGCCACCAGCAGCGCCCGCTGACAGCACCTGGGCAAACACCCGGCACAGCTCTACAGAAACGTATATATTCCTACATGTGAGAGTATCCCGGTCTGGAAGCAGGCACCCAGTCAGAGGGAGGAATGAGGAGATGACAGGGTTTTGAAAACAAAGCTGGCTAAGCCAATCAGGGAGCGGTACGAAAACAGGTGGGTTGGGTCCTTTCACAAAATGGCGGCTCCTCACTGTGGAATGCGGAATGAAACAAAATGGTACCTGCCACTGCGGGTGGCTGGGAGGGATTGCCTGTCCTGGCCCATCCCACCTGCAGGAGGGCCACTCAGCAGCTTAGTCCTGCCCTTCCCAAATGGCCCTTTCCCCGCCCTGCCATGCGGTGTATGCCCAGCGCCTCCAGCTGGTGGCCGGGAAGAGCTTCAGGCTGCAGCCGTGGCGCTGTGGAGCTGCGCTAGCAGCAGAAGCAGCATCTGTGCCTGCTGCAGTGCTCGCGATCTGTCCGGCCAAGTGGTAGCAAGTGCTCCACAGCACATCACGCAGAAGCAAACGGGCCTGCAACTGTAAATGTGGGGAGTGGAAGGGGTATCGTTGTCGGTTTTAGCGAGGGGTTATGTGCGCATATCAAGACAACAAGGTGGACTGTTCCTGCTCTTTGCAGGGAATGTGAGAGAACAAGTGGCCTATGCATCGTGACAGTACTTCAGGGGTATGAAGGTCTGGGGCACTGATGGCTCGTGCATGCTTCTTTAAGTGTGCCTTCTTTTCTCAGTGCTACAAGTCAGCTACGAGTCCACAGGTATGTCAGCAGAGATGCCTGAGGGGTAGCCTTGCCTTCCATGCCTTAAAGCCACACATAATACTGAAGATGCCGGGCCAAACTTGACCGAGCGTCCACAACATCAAAGAGTGTGCAGCAACCTAACAAGAGGGCTCAAAGGCCCAGACTCTGCAGGGGCTCTTGCGATAGGAAACTTGCTAAAAAGACACTCCAAAGCTGCCAGAGCAGCAGGCTGTGCAGGATGGCTTGCTTTACCCATGCACGGTGCCCTGCAGGCTCTTGTGCGTGCTCTCGGGGGCCTGCAGCTTCCCTCAGGACACATCGACCTGCTCCGGCGTGCTCTCTTCCATGGGCTGCGCTGCATTAAAAGTTTGTTTCTGGCGCCAGAACCACCCCCTGCTCTTCCTCCTCCTCCTGCTCCTCCTCCTGTTCCTCCCCCTGCTCCCCCTCTTGCCCGGCCTGCCCCTCCAAACCCTTCCTCCCCCTCTTTACTCCCGCTCCAACTCTCACCTTAGCCTTTGCACAGCTGTTTCTCACACCTTTCTCCTCACTCCCCACTGCTGAGCAGCATGTTGCCTTTTGTGGCGGTCCTTTCCAAGCAACCTAAGGCACCGCCTTCTTGGCTGCCAGGCACTGCCCCGCCCTGCGGCAGTGCCGCTACAACCGGCTGTGTCAGCATGCATGGGGCCGATACCGGCTTCTTCTCAGAGGCCACCAGCAGCCCCCGCTGACAGCACCTGGGCAAACACCCGGCACAGCTCTACAGAAACGTATATATTCCTACATGTGAGAGTGTCCCGGTCTGGAAGCAGGCACCCAGTCAGAGGGAGGAATGAGGAGATGACAGGGTTTTGAAAACAAAGCTGGCTAAGCCAATCAGGGAGCGGTACGAAAACAGGTGGGTTGGGTCCTTTCACAAAATGGCGGCTCCTCACTGTGGAATGCGGAATGCAACAAAATGGTGCCCGCCACTGCGGGTGGCTGGGAGGGATTGCCTGTCCTGGCCCATCCCACCTGCAGGAGGGCCAATCAGCAGCTTAGTCCTGCCCTTCCCAAATGGCCCTTTCCCCGCCCTGCCATGCGGTGTATGCCCAGCGCCTCCAGCTGGTGGCCGGGAAGAGCTTCAGGCTGCAGCCGTGGCGCTGTGGAGCTGCGCTAGCAGCAGAAGCAGCATCTGTGCCTGCTGCAGTGCTCGCGATCTGTCCGGCCAAGTGGTAGCAAGTGCTCCACAGCACATCACGCAGAAGCAAACGGGCCTGCAACTGTAAATGTGGGGAGTGGAAGGGGTATAGATGTCGGTTTAAGCGAGGGGGTATGTGCGCATATCAAGACAACAAGGTGGACTGTTCCTGCTCTTTGCAGGGAATGTGAGAGAACAAGTGGCCTGTGCATCGTGACAGTACTTAAGGGGTATGAAGGTCTTGGGCACTGATGGCTCGTGCACGCTTCTTTAAATGTGCCTTCTTTTCTCAGTGCTACAAGTCAGCTACGAGTCCACAGGTATGTCAGCAGAGATGCCTGAGGGGTAGCCTTGCCTTCCATGCCTTAAAGCCACACATAATACTGAAGATGCCGGGCCAAACTTGACCGAGCGTCCACAACATCAAAGAGTGTGCAGCAACCTAACAAGAGGGCTCAAAGCCCAGACTCTGCAGGGGCTCTTGCGATAGGAAACTTGCTAAAAAGAGACTCCAAAGCTGCCAGAGCAGCAGGCTGTGCAGGATGGCTTGCTTTACCCATGCACGGTGCCCTGCAGGCTCTTGTGCGTGCTCTCGGGGGCCTGCAGCTTCCCTCAGGACACATCGACCTGCTCCGGCGTGCTCTCTTCCATGGGCTGTGCTGCATTAAAAGTTTGTTTCTGGCGCCAGAACCACCCCCTGCTCTTCCTCCTCCTCCTGCTCCTCCTCCTGTTCCTCCCCCTGCTCCCCCTCTTGCCCGGCCTGCCCCTCCAAACCCTTCCTCCCCCTCTTTACTCCCGCTCCAACTCTCACCTTAGCCTTTGCACAGCTGTTTCTCACACTTTTCTCCTCACTCCCCACTGCTGAGCAGCATGTTGCCTTTTGTGGCGGTCCTTTCCAAGCAACCTAAGGCACCGCCTTCTTGACTGCCAGGCACTGCCCCGCCCTGCGGCAGTGCCGCTACAACCGGCTGTGTCAGCATGCATGGGGCCGATACCGGCTTCTTCTCAGAGGCCACCAGCAGCGCCCGCTGACAGCACCTGGGCAAACACCCGGCACAGCTCTACAGAAACGTATATATTCCTACATGTGAGAGTGTCCCGGTCTGGAAGCAGGCACCCAGTCAGAGGGAGGAATGAGGAGATGACAGGGTTTTGAAAACAAAGCTGGCTAAGCCAATCAGGGAGCGGTACGAAAACAGGTGGGTTGGGTCCTTTCACAAAATGGCGGCTCCTCACTGTGGAATGCGGAATGAAACAAAATGGTACCTGCCACTGCGGGTGGCTGGGAGGGATTGCCTGTCCTGGCCCATCCCACCTGCAGGAGGGCCACTCAGCAGCTTAGTCCTGCCCTTCCCAAATGGCCCTTTCCCCGCCCTGCCATGCGGTGTATGCCCAGCGCCTCCAGCTGGTGGCCGGGAAGAGCTTCAGGCTGCAGCCGTGGCACTGTGGAGCTGCGCTAGCAGCAGAAGCAGCATCTGTGCCTGCTGCAGTGCTCGCGATCTGTCCGGCCAAGTGGTAGCAGGTGCTCCACAGCACATCACGCAGAAGCAAACGGGCCTGCAACTGTAAATGTGGGGAGTGGAAGGGGTATAGATGTCGGTTTTAGCGAGGGGGTATGTGCGCATATCAAGACAACAAGGTGGACTGTTCCTGCTCTTTGCAGGGAATGTGAGAGAACAAGTGGCCTGTGCATCGTGACAGTACTTAACGGGTATGAAGGTCTGGGGCACTGATGGCTCGTGCACGCTTCTTTAAATGTGCCTTCTTTTCTCAGTGATACAAGTGAGCTACGAGTCCACAGGTATGTCAGCAGAGATGCCTGAGGGGTAGCCTTGCCTTCCATGCCTTAAAGCCACACATAATACTGAAGATGCCGGGCCAAACTTGACCGAGCGTCCACAACATCAAAGAGTGTGCAGCAACCTAACAAGAGGGCTCAAAGCCCAGACTCTGCAGGGGCTCTTGCGATAGGAAACTTGCTAAAATGAGACTCCAAAGCTGCCAGAGCAGCAGGCTGTGCAGGATGGCTTGCTTTACCCATGCACGGTGCCCTGCAGGCTCTTGTGCGTGCTCTCGGGGGCCTGCAGCTTCCCTCAGGACACATCGACCTGCTCCGGCGTGCTCTCTTCCATGGGCTGTGCTGCATTAAAAGTTTGTTTCTGGCGCCAGAACCACCCCCTGCTCTTCCTCCTCCTCCTGCTCCTCCTCCTGTTCCTCCCCCTGCTCCCCCTCTTGCCCGGCCTGCCCCTCCAAACCCTTCCTCCCCCTCTTTACTCCCGCTCCAACTCTCACCTTAGCCTTTGCACAGCTGTTTCTCACACTTTTCTCCTCACTCCCCACTGCTGAGCAGCATGTTGCCTTTTGTGGCGGTCCTTTCCAAGCAACCTAAGGCACCGCCTTCTTGACTGCCAGGCACTGCCCCGCCCTGCGGCAGTGCCGCTACAACCGGCTGTGTCAGCATGCATGGGGCCGATACCGGCTTCTTCTCAGAGGCCACCAGCAGCCCCCGCTGACAGCACCTGGGCAAACACCCGGCACAGCTCTACAGAAACGTATATATTCCTACATGTGAGAGTGTCCCGGTCTGGAAGCAGGCACCCAGTCAGAGGGAGGAATGAGGAGATGACAGGGTTTTGAAAACAAAGCTGGCTAAGCCAATCAGGGAGCGGTACGAAAACAGGTGGGTTGGGTCCTTTCACAAAATGGCGGCTCCTCACTGTGGAATGCGGAATGAAACAAAATGGTACCTGCCACTGCGGGTGGCTGGGAGGGATTTCCTGTCCTGGCCCATCCCACCTGCAGGAGGGCCACTCAGCAGCTTAGTCCTGCCCTTCCCAAATGGCCCTTTCCCCGCCCTGCCATGCGGTGTATGCCCAGCGCCTCCAGCTGGTGGCCGGGAAGAGCTTCAGGCTGCAGCCGTGGCACTGTGGAGCTGCGCTAGCAGCAGAAGCAGCATCTGTGCCTGCTGCAGTGCTCGCGATCTGTCCGGCCAAGTGGTAGCAGGTGCTCCACAGCAAATCACGCAGAAGCAAACGGGCCTGCAACTGTAAATGTGGGGAGTGGAAGGGGTATAGATGTCGGTTTTAGCGAGGGGATATGTGTGCATTTCAAGACAACAAGGTGGACTGTTCCTGCTCTTTGCAGGGAATGTGAGAGAACAAGTGGCCTGTGCATCGTGACAGTACTTCAGGGGTATGAAGGTCTGGGGCACTGATGGCTCGTGCATGCTTCTTTAAATGTGCCTTCTTTTCTCAGTGCTACAAGTCAGCTACGAGTCCACAGGTATGTCAGCAGAGATGCCTGAGGGGTAGCCTTGCCTTCCATGCCTTAAAGCCACACATAATACTGAAGATGCCGGGCCAAACTTGACCGAGCGTCCACAACATCAAAGAGTGTGCAGCAACCTAACAAGAGGGCTCAAAGGCCCAGACTCTGCAGGGGCTCTTGCGATAGGAAACTTGCTAAAAAGACACTCCAAAGCTGCCAGAGCAGCAGGCTGTGCAGGATGGCTTGCTTTACCCATGCACGGTGCCCTGCAGGCTCTTGTGCGTGCTCTCGGGGGCCTGCAGCTTCCCTCAGGACACATCGACCTGCTCCGACGTGCTCTCTTCCATGGGCTGCGCTGCATTAAAAGTTTGTTTCTGGCGCCAGAACCACCCCCTGCTCTTCCTCCTCCTCCTGCTCCTCCTCCTGTTCCTCCCCCTGCTCCCCCTCTTGCCCGGCCTGCCCCTCCAAACCCTTCCTCCCCCTCTTTACTCCCGCTCCAACTCTCACCTTAGCCTTTGCACAGCTGTTTCTCACACTTTTCTCCTCACTCCCCACTGCTGAGCAGCATGTTGCCTTTTGTGGCGGTCCTTTCCAAGCAACCTAAGGCACCGCCTTCTTGGCTGCCAGGCACTGCCCCGCCCTGCGGCAGTGCCGCTACAACCGGCTGTGTCAGCATGCATGGGGCCGATACCGGCTTCTTCTCAGAGGCCACCAGCAGCCCCCGCTGACAGCACCTGGGCAAACACCCGGCACAGCTCTACAGAAACGTATATATTCCTACATGTGAGAGTGTCCCGGTCTGGAAGCAGGCACCCAGTCAGAGGGAGGAATGAGGAGATGACAGGGTTTTGAAAACAAAGCTGGCTAAGCCAATCAGGGAGCGGTACGAAAACAGGTGGGTTGGGTCCTTTCACAAAATGGCGGCTCCTCACTGTGGAATGTGGTATGCAACAAAATGGTGCCCGCCACTGCGGGTGGCTGGGAGGGATTGCCTGTCCTGGCCCATCCCACCTGCAGGAGGGCCACTCAGCAGCTTAGTCCTGCCCTTCCCAAATGGCCCTTTCCCCGCCCTGCCATGCGGTGTATGCCCAGCGCCTCCAGCTGGTGGCCGGGAAGAGCTTCAGGCTGCAGCCGTGGCGCTGTGGAGCTGCGCTAGCAGCAGAAGCAGGATCTGTGCCTGCAGCAGTGCTCGCGATCTGTCCGGCCAAGTGGTAGCAAGTGCTCCACAGCACATCACGCAGAAGCAAACGGGCCTGCAACTGTAAATGTGGGGAGTGGAAGGGGTATAGATGTCGGTTTTAGCGAGGGGGTATGTGCGCTTTTCAAGACAACAAGGTGGAGTGTTCCTGCTCTTTGCAGGGAATGTGAGAGAACAAGTGGCCTGTGCATCGTGACAGTACTTAAGGGGTATGAAGGTCTGGGGCACTGATGGCTCGTGCATGCTTCTTTAAATGTACCTTCTTTTCTCAGTGCTACAAGTCAGCTACGAGTCCACAGGTATGTCAGCAGAGATGCCTGAGGGGTAGCCTTCCCTTCCATGCCTTAAAGCCACACATAATACTGAAGATGCCGGGCCAAACTTGACCGAGCGTCCACAACATCAAAGAGTGTGCAGCAACCTAACAAGAGGGCTCAAAGGCCCAGACTCTGCAGGGGCTCTTGCGATAGGAAACTTGCTAAAAAGAGACTCCAAAGCTGCCAGAGCAGCAGGCTGTGCAGGATGGCTTGCTTTACCCATGCACGGTGCCCTGCAGGCTCTTGTGCGTGCTCTCGAGGGCCTGCAGCTTCCCTCAGGACACATCGACCTGCTCCGGCGTGCTCTCTTCCATGGGCTGCGCTGCATTAAAAGTTTGTTTCTGGCGCCAGAACCACCCCCTGCTCTTCCTCCTCCTCCTGCTCCTCCTCCTGTTCCTCCCCCTGCTCCCCCTCTTGCCCGGCCTGCCCCTCCAAACCCTTCCTCCCCCTCTTTACTCCCGCTCCAACTCTCACCTTAGCCTTTGCACAGCTGTTTCTCACACTTTTCTCCTCACTCCCCACTGCTGAGCTCATGTTGCCTTTTGTGGCGGTCCTTTCCAAGCAACCTAAGGCACCGCCTTCTTGACTGCCAGGCACTGCCCCGCCCTGCGGCAGTGCCGCTACAACCGGCTGTGTCAGCATGCATGGGGCCGATACCGGCTTCTTCTCAGAGGCCACCAGCAGCCCCCGCTGACAGCACCTGGGCAAACACCCGGCACAGCTCTACAGAAACGTATATATTCCTACATGTGAGAGTGTCCCGGTCTGGAAGCAGGCACCCAGTCAGAGGGAGGAATGAGGAGATGACAGGGTTTTGAAAACAAAGCTGGCTAAGCCAATCAGGGAGCGGTACGAAAACAGGTGGGTTGGGTCCTTTCACAAAATGGCGGCTCCTCACTGTGGAATGCGGAATGCAACAAAATGGTGCCCGCCACTGCGGGTGGCTGGGAGGGATTGCCTGTCCTGGCCCATCCCACCTGCAGGAGGGCCAATCAGCAGCTTAGTCCTGCCCTTCCCAAATGGCCCTTTCCCCGCCCTGCCATGCGGTGTATGCCCAGCGCCTCCAGCTGGTGGCCGGGAAGAGCTTCAGGCTGCAGCCGTGGCGCTGTGGAGCTGCGCTAGCAGCAGAAGCAGCATCTGTGCCTGCTGCAGTGCTCGCGATCTGTCCGGCCAAGTGGTAGCAGGTGCTCCACAGCACATCACGCAGAAGCAAACGGGCCTGCAACTGTAAATGTGGGGAGTGGAAGGGGTATAGATGTCGGTTTTAGCGAGGGGGTATGTGCGCATATCAAGACAACAAGGTGGACTGTTCCTGCTCTTTGCAGGGAATGTGAGAGAACAAGTGGCCTGTGCATCGTGACAGTACTTCAGGGGTATGAAGGTCTGGGGCACTGATGGCTCGTGCATGCTTCTTTAAATGTGCCTTCTTTTCTCAGTGCTACAAGTCAGCTACGAGTCCACAGGTATGTCAGCAGAGATGCCTGAGGGGTAGCCTTGCCTTCCATGCCTTAAAGCCACACATAATACTGAAGATGCCGGGCCAAACTTGACCGAGCGTCCACAACATCAAAGAGTGTGCAGCAACCTAACAAGAGGGCTCAAAGGCCCAGACTCTGCAGGGGCTCTTGCGATAGGAAACTTGCTAAAAAGACACTCCAAAGCTGCCAGAGCAGCAGGCTGTGCAGGATGGCTTGCTTTACCCATGCACGGTGCCCTGCAGGCTCTTGTGCGTGCTCTCGGGGGCCTGCAGCTTCCCTCAGGACACATCGACCTGCTCCGGCGTGCTCTCTTCCATGGGCTGCGCTCCATTAAAAGTTTGTTTCTGGCGCCAGAACCACCCCCTGCTCTTCCTCCTCCTCCTGCTCCTCCTCCTGTTCCTCCCCCTGCTCCCCCTCTTGCCCGGCCTGCCCCTCCAAACCCTTCCTCCCCCTCTTTACTCCTGCTCCAACTCTCACCTTAGCCTTTGCACAGCTGTTTCTCACACTTTTCTCCTCACTCCCCACTGCTGAGCAGCATGTTGCCTTTTGTGGCGGTCCTTTCCAAGCAACCTAAGGCACCGCCTTCTTGGCTGCCAGGCACTGCCCCGCCCTGCGGCAGTGCCGCTACAACCGGCTGTGTCAGCATGTATGGGGCCGATACCGGCTTCTTCTCAGAGGCCACCAGCAGCGCCCGCGGACAGCACCTGGGCATACACCCAGCAAAGCTCTACAAAAACCTATATATTCCTACATGTGAGACTGTCCCGGTCTGGAAGCAGGCACCCAGTCAGAGGGAGGAATGAGGAGATGACAGGGGTTTGAAAACAAAGCTGGCTAAGCCAATCAGGGAGCGGTACGTAAGCAGGCGGGTTGGGTCCTTTCACAAAATGGCGGCTCCTCACTGTGGAATGCGGAATGAAACAAAATGGTGCCCGCCACTGCGGATGGCTGGGAGGGATTGCCTGTCCTGGCCCATCCCACCTGCAGGAGGGCCACTCAGCAGCTTAGTCCTGCCCTTCCCAAATGGCCCTTTCCCCGCCCTGCCATGCGGTGTATGCCCAGCGCCTCCAGCTGGTGGCCAGGAAGAGCTTCAGGCTGCAGCCGTGGCGCTGTGGAGCTGCGCTAGCAGCAGAAGCAGCATCTGTGCCTGCTGCAGTGCTCGCGATCTGTCCGGCCAAGTGGTAGCAGGTGCTCCACAGCACATCACGCAGAAGCAAACGGGCCTGCAACTGTAAATGTGGGGAGTGGAAGGGGTATAGATGTCGGTTTTAGCGAGGGGGTATGTGCGCATATCAAGACAACAAGGTGGACTGTTCCTGCTCTTTGCAGGGAATGTGAGAGAACAAGTGGCCTGTGCATCGTGACAGTACTTCAGGGGTATGAAGGTCTGGGGCACTGATGGCTCGTGCATGCTTCTTTAAATGTGCCTTCTTTTCTCAGTGATACAAGTGAGCTACGAGTCCACAGGTATGTCAGCAGAGATGCCTGAGGGGTAGCCTTGCCTTCCATGCCTTAAAGCCACACATAATACTGAAGATGCCGGGCCAAACTTGACCGAGCGTCCACAACATCAAAGAGTGTGCAGCAACCTAACAAGAGGGCTCAAAGGCCCAGACTCTGCAGGGGCTCTTGCGATAGGAAACTTGCTAAAAAGACACTCCAAAGCTGCCAGAGCAGCAGGCTGTGCAGGATGGCTTGCTTTACCCATGCACGGTGCCCTGCAGGCTCTTGTGCGTGCTCTCGGGGGCCTGCAGCTTCCCTCAGGACACATCGACCTGCTCCGGCGTGCTCTCTTCCATGGGCTGCGCTGCATTAAAAGTTTGTTTCTGGCGCCAGAACCACCCCCTGCTCTTCCTCCTCCTCCTGCTCCTCCTCCTGTTCCTCCCCCTGCTCCCCCTCTTGCCCGGCCTGCCCCTCCAAACCCTTCCTCCCCCTCTTTACTCCCGCTCCAACTCTCACCTTAGCCTTTGCACAGCTGTTTCTCACACTTTTCTCCTCACTCCCCACTGCTGAGCAGCATGTTGCCTTTTGTGGCGGTCCTTTCCAAGCAACCTAAAGCACCGCCTTCTTGACTGCCAGGCACTGCCCCGCCCTGCGGCAGTGCCGCTACAACCGGCTGTGTCAGCATGCATGGGGCCGATACCGGCTTCTTCTCAGAGGCCACCAGCAGCCCCCGCTGACAGCACCTGGGCAAACACCCGGCACAGCTCTACAGAAACGTATATATTCCTACATGTGAGAGTGTCCCGGCCTGGAAGCAGGCACCCAGTCAGAGGGAGGAATGAGGAGATGACAGGGTTTTGAAAACAAAGCTGGCTAAGCCAATCAGGGAGCGGTACGAAAACAGGTGGGTTGGGTCCTTTCACAAAATGGCGGCTCCTCACTGTGGAATGCGGAATGAAACAAAATGGTGCCCGCCACTGCGGGTGGCTGGGAGGGATTGCCTGTCCTGGCCCATCCCACCTGCAGGAGGGCCACTCAGCAGCTTAGTCCTGCCCTTCCCAAATGGCCCTTTCCCCGCCCTGCCATGCGGTGTATGCCCAGCGCCTCCAGCTGGTGGCCGGGAAGAGCTTCAGGCTGCAGCCGTGGCGCTGTGGAGCTGCGCTAGCAGCAGAAGCAGCATCTGTGCCTGCTGCAGTGCTCGCGATCTGTCTGGCCAAGTGGTAGCAGGTGCTCCACAGCACATCACGCAGAAGCAAACGGGCCTGCAACTGTAAATGTGGGGAGTGGAAGGGGTATAGATGTCGGTTTTAGCGAGGGGGTATGTGCGCATATCAAGACAACAAGGTGGACTGTTCCTGCTCTTTGCAGGGAATGTGAGAGAACAAGTGGCCTGTGCATCGTGACAGTACTTCAGGGGTATGAAGGTCTGGGGCACTGATGGCTCGTGCACGCTTCTTTAAATGTGCCTTCTTTTCTCAGTGATACAAGTGAGCTACGAGTCCACAGGTATGTCAGCAGAGATGCCTGAGGGGTAGCCTTGCCTTCCATGCCTTAAAGCCACACATAATACTGAAGATGCCGGGCCAAACTTGACCGAGCGTCCACAACATCAAAGAGTGTGCAGCAACCTAACAAGAGGGCTCAAAGGCCCAGACTCTGCAGGGGCTCTTGCGATAGGAAACTTGCTAAAAAGACACTCCAAAGCTGCCAGAGCAGCAGGCTGTGCAGGATGGCTTGCTTTACCCATGCACGGTGCCCTGCAGGCTCTTGTGCGTGCTCTCGGGGGCCTGCAGCTTCCCTCAGGACACATCGACCTGCTCCGGCGTGCTCTCTTCCATGGGCTGCGCTGCATTAAAAGTTTGTTTCTGGCGCCAGAACCACCCCCTGCTCTTCCTCCTCCTCCTGCTCCTCCTCCTGTTCCTCCCCCTGCTCCCCCTCTTGCCCGGCCTGCCCCTCCAAACCCTTCCTCCCCCTCTTTACTCCCGCTCCAACTCTCACCTTAGCCTTTGCACAGCTGTTTCTCACACTTTTCTCCTCACTCCCCACTGCTGAGCAGCATGTTGCCTTTTGTGGCGGTCCTTTCCAAGCAACCTAAGGCACCGCCTTCTTGGCTGCCAGGCACTGCCCCGCCCTGCGGCAGTGCCGCTACAACCGGCTGTGTCAGCATGCATGGGGCCGATACCGGCTTCTTCTCAGAGGCCACCAGCAGCGCCCGCTGACAGCACCTGGGCAAACACCCGGCACAGCTCTACAGAAACGTATATATTCCTACATGTGAGAGTGTCCCGGTCTGGAAGCAGGCACCCAGTCAGAGGGAGGAATGAGGAGATGACAGGGTTTTGAAAACAAAGCTGGCTAAGCCAATCAGGGAGCGGTACGAAAACAGGTGGGTTGGGTCCTTTCACAAAATGGCGGCTCCTCACTGTGGAATGCGGAATGCAACAAAATGGTGCCCGCCACTGCGGGTGGCTGGGAGGGATTGCCTGTCCTGGCCCATCCCACCTGCAGGAGGGCCAATCAGCAGCTTAGTCCTGCCCTTCCCAAATGGCCCTTTCCCCGCCCTGCCATGCGGTGTATGCCCAGCGCCTCCAGCTGGTGGCCGGGAAGAGCTTCAGGCTGCAGCCGTGGCGCTGTGGAGCTGCGCTAGCAGCAGAAGCAGCATCTGTGCCTGCTGCAGTGCTCGCGATCTGTCCGGCCAAGTGGTAGCAGGTGCTCCACAGCACATCACGCAGAAGCAAACGGGCCTGCAACTGTAAATGTGGGGAGTGGAAGGGGTATAGATGTCGGTTTTAGCGAGGGGGTATGTGCGCTTTTCAAGACAACAAGGTGGACTGTTCCTGCTCTTTGCAGGGAATGTGAGAGAACAAGTGGCCTGTGCATCGTGACAGTACTTAAGGGGTATGAAGGTCTGGGGCACTGATGGCTCGTGCATGCTTCTTTAAATGTGCCTTCTTTTCTCAGTGATACAAGTGAGCTACGAGTCCACAGGTATGTCAGCAGAGATGCCTGAGGGGTAGCCTTGCCTTCCATGCCTTAAAGCCACACATAATACTGAAGATGCCGGGCCAAACTTGACCGAGCGTCCACAACATCAAAGAGTGTGCAGCAACCTAACAAGAGGGCTCAAAGGCCCAGACTCTGCAGGGGCTCTTGCGATAGGAAACTTGCTAAAAAGAGACTCCAAAGCTGCCAGAGCAGCAGGCTGTGCAGGATGGCTTGCTTTACCCATGCACGGTGCCCTGCAGGCTCTTGTGCGTGCTCTCGGGGGCCTGCAGCTTCCCTCAGGACACATCGACCTGCTCCGGCGTGCTCTCTTCCATGGGCTGCGCTGCATTAAAAGTTTGTTTCTGGCGCCAGAACCACCCCCTGCTCTTCCTCCTCCTCCTGCTCCTCCTCCTGTTCCTCCCCCTGCTCCCCCTCTTGCCCGGCCTGCCCCTCCAAACCCTTCCTCCCCCTCTTTACTCCCGCTCCAACTCTCACCTTAGCCTTTGCACAGCTGTTTCTCACACTTTTCTCCTCACTCCCCACTGCTGAGCAGCATGTTGCCTTTTGTGGCGGTCCTTTCCAAGCAACCTAAGGCACCGCCTTCTTGGCTGCCAGGCACTGCCCCGCCCTGCGGCAGTGCCGCTACAACCGGCTGTGTCAGCATGCATGGGGCCGATACCGGCTTCTTCTCAGAGGCCACCAGCAGCGCCCGCGGACAGCACCTGGGCAAACACCCGGCACAGCTCTACAGAAACGTATATATTCCTACATGTGAGAGTGTCCCGGTCTGGAAGCAGGCACCCAGTCAGAGGGAGGAATGAGGAGATGACAGGGTTTTGAAAACAAAGCTGGCTAAGCCAATCAGGGAGCGGTACGAAAACAGGTGGGTTGGGTCCTTTCACAAAATGGCGGCTCCTCACTGTGGAATGCGGAATGAAACAAAATGGTGCCCGCCACTGCGGATGGCTGGGAGGGATTGCCTGTCCTGGCCCATCCCACCTGCAGGAGGGCCACTCAGCAGCTTAGTCCTGCCCTTCCCAAATGGCCCTTTCCCCGCCCTGCCATGCGGTGTATGCCCAGCGCCTCCAGCTGGTGGCCAGGAAGAGCTTCAGGCTGCAGCCGTGGCGCTGTGGAGCTGCGCTAGCAGCAGAAGCAGCATCTGTGCCTGCTGCAGTGCTCGCGATCTGTCCGGCCAAGTGGTAGCAGGTGCTCCACAGCACATCACGCAGAAGCAAACGGGCCTGCAACTGTAAATGTGGGGAGTGGAAGGGGTATAGATGTCGGTTTTAGCGAGGGGGTATGTGCGCATATCAAGACAACAAGGTGGACTGTTCCTGCTCTTTGCAGGGAATGTGAGAGAACAAGTGGCCTGTGCATCGTGACAGTACTTCAGGGGTATGAAGGTCTGGGGCACTGATGGCTCGTGCATGCTTCTTTAAATGTGCCTTCTTTTCTCAGTGATACAAGTGAGCTACGAGTCCACAGGTATGTCAGCAGAGATGCCTGAGGGGTAGCCTTGCCTTCCATGCCTTAAAGCCACACATAATACTGAAGATGCCGGGCCAAACTTGACCGAGCGTCCACAACATCAAAGAGTGTGCAGCAACCTAACAAGAGGGCTCAAAGGCCCAGACTCTGCAGGGGCTCTTGCGATAGGAAACTTGCTAAAAAGACACTCCAAAGCTGCCAGAGCAGCAGGCTGTGCAGGATGGCTTGCTTTACCCATGCACGGTGCCCTGCAGGCTCTTGTGCGTGCTCTCGGGGGCCTGCAGCTTCCCTCAGGACACATCGACCTGCTCCGGCGTGCTCTCTTCCATGGGCTGCGCTGCATTAAAAGTTTGTTTCTGGCGCCAGAACCACCCCCTGCTCTTCCTCCTCCTCCTGCTCCTCCTCCTGTTCCTCCCCCTGCTCCCCCTCTTGCCCGGCCTGCCCCTCCAAACCCTTCCTCCCCCTCTTTACTCCCGCTCCAACTCTCACCTTAGCCTTTGCACAGCTGTTTCTCACACTTTTCTCCTCACTCCCCACTGCTGAGCAGCATGTTGCCTTTTGTGGCGGTCCTTTCCAAGCAACCTAAAGCACCGCCTTCTTGACTGCCAGGCACTGCCCCGCCCTGCGGCAGTGCCGCTACAACCGGCTGTGTCAGCATGCATGGGGCCGATACCGGCTTCTTCTCAGAGGCCACCAGCAGCCCCCGCTGACAGCACCTGGGCAAACACCCGGCACAGCTCTACAGAAACGTATATATTCCTACATGTGAGAGTGTCCCGGCCTGGAAGCAGGCACCCAGTCAGAGGGAGGAATGAGGAGATGACAGGGTTTTGAAAACAAAGCTGGCTAAGCCAATCAGGGAGCGGTACGAAAACAGGTGGGTTGGGTCCTTTCACAAAATGGCGGCTCCTCACTGTGGAATGCGGAATGAAACAAAATGGTGCCCGCCACTGCGGGTGGCTGGGAGGGATTGCCTGTCCTGGCCCATCCCACCTGCAGGAGGGCCACTCAGCAGCTTAGTCCTGCCCTTCCCAAATGGCCCTTTCCCCGCCCTGCCATGCGGTGTATGCCCAGCGCCTCCAGCTGGTGGCCGGGAAGAGCTTCAGGCTGCAGCCGTGGCGCTGTGGAGCTGCGCTAGCAGCAGAAGCAGCATCTGTGCCTGCTGCAGTGCTCGCGATCTGTCCGGCCAAGTGGTAGCAGGTGCTCCACAGCACATCACGCAGAAGCAAACGGGCCTGCAACTGTAAATGTGGGGAGTGGAAGGGGTATAGATGTCGGTTTTAGCGAGGGGGTATGTGCGCATATCAAGACAACAAGGTGGACTGTTCCTGCTCTTTGCAGGGAATGTGAGAGAACAAGTGGCCTGTGCATCGTGACAGTACTTCAGGGGTATGAAGGTCTGGGGCACTGATGGCTCGTGCACGCTTCTTTAAATGTGCCTTCTTTTCTCAGTGATACAAGTGAGCTACGAGTCCACAGGTATGTCAGCAGAGATGCCTGAGGGGTAGCCTTGCCTTCCATGCCTTAAAGCCACACATAATACTGAAGATGCCGGGCCAAACTTGACCGAGCGTCCACAACATCAAAGAGTGTGCAGCAACCTAACAAGAGGGCTCAAAGGCCCAGACTCTGCAGGGGCTCTTGCGATAGGAAACTTGCTAAAAAGACACTCCAAAGCTGCCAGAGCAGCAGGCTGTGCAGGATGGCTTGCTTTACCCATGCACGGTGCCCTGCAGGCTCTTGTGCGTGCTCTCGGGGGCCTGCAGCTTCCCTCAGGACACATCGACCTGCTCCGGCGTGCTCTCTTCCATGGGCTGCGCTCCATTAAAAGTTTGTTTCTGGCGCCAGAACCACCCCCTGCTCTTCCTCCTCCTCCTGCTCCTCCTCCTGTTCCTCCCCCTGCTCCCCCTCTTGCCCGGCCTGCCCCTCCAAACCCTTCCTCCCCCTCTTTACTCCTGCTCCAACTCTCACCTTAGCCTTTGCACAGCTGTTTCTCACACTTTTCTCCTCACTCCCCACTGCTGAGCAGCATGTTGCCTTTTGTGGCGGTCCTTTCCAAGCAACCTAAGGCACCGCCTTCTTGGCTGCCAGGCACTGCCCCGCCCTGCGGCAGTGCCGCTACAACCGGCTGTGTCAGCATGTATGGGGCCGATACCGGCTTCTTCTCAGAGGCCACCAGCAGCGCCCGCGGACAGCACCTGGGCATACACCCAGCAAAGCTCTACAAAAACCTATATATTCCTACATGTGAGACTGTCCCGGTCTGGAAGCAGGCACCCAGTCAGAGGGAGGAATGAGGAGATGACAGGGGTTTGAAAACAAAGCTGGCTAAGCCAATCAGGGAGCGGTACGTAAGCAGGCGGGTTGGGTCCTTTCACAAAATGGCGGCTCCTCACTGTGGAATGCGGAATGAAACAAAATGGTGCCCGCCACTGCGGATGGCTGGGAGGGATTGCCTGTCCTGGCCCATCCCACCTGCAGGAGGGCCACTCAGCAGCTTAGTCCTGCCCTTCCCAAATGGCCCTTTCCCCGCCCTGCCATGCGGTGTATGCCCAGCGCCTCCAGCTGGTGGCCAGGAAGAGCTTCAGGCTGCAGCCGTGGCGCTGTGGAGCTGCGCTAGCAGCAGAAGCAGCATCTGTGCCTGCTGCAGTGCTCGCGATCTGTCCGGCCAAGTGGTAGCAGGTGCTCCACAGCACATCACGCAGAAGCAAACGGGCCTGCAACTGTAAATGTGGGGAGTGGAAGGGGTATAGATGTTGGTTTTAGCGAGGGGGTATGTGCGCATATCAAGACAACAAGGTGGACTGTTCCTGCTCTTTGCAGGGAATGTGAGAGAACAAGTGGCCTGTGCATCGTGACAGTACTTCAGGGGTATGAAGGTCTGGGGCACTGATGGCTCGTGCATGCTTCTTTAAATGTGCCTTCTTTTCTCAGTGATACAAGTGAGCTACGAGTCCACAGGTATGTCAGCAGAGATGCCTGAGGGGTAGCCTTGCCTTCCATGCCTTAAAGCCACACATAATACTGAAGATGCCGGGCCAAACTTGACCGAGCGTCCACAACATCAAAGAGTGTGCAGCAACCTAACAAGAGGGCTCAAAGGCCCAGACTCTGCAGGGGCTCTTGCGATAGGAAACTTGCTAAAAAGACACTCCAAAGCTGCCAGAGCAGCAGGCTGTGCAGGATGGCTTGCTTTACCCATGCACGGTGCCCTGCAGGCTCTTGTGCGTGCTCTCGGGGGCCTGCAGCTTCCCTCAGGACACATCGACCTGCTCCGGCGTGCTCTCTTCCATGGGCTGCGCTGCATTAAAAGTTTGTTTCTGGCGCCAGAACCACCCCCTGCTCTTCCTCCTCCTCCTGCTCCTCCTCCTGTTCCTCCCCCTGCTCCCCCTCTTGCCCGGCCTGCCCCTCCAAACCCTTCCTCCCCCTCTTTACTCCCGCTCCAACTCTCACCTTAGCCTTTGCACAGCTGTTTCTCACACTTTTCTCCTCACTCCCCACTGCTGAGCAGCATGTTGCCTTTTGTGGCGGTCCTTTCCAAGCAACCTAAAGCACCGCCTTCTTGACTGCCAGGCACTGCCCCGCCCTGCGGCAGTGCCACTACAACTGGCTGTGTCAGCATGCATGGGGCCGATACCGGCTTCTTCTCAGAGGCCACCAGCAGCCCCCGCTGACAGCACCTGGGCAAACACCCGGCACAGCTCTACAGAAACGTATATATTCCTACATGTGAGAGTGTCCCGGCCTGGAAGCAGGCACCCAGTCAGAGGGAGGAATGAGGAGATGACAGGGTTTTGAAAACAAAGCTGGCTAAGCCAATCAGGGAGCGGTACGAAAACAGGTGGGTTGGGTCCTTTCACAAAATGGCGGCTCCTCACTGTGGAATGCGGAATGAAACAAAATGGTGCCCGCCACTGGGGGTGGCTGGGAGGGATTGCCTGTCCTGGCCCATCCCACCTGCAGGAGGGCCACTCAGCAGCTTAGTCCTGCCCTTCCCAAATGGCCCTTTCCCCGCCCTGCCATGCGGTGTATGCCCAGCGCCTCCAGCTGGTGGCCGGGAAGAGCTTCAGGCTGCAGCCGTGGCGCTGTGGAGCTGCGCTAGCAGCAGAAGCAGCATCTGTGCCTGCTGCAGTGCTCGCGATCTGTCCGGCCAAGTGGTAGCAGGTGCTCCACAGCACATCACGCAGAAGCAAACGGGCCTGCAACTGTAAATGTGGGGAGTGGAAGGGGTATAGATGTCGGTTTTAGCGAGGGGGTATGTGCGCATATCAAGACAACAAGGTGGACTGTTCCTGCTCTTTGCAGGGAATGTGAGAGAACAAGTGGCCTGTGCATCGTGACAGTACTTCAGGGGTATGAAGGTCTGGGGCACTGATGGCTCGTGCACGCTTCTTTAAATGTGCCTTCTTTTCTCAGTGATACAAGTGAGCTACGAGTCCACAGGTATGTCAGCAGAGATGCCTGAGGGGTAGCCTTGCCTTCCATGCCTTAAAGCCACACATAATACTGAAGATGCCGGGCCAAACTTGACCGAGCGTCCACAACATCAAAG
This sequence comes from Anser cygnoides, assembly GCF_040182565.1. Lineage (NCBI taxonomy): Eukaryota > Metazoa > Chordata > Aves > Anseriformes > Anatidae > Anser > Anser cygnoides. Next base: position 83,333,341 of record NC_089912.1, on the reverse strand, counting down.
AGTGTGCAGCAACCTAACAAGAGGGCTCAAAGGCCCAGACTCTGCAGGGGCTCTTGCGATAGGAAACTTGCTAAAAAGACACTCCAAAGCTGCCAGAGCAGCAGGCTGTGCAGGATGACTTGCTTTACCCATGCACGGTGCCCTGCAGGCTCTTGTGCGTGCTCTCGGGGGCCTGCAGCTTCCCTCAGGACACATCGACCTGCTCCGGCGTGCTCTCTTCCATGGGCTGCGCTGCATTAAAAGTTTGTTTCTGGCGCCAGAACCACCCCCTGCTCTTCCTCCTCCTCCTGCTCCTCCTCCTGTTCCTCCCCCTGCTCCCCCTCTTGCCCGGCCTGCCCCTCCAAACCCTTCCTCCCCCTCTTTACTCCCGCTCCAACTCTCACCTTAGCCTTTGCACAGCTGTTTCTCACACTTTTCTCCTCACTCCCCACTGCTGAGCAGCATGTTGCCTTTTGTGGCGGTCCTTTCCAAGCAACCTAAGGCACCGCCTTCTTGGCTGCCAGGCACTGCCCCGCCCTGCGGCAGTGCCGCTACAACCGGCTGTGTCAGCATGCATGGGGCCGATACCGGCTTCTTCTCAGAGGCCACCAGCAGCGCCCGCTGACAGCACCTGGGCAAACACCCGGCACAGCTCTACAGAAACGTATATATTCCTACATGTGAGAGTGTCCCGGTCTGGAAGCAGGCACCCAGTCAGAGGGAGGAATGAGGAGATGACAGGGTTTTGAAAACAAAGCTGGCTAAGCCAATCAGGGAGCGGTACGAAAACAGGTGGGTTGGGTCCTTTCACAAAATGGCGGCTCCTCACTGTGGAATGCGGAATGAAACAAAATGGTGCCCGCCACTGCGGGTGGCTGGGAGGGATTGCCTGTCCTGGCCCATCCCACCTGCAGGAGGGCCAATCAGCAGCTTAGTCCTGCCCTTCCCAAATGGCCCTTTCCCCGCCCTGCCATGCGGTGTATGCCCAGCGCCTCCAGCTGGTGGCCGGGAAGAGCTTCAGGCTGCAGCCGTGGCGCTGTGGAGCTGCGCTAGCAGCAGAAGCAGCATCTGTGCCTGCTGCAGTGCTCGCGATCTGTCCGGCCAAGTGGTAGCAGGTGCTCCACAGCACATCACGCAGAAGCAAACGGGCCTGCAACTGTAAATGTGGGGAGTGGAAGGGGTATAGATGTCGGTTTTAGCGAGGGGGTATGTGCGCTTTTCAAGACAACAAGGTGGACTGTTCCTGCTCTTTGCAGGGAATGTGAGAGAACAAGTGGCCTGTGCATCGTGACAGTACTTAAGGGGTATGAAGGTCTGGGGCACTGATGGCTCGTGCACGCTTCTTTAAATGTGCCTTCTTTTCTCAGTGATACAAGTGAGCTACGAGTCCACAGGTATGTCAGCAGAGATGCCTGAGGGGTAGCCTTGCCTTCCATGCCTTAAAGCCACACATAATACTGAAGATGCCGGGCCAAACTTGACCGAGCGTCCACAACATCAAAGAGTGTGCAGCAACCTAACAAGAGGGCTCAAAGGCCCAGACTCTGCAGGGGCTCTTGCGATAGGAAACTTGCTAAAAAGAGACTCCAAAGCTGCCAGAGCAGCAGGCTGTGCAGGATGGCTTGCTTTACCCATGCACGGTGCCCTGCAGGCTCTTGTGCGTGCTCTCGGGGGCCTGCAGCTTCCCTCAGGACACATCGACCTGCTCCGGCGTGCTCTCTTCCATGGGCTGCGCTGCATTAAAAGTTTGTTTCTGGCGCCAGAACCACCCCCTGCTCTTCCTCCTCCTCCTGCTCCTCCTCCTGTTCCTCCCCCTGCTCCCCCTCTTGCCCGGCCTGCCCCTCCAAACCCTTCCTCCCCCTCTTTACTCCCGCTCCAACTCTCACCTTAGCCTTTGCACAGCTGTTTCTCACACTTTTCTCCTCACTCCCCACTGCTGAGCAGCATGTTGCCTTTTGTGGCGGTCCTTTCCAAGCAACCTAAGGCACCGCCTTCTTGGCTGCCAGGCACTGCCCCGCCCTGCGGCAGTGCCGCTACAACCGGCTGTGTCAGCATGCATGGGGCCGATACCGGCTTCTTCTCAGAGGCCACCAGCAGCGCCCGCTGACAGCACCTGGGCAAACACCCGGCACAGCTCTACAGAAACGTATATATTCCTACATGTGAGAGTGTCCCGGTCTGGAAGCAGGCACCCAGTCAGAGGGAGGAATGAGGAGATGACAGGGTTTTGAAAACAAAGCTGGCTAAGCCAATCAGGGAGCGGTACGAAAACAGGTGGGTTGGGTCCTTTCACAAAATGGCGGCTCCTCACTGTGGAATGCGGAATGAAACAAAATGGTGCCCGCCACTGCGGATGGCTGGGAGGGATTGCCTGTCCTGGCCCATCCCACCTGCAGGAGGGCCACTCAGCAGCTTAGTCCTGCCCTTCCCAAATGGCCCTTTCCCCGCCCTGCCATGCGGTGTATGCCCAGCGCCTCCAGCTGGTGGCCAGGAAGAGCTTCAGGCTGCAGCCGTGGCGCTGTGGAGCTGCGCTAGCAGCAGAAGCAGCATCTGTGCCTGCTGCAGTGCTCGCGATCTGTCCGGCCAAGTGGTAGCAGGTGCTCCACAGCACATCACGCAGAAGCAAACGGGCCTGCAACTGTAAATGTGGGGAGTGGAAGGGGTATAGATGTTGGTTTTAGCGAGGGGGTATGTGCGCATATCAAGACAACAAGGTGGACTGTTCCTGCTCTTTGCAGGGAATGTGAGAGAACAAGTGGCCTGTGCATCGTGACAGTACTTCAGGGGTATGAAGGTCTGGGGCACTGATGGCTCGTGCATGCTTCTTTAAATGTGCCTTCTTTTCTCAGTGATACAAGTGAGCTACGAGTCCACAGGTATGTCAGCAGAGATGCCTGAGGGGTAGCCTTGCCTTCCATGCCTTAAAGCCACACATAATACTGAAGATGCCGGGCCAAACTTGACCGAGCGTCCACAACATCAAAGAGTGTGCAGCAACCTAACAAGAGGGCTCAAAGGCCCAGACTCTGCAGGGGCTCTTGCGATAGGAAACTTGCTAAAAAGACACTCCAAAGCTGCCAGAGCAGCAGGCTGTGCAGGATGGCTTGCTTTACCCATGCACGGTGCCCTGCAGGCTCTTGTGCGTGCTCTCGGGGGCCTGCAGCTTCCCTCAGGACACATCGACCTGCTCCGGCGTGCTCTCTTCCATGGGCTGCGCTGCATTAAAAGTTTGTTTCTGGCGCCAGAACCACCCCCTGCTCTTCCTCCTCCTCCTGCTCCTCCTCCTGTTCCTCCCCCTGCTCCCCCTCTTGCCCGGCCTGCCCCTCCAAACCCTTCCTCCCCCTCTTTACTCCCGCTCCAACTCTCACCTTAGCCTTTGCACAGCTGTTTCTCACACTTTTCTCCTCACTCCCCACTGCTGAGCAGCATGTTGCCTTTTGTGGCGGTCCTTTCCAAGCAACCTAAAGCACCGCCTTCTTGACTGCCAGGCACTGCCCCGCCCTGCGGCAGTGCCACTACAACTGGCTGTGTCAGCATGCATGGGGCCGATACCGGCTTCTTCTCAGAGGCCACCAGCAGCCCCCGCTGACAGCACCTGGGCAAACACCCGGCACAGCTCTACAGAAACGTATATATTCCTACATGTGAGAGTGTCCCGGCCTGGAAGCAGGCACCCAGTCAGAGGGAGGAATGAGGAGATGACAGGGTTTTGAAAACAAAGCTGGCTAAGCCAATCAGGGAGCGGTACGAAAACAGGTGGGTTGGGTCCTTTCACAAAATGGCGGCTCCTCACTGTGGAATGCGGAATGAAACAAAATGGTGCCCGCCACTGGGGGTGGCTGGGAGGGATTGCCTGTCCTGGCCCATCCCACCTGCAGGAGGGCCACTCAGCAGCTTAGTCCTGCCCTTCCCAAATGGCCCTTTCCCCGCCCTGCCATGCGGTGTATGCCCAGCGCCTCCAGCTGGTGGCCGGGAAGAGCTTCAGGCTGCAGCCGTGGCGCTGTGGAGCTGCGCTAGCAGCAGAAGCAGCATCTGTGCCTGCTGCAGTGCTCGCGATCTGTCCGGCCAAGTGGTAGCAGGTGCTCCACAGCACATCACGCAGAAGCAAACGGGCCTGCAACTGTAAATGTGGGGAGTGGAAGGGGTATAGATGTCGGTTTTAGCGAGGGGGTATGTGCGCATATCAAGACAACAAGGTGGACTGTTCCTGCTCTTTGCAGGGAATGTGAGAGAACAAGTGGCCTGTGCATCGTGACAGTACTTCAGGGGTATGAAGGTCTGGGGCACTGATGGCTCGTGCACGCTTCTTTAAATGTGCCTTCTTTTCTCAGTGATACAAGTGAGCTACGAGTCCACAGGTATGTCAGCAGAGATGCCTGAGGGGTAGCCTTGCCTTCCATGCCTTAAAGCCACACATAATACTGAAGATGCCGGGCCAAACTTGACCGAGCGTCCACAACATCAAAGAGTGTGCAGCAACCTAACAAGAGGGCTCAAAGGCCCAGACTCTGCAGGGGCTCTTGCGATAGGAAACTTGCTAAAAAGACACTCCAAAGCTGCCAGAGCAGCAGGCTGTGCAGGATGACTTGCTTTACCCATGCACGGTGCCCTGCAGGCTCTTGTGCGTGCTCTCGGGGGCCTGCAGCTTCCCTCAGGACACATCGACCTGCTCCGGCGTGCTCTCTTCCATGGGCTGCGCTGCATTAAAAGTTTGTTTCTGGCGCCAGAACCACCCCCTGCTCTTCCTCCTCCTCCTGCTCCTCCTCCTGTTCCTCCCCCTGCTCCCCCTCTTGCCCGGCCTGCCCCTCCAAACCCTTCCTCCCCCTCTTTACTCCCGCTCCAACTCTCACCTTAGCCTTTGCACAGCTGTTTCTCACACTTTTCTCCTCACTCCCCACTGCTGAGCAGCATGTTGCCTTTTGTGGCGGTCCTTTCCAAGCAACCTAAGGCACCGCCTTCTTGGCTGCCAGGCACTGCCCCGCCCTGCGGCAGTGCCGCTACAACCGGCTGTGTCAGCATGCATGGGGCCGATACCGGCTTCTTCTCAGAGGCCACCAGCAGCGCCCGCTGACAGCACCTGGGCAAACACCCGGCACAGCTCTACAGAAACGTATATATTCCTACATGTGAGAGTGTCCCGGTCTGGAAGCAGGCACCCAGTCAGAGGGAGGAATGAGGAGATGACAGGGTTTTGAAAACAAAGCTGGCTAAGCCAATCAGGGAGCGGTACGAAAACAGGTGGGTTGGGTCCTTTCACAAAATGGCGGCTCCTCACTGTGGAATGCGGAATGAAACAAAATGGTGCCCGCCACTGCGGGTGGCTGGGAGGGATTGCCTGTCCTGGCCCATCCCACCTGCAGGAGGGCCAATCAGCAGCTTAGTCCTGCCCTTCCCAAATGGCCCTTTCCCCGCCCTGCCATGCGGTGTATGCCCAGCGCCTCCAGCTGGTGGCCGGGAAGAGCTTCAGGCTGCAGCCGTGGCGCTGTGGAGCTGCGCTAGCAGCAGAAGCAGCATCTGTGCCTGCTGCAGTGCTCGCGATCTGTCCGGCCAAGTGGTAGCAGGTGCTCCACAGCACATCACGCAGAAGCAAACGGGCCTGCAACTGTAAATGTGGGGAGTGGAAGGGGTATAGATGTCGGTTTTAGCGAGGGGGTATGTGCGCTTTTCAAGACAACAAGGTGGACTGTTCCTGCTCTTTGCAGGGAATGTGAGAGAACAAGTGGCCTGTGCATCGTGACAGTACTTAAGGGGTATGAAGGTCTGGGGCACTGATGGCTCGTGCACGCTTCTTTAAATGTGCCTTCTTTTCTCAGTGATACAAGTGAGCTACGAGTCCACAGGTATGTCAGCAGAGATGCCTGAGGGGTAGCCTTGCCTTCCATGCCTTAAAGCCACACATAATACTGAAGATGCCGGGCCAAACTTGACCGAGCGTCCACAACATCAAAGAGTGTGCAGCAACCTAACAAGAGGGCTCAAAGGCCCAGACTCTGCAGGGGCTCTTGCGATAGGAAACTTGCTAAAAAGAGACTCCAAAGCTGCCAGAGCAGCAGGCTGTGCAGGATGGCTTGCTTTACCCATGCACGGTGCCCTGCAGGCTCTTGTGCGTGCTCTCGGGGGCCTGCAGCTTCCCTCAGGACACATCGACCTGCTCCGGCGTGCTCTCTTCCATGGGCTGCGCTGCATTAAAAGTTTGTTTCTGGCGCCAGAACCACCCCCTGCTCTTCCTCCTCCTCCTGCTCCTCCTCCTGTTCCTCCCCCTGCTCCCCCTCTTGCCCGGCCTGCCCCTCCAAACCCTTCCTCCCCCTCTTTACTCCCGCTCCAACTCTCACCTTAGCCTTTGCACAGCTGTTTCTCACACTTTTCTCCTCACTCCCCACTGCTGAGCAGCATGTTGCCTTTTGTGGCGGTCCTTTCCAAGCAACCTAAGGCACCGCCTTCTTGGCTGCCAGGCACTGCCCCGCCCTGCGGCAGTGCCGCTACAACCGGCTGTGTCAGCATGCATGGGGCCGATACCGGCTTCTTCTCAGAGGCCACCAGCAGCGCCCGCTGACAGCACCTGGGCAAACACCCGGCACAGCTCTACAGAAACGTATATATTCCTACATGTGAGAGTGTCCCGGTCTGGAAGCAGGCACCCAGTCAGAGGGAGGAATGAGGAGATGACAGGGTTTTGAAAACAAAGCTGGCTAAGCCAATCAGGGAGCGGTACGAAAACAGGTGGGTTGGGTCCTTTCACAAAATGGCGGCTCCTCACTGTGGAATGCGGAATGCAACAAAATGGTGCCCGCCACTGCGGATGGCTGGGAGGGATTGCCTGTCCTGGCCCATCCCACCTGCAGGAGGGCCACTCAGCAGCTTAGTCCTGCCCTTCCCAAATGGCCCTTTCCCCGCCCTGCCATGCGGTGTATGCCCAGCGCCTCCAGCTGGTGGCCAGGAAGAGCTTCAGGCTGCAGCCGTGGCGCTGTGGAGCTGCGCTAGCAGCAGAAGCAGCATCTGTGCCTGCTGCAGTGCTCGCGATCTGTCCGGCCAAGTGGTAGCAGGTGCTCCACAGCACATCACGCAGAAGCAAACGGGCCTGCAACTGTAAATGTGGGGAGTGGAAGGGGTATAGATGTCGGTTTTAGCGAGGGGGTATGTGCGCATATCAAGACAACAAGGTGGACTGTTCCTGCTCTTTGCAGGGAATGTGAGAGAACAAGTGGCCTGTGCATCGTGACAGTACTTCAGGGGTATGAAGGTCTGGGGCACTGATGGCTCGTGCACGCTTCTTTAAATGTGCCTTCTTTTCTCAGTGATACAAGTGAGCTACGAGTCCACAGGTATGTCAGCAGAGATGCCTGAGGGGTAGCCTTGCCTTCCATGCCTTAAAGCCACACATAATACTGAAGATGCCGGGCCAAACTTGACCGAGCGTCCACAACATCAAAGAGTGTGCAGCAACCTAACAAGAGGGCTCAAAGGCCCAGACTCTGCAGGGGCTCTTGCGATAGGAAACTTGCTAAAAAGACACTCCAAAGCTGCCAGAGCAGCAGGCTGTGCAGGATGGCTTGCTTTACCCATGCACGGTGCCCTGCAGGCTCTTGTGCGTGCTCTCGGGGGCCTGCAGCTTCCCTCAGGACACATCGACCTGCTCCGGCGTGCTCTCTTCCATGGGCTGCGCTGCATTAAAAGTTTGTTTCTGGCGCCAGAACCACCCCCTGCTCTTCCTCCTCCTCCTGCTCCTCCTCCTGTTCCTCCCCCTGCTCCCCCTCTTGCCCGGCCTGCCCCTCCAAACCCTTCCTCCCCCTCTTTACTCCCGCTCCAACTCTCACCTTAGCCTTTGCACAGCTGTTTCTCACACTTTTCTCCTCACTCCCCACTGCTGAGCAGCATGTTGCCTTTTGTGGCGGTCCTTTCCAAGCAACCTAAGGCACCGCCTTCTTGGCTGCCAGGCACTGCCCCGCCCTGCGGCAGTGCCGCTACAACCGGCTGTGTCAGCATGCATGGGGCCGATACCGGCTTCTTCTCAGAGGCCACCAGCAGCGCCCGCTGACAGCACCTGGGCAAACACCCGGCACAGCTCTACAGAAACGTATATATTCCTACATGTGAGAGTGTCCCGGTCTGGAAGCAGGCACCCAGTCAGAGGGAGGAATGAGGAGATGACAGGGTTTTGAAAACAAAGCTGGCTAAGCCAATCAGGGAGCGGTACGAAAACAGGTGGGTTGGGTCCTTTCACAAAATGGCGGCTCCTCACTGTGGAATGCGGAATGAAACAAAATGGTGCCCGCCACTGCGGGTGGCTGGGAGGGATTGCCTGTCCTGGCCCATCCCACCTGCAGGAGGGCCAATCAGCAGCTTAGTCCTGCCCTTCCCAAATGGCCCTTTCCCCGCCCTGCCATGCGGTGTATGCCCAGCGCCTCCAGCTGGTGGCCGGGAAGAGCTTCAGGCTGCAGCCGTGGCGCTGTGGAGCTGCGCTAGCAGCAGAAGCAGCATCTGTGCCTGCTGCAGTGCTCGCGATCTGTCCGGCCAAGTGGTAGCAGGTGCTCCACAGCACATCACGCAGAAGCAAACGGGCCTGCAACTGTAAATGTGGGGAGTGGAAGGGGTATAGATGTCGGTTTTAGCGAGGGGTTATGTGCGCTTTTCAAGACAACAAGGTGGACTGTTCCTGCTCTTTGCAGGGAATGTGAGAGAACAAGTGGCCTGTGCATCGTGACAGTACTTAAGGGGTATGAAGGTCTGGGGCACTGATGGCTCGTGCACGCTTCTTTAAATGTGCCTTCTTTTCTCAGTGATACAAGTGAGCTACGAGTCCACAGGTATGTCAGCAGAGATGCCTGAGGGGTAGCCTTGCCTTCCATGCCTTAAAGCCACACATAATACTGAAGATGCCGGGCCAAACTTGACCGAGCGTCCACAACATCAAAGAGTGTGCAGCAACCTAACAAGAGGGCTCAAAGGCCCAGACTCTGCAGGGGCTCTTGCGATAGGAAACTTGCTAAAAAGAGACTCCAAAGCTGCCAGAGCAGCAGGCTGTGCAGGATGGCTTGCTTTACCCATGCACGGTGCCCTGCAGGCTCTTGTGCGTGCTCTCGGGGGCCTGCAGCTTCCCTCAGGACACATCGACCTGCTCCGGCGTGCTCTCTTCCATGGGCTGCGCTGCATTAAAAGTTTGTTTCTGGCGCCAGAACCACCCCCTGCTCTTCCTCCTCCTCCTGCTCCTCCTCCTGTTCCTCCCCCTGCTCCCCCTCTTGCCCGGCCTGCCCCTCCAAACCCTTCCTCCCCCTCTTTACTCCCGCTCCAACTCTCACCTTAGCCTTTGCACAGCTGTTTCTCACACTTTTCTCCTCACTCCCCACTGCTGAGCAGCATGTTGCCTTTTGTGGCGGTCCTTTCCAAGCAACCTAAGGCACCGCCTTCTTGGCTGCCAGGCACTGCCCCGCCCTGCGGCAGTGCCGCTACAACCGGCTGTGTCAGCAGGCATGGGGCCGATACCGGCTTCTTCTCAGAGGCCACCAGCAGCGCCCGCTGACAGCACCTGGGCAAACACCCGGCACAGCTCTACAGAAACGTATATATTCCTACATGTGAGAGTGTCCCGGTCTGGAAGCAGGCACCCAGTCAGAGGGAGGAATGAGGAGATGACAGGGTTTTGAAAACAAAGCTGGCTAAGCCAATCAGGGAGCGGTACGAAAACAGGTGGGTTGGGTCCTTTCACAAAATGGCGGCTCCTCACTGTGGAATGCGGAATGCAACAAAATGGTGCCCGCCACTGCGGGTGGCTGGGAGGGATTGCCTGTCCTGGCCCATCCCACCTGCAGGAGGGCCACTCAGCAGCTTAGTCCTGCCCTTCCCAAATGGCCCTTTCCCCGCCCTGCCATGCGGTGTATGCCCAGCGCCTCCAGCTGGTGGCCGGGAAGAGCTTCAGGCTGCAGCCGTGGCGCTGTGGAGCTGCGCTAGCAGCAGAAGCAGCATCTGTGCCTGCTGCAGTGCTCGCGATCTGTCCGGCCAAGTGGTAGCAGGTGCTCCACAGCACATCACGCAGAAGCAAACGGGCCTGCAACTGTAAATGTGGGGAGTGGAAGGGGTATAGATGTCGGTTTTAGCGAGGGGGTATGTGCGCTTTTCAAGACAACAAGGTGGACTGTTCCTGCTCTTTGCAGGGAATGTGAGAGAACAAGTGGCCTGTGCATCGTGACAGTACTTAAGGGGTATGAAGGTCTGGGGCACTGATGGCTCGTGCACGCTTCTTTAAATGTGCCTTCTTTTCTCAGTGATACAAGTGAGCTACGAGTCCACAGGTATGTCAGCAGAGATGCCTGAGGGGTAGCCTTGCCTTCCATGCCTTAAAGCCACACATAATACTGAAGATGCCGGGCCAAACTTGACCGAGCGTCCACAACATCAAAGAGTGTGCAGCAACCTAACAAGAGGGCTCAAAGGCCCAGACTCTGCAGGGGCTCTTGCGATAGGAAACTTGCTAAAAAGACACTCCAAAGCTGCCAGAGCAGCAGGCTGTGCAGGATGGCTTGCTTTACCCATGCACGGTGCCCTGCAGGCTCTTGTGCGTGCTCTCGGGGGCCTGCAGCTTCCCTCAGGACACATCGACCTGCTCCGGCGTGCTCTCTTCCATGGGCTGCGCTGCATTAAAAGTTTGTTTCTGGCGCCAGAACCACCCCCTGCTCTTCCTCCTCCTCCTGCTCCTCCTCCTGTTCCTCCCCCTGCTCCCCCTCTTGCCCGGCCTGCCCCTCCAAACCCTTCCTCCCCCTCTTTACTCCCGCTCCAACTCTCACCTTAGCCTTTGCACAGCTGTTTCTCACACTTTTCTCCTCACTCCCCACTGCTGAGCAGCATGTTGCCTTTTGTGGCGGTCCTTTCCAAGCAACCTAAGGCACCGCCTTCTTGGCTGCCAGGCACTGCCCCGCCCTGCGGCAGTGCCGCTACAACCGGCTGTGTCAGCATGCATGGGGCCGATACCGGCTTCTTCTCAGAGGCCACCAGCAGCGCCCGCTGACAGCACCTGGGCAAACACCCGGCACAGCTCTACAGAAACGTATATATTCCTACATGTGAGAGTGTCCCGGTCTGGAAGCAGGCACCCAGTCAGAGGGAGGAATGAGGAGATGACAGGGTTTTGAAAACAAAGCTGGCTAAGCCAATCAGGGAGCGGTACGAAAACAGGTGGGTTGGGTCCTTTCACAAAATGGCGGCTCCTCACTGTGGAATGCGGAATGAAACAAAATGGTGCCCGCCACTGCGGGTGGCTGGGAGGGATTGCCTGTCCTGGCCCATCCCACCTGCAGGAGGGCCACTCAGCAGCTTAGTCCTGCCCTTCCCAAATGGCCCTTTCCCCGCCCTGCCATGCGGTGTATGCCCAGCGCCTCCAGCTGGTGGCCGGGAAGAGCTTCAGGCTGCAGCCGTGGCGCTGTGGAGCTGCGCTAGCAGCAGAAGCAGCATCTGTGCCTGCTGCAGTGCTCGCGATCTGTCCGGCCAAGTGGTAGCAGGTGCTCCACAGCACATCACGCAGAAGCAAACGGGCCTGCAACTGTAAATGTGGGGAGTGGAAGGGGTATAGATGTCGGTTTTAGCGAGGGGGTATGTGCGCATATCAAGACAACAAGGTGGAGTGTTCCTGCTCTTTGCAGGGAATGTGAGAGAACAAGTGGCCTGTGCATCGTGACAGTACTTAAGGGGTATGAAGGTCTGGGGCACTGATGGCTCGTGCATGCTTCTTTAAATGTGCCTTCTTTTCTCAGTGCTACAAGTCAGCTATGAGTCCACAGGTATGTCAGCAGAGATGCCTGAGGGGTAGCCTTGCCTTCCATGCCTTAAAGCCACACATAATACTGAAGATGCCGGGCCAAACTTGACCGAGCGTCCACAACATCAAAGAGTGTGCAGCAACCTAACAAGAGGGCTCAAAGGCCCAGACTCTGCAGGGGCTCTTGCGATAGGAAACTTGCTAAAAAGACACTCCAAAGCTGCCAGAGCAGCAGGCTGTGCAGGATGGCTTGCTTTACCCATGCACGGTGCCCTGCAGGCTCTTGTGCGTGCTCTCGGGGGCCTGCAGCTTCCCTCAGGACACATCGACCTGCTCCGGCGTGCTCTCTTCCATGGGCTGCGCTGCATTAAAAGTTTGTTTCTGGCGCCAGAACCACCCCCTGCTCTTCCTCCTCCTCCTGCTCCTCCTCCTGTTCCTCCCCCTGCTCCCCCTCTTGCCCGGCCTGCCCCTCCAAACCCTTCCTCCCCCTCTTTACTCCCGCTCCAACTCTCACCTTAGCCTTTGCACAGCTGTTTCTCACACTTTTCTCCTCACTCCCCACTGCTGAGCAGCATGTTGCCTTTTGTGGCGGTCCTTTCCAAGCAACCTAAGGCACCGCCTTCTTGGCTGCCAGGCACTGCCCCGCCCTGCGGCAGTGCCGCTACAACCGGCTGTGTCAGCAGGCATGGGGCTGACACCGGCTTCTTCTCAGAGGCCACCAGCAGCCCCCGCTGACAGCACCTGGGCAAACACCCGGCACAGCTCTACAGAAACGTATATATTCCTACATGTGAGAGTGTCCCGGTCTGGAAGCAGGCACCCAGTCAGAGGGAGGAATGAGGAGATGACAGGGTTTTGAAAACAAAGCTGGCTAAGCCAATCAGGGAGCGGTACGAAAACAGGTGGGTTGGGTCCTTTCACAAAATGGCGGCTCCTCACTGTGGAATGCGGAATGAAACAAAATGGTGCCCGCCACTGCGGGTGGCTGGGAGGGATTGCCTGTCCTGGCCCATCCCACCTGCAGGAGGGCCACTCAGCAGCTTAGTCCTGCCCTTCCCAAATGGCCCTTTCCCCGCCCTGCCATGCGGTGTATGCCCAGCGCCTCCAGCTGGTGGCCGGGAAGAGCTTCAGGCTGCAGCCGTGGCGCTGTGGAGCTGCGCTAGCAGCAGAAGCAGCATCTGTGCCTGCTGCAGTGCTCGCGATCTGTCCGGCCAAGTGGTAGCAGGTGCTCCACAGCACATCACGCAGAAGCAAACGGGCCTGCAACTGTAAATGTGGGGAGTGGAAGGGGTATAGATGTCGGTTTTAGCGAGGGGGTATGTGCGCATATCAAGACAACAAGGTGGAGTGTTCCTGCTCTTTGCAGGGAATGTGAGAGAACAAGTGGCCTGTGCATCGTGACAGTACTTAAGGGGTATGAAGGTCTGGGGCACTGATGGCTCGTGCATGCTTCTTTAAATGTGCCTTCTTTTCTCAGTGCTACAAGTCAGCTATGAGTCCACAGGTATGTCAGCAGAGATGCCTGAGGGGTAGCCTTGCCTTCCATGCCTTAAAGCCACACATAATACTGAAGATGCCGGGCCAAACTTGACCGAGCGTCCACAACATCAAAGAGTGTGCAGCAACCTAACAAGAGGGCTCAAAGGCCCAGACTCTGCAGGGGCTCTTGCGATAGGAAACTTGCTAAAAAGAGACTCCAAAGCTGCCAGAGCAGCCGGCTGTGCAGGATGGCTTGCTTTACCCATGCACGGTGCCCTGCAGGCTCTTGTGCGTGCTCTCGGGGGCCTGCAGCTTCCCTCAGGACACATCGACCTGCTCCGGCGTGCTCTCTTCCATGGGCTGTGCTGCATTAAAAGTTTGTTTCTGGCGCCAGAACCACCCCCTGCTCTTCCTCCTCCTCCTGCTCCTCCTCCTGTTCCTCCCCCTGCTCCCCCTCTTGCCCGGCCTGCCCCTCCAAACCCTTCCTCCCCCTCTATACTCCCGCTCCAACTCTCACCTTAGCCTTTGCACAGCTGTTTCTCACACTTTTCTCCTCACTCCCCACTGCTGAGCAGCATGTTGCCTTTTGTGGCGGTCCTTTCCAAGCAACCTAAGGCACCGCCTTCTTGGCTGCCAGGCACTGCCCCGCCCTGCGGCAGTGCCGCTACAACCGGCTGTGTCAGCATGCATGGGGCCGATACCGGCTTCTTCTCAGAGGCCACCAGCAGCGCCCGCTGACAGCACCTGGGCAAACACCCGGCACAGCTCTACAGAAACGTATATATTCCTACATGTGAGAGTGTCCCGGTCTGGAAGCAGGCACCCAGTCAGAGGGAGGAATGAGGAGATGACAGGGTTTTGAAAACAAAGCTGGCTAAGCCAATCAGGGAGCGGTACGAAAACAGGTGGGTTGGGTCCTTTCACAAAATGGCGGCTCCTCACTGTGGAATGCGGAATGAAACAAAATGGTGCCCGCCACTGCGGGTGGCTGGGAGGGATTGCCTGTCCTGGCCCATCCCACCTGCAGGAGGGCCACTCAGCAGCTTAGTCCTGCCCTTCCCAAATGGCCCTTTCCCCGCCCTGCCATGCGGTGTATGCCCAGCGCCTCCAGCTGGTGGCCGGGAAGAGCTTCAGGCTGCAGCCGTGGCGCTGTGGAGCTGCGCTAGCAGCAGAAGCAGCATCTGTGCCTGCTGCAGTGCTCGCGATCTGTCCGGCCAAGTGGTAGCAGGTGCTCCACAGCACATCACGCAGAAGCAAACGGGCCTGCAACTGTAAATGTGGGGAGTGGAAGGGGTATAGATGTCGGTTTTAGCGAGGGGGTATGTGCGCATATCAAGACAACAAGGTGGACTGTTCCTGCTCTTTGCAGGGAATGTGAGAGAACAAGTGGCCTGTGCATCGTGACAGTACTTAAGGGGTATGAAGGTCTGGGGCACTGATGGCTCGTGCATGCTTCTTTAAATGTGCCTTCTTTTCTCAGTGCTACAAGTCAGCTATGAGTCCACAGGTATGTCAGCAGAGATGCCTGAGGGGTAGCCTTGCCTTCCATGCCTTAAAGCCACACATAATACTGAAGATGCCGGGCCAAACTTGACCGAGCGTCCACAACATCAAAGAGTGTGCAGCAACCTAACAAGAGGGCTCAAAGGCCCAGACTCTGCAGGGGCTCTTGCGATAGGAAACTTGCTAAAAAGAGACTCCAAAGCTGCCAGAGCAGCAGGCTGTGCAGGATGGCTTGCTTTACCCGTGCACGGTGCCCTGCAGGCTCTTGTGCGTGCTCTCGGGGGCCTGCAGCTTCCCTCAGGACACATCGACCTGCTCCGGCGTGCTCTCTTCCATGGGCTGCGCTGCATTAAAAGTTTGTTTCTGGCGCCAGAACCACCCCCTGCTCTTCCTCCTCCTCCTGTTCCTCCCCCTGCTCCCCCTCTTGCCCGGCCTGCCCCTCCAAACCCTTCCTCCCCCTCTTTACTCCCGCTCCAACTCTCACCTTAGCCTTTGCACAGCTGTTTCTCACACTTTTCTCCTCACTCCCCACTGCTGAGCAGCATGTTGCCTTTTGTGGCGGTCCTTTCCAAGCAACCTAAGGCACCGCCTTCTTGGCTGCCAGGCACTGCCCCGCCCTGCGGCAGTGCCGCTACAACCGGCTGTGTCAGCATGCATGGGGCCGATACCGGCTTCTTCTCAGAGGCCACCAGCAGCGCCCGCTGACAGCACCTGGGCAAACACCCGGCACAGCTCTACAGAAACGTATATATTCCTACATGTGAGAGTGTCCCGGTCTGGAAGCAGGCACCCAGTCAGAGGGAGGAATGAGGAGATGACAGGGTTTTGAAAACAAAGCTGGCTAAGCCAATCAGGGAGCGGTACGAAAACAGGTGGGTTGGGTCCTTTCACAAAATGGCGGCTCCTCACTGTGGAATGCGGAATGAAACAAAATGGTGCCCGCCACTGCGGGTGGCTGGGAGGGATTGCCTGTCCTGGCCCATCCCACCTGCAGGAGGGCCACTCAGCAGCTTAGTCCTGCCCTTCCCAAATGGCCCTTTCCCCGCCCTGCCATGCGGTGTATGCCCAGCGCCTCCAGCTGGTGGCCGGGAAGAGCTTCAGGCTGCAGCCGTGGCGCTGTGGAGCTGCGCTAGCAGCAGAAGCAGCATCTGTGCCTGCTGCAGTGCTCGCGATCTGTCCGGCCAAGTGGTAGCAGGTGCTCCACAGCACATCACGCAGAAGCAAACGGGCCTGCAACTGTAAATGTGGGGAGTGGAAGGGGTATAGATGTCGGTTTAAGCGAGGGGGTATGTGCGCATATCAAGACAACAAGGTGGAGTGTTCCTGCTCTTTGCAGGGAATGTGAGAGAACAAGTGGCCTGTGCATCGTGACAGTACTTAAGGGGTATGAAGGTCTGGGGCACTGATGGCTCGTGCACGCTTCTTTAAATGTGCCTTCTTTTCTCAGTGATACAAGTGAGCTACGAGTCCACAGGTATGTCAGCAGAGATGCCTGAGGGGTAGCCTTGCCTTCCATGCCTTAAAGCCACACATAATACTGAAGATGCCGGGCCAAACTTGACCGAGCGTCCACAACATCAAAGAGTGTGCAGCAACCTAACAAGAGGGCTCAAAGGCCCAGACTCTGCAGGGGCTCTTGCGATAGGAAACTTGCTAAAAAGAGACTCCAAAGCTGCCAGAGCAGCCGGCTGTGCAGGATGGCTTGCTTTACCCATGCACGGTGCCCTGCAGGCTCTTGTGCGTGCTCTCGGGGGCCTGCAGCTTCCCTCAGGACACATCGACCTGCTCCGGCGTGCTCTCTTCCATGGGCTGCGCTGCATTAAAAGTTTGTTTCTGGCGCCAGAACCACCCCCTGCTCTTCCTCCTCCTCCTGCTCCTCCTCCTGTTCCTCCCCCTGCTCCCCCTCTTGCCCGGCCTGCCCCTCCAAACCCTTCCTCCCCCTCTATACTCCCGCTCCAACTCTCACCTTAGCCTTTGCACAGCTGTTTCTCACACTTTTCTCCTCACTCCCCACTGCTGAGCAGCATGTTGCCTTTTGTGGCGGTCCTTTCCAAGCAACCTAAGGCACCGCCTTCTTGGCTGCCAGGCACTGCCCCGCCCTGCGGCAGTGCCGCTACAACCGGCTGTGTCAGCATGCATGGGGCCGATACCGGCTTCTTCTCAGAGGCCACCAGCAGCGCCCGCTGACAGCACCTGGGCAAACACCCGGCACAGCTCTACAGAAACGTATATATTCCTACATGTGAGAGTGTCCCGGTCTGGAAGCAGGCACCCAGTCAGAGGGAGGAATGAGGAGATGACAGGGTTTTGAAAACAAAGCTGGCTAAGCCAATCAGGGAGCGGTACGAAAACAGGTGTGTTGGGTCCTTTCACAAAATGGCGGCTCCTCACTGTGGAATGCGGAATGAAACAAAATGGTGCCCGCCACTGCGGGTGGCTGGGAGGGATTGCCTGTCCTGGCCCATCCCACCTGCAGGAGGGCCACTCAGCAGCTTAGTCCTGCCCTTCCCAAATGGCCCTTTCCCCGCCCTGCCATGCG
The DNA here is from genome assembly GCF_040182565.1 of Anser cygnoides. NCBI lineage: Eukaryota > Metazoa > Chordata > Aves > Anseriformes > Anatidae > Anser > Anser cygnoides. The sequence continues at coordinate 83,316,095 of NC_089912.1, read as the reverse complement.
GTGTATGCCCAGCGCCTCCAGCTGGTGGCCGGGAAGAGCTTCAGGCTGCAGCCGTGGCGCTGTGGAGCTGCGCTAGCAGCAGAAGCAGCATCTGTGCCTGCTGCAGTGCTCGCGATCTGTCCGGCCAAGTGGTAGCAGGTGCTCCACAGCACATCACGCAGAAGCAAACGGGCCTGCAACTGTAAATGTGGGGAGTGGAAGGGGTATAGATGTCGGTTTTAGCGAGGGGGTATGTGCGCATATCAAGACAACAAGGTGGACTGTTCCTGCTCTTTGCAGGGAATGTGAGAGAACAAGTGGCCTGTGCATCGTGACAGTACTTAAGGGGTATGAAGGTCTGGGGCACTGATGGCTCGTGCACGCTTCTTTAAATGTGCCTTCTTTTCTCAGTGATACAAGTGAGCTACGAGTCCACAGGTATGTCAGCAGAGATGCCTGAGGGGTAGCCTTGCCTTCCATGCCTTAAAGCCACACATAATACTGAAGATGCCGGGCCAAACTTGACCGAGCGTCCACAACATCAAAGAGTGTGCAGCAACCTAACAAGAGGGCTCAAAGGCCCAGACTCTGCAGGGGCTCTTGCGATAGGAAACTTGCTAAAAAGAGACTCCAAAGCTGCCAGAGCAGCAGGCTGTGCAGGATGGCTTGCTTTACCCATGCACGGTGCCCTGCAGGCTCTTGTGCGTGCTCTCGGGGGCCTGCAGCTTCCCTCAGGACACATCGACCTGCTCCGGCGTGCTCTCTTCCATGGGCTGCGCTGCATTAAAAGTTTGTTTCTGGCGCCAGAACCACCCCCTGCTCTTCCTCCTCCTCCTGCTCCTCCTCCTGTTCCTCCCCCTGCTCCCCCTCTTGCCCGGCCTGCCCCTCCAAACCCTTCCTCCCCCTCTTTACTCCCGCTCCAACTCTCACCTTAGCCTTTGCACAGCTGTTTCTCACACTTTTCTCCTCACTCCCCACTGCTGAGCAGCATGTTGCCTTTTGTGGCGGTCCTTTCCAAGCAACCTAAGGCACCGCCTTCTTGGCTGCCAGGCACTGCCCCGCCCTGCGGCAGTGCCGCTACAACCGGCTGTGTCAGCATGCATGGGGCCGATACCGGCTTCTTCTCAGAGGCCACCAGCAGCGCCCGCTGACAGCACCTGGGCAAACACCCGGCACAGCTCTACAGAAACGTATATATTCCTACATGTGAGAGTGTCCCGGTCTGGAAGCAGGCACCCAGTCAGAGGGAGGAATGAGGAGATGACAGGGTTTTGAAAACAAAGCTGGCTAAGCCAATCAGGGAGCGGTACGAAAACAGGTGGGTTGGGTCCTTTCACAAAATGGCGGCTCCTCACTGTGGAATGCGGAATGAAACAAAATGGTGCCCGCCACTGCGGGTGGCTGGGAGGGATTGCCTGTCCTGGCCCATCCCACCTGCAGGAGGGCCACTCAGCAGCTTAGTCCTGCCCTTCCCAAATGGCCCTTTCCCCGCCCTGCCATGCGGTGTATGCCCAGCGCCTCCAGCTGGTGGCCGGGAAGAGCTTCAGGCTGCAGCCGTGGCGCTGTGGAGCTGCGCTAGCAGCAGAAGCAGCATCTGTGCCTGCTGCAGTGCTCGCGATCTGTCCGGCCAAGTGGTAGCAGGTGCTCCACAGCACATCACGCAGAAGCAAACGGGCCTGCAACTGTAAATGTGGGGAGTGGAAGGGGTATAGATGTCGGTTTTAGCGAGGGGGTATGTGCGCATATCAAGACAACAAGGTGGACTGTTCCTGCTCTTTGCAGGGAATGTGAGAGAACAAGTGGCCTGTGCATCGTGACAGTACTTCAGGGGTATGAAGGTCTGGGGCACTGATGGCTCGTGCATGCTTCTTTAAATGTGCCTTCTTTTCTCAGTGCTACAAGTCAGCTACGAGTCCACAGGTATGTCAGCAGAGATGCCTGAGGGGTAGCCTTGCCTTCCATGCCTTAAAGCCACACATAATACTGAAGATGCCGGGCCAAACTTGACCGAGCGTCCACAACATCAAAGAGTGTGCAGCAACCTAACAAGAGGGCTCAAAGGCCCAGACTCTGCAGGGGCTCTTGCGATAGGAAACTTGCTAAAAAGAGACTCCAAAGCTGCCAGAGCAGCAGGCTGTGCAGGATGGCTTGCTTTACCCATGCACGGTGCCCTGCAGGCTCTTGTGCGTGCTCTCGGGGGCCTGCAGCTTCCCTCAGGACACATCGACCTGCTCCGGCGTGCTCTCTTCCATGGGCTGCGCTGCATTAAAAGTTTGTTTCTGGCGCCAGAACCACCCCCTGCTCTTCCTCCTCCTCCTGCTCCTCCTCCTGTTCCTCCCCCTGCTCCCCCTCTTGCCCGGCCTGCCCCTCCAAACCCTTCCTCCCCCTCTTTACTCCCGCTCCAACTCTCACCTTAGCCTTTGCACAGCTGTTTCTCACACTTTTCTCCTCACTCCCCACTGCTGAGCAGCATGTTGCCTTTTGTGGCGGTCCTTTCCAAGCAACCTAAGGCACCGCCTTCTTGGCTGCCAGGCACTGCCCCGCCCTGCGGCAGTGCCGCTACAACCGGCTGTGTCAGCATGCATGGGGCCCATACCGGCTTCTTCTCAGAGGCCACCAGCAGCGCCCGCTGACAGCACCTGGGCAAACACCCGGCACAGCTCTACAGAAACGTATATATTCCTACATGTGAGAGTGTCCCGGTCTGGAAGCAGGCACCCAGTCAGAGGGAGGAATGAGGAGATGACAGGGTTTTGAAAACAAAGCTGGCTAAGCCAATCAGGGAGCGGTACGAAAACAGGTGGGTTGGGTCCTTTCACAAAATGGCGGCTCCTCACTGTGGAATGCGGAATGAAACAAAATGGTGCCCGCCACTGCGGGTGGCTGGGAGGGATTGCCTGTCCTGGCCCATCCCACCTGCAGGAGGGCCACTCAGCAGCTTAGTCCTGCCCTTCCCAAATAGCCCTTTCCCCGCCCTGCCATGCGGTGTATGCCCAGCGCCTCCAGCTGGTGGCCGGGAAGAGCTTCAGGCTGCAGCCGTGGCGCTGTGGAGCTGCGCTAGCAGCAGAAGCAGCATCTGTGCCTGCTGCAGTGCTCGCGATCTGTCCGGCCAAGTGGTAGCAGGTGCTCCACAGCACATCACGCAGAAGCAAACGGGCCTGCAACTGTAAATGTGGGGAGTGGAAGGGGTATAGATGTCGGTTTTAGCGAGGGGGTATGTGCGCATATCAAGACAACAAGGTGGACTGTTCCTGCTCTTTGCAGGGAATGTGAGAGAACAAGTGGCCTGTGCATCGTGACAGTACTTAAGGGGTATGAAGGTCTGGGGCACTGATGGCTCGTGCACGCTTCTTTAAATGTGCCTTCTTTTCTCAGTGATACAAGTGAGCTACGAGTCCACAGGTATGTCAGCAGAGATGCCTGAGGGGTAGCCTTGCCTTCCATGCCTTAAAGCCACACATAATACTGAAGATGCCGGGCCAAACTTGACCGAGCGTCCACAACATCAAAGAGTGTGCAGCAACCTAACAAGAGGGCTCAAAGGCCCAGACTCTGCAGGGGCTCTTGCGATAGGAAACTTGCTAAAAAGAGACTCCAAAGCTGCCAGAGCAGCAGGCTGTGCAGGATGGCTTGCTTTACCCATGCACGGTGCCCTGCAGGCTCTTGTGCGTGCTCTCGGGGGCCTGCAGCTTCCCTCAGGACACATCGACCTGCTCCGGCGTGCTCTCTTCCATGGGCTGCGCTGCATTAAAAGTTTGTTTCTGGCGCCAGAACCACCCCCTGCTCTTCCTCCTCCTCCTGCTCCTCCTCCTGTTCCTCCCCCTGCTCCCACTCTTGCCCGGCCTGCCCCTCCAAACCCTTCCTCCCCCTCTTTACTCCCGCTCCAACTCTCACCTTAGCCTTTGCACAGCTGTTTCTCACACTTTTCTCCTCACTCCCCACTGCTGAGCAGCATGTTGCCTTTTGTGGCGGTCCTTTCCAAGCAACCTAAGGCACCGCCTTCTTGGCTGCCAGGCACTGCCCCGCCCTGCGGCAGTGCCGCTACAACCGGCTGTGTCAGCATGCATGGGGCCGATACCGGCTTCTTCTCAGAGGCCACCAGCAGCGCCCGCTGACAGCACCTGGGCAAACACCCGGCACAGCTCTACAGAAACGTATATATTCCTACATGTGAGAGTGTCCCGGTCTGGAAGCAGGCACCCAGTCAGAGGGAGGAATGAGGAGATGACAGGGTTTTGAAAACAAAGCTGGCTAAGCCAATCAGGGAGCGGTACGAAAACAGGTGGGTTGGGTCCTTTCACAAAATGGCGGCTCCTCACTGTGGAATGCGGAATGAAACAAAATGGTGCCCGCCACTGCGGGTGGCTGGGAGGGATTGCCTGTCCTGGCCCATCCCACCTGCAGGAGGGCCACTCAGCAGCTTAGTCCTGCCCTTCCCAAATGGCCCTTTCCCCGCCCTGCCATGCGGTGTATGCCCAGCGCCTCCAGCTGGTGGCCGGGAAGAGCTTCAGGCTGCAGCCGTGGCGCTGTGGAGCTGCGCTAGCAGCAGAAGCAGCATCTGTGCCTGCTGCAGTGCTCGCGATCTGTCCGGCCAAGTGGTAGCAGGTGCTCCACAGCACATCACGCAGAAGCAAACGGGCCTGCAACTGTAAATGTGGGGAGTGGAAGGGGTATAGATGTCGGTTTTAGCGAGGGGGTATGTGCGCATATCAAGACAACAAGGTGGACTGTTCCTGCTCTTTGCAGGGAATGTGAGAGAACAAGTGGCCTGTGCATCGTGACAGTACTTCAGGGGTATGAAGGTCTGGGGCACTGATGGCTCGTGCACGCTTCTTTAAATGTGCCTTCTTTTCTCAGTGATACAAGTGAGCTACGAGTCCACAGGTATGTCGGCAGAGATGCCTGAGGGGTAGCCTTGCCTTCCATGCCTTAAAGCCACACATCATACTGAAGATGCCAGGCCAAACTTGACCGAGCGTCCACAACATCAAAGAATGTGCAGCAACCTAACAAGAGGGCTCAAAGGCCCAGACTCTGCAGGGGCTCTTGCGATAGGAAACTTGCTAAAAAGAGACTCCAAAGCTGCCAGAGCAGCAGGCTGTGCAGGATGGCTTGCTTTACCCATGCACGGTGCCCTGCAGGCTCTTGTGCGTGCTCTCGGGGGCCTGCAGCTTCCCTCAGGACACATCGACCTGCTCCGGCGTGCTCTCTTCCATGGGCTGCGCTGCATTAAAAGTTTGTTTCTGGCGCCAGAACCACCCCCTGCTCTTCCTCCTCCTCCTGCTCCTCCTCCTGTTCCTCCCCCTGCTCCCCCTCTTGCCCGGCCTGCCCCTCCAAACCCTTCCTCCCCCTCTTTACTCCCGCTCCAACTCTCACCTTAGCCTTTGCACAGCTGTTTCTCACACTTTTCTCCTCACTCCCCACTGCTGAGCAGCATGTTGCCTTTTGTGGCGGTCCTTTCCAAGCAACCTAAGGCACCGCCTTCTTGGCTGCCAGGCACTGCCCCGCCCTGCGGCAGTGCCGCTACAACCGGCTGTGTCAGCATGCATGGGGCCCATACCGGCTTCTTCTCAGAGGCCACCAGCAGCCCCCGCTGACAGCACCTGGGCAAACACCCGGCACAGCTCTACAGAAACGTATATATTCCTACATGTGAGAGTGTCCCGGTCTGGAAGCAGGCACCCAGTCAGAGGGAGGAATGAGGAGATGACAGGGTTTTGAAAACAAAGCTGGCTAAGCCAATCAGGGAGCGGTACGAAAACAGGTGGGTTGGGTCCTTTCACAAAATGGCGGCTCCTCACTGTGGAATGCGGAATGAAACAAAATGGTGCCCGCCACTGCGGGTGGCTGGGAGGGATTGCCTGTCCTGGCCCATCCCACCTGCAGGAGGGCCACTCAGCAGCTTAGTCCTGCCCTTCCCAAATGGCCCTTTCCCCGCCCTGCCATGCGGTGTATGCCCAGCGCCTCCAGCTGGTGGCCGGGAAGAGCTTCAGGCTGCAGCCGTGGCGCTGTGGAGCTGCGCTAGCAGCAGAAGCAGCATCTGTGCCTGCTGCAGTGCTCGCGATCTGTCCGGCCAAGTGGTAGCAGGTGCTCCACAGCACATCACGCAGAAGCAAACGGGCCTGCAACTGTAAATGTGGGGAGTGGAAGGGGTATAGATGTCGGTTTTAGCGAGGGGGTATGTGCGCATATCAAGACAACAAGGTGGACTGTTCCTGCTCTTTGCAGGGAATGTGAGAGAACAAGTGGCCTGTGCATCGTGACAGTACTTCAGGGGTATGAAGGTCTGGGGCACTGATGGCTCGTGCATGCTTCTTTAAATGTGCCTTCTTTTCTCAGTGCTACAAGTCAGCTACGAGTCCACAGGTATGTCAGCAGAGATGCCTGAGGGGTAGCCTTGCCTTCCATGCCTTAAAGCCACACATAATACTGAAGATGCCGGGCCAAACTTGACCGAGCGTCCACAACATCAAAGAGTGTGCAACAACCTAACAAGAGGGCTCAAAGGCCCAGACTCTGCAGGGGCTCTTGCGATAGGAAACTTGCTAAAAAGAGACTCCAAAGCTGCCAGAGCAGCCGGCTGTGCAGGATGGCTTGCTTTACCCATGCACGGTGCCCTGCAGGCTCTTGTGCGTGCTCTCGGGGGCCTGCAGCTTCCCTCAGGACACATCGACCTGCTCCGGCGTGCTCTCTTCCATGGGCTGCGCTGCATTAAAAGTTTGTTTCTGGCGCCAGAACCACCCCCTGCTCTTCCTCCTCCTCCTGCTCCTCCTCCTGTTCCTCCCCCTGCTCCCCCTCTTGCCCGGCCTGCCCCTCCAAACCCTTCCTCCCCCTCTATACTCCCGCTCCAACTCTCACCTTAGCCTTTGCACAGCTGTTTCTCACACTTTTCTCCTCACTCCCCACTGCTGAGCAGCATGTTGCCTTTTGTGGCGGTCCTTTCCAAGCAACCTAAGGCACCGCCTTCTTGGCTGCCAGGCACTGCCCCGCCCTGCGGCAGTGCCGCTACAACCGGCTGTGTCAGCATGCATGGGGCCGATACCGGCTTCTTCTCAGAGGCCACCAGCAGCGCCCGCTGACAGCACCTGGGCAAACACCCGGCACAGCTCTACAGAAACGTATATATTCCTACATGTGAGAGTGTCCCGGTCTGGAAGCAGGCACCCAGTCAGAGGGAGGAATGAGGAGATGACAGGGTTTTGAAAACAAAGCTGGCTAAGCCAATCAGGGAGCGGTACAAAAACAGGTGGGTTGGGTCCTTTCACAAAATGGCGGCTCCTCACTGTGGAATGCGGAATGAAACAAAATGGTGCCCGCCACTGTGGGTGGCTGGGAGGGATTGCCTGTCCTGGCCCATCCCACCTGCAGGAGGGCCACTCAGCAGCTTAGTCCTGCCCTTCCCAAATGGCCCTTTCCCCGCCCTGCCATGCGGTGTATGCCCAGCGCCTCCAGCTGGTGGCCGGGAAGAGCTTCAGGCTGCAGCCGTGGCGCTGTGGAGCTGCGCTAGCAGCAGAAGCAGCATCTGTGCCTGCTGCAGTGCTCGCGATCTGTCCGGCCAAGTGGTAGCAGGTGCTCCACAGCACATCACGCAGAAGCAAACGGGCCTGCAACTGTAAATGTGGGGAGTGGAAGGGGTATAGATGTCGGTTTTAGCGAGGGGGTATGTGCGCATATCAAGACAACAAGGTGGAGTGTTCCTGCTCTTTGCAGGGAATGTGAGAGAACAAGTGGCCTGTGCATCGTGACAGTACTTCAGGGGTATGAAGGTCTGGGGCACTGATGGCTCGTGCATGCTTCTTTATATGTGCCTTCTTTTCTCAGTGATACAAGTGAGCTACGAGTCCACAGGTATGTCAGCAGAGATGCCTGAGGGGTAGCCTTGCCTTCCATGCCTTAAAGCCACCCATAATACTGAAGATGCCGGGCCAAATTTATCCAGGCGTCCACAACATCAAAGCGCGTGCTCAACCTCACACGTCCTCCCTCAATTAGTTTTCAACAATCTTGGGAATCCGGTGAAAACCCCGTAGACTGCAAGCTGGCCAATTTTTGCTAATTTTGAAGAAGGGCAGGGAAAAACCCTAGCAATTAGAGGCCTGTCCGTCTCACATCAGTACCTGGTAAAATTATGGAGAAGATGATCATTGAATTTATTGAAGCACACCTGGGGGACAATGCAGTCATTTGTCCCAGCCAACATTTGTTCATGAGGGTTAGGTCCTGCCTAACAAATTTGATTTCCTTTTATGATAAGATCACCCTTCTAGCTGATCATGGGAAACCAGCGGATGTTATTTTTTTGGACTTCAGCAAAGCTTTTGACACAGTTTCCCAACAAAATGTCCAGCATAGAACTAAACAAAAACATTATACGATGGGTGAAGTATTGGGTGACGTGCAGGGCTCAAAGGGATGTGCTAAATGGGGCCACATCAGGTAGGCAGATGATCACTAGTGGGGTCCCTCAAGGCTCCATTTTAGGGCCAGTCCTCTTCAATGTTTTTATAAAGGATTTGGATATAGGACTAGAAGGTGTTTTGAGTAAATTTGCTGACGACACCAAACTTGGAGGAGTTGTAGACTCAGCTGAGGGTGGGAAGACCTTGCGGAGAGATCTGGACAGATTGTAGAGCTGGGCGATCACCAACCACATGAAGTTTAACAAAAGCAAGTGCCGGGTCCTGCACCTGGGACGGGGCAACCCTGGCTATACGTACAGACTGGGCGACGAGATGCTGGAGAGCAGCCCCGCAGAGAGGGATTTGGGGGTTGTGGTCGACAGTAAGTTGAATATGAGCCAGCAGTGTGCCCTGGCAGCCAGGAGGGCCAGCCGTATCCTGGGGTGCATCAAGCACGGCATTGCTAGTCGGTCAAGGGAAGTGATTGTCCTGCTCTACTCTGCGCTGGTGTGGCCTCACCTCAGGTACTGTGAGCAGTTCTGGGCACCACAGTACAGAAAGAATGTAAAACTGTTGAAGAGTGTCCAGAGGAGGGCAACAAAGATGGTGAAGGGCCTAGAGGGGAAGACATCTGAGGAGTGGCTGAGGTCACTTGGCCTGTTCAGCCTGGAGAAGAGGAGGCTGAGGGGAGACATCATCGCAGTCTACAACTTCCTCGTGAGGGGGAGTGGAGGGGCAGGAGCTGACCTATTCTCCGTAACCACCAGTGATAGGACCCACAGGAATGGTGTTAAGCTGAGGCAGGGGAAGTTCAGGCTGGATATCAGGAAGAGGTTCTTCACCGAGAGGGTGGTTGCACACTGGAACAGGCTCCCCAGGGAAGTAGTCACTGCACCAAGCCTGTCTAAATTTAAGAAGCGATTGGACTGTGCACTTAGTCACATGGTCTAAAATTTTGGGTAGACTTGTGTGGTGCCAGGAGTTGGACTTGATGATCCTTATGGGTCCCTTCCAACTCGGGATATTCTATGATTCTACGATTCTAAAACCTAACAACAGGGCTCAAAGGCCTAGACTCTGAGAGGGGTTTCCTGTGGGTATATTCTTTAAAAATTATCTCCAAAGAGATCAGTTAATCTCTTACAAGGGATTAATTCTTGCCAAAACTACAGCTGGCTCGATTTTGAATATAACTGTGGTGGTTTACCCTGTTGGGAAGATGAACTTCATTGTAGCCATCTTTCTCTCCCTCTCTTCTAAGGAAAAGTGGGAGAAAACATTATGGAAGTGTCTCAAGGGTCGAGTTAAGGACAGCGGGATTGCTCACCAATTATCGTCCTATGTCAAAAAGACTCAGAATAGGTAGATTAATATAATTTATTGCCTATTAGTAGTGTACTAGAACAGTGAAAAACTAAAAGCATACTAAAAACATCTTCCATCCCACCCACCCTCTTCTATATCCGCCCCTCAAGCAGCACAGAAGAATAGGAAATGTCGGTTGTGCTCGGTCCATAATGCTTTGTCTCCACCACTCCTCCATGGTCACCCTCTTCCCCTGCTCCAGGATGGGGCCCCTCCCAAGGGATGCCATTGTTCCCAAAGTGATCATATATGGGCTTCCCACACACAGCAGCTCTTCAACAACTGCTCCAATATGGGTCTGTACCATGGGGTCCATCCCCCAGGAGCAGACTGCTCCAGCATGGGTCCCCACGGGCGGCAGCTCCCGACAGATCCCCTGCTCCTGCATGGGGGTCTTCTCCACAGTCTGCAGACCCAGCCTGGAGTATAATCCTGCAGGGGCTCTCCATGGGCCGCACACTCCTCCAGGCCACATCCACCTGCTCCACCAGAGGGTCCTCCATGGGCTGTATCGTGGAGATCTGCTCTGCCGTGGGACCCATTGGCTGTATGGGGACAGCCTGCTCCACCATGGGCCTCTCCACAGGCTGTGTGGGAACTTCTGCTACAGTGCCTGGCAAACCTCTTCCCCATCATTCTTCACTGACCTGGGTTGCTTCTCACTCCTCTCTCTCCCAGCTGCTGGTGCACAGCAGAATTTTCCCTTTCTTAAATATGCTCTCACAGAGGTGCAACCGACATCACTCATTGGCTTGGCTCTGGCCAGCAGCAGGTCCCTTTTGAACTGGTTCTTATCTCACATGGGGCAGCTTCTGGAGTCTTCTCACAGAAGCCACCCCTACAGCTCTTCTGCTACCAAATCCTTGCCACATAAAGCCAAGACAGTTATTTAAATCATAATCTCACCCAGTTTTGTTTTTCTCACCATAGCTAAAGGAACTCAATATTCTACCCTGAGTAAAGGAGGCTACAACAAGAGCAAAGAAGAGAAATTGCTGATATAGAGCGTGTTAGGAACACAAGTCAGAGTGCATCAAAACAGGGTGAGTACATAAACGGGTGATGTTAAAAGGGCAACATAAGCAAAGGAAAGACAGGGCACTTATAGAGTCCTTTCTATATTTCTACTATATAAATATTGCATATATAGTTGTAGCTGTCTAACCTTGGATAGCAGCCAACGTGCACCCAACCACTCTCTCTCTGTCCTCAGCAAGATGACAAAAAAAATGGGAAATCCCATGGGTCAAGATAAGGAGAAGGAGTTCAGTTAGCAATCACCATCACAGGCAAATCAGACTCAACATGGTTAAAGTTAATTTATTTCATTGCAAAGTAAAAATGTACACTTTCCCAGTCCTTCCCCCCTCTCCCCCAACTTCTCCCCTCATCCCTTCATCCCAAACTCAATTACACTCCTTCATCCATGACTCTTCGATCTCCCTCCACCCCTGTCTCACAGGCCTGGGAGTTTGCAGTCACCCTATCACAGATCCACTTGGATGCTCCTTCCTCCTCAGACTTCTCCCCTGCTCTACTGCAGGCTCCCTTAAAGCTGCTGCTTCCCTTTGGACACATTCACCTGCAAAGTCATGGTCCCCTCCAGGGTTTGTGCTGCAGAAGAATCTGTTCTATGGTACCTACAGCACCTCCTCTTGACCTTCTTGCTCGTCCTCTAGCTTTTCCTACTACTACTCTTACATCTCACCTTTTGCAGGGCAGTTTCTCATAGCACCTCAGATCTAAACGCAATACAATTGTATAGAACCATATGTATTCTTACATATAAACACTTGCTCAGCTTAAGGAAATGGACAGCCAATCAGTTAGACACCTGAGATGGGATTTCCTGCCCTGGCCCATCCCAGCTGCAGGCAGCCGATGCGCAGTATAGTCCTGCCCTTCACCCACGGCCTTTTCCCCACCCCAGCAGGTGGTCTGCCCAGCGCTGCCATCTGGTGGCTTGGTAGAGCCACAGGCTGGAGGCACAGCTCTGCAGAGCAGCAGCAGTGGCAGCAGTTGCACCTGTTGCGGTGCTCGGCATTTCACCAGCCAAGTGGTGTCAGCAGGTGCTCTGCTGCACATCAAGTGTAGTCCAATGGAACTGAAATTGTAAATTCAAGGAGAAGGAGAGGGTCTAGCCATCAGTTTTTTGGAGTGCAATATGGATTGTTCCTGTTCTTGGCAGAGAAGATGAGAGAACAAGTGACCTGCATATAGTGGCTGTGTTTCTGTGGTTTAAACTCTTGTGGGGCTGCTACAGATACACATATACAGTGTACAGTTACACATATAATACTGAAGATTCAGGGCCAAACTTGTGTGAGCTTCCACAGCTTCAAAGAGTGTATAGCGACCTAACAACAGGGCTTAAAGACCCAGAATCTGCAAGGCGTATTCCAGTGGCACATTCTCTAAAAAAAAATCTCCAAAGCTGCCAGAGCAGCAGGCTATGGAGAAGAGAATGCTTTGCCCATGTCCAGTGTGTCCACCTACGCAGAATATACATAGTCAGAATGGGATGTCAGGAAAAGCAACCTTGGACTGAACAGCATCTTTACTTTGTGGTTGGGTGTCTTGGTGATGAGTGGATAGCAACACAGCACCATCAACCCTGAATCCGATCAATATAAATAAATAATCTGCTACTTAGCGTGTGTTTAAAAGTGTACCACCAACCCAAATCCTCCATATTTAAAGGGTTTTCTTGTAGTCTCACTGCCATATTATTGTGAGAGCAATGTTTTTATTTTATTGTAAGAAGAGATTAATTCTTGCCAACGCTACTGCTGGATCAATAGCGAAGGTAACCTAAATCACAAACTCACAGAGTTTTGTTTTTCCTGCCATAGCTAATGGAACTCAATATTCTACAGTGAGGAGAGGATGGAAGGCTACAACAAGAACGAAGGAGAGAATTTATTTATTTAGAATATGTTAGGAACATGATTCACAGTACATCATATTAGGGTGGCTACATAATGGTGTAATGGTAAATAGGTAACCAAAAAAAAAAAGCAAAGGAAAGAGAAGACATAGGTCATACGCTAATTATGGGAAACTGGTGTTTGTTTTTTTTTTGTTGTTGTTGTTTTGTTTTGTTTTTTTTCCTTTCATAAGCAAAGCCATACAAATGTTTCATACTATTTCAGCACAGGTAAAAGATTGACTTATTCAATCTGTACATTCCTTATTATGGTTAAACATAATAATATTTAGATTAACATTATCGCATATGTTACAATGTTTAATTTAAATATGCTATTATGTCTCATTGACTTGTTGGTTTAAGGTGCAATTTATCAAATTCTACAGTAAATATGTTCTTCTTAATTGTTGCTCTTTGGCACGCTTCTGGTTTATTTAAATAAAAAAGTGTAGGCCTGACTCAAGTATAGTACACTGCCACGAACAGCAGAATCTGCAGGGTTTTTTGTTAACATACGCAATTTTAGGTTTCCTATAATCTTACTTACAAACAACTGTATATGAATTTCAGTTTACAAGTAAAATGGCTAATGAATGGCAAAATCCAAGGGAAAAAAATTGTTACAGCAATTCCTCCCTGGGGAGAGTGATTTTGCACCATGAAAACCTTGTATAAAATGTTTTAGACAATGGAGATTTCTTATTAGGAAATTCTTGTTGCTTCTTATCCTACAGCAAGCCAACAGAATCCAGGACTTTTCGGGTCCAGAAAGGCTTCATGAGATACAATGTAGCTGTAATATATGTTGGCACTCTAGTGGTGTCACAGCTACAAACTTTCATGCTTACACAGCCAGTCTGTGTAAAGAGCTTAGTGAGGGTGGCTTCTGTCTATAAAGAGGTATGCCTCCTACTCTTCATACAATACCTGTTTTTGTTCAAAGGAGGAAAGTTTTAGAGTTTGCATTATGTGTTGCTTTATAGCCTGTTTTCATCTTCCTGACCTCTGGCTACTTATGGGCTGATTAATATTTGGTTAGAGTCAAAGGTGGACAACAGTAAACTAACATTTCTCCTTCTGATGTCAACGGACCAGGACGCCACTGAAGTGGACCAAAACTGGTGAAGTTTCACTTTATCAAAACTCTTCAAATGCCAGAAGCCAAAATCCACAGCAATGTGTTTCACACCGGAAGGCTCATGTCAGCAGCTGGCATTCACAGGGAACACAAGGGGAAGTCTAGCTATGTAAACAATGACAGCTCTTCCATGCCCAACTATTTCACAATTAAAGAAAAATGAAACCCCATTCAAACTAGAATACTTACTACAAGGCCTTGTTCTGTTCCTTTCTGACTCAGTTTGCCCTTGAGGTGATCTCTCAGCTGCAGAAAGGAGTATTTTGGCACATGATTAAGTTACAGTAGGTTTCTGGTACAGTGCAATGTGTTTAGAAGGCAAAGATTTTAAAAGAGATTTTGTGGAGGTGTTTTGTAATGCAGGTGAGATGTGGAATGCTGTGCTACTCCTGAGAAAAACACGTTTGGCTGTTCCAGCTATTGATCCCCATATATGAGCATGCTGATTCCAAAGAGGCAATTCATAGCCTCACCAAGTGTGTATATTCTTAAAAAAAAAAAAAAATTACAACTGTCTTTTTCTTCAACATATCAGAAAGGACCAAAAGTGGTGAGTTCAAATTGTTGACAGAGGTGATCGAAAGGGGGCAGAACCAGTGAAGAGAATCAGTCTGTGCAGTAAATCAAATATATGTGAAATGCAATTCATTTTCAGTTACCCTTTAAACTTTTTAAGATTGCATATGGCCATGTCCTTTAGTGCTCCTGTTTCACCTGAAAGCTACTTACTGGCTTTAGAACTGAGATGTCTGCGTGAAGGATATGGTGTCAGACTTATCCACAGCAAAGCCTCCATTGACATATGATTTCTTGGTCTCTGTTTCATCATTATCAAGTGTTGTTGTTTCCAAGGCAAAAGGGTTGACTATGTTGACTTCAGAATTGACATCCATCTGCTCCAGCTCCTTTTTAGAGAGCTTCTCCACTATTCCTGTACCAAAGGCATCTCCCAAGACATTAACCATTGTTCTGAATCGATCCCTATGGAACAAAAATGTCAGAGAAATCATTCAATATGTTACCCAGAAAATCCTTTTAGTAAACAAAAGCGACGTTAGCAAATAGTGAGCTCATGTTTTTTTCCCAGTGTGGATTCTAGGCCATTCTGGCCTTACAGGAAAAAGCGTGGGAGGACAAGGGATCAAAGGGGAGAATTTTCCCCACGTGAATTTGAACAAACCTGGTTTGACTTCCCAAATGAATGCCTTTGTACAGAATGAGTGAAGCTATAAGTCACATAACTGGTCTGTTAACAGCAGTAATCAAACTGCTGTGCAGAGACTTTAAGAAGTCTTATGGGGAACACTTCTCAGGCCCTGGAGTATGCTACACAGCTGGCTCTCTTTGCGATGAGACCACTCTTGGAGGAATGGAAGGAGAGACTGTGGGGCACAGCAGAAGTGTTTGCCTTTTGCCTTTTTGACATTTATTTCCTCAACTAGAGAAGTGCCTAGCCCAGTATTTTGGCCTAAACTCTTGTTAAAGAATTGATGTACAAAGTTGCGTTGTCATATTAAGAAACATGATGCTTCTGTGCTGCCAATCTTTCTCCCAAGAGAAATGTGACCTGAAGGCCTTAAAAATATGCCACTGCTTGGCAGAAAAGCAGGAATACTATGCAAAACGTGAAAACTGGCATGGGAGACTTCAAAAACAATAATGAAGTGAATCAGTTCCCAAACATACTCTTCTACAACAGCTGCTGAACTCTAGCATGAAAAGGTGGCTATGGATTCTCCATGTGGGAGGGAAATAACTGGTAGGAAGAGGGAAGGATGTAGTAAATGTCCAGTAGGATCAGTAGGATGAGTGAGTTGCACTGAAAACTCATTTTTCTTAATAATCATATTCTACTTCTTTATTAAAAACATGGAAAATCTCCTCAAGCCTACATAAAAAAAAAACTTGATGAGTTCAGAATTAACTAGAAGATTGTTAATAAGCCCCTACTAGCAGGTTGCAAAATAATACATTTTAGGCAGTAAGTACGAAAGGCAAAAATGTTAATAATCTACGTGTCATCGTGATGTGCATTCCATCTGCTGAAGTGCAAAAGGCACTGCTAATGATCCCTTGTTCATGAAATTAATTTTCTTTACATCGCAAGACACCTTCATCTGAAACATATGTCAATTAGAATCAAAGACAGTTCTCTGTTTCATGGTGGAACAGGTACCTTCTATGTATTATTATTGTGCCTAAGAATCACCTAAATTGTGGACTGAAGAAAAGATAGAAAGGCCCTGCAGAAGGAACTGGACAGGTTGGGTCTATGGGCTGAGGCCAATGAGATGCAGTTCAACATGGCTAGGTGCCGGCTCCAGCACTTTGGTCACAACAACCCCATGCAGTGCTACAGGCTTGGGGCAGAGTGGCTCAAAAGCTGTGCAGAGAAAAAGGATCTGAGGGTGCTGGTCGATGCTCGCCTGAACATGAGCCAGCAGTGCGCCTAGGTGGCCAAGAAGACCAACGGCATCCTGGCTTGTATCAGGAATAGTGCAGCCAGCAGGACCAGGGAGGTGATTGTCCCCCTGTACTCAGCTCTGGTGAGGCCACACCTTGAGTACTATGTTCAGTTTTGGGCCCCTCAAGAAGGACATCAAGGCCCTGAAACATGTCTAGAGAAGGGCTAAAAAGCTGGTGAAGGGTCTGGAACACAAGTCCCATGAGGAATGGCTGAGATAACTGGTTTTTTTGTTTGTTTGTTTTATTTTGTTTTGTTTTGTTTTTAAGTCTGGAGAAGAGGAGGCTCAGGGGAGACCTTCTTGCTCTCTACAGCTACCTGAAAGGAAGGTGTGGGGAGCTGGAGGTCGGCCTCTTCTCACAGATAAGTAGAGATAGGATTAGAGGGAATGGCCTCAAGTTGCACCAGGGGAGGTTGAGGTTGGAAATTAGGAGAAATTTCTTGTCAGATAGAGTAGTTAGGCACTGGAACATGTTGCCCAGGGAAATGGTGGAGCCACCATCCCTGGGGGTGTTTAAGGAAAGGTTGGGTGTGGTACTTGGAGACATGCTTTAGTGGGTGATATTGGTGGTAGGGGAATAGTTGGACCAGATGATCTTGGAGGTCTTTTCCAACCTTAATGATTTTATGATTCTATGATAGGGTCCATTAAATTATGATTACCATAGTTAAGTATGGAATGACTGTTCTCTTTCTGTCTCATTCTCATGAAGGAGTTAGAGGACATCAAGTAAAAGGATTATGAGATGGGTTTAAAAAAAAAAAGTTTTTTGTCCAACACGTTGTTAGGTTGTGGAATTCTTTTTCACAGGACATCTGGATACTAGAAGTTGATATGGGTTCCAAAAGAAACGAGGCAAATTCACATCAGAAGAAATCTGTTGAGCACTGTTAAAACAAAAAACACTTCTAACATGGGAACTTTTTGAGTTGCCACTTCCTGAAGGCTAGGAAAACACTTTGGGAAAAGTAACTATATACATTTGTTTTGTTCTTACATTCTTCTTTAGATACCTGCTCTGAGACAGTGATTTGTACAGATCTTCACCATCCTTAACAAAACTAAATGAGCACTGGTAAAAGAGCTGGAGAAAACAAAATGATTGTGGAGCACAGTAAACAAACCTATTAGACACTGTTGCAGACAGTTGATGGGGGAAATGTACACTGTTTGGTGCTGGTTCTTTTTGGAGGAATGATGTTTATACTGAAATGTAATTGATTCTTGGATCCATTTAATAGGCTTGGTTTTCTGGAGATCAGTTTCTCTACAGCTTGAAAAAATGAGTTATATAATCAAATAAATTAAGTGTATCTGTGAAATACATAGGTTGCTGCCAAGAAATCCTTCAAGAAAATCATTGAAAAAGGTGGGCTAGGAAAAGGAATGAACTTACTTTGAGGGTAAATATACGCCTAAGAAAATGAAATGCAGAGTCTATGAAATGATTAGTATCTGTGGATTGGTACCAACAAAATATCACCCATGATGAGTTAATGCCGGTGATCAAGACCTCAGTCTAAGCATGATAGCTTGGACACTTTAGGAGGCAGAAAAAAGCTGTATTATAAACTAAAGTTATACTCCTTAACTTGGGAATCTTGCTATTCTTTCCCAGCGAATCATGGGACAAAACTGAACACCTATTCCTTCTTGAACTCCAGAATACATGATGTCATTCTTTGGGGTTGTTGCAGAAGTTGCTTAGAAATGTCTTATTTGAACAGAAGACTTGTGGTTAAATGCTTCTCTCCAGAAAGAGATGCTTAATGGGACTGAGAGGTTTTTATGTGCTCTGAGGTGAAGCGGTTGGGATCAGAGATAAGCAGTGCTTTCTGAGTTTGCACGTGTGCTTGCTGGTCATGGGGCTGTATCCTTAAGAAACTGTCTCAGTGAAAAGCAGCCCAAGCAAACTGATGTTGGCAGAATGTACCCTTGTAGAGCCTGTCATGTGTGTGCATATAGAATCAAGGTCCAACTTTGCTTAGTTTATGTGCTCCACTCCATCTTCACCAGTGTATAGCATTTATGTGCTTTGTTAGAATCAGCTGAGATGATTCTGCTTGTGGCTGCATTTGATTTTTGTGAATGGTGTATCTATTTAGTAAAATATGGTAGCAGTTGAGAAACTGCAGAGGTGCTCCTTAGTACTGTGAAACATGCTTTTCCTGAGTGTTACACTAATGATTTAACAATGTTGTGCCCACTGGCTGAACAGCATCTCTGGATGTGAGGTTATTAACTTCCATCCCACACTGTAGGACTTCTCACAGAATTATAGCCATGGCTACATCCAATTCTATATTGAACAAGGCTGGCTACAAAAAGAATCTTTGTCCAATTCCTGCAGCATTCCTACATGATTTTGTTCTTCTTTCACAGGCCCACGTTACTAAAAAGCTTATGTAAGAATTAAAAGTAATAATAAATAAATAAATATCAAGTGCCTTAAACTTACAGAAGCCAGTCAACTGCAATGATCAGAGTAACATCTTCGGCTGGCAGGCCAACAGCGCTCAGTACAATCACCATGGTGACAAGTCCAGCTTGGGGGACACCAGCAGCTCCAATGCTGGCTGCTGTAGCTGTGACACTAAATCCCAAATAAAGACAGAAAAATGCATTTAGGATAAGTGCTGCTCACAAAAGCTCTATTTTCTGGCACAAATAGGCATATTTCACTGCAAGGAAGAAATCCAAATGTTCCAGTTTTCCTGTTGAGTAGTATCTACTCAGCATGTGCGGAAAAGTCAATTGGACAAGTTTGAATCAGTGCCATTACAGTTCCTAACACTTGGAGCAGAGTCCATTGCTCCTTGAGCAAGCGAACAGCTGTTAGGATTACAATGCAGAATAAATAGATAAATGCATGTCCAACGTACAACTTAAATCATAGGAAGATGCTGAGTTGGGTTTGCAAGTGCTTACTGTGAGATAATGATGGCAATTTCCCAATATACCTTAGCCCAGCCCACCTTCTCACCTGATTGCATAGGCTCTGGAACAAGAAATGAGAATTATTCTGTTTTCTCCTGTGCTGTGAATGATAGCTTTAACTTTCCCATGAGGTATTCGAAGTAAAATCCTTCATTAAGAAAAACACCAACTAAATGTGTGTCTTGGCTTTAGTCTTACCTAATGGTAACTATTTGGCCAATATCCAGTTCCAAGTCATTCAGTTGTGCAATAAATACAGCTGCTACTGCTTCATAGAGAGCTGTGCCATCCATGTTGATGGTAGCTCCAACTGGAAGTACAAACCTGGTAATTCTTTTATCAATGAAGTTCTTTTCTTCTGCACAGCGGAAGGTGACAGGCAAAGTGGCTGAACTGGCACACAGATAAACACAGAAAGTAAGCACAGGTAATATGCCATTTCCTTTATCTTTCCTTTTCCTTACAGCCTGATTTGCAGACAGGAAGGCTGCAGTATGAAAGTGAAGAGTTGGGTTTTAAAGCAAAACTATCTTTGCTCTTTCTTCAAATTATAGGAAGAAATAACAAAGTCTTGGTTATCCTCAAAAATACACATTAAAATCTTCATAATGTATGTAACACTGAAACAGCCTAAATTCTAGCAAGGCCGTAAGTAATTAACTGAATGGCAAAAAAATATTTCCTGAATTTGTATTAGGAAGACCAGACTCTACTTTGGTAAAAGGACAGCACAGCTTCACTACAATCTATACTGCCCTTTTGGGTACTGCAGAAATAATGACAAAAGTAATATTTCAACCTCCAGGGTATTTACAATTGTCCAGGTGAAATCAGATATGTAACAAAGTGACAATAAAATCAGAGCACAAACAATGCAATTACTACTAAGAACATTACAGAAAATAAATGTTTCTTTTGTTTACCTGGAAGAAATCATGAGGGCTGTCAGAAGTGCCTGAGCCATCCCCATGGCAAAACGAAAAGGATTTTTCCTTACTATTATTAAGTAGATCAGTGGCAGAATTACAGTGGAATGGATTGCAAGCCTGCAAAAGAAAATGGAATAGTTAAATTGATGGACAGATTTCATTGCCTTGTTTCAATGATAAGATGGTCATAAATACATCTAATTCTGTCCTCAAATACAATTGTGAAACTCTCAGAGACTTTAGTTACACCTATCTTTAATATTTAGAGAGCAATATCCTATTTAAAAATCCACATTTATTTTGTGGAAAATTGTGTAAGCCGAGGTCTACAATTCAGACGTCTACAATTCAAACGTGGTTATTTTACATTGATTCTATATATTAAACTGAGATATTTCAAATGCAATATATGTAACCTTACATATATCTTTCATGTTGTAAGGTGCTGAAATACTGTGTTTTGAAACTATCACTTTTTAAAATTTAGTGTGTAGACATGCAATGATGAAATTGTCCTCCTGACTTTACACATTGCTCAGGTGTATTTGCTTGGATATTTGGGTGTGTTTCAGGGACATAGTCATCCGTCGAACATTGTGCATTAATCCTGAATGCATATGCTGTAGAGTTTTGCGGACATTAAGATTATAGGCAAACAGCCTGCTATGAGTATACTTGAAATGAAATATATGTGAATAGTCTGTGAAGTATTTCCTGTGTTCCAAGGTCACAAGCCATCATGGCAACATCAGCTTTTTTTGAAAAGAAATTAAAACAGCATGGAAACACAAAACCCAGAACTGTTGCATATATGACCGTGGTATTTTTATTCTGTCCTCACAAGATATTCTTGCAAATGTTACTGTGCTGTAACAGTGCTTTATAATTTAGAGTAGTTGATAAAGATGACAATAAATCATGGTGCCATTTGTTCCGCCAAAAACAGGCAATTAAGAGCCAGAGCCATAGTACGGAAATTTACAAAACCACTGAAAAGGCCCTGACATCTAGCTACTTGTTTCCTTGGAAAAATGATCTTGTTAAAGACAATGGGCATTAAGTTTTCACTCTTTACGTGAAAAATGATTTATTTATTGGAATGTAAAAGAAAGCACACAACATGTATCAATAAAAATCTGTAAAGAACTCTAGAAAGAAACATAATAATTTATAAAATGGTGCTTGAGAACAAACTGAATTATGCAGAACATGTAGAAAAAATACATAAACTTAGATATTGTTGGGTGTCTTAACAAAAATGTTGATGCGAGTAAACTTTTCAAGTAATGTCTACATCTACAAACATAATGACTTCCAAATAAAGTTATTTTGAAAATTTTAGATCTGCACTTTGCAGCATAAACATGGCATTATCCAAAATTACATTTGTGCATATCTATTTTGTTACTACTGATTTTCATGAGACAAATTAGAAGCAATATTTATTTGCATGTATTAAACACAACACATAACAAGCAGCAATTTTTATTTCTCAAAATAGCATTCTTTAAGCATTCAGAAATGTAACTGTCTTGCTGCTTTCAGAAGAGACAAAGGCAAAGACAAGGCCAGACTGCTTGCTGCAGCTTCCTTTCTCCCTTAGGCTGAGAGTTCTCTGGCAATCATATTATGCCTCCTATTTTGATTTTTCTCCTCTGTGACTGCTAACATATCCTAATCCTGACACTGCTGCTCTAAAAAGGGATGGGATGAAGACATTTTCTGGGCAACCAGAGCAGAGGCATTAGGGGAAGATTATTGCCTTGTGTTGACCTAAATAGAGGCTGAGATATGTCGCAGACAATGGTGGGAAAGAGTTGGTAGGGTTGAGGATGTGAAAGGTCATGAATAAGAAAGTTGGGAAGAAAGTGAGGTATATAATGAGTTGGAGAGGGAAGAAAAGGGAAAGGAAGAGGAGGATAAGACATACAAGCTCTCGTGATCTTGCACACTTTTCTTGCTAGTGAAAACAAGAAGTATGTTTGAGACAACCTGTAACTCTTAGGACCAACCTTAAAGGAAGGATGATAGAGAAATGGCTACAAAAGATGTACATGAACAGAAAACACCACAAACACAAGGCAAATAACGATGAAAGCTAAAAATATGGTGGGAACAGAATCCAAAACAAAGAAAAAGCACAACTCCTCCAGTTTGAAGAGCAATGGGAAAAAGGGCATTCCTGAAGGCCAGAAAATATAGAATCATAGAATGTCTTGGATTGGAGGGACCTTAAAGATTGTATAATTCCAACACCCCTGCCATGGCTGGGGACACTTCACACTAAAATAGGTTGCTTGAAGCTCCATCCAACCTGGCCCTAACACTTCCAGGGATGGGGCATCCAAAACTTCTCTGGGCAACCTGTTCCAGTGCCCCACCACCCTCATAGTAAAGGATGTCCTCCTTATATCTAATCTAAACCTAACCTCTTTTAGTTTAAAGCCGATACTCCTTGTCCTCTCACTACACTCCCTGACAAAGAGTCCCTCTCCAGCTTTCCAGTAGGCCCCCTTTAGGTATGGGAAGGCTGCTATAAGGTTTCCCTGGAGCCTTCTCTTCTCCAGGCTGAACAACCCCAACTCCTTCAGCCAGTCTTCATAGAAAAGGTGCTCCAGCCTCTTGACCATGTTTGTGGCTCCATCCTCTCAACTCCTTCTAATACATCCATGTCCTCCCTGTGCTGGGAGCCCCAAAGCTGAATACAGTATTCCACCTGGGGTCTCAGGAGGACAGAGAAAAGGGGCAGAATCACCTCCCTCAACCTGCTGGCCACGCTGCTTTTGATGCAGCCCAGCATATGGTTGGCTTTCTGGGCTGCAAGCGCACACTGATGGCTCACGTCAAGCTTCTTGTCAACCAGCACCCCCAGATCATTCTCATCAGAGCTGTTCTTAATCCATTCTCCCCCCAGCCTGTATTTGTATTTGGGATTGCCCTGACCCAGACGCGGAACCTTCCACTTGGCCTTGTTGAACCTCATGAGGTCCACACAGGCCTACCTCTTAGGCTTGTCCAGGTCCCTCTGGATGGCATCTCTTCCCTCCAGTGTGTTGACTGCACAACACAGCTTGGTGTCATTGGCAAACTTGCTGTGGGTGCACTCGATCCCGCTGTCCATGTCACTGACAAAGATGTTAAATAGTGCCAGTCCCAGTACTGACCCCTGAGGAACACCACTCATCACTGATCTCCACCTGGACATTGAACCATTGACCACAACTTTTTGTGTGCAATCATCCAGCCAATGCCCTACCCACCAAGTGGTCCATCTGTCAAATCCATGTCTCTCCAATTTAGAGAGAAGGATATCATGGGGGACAGTGTCAAATGCTTTGCGCAAGTCCAAGTAGATGATGTCAGTTGCCCTTCCCCTATCCACCAATACTGAAACCCCATCACAGAAGGCCACCAGCTTTGTCAGGCACGATCTGCCCTTAGTTAAGCCATGCTGGCTGTAACCAATCACATCCTTATTTTCCATGTGTCTTAGCATAGTTTCCAGGAGGATCTGCTCCATGATCTTGTTGGGCACAGAAGTGAGACTGACTGGCCTGTAGTTTTGCAGGTCCTCCTTTTATCCCTTTTTGAAAATGGGACTGTCACGACTTCTCATATATGATGGGGAGAGGCTTAGCAGCTGCATCTGCCAGTTCCTTCTGGACCTGTGGATGTATCTCATCAGGTCCCATGGACTTGTACACCTTACGGTTCCTTAGATTGTCTTAAACCAGATCTTCTCCAACACTGGTGGTTCATCATTCTTCCTGTCTCTGCCTTTGCCTTCTGGGGCCCACACCTTGTCCCTGGAGCTCTTGTCAGTGAAGACTGAGGCAAAATATTCATTAAGTAGCTTAGCCTTCTCCATATCCTGGGTGACCAGGTCTCCTGTTTCCTCCTGGAGAAGGCCCACAATTTCCCTCATCTTCCTTTTATCACCACTTCATCTATAGAACCCTTTCTTATTGCCCTTGATGTCCCTAGCTAAATTTAATTCTAAAAGAGCTTTGGCTTTCCTAACCTGATCCCTGGCTGCTCAGTGTCTCTGTATCCCTCCCAGGCTATCTGTACTTGCTTCCACCCTCTGTAGGCCTTCTTTTTGAGCTTGGTCAGGAGCTCCTTGTTCACCCATGCAGGTCTCCTGGCATTTTTGCCCAACTTCCTCTTTGTTGGGATGCATTGCTCCTGAGTTTGAAGGAGGTGGTACTTGAATATTAACCAGCTTTCTTGAGTTCCTCTTCCCTCCAGGGCTTTGTCCCATGGTACTCTACCAAGCAGATCCCTGAGCAGGGCAAATTCTGCTCTCCCAAAGTCCAGGACAGAGCGTTTGCTGTGCTCCCTCCTCACTGCCCTCTGAATGCAAAACTGCACCATTTCACGATCACTGCAGCCAAGTCTGCCCTTGAGTTTCACATTCCCCACCAGCCCCTCCCTGTTGATGAGAATGGGATCCAGCACTGCACCTCTCCTCTTTGGCTCTTCTATCATTTGGAGAAGGAAGTTGTCATCAATGTATTCCAGGGATCTCTTGGTTTGCCTCTGCCCTGCTGTGTTGTCGCTCCAACAGATATTGATGTTGTTAAAGTTCCCCATGAGAACCAGGGCTTGTGAATGTGAGGCTACTTCTACCTGTTTATAATGGGCCTCATCTGCTTGGTCTTCCTGATCAGGTGGCTTGTAGCAGACCCCCACTAGGATGTCCCCTGCCCCTGCTGTCCCTTTAATCCTAACCCATAAACTCTCTGTCAGCTCTTCTCCCATCCCCAGGCAGAGCTCTATGCACTCCAGCTGCTCATTGACAGAGAGGGCAACACCCCGTCCTCACCTCCCTTGCCTATAACCTTCCATCCTAACACTCCAGTCCTGCGAGCCATCCCACCATGTCTCTGTAATGTCAATGAGATCATAGCACTGCAGGCATGCAAACATCCCTAACTTCTCTTGTTTATTTCCCATGCTACGTGCGTTAGCATAGATATTTGAGTTGGGCCCCTGATGAAACTAACTTACTGGCTGGAGTGGCTGGAATTACTTTGTGCTGCTCTTCAGGTGCTTTCCTGCTGACCCATGATCCTTCTCCAGGCTCTGGACATCTATTGCTGACACTGGCATCAAACTGGGAGGAGCAGGATGGACTGAGGTTTCCCTCCCCTGAAAACTTTAGTTTAAAGACCTCTTCACCAGCTTGGTAAGCCTATGACCAAAGATGCTCTTCCCCTTCTCTGAGAGGTGGACCCCATCAGCCCCCAGCAGACCAGGTTTCTCAAAGCAAGTCCCACGGTCTAGGTAGCCAAACCCTTGTCTATGCCACCAGTCCTATAGCCATCTGTTGATTTGCCAGAATCGATTGGCCCTTTCACTCCCCTTGCCTTTGACCAGCAGGACTGATGATAAAAACTACCTGCATTCCTGTGTCTTTTACTGCTGCTCCCAGGGCTCTGTAATCCCTCTTGACACTCCTCAGACTGCTCCTGGCTGCATCATTGGTGCCCATGTGAAACAGCAGCAGTGGATAATAGTCCTTATGACATATGAGGCTTGGCAGATAGGACAGGCACCTTTTCCCTGCAGCCTACAGCCTTGTGTGTACAGTGTCATCTTTGCTTCTACGATCTAATATACCCTTCTTGATGGTCAGTTTTGCAGAGAATGTTTGCCATTCTCTACAACACCCTGAGCATCACCCTCTGTAGACCTTCCCTTAAGAGACAGAAATGCTGTACTAGCAGCCATCAGGGAAAATTGTGACCTGTGTAATGGAGTTCAGTGGAGTTCAGTGGAACATACTTTTTCTTGCCAAGGATATAATGGTGGGCACCCTTGCTGTATGCGTTGTTGCTTGGTTGTTACCAGGTAAACAGGTGTCTGTATGTGGTGATACTTCGCAAAGGAAGTAATCTGGAGAAGGTACTGTGTCTTCACGCACATCCTAAGGAAGATATGTCCTGTTACAGTGCAAACAGTAACCATTAATAGGTAAGCAACCATAAAGCTTGCTATCTGATGTAAAATTGAAGCCAAAGGGTAGTCATAATCCATCTAACATATTCCTCCTCTGAATTAATAGGCTTTAATAACATAGAAAATGTGCAGAAGTTATACAGTGTCATTCTATAAATGACTTCTACCTAACTTCTGGTCATGATCTCATTTATAGTTTATATAGAAAGTATTAGCCTCATGATTTACAGTCTCCTGGTAAACATCAACTTGTGCATCCTTTAAAAATTAGATTTATTTTCCAAGATGAAACAGAAAATAAGAAAGAACCAGTGCAGAAAATAAGAAAAAAAACAATGTTATGTATTAGACAAACACAACTATCACTCATCTCTATAGCATTTTTGAAAGTGATAATTCATTGCTATTTCTGAAGCTGTGATTTTTATTTAGAAAGTCACTACTTCTCAAGTTTTGAACAGCTGGTCCAAACATGCTGGTTTATGCACAAAACAACACAAAAACTTTGAAATAATTATTATTATCTAGCAAAAAATCATGCAAAAAAGAGATCCTTCTTGATTCTTTATAAAGAAGTTTGCATTTAAGACTAAAATATTACCCTTCTCTTTGCTTGTTAGTCAGAAAGCATGTGAATAACATTTGAAGAAAATACCACGGATATGTATAAAGCAGGGGGAAAGAAGCTCTTGAACAACTTTGGATCTAGCCTCTATACAAAATATGAATAAATCCATAGCTTACTGAAGGAATTACAGGAGTGAATGAATGAATGAAGCAATGAACCAAGACAGCCTAGAAGTTACGTTCCACTGAACTGGAAATAGAAATTTAAATGGATTTAATTTATTAGGACCATAAAATCTATTTATCTTTCCAAAGGCTTCTTTGCAGTAATAGTAATTTTCTTCAGAGATGTATAATGATCTAGTATTACAATGAATACCATTTGAAGGTTCTGTATCTGCAAAAGAATTTCTGCAGGTGTAACTGCCTCTGCCTCAGACTGTTCTATACAGTCAAGGGTCTACAAAAAGAATACCAAAAATGTTTTGTTGATTGGTTACGTTATGCAGATAGCAACTGCTACTTTTGCAGCTTTACCAGCTATTTTTGTGTTGAAAGAACGGTGTGATCCCCAGAGCTACTCTCAGTGTTAGCTACCTGATCTGTGTTGGAGTGGGATAGGATCGGTTTCCTCTTTGGCATCATTTCTCATGCCGTGCATTTACTTTGCATTTGTATTGGGCAGTGCAACTGATATAATTTGGTCCCAGAGGTCCCATAGAAATTCTCAGCTTTATACAGATATTCATGTATGTTCATTGGCCTGGAAATCCCCTCTGAGACATGATTCACCTTACCCTTACCCTTTTCCAATTTTTTCTAGTTTTTAAAAGAAGCAATGCGACTTTCAAAAATCATAGAATCATAGAATCATAGAATATCCCGAGTTGGAAGGGACCCATAAGGATCATCAAGTCCAACTCCTGGCACCACACAGGTCTACCCAAAAATTCAGACCATATGACTACGAGTCCAAATGCTTCTTAAACTCCAACAGGCTTGGTGCAGTGACTACTTCCCTGGGGAGCCTGTTCCAGTGCAAGACAACCCTCTCAGTGAAGAACCTCTTCCTGATATCCAGCCTGAACCTCCCCTGTCGCAGCTTGACACCATTCCCTCAAGTCCTATCGCTGACCACTAAAGATAGATGGGTGCCTGCCCCTCCACTCCCCCTCATGAGGAAGCTGTAGACTGTGATAAGGTCTCCCCTCAGCCTCCTCTTTTCCCGGCTGAACAGGCCAAGTGACCTCAGCCGCTCCTCATACGTCTTCCCCTCTAGGCCCTTCACCATCTTCATATCCCTCAAATATAGTGATATTATCTGTTTCAGCATCAAGTTGAGAAGACAAAATAGTGAATACAAGAACAGCCTTTTTTTGTTTCTTCTAAGAATTCATGGCACTTAGGTTTTAAAACAAAACATACATTCAGCAAAACGTGTATTCAAAACATTCTCATACAATTTTCATTGACAGTATTTTTTGTTTCTGACCTAGGAGACGCTGGTTGTTGTAGATAATTAAGTTGTAATCAACTAAGCTCCAAAAATTGCATACATTTAATTTAATCTTTACAAAACAACGTACCCACTTAATACTGTAGCCATATAAAGACCCAGTTTACGAAAGATTTCCCAGTCCTCAACTTCTATTATCTTCCCAGCAATTAAAAACACAATACCAATTGGCATATACCTAGAAAGCAAAAGTAAAGCAATTAAAAATGTATTCTCAGAAAAACTGCATGCTCAACAAGTCACGATTTCTTGTACAGTAAAGGTTTTTGCAACAGATTGAATGATTTGCTTTGATGTTCTGTTACACAACTGATTTTACTCACTTGCAGCAAGGTTACATTAGAGAGAAAAAAAGGCTAGGAAATCAGAATAAATTTTAACTTTGTGCATGGTCTAACAGCTACTGCATGATCTACTGTCCCAGAATACACAGAAGTTAGGAATGGGTGTGGGTTTTGCTCTGCTGCAGCAAATGTTTATGAGTGGCTATAACCTTACTTGAAGGTGGAAGTTTGCAGGGTTGAGAACAGGATTTTGTGCTCTGATCACACAGAGATGGGAAAGGTCTCCTGCACTTTCAGGAACTGCCCTGTAGCACTGGGAACTGTATGTGAATCACCTACACAAAAGAGTCATTTTAATGTTGGGATAGCACAGTCATCAGTTTGTTGTTTGATGGAAGGGTCCCCATCCCACAGTGAACTTGCTCAAGGCCATGTGCAGCGGAAATGAATAGCTGCATTGGCTGCTGCCTACAGCAGACAAATTCAAGGCAAAATTCAGGGCTTATGCTAGCACCAGTTCCTCTGCATTCCTTTTACCACCACAGAGCAGGCTGTGACACAGACAAGATGCCAATTTTCAGCTTTGATAAATGTAATATAAACTAATTTATAAATTTGTGAGTTTATGAAATTTATACATTTTAAAATATTAACTTATAAAAATGTGTGTGTGTTATCTCACAAACACAGTAGTACTTTCCCCCGGTGCAAAGTAGGGGGTCCTAGTTCCTGCTGAATGCTGAACTTGGCGAAAGGAAAACTAATTCCTCACACTGCCAGTGTCCATCTTTACCTTATACAAAGCAACAGCTCCCACATCTCTAGAGACACAAGGAGCCTGAAGCCAGACTCAGGCACATGCAAAACAAAGGGTAGCTTATGGGTAGGATCCTGTATTTGTAGCACATGCTAATTCTGGGGTCTTATTAGCGGTAATTTGCTGCAGAGTGAGGCAGCCTATTCCATGGGACTTTAACTCAGTTGGGCACCAGATTTGTACTGTCTAGCACAGTACAAGCTGCAGAGACTAACCAGCAAGAAGTGTGCAGCTAAGCCCTGGACAGGTTTACTGTTTTGCAGACATCTCAGTGTGCTGAAATGGAGGGAAAATACATGGAAGGGAAGGATCTGCTAAGCTACTGTTAGTGTGAAACAAGCAAGGTGGATACAGGCAGAGAGTACACAGCAAATGCCACAATGCACACTCCATGTAGGATTAAACTCTGGAAAGGATTGGATGTGCTTGTGGTGCTGATCCTGTAATTGTAATCTGCACACCTACTGAATGCACGGACACAAGCTTTGTGAATAGCTCTGAAGTCCAACTAAACACCATCAGATGTGTTGCTACTTTCTACTTCTTTCCGATCTGGGAACATTATGTGAGAATACTGTGAGAATGTTATCTCGCAAAGCCTATTAGCACAAGGTAAATGATGCCAAGTTGTATCTTGCATATCGTTTTGGATTTTGCTCTATGCTGTGGCTTGTATATTAAATTATATTTCTAAAGGAACTCAGCTCCTAGGACAGCTACCCTGTGAACATAAAGGCTATCAGGGAATAGTGTTCAAGACTGAGAAAGGCATGTGGGTGATTCTTCTACAGTCCTCAAATCACCAGCACAGTTGTACTGGTTTGATATAAACTTCTAGTGACAATGTCTAAAAAACTCAAGATTCTTGTGTATCAATGGGACTGTTCCTTTAGTGTATAGTAAGTGGAAGCCTTGTCTCTAGTTTCCTCAAAAGGATCAAATTCTGTATAAATGAAACTGTTTACCAGCCTTCCTTTAAAGCTGTTTGCTGAAGAGCACACATACAAAAGCAAATGTGAAGTATGAGTCTGCTCTTACATTTTCAATGACAAAACCCCCCTAAAGAATTAGTTAGGAAATGCCAGTATACCCTTGGACTTACCACATAATTATCTGAACTATACTCATTGTAGCTTCATTCAGTGCATTGAAAAAATCCACCAGCACTTGGCCTTTCTCTCCCATTTTCCCAATAACCATTCCAAAAACAAGACAAAAGACGATCAACCCAAGTACATTGATGCCATCAGAATACATTCCCACGATCTTGTATTCTTGGGTTTTGTTCTATAGATCAGAGTCAAGGGAAAAAAGTTACAATCTGAAAACACAGAGTTTACTTTAAAGAGTTCTAAAATGAAAGCATAATTAGATCTTTCTTTGGAAAGATATGGAGCTCTTCTCCAGATATTCCATTCCCTTTCTGGCATTGCTGCATGGGAAAGTTCAGGAATGAAGGTAGAATTAAAACTGCCTTTAAAAGCTTTGTATTTTAAGGCTATGCAATGATCTGATCACATCCTATGGGAGAGTAAAGCACCCCTTAATTTATGTTGGCCTTTACACACTTCTGACACAAAGAATGGCAAGGTCCAGGTATCCTCAGTCATGCCTTCATTGTACTCAATACTTACTCCGTACTGTGGTGAACAAATCTCAGCTGATGTAGAATCCCTGTGGTCATTTCTAAGCAGCTCAAGAGCTTTTGTCCAGATATAAGATAAATACTCCATTGTGTAAGAGCTGGGATGATGCTGTTCAATTTTGCCCCCATTTAAAAATCTACTTTTCAGCTGAAGTCAGTGAAATTGCATAATTTATACCAGAGTTTGAAGCACATCACAAAAAAATCCTACTAACTAGGTAGTTATTCGCACATTCCTCTGTGTTTGTACAGTATTAATATATGATGGGTGCATTTCCTCACGGAATCCTGCTTCAGGATTTAATTAATGCCCTTTCATATAGCTCATATTCCCATGCTCTCATTACTATGTGATGAAATTTGGAAGGAGTACAGTAAAAGGAACATCGATCTTTTATTGTTCATAGTTCTGTGTTCATTGACTAATGAATTCCTTTCTTACTATTCTGCAGTGTAATTATAGGCTTAACAAACTGTCAACACCCATAAGCTTTCCCGACCTCTAATCAGAGGTTTGTTAAACATCTTTACTTTGGTCTCTTAACATTTTTTTACAGAATAACAAACTATTAAGTAACAAATGCTATCTATTATTTTGTTTTCCACTTCAAAAAAAAATTACAATTTTCTATTTCTATTTCTAATTGACAATTAATTTGCATATACATTTACTGGAGCATATGAATTCATTATTTTCCTATATAATCTATAATCTTTGTACTGTTTATAGCACTAGAGCCATGAGGTTTTCTTAAACTTACTTGAAGATCCTCATAATCAGCTCTAGCTCTAGCATTTATTAAAGTTTTGTGGCCTCCCTAAAATATATCTATGTACCATTTCCATATTTCTCTCAATCATTAAGTGCCGTGTCAACTAAATCAAATTTAATCTATGTTCTTCCTTCCAAATTCATATATTATAATGGAATGTAACAATAAAGGTCGCACCTCTGAAACCTCTGCTGTCGTAGCAGACGTAACAGATTCTTCCGTAAATATGGAGCTATTTTTATCCACGCCAGTTGTAACTTCCACTTTTTCACGTTTGGTTTTATACTGAAAAAGTTTCGAAAAAAAAACAACAGAACATCTTATTTAGAAATATGAGGAAACTCATGGACAAAGGCATAGACACCCCCTAAAAATAACACGAAAATAAACCGATCTGACACACAAACACATTATTTCCCAATTAATTGGGAATAATTTCCCAATTAATATGAGACACCGTTGCTCTGTTATTGCTCAGATATTGTAATTCAAACAAGTGATTCAGAGGTAATATACTATGAATTCTGCTATCCAGATTCCCAGGTGCCCTGCGGACCTGGATGCAGTCTTGCAGTGGATGAGATATTGCTCCTGACAAAGGCAAAGGGATTTTTTACTGGAACAGTCTAGAGAGAATCACCAACAGACACCCCAGGAGAGGCCTGTTGTGCCAATGCACTTGATACAAACAGAATGTTTGCACATGGTACACTGCTAGAGAACGTGTGTCAGTCTCATCACCTACAGAGGACGCTGTAGCATCCTGCTATAAGGATAATTACACCAATATTGTTTTATATGGCCCATAAAAAGAGGGACTTGTCTACCTTCATTCTTTCTATGAAGTTTAGTACAGGATTGTATACTTCCACAAGGCAGAAGAGTTGCCTCTGAAGTCATTAACAGATGAAAAAATGTGCAGGGAGAAGTTTTGTAAACTGGAAATATGCTCAGTGTTCTGCACAGCAGGACAGTTAACATCATTTTCTGATGGGAAAGGTAAACTGCCTCATGTACAAACTTCAGAGTAACTAGTAGGCAGCCACTGAAGAAGACAAAAAGGGAGAGACCATCACAAAATACAGTTTGATATATTTATGGATAAAGATGACTGAATCTGAAGTAAGGCTGAGACAGGGGTTTCCTTTTTCAACTTCCAAATCTCACTGCTTCTGAAAAGAGATGTCTCAGACTAACATCTGGCAACCTTTTCCTCAAGATGAACCAGCATCACTGGTAATGGACATCTGATGTGAGACACAGTGGGGTGAAGGCTGAGTTATGCAAACTTCATCAGACATGGAGGGATTTAAAGAACGTGGGAGTAAATCCTCATGACATTGTCCTTGTAACACTGCCTGTCCCAAAACGGAAAAACTTAAGTATTAATACATTGCTTGATTTCTGCATCCAGCTCCTAAACAGTGTCTTTTTGCAAGGGATGATCAAGAGCTGACAACAAAGTATTTATCGTAATGGAAACAAAAACAAAATGCCTTAAAATAAGTCTTTTTATGGGAGATTAAGATACTCATGGACTTCTAAAAAATTATTCTCAAATGACATAGTTTTTGGGAAATAAAATAACAAGAATTTGTAGTTAGCAATGAAAACTATAATAACAAAGAAGGGTGTTCAAACTCACCTGTTGAAAACAGGCCTGGACAAGGTTTTCTGGGAACATATTCCTGTTAAAAAAGGAGAAGCATTTCAACACTATACTAAGAACAAATTGTTTATCTAAATAAAATGATAAAATTCACTTCTTAAAAAATAGATCAGTTTGTGTTCCTTTATCCAGAGAACAATGTGATTAGCACTGACAGAGCTGACGTCCAGAAAAATCAAGGGTTCAGGACTTCTAATGACCAGTACACTGTCCTCCTAAGGTGGAATCCTTGGGCTTATTTTTCAGTATATGGTATTTCTGTTTGTTAGCTACTGAAGTTTTGTTTTGTTTTGTTTTGTTTTTTTGTTTGCTTGTTTTTGGTTTGTTTTGTTTTTCCTGCTGCATCATTTCCATCAATTGCACAAGGAGTACAGGAGACAGTCTGAAGTCTTCTACAGAATTTCTAAAATATATGCTGGAACAAAAGAATAACTCTTACAAACACCATGCTGGAAGCATCAGATATGTGGTGTGTTCCATTGTAGTTCTGAAATATGAAATTAATCTTGGCTTATGGAAGATTCCCCTGTGTTATTCCAGGGTCAAGGGCTGCTTTCATGAACTGAAAAATTAGGACATCAGGTCAGGAGAAGTGCAATCCAGTTGTGTCTCTCTTTTCCTATGGCCAATTTCACATTCAAACAGTTGCAGAAAACAGCATTAATTATTTATTGAATATTCAACTTATTTTCTAGAGAAAGTCAGTTTCTACAATGAAGCAGAATTCATTATGTCCCTTCCATATCTTGTACACACTTCTGTCATTATTTTTCAAGTTTTTAAAGCAAAATTTCATTTAAGACAAGAGTAGTTTGTAGAAGCCTGGGATTTACACTAATCTTTACAAGACTGTCTGGATTTGGATTGTAAATCTGATGAATACGCAGAAAAAAGTAACAACAAATCCTTTAAATCAGAGTTTCAGACCTCAACAGTAATTCCTATTACAGTCTTACATTTGTTTACAAGAAATTGAGCTATGAAGTGTAAAACCCAGAACAGTCTAAATTATGGTCCTTATTATATAAAAAAAAAGGGTTTTTGCATGGAGTTTCATCAGCCCTGTGAATATGTATGGACATATTCATGTGGAAATTAGTGGTAAATGACTGCACTATGTTTTATTATGTGGCTGATCACAGTGCCCTGCTGTTTATACGTGGGGCAAACAACCCTGTGTAATGAGATGAATACTCCATAGAGCTGCCATTCTGCTCATGCACAGGCAGGAAGGAATAGAGGCTGGGAACAGCTGTGGATTGTTGAATATGAGGTTGTGGGGTTGAGGACTGTTCACACCAAAGAGGTCTACCTTGATCTGGGCTGGGGCAGAGATGTGCCAGATGACAACAGACATTTGCTATTAAATAGGATACGTAAGCAAATACATACATATATATATACACATGTATATAAAAAAAATGGCAAAGAACTGTGGATCTGGAGTTGCATCTGCAAATGTCAGTCATTTCACGAAATGAAGAATGCTGAGAAAGCCACTTTTAGATACATAGTTGAATCTTACATGATAGATTAAGTAAAAATTCTAGGAAAAAAAAAATAGTGGGCATGAACAGTGATATGGAACAGACACTAACTGCAGCTGAAGAAAAAAAAACTGCAGAAATGTTTGTGAGGGAACTGCTTAGCTACTATTGGAAATGCGGCCTTGTTTTTCTGGATTTTGCCTAATTCCTAAACATGTCAGAATTTATTCAATTCTTATCAATTCTGAAAACCCACTCAAGTCTTTTGCAGACTTTCCAGGGGCTGCTTTCTTCTAACCACTTTACAGATCTGTCATTTACCAGGATGCTATTGGAGACAAACTCATGATAAGGCTGCCTTACAAAACATTGATGCAACATTTTAAAGAAACCACTTGGAATATACTATAAAATGTCTAACTTGTTGGAATACATATTACTCTCTACTTGTTCATTCCAAAAATACTGGAAAGTGTTTTTATTGTATTACATATTACAACTTTATTATTTGGACTTCTGCAAAAAGGGTATGGAAACAAAAAAAAATCTCACCTGATCAGATCCAGCATGGCATCAACAGTACTGACTTCTGGGGTGCTGCCCACTCTGTCAATCTCATCTGCTGTTTGAGGCACTCCAGGTTTAATAGTCACAACTAAGACAATCCCTTAAGAAGGAGAACCAGGGAAACAGTTCATAGTGCAAGCAGAGGTATTGATACATCCTGTCTGTGTAATGCATCTTGTGTAGTTAAAATCTTCATGAGCTAAACTCATCAAATTTTCTTTGCTTTGGTAAAACTAGCTTATAGCAATAAAGCAACATAAGGAAGTGGCTGCAGAAACAAATAAAAATTTGGGGGCAGGAAATGCTAGGTCTAAACTTGTGACTACTGAAACCAGTAACTAATTTTCCACTGACTTTAGTGGCTTCATTTTAGGCATTTTTAATAATACGTAGAAATGCTAGCCCTTTCCAAATATACACTTTTGATTTTCAAAATCCAAACTGCATTTATGTAACTCTGCACAATGAAACAAGTAATATCATAGTATCATGCAACATCTTATATTAACCTCTTAGATTAACCTCTGGAGGTTCTCTGGTTTAACCCCTCTTTTGGGACAGGGACAATTTCAAAGCTGGATCCAGATAAAACATGTCAGTCTTTATTAAGTCTTCCTCACTGTATATTCACTGAAAATTCCCAGACAGATATTATCCTACACAGTGTGACCGCAGTGATATATTGCTCTCCATAATGCAACCTCTAGGAATGACTCTAGCCTCGTATGTCTGTATGTGATACTTTATTGTTAAATACTGCTTTGGTTTATAAGTAGGCTACATACAATGCACATTTTGTACTTCAAATAAATATACAACAGTTTATTTTTAGTGGGTGATATCTGTGCATAGTATTAACTTGAACTCAACAAAACACAAAGGTAATCCACAAATGACATGACAGCTGACAGCAGAGGGCTTAATTTTATTTCTCTTTAAGAACACAGCCTGAAGATGTCTGTTCAAGCAAATACGTGAGATTTCAACGCTGTTTGTAGGGAATGAACTTTCTGCAAGAGGAGACGTGAACTTCCTAGTGGTGGGAGTGGAGCCTGGCAGTGCCATAGGGGATAAAAAACTTCTAGGAAGGGAACTGGATGACACAGAAAGCCATGTTTTCTCCCACTCTTTCAGGTGAAACAGGTAATACATTCTTGCAGCTGAGAACTTATCATCTTACTATTGAATAGCAGGACTAACTTCTCCCTGCATCTGGCTACAAGTGTGTATAATGGTGTTTGTATGATTCCTGAATCTCCTCTCCATACTGTCTTGGTAAATTAGCATTGCCATAGTGCTGTATACTTCTAATTAGGCAATGATGAAGATTTTAATAGCATTGTAACTTTTTACAGAGTACCTAGTATTACGGCAATGACTGTGGTGCAGAAATAATATATGACTGCTCGCAAACCAATCTTCCCAGAAACACTGGAATCCAAAGCAGCAACACCTGCAAAAAGAACCACAAAAACAAAATGCTAAAAAATAGTCTTAGAAGAAACTAAGTATTTTTGTAGATGCTTAACTCTATGCAGAAAATATTTCCTTATTCTAGATATTTCTAAACACTTCATTAGCAGTTGCACTTCTGAAAAATTTCTGTAGCAGACCAACTTATTTCCTTCTTCTTCTTTACACTGTTCTACCTGGATTTTTCTAGTAAAAAAAATAATTGATCTTTTTCTGATTCCTTGGTGTAGGTGATGAATTAGATTCTTGTGTTCAATGAAAGCATGTTAGAATCTATTCCTATAATTACTTGACCACTTCACTTCATCAGATCTGTAACATTTTGGTTTTAAAAGTAAGGACAGTGGGACTGTCTCAGGTCTTTTATCCTAGGTTGCTCAAAGGCACACACAGACAAGCCAGGCTCATTCCTAGCAGGCTTGCTTTTGTGCTTTTGTTAACAAGGTTTTTTTTTTGTTGTTGTTGTTCTTTTTTTTGGACTAAAGCTGTTCTGCAGGGGCTGGGTTGTACCCATTACTCTGCCTGTATCTGTCATTGCCAGGAACTGAGGGCTGCTTTTGTTAATGGAGGTGGGAAACGTTCTAAGAAATGTGCTGTTCTGCAGTTACCTTAGCATCTGGCAGCAATATAATATCAAACTGATCAGAAAGTGTTTTGTAATTGTTTAAAATATTTACATTTGTGTCTGTAGGCATACAATTCAGTAACCAGGATAAAATGAGCATCGTGACTTGACTGTCTATAACGACACTAGTTAATAATTCACTGCTATCTATTATACATTTGTGATCCATTTACATTTTTATGTTTACTGAGTCAGATTATCAAAGTCTGGCCAGATTCCCTTACCATGAGGATATTTAGCCTCAGAGAAAGGTGATCTTCCAGAAAGAATTAAGTTTCAAAAACAAAGGAAAAAAAATCAAAGATTTCTGACACTAATGAACTTACTGATCTTTGAGCTCAGAAAGGATTGTAGCAAGCATACTTTAACCAAGTGTTGATACCTCTTTCAGAAGATATACTAACAGCAGTAACAACTTGTGCCTAGAGTATTCATATAATGCCTTACTTGCTCTGTTAATTGTTATTCAAAATGCAAACAACCCTGTTAGGGAAGAATGAAGGTTATTTTATTTCATCATCGATTTGATTACATTGGGATCTTCCACAAAACAGCATATTGTCGGATTGATTGCAGAAGAACTATATACAAATGCAGAAATCAGTACATAAAGACTATCTCACTTGTACAGCAAATAATGATAATAAAAATCTATTCGTATTGCAATATGGTAGAGACCAGTGCACAGAAAAACACAGTGCCACAGTAATTACAGGAGGCTTGCAGCACTGAGGTGGTTGTTTGAGGAGCAAACAATAGAATGGACATAGAATCTGGGCTACCATTTTCATTTCTTGCCTTGGCAACTGGGTAAAACACGGTGGAAAGGAGGCTCTTTGCAATGCTGTAGGATAAACAGTGGAAACTGGCAGTAAGAACTCTTGAGATGGATAATAACAGTCAAGGGATTCTATGGACAATGGAAGAGTTGGTTTCAGTGGCTGTCAGTGCTAAAACTTACACACCTGCCATACTGACTTGGAAGGTTTAACATCACTTTTTTTTAAAAAAAGTGAACTGGTATTACCAAAGTTCCATATTTTTTAACAAAAAGTTCATAAAAATTAGAAACACTGAATTCTATAATTAAGCTTGCTTTATAGACTGTCAATAGCAGTCAGATGGCCAGTGGAGGTAAGATGGGATGGTAACATATTCTCATGGGATGGAGTTCTTCACAAAACTTGTTTTATGACCTTTTTTTGCTTGACAGTCTTGCTGAGCCAGCGTACAGCTTAATACACGTGCAAGTTTATTTCCCCATAGTAGTCAGTTATAAAGATTCTACAATTAGTATGACACAAAATTCCTATGACAGCAATTCTGCTGGCTCCAAATAAAATCCCTTTCCAAACTACTATGTTCACTGAAGTTATAGAGGCATAATTAAAGGCAAACTTTGCCCCTGCATTTTTAAACTGGATAATGATCCTGTTAAAGAGTGAGCTGTGCTAGAATCTAGGTTGTGCTTCTACTGCAATGTTGGTGCTGCTTTCCTAGGAACTGTAAAAACTTGCAAATAAGTCAGGCAGACATGATTAAGTACAAGTATGCTATAGCATGACAAGTGATTTTTTTTGTTTGTTTGCTTTTTTGTCTTTTTGTTTTGTTTTGTTTTTGAAAACAGCTGTACTCTGAAACAAAATTATCAGGATTATGCTCCCTTTTGTGAATGAAGTAGCATCCACTAGAAGTTCCACAGATAGATTTACAAAGGTTTATCTTGTTAAATGTAGGAAAACACAATATATAAAAGTAGCTTTTTTTTTCCTGCTACATCCCACTGTCACGAGTGAGAAAGTCATAATATGTTATAATTGATAGCTATGGGCTTCTCAAGCCAACTGAGAACAAAATTTCCACTGAAATAACACCACAAGTCTGTAATTTCTTTGCACATAACTGGAAGATTTAATGGAAGATGCACTAAACAAAGCATACAGCTTACTCTAGTTCATAAGAAAATTTATTTCTCAGACTAAGATGGCACACACGCTACTCAAAACGGAAAGCCTGCAATGTTGTAAATAAAGATAAGATCACAAAAACACTGCAGTTAAACTTGTCTATCTACTGTGGATTGCCACTACATCTAGTTTATTTGCACTTTCCCTCCCTTGACCTACCCCCAAGTTTTATACTGTTTAAACAGGTTTAAGCAGATTGACTGCAAATGAAGTTTATAGAATTTTATTAGGCATGATGGATTCTCCTCCATACTTGAGCATTTCACATTTCAAAATTGCTGTATTTCAAATTAGTTCCTTAGATTTTCTTTCAAGAGATCTTCTAATTGAGTCACAGACACTGCAGTGTGGAACTCCATTCTGTGGTTATAATATGCAAGACTTCAACTGGTGTTAAAATCTATTAATCTATCTACTCCTTATCTATGTTATTCTAAGCAGAATAAACACTTTAATATCTGCAGCCAAAGATGGGAATCAATTGCACAGTGTCCTGCAACTGTTTTTTTTTTTTTCAAAGTTATCTACTTTGCAAAACATACACTTGTAAAAGAATAAAAAAGGAAACAAATGGTGAAGTTGTCTCTCACATACTCTCTTTCTTGTCCCGGGATCTCCAAATACAACCAAAATGAAATGCTGCACTTCCTATGCACCCTTTTTAAGGAAAGGATGGGACAAACAACACGACTGATGTTAATCATTTTGTCTGACAACATATTAGAAGACACCAAAACACAATAGCAATGAGGGATGCCATAAAAACCTCAAAAGAACAGCACAGCCACACACTTTGGAGTGAGATATGCAGATCTTCTGTTTCAAATACTACCAAAAAAATTAAAAAAGGAAAATTCTAATTCAGCCATTCATCATTTTACACTAACTTTTAAAAATTCTGTATCCAGTCCTTTTTTATTTGAATATTTTCGTTGGTGTTGCCAGGAAGCCTTTCAATTTAATTTTCTTTCATTTTCAAAGCTGATATTTTTGCTTTATTACCAGAGGATTTCCAGGCCTTTCCATTTTGAAAAATGAACCAAAAGGGGTACAATACGAAACCTGCAAAACTCCGGAGTGGTAAAACTGAATTATTACAGGTGATTAAACCTGTCTGGTTTTGTCCTATGTTGTGTTCTGCTACTGATTTTTGCACTTGGAATATGCCATGTTGCCTAAGTTAGAGAAAAGAAACACAGCTTTCCAACTCACTTTAGAAGCCCCATCTACATGGAGAAATGCATCAAACCAAGAGTTGTATTATAACTGAATGATATTCATCTGCAATTTCTGAAGTCCATTTGAAATTTCTTAGAAAATCTCGCACATATTTAGAACTGCTTTCCTAAAATGTTCATGTATAAAGAAAGCTCCTTACACAAGGGTATAGTCTGATTTAGGAAAAGCTGGGCCTAAATACTAAACATGATGTTTCTGAAATTTTTACTGGTAGCCACTGATGTTAGTACGAATCATTTTTTTAGTTTCTGATTTACAGAAAATTACACATTAGTGTAACATAAGATTGCAACTTCAATTAAGACAAATATTTACTAATATTTACTATTTTCTCTCTGAAAAGAGTGATTTTTTTTTTCCTTTTTTGATGTCACGGGAACAGAGAACATTCCTAAACAAAACTGAACTTTGAAAGTGCTAGAAAAGTTATAATAAAGGCTTGAAAAATCATTGAATTGTATGCTTCAATAGTAGTGACAATATAGAAAGACTCCTGAGAAACCCAATTATTTTCTGCATTTTTTGTGACACTTGACTTTCTTTGCCTTGCTGCTTAGGAAGGTTGTTTTGGAACACTGTGAACTGAAAACAGTTCTTACATTTTCTTGTTTTTTCCTCTCTTCATCAGCTGATGATGATTCCACTCCCATTAAATATAGGAGTGCCTCTGCTCAGCTGCCAACAGACAACCTCTTCTCAAGCCTGAAGGTTGGTCTACAGCTTTCTTACTGTTTCTTAGTAAATGTAACAAGATTCTCAATGATTTCTGTACTTCTTTTTCAGTTTTCAAAAACAGTTACTTAGATTTTTCAGAATAAAAATAAAGCTTAATCATAGAATCAGAATCACAGAGTACCCCAAGCTGGAAGGGACCCACAAGGATCACTGAGTCCAGCTTCTGTCTCTACGTGGGACTACCCAGAAACCAAACCATATGTCTGAGAGTCCTGTCCAAACACTTCTTGAATTACAGCACGCTTGGTGTCGTAACCACTTCCCTGAAGAACCTGTTCCAGTGCCTGACCACCTTCTTAGTGAAGAACTTTTTCCTAATATCAAATATGAACCTTCCCTGCAACAGCCTCGTGCCATTCTCTTGGGTTCTATCCCTGGTTGCCAGAAACTTGCTGGGTCTCCAGGGAAAAAAAGATCAGAGAGTGCAGCAGTCCTGCATGGGGATTACAGATTGAGGTGATATACCATGACACTGCAGTCCATCCTATACCATGTTGGTACCACCAGGATCATGCGCAGTGCTGAGGTGAAGCTCTGAAAAGGGCCAGCGACTCCCAGCAGGCACTCAGCAATGACAGTGCAAGGCACCCCATCTTCAACAGCACAGTTGCAGGGAGTCAAAATTGACAAAAGGCAGGGTCAGCAGATACCCATCTCAAGAAGTCCCACCAGGCAACAGTATCCAGTAAAACATATGACAAAGTGACACTCATGGCAGCACAGTGTCACTATCGTGCCACCTTGCTGACCTGCCTATGCAGTTGCTTTATTTCTACCCAGATCCGGAGTAACTCTGTGAAATTACAATCTGAAAGACCTGTCCTGCAGAAAACTTATCTAAGTGGATGTGGGTGACAGGCACATTCTCTCATTACCAGTTATGAAATGAAGTAGAGAAGGGAGGCCCATTGTTTCTAGACTTGCTTGGAATAACAAGACTCTGGGGCAATTAGGGCACTTTTCCAATGTTTCATGTAAAAGAAACCAATCGCCTAATAAAAATTATTGTTATTATTATTATTATTTAATAACATGCAACATAATACATAAGGAATATAAGTATATAATTTAAATATATAATTTAAATGTATATTAATATATATCTTATATCTTATATCTTATATATTATATATAAAAATGTATACTTATATAAATACTATATAGTATGTCATACATAAATATATATTGTATAATAAATAATATATTTTAATATAATGATTAATAATAACAATGCAAGTTTTGTACTCAGGAAAATTATTTAGACAAATTAATGCAGTTGGTAGACAAACCAGCCTTGCCCCCGTGACCAACCTACAAAATCAGACAAATCAAGTACTAATATTAATGTTCTCATTGTACTTATTATTTTGGTTGGAATAAAAATGGGAGTTTAAGGGAGGCAACCTCGTAAGGTACACTTACAAGTAGTTGGAACTATATGATCTTTAAGGTCCCTTCCAACCCAATCCATTCTGTGATTAATGAAACCTCCAAAAATATTGGACCCCACTAGTCCTTCCGTGTTTTTCCTTCATGTTGGAATGACCTTCTACACTGCCCAC
Organism: Anser cygnoides; assembly: GCF_040182565.1. NCBI lineage: Eukaryota > Metazoa > Chordata > Aves > Anseriformes > Anatidae > Anser > Anser cygnoides. The sequence continues at coordinate 83,273,067 of NC_089912.1, read as the reverse complement.
TTAAAAAAGAAATTTTATGCCAGTATATATATATATATATATATTTATACTGGTGTATATATATATATATGTATACTGGTGTATATATATACATAACTACATTTTATATATACATAACTACATTTTGCATAGTCTGTAGTTGATCACCAAGTAATTGACTAGAGTTGCTATCATAACCAAAAAACTACCAACACAAGAGGGATCTACTCTCTGGGTAGAGCACTTGCTCTGTACTACAGGTGCCAACACTGGTAAAAAAATGAAACTGTGTAATCCATGAATTACAGATTTTGTGTAGTTTAGATAAATATTTTAAACTGAAACAAGCAAATCAAGCAAATCGGTGCCTGACATGCTTAAAAGTCAAGTAAACAATATGCTCTCTGTAGAAGATGGTACTGCACAACGTTTTTGTGTGGTTTGTATCAGTGTTTACTTTGGAGGCATATATGAAATGCAAATGTATCCAAATGGCTTTGGTACTAAGTATAACACTGTTCTAGAGTTATTCACTGTGCTTCATTAATATTGTGGTATCTGTGAGACCTAGGAGTGAAAAGGGTTGCATTCAGGACCAGAAACAGTCACAAGGATGTTCTGACTTCTGGTGATTATATCTTACCAGCTGCCTAGTGGACAACACCTATATCCTTAGAGTTTGCCATACCATTCTACAGAGTTATCCTAACTGAGCACAAGGGTTTATGCTTCCAGGTATTCTTTTCCTATACATCATAAGAAACAGAATCTTTAATTTGGTGTTGTGATTGTCCAGCAGCAGCAATACCTAGACACTTTGGCATTTTTTTGCTGTTCTACAAATTCTGGTGTCATCAAGTGCATCATCTCCTGCAGTACTTCTTAGCTGTTCTCAAAGCTTGTAATAATACCAGAAGAAATCAACTGAAGTTCAGCAGAAGCTAACAGGATCTTTTCCTTCCACCATCTAACTTCATCAGCACAACAGATTGATCATTAAGTGTAATCAGCAAAAGGCTGGGCTGTTTACCTGCCTTTGCCAACAGCATAAAACTTGATGATCACGATGCAAGTTTTCTCTGTAGAGATTGATGCCACTTATCCAGCTCCATAGCACTGGTGGTTGGCTTTTTTCCTTAAATGTCCATGAGTGACAGAGGGAAAAGTCCAGTTCAAAGGCCTTCCACATTCAAACAATTGCCATCCACATCATAGCTTCTTCCTTGACACTTACAATTTTTCTCTTTCGTAGCTAATTACTTTTTTGTGGAGAAATAACTGCAATTCAGCACACGTCAACAACTCTCTTAGATTTCTGATATTTAATTCACAATTGTAACAAAAATATAGCATCAAGTGTTCCTAAAGAGTAGAATGCTATGGCTTTTACACCTTCTCATACATGAGTCAGATGTTGATTGAAGAACAAAATGCAGTTCTGAAACTGCTCCAAACTGCCATTAGTCTTACTGCTTTAACTGAGAAATTTCAGTAAATGCTAGAGGAATCATTAAAGAATTCTTGACATCTTCAAAGCTTCCACTTTTTAATTCTCCCCCTCCTCCTGCCCCCACCTTCCATTTTGGCTATTCTGGCTGCATCGTACATGCACTAAGTCATAGAAATGATACTACGAACATCCAGTAGTGTCAGGTCTGTTTAAAACTTTTTCACGGGATATTGCAACAAACATAAGAAAATAAAAAAACATAGGGGATTCTTAAAATGCATATACAGTATTTCAGTAAGCAATCCTCCTAAAGGAACCATAATGGTTTATACAAAAATAGCAGTGTTGTTTCATTCCAATGGCTGTGCTATGCTATATGTTGCTGAAAAAAAATACTCTTAGAAAAATACTAGGAAAAAAATAACAAAAGAATGAAGAAATGCAGAAACAGCCCCCTTGATAAATGGATAGCTGTCTGAAATGCACGAAGTTACTTGACTTTAAAAGATGGGAGTATTCTTAATATAAGACATGAACAGTATCAATATTTCAACTGCACCTGACTGTGTGGTATGACCTGACCTCTCCGTCTGGTTTGTTTTTCAGAATGCCATTTACCTCCCACTGACCGTTCTCACTTAATTCTCTGATCTTCACAGAAGTGGTGGTGAAGTCACAATCACAATCTTTCTTAGAGGCATGTAAGCATTTTGAGTTAGCTGCCTTTTCTTCTACTTGCAAGAGAAAACACTTACATAAAACCAGCATTTGGCCTATATCTTCAGAATTGAGAAAAGATTTTTGCTTGAGGAAAGACACATCAAATTCTAGCTGTATTGTTGACTTTTGTAGCAAGCTTATTGCTCATTTTCTTATCCCTTTATGTGTCTAAGAGAATCCAAATTTGCATTCTTACTCCATAGCTCACTGCCAGTTGTAATCAGCGCAAAGACCACAAATTCCAGGAAAGGAAGAAATCTCATATACGTAATCAAAGATTTTATCTTATTTCCATGTAAATTTTATCATCATTTGATAGTTGGTTCATGTATGTTAAGTGGGAAAGGTTCTGTCTCACGTCAGGGAAAGGTCTTCTCTATTGTCCTAAACATGAAGTCAGGTTTGGAGAGATCTTTGAGTCCAAATTGCCTGGCATTATCTACACAATCTCCCTTGTGACTAAGCAGACACAGTGATTCTTCCTTAACAGGGACACATGTTGGAGTCCCACTCCCTGAGACTCAGAAGGGGTATAAATAGACTAAATGTTAAATTTGTCAACTAATCTAAAGTTTTGTCACCCAGCCAGTCTCTTCCTGATGAAGCTCTATCTGCCTGCTTTCACAAGGCCTCTTCATTTCCTGTATGAAGAATGTTCTTCTCAGATCTTCTAAAAACAAGGGTGCCAAAGACTTCTGTCCTCTGTCCTTTTGCCCTTGGCGTAGTATTTCTCATGGTGACCTTTTGAATGGAAGGACCTGTTATATAAACTTCAGGCAGTAACAGGTGCAGGAGAAATCACCGTAACAGCAGTGAAATCAGAGCCTACACTTTACTGAAGCCATCCTTGACCCACCTGTCATTTTCCCTCTTTTCAAGGGAGTTTCTGAGTCTTTTCTCTCCTTTTCTGCCCATTTAGTTGAAATGAACTTTTAGTACAAGTTTATCCTGACTTTAATAAATCTCCTGAAAGCTCATTTTCTCCATATTCTCCCTGAACTGTAAGTTTACTAATTAGGTTCAAAAAGAATTACTGTTCTTTCCTTCCAAGGGCTAAACAGTCTATCTCCTGCTCTTTTTCACTTTGCTCTTTGGAATTCTCTAGGAAATGTAGTATAGCATCCCTTGCAAATGAACAAGACTCTCAGGACCAAACAAGCAATTCACACGTCTATTCAAATACACTGACATTAAGTCAGTGACATTAAGTCTGACACTTCAGACTGCATGATTCTATTCATTAACTCATCATTCAGCTGAGACAGAGGACTCAGATGCTGTTATCTGTATTAACTGTAGATCTTTCTCAACAATCTTTCACTTGATATGCAACTCTTAGAATTTTGTTTCTTCCCCGTGTTTACTAGGTCATGGGGCTCTGCATTCCTCCTTGTGTCTACCCTTCCAGTAGCTAATTGAATGACATGTATAGCTAAGTCATGTTAGGAGGACAGTTCTCACCCAGATGTTGCCTGAGAAGATTAGGTAATGAAGGTTTGCCATGGCAAACAGAAGACCCAGTCACTGTGGTATGTAATCTCTCGAACCACATTTTTGGTGACCTACCATCTCTGTCTTTAGTGTTTGTTACCAGAAGTCTTCATTTCCTATTCTGTCAGTCCCACCATAGCAGCAGTTTTTCTATCTGTTCAGATTTCATTGTTACTGAAATGGAAAAGTATATGACAGCTTGTAGCCATTATCGTTTCAGTAAGCTTGATAGAAATGGAACTAATCTCCTTTTCTTTGGAGAAAATGTTTATTCTTCTACTAGTACAGTTCTGTAAGTGCAACGTAATAGTGTCTTACAAATGAGTTGATGAAAGCTTGCAAATTAGTGGCTGGGAAGGGGGGCAAATGTGTGCAGGTAATGAATAAGCATCTGTTAGTGCTATTTAAATACCACAAGAGCATTTAAAAACAGAAAAATTTCAAATCCTACTTACATGATCTAATGAGACTACCACTGGGTTAGCAAGATAAATATTGGTCTTCTGACTTTGAAGAGGCACTGAAAAAAGCAGATGTTTTTTTTTCTGAAGAAACACAGTAAAGCATGGAATATAACAGTTACAAAGAATACTCGATACTGAAAGAGAGCGTCCTGGATGATTCAGGAAGCTTTTGAAAAATTAGCTGTTACGAACCTTCTAAATACCAGACAGAAAGGGAGAAATAAACGGGAGATTAATAGTTTATGGGAATCAAAGGGATTAAATCATTATAAAATGGTACAGTTCAGGTAAGATGTCCAGAAAAATGTCTGACCCCAGATGTCAGTTCATTAACAGGTTGCTGTGCGGTCCTGTGAGCAGTTGGCAAAATCAACATTGCAGTATCGTATTATGACCTTTCCCTAGAGAGCTGATTGGACTACGTGCATAGAAAGAAGGCATTAGTACTGATTTCCATTTGTCTCATTTGCAAATAGCATCACTTGTACGAAAAACATTTTTCCTCTGGAAAGCTGTTAGAGGCTACATAAACGCATGTTAGCACCTTTTCAAAAGATTCAATGTTCCTTGGGTGGAATATAATAAGAGCCTATAAAGAATGAAGATGACATATCAATCTGCCAAGCTGGACAGGCTAGGAAGATTCATAGGAGAAATCACATTCAGTTCATGAATATAGCAGAAACAGCTTCTGCATTGTTGCAGGAGAAATACGTATGGAGTGAATACAGAAAACTCAAGAGTACTGAAACTAGCTGAATTACTCCAGAATTACTGGTGGTAGAAGGTATAGGTGTACAAGTTTTAGCTTCCAGATTCTCATAAAGAAAACTTTAACATGACATATTTTTTAATTGATCATGAAGTCTACAGATACAGAAATGGAGTAAAAAATTGAATGCAGCTTCTTTTACTTAGTGGAATTGTTGCTTTACATGCTGAGCTCCAGAACAGAAGAGCTGAAGACACTAACTCACTTCACATCCACACACACTGGTGTCACCAGCAGACCCACAGTGATATAGCTGGGATGGGAAGCAGTGGCTGCCAGTGCCACAGAACAGCTGCTGTACAGGCTCTTTGCCCTTGAGAGCTGGTGGTAATCATGCTCCATGAACCAGAAGTCCATTTCAAAGCTTTATTATTATAATTTAAAGCCTTAAATAATATAAGGGCTGTCTCAGTTGCATAAGATCACTGATATTGATGGGTAAGGAGAAGATGATTGTTACAGGAGTAATCCAATGGGGATGAGCACAAAGCTTTGTCCAATAGCCCATGACTATGCAGTCCTCCCTGCCTCAATGACTGCACATGGACAGTGGGGACAGGACCTCCAGTATCCCTCAGTACAACTGAAGGTAAAACTCATTAACAGTAGTCTAACAGTTCTCGCCCTTTGTCCAACGTACATGATAGAAAGGGACAAGGTGAATTCCCTGCCTGAGTTCTGGTAACAATTTTATTACTATTATACAACGGATTTGCTTTCTTGCTGGTTCTTGTCACACCTGAAACGTAGAAATGCAATTGGAGAGTGCAGATATTGCAAGAGACAGTCTCTGAGTACGTTAAGCCAGATCAGGGCTTATCCCTGGTGGAAACTAGTGCGCTTGTTCATGATGCACAGGGCCTGTTAACAATGCCTTGATAGCAGAGCATCTCTCAATACAGAATGCAGGAATGGAAACTGTTGAGGCAGCTGTTACCCACCTCAGGAATGATGATACCAAAAGAAAAGTTATTTGGAAGCTTTCAGGAGGTTCAGGCTGGATGTTGGGAAAAGGTTCTTCACTGAGAGGGTGGTCGGGCAATGGAACAGGCTCCCTATGTAAGTGGTCATGGTACCAAGCCTGTCAGAGGACAAGAAGCGTTTGGACAATGCTCTCAGACATACGGTCTGATTTTTAGGTGGTCCTGTGTGGAGCCAGGAGTTGGACTTAATGATGGGTCCCTTCCAACTCGGGATATTCTATGATTCTATACATTTACAGAAAGCAAAATAGTTCTGTTCTCTCACCTTCCTATGCTCATTCACAGTACTTTAAATCTGTGGACTTTTTATACCTGATGGAGCTAACAGATCTACTCCTAAGCACAGCCACAGTGTGTTTGGCTGTGTGTTTTAACTGTAATTATTAATACAGTGAGGGGAAAAAAAAAGTTGTTTGTCTGAACTCTTCTGACTTTTAAAGATAAACTATACGAGAAATAAGAACAACCTGATTAATACTCTGATTTTTCTCATTGCATTCCAGTTCTTTTGTCTCGCATTTTGTCTCCTTTGCCACAAAATGTGGTTTTGTGATAAAGGAAACTAGCAAATTCCCCAAAGTAGACCGAGGTAGGAAACTGCCTCTTCAGTTTTGAACAATGGAAAAGAACAAATAATTTGAGATACCCTTCCATCAGCCATGAACCAAGATCCTCTTCCCATAGGGAAAACAAGGGTCTCCACAAATGGGAAAAGTCATGTGGCCTCCATACTTCACTGGGACATACTTCTCTCTCACATAGCTGTAAAATCCTAGTCAGACTAGAGAAAAATAATCTTTATACTATGACAAAGAAGTGCAAAGAAAAAAGTGTGCAGTTGGGACTGGGAAAGGTGAAACTAGCAGGATGCTTCAGACAGTACTGCAGCAGCAACCAACGCAGGCCCTGAAGCAGGAAGAATTTATTTCTATAGTAATGGAAACCTAGTGGATTGAAGCCTCACCAGACTCAGAGTAAGGCAGGTATTTTATTTACAGCTCACACAGAGCTGCCCTCAGAAAGGCAGTTGATACTTTTTTTCACTGTTTCTGAGGTCTGCTGTGTGTGGGCCACACACCACATCAGTTCTTTTGAGAAATTTTAGTTTTCCTCATAACAAATCCTCTATAGCAAGTTCAGTTTAGGAGCTGGGAAACTCCCATGCACGTGTCCTAGCCTCTTTGGAGCTGCCTATGAGGACTGGAAATGCAGGGAGGGCCTGAAACACACAGAAAAGTTTTAATAATGTTTTACTAGGCAGAGAAGATAAGAAGTGATGGAAAGACTATTTCAGGAATTAAAACAGGTGTTGAATAGCTGATAAAATCATGTCCTCAATATTGAGATCTGTGACACGTACCTGGTGTATTGTGTGTTGCAATTTTTAACCCAATACATGATGTGGAAAACAGAACAGGCACTATTGTGACAGAGCTACGATTACTGGCATTTATGAATGACCCTGAAAATAGCATTAAAGGTCATTTATCAGACATGTGATTCCAGTTTTTAGGGGAAGTTACTATTACAGAACAGTCTATCCCTAAAGAAAGGCGTCCACATAATGGTTTGTAGTTTGAAAGTCAATGAGGCGGGCAGACTGAAGTATCACCAGCTTAGAAGGACTGACTGAAGAGGTATGGGAATCAAAGCCATGGCATTTTAGTACTACCTGAAGGGCTGGAGTTGTCGGTTACTCTGGCTACTAACACACAGCATGTGTGCAAGAAAGAAGGCCAGAAACCTTGCGCTGATTAGCTAGATACAGGCTTGGTCATGTAAGTTCACTGAATTTGTACCCAAACACGGAGCACAACAGTCCAGAAAACTGGACAGTTGTCTCCACCCTAAGCTCTGTTGTGATCCTGACAGGAAACAGATTTGCAAACAGTTACTGCCTTTACTCTGCCGAACAGCTTACACAGTGAACCTCAATCCATGAAAAAGAAAGCTAAAGGTGATTAAAGGGGCTACTCTGCTCAGTATGCAGACATGTGATGAGATATCCTGCAAAATTCTAAAGAATTTTCATTCTCTCAATAAAATTAGAGTTGTGAGTTTCTATTACTTTCAAAGATAGTTTACAGGCTTTCAAGTACTCCACAGTTATTTAGATTTAAGCCCCAAAAGTCCCAGGAAGCATGCCAGAAGTTTCCCCTACTCCTTCTCCATACAGGGTACCCAAAATAATCTATTTTTGGTACTTGTCAAAACATGTCTTCTTTTAGAACAGTACTTTAAAGAAGCTGATTTGGTTTGTTGAGTATTACATTCAGTACAGGTGTGGTTCTGAATGTCATAGAAACTGTCATTAAGTAACAGGTTAGGCTTCTGATTTTTGTTTTCAATTTTCCTATGCCAATACAGGAGGAAATATAAAAGACAAACATGAATGGTGCATTATTTACTAATAGTGACTTTGAATAATAGCAGTCTACGGGAGATTAAAAAGAACTAGGTATTTGGGACTGAATTATTAGTGGTGGGCTTATGGGTCAGAGTAAATCAAACCCATCTGCCATCCACTAAAATAATTATGAGAAGAAGAGAATTATCACAAGCTGGTCTCTGAGGCAAACTAATTTAAAAGAACATGGCATTACTCAGACTCATCTGCCTCTTATTATTTTCACTTTTCTCCAATAAATAAATGCTTAGTGTTTATGTCAGTTTTTTATTAGCCCACAGTTCAGCCTCCAGGCAGGTAAGTGGAAAAAATCCACAAATTTCATATTGCACACTATGCAAAATAAATGTGCAAGTATTTTTTTCCCTTTTTTACACTCTGAGGAACTGAATTTGTGAAGGAAAATCACATTGTGTAAAGCTCTCTACTTAACCACAAGAGGGAGAATTTTGCCTTCAGTTTGAAAAGAGACTGTGCGTTCTTGCTCTAACTGAAGAAGTCTGTGAGAGCTTTTTCCACTAAGACAGGAATTGCCCCAACATGTTAAAATTACTAATACTTTAAATCTTGCAGAAATTCCTGAAATATCAGTAAGGAAAAATTTCCATCATCACTGTCTTTGCTGTGCACTTGATTTACATCATTATGTCCAAACGGACAGAGATCTGGTCCCTGCAGTTGTATGTAGCTCACTGTCTCAAAAGCATATGTATAAAGTGATGTTTCTCAGGATGTGAAACTACCAAACTAACACATTATAATTTTTAAAAAATATATAAAACTATGGATTGCATTTTCAGTAACATCTTCTGAAAAAAAAAATATATGTGTATATATATATATATTACTGGTCATCAAAATCCTGTATTTTGAAAAGATTTATATTCACAAAATACATTCCTGCTATTTTAGGCATTGAAACTTCCTAGATGCCTTTGGACCCAACTACATGGTCTAGTAACAAATATGCACCAAATGAGCCATTGCAATTGTTTCTGTGTGCACTTTTAGCCTGCTGCAGAGGCATAACAACACGATAATGTTTAACCTCCTCCCATGGTGAGCTAACTGGCATCCCCTTAGCTTGTGAGCTACAAATGTGTGTACAAAAGGCTGTCATTCAGACTCAGTCGATATCACTAGTTTTACTGCAGTAGCTTCTTATGTTTTGGGTCACTAAATGTCTGCCACAATGTCTGACAGCTGTGAACATCAGATATACACTCTACAGGGGTCTGAAAACTGACATTCTCCTTCCTGAAAAATACACAGATCTTGAAGAGGTGGATGTACTCAGATGACCTCTGATCCCAACAATGACAGCCAACTTGCAGGTTGTATATTGTGTGTTTAGTCAATAATGATGAAATTCCTTCTAAATAAAATACTTTTGTATCTCATTCCAGGGAAGGTTCACAGCCAAATGCAGAGATGTGCTGTTGACACTAACTTGACACTATCTTGTTTACAGATATAGCTGAAGATAGACCCTGCATCTTCCTTTAAATTTTCATTCCTCTCCTTGTTCTATTCCATACAGCATGTTTTGAAAGTGTGAGTCTTGCTTTGGCACTAAAATTCTGAATTGCGAAGAGGTCAGGTTGTCTACCTTTACTTTAGTTAGTTTTTCACACAGTCTCCCACAAAAACCTTAAAGAAAAGCTTACAGAATAGAGGTTAGATGAGTGCACAGTGAGGTGTAGTGAACACTGGCTCAGTGGCTAGGCTCAGACGGTTGCAACCACTTGCAAAAGTCTAGTTGGAGGCTAGTCACTCCAGGGTGTCAAAATGGGGACTGGCACTTTTTGATGTTTTCATTGGTAAGCCAGATGAGGAGGCAGAGTGCATCACCAGTACATTCACAGATGATACAAAACTGGGAGAAGTGGCTGACAGACAAGCTGGTTGTGTTGACATTCCTAGGTACCTGGATGAGCTGGAGAATTCGTCTGAGAGACATCTCATGAAGATGAACAAGGGGAAATGCAAAATGCTTTATCTGGGGAGGAATAACACCAGGCACCACTACATTCTGGAGGCCAACTGGCTGGAGAACAGCTCTGCAAAGAAGGATCTGAAGACCTTGTTGGACAACAAGCTGCCCGTGAGCCAGCAATATAACCTCATGGCCAAAGTTGCCAACAGCCTCCTGGGCTGCATTAGCAAGCACACTGAAAGTATGTGGAGGGAGGTGATCTTTACTCAGCACTGGTGAGGCTACACCTGGAGTAATGTGTCCAGTTCTGGGTTCCCCAGTGGAAGAAAGCTAGGGACTTACTTGAACCAATCTAGGAAAGGGCTCTAAAGGTGATGATGGGACTGGAACATCTCTCACATGGGGAGAAACTGAGAGCTCGGGCTATTCAGCCTGGAGGAGAGAGGGCTTAGGGATATCTTATTCATATGCACAAATACCTGATGGGAGGGAATGAAAAAGACAGATCTAGGCTCTTCTCAGTGGTGCCCAAAGACAGGACAAAAGGTAACATGGCATGAGTTAAAAAACATGAGATTTCATCTGAACACAAGAAAACACTGTTTTAGTGTGCAGGTGGTCAAACAGGTTGTCGACTTTCCATCCTGGAAGATATTCAGAACACAGTTGGACATAGTCCAAGACAACCTGCTCTAGCTGACCCTGTTTTGAGCAAGGAGCATGGATTAGATGGTGTCGAGTTCCCTTGAAACCTCAACCATTCTGTGAGGTTCTATATGAAAGACAAATAATGACTACTGTGCTTTATGACTATACACAGCCTTATTCAACTCAAACTTCCAATTCCATGCTTAACACATTCCTGTATTCTTTTTAAAAGAGGCAAAATATCTCAGCAATGTCCACAAGAACAGGATGCAGATGAACAGTGAAAGCAAAGTAGTGAAAGCCATCATGCAAAAACATGCCCAGTATGTGTGCTTGACATACATTTCAGCATTATTTGCACACAGGCAGCTAGTAATTTTGGCTTCAAGAGCAATGAAGATCTACATGTTCTGCAGAAGTAGCCTTCTTTTAACCAACAAGATTTATCAATTTCACTTCCTTTTTCTTGCCTAAAACCTTAACATGTAAGTGTAAAAAATAAGCTCCACTATTCTATGTAAATTGTATATGTTAAGGTCAAAAGTAAAGTGTCTCATTCTCATCTTTTTATATGAATTGAATTCTAGTAATCTGCAATCTTTAAAATCCAAGTTAATGCTAGTAGTTAAAAATGCATTTTACTCCTACTTGAATGCTAAGCATTAAATAGCTGCACAGTATTTTTAACAGCATGATTCCTGTTTCTCCCCAGAAGTGCTGGACAGGGATATAGCTCATTTCATCGTTATCCTAATTATATCATTTACCTCTGAAGATATAGGCCCAACTTCACCCACAAATCAAAGCTTGCTTGAAAAATGAAATGTATTACTCTTCTGGCATTTTTTTCTAGGTCTCCTGACAGACTCAATTTCAGTATCATAAAAGTAGAGTTTAGTTTTCCTTTGCTTCCTGTCTCATTCCTTCATCTCTGTAAAAATGCTGCTACCCTTTCTATTAATTATAACACCAAGCTCTTTTTATTCCTCCTCTGTTCTTCACTCCTTTTCATAAACCAACAACAGTTTCATCTCCCTTCATTCCTTTGGACACAGTCCTTGACTATTTTCTGCTGCCATTGCACACTCTGCTTCTTGCAGATTTCCTTCTGGATGTTTCTGTCTTGTACCTTTTGCCACTCTGCATTTCAATTCTAACATTGGGTTCCTGTTACCCTGCATTACAGATATGTTCCAAAGGCCTTGGTAGCTTCCCTTAGGGTCTACCTGTCATAGGCCTATTTCGAGTTCCGCTGCTGAAATTCATGATGTTTTCATCACGAACTTCAAGGACCTTAGGAGCTTGTAATCAATGTTTGATTCTCCTTGAAAGAACTTTCATAGCATGATCTAAATTCCCCTTCCATTCCCTGCCCACAACAAGCTTTCCACAGTCAAATGTCTGTTATTTAGTTGGATGGTCATGGAAATACATCAAACACCAAGGCATGAATGCAGTCCCAGAATACAGGATTTGTGGAGACAAAATAAAACAGGGTAGTGACAAATGTATCCTGAGTCAGTCAAACTTTGCTCCCTCTGCAAAGGCTTAAAGAATAAAGGCAAGTTTGTATGGCTTCCTTTACCTTTTTGTCAGAAAGACTATTTGACATCCAGTTCTATCTCTTCGCTTTGGATTTGCTCCTGATCTTTCCAAATATTTCCTAATGAGTAAGCTGTTAGCAGATTCTACCACACCAAGGCTTGGGTTCCAAACAAAAGCTTGCTTACTCTTGCACTTCTGTAAAATTCCTTTGAATCACACATACCAAACAGAAAAAAATCTTTTTTCTTTTTTTTTTTTTTTTGTGTGCTAATTTATAGCATTCTGTCAGGTGAGTAAATTAAATGGATCCATGATGGATTCAGCAAATGCAAAATCTCACCAAATCTCACGCAAGGAACCTCATAGATGTTTGCAGAGACTAGGATAAGTTAGGTGAGGAATCACCTCTTTCTGTGACAGTAAAATATAAGATCACCTCTCCTTTTCTTGCGAAATAGTGGCATGAGACTATTTATAATAGTTAACTCTGAGAATATGCAGTTGCAGCTTTGAGCTTGCAATTTGCAACTGTTTGGTTAAACACTCCTGAAAACAGGGAAGGAATCTATACACATGTAAGTTATTATCTCATGGTTTTTTTTATAACTTCATTACTAAATAATAGTGATAATCCTTCCAAATTCATTCTCATTATAAATAGAAAATTGTAATCTAAATGTATGCATCTGTATTTTTATTATATAGTTCCATCAAACTGTTTTTGAAGGTTATTTCTTTTAGAAAGAAAAGCTAAACCACACTGATAATCACAACAGCAAACTGCACATTTCCAGTCATACCTGTGATCATACTTGATATGATTAATGGCAGAATGATGAGTTTGAGCATTCTCATCAGCACCTCCCCAGGAAAGGAGAAGTAGAATTTATCCAGGTTAGACAGCTTGCCATATTCCCGTACCAGCATGCCAACTCCAATACCTAAAAGACATATTAAAAATGCAACAGAATTTAGTCGTAATTTATATGGGAGATGTGGGGAAAAGGAAGGAAAAAGAGAAGAAAAATAAATCAAAAAAAGTGAACATTAAACACATTTTTACCACTGTGGTGGAACTTCTAAAACAAATCCTTTAGGCATTCCTTTTCTGTTCTATATATTATGATAGTAACAGTAATAAACACCACATATAACTGTGAATTTGGAAGACTTTTTAGATGTGTCTTTGGAAATATCTTGATTATACCTTCTGATTATCAGTCCAGTCCAGTTGTGACTTTTTACCTGCTTACATTAGCTTCCAAAGATCCCAAACTAGCATTAATAAATCAATATAATATATAAGCACTATTACACATTAAAGAAAGGAAGTGGTATGATAGAGTACTTTGGATGTATTGTTGAAAATATATCTATCCAGCAGCAATAGTTTCAGTATTTACCACTGTACATAATCAGAAAAAAGCGTGACTACAATTACTAAATTAGTTTAATGATTTCAAGGAAACCGATCAAATAAAATACCATTCTGCATATTTCACACTCATTCTTCTACATGACCAATCTACAAAATATTAGACGAGTATAATCAGTAATTCAGCCATGATGCAAAGCACTTTGTATTCTTGTTATCTTTGGATTAAATGAATTATTAAATAATTCTAGCTTCTAAACAAAATAAATCATAGGCTGAACGACAAATTTCTTCATTTTGATGTGCATTATGTTCATTCTCTGTTTCAACATGAGGCAAAAAGTGAAGATCACTGGTATAGGAAATGTATTCATCAGTGTTCAGAAAGCACTACAACTGTTGTTTCCTTAAGAAACTGCAGACTTGTAATTTGAATATACTCTTGAATTTATTATTTTGCATTGCACTTTCATGAATTATATTTTCCTTGCTTACTCTTTATCCCTTCTTTTCATATTCCTAGTCTGGGTTCTCAGAAATAAGTAAAACATTACACAAGTGTTTCCCGTAAGTGTCTTAAATACCATCTCTACTACAGACATTGCTTTAAAGGAAACATTATTATCATACATGAACTTTGAACCGTATTAGTCCTGGCTAATTGGAACATTGAGAGATCCAAATTCTAACTAGATTTGATAAGAGACAAGGCCACTCAAAAGCTTTCACTACCCACTGAGTGGTGAAAGGTTTTTTTCATATTAATAGCCTCAATGAAGTTATTAATAGACTCATTGAAGTTAATGGAATTGCTTATATCCTGTTGTGTTTCGGTTACGTCAGTGATGTGTATTTTGCAGCACAAAAGCACAAAAAGGTGCATCCAGCCTACCTTTACCATCCTCATTGACTCATGTAAACTTGCAGCATCCCAGGAAAGCTACTAGGGCCCAAGCCAAACTTGCCTCTTCCCTCAGTTTTATTTTTGATGGTACACAAGGCATTTAAGTTAGATATTGTAAAATATGACTAAAGAGGCTTATAAGATAGACCCCTCATTTTAAGTGATTGAAATTGTGGAAGCAAACAACACGAGCAGGTTCAAAAACAGATTTAGGCAAATCCGCAGACAACTGGTTTGTACTGTTGGTACTGAAGAAAATAGGGATCCCATATTCAGTACTAGAGTAGAAACTCATTAACATTCTCATCTAGAAAACAGGGATTATTAAAAAAATCCTCCCTAAAGATTCACCATGGGGGTGGTTTGTGATAATTCTGTTGTCTAACTGGATGTTAGTTGACACAAAAATGTAAACTAGCTACTTTCACAGAATTTTCCTGTGATAGCACAAAAAGACAATGAACCATTCTGTGTTCTGCACTTGCAGAAACAAAATGAAGGAAAATAGAGGCAGATTATAAACTCCAACCAAGTCTTTACTGCTAGTAAGAAGTAAAATGAATATGTTAACATGTTTCCAGGCAAATGGGAGCAACTATTAAGATTTCTGATTGAGGTGTTATCTTTTCCAGTGAACACAGACAGCTTAAACTCTTTGCAACACCTTGAATCTTAATAGTCTTGAAGATATTTGTAATATTATGTAAATGCCCTTGATCTGTGAATGATAAGACACAATGATCTCTACTTCTAACCTAATGCTAAGCTAAAAGTGTTGAAAATAATCTGCACTCTGAGATAAGCCCAAGAAAGATTACTCAGCTTGTATAAAATGGTTACATGTTTTGAAGTAAGTTGCTAAGATTTTGATCCTGCAAATACCAGTGTAAACAGCTGAACATGAGCATATAGGTATTCTCCCTGACTTCAGACTATTCACACAGTTAAGGACAGACGTATGCTTACATTGCAGCATTACTAGATTGTATAATTATAAGATGTTGTGCAATTACATTTTATGATAAGATACGGGGTATTCTACTTCACATACCGGATACAGCTGTCAGGTTGCTGTACAGCTGATTCTGCATTTCTGAAGCTTGCAAGAGATTTACAGCAGTGAGGAAGTATGTGCCTTTCCCTAGATGCTGCTCCCTGCTTCATCACATAGCACAGTGGAAGACATCTTCCTTTTGCATACCTTGACACAAGGTAAAGAGTATTCCCATGCCAAGCAACAAGATTACAGACATGTACCCGTAGCAACCTCCATTTCAACCAGACTCCCCCACTCCTGCTCTGATCCTACCACGCTAATGTTGCAAATGGCCCTTGATGCTAGACGTATTCCTCACAGGGTCTTAATAAAGATGGACATCCACAATGTATTATCCGTGACAGAAACAGGCAAACCTTGCCCAAAGTAGTCAGAACTGTGCCTTCAAAGGAAGCATTAGCCCACAGGGAGGAATATCACAAGCCCTGTGCAGATGTGCACACTGAAGACGTCTAGCACTAACTCAGGTGATTCTGAGTTGTGTGTTATCTTCAGGGTATACCCTAGATGTTTTCTGGGCAAAAAAGGATAATGATGGTACAAAGAAAGGAGGATATTTGTCACCCATTGCATTTTGAAATAAAGTTGATGACAACATATTTTGCTTCCTTCTCCTGAGCAGGAGTGACCAAGACATTTTGTAACTACGCGCCAAGTGGCAACTGTCACATTGGACCAGCTGGAAAGTTTGATCATTATGTATTTTGTAGGATTACTAGAAGGTAGAATGATTCACCCTCATGTTCATTCTTCAGAGGTCTCTTTTCCACTTTCTGAATTTTACTACAAAAACTTTTCAGGTCCTCTCAAAATTTTACCAGTGTTTCCTTAAGCTCTTTTGCTTGTATACTTGTAATAGTGTTTTTTTTGTTTTTTTTGGGTTTTTTTGTAGAGGGTATTATTTATCTAGTGGCAATAATTGCATTGTTGCTCTCACTTCGTTGTTCATACTATTATTTTTAATCAGACACAGCAACCATATCCATATTAACTTCTGCATAATAACAAAACACAGTAAAATGCAGCTACCATTTAAGTGGAAATAGCACCTACCATCTGCTGTTAGAATTTAGCATGGGAAAATAGGAAGAAATTTTTTTGGTAGCAGTAATAAGAGATGGTTAGTAAGCAGAATAAATTTGCTTACGTACTGGAACTGGATGAATATAGAACTTTTTGATCCTCATCTCAATAACCAAGTCACTGGAATTTTCTTCCTGGGAATTATAACACACAAAAAGAAGTGTGACCCAGCAGAAATATATTTCACGTGGTTACCACTGTTTTTAACATCACACCAGTTACAGCAACCCTGAGCAAGTATAAATGAAAGTCTTGTAAAATGTTAATTTCTCTATATGAATGTTATTCATACTCCATCATTTGTGAATTATTACACGTGTAATTACTTCTCACAACTGTAAACACTCTACAGCAGGCAATGCCTCCACTATTTGTTATTTTTCCTGTCTTTTCATCTGTTTAACATTTATGTAATAATTTACTTCTTCCTTTCTGTTTAACATTTATGTAATAATTTACTTCTTCCTTTCTGAAGTGCAGAACATCATTTTTCCCACTTTCCCTCTTCCTCCTTCCTCAGTTTCAGCCACTCTTCTTCTCCATGATAAACTGTTTTTATTTCCTTTCTATCTTCTCTCCCTGCTTTTCCTTCTTGCACACATGGCTAAGTTAGGTTAAGATTATTACTGTAATAGCAGTTCTCTACTTACTGCTCAATTGCATGTACCATTTAGGGTCCAGACTTCTGCAACAGCCGGCAGAAGGGAATGAAGGTGCATAGCAGTACAATCCCATGGCTTTAATTTAATTTTCTGAGGAAAATTTCCCCTTACAGCTGTGCATCAACACCACATACTGTATAACATGGTGTCTACACTTTCCCTCCCAGCAAATATTAACACAGAAAGTGAAAGGTGTAGTCTGGGTCCTCATGACTGCAAAGCATGAAGCAGCCAGAGAAGGCCACATCTGTCTGACCTCATAAGCAACAACAAATGCCTTGGCATTACTCACCCAAGTAGCAGAGTCTTTCCACAAACTTGGTAACAGACAGAAAATTATTCAAAAAGGGTAAGAAATGCAAACTAAGAGAGTATAGGGGTGGGGAAGAAAAAAGGAGCTGAAGAAAACCACAAAAACTGCATATACCAAAAGAAATCTGTTATTACCCATCTTCCAGACAGTCCCATGAGTCACAGCATAAAAATCTAGAGGGAATACACACTTCTTCTTTATAGGATGACCCAATTCCTCTGTTGTGTTACCAACGGAAAGGGGAGCAGTATCTGGAGCTGGCTGCACTGCAGGTAGCACCCAGTCAGTCGATCACACCTACCAACCCCTAAGCTTTTCAGAACCTGGAGGATGATGGCTGTATGAGAACATGACAGAACTAAGTCTGTCTTGTGTATGTAGTGAGAAAACCACAGAAATCAGTCAAAATATGTCTTGGGAGACCACTAAGTTGTAGGTTCTGCACAGCTGCAAAGGTAACCGTGACATTTGGGCATCTGGTGAAAAATCATTTAATCACCACCTAACTACTAAAGTATGTCTTTTTCCATATTGCTGTGGTTTTTGTTTGTTTGTTTTTGTTTTTATTTTTTTTTCCTTCCCTGAAACTTTCTCTTTGGAAAAAGGCATATTATTTGCATGGGAACGACTACGGAATTATTACATTTCTTAAAGTAGTATGCTACAGTTCATGACGTAGATTTGGAAATGACTAAGAAAAGAAACACCACCGTGTTCAAACAAATTTCATAAGCTCTGGGCTCAACTGTACTGGCTTACATGGGGAATGTCACAGATAATACTACAGTTATTGTAAACTTGCCAAAACGTGATGTCCTCAGCAGCCATCTGAGCCACTGCATGTACAGACTACTTGCAATTTTTTCTGTATCACAGACAGTGATGGCTAAGTCCTGAAGTCTTTTTTCCTGTATAATAACTTGGGATCAACACAAGTCAGATCTCAAATTTAAAAACTCAGAACCACTAGTGTAGTTGAATCCAACCAGGACACGCAGTATGAAGTGACTGTAGTTAACCGCTTTATGTCATTATCATTGTGGCTTAAACACTCTTAAGAACATGGTATCTTGGAGAACAAGATGACATTTTGTGGCTTGACTTTCTTTACTTTCACTTGCAGGCCAAAAAACTCACAATTTAGAAACAAGTAAGTGAAGCCCACGCAACGAGATGCCGGGTCCTATGTCTGACTGGAAGAGAACATAAGCCAAAATTCAATACCTAACAGGTAGGACTCCCTATTATGCTATTTGCCCTTATGGATGACAACACTGACATAGGGCTGCATGATGTTAATTGAGGGGGTTTCTCGCTCCACCAGTGTGCATGACACCACAGAAACTGCAAATAATCTCAAACTCTCACTGAGTTATTATGGGAAGGATCCTTAGGAATGAACTATGAAGAAGATAGGGAAAAAATAAATAAATCCAGTGTGTATTTCTGGAGAACAACCAGTCATTTTGTAAACGACTGAATTACACCATGCCTCTGTCTGAAAAAAACATGGTACTTCTTCTTCCTGTTTGCCTCTAATTTTGGCATGTAGAAACTCCCTTTCACTGGTGCAGAGCTAGTGATTCTGTCTGATACTGATAGAAAGTGGGGGAATTATTTAACTCTGATAATGGTTAAAAGAAAGAATAAAAAATGTGGGCATGGTTCGATCCTGATATTATTTAATTGTACTGTAGCAACAAAGTGATAAAACTTTATATTTTCATACGATATGCTATTCACATGACAGACTAAAATACTGGTGGGTCTTAATTGTGTTATCTTTATAGCAGATGATTCACAGGACAGATAAAGCTGGCAAACAAAGTTCACTGACTTAATTTGAAACACAATACAAAACATTTAATATAAACATGTCAAATTGCAGCACAATATATTTGGAATTTGTGATACAGGCAGAGTCTTTTAGCAATATTTTATAATATCTGTTTTGTTTCTGCTCTCTCTAAAGTTTCTGTAATATTACTGGCTGTTTCTTAACTACAAAGGAGTACAAAGTACCTAATCTCAAAACAGTCAAATGGAGGGTGTAGAATATTACAGTAAAACTATTAATTTAACTCTCTTTGGATTAATTTTAACCTTTTGTAACATTACGCATTTCACACTTTTTCACATTTTACTTGACAGTTAATATTCTTTCTAACAAACAAAGTGATGTTGACTGAAGAAAAAACAAGATTCTCAGAAACCTGTAGGCAACTACTAAGGTAGGATTTAGAGTTACCAGGTTTAACTGTAGGGCAACAGATCTTAACTCTCCAGATGCTGGTGTTGCCCAGGCTATCGGCTTAATTGCAAAGACGTGTAAAGAAGAGTCCCCTCACAAAACCTTCCAGAAGAATACAGTCCCTAAGTCAGACCTTGGTCTACTGAAAAACGTTTAGCAGGAATGTACTGAGGAAGGTATGCTCATTCCTCACCTGCAGTGAGACCCCCTGGGTCTTCCTGGTGATTAACCTGCTGTGGGTGCAGCAGTTGTAAATTCCTTTACACAAGCAACACAATGTCAACTGACTGCAGAGTGAAAAAAGTTCAGCTGGGCAATAACTCCCTATGATGGACCTGTAGGAATGAAGGCAAGGTGGAGTACTGGCTAGAGGAGAATAACCAGCTTCTCCAGTGTGGCATATCCCCCAACTGCTCACAGCAGGTATGAAGGGTTTTGCAACCATTAAAATCATGTAACTTCTACTTTCTGTGCTGCAGGAGCCTGCGGCAGGGTCATTGATTACACAGACCAACCGCTGTCTCTGAAGCCCTGCACAAGAGCCACCCCACCCATAGTCAAACCAAAGGTGGTTATATTAAGAAGGTATTTCACTCAGCCAGAAAAAGGGAAATAATAGCTAGTCTTGTTTTCTGCGATTTCAAGTGATCACAGTTCTGCAGAACCAGTGATCCCAAAGAACTACAATGCAGAAACTGAAAAACAGTATGATAACCTAAAAGTCTTCCCCACTGGAGTCTAAGTTTCTTTTAATTTATTTCAATGTACTGTAGGTGAACTTCATGTATAAGTATCATCCAAATATTTTCAGTATGCAGATGTAGTTTCTATTTGAGAAAGTCATGATAAAAGAATAGTTGAAGAAAAAACTTTACAATAGTGTTTTATCTCTATATACATCTCATTACTCTAGAGAGAACTGCCTTACAGAACTTAACTACACAGTCTATTAACATACAGAAGAAATACAGAGAAGTGTGAATAATCCATTCCTCAGTTAGTCCTTAACTCTCTTGAGATAAATGAAACTGCATCAGATATACAATTTGGCTCTTTCACAGTTTTTCCACAAACTCAGTAACTCGTTAAATACGTGAAGTAAAGGACTCACAACTCTAGCATAATAAACACCATACTATAAAGATTATGCTATAAATTAACTGATCTGGGGAAGAAATACAATTGTTTTCCAGCAGCTATACAACCTACATTTCCTGATGCGCTTGGATGTATTTTGGTGAAGGTACTGTTCTGTTGGGGAATAGTATGAAAATACAGATCTACACTTAAAAATGTGTGCATATTGAACCTCAATACATTGAAGCTGGAAATTGCAACAATCGGATGACAAACCTGTCTTCCCAAAAGGAAATGCAGCACCAGAAAACCCATCCATCTTTAAGGTAGAGTATGATATGGCATAGAAAGTCTATTAAAAATGGCATAACCTGAAGCAGCTGTAGACTAGATGTGGTAACACAAGAGGTATCTTTCAATCTCGCATTCCTATGTTTACTGTAAAAGTAAAATGCAATGTGACAATGGTAACTTGGTCTTTTTCTTCTGCAGACCTTCCCCATGACTCTTTTTAACTGTCACTTCAAAAAACACTACCATTCTCCTGCAACTCACCCATCTGTAATTTGGGAGCCTTCTTTGACTACGGACTCCTTCTGCAGTCATCTAGGAACATCCAGACACTCTTGCTTTCTCCATGTATCCAAATCCACAATTTTATATAACAGTGCTATATGTTTCACTTGGACCCCTTCTATCACTCATTTCAGACATTGTCATGTACCCACTTCTGGCATTCCTGGTGCCTAACACATTGCTTACATGGCCTAGCATATTACCCTGCAAACGATGTCATTCCAATACCACCCAAGAAATTACAAATCCTCACTCCTTCCTGTAAAAACCCAGTGATTATCTGTTCTCTTTCTATAATATTTACATACTTTGCCAAAACTATTTCAGCACCTTTGTATATCTGGTTTATTAGCTCAATAGAAAACATTCAGAAAAACATATCTTCAGTTAAGACCACTGAAACACAGAAGAAACTAAATGGTTAGCTATGGTATGAGAAAGGTGAAAGGCCAGTAACTGGAAAGACTTGCCAGACTCTGCCCCTTGTTACAGCTTCTGTTTTAAACTATGATGAGAGGAAAGGACGGTAAACAGGACAAACTGTTCTAGCTGTCCCCTTGCTGGAAGAACAGTGGAAAGATTCTGACTGTAATAAACTGAGATAAGCAGCCCGAAAGGCAATTTAGTGATATCTAAAGAGAGATTGATAGTGACATGCAGAAACATCATTATTCTGAAACTAATGAAGACATCACAATGTTGAGAAATCAGAGACGTGACCTAGAAAACTAGTTCAGATTAAGCAAGGCCAGGTTGGCTGTCATTCCAAAAGCATTAAAGGAACAAGAATGGCTATTTCGAAACATATTGTGAGAAGAGTATTATATTACTTATAACCCATGAAAATTGTCATCATAGGTCACATTTAATCTAACATGCTATAGGGTTCTCATGGAATGTGCAATACTTGGAATGTAGACAGAAAAATGAATCTGGAACATCAAGTCCAATACAGCACAGATCTTCACCTTAATATATGATGCAGTGATGGTCTTCAGCACTTCTAAAAACTACAGACAAGCAAATATGTATGCTCACAGCATGAGATACTGATGGGGGGCATAAGTAAGAAACCCTTCCACAGGTTCTAGGAGGCTTCTATAAGATTTACAAACAGTACAAATATTGTCTGTGAGTAATCTCAACCTCAACATTATCTGTATTTGGAGTATGTTAATAAAAAGTGCCTTTATACTTAGTTAAGATGTAATGGAAAACAAAAAATATTTTTGTATGTACATTGCAGTATTTTCCCTTAAATAATACTAAAAAATCAGAAACTGAAATATTTAGCTGGTATTAGTCATGGTGTTATTGTTTCAAATAAAAAGGCATATTTCACTTACTTTGTTAGCTTTACTGGCTTTGGGGCTTTGTAGAGTGCAAATTACCCAGAAGCTAACTCCTTCTAAAGCTTCCTTTGTTTAAAGGTTCAGATTTTAGTGACTGTTTCATTTCACTCACATAAAGGGAAAAATAAGTTTTCTGTTAAAACACACATTTTTAATGTTAAAGAAAAAAAAAAGGACACAAAACCCATGCACAACAGGAAAACACCTTATACGCTACAAGAAGGAATAAAAGTTGGATTTAATTTGCTTAAAAGCAGTTCAGGAGTTGTTAGTTTACAAAAGAGACACAATGCATTGCTTCGGTTTTCCTGTCTTTTATTTGTTAACTGATTTTCTGGTCTCAGAGCATTTTGATCCTCAGAAGTATGTGAAACTCTCAGATGAAACCATTGGCCATTCTACATTCTACTTTTTGTATTAAAGTCAGACATTCTTTCAGAACTGCAGGTCTTCTCACATTTCTGAGCAGAACCTGTCCTGTGTCAAACTACGAAGTGTGATAGAGAAGAACAGGCAGGTAAGCATTACAAGCAGATCCTCCTGGAAACTATGCTAAGACACATGGAAAATAAGGATGTGATTGGTTACAGCCAGCATGGCTTAACTAAGGGCAGATCGTGCCTGACAAAGCTGGTGGCCTTCTGTGATGGAGTTACAGTATTGGTGGATAGGGGAAGGGCAACTGACATCATCTACTTGGACTTGCGCAAAGCATTTGACACTGTCCCCCATGATATCCTTCTCTCTAAATTGGAGAGACATGGATTTGACAGATGGACCACTTGGTGGGTAGGGCATTGGCTGGATGATTGCACACAAAAAGTTGTGGTCAATGGTTCAATGTCCAGGTGGAGATCAGTGATGAGTGGTGTTCCTCAGGGGTCAGTACTGGGACTGGCACTATTTAACATCTTTGTCAGTGACATGGACAGCGGGATCGAGTGCACCCACAGCAAGTTTGCCAATGACACCAAGCTGTGTTGTGCAGTCAACACACTGGAGGGAAGAGATGCCATCCAGAGGGACCTGGACAAGCCTAAGAGGTAGGCCTGTGCGAGAATTAGAATTGAGTCCAGTGGATGGAGCCACAAAAATGATGATGATGGGGCTGGAGCACCTCTCCTACAAAGACAGGCTGAGGAAGTTGGGGTTGTTCAGCCTGGAGAAGAGAAGGCTCCAGGGAAACCTTATAGCAGCCTTCCCATACCTAAAGGGGGCCTACTGGAAAGCTGGAGGGGGACTCTTTGTCAGGGAGTGTAGTGAGAGGACAAGGAGTATTGGCTTTAAACTAAACGAGGTTAGGTTTAGATTAGATATAAGGAGGACATCCTTTACTATGAGGGTGGTGGGGCACTGGAACAGGTTGCCCAGAGAAGCTGTGGATGCTCCATCCCTGGAAGTGTTCAAGGCCAGGTTGGATGGGGCTTTGAGCAACCTGGCCTAGTGGAAGGCATCCCTCCCCATGGCAGGGGTGCTGGAATTATATGATCTTTAAAGTCCCTCACAACCCAAGTCATCTACAATTATATGAAATCACAGCAGGAAGAGCAGTCTTCTGAATTTTCATGCTACCACAGTTGATGCAGGATGTCTGGTCCCCATCTGTTACACATTTCAAATTAATGAAATGCTATGCATCAGAATTCAAGAAAGAAATCAGGTGTTTGCTGTACACCCATACTTCTCAGAAATCACCAGGATAATAATTCCCTTGTTTTAGTAAATACCTTTTTTTTTTTCTGCTGTGAAGAAAAGAGCCCAATTTTTGTTAGTGTACTTCAAGGGTCAATTAATCTGCTTCATTTTTTATAACACTGACACTGTATTATTTAAGCAAAGACAAATGCTACAGGAGGCACTTTTTTGGTAAAGGTATGAGGAGGTGGAAATAGAACGAGTGAAGCACTACTCTATTTTCAGAATGGGCTCTTAATTTTTAAATTGCTTCTGTCAGGGACAGAAATAACTTATGGGAAGAACCTGAAAAACATTACAGGTTTATGAGGTTCAGAGCTTCTGGGCTATATTTGTACAAGAAACTTTTCACCCTGAGAAGTATGTTGTGGTCCCTGGACTCAAGGCAGTCTCCCACCTGCAAGAGGTCATCAACAGAGTCATATGTTACTGTTTCCCTTGTGGTCTTCAACCTATAAGGCATTCATTCATGTAAGAATGCACTAGTGGGCTTCCGGTAATGCTAGTATGTGCAGACCTTGCTCTGATATGGATAAATTTTAAAAGAACTACTGCTTTTAAAGGAAGCTGTCACATTCTCTTGTGTCTGATTATAGGAGGAGCTAAGCTTTTCTAGCTACAGTTAGCAGATGTGAATACACCAGACAATTTCTTTTTTAAACAGAGACCTTTGAAGGACCAAAAATATTACTATAGGAAGATACTACAACTGAGTACTATAAAAGAGTACAACCATTTTAATTAAAATTAAAAAGAGCAAATTTTTGGCATATAGACTGCTAAGGTGATATCATAAAGCACATAAGAAAAGCTCTGACGGATGCTGATGGATTCATCAAATCCTGAAAAAATGTACAGTTGCACTGCTCAAATTTTCTGCAACACTTATGTTACAGATGGGAACTACGTATATTTTATACACCTAGGTATATTTTATACACCTCCTCCCTCTCTCAGTCACCTCATCTCTACCTGATGCCAAAATTTCAAAATTCCAAATTTCTTTAGCTCTGCATTTCACCCATTCTCTGGCCTCCCTTTCCCCAGGGCTGCGCCTGTCAGCCACCTTGGACAGCTCCTAGTGCTCTCCCGCATCAGCCACAGCTCCGTGTCCTCCTCCCTCCCATCAGCACCACGCGTCTCCCTCCACATAGCAATGACAAAAAAGCCTGTTTTTTCTTAAAATCTGAAGCATGAGATATGACTGCTGCAAGTTATAAATATACATGAACAGGAGAACAAAAGAGGAAGTTAATGGCAGAGTACAAAAACATTCTTTGTTGCCTTCAACACAAATAGCTTTTATACACCTTTGATAAACATGATTCTTTGGCTGGCTGCAGAAAGGATACCTGCCATTCACAGCTCCTCTTGATTAGTGGATCTAGCAATCTAGATATTGTATTTATCATATCTACCTTAGGAATATTTGAAGAATTTCTTAGCCCACAAGTGCTGTTGAAAATAAACCTTCAGCTACAGGCAAGCTCATAGGTATCTCATGATCCAAATTTGTTTTGAAAGCCACAGACACTCACCACACACAAAAAAAAAGTACTTTCAATCTGCAAATTTATGAAAGCCAAATCCCTCAATCATATTTCCCAACCAAAGAAGTATTGCAAAAACATACTGTCCTAGCAGATATGAAAAATACTTGCATTAGGAAAAAAAAAAAAAAAAAGCAAAAGCAACCTATTTTTGAACCTATTTATGTTTAAGCTCTGAGTACAGAGAAAGACCTTTGCAGATTGTTATTGCAACTCAGTGCCTACTACCACATCCACTCAATCACTTATACTTTTCACTATAAGAAAAAAACCTGTTCTGCAGAAGAATTGCTCAGGAATACACGCTATTAGGCTATGACCCACAGACTAATCAATGAGTATGTACACATCACCAGCCTTTTACCTTCATGACTGGTTTGGTGGTATTGCAGCAGTGGCCTCTCAGAGATGAAGTGATGTTTAAAAATAGATGCTCTCTGAGAATCCTATGAAGTGTGACTTAAACTCTCTCTTTTCAATTGTCCTTTCGAAACCTGTTTCAGGGTGAGTAACTTTCAGGGATATTTCTGGTTTACTGTGACTTGTTTGTACAAACTCAAAGCAATATTACTTTCTTTATTAAAGGCAGAAGGAACACTTGAAGTAAGCTGACTTCTAAATTGCTTTTGTTAGCACAGCTGCTTTGGGTTCAATAAGGTCAGTGGAGCAAAATGATGTAAGACATCCCTCCTTCTGCAGTTACCTACACGAGGCTGCTACTGTCCTGCACCTCTCCTTCTGCTTCCTAGAAAAGGGCAGTGAGTCAGAGGAGGCACAGATGCATCCAACCCTCATCTCTGAGTCAGTGGTCAGCCCAGACGATCCAGTGCATGCCTCCAATATGTGCTACGAACTAATGAACAATCAACTTCTGAGGCCCAATATTCTGTTAAATCTCTCACTGTAATTATACAATCCCTAAGTCTCAGAATTAGCCCCAAATCTGAAATTCAGTCAATTTTAGACTCCAAATCTGAGTTCAGAGGATTCTCTGCATCAGTTTGGTGGTCTGAAACAGAATCTCTGCAAAGATATGACAGATAATCTTTCAAGTATCAAGTGGTGTTTTCTTTGAGAAATATACATAGATAGGTATTTTCACCAAAAAGACATGGCATTGTTCAGATACGTTCTGTACAGACTTTAAGTCATTCTCCCACTGTCAACTGCTTTGTAAAAGAAAGTCCAATGTTTTCAAAACTGTAAATGGCAGCATACGGTTGAAAGCTTCAAATGTAACAAACAAAGTAATTACTCCCAAAGGAAGAAGCGCTTGGAGTTCTGAGGGGGTTTCTCTGCCTCTTCAGAGACGGGCACAAAAAGTAATCAGGAAAACTTTTCAGCATAGCAAGGCTACGAGCAAAGACAGGCATACCTTGCTAGGATGCTGAATACAGCTTTGATGGTGATAAGCAGAACTCCTGATTTCATGATAGTGATGGAATATCAGATACTTCACAGTGCAGTTGGACAACTTTCACATTACGTTTCTACAACATGCTTCTTTTGGTATTTCCAGTCCTCACTCATGCATACTTTTTAAGAAATGTCTGAACACATTTTCTGCCTTCAAAATCATGTGATACTCTTCTGCTTATGAATGTTGATCCTCCATATATAAATATAAATGATCCTCCAAAGATAAATAAACCTCAAAGCAATTTTCGAGTGTATATTAAAAAAGAATAAATACATAAGTTTAATTACAAAGTGTTTGTGGACTCCAGGTATATTAGAAACATTCCCAAACCTGTAAAAGATGACATAAAACGTAATTAAGCCATCCTAACAAGGGTTTCACTATCTTCCTTTTATAGTTTATTTCACCTTCTAGACATACTGAAAATACAACAGACACGTAGCTTGTTGCAAAACGTCATTTGGTCCAAAAATCAAGGATTATTTACAGAGACTAATTCTGTCATATTATAGAGCTCCCCTGAGTTCAAGACTGTTAATTATAGTATAGCAGGTAGAGAAGTTCAAAGACACCAGAGGGATCTGGGTGTCTGTCACACTCTCTCAAGGTGAAAGCCCATTGGGTATTAGGGGAACTAAGAGAAAATTGTCCCCACAGTTCACACATTGCCAGGCTCTGTGGTACTCAGTTAGGGAAATCACATTTCAGAATGATCAGCCTGTAGGATCTAATCACGCGTTTCAGTTCTACCAACATTCATTGAAAATGGTGAGAAGGGAACATATTTTGTCTACTTCCGTAACTGGGAAATAAGTTTGTCAGCTTGAAGAAGCGTACCTGACAAAGTGACTATACACACAAAAACAGAGACACAAACACACAGTCCTCCAGTTGTTATGGACAGATTTTCAATGTTAGCTCTTGGCAACTGGTATACAGAACTCATAGAAATCTTTCCACTCATTACAGAGGTGGAAAAGAAATGAAGTCTTTCAAATACTGTACACGTATACATATATATATATCTCTGATCACAGCTTATAAATAGCTGAGTAGAATTCCTAAAGACTAATTCTCTCCTGAACAAACATGCACAGAAATGGATACATTCCAGCCACAATACAAATCAGCAGAAATGTCATCTGAAAGAGAAGCATCAAACAGCAAATGCCATTAATGAAGCAGTGAAAGCAGCCGTTCCCTACAGAAGCAATGATGCAAAGGAAAGTCTCTTTGCTTAGTGTGAAAATAATTGCCAGAAGGAAACAAAGAAGGTGTGCGGCTAGGATCAAAATTATGTTCTATGGAAAAGTGTCTCTGGCCAAGTCATTAACAGCTTCTCTTGGCCCTTCTGCCCTCCTGTTCATCAGATGGCATTTAACTCATTCTTTGCTCCACTGCTTGCTGGGCAAGTTTCTGAAGAATCTCATCTTTAAAATGGCACCCCAGAAAACCCTCACTGAAAGAGGCGTGTCACTGCCAAACTTTTCTGGTCTCCTAGGCCATTAGAAGCACCCCGAAGCTGTTACAATGCTCTCCTGCAGCGGTCTCAGTCACAGCGAGGCTCCCACCTTCAGCCTAACGGCAGGCACCAGGAGCCTGGCTGGATACCCGTGGGCCTGGCTGGCACCCCAGGGGCAGTCCCAGTCGAGCACGCCGTGCTCCCCCAGCTGTGCAAAGGCAGCCCAGGCTTCAGCCTGCTGTGGGCTGGCCAGGGAGACCCACAGCACCCCTGCACGAAGGGCTCCCGTTTTTCCGACGGCGCGGTGCTCCTGCAGATTCTCCTAAGGCGGTTTTACCCCGCTAATGATCACCGCGTTGTGACAAGCGCTAATGACGACAGGTGGAGGCGCGGGGCCAGGCCAAGCCCCGAACGACGCCTGCCGCCACGGCGCCCTGTCACTGCAGACCCGCTCTCGGCAGCCGGGGCTATACCGCACCCCGGCCCCACCGCACCTCAGCCCGCCGGGGGAGGGCGGCCGGGCCCCCTCGCCTGCCGAGAGCCGCTCGTGCCGGCAGCGGGCGGAACCAGGGGGCCCAGCACCCATCGCCCCACTCCCCACCGCCCGCAGAGGGCCCCTGGCTGGCGCTGCTCGGGCGCCGGCCTGGCCCCGCGTCGGCTCTGTGGCAGGCAGGGCCGTGCCATGCCGTGCCGTGCCAGGCGGGGGGCGACGGCGCCGCGCTCCCTCCCTCTCTCCCTTTCTCCCTCTCCCCCTCACTCACCCAACAGCACGGCGACCACCGTGCTGAGCAGGAGCCAGTTCTTCCTCAGGAAGCCCGGGCAGCTGCATCCCTTCCTGCCCGCTTTCGCCATAGCAGCGGCGGAGCCGGGGGCCGGAGGGGCCTGGGGTGCGCCAAGCCGCTCCAAGAAGCGCCGATCCGAGCGGCGGCGCCGCCTGCCTGCCTGCCTCCGTGCGCTCCGCGCTGCTGCGCGCTTTCAGAGGGGCGGTGCAGCCAGGGCGCTCACCTGGCAACGGGAAAGCCCGGCCCTCCGCCCGCCCCAGGCCTGCCCACTCATCTGCCCGCCCCCTGCCGACCCGAACGCACCACGGCCCGCCGCCGCCCCCTCGGCTGTTCCAGTGGTTCTGTAGGGCTCGGCTCCTCCGTGCCGCAGCCGCCTCTTGGCGGTGCGGGGAGGGCAGGGGAGAGGGCCGAGGCCTCCCCTCTGACACCCTCCCAGCCTCTCAGCACTGGGCGAGGTGAGGAAGGGGCAAAGAGAGGAGTGAGGTGGCCCCCACGTTGCGTGGCAGCCCCCCTGGCAGAGGGGAGATTGCCTCGGGGCACGGCCTGATGTGCCAGGCACCCTCCTTGCTCTGCAAAGGTAGTGGAGTAGGCCCTGCATCTCAGGGCAGAAGAGGTGGTTCTGGGTGTTGGTGGCTGCTGGAAAGCAAGCAATGCTTGCACTGGGGATAGTCTCTGATTAAATATCCAGGTGGAATATTCTGCCCTGTACTCCTGGTGGGAAAATCGAGGGTGGGGATTACAGAAATGCTTCATAGGCTTTTCCTCTTTTTTTTTTTTTTTTTTTTTTTCCCAGTGGGTTTAAATAACTTACGTGCAGGGAAGCATTAATTTATCCATCTAGCTTCTTGGCAATGGCATCCTTCTCCCTCCCCCCCCAAGTATGACCATGGTGTATGTTATACTGGGACCAGTTCCCTGTGGGATTATAACAGGGTTTTCAATACTTGTTTATACACATGTTGATTCTGATTTTCAAGCATTGAAATCAATCGGTAAATGAAAGCCAACAGGAAAAAAAACAACTGCCGTTGTCTTACACAAATGACATGAGGGCTAATACGTAGAAGGCTAGTTGGGAATGAAAGTTTAATTTATCTTTATTACACTTCACACCACACATTCCAAAAAACATGCAAATGAAGCTTGTGAGATTTCTGTTTGTGATGACTTGGTAACTACAGCCTGAGGGAGGTTGGCAAAAAATGCTATTGAAATGCCTGCACGTTGCCTCTTCACATGGATCTGGTGGTTCTGAGTGACAGCCTGGGAAAAGACCCTGCTGAGACAAGGAAGAGCACTGAAATCCACCTGGCTGAGAAGCAAGTGCCATCAGCTGTCCCAAGTAATAAAACCTAGAGTCAGCTGCATAAATTTCTATGAAGACTTATAAAAAGGTGGGCTTATTTTTCTAATGTGTTGAGCACCTGCAGTAATTTGTCTGCTTCTGTCACTATTAGGCAAATTTAATTAAAAAAGTAAAAGGAAGCCTAGAGGTAGAAGGAAGCAGATGATTAAGCATCATTTTAGTTTAATTAAACCATAAAAGGTTGAAGACCACTTAAAAGGAAAGCTGGCTTATTACAGTGTTACAAAGAGAAAGAAAGAGTGAAACAAAAATAATTAATGCAAGGAAACAATAAAAAACAGCATGTTGGCATCTAGAATGTAGTAAAGAAATGTAGTAAAGAAATGTAGCAAAGTATTACTGGCATCAAGGAAAAGTAGGAAGAAAAAGGCATCTGGTTTCAGGGTGAGTAGGGCCAGGCTAACCCAGTGTGGAAGAGCTGTGGTCCTGGTCTTCAATGCTACACAGTCCACATTTTTTTGGTTTGGACATGACATTGAAGAAAAGTTGATAACTCTGTAGAAATGGAAAGAAACATTTAAAAAAAAAAAAAAGAGGTAGGTGAAGCAGAGGTTTTTTTAAACATTCTGATGTGCAAGCTGTTTTTTACTTGATGTTTCCTATTATAAAAGGACAGACATTGGCTTTGATCCTGGATATAGAGTCAAGTTGGCAGTTTAATTATGGGGAGCTAAAAAAAACCTGTAATAAAAATGTCCCAATAAAATGGAAAAGAATCAAAGGTATCCCAAGCGCATGGATCACTCTTGAAATGTTGAAGTTATGTGAGACTTTGTGAGACTAGCTGCTCATACAGTTACTGAGCATGCTACAGTAGCAAACAAAAAAATCTAATTTAAATGGTTTTTAGCATTTTATGATTTCAACGCATATAACTATGCAATACTTCATATGCAATAACTATGAAGTGGGTAGGATATATGTGTAAAAAAATGTCAATGCACTTCAAGTATGTAGATGATAGAATATATTCTTTAACTGGACTGCTGTTACAAAGTCCTCAGAGTATACCGTGGGTAAATCTGTATGATTGACAATATGGTTTTGGTTTTTGTATTATTATTATATATATATATTTTTAATTTCTGATGGAAAGTACAAAGGAAGCAGACCTGGAAATTACAGCCTCTTTCTGGGAGTTACATGTTTGATTCTTGATGGTTAAGATAATCCAGGTTACTTTGTTGTAGACCTAGGATCATACAGAAATGCATAAATAGCTGTTATTTCATTGGTTATTACCAATTGTGTTGACCTGATATGTATTTATCTCTGGGTCTGAGAATTCATTTCCAATCTGTAAAACTGCCTTAACAGCATTTTAAGTGAATTACTTAGGAACACAAGTCATTTCATGGCTAGGAGTATTTTCAACATTTTGAGGCATTTGAAAGTTCTAGTACTGGGAGAGGCAGGGAGGTCCCACATAAACATATACAGCACAGTGTAGTGCACAGCATAGCAAGATTACCTCTATATACACCTTAGAAATTACAGATATGAAATTGCGTCATGGAAAAATGCTGAATTTAAGGGGAGTCCTTTTTTGTTGTTTTTGTTGCATTTTTCAAATGCATTGATATAACAAATACTTAGCAAAGACTCCTAAAAATCAGTGCTAATATTCTATGTAGAGTGCAGGTAGTCTAACTGAGTTGTTTTTTGTTGTTTGTTTGTTTGGTTGGTTGGTTGTTTTTTTTTTCACTTGGGACCAGCCCACCAGATGGAAAGTTTGCAACTGCTTTTTTCATACCATAAAGCCAGGAAGCACATAGGAAATTTCAAAATACAAACTAATTGTTTTTTGCCTAATACATATAGTCTTAATAAGAAAATTATGCAATAAAAAGGATGATATTTGTAAATACCATAAACATGTCCGGTTGTCATCCTATGGCACTGGACCAACTTGCTGCACTGCCTTCTTTTATCATTAGAGTAACTGAAATTCTTTTGTCTTTGAAATACAGTAAGCTGAAGGCTATGATCTTTATGCAGTTAACTAAACATAAGCCACCAAGCATAGTGCTTTTTTCTCCAAATTCCAGAATTTGGCTACTAACAAAGTTGCCTTGCTTTGGTTCCACTCTTTAGCTTTCTAGCCAAATGTGAAGGTTGCAATTAGAGATGGAAATGAAAAGTGTGTTACTGGATGAAGTTCAGGGAAGAGCAAAATGAGGCTCAGGGAAGTGTACAAAGCTTTTTCTTACATATTTAAGAATGCTTTACTATAACTAAGCACTCAACATTGCAGGATCTTTCCTTATATCCTGGCATCTGCACCTCATGACATCTGGCCTCAAAGCTTAACTGCCATGTTTGGTATTTAATATAGGTGGATCAGACAAGATGATTCTGGTGCTGAGCTGACCTGTAAAATAAGTAGATAAACAAGACTTCTTTGACAAATGCTCTGACTGTAGCCAGGGGCAGAGCTGATCCCGAGCTGTTTTTGTTGGGGGTACAGATTTCATGGCACTACCATCTTTGCACACAGAGAACTCGTTTAATCCAATGCGGGTTATATCTGAGGTACCAAATCTCCTACTGGTGTAGCTGGTTCTGAATACACAGAGGGGTTCTTATTACCTTCTTATAACTTCCAGCAAGATTGCCAGTAGCTGCTTTATCTTCCTTTCACATATTTTTTTCTACTATTTTACCAAACACACACTAAACCTTATCAGGGAGGGTCTGATGGGTGAAGTGGTGATATGTGGCTGCCCTGGCCATAGCAACCATGAGGTAGTTGAATTCAAAATCTTTGCTGATGGGAGGAAAACTGCCACCAAAACTTCAGCCCTGGATTTGGGAAGAGCTGACTTCAGGCTGCTCAAGGAACTAGTTAGTAAGGTTCCCTGGAAAACTGCTTTTAAAGATATTGGGGTCCATCAGGAACCTGGCTTGGTTGAGCAGGGATCTTCTTCAAGAGCTTAGGTGGAAAAAGAAAGTGTATGGCTGCTGGAAGCAAGGTTAGGTGACATGGGAGGACTACAGGGATGCTGCTCGCATTTGTAGAGAGAGAATCTGGGCTGCCAAAACTCACTTAGGGTTGAAGCTTGCCAGCAGTTTGTGGGACAATAAAAAAGGCTTTTTTAAGTATGTTAATGAAGAAACGAGGACCAGAGCAAACATTGGTCTGATAGTCCAATACTTGATGAGGATGGTCACCTCACAAACAGGGACATAGACAAAGCACAGATGTTTAGTGCGTTCTTCGCCTCTGTCTTTAACACCAGTGATGGTCTCTCAGATCCCAGCTGCCCTGATTTGGGGGACCATGACTGCAGGAATAATAAACTCCCAGTTAACTCCGAACTTGTGTGGAACTTGTTGCTCCACCTGATGTATACAAGTCCATGGAGCCTGATGGGATTCATCTCAGAGTACTTAGAGAGCTGGCTGATGTCATTTCAGGACCTCTCTCAATTATTTTTCAATGGTCTTGGGAATCTGGACAGGTCTCAGTTGATTGGAAGCTGGCAAATGTGGTCCCAATTTTCAAGAAGGGCAAGAAAGAAGATCCTAGCAATTACAGGCCTGTCAGTCTCACTTCAGTGCCTGGTAAAATTATGGAGAAGATTATTCTGGGAGTTATTGAAAAACAAATAAAGGACAATGCAGTCACTGGTCAGAGCCAACATGAGTTCACTAGGGGAAGGTCATGTCTAACAAACTTAATTTCCTTATACAACAAGCTCACCCAGCAAGTTGACTAAATGAAACCAGTCGATGTAATCTTTCTGAATTTCAATAAAGCTTTCAATACTGTCCCTCACAGTATCCTTCTGGACAAAATGACCAGAATACAGTTAGATAAAAGCATAATAAGATGGGTGAACTATTGGCTGATGGGTCGGGCCCAGGGGGTTCTTGTAAATGGGGTTACATCAGGCTGGCTACCTGTCATTAGGGGGGGTCCCCAGGGCTCCATTTTAGGACCAGTCCTCTTCAATGTTTTCAAAAACAATTTAGGTGAAGGACCTGAAAGTTTCTGGGGTACGTTCATGGATGATACCAAATTGGGTGGAGCTGTTGACTCCATCGAAGGTGATGAGGCCTTCCAAAGAGAGTAACTTCAGTTACTACTCAAAATAAATTCTGTTTAGATAAAATTGCAGGGATTTGGCCTAAAATCGACAAGTAGAGGAGGTCTCATTAAATAAAACACTATGCCAATTCAATGGGATTATTTAAATTTTTGGAGACAATGGGGTCATAACTGGGAGGAAGATGGCTACTGAAGATGGACTTTCTACATGTCACTGTATAGCCATCTAATACAGAATATGTTTTCTCTACCAAAACCAAGTTTAATTCCATCTCAACTAAACATTAGTGTTTTATCAGCCACTTTTCACTGGGACCTCAGAAGAACTCACCCATGTCTAACTAGCATAAATTAGTAATGATGAAAACATATTAAAATTGTGTGATCGTAGTGCACCTGCTACACTTTTAGAACCTTGGGTCTGGAACACTAAGTTCCAGGTCACTTTTATTTTTTTTCTGTTTACATTTTCTGTGAATATTATCAAAGATTTTGATGAAAACTAGAAAAGACCCTCATCATGTGATAATTACAGGAATTTCTATCAATGAGAGATGCTTTGAAACTTTTCTTTTTTGTTTTAAGAAATGCAAACAATTCACACAGTACATACATGTTTGCCTGGCTGCACACCTTTTATGTTGTAAGAAGGTAGGGATTCAGGGTGAGAAGGTGGCATGAAAATGTGTTTCACAAATTGAGATTTAAAAAGTAGCTATGTACTATTCACATAGGGTTGAGGAAAGCCATAATCTGAAAGTCGACAAGTGCAGATAGGTTTTATAAAATGCAGTAGTTCTCGCTTGCCTAGATAGTATTATGAGATAGCTGTTAAGTGCTCATGAGCAAGCAGCTATGTAATTCCATGTTCAAGTTGTGTAATGATTTTAAAAACAGTTCTTCCTTTTTCTTAATGATTCCATCAATTAAGTGTGTGAAAAGAGCTAGCCCAGCATGGCTGAAAGCAATTTTCCTTACTAGTTACATAATAAATTAAGGATGGATATGAACAAGATGTATTTCTCATCACATTCTGTTTTATCCTCATGTGAGAAGGAGCTCTGATAGTAATAAGAAATGAATTCACTTTGTATGCTGATTAAATACTTCTGAGTTCCTCCAAAGCATTTAAAAATCCCTGGCAGATAATATCAGCATGGTAGGGATGAGGTTTGTGTGCAACGGAGATCTATTAATGGCAACCTTGTTTTCAGAAAACAAATTTCAAATGTTTATAGAAATTCATAAAGGTGCTGTCCTCAGCTGATAGACAGTTCCAGATGTGAGTAAGATTGGATCAGACAGGGAAGACAAATAAATCTGTTGTCTGGGATGGAGGCTGAACTTTTGATTTCTGCAATAGTTTTCCACCTGCTGACTTAGGAATGTGTACTACTCATGGCAAATAACTAACAGGAATTTGAGTTGGGCCTAGTACATGTTTCCAAAATCTTTGGCAAGATGACCAGACATTATTGTTTGCAGACATGACTTGCTATTGATTGTTGTAAAGGGAAAAAAAAATAATTTAACATTGCTCTTTGGCATTCTAGTACCTACAAGACACCTGCACCTCAGCATGAAAGTCACTTCACAGTAACACTGGCGTCTGACCTCAAGGACCACACGAGAAGGCAGAATCCTCACTGTGCTGGCACTCAGCTTTTACCTTCTGGAA
This sequence comes from Anser cygnoides, assembly GCF_040182565.1. NCBI lineage: Eukaryota > Metazoa > Chordata > Aves > Anseriformes > Anatidae > Anser > Anser cygnoides. The sequence continues at coordinate 83,236,018 of NC_089912.1, read as the reverse complement.
AAAAAGTAAAAGTATGTTAAACAAATACCAATTTGTAAGTGGTGTAATAAATTGTTCTCCAAACAGAGATGAATTACCCTGCTGTGTTGGGAGTAACACTATTTTATCTCCATGGTCTGTGAAGTGCGTATGCATTAATATATGGTAACTGAACAAAGGGTGAAGTACAGGATAATATTCTAGTGCTGCTCCAGAAATTCTGCAGAATGACTCATTATGTGATATATCATACATGTCGCTACTCTAATATATATGTAACTCTAAAATTATTGATTCTCGCAGACAGTATCTTTTTACCAGTCTTCACAAATGGCACTGATAGAATTGGAGGTCTTTGTTAACCCACATGCCATTTGAAGATTTATTTTAATGATGACATAATGAAGCAGAACACTTTTTTGATAGAAGATACTGATAGCAAATGAGAAAATTATTTTAAAGCTCAAGTCTCTTGGAAACACATTGAAATGGATGAGTGGGTGAAAACTAATTTGGAAAATGTTGGGCAAGTTTGAGAAAATAGGTTAACTTATAGAACAAAAGATCCGGTGTGTGAAGTGGAGAAAGACATTCAGAGTTATTGGCTATGCAGCTCTCCAAAATGAATTACAGACACATGATATGACCTTTTGCTTTTTTCAAGAACTTGGAAATGCTCAGTGCCCTTGACATCTGTTCTAGCCAGAGTTAAACTATCATTGTATTGCCAATTTTTCACCAGGAGCTTTATCAAAAGATTAAGAATCTTTGAGACTTTGTCTAAGCCTCAGTTTTTTTAGTTGCCTGAACACATTAGAATATTAGCACCCAGTTGTACTCTAATATTCTAGCCCAAAAAAGTGTGAAGAAAAAATTTAAAAATGTGATAGCGATAAACTGTAAAAGCTCTGAAGGCAAGCAGAAATCATCCTTTATATATATATATATATATTGAATCTCATGATCTTTAAGCCAACATCACCATTTTCTGAGGAATGACTCGAGATTTTTTGACACTTTTGGTTGGCAGTCCTCTGTACAGAAGAAGGAGAAGGGGGAGGGATGGGGGAAGGGAAAGGGGAAGGAGAAGAGGAAGGAGAAGGAGAAGGGAACAACATCAACAACAGCAACAACAACTACTTACATATAAAATATTGTTGTTATTGTTACTATTGCAATCTCTAAATAATAAGGCAAGGGCCATTTGCACTGGCTTTTATGCCTTAAATACTAGTTTATTTAATGTTATCAACATAACAAATTGGAGGGGGGGGATAAGAAAACCTATATCTTGCAATGATTTTGCAGCTGTTATTTGTCTTTCAGTTCTCTAGGTTGTTAATTGCAAGAGATGTAAGGAGAAAAATTACATTCTTTTCTGTGACCAAAGCTGGGTGTTGGGTATTTGAAAAGGGTTGTAATATTGTTTTTTCTGGCAGGCAATTTGGTCTGCAGTATTGGAGGAAAATATGCAGCTGGCACTGATGTTTACATAGACAAGACCTGACTGATGACAGAAGTGGGGGAATCAGACAGAACATGAAGGTGGATCCACAATATAAAAAAAGATTTTAAGTTACTTGAAAGCATCCAGAGGAGGGCAACAAAGCTGGTAGAAGTGCTGCAGGGCATGTCGTATGAGGAGAGGCTGAGGACACTTGGATTGTCTAGTCTGGAGAAGGAGGGTAAGAGGCAACTTCACCGCTCTCTGCAACTTCCTGACCTGGGGAAGGGGAGAGGGAGGTACCGGTCTCTGCTCCCTGGTAACCAATGACAGGACACACAGGAAAGGAACAAAGCTGCAGCAGGGGAGGTTCCAACTGGACATTAGGAAAAATTTATTTACTTTGAAAGTGGTCAAACACTGGAACAGGCTTCCTAGAGGTGACTGAAGCCCCATGACTGCCAGTGTTAAAGAGACATTTGGATAATGCCCTCAGTAACAAGCTTTAAATTTTGATTAGCTTTTAAGTAGTCGGGCAGTTCATAGAATCGTAGAATCATAGAACGTCTTGAGTTGGAAGAGACCTTAAAGATCATCTAGTTCCAAACTCCCTGTCATAGGCAGGGATGCCACCCACTAAATCAGGTTGCCCAGGGGCTCATCCAGCCTGTTCTTGAACACTTCTAGGGATGGGGCATCCACAACTTCTCTGGGCACTGTTCCAGTGCCTCACCACCCTCTGAGTGAAGAATTTCCTCCTAACTTCTAATCTAAATATCACCGCTTTTAGTTTAAAACCATTCCTCCCTGTCCTATCATTATCTGACTGAGCAGAAAGTTGCTCTCCATCTTTTTATAAGCCTCCTTTAAGTACTAAAGCTGAGTGTCCCACAGTTGGACTAGATGATCTTTGAATGTCCCTTCCAACTGAACTATTCTATTCTATTTGATTCTATTCGATTCGATTCAATTTGATTTGATTTAATTTGATTCAACTTGGTTCTGTTCTGTTCTGTTCTACTCTACTCTACTCTACTACTCTACCTCTTGAAAAAAAAAAAAAAAAAAAAGGAAGCAGCAGAAGAGAAACAATGCTGAATTCAAATTCATCCAGGTATTGAGATTCTAGCTTGCACTGCAAAATCATATTGCAATTCAATACACAGATTTGCTTTTGTTGTCTGGGTGATTATACACGTGGAAAAGCCCAAATGCAACAGACAGAAAGTTAGGAGATTTGTGAAAAACTATGTCACTATGTTCTGACGATTAGGTCCTGCAGTATACTCCATACTATGTTTTATGCTGGAGTTACTGTGGATCTTCAAAATTAAAGGTAAACCTAGGTGGAGTATAACGTGTTACACTGTAACTGTGTCTTTGAGCCATACTTGTTTACCTTTTTCAGAAAGACTGTGAAACAAAGTATGTCTATAAGGATTGGTAAAACAGTGAAAGAGCATTACCTGGCAGTTCAGGTCAGAAATTAATTAATAATAGCCTTCTTATATAATATGGATGCATGACTGTGAAACACAGAGGTTGATTACAGTTGAGGATATGAAGCAGATTTATTTTTCTTTGACTTTTCTGGATAAAAATGTTTTTTTGACCACGTGTTAGTCTGACAACTGGTATTCAGCAAGTAGTACCCTTCCACTGGGGCTCCACAATATGACTGTGGCTCTGGAAGTGGCAGAAATATGTTTGGCAGAAACAAAGGAGACTGATGAGAGGGAGCATCAAATTAGCTTTTCTGTCTTAGGAGAAGACTTCTTCTAAAGACTTCTGAAGCATAAGAGAGGTCTTTTCTATCCACCATCCCAAAATTATGAAGCATTGCTGATGGAAGATAAACCTGACCCTTACAGTTTTCATTCTGTGTATCCTGTCTCCATGCTTTGAAATGTCTTCTGAGAAAGACAGAATTTCTGTAAAGTGCTGGGGGAGGAAAGTCTGGATGAATCAGCCCAGAAGAAACAGAGCAGTATATCTCAACAAACTTCAGTGAGGGGATGGCTGACAAGTTTCAGACCTCCTTGAATGGGGACAACATGAACACCACCAAATGTATCTGTCAGGAATTAGCTGATATTTGATTTTTTTTTCTGTGGTTTGGAGGCGGTATTATTTTAAGACTTGGCACTTAACCATTGGACGTTCATTCAGTGGCACCAGAAGTGATGGGCCAATTTTCCATGTGTGTAGGCTAAGCCCAAAATGGACAAACATCTGTCTCAATGTCTTAGCTGCAGAAAAAGCCTGATAGGAACAAGGAGGATAAATGAATGCAGTGCAGCTCAGAGGAGCCAGGTAAATGCTCAGTCAATGTGGTAAGTAAATCTACACACAGCTGCTAGTGTACAAGAGACCGCATTCTAATGCTAATTATGCAAGCAGTTTGTGCTGTGATATGGTCATTGTTTCAGTATAACACGTGGGTGTTATTGCTGATGTTAGTTCACAAGCCACACAGTACTTAATTATGATCCTTAGCATCTTCTTTTCTACCTTTTAACTATTTCAGTCATGTTTATGCCTGCTTCAGTTCTATGACCAGTGAAATGAGGATGATGATGCTTGTTCCTCACCAAAGGTCCAGCTAGCTCTGGTAAGGGAACAGGCAAGTATTTCTAGTTTATTTATTAGTTACACTAGCCAAAGGAAAAGTCTCAAGGCTTTGTCTTGGGTCTTAAGTCTACCTGCAATTAGCTTCTAAGAATTTTTTTAACTAGAGATCACTAAATTATAATGTAGAAAATAGAAAAGGGAACATAAGAATTGGCCTTTTTATTTTCTGGAGAGTTAAAATACATGTTTTATAACACCATGTTGTCATGAGAATGTTGTTGGGCTTGAAGCAACTAATTTTTCCAGACAGAAACTTGTAGTTACTGGCGGGAAGTAGGACTTAAACATGTGCTTTCAGCAAGGTTTATAATTAAGTTTATTCATGGCAGGTTAAGCACATTTTCACAGTTCTGACAGAAATGTCTTGTGAGAACAAACAAATGTTTCTGAAAATAGCCTTTATAGAAGCAAAGCACTTTAGGGAAGTGACAGTGGAGGTTATTCTTCATCCAAGAGGATATAAAGTCCCTCCATGCATCAGAACTTAATGGCAGTTCAGCAAATTTGCATGGTGAGGTTTTCAATTGACTGAAATACAAAAACATTTTAACAAGTGAGGAGTTGATTTTATCCTGTGCTAGCAAAAGCACTGCATGAAAGTGATCCCACACCACTGCTTGGTGTCAGTGCTGTCAGTTCAGAAGCCTGGAGAAGGCATCCCCTTCCCATGGCAACAGCAGGGAAGTGTTCAAGAAGGTCTTTGCTGCTAGGCTTTCAGCTTTATCCTAGTTTTCCTTTAAGTGTGTATAACTGCATATACATATATATATACACCTCAGTGAACACTGAACTCAGGCTCTGTACCTCAACCCAATTTGTGAGGAGACCTCTGTGCTAGCACTTTCCCCTTATTTTGTACTCTTTTCAACTGCTAAAGAGCATAGAAGGACCTGAGACCAAGTGTGTAGCAGAATATTATACTTCAAGCTTTGAATGGTAGGTTTGCTTCATAATTTTCACAGAGGTGTCTCCAGCTCCCAGACCTCAGTTCTCTGGTCTGGTGATCACATAAAGATATGACCACAGCAGTAATCTCTCATGTTCTGATGCAATCTAACAGCAGGAAGGGGTAAAACATGTTCTTTGTCAAAGGAGAAATCACATTAATGGACTCACAGCACTGTATATTCCTCACAAGGTATGTTGGTGTGAGGCAAGTCCTGTTCATCAAATGCATCTGTGGAATAGTCCAGCTACATCAGTGTAAAGAAATTCTAATTGACTTTGAAGGCTGTTATTTCCATATTGAAATGATGTGGTTTCTTGAAAATAAAAGAGCCATCTGCATTGTGAATGAAAATTTAGTATCGGGGATAGTGACAATTGTAACACTGAATTGCCTAGTCTGGGATTTTGTGAATGTGAAGGTCGACAGTATGACCCTGAAGTAGAGCTTATAGTCAGCTCCACTGTCACATCATACCAAGGACAAGCCAATGAATCATATGTGTAATTTTTGTAATAGGCTGTGTGTTAAAGATAACAATCTAATCGTTCAGTATTTTGTTATGAATAAGTATGTGGATAATCATGGGTTTGTAATCCTTTCTACTGGCTTTTTATTTAATCTTTTACAGGAAGTTTAAGGAGGACATTCTGATACATATCAGGCGAGGTTTCTTTCACTAGTGGATTGGTCACTTAGTTTTCAGATGCTATTGTACTACGAGGAATCTCAAACTGCAACAAACATCAAAGAATGCAACCTGGACAACGCAAGGCAGAAAATCTCAAAACATGGGTTTTCTGAATGTATAAAGTGGGAGAAAAAATTAGACATGATGGTCTAAAAGAATAGGTTAAGTTCTGAAGATCTGTATGCAGATGTTACTACTGAAATTATCCTAAGGGTGCAGTTTGCAAGAACTTTTCTTTTAATGAAACATCAACTTGAATGAGTCTTTTTTTTTCTTTTTTTTTTTCTTTTTTTTTTTTTCTTTTTTCTTTTTTTTTTGCATTGCCTAGCTTTTTCTTGCTTGGAAAAAATAATCAATAAATATAAAGTAGACGCTATTTTTTGGCGAGGAGTTTTGCAATTCATTGTTTAAAGTGCTTTTCTGTTTACTACTATGTGCCACTTCAGCTGTGAGTACGATGCTGGAAGTTTAGTATTGCAGTTTTTCTGAATTCTGGAAGAGACAGGGCCTGAACATACAATAGAAAGAGCTGGGGCAAACCAATACGTTCCTGAGAATCAAACAACCATGCAGGCATCCTGGGCTAGAGACTGCACGATGTGCATATATCATCCTAGACATAGAACTACTGCTACATGGCAGCCTGTTTGACTGTAATGAAACCTTTTTCTTCCCATCTATAGTAGAAGATGATCTATGTTATTCCTTCAATACATGTAGAAAGTGATATAAACTTTTTGGTTGGGAGTAAGTCAACAACAATTAATATCATTATTAGTGTACTCAGTTTGGAATACTTGGTCCTAATTTTCTCAAAATCTTGGGAAACTCACACGTGCATAACCAGGGAATCATCATGGCATAGACTTAACAGTACCAGAAGGCTTGTTGTGAACAGATCTTTTCTAGACTGGTTCATTGTAACACTGCAGGAGTTCCCTCTCTAAATTATTTTGAAAAACTATAGCGTTCTTCAGACGCACCAGTTCATCACTTACCTATTGGAAAACCTTCACAAATGACATCATTTTCTTTCATGGCATTAACATGTAAAGAATGATGCTTATCTTCTTTGAAGTTTAATATTATCTGCTAGTGGAATGAGGAAATACTTTGAATGGCCAATGTAGCAAACTGGAAATCTAAAAATATGCTAGTGTCTCTATTTTTTCTTGTGAAGTCATTGTATGTAATTAATATTGTTTTTCTTTTTTTATCTTTATTTTTTCAAGACCTGTCTGGACACCTACCTGGGCAACCTGCTCTAGGGAACCTGCTTTGGCAGGGGGGTTGGACCCAATGATCTCTTGAGGTCCCTTCCAACCCCTACAATTCTGTGATTCTGTGAAATACTTTTTTTCTTTTTTTTTTTTTTCTTTGAAGATGCCTTTCAGGTAATAGCAATAGTGCTGGCATTCTGAAGATCCTTTAGCTGCATGCTACCTTATCAGTAAATGCTTTATGAGTTTTGCAGGTCTGCTGTAGAATGACAAGTCAATTTCAGAGTTATCAGTATGGTGTGTATGAATTGGCAGCCCTTCTGTTTCTCTAGGCTATGGGTTCAGCTGGTTATCTACCATTGCATATATTGGTACCTCAATACCTTTTTCACATTTGACCCCTTTCACGCATCCAGTAGGCTTCCCTAACAAGGTGGCAACAAAAGCTGACAAAGAGTAAATTAAAGGAATACCAAGCTTAAACAAGATTAAAAAACCTGAAAAAAATATTTCCCTTCAGCTCCTTCACTGCAGGCAAACTGATATTACATTTTCCTTTGTTGTTTTCTTGTTGAGAGGGCAGACTCACTGAATACATGTATATTTATTAAGATGTATGAACTACGTATGTTTACCTTTGCATTGTTATAGTGTATTATTACAAGGTATATATTAGTATATATAAACATGTATTTTGTTATAGTTTAATTTTGTTGTATTTCACTGTCTTAGATTTTATCCCTGCATGCTAAGGGACCAATCCTACTTATCTGATTTCCTTTGTTTTATCACAAGACTAGTCTCACTGCTTTCAGTAGAATTATTGGAATTGTACTAGAGGAACTTCTATGTTCTGTATACTAGGCCCAATACATTTTTATTGTTCATATTTAAGCCTGCACAAAAAAAAAAAAAAAGCTTTTAAATACTTGTTTTCCCATGCTTATTCATTTCTCATTATTGACATAGAATTGTCTAGTTTCTTTAATTTTTCTGCAGAAATCATAGTATAATGATTATTGTAATAACAACCAGTAAAGTGATTCCAATACTTTTCTGCAAGAATGGGATTAGTAGTAACATTTTCCTTAGGAACTTCCATTTTAAAATTGAGCAGCTGCTTCTGATTCCTTATGATACTCCATTTCACTTAATATAGTCCTTACTCGTTACTAGAGCTCTAATAATTCACTTCCTTGGGTATTTAAGTAGTTGAAAAATAGAGACTCCACTGAAAATAGTTCAAAATTGCTTCAGTTTTATGTTCTCAGCTGTAGATAATTTGGCTTGATTTTTGTTTATTTGTTTGTTTGTTTTGTTTGTCATGCTATGCCTGCCTTAGACTTGCTTCTCTTCAGCACTTTGAAATCTGGGCTTCAAATATCTCCAGATGGATGCTCAACATCACTTTTTGGTTTGAAAGTGCTAGTCTGGTCATTATGTTGTTATGACCTAACTTATTCTAGAGAGCAGTAAGGATTATCTTTAAAGCTGTATGTATTTTCCCTGCTTTTTCCCACACCGTATATCCATTGTACTTCTATTTGTGGTTTTATTTGCATGTGTAGCTTTTTTGTCTTGTTTTGTTTTGTTTTGTTTTCTACATCCTTTGCTTTGTGTACTTGGATCTGCAGACGAAGCATGATGGATTTGCCTGTCTTAATACCTCTTTGTGTTCATTGAGGGTGTCCTTGTTTCATCTCACTAAATTGCAACAGAGCTTATGCAAGCAATCACAGTACCAATGCTGTTCTAATCAATAATAGTAATAATAATAAAAGCTGTCCTACTCAAAAGGCTGTCCCAATCTTTGCCTTGCACCCTTTGAAGTCTCTGGCTTCATCAAGTTGGACTGTGCCCTAATATTACTAGTATTTTCATATCTTTATGAGTCTGACTGAGAGGTTTATTTCTATAAAGCATAGAAAGCCTTCAGTGCTTATAATGTAAAATTCTTTCACTTTATTAAGAGACTCAGGAAGCATTTTCACTCTTCCTCTGTATTATAAACCATGTTTAAATTTATGTAAGGTCATATGGGGCAGCTTGCATTTGGCAAGGTAGGAACCTTACAGAGAGATTGAATTACATGGGAGTTTATTTTCACGGAGTGATGTTTTCTTGCTTCTTTTTACTCTTTTTTTTTTTGTTTGTTTTGAAAGAGAGAGGAGAATCTGATTGTGAAATATCCGTGGGCTATGTTACAAAGTACGTGAAAACCGTCTCTGATTTCAGTAGAAGGCCTGGTATCCTCTATATTTTCTCCAGACTTGAAGAAGGAGGACCAATGAGAAGAAATGCTGCTGAGGCTAACTCTTCAGCAGAGAATACTCCAACCCTCTGATCATCTTTGTGGCCCTTTTCTGGGCTCATTCTAACAGGCCCACATCTTTCTTGTGTTGGGGGCCCCAAACCTGGATGCAGTGCTCCAGGTGGGACTTCACAAGGGCAGAGTAGAGGGAGACTGTCACCTCCCTTGACGTGCTGGTCACACCTCTGTTGATGCAGCTGAGGATGCAGTTTGCCTTCTGGGCTGCAAGCACACACTGCTGGCTCATGCTGAGCCTTTCATCTGCCAGAAACCCCAAGTCTCTCTCCACAGGGCTGCTCTCAATTATTTCTTCTCCCAGTCTGTGCTCATGTCTGGGATTGCCCTGACCCAGGTGCAGCACCTTGCACTTGAACTTGTTGAACTTCATTCGGTTCACATGGGCCCACTTCTCCAGCCTGTCCGGTTTCCTTTGAATAGCATGTCTTCCTTCTTTGGTATCAACTGCACCACTTAGCTTGGTGTCGCCTGCAAACCTGCTGAGGGTGCACTCAATCCCATTGTCTATGTCATTGATTAAAATATTAAAAAACCATCAGTCTCAAGACAAACCCCTGAGGGACATCACTCATCACTGGCCTCTACCTGGACATAGAGCCATTGACCACAACTCTCTGCATGCAGGCATTGAGCCAATTCCTTATCCACCATATGGTCTATGCTTCAAATCCACATCTTTCCAATTTAGAAATCAGGATGTCATGTGGAACTGTGTCAAAAGGCTTACAGAAGTCCATCGGTTGGTCATCGGGGAACTATAGGCCTGTTAGCTTGACCTCAGTGCCAGGGAAGCTCGTGGAGCAGATTGAGTGTCATCACGCAGCACTTGCAGGGCAACCAGGCGATCAGGCCCAGTCAGCATGGGTTTATGAAAGGTAGGTCTTGCTTGACAAACCTGATCTCCTTCTATGACCAAGTGACGCGCTTGGTGGATGAGGGGAAGGCTGTGGATGTGATCTACCTTGACTTCAGTAAGGCTTTTCACACCGTTTCCCACAACATTCTCCTCGAGAAACTGGCTGCTTGTGGCTTGGACTGGCGTACACTTTGTTGGGTTAAAAACTGGCTGGATGGCCGGGCCCAAAGAGTTGTGGTGAATGGAGCCAAATCCAGTTGGAGGCCGGTTACTAGTGGAGTCCCCCAGGGCTTAGTGCTGGGGCCGGTCCTCTTTAATATCTTTATCGATGACCTGGATGAGGAGATCGAGTGCACCCTCAGTAAGTTTGCAGATGACACCAAGTTAGGTGTGTTTGTCGATCTGCTCGAGGGTAGGAAGGCTCTGCAGGAGGGTCTGGATAGGCTGGACCGATGGGCTGAGGTCAACTGCATGAAGTTCAACAAGGCCAAGTGCCGGGTCCTGCATCTTGGGCGTAACAACCCCATGCAGCGCTACAGGCTGGGAGATGAGTGGTTGGAAAGCTGCCTGGCAGAGAAGGACCTGGGAGTACTGGTTGATAGTCAGCTGAATATGAGCCAGCAGTGTGCTCAGGTGGCCAAGAAGGCCAACAGCATCCTGGCTTGTATAAGAAGCAGTTTGGCCAGCAGGTCTAGGGAAGTGATTGTCCCCCTGTACTCAGCTCTGGTGAGGCCGCACCTCGAGTACTGTGTTCAGTTTTGGGCCCCTCGCTACAAGAAGGACATGGAGGTGCTCGAGAGAGTCCACAGAAGGACAACGAAGCTGGTGAGGAGTCTGGAGAACAAGTCTTATGAGGAGCGGCTGAGGGAGCTGGGGTTGTTTAGCCTGGAGAAGAGGAGTCTCAGGGGCAACCTTATCACTCTCTGTAGGTACCTTAAAGGAGGCTGTAGAGAGGTGGGGGTTGGTCTATTCTCCCACGTGCCTGGTGACAGGACGAGGGGGAATGGGCTAAAGTTGTGCCAGGGGAGGTTTAGGTTGGATGTTAGGAAGATCTTCTTTACTGAAAGGGTTGTTAGGCATTGGAATGGACTGCCCAGGAAGGTGGTTGAGTCGCCATCCCTGGAGGTCTTTAAAAGACATTTAGATGTAGCCCTTAGTGATATGGTTTAGCATAGGACTTGTTAGTGTTAGGGCAGAGGTTGGACTAGATGATCTTGGAGGTCTCTTCCAACCTAGACGATTCTGTGATTCTGTCTTCTCTTGTTGATTGATACAGTCACTTCATCATAGAAGGCCACCAGATTGGTCGGGCATGATTTGCTCTTGTTGAAGCCATGCTGACTGTCCTGGATCACCTCCTTGTCCTGCATGTTCCTCAACATTCCCTCCAGGAGAATCTGTTCCATGATCTTTCCAGGCACAGAGATGAGGCTCACTGGGCTGTAGTTCCCTGGGTATTCCTTTCTACCCCTTTTTAAAATGGGAGTGATGTTTCCCTTTTTCCTGTCACCGGAGACTTCGCCTGACTGCCATGACTTTTCAAATATGCTGGAGAGGCTTCGCAACTACATCAGCCAATTCCCTCAGGAACTTGGGATGTATGGCATCAGGCACCATAGAGCTGTAGTTGTTGTGTCAGGAGGTATCAAACTTGCTCTTCATTTACAGTGGGAGAGACTCTGTTCCCCCAGTCCTCTCCTAGAGGTCCAGGGACTCGAGAGATGTGGGAAGCCTGACCACTAGTGAAGACCAAGACAAAGAAGCTGTTAAGTACCTCTGCCTTCTTCACATCTCCTTTTACCAGTTCTCCATCTTCATTTGTCAGAAGCAATATGTTCTCCTTAGTCTTTCTTTTTCAGCCAATGTACCTGTAGAACCCCTTCTTGTTATTCTTTGCATCCCTTGCCAAGTTCAGTTCTATCATTGTCTTGGCTTTTCTGATCCCATCCCTACACATCCAGACAATGTTTCTGTACTCTTCGCAGGGCACATGGCCCTGTTTCCACTGTGCATTTCCTTCTTTTGCCTAAGTTTGAGCGGTAGGTCCTTGTTCAGCCATGCCGGTATCCTACCTTTCCTACTTTTATTACATATTACATATGGGAATAGAGAGCTCTTGGGCTCTAAGGAAAATATCCTTAAAGAGTTGCCAGCTCTGGTCAGATCCTCTGTCATTAAGGATTGTGTCCCATGAGATCTCATCCACTAATTCTTTGAAGAGCTGGAAGTTTGATCTTCTATACACCTGTACTTTTATATTGTTCCATCTTTTTGTTGGGATCCAAATAGATAGGAAAAAAAAAAATACAAGTTCCTGAGTATATTTTCACTAATTGGCTATATTTCTTTGCATAAATACAAAAAAACTTGCTATCCATTCCTTAGAAAAATCAACAGATGTTCTCAAAACAAATGTGAAAGAGTTATAATTATAGGTAGGTTATGATTAAGAGCATTGTCTTTGTTCAACGTGTTTTCTCTTTTCTCTTATGCGTTGTATGGAGAACCACACTGACAGATGTTAAAGCAACTAGACTATGCTGTTTGGTAGAGCTGGTTGGAAGGGAAAGAGAACGGAACAGTCATTAAAGAAGCTTTTGACAGAGTTTTCTTCGTGTTCTTTAATACAAATGAACTGTAATGTAAATAATTTTCTGACTACATCAAATGCTTACTGGTGAGAAAAGGAAGTGTGCGCTTAACAATGATATCAGTGCTTTAAATAGCTCTGCTTACGCTGAAAACAGGTAATAATCATTCTTTTTTTTTTTCTTTTCTTTTCCCTATCATCATAGCAAAGTGTTGCTTCACAAAGGAAAAGAATGAGAGCTTTTAAAATAAAGACACATGAAGGACACAGTAAGTTGGTAATTAAATAATACCAAAACGTGTTGCTAGGCAGATCAAACAGAACCATATAAACTCTCATTTATAAGTTAGTAAATTACAATCTAACCTTTTTTTTTTTTTTTTTTTTTTTTAGCAAATGCTGTGATCTAATGAGCATATATCTAACTGCCTTCAGAGAGGTGCATCTATTGTGCTATGGAAGTAGTGTTGTAAAGGTAGGCATGTGATCAGGGTGCAGTCAGGAATCTGTGAATCCAAATTATCTTGCAGGACACCATAGCTGGCCATCACAGAGCTCCTCACCAAAAAAAAAAAAAAAAAAAAAAGCTTATCCAGGAATGAATTCAGGCTCTGACTAGATGAGGTGAGGGAATGAGAATTAATTGAAAGACTATTGTGTCACAAAGCATATGGATTTCAAGAGTGGACCTGGGTTAAAGGATCTGTTCTTACTGCTGTTAATATGTTATGTAAGCTAATCAAGGAAGTGTGTGTGTGTTTGTCACTAACAGGAAAAACTGTAGTTTCTGCAGATTCAATTAATAAAACAGAGCGGTGTAAATTTGTATGTATGTATGTATGCATGTATACACAAATGCACATGCACACACTCAAATGCATCTTCAAATATAATGAAAACTATACTTCCAAAATTGTCAGTTATAACCGTGTAATCACAACCTACCTGTGTACTCAAAACCTATAAAACTTTTGTTAGGGTTGCATAATGATTCTCCAGTTTCCATTGGAGTTTGATTCCTTTCTCTATTTCACATATATTGTTACATAGTTTTTAATTACAGTGTCACATAATATTTTTTTACATAGTATCAAAGCATTGATTTCACAGAAGTAAACAGATCCAAAAAGGCACAGGTAATAAAAGGATGCTGTCTCAGTACAGCATTAGCAGTCATGCATTCAAGTCTGCATTACAAGCACTGGCCTGCTCCAAACCAACAGTCACCTTTTGCTTTTTCTGAATTTGCATTTATGATTCATAAAAAGTAGGAAAAATAACATGGAAGCACTGGTAAGCATTAAAAAAGGCTTTAATTTTATCAACTGTATTTATTCCCTGTTCTCTTTGGCCATTTTCCATCTGGTAGAAACAGCTTCACTGATATCTAGGAGTGTAAGAGGAACCTGTTGACATCCTTATAGATCCTCAGTCTAATCTCTGTGCTTACATTTTGGTCTGGCTCTTCAGCAGCAGATGTGAGAAAAACTTGTTTCACCATTGGGTGCCTTCAGGACTGTGAAACAGTAGTTTTGTGATCTACCCTTACTTCTGATGTCCTTGTACTCCACAACGTATTAAGTTTCTATCCAGTTTAAGGGGAATGTCAAAGCTCCTCAGGGGTATGTTGCTAGCATTTTTTGACTTTGGGAAAACGATACATTCCCTAGTCCTGCTCTTATAAATTAGAGAAATCTTTTGACAAAGTGTTTCATTATATTTAAAGGAAATTACCAGGTCCTGGCAGACACCTGGTATATACTGTTTCAGCTTGTGTAGTTGAACTTAAATAGATTATAAAATCTGAAAGTCAGGCCAACAGAATGGGAAATGACAGGTTAATTTATCAGTGTCCCCCAGCACATAATTTTGGCTTAAATGTTTTTAAAGCATATTTGAAACACATTTTAGGGAACAAGTTTGTGGTAAGAATGAACTTACTAGCTTAGCTGTAAAGTGTTATAAAGTGTAATGAGTAATAGGTGAGATATGCTTTTTGAACCAGCTAGTGACTTGCCAGAAAAAAATACTGGGTCAAAGCGGCATAAAAGACAGCTGGAGACAGATATGTTGGACTTTGCTAAGGAATTTTCTGAAGGTTAGAGGATGCCTATACTCATTTTCCCTGGTGTCTGCTCACTTTGCTACACCAATTACTCTTAATCTAGTAAGAAAACAATGTACTAGAGAATGGTGTGCATGGCTGACCTTGGCTCAAGCTCAAATATAAATTAATATTTCTTTTACTGACATAGGAGCATTTTTTTCAGGTAAACTTTCCTCATATTTATAGATACCAATAAAAATTCCATGGATGAGAAAGCAGGAGAAAAGGTACATCTTTAAAGAGACGGACCAATGTAAAAGAGACATAATGCTTAGTAAAATTCTGTCTAAGCATTTATAAGCCTTTAGCTCAGCTAGGCATGTAGTTTGGGAATGAAGGAGGGTCCACAGCATCCTTTCTGCAACCCCAACCATCTTTGTATGGTTTCTATAAGGTCAAGGCAGAACTGCAGTCCATTTACTTGTAGAAGAATAGTGGATAGTACCTCAAGGATGTTCAGGTGTTACCTGCTACCCGTAATGGCTTAGAGTGAGCAGGCAGGCTTACTCTGTGTACTGGAACATTTAGAAAGAGGTTCAGCCTTACAACATGCTGTTTTGTCTGAAGGCTGTAATTTAATTTGTGTGAGGAGGGAGGTATTAATGTCCTGTCTGGGTTTCTGATCCCCTTAATCCAGCTGAATGGTAATTTATGGATTGGGAAGAGTTTTCTCTCTCTTATTTGTAAATACAATCATTTCAGGAAGAAGTAGAAGAGGAAACAGCAGCAGAAGAAAATGAAGTGTGGCCAAATTAGATGACCTTTCTGTGGAAAAACTGATTTGTGTACATATTCTTTGTCTGCCACCTTCTGAGTCTTATGGCCTCTGTTACCAAGTCAGATGAATGGGACCCTGTGGTGAGGCACTCCATTATAAATGTATCCCTTGCTTCATTAGAAGGAAAAAAAAAAAAGAAGCATAGAGCGGCAGGGCTAAATCTGGGAGGGACAAGTATATTCTCCTGCCTGTTGCTAGTGCAGGTGCTCTGAGAACAAGCTGGATGAATAGACTGAGCAAAGGTATTTTCAGCATGGAAACTGCAAATTTTGGAAAGAAAGATTTCCACTTATGGCTCCTCTTTTCCTAGGACATGCCTATCTTGATCTTTACTGCTTTATTAATATATCATGCAGAAAGGATTTTTAGCTGCCTTGACAGGAAAACCAGTTCAGAAATCCTACTTAGATTCCTCTGATGTTCCCATTGAGCTAAAATTCCAGCATGCTGAATATAAGACCAGCAAGAGTTCTTTAAAGTCTTGAAGTCTTTGAAGTCTTAAAGTCATTATTTTAAGGAGATTACCTGTTTGCAGTGCTTTGGAAGAAACTATTTTGCAAATATTTAGCCCTTCATTTAAATATAAATTATTTTAGAAATTATAAAAGCCAGCTGAAACTCATGAAACATTTTCTAGAGGATAATAAACTGATTCTTCCCCAGTGAGGAAGAGCACACAGAAGTGTTTGCCTGAGAAGTTTAAACTCCTGTGATGTGAATGCTCAGCACAAGCAAGTACATCCTGTGCTTCAATCATGTTGTAAAGTTCAGCATGCAGTTGTCTCTGGTGGGGGGCTGGCTTAGACCTCTCCAGTTATGCCCAGTTTGAGGGGAGAAAAGCTTTGTTGTTAACATAGCTGGCCAGTGATTCAGTGCTCAAGGTCTGTTAGTGCTGATCTGTTAGGGAAAGTCTGTTAGGTCTGTTAGGGAAGAGGAAGTGAGGAAGAAGGCTGTTTATTTTCTTCTTGTTCCAGGACTGCATTGCTGATTTCTGACATATGAAGAATAAACAAAGCATGTCAGTACAAGTCTGTAAACTCCTTCAGAGATCTAAAGACCCAAGATCCAAATTTTTGGATCTGGAGAAATATTGTCAATTGTCTAGTGGAAGGACAGAACTATGAATTATTCTTTTGACTGTAGATCATTATAAAGTATGGCATTGATTTCAGAAGAAATTCTTCACTGTGAAGTTGGTGAGGCACTGGAGCAGGTTGCCCAGAGAAGCTGTAGATGCCCCATCCCTGGAGGTGTTTAAGATCACGTTGGCTGTGTTTGATCAACCTGGTCTAGTGGAAAGTGTCCCTCCATATGGCAAGGGGGTTGGAATTAGATGCCTTCCAATCCAAAACATTCTATGATTCTGCGATCTTTACACCCATTTAGCTCTGTCCCATTGAGGTCTATTTTTGTCTCAGTTTAAGATACTGATGTCACAAGACTTTTTTATAGGAAAGTGTTGCTCGTTTTTAAAGAAAAATAGAGGTATCTCAGTTTCTAGCTCTGCTGTTCTGAACAGTATCATACAACTTTGAACAATTCAGCTCCAGCACACTCAGGCATGCAAGCAAAATAGTATGGGAGGTGCTGTTTTGATAGTTTGGTTCCAGAAAAAAGAGCAGATCCTTGAAAGAATCTTTTCTTTGAGATTTTCAGCTTTTTATGTCACAGAACAACTTAAAAAATGCATGAAAACTTTCAGGTTCCCATTTCTTTCCATTAAGGATTGCTCTGTTCTGTTTGAAGTCAATCTCTAACATGCCTCTGTAAATGAAAAGACAATCAAGTCTGGAAGTAGAGCTCTCAAGGCATTTCCCTTTAGTATGTTTTTATTAGCATTACAGTTTCTACAGAGAAATTCATGTTTATAAGTGTTAATTTTACTCCTGCACCACAAAAATACAGATCAAGGCATCTTAAAAAAAAAAAAAAAAAAAAAAAAAGTAAGAAAACAAGTTGTCTGAAATCAATATGACATTAACCTACTGGTCCCAATTTTGATGCATTGTATTAAGGGACCTGGTGTTCAGAGAGACTACTGGCACCTCTCCTCCCTTGCATGTGCCAGGCTCTCTGGCTGGTCTGTGTCTGTTGCTTGCTTGCAGGCTGGAGCAAGATAGACGCTGGAGTCCAGGCAGATGTCACTGCTGGTGAAGAAGAGCTTAGGTACCAGAAGAGAATGACAAAGCCCCTGTTTGGGACAGAGGGCTGACCTGACACAAACACATCTCTGTAGAGATCTGCTGTAAAACAGCAGATGTCCAGTCATTTCTGAATCACGCTTGCAGTGCTTTGCTATAAAAGGAACTCACAGCTTCAAATTTTACTTTTGATTCCTGACAGAAGCTGACTTCAATATTTTTCAAGTGGTAGAATTTCAGTTTTAATGCTCAGCTGTGTCCAGAACAAACATCTAGTGTCACAAAGGGAAGTGGTTTAGTGATGGGATTAGTAGGTCAGGCTGAAGGTTGAACTTGATGATCTTGAAGGTCTTTTCCAACCTTAATGATGCCATTCCATTCCATTCCATTCCATTCCATTCCAACTCTATGATGTTTGATGGTACTGTTCCTCTTAATACAGACAGAAGTACATTTAAAGATCAAGGGAACATATTCTCCAGCAGTCATATCCTACACTTTGCTGTAATCCCATTGTCCTGAGGGTCTTGAGCATGAACATCTGAAAGCAGGATCTGGATCCTACTGACTGAGTAAGACTAAATATTGAAGTAGTAAGTAGTGTTGATCAAGTTGTTTATGGGGCACCTTCCAAATTCCTTGCACACCCAAAACCTAAAAGCGGGTTCATTTAATACAGGGGGCTGAAAGAACAAATTAGCCCAATCAAGTTAATATTAGAGCCAATTTGTTATTGTCAGGGCACTAGAGTAGCAAAAATATAAGTCCAGTGGGAACAGGGTTGAGTGGTTTCTAGAAGTTTACAGCATAAGAGAAAATAGTTATAGGAGGGACCTTAAGAAATCATTTAATCCATTTCCCTTTTCTGGTTATGGTTGTCATTGCTATTGGCATTGTTACTGTCTAAGCCATTGCTAAAAATCTGCAGTGATGCCAAGTACACAGTCATATGCAAATATCAAAAATGTGATGTTTAGCCATTGTTATCTTTAATGAAAGCTTTAATAGCATCAGATGAGAAATGTGTTGTGTTTGATTATTCTGCCCTGGAAACACATTCTGACCTTGAAGTCAACCAGGAAAGGATCTCTTAAATTTACAGAGGTCATCTGTTGTGAGGCCATATACTAATCTGTCTGCCACTTTACTGGGGGGAAGGGAGGGACAGTTACCGCTTTCTGTTGAATTTTTGTGCTTGATTGCTTCTGTCAAAATTTATGTACACCTCTCACTTGGTTCAGAGCAGTCCACTATTAGCTGAACACAGAGACTACTCCTACTCTAAGGAGCTCAAATGTGTTTTTTGCTGAGATAGCTAAGAATCTGGGGTGCTGTGGTTCTGCTTTCCTTAAAATGGGAACTCTCTGAGTAAATCAAATGACTTTTTTTTTTTCCTTTCGAATGTTAAATGCAAGAAACTGAAAAGATATTTTTTCATCCAGCTAATTAAAAATAAAATGTAACTGGAATATCACAAGCCAGCTCTTGATCCATTTCTGCTTTTACTGAAAACTATGGCAAAATTCCCATTGACTTCACTGGAGGAAGAAAGCACATCTGATCTGTATAACTGATGATTCCATGGTTAAACTTTCCTGCTTGACTCAAAAGGTACAAGTTATTTTTATCTCTTACCCTGCAAAAAAAACTTAATGCTCGCACATGTTGTTTTTTTCTTTTTTTTTTCTTTTTTTTTTTTTTTTTTCTTCACTCAGAAGCAGTCCTGTCATCAAGATTTTCTAAAGGGTCTTATATTTGGAAAAATAGATGTCCTATTTCCAGGTAGTGTGGCAGTCCATTCATATTCATTAGGACTGATTTTTTTTTTCTTTCCTTCTTATTCTTGATAATTCACCATTAAAGTGATCACGTCCCTGGTCTTGGTTTAGAAATTACTCTTGCTTTGTGTCCTTTCATTCCTCTGGTAGAAATGAATCTTCCTCTGTACTGACTGTGAGTGGTTATGCTTGACACGTGAATTACCATGCTGGGTCATATCTGAGGTCCCTTTACACTTGTATCCAATCTCCAGTAATAAACTGTAGTGAAACATGTTATTAACTTACCATCTTTTCTTTTTAATCCTAGTTTGGTTTTGGCCACACTAATGCCTTTTGACAATGACCTGATTTCTCAGTAGCAAAGTCTGAGTGTACGTGAGTTTGGCTATCATGCATGTTGGTCACTGAAAGATAATATGGAAACTGAGATTCTGCTAGCAATGATCTGCTGGTGATGTCAATGATAAGAAAGTGAGGAGACAAATAGAAGCAGAGATCCTGAGGCAGTATAAATAAGAACATCATTTTACGTCCTTCAGAACTATTTTTTTGAAAAGTGCAAGTGAAAAAGTGTAGATATACAATGCCTGTGGTCACAAGGACTTCCAAGAGGTACCAGAGCTGTGCAAGGACAAGGGGAAATAAGTGGAAGTAGAAGCATCTTTCCTCTCTTTGCTCCTCATATGCTACTGCTCATTCTTTACAGCTAGGGCAGAGAAGATGCCATTTAGGTGGTGAGCAGTTCATTTTGCTCAGTCCAGTTCTGCCTTCTAGAAATATACCAGGAAGATGGTTTTGGAAGCTGAAGCTCTCTGCCTTTAACAGCAAAATGTCCAGCATACACATCAGTGGTGTCATCAACCCAACAGGCAGCAAAGTCTGACATACTGGGGTAAAGGGCAGCTCAGTTTTTGTTGCACTGATTTTCTGTCCTTTCTGTCATACCTACTAACAGGACACCTATTGCAGCTTTTGAAGCTCAGCATCCACTATTCAGTAAGAATGGCCTGGAGACTACCAAATGAATATCAGGTGATGACATATCTAGTTTTTACCAAAGTTTGGCTAGAAGAGCTCATCTGTTTAATTTATTTAAAATAAATAAATAAATAAAAATCTGTGGAGCTTATCACCAGATCATTTTTTGTTACTCTGTTTCCCAGAGGATGAGGCTTATCTACTCCTGCATTCTTTTCTGTGGACATTTTTGTGTGTGTCTATAGTTCTGTTTCTCATTCTTCTTTGAATGACTTTTGTACCCTGGGATCCCATCTACATGTCCAGATAGTCTCAAGACACAAAATTTCTGCAAGAGTCATGGTGCTATATGGCCAGATAAAAGACAGACATCATCAGAGATCTGCTGAGGAAACAAAGTAAGACACAAATCCATGCAAAATGAGGATTCATTTGTTCCTCAGGTCATTGAACTCCTTGGTTTTGGATGTCAATTTTATCTTCTTCTCTCCTTTGATATACTCTTCTCAGAGGAACATCCTTGGTATGTGGCATCACCTTGGTGTCTTCCTTTCACAGTCATGGAAAACATGAAGAACTTTGCATGATCCCAGAGTGGGGTACACTTTTTCCCTCCAAGCAGTTTCCATTATGACAGTTTTGCCTTAAGAATTTTCCTTGTTTCTAGCACTATTTTTGTTTTTGTGAAGTATTTCAATTATTTTGGCTGATGATGAAAACATCAGCTAAAACAGATCTGCTATGTAAAGACATTTTCACCATGAACCTGCAAAACTCTAATATGTGGTAACTTAAATCTTTAGAAAATATATCAGTGAAGCAGAGTTCTTTGGGTAGATGGCAAAAGTGTTCATCTGTGGAGTTTTGCTTCACACTGTGTGGCTCCGCCCTAGCTTGCAAAGCATTTTGTTTCATAAATATTGCTTTGATGTAAGGAATGTTCATTACAGTTCATATGTTATTATCATTTAAATAATATTAACTCATCAACATTTCTAAATCATAGTACAGTCACGGAAAAAATGTGCTTGCAGTTAAGATCACATAGAAGTCTTTCTTTTCTGCATTGACTTGCAGAGTCACAGACAAGAGACATACCTGCAGGAAGACCTCTGTATAACATACTTCTGCAAAGTGGCAAAATGCAGGGCAGAGAGGCAGGAGACTGCATTACCACTTTCATCCAAGCTATTTAGATGGGGATTTTTGCCTAAGTACAGACTGAATAACCAAGACCTTAAATATGCAGAATACAGCTCTCTTGATGCAACATCAGAAGAATTGTGAACAGAAGGGAGGAAACCCTGTTTTATTTTTAATTGGAGAGATGATACCAGCATAAAATCTCAGTGTAATGATAGAAAATGAATAGTTTGCTGTTAAGTGAAGGTAAGATCCCTGTTTGTGTGCAAACTGGGCTCGATGGCTTTATCTGATGAAGTCACAAGGCAAGGTGGTGAGACAGCATAGGGGAAAAAACATAAATAGAGATGATGTGCAGTGTAGGAGATGGTCACTGTAAAAATATCTCAGGGAAGAAAACACTGACAGATAGTAAGGATCAAGTTAACAGACATTTTCTAAACTGAGTGTCCAGCAGGGTTAGTAAACACTGGATTTCAGATTTGTTGTCAGTAGTCTAAACATTATTTGAATTCACGGACATTTTTTTCTGACAGTGATTGCATACTTGCCATGAATTAAAAACAGAATATTATGAACATATAAACATTGACTTCATATGATGAGCTTCTGTCCTTTTCATAACGGACAGTTCATAATAAAGCAGTGTTATGATCTAAGAAAGGCATGTGCTATCTATTTTAAAGTGATTAGATGCTTACTAAATATTCAGTGTAGGAACTAAAAGCATTTTTCATTCACCAGAGCAATTCTGCTATTTAATAAGGGCCTGCTGCCACTGTAATGAGCACACTCTAATGCCTTTCCTGTTAGTTATTCAGCTAGTCTGTACTCTATGCCACATATTCAGATACACTCTTATTGCATACAATTTGCCCTGAGTATGGGACATGTTATCATAGAATGAGGGTCATAAAATGGCTTGGGTTGGAAGGGACCTTAAAGATCATCTAGTTCCAACCCCCCTGCCATCAGCAGGGATGCCACCCACTAGATAAGGTTGCCCAAGGGCCTCATCCAACCTGGGTGTGGCACCTTTCACTTAGATTTCTTGGCTCTCATTAGGTTCACATGGGCCAACTTCGCAAGCTTATCCAGATCCCTTTGGATGGCATCCCTTCCTTCTGTTGTATCGACTGCACCTCTCAGTTTGGTGTCATCTGCAAACTTGCTGAGAGTGCAGTTGATCCCATTGTCTGTTAATGATGAAAATATTAAACAGATAAAGGTATTAAACAGGGGTCCCAAGACGAACCCCTGAGGGACACCGTTCATCACCAGCCTCTACCTTGGACATAGAGCCATTGACCACAACATGTTGGGTGTGGTCTTCAAGCCAATTCCTTATCCACTGAATAGTCCACCCTTCAAATCCATATCTCTCCAATTCAGAAATAAGGATGTCATGTGGCCATGTCAAAGGCCTTAGAGATGTCCAGAAAGATGGTGTCTGTTGGTCTTCCCTTGTCATCTGATGCACTCACTTCATCATAGAAGACCACCAGATCAGTCAGGTATGATTTACCTTTGACAAAGCTGTGATGGCTGTCTCAGATTACCTCCTTGCACAATATTCAATATTGCATGTTCCTTGACATTGCTTTCAGGAGGACCTGTTCCATAATCTTTCCAGGCACAGAGGTGAGGCTCACCAGTCAGTAGTTCCCCATGTTTTCCTTTCTACTCTTTTTAAAAATGAGAGTAATGTTTCTTCCCTTTTTCCAGTCACCAGGGATTTCACTTGACTGCCAGGAATTTTCAAATATAACTCCATCAACCAGTATTCTCAGGACCCTGGCATGCATGTCATCAGGTCCTATTGACTTGTACCAGTTCAGTTTCATCAACTGGACTTGAACCTGCTCTTTCGTTACAGTGGAAGGGACTTTGCTCTCCCAGCCCTTGCCTAGAGGTTCAGGGAAACAAGAAGTCTGATTGGGAGTGAAGACTGAGGCAAAGAATATAATGAGTACCTCAGCATTCTCCATGTCTGTCATTAACAGTTCTTCCTTCTCATTTATCAGAGGGGGTTCGCTCTCCTTGGCCTTTGGAATGTGCCTTTGAAAGTGAAGAATGCCCCCAATACACTGGACTTTATAAAGGTCAGTTTTGCCCTCAGATTGCAGGGGGAGAAGATCTTTTCTATGGTGGCTTGATGTGCCCATCCCTTCTGCTCTACCAGGGAGCCCTGCAAGCAGCTGAGAACCTTGCTGGGGAAGTTTTCAAGGAAGGGGTGTTGAGAAACGGTCAGCAACATACACCCTGAAAGACCTCTCAAGTCAAAAGCCAGTGACAGTCATAAGTATTCTTTGACCATGAGGAAACTGTTCATGGGCGGTCTGGTGAAATGTCCATGCCTGGATACGTCAGACGGTCCTAAAACAACTCAAGTGTACTTCCGTGGTGCACCCATCTAGCAAAAGTAAGTCAGTCAAGCCCCTGAAATGTACTGGTGTTGAAAAAGCCTGGGAGCTCAGATGAATATTGTGCAAGTGCCTAGGGAGATAGAAGTTTGTCTGATCTCTGCTGTGTATCTGTTTGGCTATGTCCCAGCTGTACCACCAAACAGCTGCCAGCTGTACCACAAATCAGTTTGAGACTGTACTAAAAAGGGGCAGAGGTTTTGACTTTGGAAAACATAGCAAGAGAACACAGCTATTAGGTGTGTAGTAAAAGGGCAGAATATTCTTCTTGCTGATGATTTTTGCTGTCTGGCCGTCTGCCTCTTCCTTGTCCCCCATCAGTGAAATTGTTTCAAAAGCTACAGCGAGCACCCCTTTCCATTTCAGCAGGTCATTGTGCCTGGAAATAACATCAGCAACATGAAATTACCCAAGTGTGTCTTCGCACAAGAGAAGGTTTGAGTAGGAATACAGCCTTGTAGCAAGTTGATCTGGCAGTCTGCATACCCTTTGGTCACATAATTCTTCCTCTGTCCAGTGTCCCACAGATGCCTGGGAAGCAGAGCTGTCCCACTACAGTCCTTCCCAGGGCAGTTGCACAGAGCTCAGCAGACGGCCAAACCACAATCCTGTAGGACAGTCTGTCAGGCACTGCTCCCATGTGGGCAGGGATCATGACAGTTCAATGCTGAGCACAATAGGAATATAGAAACAAATAATGTGTGGTCAGCTATGGATCTTATTGCACTACCACCAGCTGAAACAAATGTGTTTCTCAATTGCTGTCACCTCTTTCCTTGGCTTGTGAACTTTGTTTAATGCTGCTCTTGAAATAAAACACTTCCCACCATCAAAGTAATGAACAGCTCCACTATCTCCATGTGATTCTTCCCCTGACATATGTTTTAAGACCAAATAAAAACAAAAACTCTTCTGTGTTACAGTTACTGTGAAAACTCTGAAAGCCAGAGCTGCAGACAAGAAAAGCTGTACTATATCGTGAAAATTCAGGAAGTGACTGGCTCTTCTTAACTCTTTGTGTAAGTTGCAGTGATATGCTGAATGAGAAGAGGATAAAGCTATACCCTGAGCCATGATATGGCTGTGAAACTAATTGGAAGTGCAGTGTCACCCTTCTCACAATCTTAAGCATCCAGCTCTCTCTATTCTTGACTTACTGATCTCAGCTTTGGGCAGGAGGGAGACTGCGTGACCTCCTGCCAGTCCCTGGGTTCTGTCACACCTCTAGGCTAGTACAACAAAGTGCAGAACACTGCCCATCTCTTCCTGGAGTCTTCTGCAGCAGATAGTCCAGCAGGGTTATTATTTGAAAGCAAACTCCCCTTTTTTACACAGCTTTGTCATCACCTCCTTCTGGCATTAGAAACTAGCATTCCTTTATAGTCTGTCAGTGCAAGGAGTGACGTAGACAGTTTTGTAATTCTCCTGAGATGGCTGAGAATGGGGAGGGTCATATGGAGCTGACATT
Organism: Anser cygnoides; assembly: GCF_040182565.1. NCBI lineage: Eukaryota > Metazoa > Chordata > Aves > Anseriformes > Anatidae > Anser > Anser cygnoides. Next base: position 83,210,513 of record NC_089912.1, on the reverse strand, counting down.
TCCAATATAATGTTAGTTTTGGCTAATCCCCCACCTCCTGCACTGGTCTGCAACCCAGTTATGTAGATGAGAGAAACCATGAGAGCTGAAGAGAACTGGAAGGGTTTTCCCATGCCAGGTTCAATTCTGGGACCAGGAAACAGCATGGGGGCTGATTATTTTTCCAACCTTTTGTACTAAAGCTATGCATGGGTCTGGAGCCTTAGCAACTCTTCCACACTGGGGTGTTTTGTGTACTGTCCAGTGTGAAAGAAGGCAATAAAACAGTGAACCCATAAAATTCAGTCAAAACTAAAATCTATTTATCTTTAGAGGAGGTACATTTAATGAAGTTGCAAACCCAGTGGTATTCTGTAATTTTAAACATTGAGTAACTTTTAATTCAACATAATGACAACTCTCAGAATATCTACAAAGCTTATAGAAAAACAAGACTGAAAAGTTGACAGTGTCAAGGTTTGCTTATTTGTCAAAGTTGTTGATTGTGGTTCATTGCACACAGTGCACATTAAAACACACAATGGATTTGCTATGCAGGGCCACTTCCACAACCACATTCTTGGAGGAGTGTGCAGGGCTTGAAAGGAGGCTGCAGCCAGGGGGTGAAGGCTAGGTATGTTTGTGCTTTCAATCACACTGCAGATGTGGTGCTTTTTGTTACAGTGTGGACACCTCCAGCGAATGGAATCAGGCCATGCACGTTACTTTAATCAGGGCGTTTCCTGACTCCTGAGTGCTTGAGATTTACATCTCAAAATCTTTTTGATGCAACATTTCATTTTGTTTTCTGTATTGTGGCATGCAGTTCAGTGGTTGAAATAGTCTGCAATGCCACATGGGTTGAACAAAGAGACACACTGGCACCATTTTAAAAAAGAAACAGAACAGAACAGCAATGTGCTTTGCTATGTCACTACTAACACTGTGTTTAGATATTCGTATCAGTACCTTTGAAGTTCCATCTTTATAGCCGATCATAGTACAAAACTGTCTGGAACACGAGAGTTTACTCTAATTCTTTATCTTTGTGCTGATTAGGATAAAGGTAGGTAGGGCAATAGCAAAGCCCTAATCCATGAATTCTGTATCCCAGAACTGTTTATCCACAATATTCATGCTTCATATGGCAGCACATAGACTTCCAAATTACACTATTGACATATTTTTTCAGGTATTATAAAAAATTACACAAGATTTAACTCTGCATGTGACCAGTGAATGACTATGATAGGAAAAACAAAGCAGGCACTACATTTTTGGCTCAAGGCCAAGCTACTCTTGACTATGGAAGGCTGCATGCAAGCAGCCTGGCATCAACTCAGCACCTAGTCAAAACTTTTTCACCACTGTTTTCAGGAAATGGTTGCCAGGCTGCCAATGCTGCCGACCTGAATGTAGTTTTTTTTTACTTGCTTCTGAGAGGTTGACTAAATGACTTAGATTTTATTTATTTTTTATTTTTTTTGTAGTTCTGTGTGTGATGTCACTCCAGTACAAAACAGCAGGGTACTTGAGGACTGGGAAAAAACAATAGTTCTTTAAACAGAGAAATTTCTTTGAAAAGGTTGGATATGCAACTGAGTTTACTTAACTAGAAGTTCATAAAATCTTAATGAACATCTCTTTCTCTAACGTTTATAATAAGCTATATAATGTAATATAAATATAACATAATAGAAATATAACATAAATATAATTTATAGTCTAAGAAGCTGTACTGTCACTTAATGGTGTGCAACGTCAAAGACTAGTATGTTATCTACATTTCATTTCCTCAAGGAATCCCTGTACTACGGAGTCTTCATCCAACCTGAAATACGTGTGTTGTAGTTGCTGAAATGAAAGGGGTAGGATTAAAGATCAGAGCTGACCAAGGAGCTCACCTGTGGACTGCAAGGTGTGTAAGATACGCTTTCTATTTTGGTGGGTCTGCCTGCATTGTAGATCTTGAAATTTCCCAGCAGCATGTTCCTGTCCAGCTGGTGGAATGCAGAAGGAAAAAGCTTTAATTATGAGATGTGGTGGTACAGTTGGGGACCGTCCGTGGAGATTATTTGTGCCTTGGCTTGGGCTCATTTATTTTGTCCTGGAAGTGTGGCTGCAAAATCTCTTGACTTTCTCAGGGTTTGTGACAAAACCACAACACAACCTGCACCAAACTTGGGTTATGATGCCTCTGAAGGCCCTTCTCACTCATTGGAAAGGAGTTTAGGTTGATCATTATGAATATAGATACCTTCCATGTGAATAAAAGGATAAAAGAAGTGAATACTGATATTTATTTAGAAACAGATATTTTAAACTCTCTCCACAATCAACAGGATTTAAAACCTCTATTACTGGGCACACTGTAAGTTGCAGTAAATGACCAAAAGGTAATGGGGTGTTGTGCAGATGATAGTGCTGTTCCCTGTCTCAATATACAGATAAAGCTGGAATGTGAAAAGTCTCATTAGAGAACATCTGGCCACCAAGAAGGAAGTTTGTGCTTTGTCCCAGAGTTTGCTGTAGGAATAACTGAGGCATTTTCCAAGTGACTGCTCACACAGATAACCCAAAGTAAGAGTCTGGAAAGATTTGATCCATTCTTGATGCTGGATCATCTAGACAGTAGTCTCAGGTAATGGTCCCAAAGAGTTTACTGTGCAGTTCAGCCTCTGTTTGTGTTCAGACAAAACTATGCAGTCCTGCATTGCTGAACAGGGCAGGTGACAATCTTATTCAAGGTTTTTGTTTACTCATTTTCCTTCCATCTTTTTTTTTTGTTGTTTTGTTTTGTTTTGTTTTATTCTGAATTACCTGATGCACTCTGAAAGAAGATTACGATATGATGTAAATGTATAAACGGGATTTTGGGCCATTTCATATCATGTTGTTTCACATCCTTTACTGCTCTGAAATCTAAGACAATATTAGGGGAGACAAGGAGTGTTTTGGACTGAGATGTTTCTTTTTTCTGAAAATCTCTGGTTGTGGTATGACCTGGTTTATCTGTTTGAGACAGAGACTCATCTCTCCAAATGACTAGTTTTAAAATGCTGTTGCCATAAATATCAGCAGGCAGCATGGTTATTTTGTCCGATAAAACGTTCTGATTCATTACCCAGTGTGCAATAAGCCAAATACACACACTAGGTTGAGATATTTTTAATTTCAGGATTGCACAAGTCTGGGTACCAGGTGGTTTTCCACAAAGGTGGCCCGACTCTGGAATTTCCATGTTATTTTTTATTCAATTCTATACAGCCATTACCATATTAATACAGCCTGCTAAATTCTAACTGGCTTGTAATTTTACATATAGTTGCACAATCTTATCTAGAAAATCTCTGCGTGCTCAGGTGAAGGGCATTCACCTGGGCTGGGGTCATCCCAACCAGTGGGTGTGTTTTTTAGCATTATAAAGACATTATAATGAGCAAAGTTTACCTTCAGACATTACTGTTCCCCTTTGTTTGCCAACTTGTCCCAATTCCCCTTGGTATGTTGATTACCACATCCAAGTTCCTTATATTGCAGGATATTCTACACAATAGATAATGCTAGTTCTACACTTTTACAATCCAGGTTATGGAACAGAGTCTGAACCTGGTAATAGCTGCCCTAGTAACAGTTAGACCACTGCCTGTATTCCTTTTCTTAGAATGCAGCTTATGAAGTACCACTGTGTTTTTTGGCAAGTATTATGGATAAGAGTAGTTTTGAAAGAGATGGGGCTATACTGTTAGAGAATTTGTCCTCCTTGCCACAAGTGTTTATGAGAACACAGCTATGATACGGACTTGGATATTGATGCTGGGTGAGAAGGGATTGCTGCAGGTGCTTCTAACCCTTTTATACAGGGACATGCAAATTATAAATTAAAATACCTTTATATAGAAGTCAGCCAGACTCAACAATTCTGATTCCTCCCAGGTTGAGAAATTGACTTGGGGACAGGGGCTGTCCTTTACAGTTGTGCTGCCATGGGGTCATAATAGGAGTGGAAGGAAGAAAGTATTTTGCATTCAAAGTACTTTTCACTTGCTGCACTCATGCCTCATGGTGGCATTGGTGTCATGGAACAGTAACTACCCCCATCTCATTTGTGAAGCCTCCAGCAGATGGCTGCTGCAATGCCTACGACTGTTTCCTGAACCCAACCACCAGCCCTGCCTGTATGGCAGCTGCAAGCTGGGGGAGAGCAGTGGGGTACCTTGTCTCTTCCTCTCTCACAATTCCTTTCTCCAGAAAATGAGGAAAAGGGCCACAGCAGCAGGGGTATCCTGACTTTTGGATATACGCTGGCAATTCTGCAAAGAGCAGCTTGGCAGCACTAACCTGTCTCCTTACTAGATCATAGTGCCCATTCCCCAGATAACACCTGCCAAGGGGGATACCTTCACTGCTGTGAATTCACCAGGTGAAACAGAAACACTTTCAGACGTAGTTTATTCCAAATGGTATAAACTTTGTCAGTTTTTCCTGAATCATGTGTGTATTATGGATTTGTGTCTTGTTTGGTTTGTTTGGCCTCACAGGTTCTTTACACATTCAGACTCCATTACTGTTGAATTATAAAACGGTAGGATTGGTGGAGACTGCAAGAGCCTATGTGTAGTCTTTTGCCATGGCCCAAATCATCACCCATTCTGACAACAGTTGATTAGCAGGTCTTGAAGACCTCACAGAATGTCAATGCATCAACCCTCTTAGGGAATGAACACCACTGGTTAGCTGACCTTACTGTAAGATTTTCCATGCTGTCTACACCAAAGTTTGCTTCCTATTTATTTCATTTGAAAACCAAATGTGTCTTCACTGTTCACCATTTGAGGGAACCCCTTAGCAAGTAGTCCCAGAAAGGCAATTAAAGCCTTTAAAGCCTCAGATAAAGTTGTCTGACCAAGTAAAGGTAAAGATAGTAAAATATACACAGCCTGGTGGCTACACTATGACAAGACAATTAAGAGAATCAGACACTTTCTGTGCAATAGAGAGACCGCAGCATCCAAAAAGAGAAATCTCCTAGTCATTTAAGATTGTCACTCATAGATTTACTGTCTCTTGGTGGTCACTTGTCCAGCATGTTACCTGGAAATGTAGTACTTTTGAAGGCATACGTGAAAATGTTTAACAGTTTCAACCTAGCTGAAGGTCAGGGGGTAATATTTGCTCAGAAATGACAAGCTCTTCTCCAGGAAATGGAGAGTTTTACCCTACTACTTAAACTTCAATTACCTGTGTTTTCTCTTTCCAGTAAAGAAACCGCATCTTGGCTAATCTTAGACAAAGTACTGTGCAACAGTTCCTGAGATCAACAGGAATTTTGCTTGAGTAAGTTAAATGTAAAGAGAAGGGTGGTGAAAGAAAAGCTGTTAGTCAAAAAATGGAGACAATAACACAATGAAAGGAGAAAATAAAACATACATTTTCTCTGATGAGAAATAGTCAAGATAAAGACCAACTTTAAAAACTACAGAAAGGCTACTCTGGTGAAGATTAGTTTTTAAAATAATAGTGAATTTCTTAATAAGAAAGAACCCTGGGACCATAAGGAGCTCCCCAGGGATGGTAGGAATAGGCAGGCTCTGTGCAGGTGGGCAGTCCTCTCAGTCCCACTGTGCCCGCTGGTGAGGGTGACTTCTAGTCTCCTCATTTATCTATCTATCTATCTATCTATCTATCTATCTATCTATCTAGTTATTTATTTCCCTTTGAGTAAGAAGAAATATTCAGTGATCCTTTATGGTAATGACTACCTTTCACTGTGCTGCCTCCATTTGTGCCTGCAGGCTCAGAGTGTTTCTTGTTGCTTTCCCAGAGAAACGGTGAGCACAAGAATTACCAGACTGCTGTGAGCAGCTACTTCTGGGAAAGGAGACAGTGCACTGCTGATGGGAGTTACCTCCATTTCTACAACCTTGTCTTATCTGAGAGGAACAATTACACTATCCTCAGAGATTTCTTTTACTAGTGGGAAGAATTAGCCCTATTATGTCTTGTTTGATGCATCATGTAACTTATAAAGGCCATGTGACTTCATTATTTCACCTGGGTAATGATTGTCTCTCTACCCCACCTTTCAGAAGACGATATACCGTGCTGTTGAATCAAATCTCTGAAAAGCCCCAGTGAGTCTTTTTTAGTTGTTTGGTGTTCTGGCTTTGTGATGTATTGACAGAAAAGATGGTGTCTTGGCGATGTGGGAGTTTGTGCAGAGTGCATGTCTAAAATGGTGTGGTCGGTCCTGCACATAAGCTGTCCCAAAATAGCACTAATTACTGGTTAAAGCATTGCACTTCAGAGGAGACAGCTGGTCCTTGTTTCAGTCTCGACTGCACTGTCCTTATGTAACTGCTGACTTCCACTGACGGTACTGATGTGATCCTCAGAAGGAAGCATGAAGGTTAGCTTTCCTTTGGGGTCTCCCATGGCAAATGGAGATGGTTCTCTTTTTAGAAAAATATGTGCAGAACAGGCCAGCAACCGTGCTGGTGAAATGTGAAGCTTTCCTGTTCTCAGTTTGATACTTGTGCTCAATTTTATGGGATGCTGGAGTACTGTGTCCATAACGGCATGAAGTGCTTGTGAAACCCATGGCTGCAGGCTTCCTTTTTGCAGTGAAGCGAGCCTGGCCTGGCCTGAACCTTTAACAAATAGAAATGGGGCATGAGAATAATTTTTGCTCTCTTATAAATTCAATTTTTAAAGCAAAATTCTTGTAAAATGTTATGTTGTTATGTTATAGCTAAAGTAAAATAAAAGGTAAGCAAGTAAAAAATTATGGTAATTTGGCTGTGATATTCTTTCAACATCCGTGCAAATGTTGAGTAAATGAAACTGACTTTAAGAAATGTTGTGAATAATCTGAATTAAGTTTTTGTTCAGAAGTGAGGATGCTTTATTGGAAGATGGTATTTTGTAAATGAATGTATTGGTTGTATGAGAAAATGCTCATTGTGCTCTCTTTGATTCCATGTGGAGGTGTTGTGGTTTAAACAGGCAGGCAGCTAAGCACCACACTGCTGTTCGCTCACTATCTGCACCTTCTTCCAGTGGAATGGGAGAGAGTATCAGAAAAAAACAAACAAACAGCAACAACAACAACAACATCTAAGCAAACAAAAAAAAAAACAGGTAAAACTCATGGGTTGAGATAAAGGCAGTTTAACAGGAAAGGAAAAAAAAAAGAAAAAAAAAAGGAAAAAAAAAAGAGAAAAGGAAATAATGATAATAATTATGATAAAGGAATATACCAAGAAAGTGATGCACAATGCAATTGCTCACCGCCAGCTGACCAATGCTCAGTCAGACCCCAAGCAGCTGCTACAACCCCTGACTAATTTCCCTAGTTTTATTGTTCAGCATGATGTCATGAGATATCAGTTCGGCCAGTTTGGGTGAGCTGTCCTGGTTCTGTCCCCTCCCAGATTCTAGTGCACCCCAAGCCTCCTGGCTGGTAGGGCAGTACGAGAAGCTGTAAAGTCCTCCCCTTAGGGTAAGCACTGCTCAGCAACAACTAAAACATCAGTGTGTTATCAACATTACTTGCATCCTAAATCCAAAATAGAGCACCATACCATCTACTAGGATGAAAATTAACTCTATCCCTGACAAAATCAGGACAGGAGGTCAGAATTTTAGAGATGGAAGAAGATGTTGCACCCCTGGAAGGTGAACCTGGTAGATACCACTAGTGGTTAAATGCCCATTTCCTTCTCCACCCAACAAGCTTAGAACTGCATCTGCTTCATCAATTGTATTAATGAGCTGCTGTATTAGTGAGCATACGTTTGGCAGCAGGACAGTGTAGTAACTCTTTAGTTGTGCGACTTCAAATTTCTGCTGTAAAGTGGAATAGTCAGTCCTACAGAAGGATCTGTCCTAGCTGCAGGAGCTGCCTAAAGCAGAGTAACATTACAGAACGGTACAGTGTTGGAGAGGATTGAAAATGGGCAGAATGGCTGGGTCCAGAAAGTGGTGATCAGAGGCAAAAAGTCTATTTGGAGGCAGGTAATTGTGTATCCTGTCACATCAGGAGAGAGGCTGAAGCAAAGTAAGGCAACCTGATTTGCTCCCTGTGTAACAACAAGCACAATTAAGAAAAGGTGGTGAGTGACAGTAGTAGACAACTCTCTTCTGAGTGGTAAGGAGGGACTCATTTGCTGATCTGACCCACTCTTAAGAGAAATGCTGTTTACAGGGAGCTTGGATCAGGGATGTCATGAAGACACTACCAAGACTTGTATAGTCCACTGACTACTGTCCACTGCTGTTGTTTCATGTGTGCACCAATGATACAGCCAGGAGAAGTCTGAGGACTATCAAGAGGGATTACAGGGCCCTGGGAGAAGCACTAAGGAACTCAGGAGCACAGGTAGTTTTCCACCAGTCCTCCCAGTCACAGGGAAAGGGTTTGAAAGGGCTAGCTGAATGTGGCAAATCTATTAAGCATTGGAACGGGCTGCCCAGGGAGGTGGTGGAGTCACCATCCCTGGAGGTCTTTAAAAGAAGTTTAGATGTAGAGCTTAGGGATATGGTTTAGTGGAGTACTTAGTGTTAGGTCGGAGGTTGGACTCGATGATCTTGAGGTCTCTTCCAACCTAGAGAAATCTGTGAATCTGTGAACAAATTGTTACAGGACTGGTGACTCAGCCAGGAGTTTGGCTACTTGGACCATGGGACTTTCTTTGAGAGACCTGGTCTGCTGGGGGCTGACGGGATCCACATATCAGAGAAAGGGAAGAGCATCTTTGGTCATAGGCTTGCCAAACTGGTGAAGAGGACTTTAAACTAAAGTTGCCAGGGGAGGGAAACCTCAGTCCATCCTGCTCCTCCCAGTTTGATGCCAGTGTCAGCAATAGATGTCCAGAGCCTGGAGAAGGATCATGAGTCAGCAGGAAAGCACCTGAAGAGCAGCATTAAGAAATCCAAGCCATTCCAGTCACAGCTTTACTGTAGTCCAAACTTAAACACCTCTATATTAACACACATAGCATGGGGAATAAACAAAAGGAGTTAGAGATGTATGTGTGCCTTCAGGGCTAAGACCTCGTTGGCATTACAGAGACATGGTGGGTTGGCTTCCATGACTGAAGTGTTAGGATGGAATGATACAGACTCTTTAGGAAGGACAGAGAGAGGAGATGAGAAGGATTTGTTGCCCTCTCTGTCAATGAGCAGCTAGAGTGCATAGAGCTCTGCCTGAGGATGGATGAGGAACTGACCAAGAGGTTATGGGTCAGGATTAAAGGGAGGGCAGGGACAGGTGACATGGTAGTGTGAGTCTGCTAAAGGCCACCTGATCAGGAAGACTGGGTAAATGAGACCCTCTACAGGCAAAGGGGAATAGCCTCATACTCAGAAGTCCTGGTCCTCATGGGGGACCTCAACCATCCCATTGTCGGTTGGAGTGACAGCACAGCAGGGCACAGGCATTCAGGAGATTACTGAAATGCACTGATGATAAGTTCCTTCTCCAAGTGACAGAGGAGCCAACAAGGAGAGGTGTTATACTGGACTTCATTCTCACAAACAAGGAGGGGCTGGTGGGGAATGTGAAGCTCAAGAGCAGCCTTATCTGCAGTGACCATGAAATGGTGTTTAGGATCCTGATTACCGCAAAGAGGGCGCGTAGCAAGCTCACTACTCTGCATAAACTAGCCTTATGTCCTTGCCATTGTTACAAGTGCAGTGAGTTAGGACAATTAGGCACACCCTAACTGTACGTGGAACTCTGTTACCTGGATAGCAGTACTGTAGAACCTGGAAGGTACTGAAACTGTACAGTTGGTAGAAAACACCAGAATTACCCAACCTGAATCATGGCCAGGATGGAAACATACTGACTAAAGCCAATCATCTCGCAGTCCTATAAATATTGCTCCTAAGCAAAGAGACCCTTGGAACTCTCCAGGACCAGAGCTGGCTGTAACATAAGATCTCCCCTTGATGTGGGACACCTCTTGGGGCAGACTCCTTGAGGTTCAAAGACCATCTGTCGAATATGCCAATGTAGAGAAGAGTGAATAATTCACTAAAAGTCTGACGACTTCTCAAGGTTCAAAGATCATCCACTGAATATACCAAGACAGAGAATGGTAATTCACCAAAAGAGAAAAAGTTATTGACTGCCCAACTGAGTTTAGAAATACCGAATACCTTGTTGTATAGAAATCCAATATAGAAATCCCAATACGTTGCTGTGTAGGAATCCCCAATACCTTGCCGTAAGTCTTATGTGAACCTTGACATTTATGAATCTTTAACTAAGTCACTATTTCGATTGTAGCAAACACTATTGAATTATGGTTTTAAATAGGCTAATGATTAACTGATGACTAAGTGCTGCTAAGGAAAAAATTCACACAATCTAATATATATTTTACCATAAAGTTATTAATAAATCTTAAATTACTGCTATATCAGACCTGCATAAAAATTTCATCCATAACACCTGGACTTCAGGGGAAAAGACTTTGGCCTCTTCAGGGATCTTTTTGGTAGAGTATCATGGGACAAAGCCCTGAAAGGAATAGGGGCCTAAAAACATTAATATTCAAGGATCACCTGCTCTATGCTCAGGAGTGATGCATCCTGACAAAAAGGAAGTCAGGCAAAAATGCCAGGAGACCTGTATGAGTGAACAGGGAGTTCCTAGCCAAACAGAAAAAGGAGGCCTACAGAAGGTGGAAACAAGGACAGGTAGCCTGGGAAGAGTATAGAGAAATCATCCAAGCAGACAGGGATCAGGTTAGGAATGATAAAGGCCTGTTAGAATTAAATTTGACCAGGGATGTCAAGGGCAAAAGTAGGGCTTCTATAGGTACATCAGGGATAAAAGGAAGAGCACGGAAGTTGTGGGAAATCTCCAGAATGAAATAGGATGCCTGTTACCTGGGTTGTGGAGAAGGCTGAGTTAATGACTTTTTTGCCTCAGTCGTCACCAGTAAAAGCACTAGCCACACTGCACAAGTCGCAGAAAGCAAATGCAGGGACTGGGAAAATGATGAACCACCCACTGTAGGATATCAGACCATCTAAGGAATGTGAAGGTGCACAAGTCCCTGGGACCTGATAAGATGCATACACAGGTCCTGAGGGAACTGGCGGATGAAAAAGCTAGTCCACTATCCATCATATTTGGGAAGTCATGGCAGACTGGTGAAGTTCCCACTGACTGATAACTCAATTTTTTAAAAAGGAAAAAAAGGAAGACACAGAAATTCAGCCAGTTTCACCTCTGTGCCTGACAAGATCATGGAGCAGATCCTCCTAGAAACTATGCTAAGACACATGGAAATGAAGGAAGTGATTGTTGACAGACAGCATGGCTTCGCTAAGGGCAGATGGTACCTGGACAAATCTGGTGGCCTTTTCTGATGGGGTTACAGAACTGGTGGATATGGGAAGAGCAACTGACATCATCTACCTGGACTTGTGCAAAGCATTTGACACTGTCCCACACTATATCCTTGTCTCCAAATTGGAGAGACATGGATTTGACGGATGGACCAATTGGTGGGTAAGGCATTGGCTAGATGGTTGCACTCAAGGAGTAGCAGTCAATGCCTCAATGTCCAGGTAGAGACCAGTGATGAGTGGCACTCCTTGGGGGTTGGTTTTGGGACATGAGCTATGTAACAACTTTGTCAGCAAAGTGTACAGTGGGATCGAGTGCACCCCCCCAGGAATGACACCAAGCTGTGTGAAGTGGTCAACACACTGGAGGGAAGGGATGCCATCCAGAGGGACCTGGATAGCCTTGAGAGTTGGACATGTGTGAACCTCATGAAGTTGAATAAGGCCAAGTGAAAGGTCCTGCACTGGGCGCGGTGCAATCCCAAGCACGAATAGAAGCTAGGCAGAGAATGAATTGAAAGAAGCGTTAAGAAGAGGGATTCCTGTGTTGTGGGGTCTCTTCAAGAAGACCATGGCCGCAATCAGACACTGGTCATTCCTGCGGCAAAGCCTTCCCCAGCAGAGGCACTATCCTGGCTGCAAGCACTTGGATACACTGATGGTACCTCTCCAGCAGCAGAGGTGTCAGCCAACAACACCCATGTGTGGGAGTGGGACTGTCCAGGAGACCAGAGTGACCACCACAGCCCTGGCAGTGCCAGAGCTATGGCCAGAAGGAAACATGGCCTCCTGGTGGGAAGCACCCTAGCATGCCCCTGTTCATCCTGACCCTCCAGCAGCCTAAATTCTGGGTCCGCACTGGATAAGAATTGTACTCACAGCATGGAGACACCTGTGTCATGGCATCTCTGGAGGACGAGCATGGCCATACTTAGATAATAAGCAGTGCTGTAGACTGAGACTAGGAAAAGAAGCGGCAGGAAAGCCTGAGAACCCTTCTGGAGGATGCCCATCAGGGCACATGTCAGAGCCCCGCAGAGAGGTAGGTGCCAGCCTACCCAGAGCCTCCCTGGGGCAGGGCATGGGTGTGAAACTATTGGAGAGTGTCCAGAGAAGAGCTACAAAGACGGTGATGTGCCTAGAGGGGAAGACGTATGAGGAGCGGCTGAGGTCACTTGGAAAAGAGGAGGCTGAGGGGAGACCTTATCACAGTCTACATCTTCCTCATGAGGAGGACTGGAGGGGCAGGTGCCCGTCTATTCTCTTCAGTGATCAGCGATAGGACTTGAGGAATGGTGTCAAGCTGCGACAGGGGAGGTTCAGGCTGGATATCAGGAAGAGGTTCTTCACTGAGAGGGTTGTCTTGCACTGGAACAGGCTCCCCAGGGAAGTAGTCACTGCACCAAGCCTGTTGGAGTTTAAGAAGCATTTGGATTCTTAGTCATACGGTCTGAATTTTTGGGTAGATCTGTGTAGTGCCAGGAGTTGGACTCGATGATCCGTATCGGTCCCTTCCAACTCGGGATATTCTATGATTCTATGATAATATGTAGTAGAAATGATTAAAGTTAAAAAAAAAAAATCAGTAGAAGAAGAAGCCTTCCCCGTGCACTGTCATAGGATGAGTGCACTGTGCCTCATGGCAATTCCTTCATCATATACAAAATAAGTGTCTTGAGAGTCTTTGGGCCATTTTTATTCATGAAATTTCATCTCTCTTATATATAAATACCCCTGGGGAGCAGGTGCACCCAGGCAGGCAGGAGGGATGGGGAGGATCTCAGGCTTTCTGGGAGAGCTGGCTGCCCTGTGATCAGGCCCTGGCAGCCTATGGGCACTTGCCCTCAACTTTTCATTCAGCCTATTGGCAAACCATTGTGCAGAAGAGTCATGCCTGGAGCAAGGCAGCCTGCAGTCCCCTGTGGGGTCACGGGCACAGTTGTGGCAACGTCATCTCCTCCAGCTCTGGCAAAGAGGAACTCTCGCTGTGCCTCCCTGAGGACTGGACCTGGCAAAGCAGCACTGGACTTACTCTTATTTCCTCCAGCTTGCAGGCCCTTGCTGAGACATGCCCTGACCTGCCTCATTATGGGTACACCTTTAAGAAGAAGAAAAAGAAGAAAAATATGCAAGGCTGTGGTGTCTCCATGCAATGGGAACTGGAGAACATAAAATCATAGAATGGCTTCAATCCCCTTGTCCTGTCTTTATCTGACTGAGCAAAATGTTGCTCTCCATCTTTTTAATATGCCCCCTTTCCGTACTGAAATGCTGCAATGAAGTCACCCCAGAGCCTTCTCTTCTCCAGGCTCAACAACCCAACTCCCTCAGCCTATCTTCATAGGAGAGGGGCTTCAGATATCTTCTCAACTTCCTAGCCTTCCCCTGGACCCGCTCTGACAGATCAACATCCTTCTTGTGCTGGGGGCCCCAAACCTGGATGCAGTACTCCAAGTGAGGCCTCACAAGGGCAGAATATAGGGGCACAATCACCTCCCTCGACCTGCTGGCCACTCCTCTGTTGATGCAGCCCAGGATGCAGTTGGTTTTCTGGGCTGCAAGTGTGCACTGCCAGCTCATGTTGAGCTTTTCTTCCACCAGAACCCCCAAGTCCTTCTCTGCAGGGCTGTTCTCAATGAGTTCTTCTCCCAGTCTGTACTCTTGTCTGGGATTGCCTCAACCCAGGTGCAGCACCTTGCACTTGGACTTGTCGAACCTCATATGGTTCACACGTGCGCACTTCTCAAGCTTGTCCTGGTCCCTTTGGATGTCATCCCTTCCTTCTGCTGTATCAACTACACCACTCCGCATGGTGTCATCTGCAAACATGCTGTGGGTGCACTCAATCCCACTGTCTATGTCACTGATGGACATGGGAGCTGTCTGCATGCCCCAAGACTGTAGCACCAGAAAAACCCTGGGAGGCCTCCCGCCCATGAGACGTCCCCATCTTGGTGCAAAAGGGCACAAGCAACACCACAGCCAGGTGGCACAGCTGCTTCTCCCCTGGGGTGTTCCCCTCAAGCTCCACTGGGCTCCAAGGCATCAACCTGCTCTCGGGGGAGCGCCTCAGAGGCCCGTCACCGTTTGTGGAGTGGGGACCAGCTGCCCACCTCCAAAGCACCCACTACTTTCTGGAGCCCCTGCAGCACAGGGGCAGAGCCCTCCCAGAAACCTGCACCCCAGGGCTGGTGAACCAGAGCAGAAAGCTGCGGGGCTTCAGCAGGCTGCAGCAGCATGGGGTGGAGCAACGACTGCGCTCTCTTGTGGCTCAGCTGGAGACTGCCAGACACAACTGCATGGTGCCTGCAGCAGGTACCCAGAGACCAATTCTGGAGGAGAGCAGCAGGGATCTCTGGAGTCCCCTGGCCAGGACCCTCAGCCATAGCCAGCAGAAGCAGCACGGGGTTTGGCCTGAGGTGGGGTGTCAGCCAGGCTTTCAGCTGTGTACCTCTTCCCCACTGGTGGTGGTTTTCCTTATCCCCAGAGCTCCTGCTCTGCCGACAGCTCTCATCAAGTGTCCCACTGCATCCTCTCCAGCACTGCCTTGGGCTCTGTCTGCCCTACCACCAACTGATGTCCCCAGGAGGAACAGCTTCTCCAAATCCTTGTTCTCCAGGAGCTGGCTGGGCCCTGCTGCACATCTCGCTATGTCTCTGCCAGCTCCTCTCCTCGATGGGATAGCTGTTGCCCCTTGCGACTTTGGGGCAACCTTTCTCCTCCATACGGTGGGGAGAAACCAAGCTCTACACTGAGCTTACACCCTCCTGCAACTGCAGGAGTGTTGCCTGCCCAGAAAAAAGGCCTCTAGGACTAAAGGCCCAAACCTACCCCTAGGAGGAGGACACCTGCCACGGCCACACAGCTGCCAGGACACTTGGAGCTCCTTCCTGCCACACGGTCATAGCCCACAGTGCCAGGTGGTGGCCCAGTGGGGCTTCTAAGGGTGGTCATCCATGACCTCATACAGTCCTGGCCCCACCTGGAGTAAGGTCATGGCTGCAACATCACAGCTGGGGCTACTGAGGGTTGCAGGGCAGAGACAGACCCTGCAGCTTTCCTGGCGCAGCCTGTGCAACCTGTGTGCCAGCACATCTGGGTAATAGAATCATAGAATCAATAAGGTTGGAAAAGACCTTCAAGATCATCTGGTCCAACCATTACCCTACTACCAATGTCACCCACTCAACCATGTCCCTAAGCACCACATACAATCTTTCCTTAAACATCCCCAGAGACAGTGACTCCACCACATCCCTGGGCAACCCATTCCAGTGCCTGACTAGTCTTTCTGAGAAGAAATGTCTCCTAATTTCCAACCTAAACTTCCCCTGGCATAACTTCAGGACATTCCCTCTAATCCCACCACTAGTTATCTCCGAGAAGAAGCCGACCTCCAGCTCCCCACACCTTCCTTTCAGGTAGTTGTAGAGAGCAACAAGGTCTCCCCTGAGCCTCCTCTTCTCCAGACTAAACAACCTCAGTTCCTTCAGCCACCCCTCGTAGGACTTGTGTTCCAGGCCCTTCACCAGCTTTGTATCCCTTCTCTGGACATGTTCCAGGGCCTTGATATCCTTCTTGTAATGAGGGGCCCAAAACTGAACACAGTACTCAAGGTGCGGCCTCACCAGAGCTGAGTACCAGGGGTTGGTCACCTACCTCCCTGGTCCTGCTGGCTACACTATTTCTGATACAGGCCAGGATGCTGTTGGCCTTCTTGGCCACCTGGGCACACTTCTGGCTCATGTTCAGGTGAGCATCAATCATCACCCCCAGATCCCTTTCCTCTGCACAGCTTTTGAGCTACTCTGCCCCAAGCCTGTACCACTGCATGGGGTTATTGTGGCCAAGGTGCAGGACCCAACACTTAGCCATGTTAAACCTTATTCCATTGGCCTCTACCCATCTACTCATCCTGTTCAGGTGCCTCTGCAGGGCCTTTCTACCCTTCAGCAGATCGACACTTCCCCCCAGCTCAGTGTCGTCTGCAAACTTACTGAGGGTGCACTCAATTCCCTCATCCAAATCTTCAGCAAAGATATTTCCCCAACAATGACCCCTGGGGAGCATCACTGGTGACTGGTCACCAGCTGGATTTCACTCTGCTCACCCCTACTCTCTGGGCCTCTCCTTCCAGCCAGTTTTTGACTCAGGAAAGAGTGTAGCGGTCCAAGCCATGGGCTGCCAGCTTCTCCAGGAGAATACTATTGAAGACTGTGTCAAAGGCCTTCCTAAAGTCTAGGCTGACTACATCAACAGCCTTTCCCTCATCCACCAGGTGGGTCACCTGGTCATAGAAGGAGATGAGGTTGGTCAGGCAGGACTTGCCTTTCATGAACCCATGCTGACTGGGCCTGATCCCCTAGTTGTCCCACATATGCTGCATGATTACATTCAAGATGACCTGGCATTCACCTTCCCTGGCACTGAGGTCAAGCTGACAGGCCTGTAGTTCCCTGGATCCTCCTTACGGCCTTCCTCATAGATGGGCGTCACATTAGCAAGTCTCCATTCATCTGGGACCTCTCCAGTTGATCATGACCACTGATAGATGATGGAAAGCAGCTTGACTTTCATGTCTGCCAGCTCCCTCAGCACCCTTGGGTATATCCCATCTGGCCCCATGGACTGGTGACAGCCCAGGTGGAGCAGCAGGTCTCTTAACTGTTTCCACCTGAATTGTGGGGGGTTTCTTCTGCTCCCCATCCCAGACTTCCAGGTCAGAAGGCTGAGTACCCCGAGGATAAGTGGTCTGGCTAGTAAAGACAGATGAAAAGAGGGCATTAAGAAACTCAGCCTTTTCCTTATCCCCAGTAGACATGTTCCTCACTGCATCCAGTAAAGTATGGAGAATATCCTTGGTCCTCCTCTTGCCGTTAATATATTTATAAAAACATCCATTAACATATTTATAAAAACATTTTTTCTTATCCTTAACCAGTGTGGTCCTGTGTCGAGTGTTGCTCGTCATGTCCATGGGCAAGGCCCAGCCCTCCTGGAGAGCCCCTATGAAACCACACCTGAGGAGGGAAGGAGAGTTTTACTCCCTCCGGACACAACAGCTCCATTTCTGCGCCTCTTCAGAGAAGAAGGGAAACTAAACACTGGCACACAGTGACAAAGGCAGCTTGGTGTCTCTGTGTGGCACAGCATTTTTTCCAGCCATGTTGATTCTTCCTCGCATCCATACAGCCCTGTGTTGCAGGCCTGGGCCTGGCTGCAAAGAGGTTGACTTCCTCAGTAGCAGCCTTTCTGGATGGTGCTATGCTTTGTACTTGTGATTAGACCATGTTGATAAGCCTCCAAAGGTGTAGAGTACCTCTGAGCACTGCCTGTGTCAAGGGTTTCTGTTTCTCAGTCTTCCCTGCTGAGCAAATAGGCTGAGACCAGGCCAGGGTTTGGGAGGGGACACAGTTGTGACAGCTGACCCAGACGGACCAAAGGTCTATCCCATACCATATAGCATGGGCTTTGGTCTTTACAAAGCAGCCATGGTACGATGACTGGCTGGAGATCGGTCTCCTCGTAGGGGGTGGTGAATGTCTGCCTGTGCCACTGGGGTCCAAGGGAGCAACCTAGCATGTTCTTAGTTGCTGGCCAGGGTCAACCCACCTCATCCTGTTTAGAAAAAGGGGACCATTTATTGTGTTTTGTACACTCATGAGAGACAAGGAGAGTCCCTGTGTAGGGGCACAGGGTGCAAGAGGGGTGCTGTGCAGCCAGTCTGATAGCATGGGTGATACAAGGGATACTGGGCATGGCCCTCTGTGTTCTTCTTTGCCTGGGCAGTGCCAAGCCTGGTGGCCAGGGTGTCCCCCTGGGGCAAGGGAGTGGTGTCAGCTCTGGGTGATACCAGGCTGGGGCTGCGTGTAGCTCTGGCCCCGCGTCATCAGGAGGGAGCTCCAGCGACCAGTGTGACATTCCATGGGGCCACTGTTCCTCCCCATCCTCGCTGGGACACATGAGCACCAGCAGCTCCTTGTGCTGTGGCCTGTGAAAAAAATCTCTAATAATTTTCTTCAGACAGGATTTTCTGTGAAGCTATTTTATTTGCGATTGCAATGGCGGGCATCCTGTCAATTAGGAGCATATTATAGTAAACAAATCATAACCTTTTATTCCCTATTACCCGACACCTGATCACCTCCTCTGTTTCCTCATTGGCTGAATACTACAGGTTCACAAGCTACTCGATGCTCCTCTATACAATTTTTTTTTTGATCAACCCTTTAATTTCTCCTTTTTCCCTTTTTTTTCTCCTTACTTATGTTTTGAGAACTTGTGATCTTTGTTTTACTGTTCTCACACTGCTCATCCTGTTTTTCTCAAGCTTCTACCTTATTTTGGAACAGTGAGGCCTTCTACTGTCCACTTATCTACTTAGCATTTCTCGTTGTTCTGACTACACAACTACCTTTGAATACAGAAAATTAGTTCTCTACTGCAAAAACACAACTTAGTTTCTCACAGGCCCAGGGACCCCAGCATCTCCTGTGGGACGGGTCAGTTTGTGGCTCTTGGAAGCTTATGACTAGAGTTGGCTCTAATGGGAGGGAAAAGATGGGGCCCTGCTCTGTACTGTTCCCATTCCATGCAAACGGATGACGGAGCCACACACACAGAGGCCCAGGCCACGATCAGGCCTTCAGCAGCCTCCCTCACAGGTGATATCTCTGCCATCTTGAGAAAGGGCACAAGTAGCAGCAGTTGCGTGGCACAGCCACCCCTCACCTTGTGCTGCTCTTGAGCACCTCTAAGCCCTACAGCAGCCACCTGCTCCTGGGAAAGCATCTCAGAGACCCCTCACTGTTTGTGGAGAAGGGACCAGCTGCCCTCCTCCAACACCCCCTGCCTCTTCTTGGAGCCTCTGCAGCTTGCAGGTCAGAGACCTCCCTGACAACCCTCGGGCCTGCTATCCCCTCTCTTCACCGCATTCTCCCCTTGAGTTTCTTTTCCTTCAACACTACAATCAGTAGTAAGTATGTTGCGGATCAACAAATCAATTAGTTAGGGAGAAATTCCTTGAATGAGGAAGCCATTTTTTTGCTTACAACAGTAGGTGATGGACAATGTGGGCAAGCCCCAGGACCAGCCATGATGTGGGACTGAAGTAGCTGCAGTGCCTGTGAAACTCTGTCAGGAGCCTTGTGGCTCAGGGTGGAGCAGGCTGTCCTCATGCAGCCTATGGGTCCCACATGGAGCAGATATCCATGCTGCAGCCTGTGGAGAAGCTCCCGGTGGAGCAGGTTGATGTGGCCTAGAGGAGGCTGCAGCCCATGGAGAGCCCCCGCAGGAGTAGGCCTTGGGCCGGAGCTACAGCCCATGGAGAGGAGCCCATGCAGGAGCAGGGGGTCTGGGGGGAGCTGCCGCCCATGGGGGACCCATGCTGGAGCAGTTTGCTCCTGACAGATAGACCCCATGGTACGGAGCCATGTTGGAGCAGTTCTTGAAGAGGTGCTGCCTCTGGGAAGTCCACACAGGATCAGTTTGGGAAGGACGGCATCCCGTGGGAGGGACACCGTGTGGAGCAGAGGCAGAGAGTGACTGTGAAGGAGACAATGCGTTAGGGACTGACCGCAGCCCCCATTCTCTGTTCCCCTGAACTGCGCACAGGGAGGAGGTAGAAGGTGGATGGTGGGGTAGATGTTTTGAGTTTGCTTTTAGTTTCTCACTGTTGTAGTCCGCTATTGATAGGCAATAAATTACATTGATCTCCCTACGCTGAGTCTTTTTGGCCCATGACAATAACTGGTGTGTGATCCCCCTGTCCTTACCTCAAACCCCTGAGCCCTTTTCATCATATTTTCTCCCCCTTTTCCTTTGAGGAATTGTAGTGAGAGACTGGCTGTGGTGGAGTTCAGCTGCCCACTCAGGTAAAACCACCACACTCGCCAAAGCTATCTGCCCTGTTCGGGCGCATTCCGCAGCAGAGTGGCAGATCACTCTGCACATGCATGGGCTTTCTGCAGCCGGGGAAGCCCCAAAGGATCGCCAAGAGCACCCAGGGGCCGGCACCCCGATTGTGAGCGGCTGCTGTGGCGTGGCCAGGGCAACCAGGAGCGGTGGCCACACCCCACCCTTACATAGGCAGCCCCTGGGCAGCGAGAGCCACCAGTGTGCGGGGCAGCAGGCAGGGGCAGTGTGGCACTGCGCGACGGAGGGTGCAGGTAGGGCCCCCCCGGGAGGCAGGGACAGTCCACGGGCCAAGCAGGAGGCAGCAAGTATGCCAAGTTCACCTTAAACACAGATCTCCACAGGCCAATGGTGCACACCTTTCCTGCCTTAAGGATCATTAAGGCAGAATTGTGAGCACTTGTCTCAGGGAAAAAAGGCTGTGGCTCTGGCTGCACAATCTATCCCAGTGGTGGCTGATGCCTCCACCCAGACGGAGCTACTGAGGGGTGAGGGTGCAGTGCAGGCTTCTGACTGCTGGAAGTGCCTAAATCTTTTGCCTGGTTCAGGGACAGGCAGTGGACCTGCTTGCCAAAGGTGTGCTCAGGTGGAGGACTACCTGCAGATGGTAGCTGAGCTGCAAGAGGCAGTGAGAAGGCTACTCAGCATCAGAGAGGCTGAGGAGGAGTTAGCTGGATCCTAACACAGTCTGCAGGGGACCCACAGCCTGTGGCAAAACAGACTGAAACTCACCAATACTCACAGAAGGGAGGAGGACCAGTAACACTGGAGGGTGGAAGGTGGCAAGAAGGACCAGCACGAGAAAGAGTCGTCCCCCAAAGCCTGAGGTGCCCTTACAGAACCGCTTCACCCCTTTGCAGACTGAAAAGGAAAGATCTGCTGCAGGCAGGGTGAAGCTGAGTAAAACAGCCCAGTCTGCTCCCCACATAACTAGCCCAACTAAGAAAAGGCAACAGGTGATAGTAGTAGGAGACTCTCTTCTGAGAGTTATGGAGGTGCCCATGTGCCAACCTGATCTCTTGAGTGAAGTTTGCTGCTTATCAGGGGCTCATATGAGGGATGTTACCAGGAGACTGCCAAGCCTTGTACAGCCTAAGGACTATTATCTGCTGATGATGTTTCACACGGGCACCAGTGATGCAGCCAGGAGCACTCTGAGGAGTATCAAGAGGGATCACAGAGCCCTGGGAGTAGCAGTTAAAGGACTCAGGAGCACAGGTAGTTTTTTTGTCTGTGTACTGGGTCTGGCTGGGATGGAGTTAACTTTCCCTGCAGCAGCCCATACTAGTGCTGTGCTCTGCACCTGTAGCTAGAACAGCATTGGTATCACATGAATGCTTTTTCTATTGCTGAGAAGTGCTGGCACAGCATCAAGACTCCCTCTAAACCCTCTCAGAGTCAATAGGCAGGGGGTGAGCAAGAGGTGGGGAGGGGACATCACCAGGGCAGCTGACCTAAACCAACCAAAGATATATTCCTTACCTTGTGGTATCACATTCAGCAATAGAAGGTGGGAAAGGGGAAGGAAGAGGGGGGGCTCTCGTTATGAAGACGTCTGTCCTCCCAAATGCTACCCCTATTGAGGTCCTGCTTCTTGTGATGTGACCAAACATTGCTTGCTGATGGGAAGTAGAGAGTAATTTTTTTTCTCTCTGTGCTTCCACATGGCGTTTGTTTGTTTTTCCCCTCTTTCTTTTCCCTGTAATTTAATTAATTAAATTATCCTTATCGCAACCTGTGAGTTTTTTTTTTTTTTTTTTTTTTCTTTCCAGCATACTTTCTTCCCCCCCTCTTCTTTTGAGGAGGGGAAGTGAGAGAGCATTTGTGGTCATAGAATCATAGAATGGCTTGGGTTGGAAGGGACCTCAAAAATCATCTAGTTCCAACCCCCCTGCCATGGTGGAGTTCAGCTGCCCAGCAAGGTAAAACCACCACATTCAGTCCCGCTGGTCAAAGGGGAGGGGATTGAAAGGGCCAGTTGAATCTGGCAGATCAACAGATGGTTGCAGGACTGGTGTCATGGACAGGAGTTCAGCTACATATTCATCTGCCAGCCTGGCTGCAGCTTCAGGACCAGCTTCTGCCCTGGCCGAGAAGGCAGCTTCTCTGTCCTTCCTTTCTCAGACTTGTTGTGGGGTGCCAGGGTAGATCCCTCCCAGAAATCCTCACCCAAGGTCTGGTGAACCACAGCAGAGAGCTGCTGAGCCTCAGCAGGTTGAAAACCACCTGGTACCCAGACTTGCACACTCTGAAATAAACAATACCTAAACCTAGTGTGCATATTTGGCTTATTGCACACTGGATAACAAATCCAAATGTTTCATTGGACAAGGGTTTTTGCCAAAACAGATGGGACAGCCTTAGACCCTTGCCAAATTGTCTTGCTGACTAGTGGTGGTGAGAATGGATCTCCAGGACTCCAGCATTTTGACTGGTAATTCCTGGGATCCTCTCTCTGTCTGGAGGTGGTAAGCAACTCAACAGTGCAATCCCAAACATAAGTGAGACACTGGTTTTGACTGAAGCGAAAAAGGTGGTCTGGAGGTTTTGTTAAAGTTATAGACTGGGATGGCTTTTGGCAATAGTTTCATACGTGCAGACAGTGATGACCAGAGTGTATGGAGTTGCGGGTATAGACCAATTTGTTTGGAAAAATGGGGACTAGTCCTTCCTCCAAAATAAGGCCTTGTTCACTTTTGGGATGTTCAGAGGGAATCCGCTGACTAAAGGAAAACTAAAGCAATACTGCATGCAGTGCTGGCCTAAATATAAAGTGGATGGCTGTGGAAAGATGGCTATAATTGGGCTCTTCGGAATACAATAGTATTTTACAGTTATTTTGTTGAAGAACCAGAAAATGGGATGAAGTACCTTATGTGGATTTGTTCTTTTTTCTTCTTTTTTTTTTTCTTTACAAAATGACCATAAGATTAGAAAAAATGAAAATTATTAATTAAAGCTAGTAAGGCATCGATTATGGTAATTGATAAAGAGAATAAGCATCTGCCCTGGTGTTATTCAGCATTTTATGAAAGGTTATGTGAAGCAGCTGGAAAATGGACAGATTTGAATCCAGATGATGAGGTAAATAATGTAAACAGTCAGCTCCGAATATCCAGAAAAAGATGGACTTTCAGGGTGTCCACTTCCCAAGTAATTGAGATAGCTTATAAGGCATATATTAATAGAGATGAAATAGGGAAAAAGAAGAGACAAAAGGAAAAACAGAAAAATGCAAAGATGCAGGCAAGTCTACTTGCAACAGCCATGGTCAAAGCCCAGATGTCATCCTGAGGGAGCAGAGCAGTAGGACACTCAGCAGAGAGAGGGGAAGAGTAAAATACACACATCTAATCCCCACCCCTCTGATTTGTAGAATCATATCATAGAACCATAGAATGGTTTGGGTTGGAAGGGACCTTCAAGATCATCTAATTCCAACCCCTCTGCCATAGGCAGACATGCCAACCACTTGACCAGGTTGCTTAGGGCCTCATCTGACCTGTTCTTGAACACTTCTAGGGATGGTGCATCCACAACCTCTCTGGGCAACTTGTTGCGGTGCCTCAGCACTCTCTGAGTGAAGAACTTTCTCCTAACGTCTAATCTAAATCTCCACTCTTTTAGTTTAAAACCATTCCCCCTTTTCCTATCAATATCTCACCAACCAAAAAGTTGTTCTCCATCTTTTTTATAAGCCCCCTCTAGGTATTGAAAAGCTGCAATGAGGTCTCCCTGGAGCCTTCCCATCTTCAGGCTGAACATCCCCAGCTCTCTCAGCCTTTCTTCACAGAAAATGTGCTCCAGCCCTCTGATCATCTTTGTGGCCCTCCTAACACATCTGATCTTACAGATCCACATGCTTTATATGCTGGGAGCCTGAGATCTGGATGCAGTACTCCACGTGGCCTCACAAAGGCAGAGGAGAAGGGTATAATCACCTCCCTCGATCTGCTAGTCGCTCCTCCGTTGATGCAGCCCAGGGTGCCGTTGACCTTCTGGGCTGCAAGCACACACTCCTGGCTCATTTCAAACTTTTTATCCACCATATCCCCCAAGTCCGTCTCTGCAGGGCTGCTCCCAATGAGTCCTTCTCCCTTCTCATCAGGTTCACATGGCCCAGTTTTCTAGCTTGTCCAGGTCCCTTTGGATGGAATCCCTTCCTTCTGTTATATCAGCTGTACCACTCAGCTTGGTGTCATCTGCAAATTTGCTGAGGGTGCAGCTGATGTCATTGTCTATGTCTTTGATAAAGATATTAAACATTACCAGTCCCAAGACGGACCCCTGAAGGACACCGCTCATCACCAGCCTCTACTTGGGCATAGAGCCATTGATCACAACTCGCTTGGTGTGGCCTTCAAGCCAATTCCTTATCCACTGAATGGCCCACCCTTCAAATCCATCTCTCTCCAATTTAGACATAAGGATGTAATGTGGGACCATGTCAAAGGCTTTAGAGATGTCCAGAAAGATGGCATCTGTTGGTCTTCCCTTGTCATCTGATGCACTCACTTCATCATAGAAGACCACCAGATCAGTCAGGCAAGATTTCCCCTGAGTAAAGCCATGCTGGCTCTCTCGGATCACCTCCTTGTCCTGCATGTTCCTTGACATTGTTCCAGGAGAATCTGCTCCATGATCTTTCCAGGCACAGAGGTGAGGCTCACTGGGCTGTAGTTCCCTGGGTATTCCTTTCTACCCCTTTTTAAAATGGGAGTGATATTTCCCTTTTTCCAGTCAGCAGGGTCTTCATCTGCCTGCCATGACTTTTCAAATGTGGTAGAGAGAGGCTTGGCAACTACATCAGCCAGTTCTCTCAGAACCCTGAGATACACGTCGTTGGGTCCTGCAGACTTGTATCTGTTCAGTTTCATCAGGCGATTTCCAACATGTTCTTCGGTTGCAGTGGAAAGGGCTTTGCTCCCCCAGCCCTCACCAACAGATTCAGGAAGGTGAAAGACATAGGAAGCCTGACTGGCAGTGAAGACTGAGGCAAAGAAGTTGTTGAATATTTCAGCCTTCTCCATGTCTGTTGTTATCAGTTCTCCCTTCTTGCTTATCAGAAGGAGAACACCCTCCTTGGCCTTTCTTTTCTAGCCAATGTTCCTGTAGAACCCCTTCTTGTTAGGTGTTTTTTTGTTTTGCTTTTTTTTTCGTATCCCTTGCCAAGCTCAGTTCCATCTGTGCCTTGGCTTTCTTGATCTCATCCCTGTATATCCGGATGGCATCCCTGTACTCTTCCCAGGCCACATGTCCCTGTTTGCACTGCCTGTGCATTTCCTTCTTCCTCCTCAGTTTGACAAACAAGTCCTTGCACAGCCATCTCAGTTTTCTGCTCTCACTGCTTGCTTTCTTACACATGGGAATGGAGAGTTCTTGTGTTCAGAGAAAAACATCGTTAAAGATTTGCCAGCTCTGTTCATCTCCTTTGGCCCTAAGGACATTGTTCCAAGGGATCTTGCCCTCTAGGATTAGGACTAGCTGGAAGTTCACTCTTTGGAAGTTTGGAGTCCTGCCTTTACTCTTCGCCAGACCTGTATTCCTCAAGATCACAAACCCAATCAGGGCACAGTCACTGCAGCCCGGACCCCCTCTAGTCTGAACCTCTTTAATGAGTTCATCTGCACTGGTAAGCATCGGGTCCAGTAACGCTCCTCCTCTGCTTGGTTTGTCCAATACCTGGACCAGGGTGTTATCCTTAATGCACTCCAGGAGTCTCCTGTATTGCTTACAATGTGCTGTGTAGATTTTCAAGCAGACATTCAAGGTGGTTGAAGTCCCCCATCAGGATGAGAGTGTGCAAGCATGATGCTTCTTGTAGTTGAAGCAGGAAGGCCTCATCCACAGGCTCCCCTTGATCAGGTAGCCTGTAGTACACCCTGACCACAAGGAGTCCTTTGTTGGTCAGGCCCTTAAATTCTACGCACAAGCTCTCAACATGTCCATGGCTGTTTCTCAGAGGCATCTCTTCACAATGAATGTACCAGTACCTACAAGAAAGCAGGAGAGGGGCTCTTTGCCAGGGAGTGTAGTGAGAGGACACAGAGTAATGTTTTTAAACTAAAAGAGGGTAGACTTAGATTAGATATTTGGAAGAAATTATTTTCTATGGGGATGATGAGGCACTGGAGCAGGTTGCCTTAGAAGCTGTGGATGCCCCATCCCTGTAAATGTTTATGGTCGGGTTGGATGGGGCACTGGGCAACCTGGTCTAGTGGTAAGTGTCCCTGCTCATGGCAGGTGGGTTGGAATTAGATGATCTTGAAGCTCCCTTCCAACCCAAACATTCTGTAATTCTATGATTCTTTGTTTCTAGGATTCTAGCATTCTGTCAGTTTGGAAATCCTCCTAAATGACCTGAGAATCTTGCATATAAACAACGCTGAGAAATAAATTCACTGACAAAGCTTACAAAGTTGGGGAAGAATATCAGCTACTAAACTGTTAAATCAATATTTCTTGAAGCCATATTAAAAACAAAACAAAACAAAAGTTTAAGAACAAAACCAAGAACCTGGTTTAGACACAAACAACAAACACATATTAAATTCTCATTTAAACCAAGTAGAGAACATGGAAATATCAAATGTGACGAATGATGTCACTGCCTTATATGAACTTCTAAAACAATGAACAAGTTTGAAGGGTAGCTTAGAATACACTGTACAGTGTTTCTCCACTCTCCACCTTGCTTGCTGTATGCAAAATCATGTAATTCCTAAACCGTATTTCTCTCAGAAAATACTTTTGTAAAGAAAGAGAAAGTAGGAAAAGGAACAGAATGAACATGATATAGGCTGGTTCAAGGTTGAAAGAAACAACAAGGTTGAACGAAACACCTTAAACTCAAGGTTGAAGAACACAATAGGAAAGAGGCTGGCACTGCTTATTTTCTTAGATCAGAGAAGGAGGTCATGAGCTTCATAAAAATCATGTTACATTTGTCCATGATTTTAGGGTCTCAGTCCAATAATATCACCTTTTGAATATTGACATAAGACTAGCAGGCTGGCATTAAAGTTATTGAGCCAATAAACATACACATACCTCCACCCTACCCCCACCCCCACCTTGACTTTAAACTCATAAATTAACAGTGCTCAGCAAATGAACTCATAAGGACCTCTGTTGGCATCCTCCCATCAGACTAGTGGTGCTGATATCTTCACAGCTTTGCTATTTGAAATCAGATCAGCCATCTAGAAATGCAGAGTCAATTAATTTACAAGCTCTTCTGATTTAACCTTGTTCTAACTACCTGCAGTACTGAGAAATCAACTGACATTGACCTGTAGATATATAAAAGCAGAAAACCGGGTCTGATTAGACCACACATACTTCTCTTCCATGACATAGATGAAGCAAGTTAGATAAATCCATCAACATTAAAATCCTGCAAATGACCAGTAAATCAGCAATGATGATTGGTGAGCTACTGGAACTTTTAAATCCAAAGCCCAGTGATTCTTGGCACTAACTTCGAAAACTTAAATGGGTTCATCCTCTTCAAGAGGGAGAAAAACTTATTCTGTCATTTATAGGCTTTTAGCTCAACTTTTGAGTAGGTGGATGTCTCAGTCCTCTGCCATCTTTCTTCCTCCTTCAGAAAGATCAGAGATATCACTAAAGAATGTACTTTTTCAACAAATAATGGCTAAGGATTTTCCAGTGGTCAAAGGTGGTAAGAAATGGCACAGTCTTGGCAAGTCTTTCACAGAATCACAGAATCATTTAGGTTGGAAGAGACCTCCAAGATCACCTAGTCCAACCTCTGACCCAACACCAACAAGTCCTCCACTAAACCATATCACTAAGCTCTCCATCTAAACATCTCCTAAAGACCTCCAGGGATGGTGACTCTACCACTTCCCTGGGCAGCCCATTCCAATGCCTAACAACCCTTTCAGTAAAGAAGGTTTTCCTAATATCCAACTTAAACCTCCCCTGGCACAACTTTAGCCCATTCCCTCTCGTCCTGTCACCAGGCACGTGGGAGAATAGACCAATCCCCACCTTGCTACAGCCTCCTTTAAGGTACCTGTAGAGTGTGATAAGGTCTCCCCTGAGCCTCCTCTTCTCCAGGCTGAACAACCCCAGCTCCCTCAGCTGCTCCTCATAAGACTTGTTCTCCAGACCCCGCACCAGCTTCGTTGCCCTTCTCTGGACTCACTCGAGCACCTCCATGTCCTTCTTGTAGCGAGGGGCTCAAAACTGAACACAGTACTCGAGGTGCGGCCTCACCAGAGCTGAGTACAGGGGGACAATCACTTCCCTAGTACTGCTGGTCGCACTGTTTCTTATACAAGCCAGGATGCTGTTGGCCTTCTTGGCCACCTGAGCACACTGCTGGCTCATACTCCCAGGTCCTCTGCCAGCAGCTTTTCCAGCCACTCTCTTTCTACTTTGAGATTCGTTGTACAGTGTGCGAACAGGATTTTCACTTTCTTTTTCACAATGTTAATATTGCATGTAATTATGGAATTTCTTGGGACCTTAGCCTCATCTTTCCATTATTTTTTTCCCGTTTTTTGTCCTCTATGCTCTATCTCACTGCAGATGAAAATGCATTGAATTTCACCTTTTGAGTCTGAAGCTAGGGGAACAACTGAACACAGAATGGGCACTGGCAACTCCACCATGTAAATAAGAATGTTGGAACAGGTCCTTGAATTCACAAAATCACAGAATCACAGAATCACAGAATTATTTAGGTTGGAAGAGACCTCCAAGATCACCTAGTCCAACCTCTGACCTAACACTAACAAGTCCTCCACTAAACGATATCACTAAGCTCTACATCTAAACGTCTTTTAAAGATCTCCAGGGATGGTGACTCAACCGCTTCCCTGGGCAGCCTATTCCAATGCCTAATTCTCACATTTAACTTTATCCTAAACAAACAAGACAGAACTTTCGCTATTGCTACTTAATACATTAGTAAATCCTGTTGACATAATAAATTCCGTTCTTACCTAAGAGCTTGGCAAGCTATATAAAAACCATAGTGTCTATATTAATAGCAAGTAGACTATAATACAAATAAACAGGAAATGACCTCTTGTGTCAATACTACGATTTTATTTAACACTGTTTTATATGAAAAAAAAAAAGTGGTTCTGCCTATGTGTATTCATATAAGCAGTATGCAGTTTTAAGAAGATCAGTTTGTAAAAATATTCCCTATTTGGAAAGAAAATGGAAAGAGATTTGTGACCGTTTAAGCCAATGTCAAGAATTGCTTTAAGTAGTAGATTGTGGAGGCTAGATCCAAGAGTTTTTCAAGTTTTGCATCCATTTCCGTGTATGCCACTGATTTTAGCAAACTTTCTCTTTATTGCTTTACATTCTTCACAATAACAATATTATTACTTCATAACAAAACAGAATGCAGGGAAGCAGTAAACAGCCTGACTGTACTTTGTGCGGTTTAGCTATAACTGTAGTTGTGGTATCTAGAACAGAGATTTAAAAGAGACTCCAAACCAGATCCTGGGACAAAAAAAATGACAAATGTCAGAGAAAAGAGGCATCTGTGCAATTCTGTGTGTTCATGACACTTCCAAGCCCTGCCTTCCTGATTTCCAGAAGGACTGAGAATGCCAATTGCAGAAATAGTGTTTGGTTGTTTACACCTCAAAATAAAGATGCAAGGCTTGTGACATAGTAACCAGGCACCTCAGGAGTGTGACAGATTTTTCCACTGCTTTGCAGCACTGTGCTTTCTACGTAAATTCTGGTGGTACTAAATGCAATGTCTACACCTTGGGAGAGACACAGCAAATGAGAACAGCATTTAGTTTGTTTTGGATCAGTATTGTGTGAGTAGTCAATGATTACAGCAAGGTAGTGTGACAAAATGTACCTCTGAAAGAGAAGCGCGTTTCACACCTCATCCCTAAAAGTTGCTGGAGGATCATATTTTGTCCTCTCGAAATTAATTCAACAAAACAAAACTAAATTAAACTAAACTAAACTAAACTTAAACTTGTGTTTTATTTCACAACATTTTCAAGGAAATTTTGCAAAAATACAAAATGCAGTTAGGAGAACATTTCTACTTCACGTTGGAGGCAGATAGGTACTTGTTTCCCCTCAGCTTATGAACACTTCTCATACTATGCTTCAATCTCTTGAACTTCCATTTCTAGTGTTATTCACACGGGATCATTGACACAATGTGTATTTACCCAGCAAGTATCATAGCTAACAAACACTACTTTTGTAATCATTTGGGCCTGGTAAAACAGGTGGTATCACAGAATCATTTATGTTGTAAAAGACATTCAAGATTATCAAGTCCAACTATCAGCCTGACTTAACAGAATCCCATCACTAAACCATGTCCCTTAGTGCCATGTCCACATGTCTCTTAAATACCTTTAAGGATGAGCACTCCACCGCTTTCCTGGACAGCCCATTCCAATGCTTGACCACCCTCTCTGTGAAGGAATTCTTCCTTTTATCCCATCTAACCCACTCCTGGTGCAACTTGAGACTGTTTCCTCACATCCTATCCTCATCTGAGAAAAGGGACCAACATCCTCCTTGCTACAACCTCCTTTCAGGTAGCTGTAGAGAGCAATAAGGTCTCCCCTCAGCCTCTTCTTCTCTAGACTAAACAAAGCCAGTTCCCTCAACCACTTCTCATACGTCTTGTTTTCTAGTCCCTTCACCAGCTTCATTTCTCTTCTTTGCACACACTCAAGCAACTCAATATTCTTCTTGTAGTGAGGGGCCCCAAAATGAACACAGTATTTGAGGTGTGGTCTCACCAGTTGTGGTGGTTTTACACTGATGGGCAGCTAAACTTCAACACATATCTCTCTTACTCCCACTCCTCAAAGGAAGAGGAGTGGGAAGAGAAAATATGTTAGGAAAAAAAAAAAAGGCTCACGGGTTGATATAAGAACAATTTAGTTGAGGAGGGGAGAGGGGAGAGGGAAGAAAAACAAGCAAAGGCTGCATGGAAGCAAAGAGAGAAAACAATTATTCTCCACTTCCCATCAGCAAGTGATGTTTGGCCACACCTTGACCAAAGCAAGACTTCAGTACATATAGCAGTTTATTGGGAGGACAGGTGTTTTCGTAATGAGAAATCCCCCTTCTTCCCCTTCCCCTTCCCCTTCCCCTTCCCCAGCTTTTACTGCTAAGTGTGACATCATATGGTATGGAATACCCCTTTGGGTTTACGTCAGGTGCCTTGGTAATGTCCCCTCCTCGCTCCCAGCCTACTGGCTTTGTGTGTTTGGAGAGAAACTTAATGCTGTGCTCAGCAAAAGACAAAAATTTGGTGCAATATCAGTGCTGCTTGAGCTACAGGTGCAGAGCACAGCACTGTGTGGGCTGCTGTGGGGAAGCTTAACTCCATCCTAGCCAGACTCAGTACACCAGCGCCACATACAAAGGGACAATCACTTCCCAAGTCCAGCTGGACATACTATGTCAGATGCAGGCCAGCATGCCATTGGCCTTCTTGGCCACCTGAGCACACTGCTAGCTCATGATCAGCTGGCTCTCAGCCAGCACCTCCAGGTCCTTTTCTGCTGGGCAACTTTCCAGCCACTCTTCTCCAAGCCTGTACCACTGCATTGGGTTTTTTGTGACCCAAGTGCAAGACACGGCACTTAGTCTTGTTGAATGTCACGTGACTGGATATGGCCCATTAATCTACCCTATCCAAATGCCTTTGCAGAGCCTTCCTACCCTTGAGCAGATCAACAGTCCTGCCTAACTTGGTATCATCTGTGAACTTACTGAGGGTGCACATGATCCCCTAATCCAGAACACTAATAAAAATGTTAAACAAAACTGGCCCCAGTACTGAGCCCCGGTAAATGCAATGGTGACTGGCCACCAATTGTATTGAACTCCATTCACTATTACTCTTCAAGCCTGGCCATCAGGATACCCAGTGGACTGTATACCTCTCCAAACCATGAGCAGTCAGTTTCTCTAGAAGGATACTGTGGAAAATGGTGTCAAATGTTTTTTTAAAATTGTGGTGAACAACATCCACAGCCTTTCCCTCATGTACTAAACCAGTCATCTTGTGACAGAAGGAGATCAGGTTTGTCCAGCAGGATCTGCCCTTCATGAACCCATGCTGGCTACTTCTTGTCATGATTGTCCCATACGTGTCACGTGATATCGTTTAAGATAACAAGGTAACAAAGACGAATGAAATTTTGGAAAAATTAAACATTGGTGTAACACCAGACACTTGTATGCATTATAGAAAATACTGCTTTAACAGGCTTAATTTTTATGGTTGTGATTATTTTGACTGGATGGGTATTTTGCAAATCAGCTTTGCAAATATAATGCCTGAAAAATCATAAGCCTGTGCATTTTTTTTTACAGCTTCTTATAGTTGACACAGATGACACCCTATGGTGAGTTACTCCAGCTTGTATTCTTGGCTATTTACTCAAGGTCAATACTGCCTGTTGTTGTTGTTGCTGTTGTTTGTTTTGTTTTGTTTTGTTTTGTTTTTAATGCAGCTGCATACTTATTGCTGTGTTGTTGAGTTCTGCAATTCATAAAGAACAAATGCGTGGCTCCACACTGGCCAGGTAGTATAATTTTTAATAAAATTAAACTATAATAAAATTGGTTTAGGTCACTGGCAAGAGAAAGACCCAGCTGTCACTATTTTTTACTACATATCTCAGTTCTCAGCTCTCTCTGTTGTTTGTGCCTCCCCATAGCCAATTTCCAGTGCCTGTATTTGCAAGCACCCCACAGTCCTATGATTCTTTTTTGTGCCCTGAGCAGAACCAATGAAAGTGATTTGCATTGGTGAGAATGGCAGACTGCACTGTGACTATCTGTGCTGGTACCAGTAGCATTATAACATTTAAGAAAGTATCAGCACAGCTAAGGTTGAAATACTCTAGCCTTACCAGTAAGGGACCATGTAATGTCTGGAAATAATATGAGTGAGCACCCCACTCTAGTCAGTGGACACCAGAAGGATTAACATATACATTTACACAAAAGATCTTTCTTGTGATGTGTGATCACAAGAAAAATATTAGAAAGTTAGGGAGTCCATATCTTAGAGTTTTATGTACAATATACTTGCTGTCTGAACTGCAGATGTTTTGAACAATCTGGTCTAGACCTGATAACAGAAGTAAATTACAAAACAAACTCTCAGAGATGCTTATGTAAAAATTGAGTCCAAGTGAAAACAACGGCAAAATTCTCTGTCAAGGATTATCCACTGGTCTACAACTGCTCCTTCATACAGCATTTTAAGCTGGTTAAAAATCTTTACCCTGCTTACTACTGGTACTTCACCACCATAGAGACATCTTCTGCTGCAGTGTTAGGCTGTTTATTACCCTTTGAAGACTAAGTTTGAAAAAGAAATAGAAGTTCCTTGTCAAGATTCCTGTTATCAAGATACCTGAATGACTGGCCCTATGAATAAGATAGAATCACAAGATGGTTAAGGTTGGAAGAAACCTCTGGAAAGTAATCTGCTCCAACCCCCCTGCTCAAGGAGGGCCACCTAGAGTAGGTTGTCCAGGAGCATGTCCAGATATGTTAGCTTTTAAATAGCTTCAAGGTGAGAGACTCCACCATTTCTCTGGGCAACTCTTGGGCTTTTTTCAGTGGTGCCCAGTGACAGGACAAGAGGCAATGGGCACAAACTGAAACAGAGGAGGTTCCCTCTGAACATTAGGAAACACTTTTTGACTGTGTGGGTGACTGAGCACTGGCACAGGTGGCCCAGAGAAGTGGTGGACATAAATAGATTATTTATAAACATAAAATATATTATATAAAAGTAGATGATAGTACACATAGATTTAAGCATTTCCTTTAAACTAGAAGATACCACAGCACTGTCTCACTCTGTGCCAATTAAAAGGGGAGAAATGCTAGTAACTCAATCACCTGCAAAGATTACAGAAGGATGTTTGGATTTACCTCAAGAAGTTTCCAGTGCCAGAGCAGCTGAAAAATAACAGATAAATTTCCAAACCTGCTTAGTGAGTGAGGCCTGCTAACAAGTTTGCAGCCACTAAAATGATTGTTTTTGTGGTGGTTATCTGCCCTTTGCCCCTCTGAAGACGTGGGGTGTGGGAAGCTCTGCTCAGTGGGTTTCTGAACAAAGCCAGATTTTAGATGTTTCCTTTTGGGCTAAATAAAATAGAAAAGAGCTAGCCATGAGTCAAGAGTATCTGGGTTCCCGTTTGTTTTTATGTAGCTACAGGAGTGTCTCAGAGGGTTTTAGTGGGAAATCTCTAGCTAAATGGCATATTCTGATGTCCTTGCTTGTTCCTCTCCTCCTTTTTTTATGCTAAAAAAGAAACTCTTCCCTCCCTCCCCAACTCTTCAATACTTCATTTATGTTTCGTTTTCCATTCTTTTTTCTTTTCCTTCCTTCTTATTCTATGAAAGGAATAGGAGGGACAGCAATAAGTTGAATGGAAATAACTGAATTTTGACTGAAGCATATTGGGTATCAGGGTAGATACTGCAGTATGGAGGTGTCTACAGGCTGGAGATCTTCCCCATCCTACTTTATCAAAGGCACTTATTCATCTGCAGGAAATGTTTTTCCCATCTCAGGTATCTCAAACTTCTGACACTGTACAGTGACACTATTCTTCCATTCAGAGATCCTCATTCATGCCACATCTAAGACATAACTGAGTTTCAATATAAAGAAAACTTCACCTCCAACCTGTTCACACAAAGATAGCCTAGCCTTCAAGCCATGAAGTCAGAGCAGAGCTTCCATATAAAATGAAAAAAAAATAAAAAATAAAGCTTAAAAATAAGCCATAGAAAACTTTTTATATTAAATGTTTGACAAATTACAAAGATATTTATACAAATCTGCTGTGAAAAAAAGCATTAGGTGTAAGGCTTCTCTAGGGACAACGACGCTGAAGAAAAGCTGTCAGCTTTTAGAGAACACTTTACTGCTGTCTCACAGGTAGCTTGTAAGGAGCAGTAGAGAAATTGCTTTCTGTGGAAACAGTATTACAGAATCATTTATGTTGTAAAAGACCTTCAAGATTATCAAATCCAACTATTGACCTGACCTACCAAGTCCCATCACTAAGCCATGTCCCTTAGTGCCATGTCTGTCTGTCTCTTAAATACTTTCAGGGATAGAGACTCCACCACTTTCCTGGGCAGCCTGGTCCAATGCTTGACCAACCCCTCTGTGAAGAAATTCTTCCTAATGTCCAATCTAAACCTCCCCAGCACAAAAAATATTTTTGAAACATCTAAAGGCACACCATATAAGTATGAACAGGTCATGGCTAGGGGACAGGATTCAGATACATGGCCAGGTAGGACTTCTGGTCTGCTCAGGGTCATAGGAAAACCACTCAGAAGGGAGAATGTGAATTGAATGTAAAACAAAACAAAACAAAACAAAACAAAAACTTCAGGATTAACTGAATGGTTATTCCACAGTGGAAACTTCAAGTAAGGCATTGTCCAGTCTCAGATACAATGCTCATTGTAAGCTGTTTGTGAAACACTCATACTTGCAGGCTATTTGAAAGTCAAAGAGAAAAAAAAAAAAAAAAAAAAAAACAAACTTGGAGGTTTTTGTTTGATTGTTTGTTTGTTTTAATTATTATTGTTATTTATTTATCATCTGTGGCAGGATGAAAAGTAGGGGATCTGTTGTTCTAAGGCAGAAAATGATGCTCAGAGTCCCTGGGGCTAGATGGAATTCATCTCAGAGTGCTAGAGAAATTAGTGGACATTATAGCAAGATCAGACATTATGTCTGGACCTCTCTCAACAGTTTACCAAAAGTCATGGGAGTCTGGGGAGGGCCATGCTGACTACAGGCAGCATTATGCGTATCTACAGAATGCATGAGAGAAGACCAAGAAAACTACAGACCTATTAGTCTAACCTCAGTCCCTGGGAAAGTTATAGAGAAGATTGTCCTGGGGGATACTGAAAGGCATTTAACTAACAAAGTTATTATGAGGTTTAGTCTGCATGTGTTCATCAAGTTGAAGTCCTGCCTTAGTGTGAGAAAAATCTCAAATAATTTTCTTCAGACAGGATCTTCTGTGAAGCTATTTTATTCGCGAGTGCCCGCGAATGGCAGGCGTCCTGTCAATCAGGAGTGCATTTTAGTAAACAAATCATAACCTTTTATTCCCTATTACCCAATGCCTGATCACCTCCCCTGTTTCTTCATTGGCTGAGTACTACAGGTTCACAAGCTACTCAATGCTCCTCTATACCATATATGTACAATTTTTCTTTTTTTCAACCCTTTAATATCTCCTTTCTTATGTTTTGAGAACTTGTGATCTTTGTTTTACTGATCCCAAACTGCTCTACCTGTTTTTCTCAAGCTTCTACCTTGTTTTGGAACAGTGAGGCCTTCTACTGTCCACTTATCTACTTAGCATTTCTCCTTATTATGACTACACAACTACCATGGAACACAGAAAAGTAATTCTCTACTGCAAAAACACAACTTTGTTTCTCACACTTAGTAGTCTGATCTTCTATGATGAGATAGTGGTGGATCACCCCCTTGGTGCATGAAGGGAAGGTGGTTGATGTAATCTTCCAGGATTTTAGTAAGAACTTTTCATCCTTCTGGACAAATTGTCTAACTGTGAGATAAGCAGGATCACACTACGCTGGGTGATGAACTGGCTTGAGCTCAAAGGACTGTAGTAAATAGGGTTACGTCTGACTGGTGGACAATCACCAGCAGGGGTCAGTTCTAGGGCCAGTCCTATTAAACATTTTTATGAGGACTGCATCCTCATCAAGTTTGATACTAAACTGAGAGGTGCTGTTGATTCCCTGGAGGGACAAGAGGCCTTGCAAAGAGATCTAGATAGATTGAGTACTGGGTAATTAGCAAATACTTGGAGTTCAACAAAGGTAAATGTCAGGTTCTGTACCTGGGATGGAGTAACGCCAGACTCAGGTACAGACTGAGATGAGCGACTGGAGAACAGCTCAGCAGAAAGAGCTCTGGGTGTGCTGGTCAACAGCAGGCTCATCATGAGGCAGCAGTGTTCCCTGTCAGCCAAGAGGGCAAACTGCATTTTAGGCTCTGTTAAATAAGACAGAGCCAGCTGGCCAAAAGAGGTGTTTCTTCTGCTATATTTAGTACTGGTGCAGCCTCACCTTGAATATTGTGTGTGGTGCTGGGCTCTACAACTTAAAAAAGATGTTAAGGCCCTTCAAAGTGTCCAGGGAAGGCAACAAAGCTGGTAAAAGAGGTGAAAGGCAAGTCTTATGAGGAGAGACTGAGGGCACTTGGACAGTCTAGTCTGGAGACAAGGAGGCTAAGAGGCAACCACATTGCTCCTTACACCTTCCTAAGGAAGGGAAATGGAGAGGAAGGTGCTGGTCTCCTTGGTAACCAATAACTGGACACAGGGGAATGGAAAGAGAGGTAGCTCTTCCAAGTGAAGTTCAGACTAGGTAAAAGGAAAAATTTATTTACCATGAGGGTGGTCAAACCCTGGAACAGGTTTCCTAGAGAGATGGTTGGTGCCCCATGTCTGTCAGTGTTCAAGAGACATTTGGACAATGCCCACAATAACATGCTATAAGTTTTAGTTAACCCTGAAGAAGTCAGGCAGCTGGGCTAGGTGATCCTTTACCCTGAACTATTCTATTCTACGTTCTCTTTCTAAGAAGCTCCTGATCTGCTGAGCTAGATAATTGTACTGATCATTTTGTTTTCCAGGGGGAAAAAAAAAAAAAGAAAAAAAAAGGAGCCCTGAGATAAATGGCTGTAAAAATCAGTAGTGTGTAAACTAAAGAAGTATTTGCAGAAGTGATTGGCTTTCTGAATTCCATCTCTTTCACCACTATATCCTAACTGGGCTAACAGATGTAAAGGTTATTGCCCTGGATAAATAAACTTGCCGCAGTGTTTTTTTAATCCTTCCAGCCTAGTGAAAATGTTTTATGCCAAAGCCAATGTTCACACCTGAAGTCCTTGAAGTCTTTCATAACAACCTGTTCAGGGGGCATTTTTTGTCTTGGCTTATTGTTCTGCACCTATTTCACTTGTCCTTGAGGTATCCCTGCCAATGTCTTTTAGAGCCTGGCTGTTTCTGAAACACTTTTCTTCCTAGTCTGGGACACCCTTTCCTATCAATCAACCTTTGCTTGCAGAGCCCTATCTAACTTGTTAGAAAGTGTGGGCAGACATGGGTATTGACTTACGTTGCATTCAGACAAATAGCCCTCTTACTTCACTTGGCCTGCAGACCTCAGCTGTATCCAGGTAACAGCTTTATGCACAGCTATTGTCTGCTTCCACTGGGAGAGTAGATAGGGATGTGCTTGGGCACATTGATATGCTCATAGAGAAGCTCTGGAAGTGTGGGCTAGATGAGTGGACAGTGAGGTGGATTGAAAATTGACTGAATGTCAGGTCACAGACGGTTGTGATCCCTCACAGAGTCTAGTTGCTGGCCTGTTGCTAGCTATCTGTGTCCCCCAGGGGTCTGTACTGGGGCCAGTATTGTTTAACTTAATTCATCTATAACTTGGATGAAGGGTCAGAGTGCCTCCTCAGTAAGTTTGCTGATGATACAAAACTGGGATGCATAGCTGACAGCCCAAAGTGCTGTGCTGCCATTCAGAAGGATCTCGATGGGCTGGAGAGGTGGGCAGAGAGGAACCTCTTGAAATTCAACAAAGGCAGGTGCAGGGTCCTTCACCTGGGGAAGAAACCCCCACACACCAGTAGAGGATGGGGGCTGACCCACTGAAAAGTAGCTCTGCAGAGAAGAGAGTCCTGGTGGACAGCTGGCTAACCATGAGCCAGTGATGTGTCCTTGTGGCCAAGAAGACCAATGCTGTCCTGGGGTGCATTAGGGTGAGCATAGCCAGCAGGTTGAGGGAGTAGATCCTCCCTCTACTCAGCCATGATGAGGCCTAACCTGGAGTATTTTGTCCGGTTCTGGGTCTCCCAGTACATGAGAAACTTGGAGCTCCTGAGGAGGGTCTAGCAAAGAGCTACTAAAATGATTAATGGACTGGAACATCTTTCATATGAGGAAAGGCTGAGGGAGCCTGGGAAGAGAAGGATCAGTGTGTAAGTATCTGAAGGGAGGATGTGAAAAGGATGGGGCCAAACTCTTCTCAGTGGTGCCCAGTGATAGGACAAGAGGCAATGGACACAAACTGAAGCACAGGAAGTTCCATCTGAATATGAGGAAAAGGTTTTTTACGGTGAGGGTGGCTGAGCACTGGAATAGGCTGCCCAGAGAGGTTGTGGAGTCTCCTTTCCTAGAGATATTCAAAAGCCATCTGGACACAGTCCTGGGTAATGTGCTCTAGGGGACCCTGCTTGAGCAGGGAGGTTGAACTAGATGATCTCCAGTGGTCCCTTCCAACCTCATCCATTTTATAATTCTGTGATTCTTTGCACACCCCAGCAGGAAGGTGAAGAAGCAACAAAACACCCCAAAGCCATCCCCTCTCTGGGCTGACAAAGGACCGGGGGCCTTCCGCTGAACTTGCTCCAGTGTATCCCTGTCTTCTGTGTTACTGAGGGTCCAAAACTGGACACAACAATCCAGAGGATGTCACAAGTGCCACATGAATAGTAGGAGAGGATAATTTCCCTAGACCTACTGTTTTCACCCTTAACAATACATCCAAGGATGTGGATGGGCTTCTTTGCTGAAATGCTGTTTCTCAGAAGATCAGCACTCAGGCTGTACTGCAACACAGGGTAGTCATGAAAATCATTTACTGCAGTTTGTCTGGATCAGTGAGGAGCACAAATGCTGAAACAGTCAAAGATATTTTGCCTAATAATATATATTTTAATTGATTTTGTCTCTTTGGTTTAGAAACAGGGACTGTAAACCTGTGGAGACATAACACTTTCACATTTGCTTTTCCCCTATTGGCTTTTATGTGAAGGAACAGGTAGCACTGTCACTCTGTTAACACTGCTCAAGATGCCACAGCTTGAAATGTTCTTTATCCTGCAAAAACTGTCTGTGTCTTGCAACACCACTACTAAAGAAATTCTCCCAATAGGCAAACTGAATTGAATGTTCTGTGGCTGGTGGCTGTATCTCTGTGATAGCTGATCCCTTGGGACCAAGCCTTCTTCTACTTCCTCCTAACTTCTGGCTCTTTCACAGCCTGGTTACCAGGGCATCTCTGCATGCTGTGAAACTTGAAACCTAGCAATAAAAAAATGGAGATTTCATAGAAAATATTCTTCAGAAACCTTAGTGCAGTCAGAGCTGGTACTTAAATGTCGTAAGGCTCCCTGGGTTAGAGGGAGGTCTACCACACTGCTATAGTAGCACTTGGAGCATCAAAGACTGAAGGTCAGGAGTTTCTTGTTATGGTATGGGCAGGCAGAGGATTTGACTGAGCTGGAGAAGCTACACCTGTGTTCAGCATAATTAAGACTTCCCAAAAGTGAGTCTGGAGCATGAATAGACCCGGTCTCAGGTCTGTCCTCCAGAGGTCACTGCATACCCACTGCTGAGACAACTGCAAAGTTGTTTTGCAATAGCATCATGCTAACACTGAATGCAGGCTGAAGGTTCTTTGTCTATAAACAATATTTATACCTCGTTCCTGTTTGCTCAGTGACAAATAAAAATTTCATGTATTTTTCATAGACAGATTCTGTGTAACTGTGAGAGCAAGACCTTAGCAAATATTTTGTTTTGACTTAGCTTCTCTGAGTCAGGGGAAAAAAAAATAGGACTCCAGGTCATTCTGCTTTTTAAAGGTGGACCTTGAACTCTAAGTTAGAATAAAACTCACAGAATTTTGAATTTCAGATTTTCTTCTACCTTAAGCTGATCTGCAGTTTCAAAGATGTCTGACAATATCTATGAAGCTGGCAATGACTACAATAATTTTAGGGGAAGATCTTAATTGTTTGGTAATACTTAAAAGTGGTTGGAAAAAAAATGTTAATATTACCTTTGAAAGAACAGTTTCAACATTTGGATTGAACCTAAGACTGAATTTTAACAAACAGGTCTGTGAAATGCTATCCCCCACTTAATGGCAATGTCATTATATTTAATAATGAATTTAATTTTCAGATGGTTGTTTAAGTGCTTATCTGCATTACTGGAGTACAAGGGGTGAAGGGAAATATGATGCTTCCTCTCCTGTGGCAATGTTTTAGAAGCAGCGTTTCTAAACTACTGAACTGAGCTTTAGGAAAAAATGCCTAGTTCATGCTCCTGTCATTAGTCTGTTTTAAATTTGTACTGAAGGAGAAAATACAAGCTCATAGCCAGCTAAGGGACTCACGGTGTTTGGTTTAATGCCTCCTTGAGTGATGACCTAATGAAGCCCATGCTGTGGCTACTGTGCTTGGTGGGACTCGGCACACAGTGCTCAGAGAGGCTGTGTGCACTCTCTTTTCCCTTGTCCTGGGATTGAAGTTTCGCAATCTCTCAACCTGAACCTGGTCAAACCCTAGACATGTGGTAAGGTGCCCATTCTAAATAGACAGATTCACTAACAGAAATATCACAGAATCACAGAATCGTCTAGGCTGGAAGAGACCTCCAAGATCACCTAGTCCAACCTCTGACCCAACACCAACAAGTCCTCCACTAAACCACATCACTAAGTTCAACATCCAAATATCTCCTAAAGACCTCCAGGGATGGTGACTCTACCACTTCCCTGGGCAGCCCATTCCAATGCCTAACAACCCTTTCAGTAAAGAAATTTTTCCTAATATCCAACCTAAACTTCCCCTGGCACAACTTTAGCCCATTCCCTCTCATCCTGTCACCAGGCACATGGGAGAATAGACCAAACCCTACCTCACTACAGCCTCCTTTAAGGTATCTATAGAGTGCGAAAAGGTTGCCCCTGAGCCACCTCTTCTCCAGGCTGAACAATCCCAGCTCCCTCAGCTGTTCCTCGTAAGACTTGTTCTCCAGACCCCGCACCAGCTTCGTTGCCCTTCTGTGGACTCTCTCGAGCACCTCCATGTCCTCCTTGTAGTGAAGGGCCCAAAACTGAACACAGTACTCGAGGTGCGGCCTCACCAGAGCCGAGTACACGGGGACAATCACTTCCCTAGACCTGCTGGTCACACTGCTTCTTATACAAGCCAGGATGCTGTTGGCCTTCTTGGCCACCTGAGCACACTGCTGGCTCATATTCAGCTGACTATCAACCAGTACTCCCAGGTCCTTCTCTGCCAGGCAGCTTTCCAACCACTCATCTCCCAGCCTGTAGGGCTGCTTGGGGTTGTTGTGCCCCTGGTGCAGGACCCGGCACTTGGCCTTGTTGAACTTCATACAGTTGGCCTCAGCCCATCGCTCCAGCCTATCCAGATCCTCCTGCAGAGCATTCCGACCCTCGAGCAGATTGACACATGCATGTAACTTGGTGTCGTCTGCAAACTTACTGAGGGTGCACTCGATCCCCTCATCCAGGTCATCAATAAAGATATTGAAGAGGACTGGCCCCAGTACTGAGCCCTGGGGGACTCCACTAGTGACCGACCTCCAACTGGGTTTGACTCCATTCACCACAACTATTTGGGCCCAGCTACCTAGCCAGTTTTTAACCCAACGAAGTGTACGCCAGTCCAAGCCACGAGCAGCCAGTTTCTTGAGGAGAATGTTGTGGGAAACGGTGTCAAAAGCCTTACTGAAGTCAAGGTAGACCACATCCACAGTCTTTCCCTCATTCACTGAGAGTGTCACTTTGAGTCCTGTGTGGAGAGCTGAGGCACATAAATTTCAGGGGTTTACTCAAAAATAGTCAGAAAATAAATAGCTGACCTCAAGCTTGGCCTCAAGGACAAGGTGTGACTTTTTTGGATTCTGCCTCTCTAAAATTGCCATGGACTTTAACTGGGAATGAAATTCAGGCCTTCTCTGATGTAAGGTAAAATGATGTCAAGGAAGTAATAAAACCCCCTAGTTGCTGATTTCTTTAGAGTATAAAAGAACATGAATGTATAAGGAAAGACAGAGTCTTGGAAAAAAAAAATATATATATATATATACACACACTTAGCTACAGCCACTGTACCTAAGTGTATATATATATATATACACACCTAATTGTATATTTTATATATATATATATTTTATATATATATATATTACCTAATAGCAAAAGGTCACTTTGGAATCTGTCATGCTTAATTATCAGCCAAAACTAAATCCACGGAAATTTATGCCTGCTATTCAAGCTATTGGCATTTTCCATTGTCTGTGAGGTGTGTATAGTAAGAAGCAGATTAATCTCCAAGTGAACTGATGTTTCAAAAGCTGCTCTGTCCTGAGCTGAGTAATCACAGAAACCTAAGAAATTACCTCGTGATCTTACTGTGCCATGTAACAGAAGTTTTCTTAGGAGCTGTAATTACAATATAGCAATTGAAGACAGAGATGGCTGTTTTTTTCCGTACTAATTTATTAGTTTAATCTGTAATTTTGAAAGATTCCCCACTGAACTTTAATAGTTGGCCAACTTCCAAAATACCTCATCCAAAGCAGAGTAAAATTTCATTATGTTAAGCCATGAGGAGGCATGGTCTTTGAAGATAACAGGTTTTCAGGTGATCCAGAAAGACCTGAGTGAAAAGATGTGATGCCAAGATCCCAGAGAATTAGACCTGTGTCAGCAAGGACCAAGGTGGTCTGCAAGGTGGTGCAGGAGGAGGCTCCTTCTCTCTATCCTGACCACTGTATCTCTTTGCAATCCATTCCTGGCTTAATCATTTTAGGAAATCAGTTGTCGTTGTTTCATGCGAGAGCAGTGAAAGACAGGATGGAGCATGCCCTCTCAGCCCTAATCACTTATTCTCATGTTCGGGTGTCCTTTTCTTACTTCTCTTCCTTGCCAGCAATACCTGTGCCTGTAGGACAGTCATGACTGGGGAGATATAGTCTGTGGAGCAAGGAACACAACCCAACACAAGTCTAATAAACCTGGCAAAGGAGAGAGGCTGGCTGAAGAGGGATATAGCAGTTTTCCCTCCCCTAGACATTATAACATTGAGTCAAAAAACACCTACGAATGTATTCATGGCACATTAACATGAAAGTTAATGAGGATCTATTTGAGAGGTCTCATGTTGATTAATGCTAGTGCACAAACCCATATGCTCTGAAAAAATGATAAGCTTGAGGAAAGCCCTTATTTCACCCATACTTTCCAGCTAGGCTCTTTGTATTTGCCTTCTTTTCTAGCATAGAAAAGAGACCTCATGAGGCACAAAAAATCACAGCTCCAATTCAGCTAAACATTCAACACTTGCTTAATTTTAAATATTTTAAAATACTTCTGTTGAAATCCAGCCTCTATTTTAATTGCTTCTGGAGGAATGTTTCCCTGTAATAGTAACATACAGTGCAGTGAAAATTCCAGGAAAAAAAAAAAAAAAAAGCCTAAGAGCAATGCTATGCAACAGAGATCTTCAT
This sequence comes from Anser cygnoides, assembly GCF_040182565.1. Taxonomy (NCBI): domain Eukaryota; kingdom Metazoa; phylum Chordata; class Aves; order Anseriformes; family Anatidae; genus Anser; species Anser cygnoides. The sequence continues at coordinate 83,165,829 of NC_089912.1, read as the reverse complement.
AAGTATTGCCAGTTGTTACTGACATGCAGTATTGTTTTATTTTAATGGATATAGGCTAACATTACATTGGTTTTATTACTTTTGATTGGATTCTTGTGTGTATATATGGGTATATATGACTATATATATGGTACCTATTCTTTGAAAAAAAATGAGTTTGTGCCAAAGCTCTTGGATGCTGATACTGAAGAAGGTGACACGATTATTTTTAAAGATTATTGTTATTTCATTTTCCTATTTCTCTATGGACAAGTTTTTCCACAATTAATTATGCATTCCTAGGCTATGCAACATTATGTGCTGTCAGATCTGTCAGAAAACAAACACCAAAAAAAACAACTGTTTTAACACATACTACATTTTGTACCTAACCCAGCAACAGGTGATCCAGACTCAGCTGCACAAGAAAAAACTATGAATGAGATTGTGAGTGTCAGGATTCTGTCATCACTACAGGTGTAGCCTGGAACATAAAAAAGGAAATGCAGAAGATCCCCATAAATAGCACAGAACTCTTCTGGACACATTGGAAGATTTTATTCCTAAAGCTAAAGTTTGCAGAACTTGTTTCTCTAATGCTTATATTGTAGAATTTTTGTGACAGTGTCATTTTTCCAAGTAAGCTCCATCTTAAAACTATGAATGCTGGAGGTTTTTGTAGAAACGCAAACTCCTCCAGTTACAGAGCACAGCAAATTGGTAACTTATGCTCTGAACAAAGATATTTTTTAAAGGGAGCTTTAAGTGTCCTTAACAGAATAAATTAAAGACAGAAAATAAAAAGCAGCATATCAGGAGGATAAGAATATATTTTGAGCAACCCAGAGAAAATGGACAGAAATGTGTCTAAACCAGTTCTCCTTACGGATTGTTATTGTAAGGCTCACAGAAGTTATTGAGGTGCACAGGCATATCAGAGAATAGAATTTGTTGTACTATAAAAAATAATAAATAAAATGAAGCAGGAAGCATTCAAAAGGTGAAGGGACTGACACATATTTTCATATTAATTGTATGAACTTTTTGTTTGGTGCTGTTACCAGAAGTCTTGTGAAGTACTTTCCACCATGGCCTCTCAGGGCTATAGCCTGAACATAGGTATACAGAAACCTAAAACTAAAGCAGTGGGATTGTATCTGCAATATTAGCAGGAATGTAAATGTGCTGAACCATGGTCAAGCCACAGGCCTTTGGGACTGGAAAAAATACAGAATTATTGAGATAATGGGTTTCTAAATGTTTCTTGTAATTTTGAAAATACTGTGAAAGAAGACCCTTGTCTTATTTCCATGCTTTTTACAGAAACTGTGTTTCTGCAATTCTGCAGTGCAGAATACTTCAGTGTTAAATTAAAAATATACCAAATATACTAATGTCACAGTAAATAAGTTATAACTGACTAATAAATTTGTGTGCAATTGGACATTTTTGATCACTTACAGGACACTTTGTATCCCTAGCAAGAGTGGAGCATGTAACCTGTTTTTACTTTTTTTTCTATTTAGTATCCTTTTAACAAGAACAAAGTAGTATAATAGGGAATTAGCAATAGCTACATGCTGGTTATGCAATGTACACTTACTGCAGCTAGAATTCAAAATTAAAAAGGAATTAATCTAAATATTCTAGTACTAGATCACCATAGCTGTTTTTATGTCTGTTTTACAAATGGGTAAGAAGTGAGACAGATAGGTTGTTAGTACTGTTTTACACAAAATCAAAGCAAGACTATGAATATGAGTTTCTAATTGACTTTATCCCTCTACTTTAAGATACTTATAGGGTTAATTAAATGGGAAGATATGTGTATACATCTATATTAACACAGCTGGGAATATGAACGTTGAATGAAGTCAGGAAAGTGATTGTTTTGACACCTACCTAGCCAGCAAGTGGTGATTTTTTGTAAATCTAACATAAGTCTATACAGCAAATTCTGGGAGTTTTGTGTGACCAGCCTTGTATCTGGATGTTGATTCAACTTTAGCAAAGAGCACAGGAGTTTTTATCTGTCCACAAGTTGAGAAATACTCTTTTAGGAAGTATATGCAACTGCAGAAGCAGAAGGAATGAGAAACAAGTTCTGAGAAAGAAAAGCATTTTCGTAAGAAAATGTTAGACTTTTAATTTATCAAGAATGTGTTTACCAAGAATTGTATATAAAATTGAAGAAAAAAAAGTAGCATCAAATTATTCATGTTGTTTTTCTATGGCACATCTTGCCATGGCAGACACACATTAAACAAAGAAAACAGGGCAGTCTCACTGATTTCTTGAAAATGTGGTAGAAGGAACAGAGCCAACATATAGTTTATATGGGTTTAGCAATGTTTGGACAATATATATTTATATATATATATAAACATCTGCATAGCCCTAAGCCACCAATTTTCTTTAATTTTACAACTACAAGGGCTTTTAAAAATTTTGGCTACCAGACCGGATTATAAAACATCACTAATTGCAGTGACCTAGCTGACTTACATGGTGCACATGTCTTCATCTGCTAATTTTGTTTAAATACAGGCAAGGTGACCAGTCTTCTAAAACACATTTACTGAAGTGATGGCCCACTCTTGTTCTCCCTTCTGTGGCCTGGGGCAAGAGCCATGCTACACGGGCAAAACTGCACACATCTTAGAGCCTGAAAGGAGCATAAGAACTTTCTTCTGATGTCAGCAGGCAGATTTTCTAAAGATCTGGGACTGCCTCCAACAGTCACCTTGCTTCTTCCAAAGGATGATATGGAATTTGGAAGAATGGTTTGAAGAAGCAACATCCATGAACCCTTTTCTGTTACATGTGTAGCATTGTCACTAGAAATTCATTGTCTGGAAAGAGGCAACAGATGTCTCCATGACTAGCCATGAATGAGTGTGTTGCAGGTTTGGGTTGAATCATTCAACAACTGGTTGATTAAGGACATAACTTTTAATGTGTTTTCCACTAGTATTTTCTGAATTACATTGGTCCCTTGGGTGGAAATCCTAAGATAATATAGTGATGAAAGCAAACTATATACACGTAGGTATCTATTATGCGATAGGCAATATAATGCAACATTAAAAACCAGTGCTTAAGTGGGGAGGCACAGAAGCAAGAGTAGGATAAAAATTGCAGTGGTATGTAAATGCCACAGAAGTGATTAATAAAATGCTTACTCTCACAAACAAGAAAAGCAAGTTTCAACATTGCACTTATCAGCAGTTCAATCTCCAATTGGTGGGGCCTATGAAAGAAATCATTATTAATATCAGAAGATCTTACTGTAGGACAAACAAACAGTAGTTCCACTTTATCACAGGATTTTCTTCTAAGGTTTCTGGGTGAACTGTGGGAAATTTCCTTCTTTGCTTCTTACTTCACCCCTGGTTAATGGCCTATCAGTAATGCTATTTCTAGCAGTGTCAGTCATCAGTAGATGAATGAAAATGGATGTCATGTCAGTAGGGAATGGAATGGATGTCATACCAACTCCTGATACAGAAATCTCTTATAATCTCTGAATAGAAATTAGGCATGCTTAGTTTACTATATTCAAATATATGTTACATTGGTCCAGGTCAAATTCAGTTTGACTTCAGATTCTGTTTGGGCACTGAGACTGAGATTCGCAGGCAACTGTGTTCTCTGCCCTCTGTTCTCTTCACCTGTTAAATGCATAGTGAAAAGTGTTGTTTAAATGTTGATAGTTATCTATGGTAGCTGAACTGCTTTGCTTGTGCTAAGCCTTCTCTCTGACCAGATTATTATGAGTTCGGAAATTTATTCCACTCATCAGTCTGATTTCCATCTTCTTGAGATGCACTGTAGAACCTAGAATTCCCCTGCAAATTATTTTCACCTAATAATTCTAATTTCTGAACATAAACAGTTACACTGTATCACCACATGCTGTTATATAACTTTGCTGCATTCTTCTGAAACAGTTCTGCACATATGCTCATATCACACATAATTGGTCTACATTTTAGTTAAATGAACCCTGTTTACCAGCACAAGTTTCGTCCATTTCAGAATGAAAGGTGAATGAAGCTCATGATTTGTCAAATTCTGTTTCTCTAAGGATATAAGTAGAATGTAAATATTTTTTAAACACTTATCCTATGGGCAGCTTTTGCTCCACTCGCCAGTTTAGACAAATTTTTAAATGTCAGTTGAATGCTCTCAGTACATCTTTTCATATTGCAGTGTAGCATGTGTTGCCATATTCTAGCTAATATTCTAGCTACTATCTTGGATTCTTTTTTTTTGTTTTCAAAGACGTTCTTGTCCTCCAGTTAAATTGACTACCCCTCTGTCCAAGGTATTGGTGTCCAAAACAGGTTTTCAGTCTTGCTACAGAAATGAAACAAAATTATTGTGTTTTGTAACCTTTTTACCTAGTTTTCTCTCCTAAGGACTTAGTTCTTCTGGTGCTGGTATACAGAAGAGTGAGATGAGTAAAATTAAAACCAGCTGTATCCCCAGGTTGTCACAATCCCTGCTCTCCATTCCTTCTGAAAGAATGGCTTTCCCCCAGCTCCGAAGGAAATAATTGGACTTCCCATAAATTCCACTTCACTGGCCAGAGAGTCATTCCTGTACTAAAAAAGCCCTCCAGAATGCCAGTAAACAAAACAAATAAACTTCTCTTCATGCAGTTTCTCTCTTGTGTTGAGTGAGCTCTTTTCAAAGGTCTTTAGCCACTCACCATCTTCTTTCAGGGCTCACCCAGTGAGACAGTGTTTCTCTAGAACAAAGAATAGAAGGATTTATATGAACAGTTGTCTTTCTTTTCTGGCACTGGTACTAACACCCTTTTGGTCAACACACCCAATGGCACTATGCAACCATAATCAGGTTAGAAAGTGACTGGAGAGTGAAGCTGAGGGCAACTGTGTTATCCCAACAGCTGTGGGGGTTGGGGGGTTGGAAGCAGGAGGCAGGCAAAAAGAAGAACACACTTTTTTCTTGAAAAATGTTTGTAAAAATGCTTCTGTGTTTGACAGTTTCTAAACTGAAAGCTTAATTTAAAGGCCCAGTATACCCTCATATAGCATATAACTACACATTTCCTTAAGAGAAAACTATACAATTTTACTGAACTAATAAAATTTCTCTTGGGAATAAAGTGACAAAAAACTGTTTTACCTCAGGAAACCACAGTTTGGTCTTGGCTGGGTGATGGCCTGAGTTCACAAGGGATTCAGATGTAAACTATAATGTATCCTTTTCTGAATACACCAACTCCATTGGATACATGGATCGAGCTAGAGAGGAGAAAACTTGCAATGGAGAAAGATTAGTTTCATGTAATAAAAAAAGCAGTTTTCTGGAGGAATAATGCATAGCCTTTTCATCTTAAAGAAGTATGTTTCCTGTATGAAATGAGTATGGGCATATACTGACAGATCTTTATGAAAATACGCAGTGTTGCTGCCCACTAAGATTGGATGTGCTCCTTTACTATACTTAGTAGCCTTATCTGGTTTATACTGCATAAAGTTTACTAGATTCTCCAATACCCACAAAACTAAGGAAGATTTTAAAATTTGAATTACCTAATATTAATTTTGGTAATATGAGATCTTCACTGGCATCTTTGTTCCCTGCTCAACACACTTCTCATCAGGCTTCAATGACAACAGCTAAAACTATCTCTTCCTGCATGTAAAGACCGCATGTTCCTTCTGTTTTACATGATGTGTTTCACAAGGTGTTACATGGCTAGGATCCATCAATTTTTTTCACTGAAGAACTGACAATTTACCTCTCACAGACAGGAATGACTCAAGAATGGAAGAAGATTTTTATGGATGTCAGGTTTTGTTTTTGATAACATCCTCAGTGTTTACTTAAAGAAATTTATTTAAAGCAATTTGTTTATTTAGTTGTTTTGGTAACTTTCAACTAAAATATGAATATTGAAGACTTCCTTTTTTAATGTTTTTGTTGTTGCTGTTGAATAAACCTATATCAGTCATTTGCAATGTGAGTCTACCATTATCATTACAATGGCTCCCACATCAGTCCAGGGATAACCCCTGAAATTTTTAGTGATGAATTCTAACTAAAATGTAGTTGCATGGAAAATTCTGTCCTGTGGTACCATGAGACAGTAAACAACATGGGATATTTTAATTTGCTTGGCTTGCATATACATTCTCTGCTTTCAGGTGGTAAAGACCCCTTCTTCCTTTATAAGTGCTTTTAATAAGCTTTTAAAAGTCAGGCACAGCTTCCTCTTTTTTTTCTTTTTCTTTTTTTTTTTCTTTTTTTTTTCAATAACCTGTATATGCTGTATATAGTTATTTTATTTAGAACTTACTCAATCACTACCTAAGCAGCCATACACATAGAAACAAAGAGATCGTACAACATTGTCACCCTATGAGAAAGCCTGAAGCCTCGACATTTTCTCTATGTACTCTGGCTGTGTAAAGAATGTATGCTGTTGTCTTCTTATCAAGTTCATATTTGCATTAATTTGGTGTAATGTGAGTGAACAGCAAAAAAACTTTGGCTCAGAAGAGCTTATCCAGCCAAGGAACTCAAGGCTGGCCTTGAGCAGCCCAGTGATCTGCATGCACCCTGACACAAACCCTCATCATACCTTGCAAACAAGCCAAGCAGAGCTGCAGGCTCCCATTCTCCCTGGAAGAAATGATCAGGACAGCCACAATGACACTCTCTGGGACTTGGAGAACTGTGATTAACACCTTATCTATGTGCTGGGCTGATCCTGCTTTGCATACAGGGCCTGAGCCTGCTGCACTCTCCCGGTGACCACACATGCAGGTGGGTGCCCTTCCTCCAGGACTCCACTGCTGGCAGGACGTCCCACCACTAGGCCTAGATGAGGGAGTCATCAGACGATTTGCTGCTCTCTGAGCCTGGCTTTCCAGCGACTCATCTTCACCTCAGTTATGCTCCCAATTCCCCAGTTACAGCAATTAAATAAAACTGACCATAGTGAGGGCAGAAGTTTCAGTTCCTGGGCCGTTCCCTCCATCTGTGGGAGACGAGGTCAAGCACCTCGAGTCTGCATCACCCTGGGAACCTTTCTGGGTGAGGGGATAAATGCAGCAGACCTGCCTGAATACTTTCCTTTCAGCTTTTCTTTATCCCATTGCTAGTCCAGTCTCTAGTGTTTCCAAGCAGGACCCCCATCTTATAAGACAGAAGAGCTGCCTTCACACCACATTTCTAAAAAGCACCCAGGAGACTGTCGACAGGTATCCAGCCCCTTGATTCTCCTTCCCACCCCAGTGGTGCTGTCCCCTTCCCTCACCTCCTCCCCAGCCCCTCCAGACCCCACAGCAAGTCCCCACTCACCCCTCCTTACAGCACCACACAGCCCCATGCAGCCCCCAGAACCTCTCCAGCCGCCCTGCAGCCCCTAGAGACCTCCTAAACACCCCCCATCCGCCCCATGGGCAGCAGCCCTTCAGCCCCACGCCGGCCGCCGCGTGCGACCACCTCCACCCCCCGGCCCCCCATCCCCTCCATCCCCCGCAGAGCCCCATCACCGCCCGAAATGGCGGCGGCAAGGGTTAACGGCGGGGCCGGCGGGCACATGACAGCGCCGGCACGGCCCGGCCGGGCTCCGCGGGGAGCTGCTCGCTGCAGGCGGGGGAGGCGGGAGGTGAGCGCGGCGGGGCGTGCGCGGCCCGGCCGGGCCCCGTCCCGCCTGCCCCCGGCCCCCCGGCGGGGGCTCGGCCCCACCGCCGCCGCCGCCGGGAGAGGTTGAGTCGGCAGCTCCCGGCCCCCGCGTCAGAGCCGGGCGGGAGTGGGGGGGGGGGGGGGGGGGGGGGGGGGGGGGGGGGGAGTTGTTGGGGGAGAAAAAGCAAAACAAATGCGGCGGCGGCGGTGAAGTTACTTGGCCGTTACTCACCGCGCTGACCAGCCCGCATGCCGTGGAGATGAGGGCGCAGCGCCGTCTGGCAGGACGGCACAGCCAGCCAGACAGCCTCCCGGGAGAGACGGGTCATCCCGCGGGTGAATAAGCGGAGATAGGTACCGGTCGGGGGAGGCGGCGGCGGGCGGCGGGCGAGCTTGACCCGCCGGCGGCGCGGAGCAGAGCGGGGACGGCGGGGCGCGGGGGGCGAGGCGAGGACCCGATGCAGAGACCCCCGCGGCGGGGGCTGGTCCGGGGCCGGGCGTCCCGCGGACAGTGCCCGGCGAGGTGACAGCTCTGCCTTGTCTGAGGGCCTGCGTGCGGCCGGTCACCGCGGCTCCTTGGGCTTCGCGGCTTTCAGCCGTGCCCTCTTCTCCTCAGAGCCCCGGTCGGGTTTTGGCCCGGGCTGAGGCTGCTCCAGTTTCAGCGGTGAGGCGTGTGGGTGAGATACGGGTGGTGGTGGGCATTTGATGGGATATCTGCCCGTGGCAGCGCGTGGTGGCGGCAGCGGGGTATCAGGGCAGGTGCCTCTGGCCCTGTGGCTGCTGTCCCTGCCTCCCATGGGGACACCGTCGGTCGCTCCCCGTCTCCTGCTCATGCTCACACCTGCTGCAGCTATCAGCAGCAGTTCCGAAAGCACGCCTCAGACAGTGCTCGCTGCTCCCAGGTTGTGCTGGGTTTCTCTGTCAGCTCGCCTGAAGTTTGTAGCTCACCCTAGTGAGAATAACGCTACTCCTGGAAAGCTCCTGCTGTTCGGCTGTAGCAACCACTTGCGGTGGCACAGCCCTGTCACTCTCAGTCCTAGCGGAGAAAAGTCTGAGGAGATCCTAATTACCACCATAAAAACCTGAGGAGATTTTTCTGGCAGAGCGGTAAAAATTCTGGGTCCTGTCTACACGAGGATATACATCATCCTGTCTACTGATAACGGCTGCTGTTCTGATGGCAGTCGCAGCAGTACTGGTGGCTGCATTCTGTGCTATGTTTGTACAGTCCCTTGCACAAAGGCATTCCTTTCTGTGACTAATCTTCCCAGGAATTATAGTGATGGAAGTAATAAGTAATTAGTGTATTTATTACATGAGCTCTGAGAAACTCAGTTGTGTTTGGAGGCTGGTTGTCTTACAGTGCTGTAGAGGACCTCCTCTTACTTTCATGTGCCTTGCTTATTGATGTCATTTCAAGAACGCTTTCTGCTGACAGTGGAGAACCAGAAACCTGGAGACTGTATGACCCTTCCATCATTTTTCTTGGATGACCACCTGGGCTTAACAAAAATGTGGTATCATCAGGGTACTGCAGTTTGGAATCCAGGCCCCTGTGGTAGTCCGAAAGTGCAGGTGTCGTGACAAGGACACAAATGACCAAAACAGTGGATGCTAATGTAAGGTACTTACTGTTCTCAGTAGTGCATGGCTTCTGAGATGCAGGCTTGCATGGAGAGTAGGGAAAAGATTCTATAAATTGTGTGGAAACTGTATTTTGTAGCTTCAGTTTTGAAGCCTCATCATCTTCCTTTATTGCAGTTGTGGTTCCTGATCTGCGTATTGTTCCAAGCTGAGTTCCAAGCTCTAAGTTTAGTTCTTTTTTCCCTAGTTAAATCTCCTTCCCTTGGAAAGGAAAAGGAACCCATCGTTACCTTTTTTGGTTTCTGAACTGTAGCCAGATACCTGTGCAGAAGGTGTCAAACCAGCACTTCATTTGGTGAGTGTGTATTTTCTAGAAGACAAGTTGTTAAGCCAGTGGCTGTGGAGCTTCTGTCGGGGTGAGTGCTTTTCACAAGCAGCTGTGATACACAGCAGCTTCCAGGGCCCAGTTTCTGTAGACAAGGGGCAGTCAGCAAGGCTGAGGTGGGGCACCCCCTTTCTGGAGCCCTCCTCTGGACCAGTGCCGAGATGGGGCGGGGGGATGCTGGAGAGAGGCCGTCGCTGGTCTTGGTGAGGTGAAGACAGCGCTTGCAGTCCTGCAGCGCATGGTCCAGGTGCACGAAGGGGTGATGCCATGTGTCTGCTGTCATGGTAGCTGCTGTGGAGGTGAGGTAAGGGTCTCCAGTGGAAGAGTATGAAGGAGGGACTGCGTGGTGCATTGTCCTTCAGCCTTTTTTGTTAGTGTTTGATACTTTGATAGTGCTTGATACCTGATGTGAAAAGTGCCCGTGTCTGATAAACACCACCTAATCAAACAGTGAAAGTGTCTCCTGAGCTAGATGAATTACAGCTTCTTAAACTGATGTCTGCAGTGGGCTAATTCAGCACTTACTGAAACCGAACGGCGTATTACCTCTTACTTCAGTGGGTTGAGTGATAAACCAGCACTTTTCAAAACTGCACTGTAAGAGCAGACTATATGGCATACTGTGCTGCAGGCAAAGGCTTGTGAATTCATCTTTTGTTTTCCTTTCTGAAGGATTAGTACTCACATTTTCCAGAGATTCAGCTTGAATTTAAATTTTACTACATGGTTTTCTGAAAGTGAATTTATGAATCATTGTTATGGATTTTGAGTAACTGTGTTGTCATGCTGTTATTGATAGATGCAGAGTCATAGAGCTTTGAGTAATGTCAGTTTACAAAAAGAGACTTCAGAAGCAGTGGATCTAAATGTATTTCCTTTGACATCAGAGCAAGTAGGAAAGGGCACTGTGATGTCTCATTGATGGAGAGAAATATTTCATTGAAAGGTGGCAAGTGCTTGTAAAGTGCTTTGGTACAGCAAAAGAATTTGTCTGGCACAACTGTTTGGTCTCAGGATAGTATTCTTTTCTTTGGTATTTTTGTGTTCTTAATTTATTATATGTAAGTTTCAACCCTTTACAGAATTTCTAAGGGTAAGGTAAATAAGCAACAGTATCTGATGCAATATTCCTACAACTTCTAAGATCACTATGGTTAGAAGCTTATCATGTCTTTTTACTTTTTTAAGTGTCTAAAATCAGGAGCTATTTATGATGTAAAAGTGATCTAGACTTTTAGAATTTAATTACCATCTGATTGGCTTTTAGTTAGTTACATATGCTTCAATGCAGTTTAGCCACTCTGACTTTGATATAAGAATGTCATTTTGATGGAAGCTGATACTAAACAAATCAAATTAATGAAAGGGCACTTGTGAACAAGTAAATAATACTAAAAGTACAACAAAATAATAATTCAAAAAAGATGAGAAAAGTAACACTCTCCAAGGTGCTTTAATGTTTTAAAGAAAGAAAGTGCCAATTTTCATGTTAATGTAATGTTACACATCTTCATGATGGAATCAGAGAGATAAATTGGCAAAGAAATCGTAGAGAAATTACTTAACTTGTTTCTGCTTTCATCCATAAAAAGAATAAAGGTTGTTTTGTGTGCAGTTTCAGGTCATTTGGTTCAAAATATGTCTTTACTGGCCTTAAGAAAGAAATTACAGGCCCAGAGGCCTTTTCTTCAAGTGTGAAAAAAACAGCAGTATTCAGTGATAAAAGTGAGGCAAAGACAATATGGAACAGTGTTACTCATTGTAAAATACAGTTACTGTAGGAGAAGAACAGTAAGGAGACCAACCAGCTTTGACCTGGATTTTGCCTGAGCTGGTTGGTCTGTGTAAACTGTGTATACTTCTGTTGATTAAACTAAAGACGCTTTTACTGAGTAAAGCTAATGCGTTTGTCATGTGTAATCTTTTCTTGATTATACTAGTTCTTTTCACAGACAGGGATTACAGACCAGAATGATTGTTATCTGTAGCCGATTTATAGTGCCATGGTATATAGCCTTACCAGCAAAACAACTGCCTTTGTTTGTGTTTCCTTTTCTAAGGAACTAGTCACCTGTGCTAGGACAAGGTACATTCTGCTTTTAAAACAAACTGAGGATTTAAGAACATTCAGATCTGCCTGTCCTTGGTTGAATTGCAAAGAATGATTTGTGCTTCAGCAAGGCATGACAATAAATAATATTGCTTTTAATTGGTGTTCTTTACAATTTTTATTCCCATAATATAAAAATATAACAATAAAAATAGTATTTTAAACACATCTTTTGTGACCAAACCAATGTGGTTAGAGCATCCCTCTCTTACTAATGTCAGTCATAATATTGCTCTTGTCTTTGAAGGTAATATGCTTAGACCTTTCGTTGTTAGTGAGTTTAAACTATAGCGTGTGTATGTGAATATCAATGCTATCTATGCATGTGTACAGTCACTTAGATGGCTTTTACTCTAGTCTGGAGGTGTGATACGAATGCAGTTTTGCAAAATAGGCATATTTGATGTTCTTTTTTTTTTTTTTTTTGGCAGTTCACAGAGGGAGGAAATTGGGACATAGTAATCCGAGAGTTAAGCCTGAAGGTTCTACACAAACTTTGATCATGAATATAGTGATCGTAACTTTACTAGCTTCAATGCTGAAAACCTCATGTGCTGAAGATAAAAGTTATAGTTCAATGTTTTGCTGCAGCAAGGTCATAATACTTAATTAAAACCTCACTGTATACATGAATGAAGACCATAATTGGAGATGAATTTCAGTTTTATTTCTGTCAATTTGGATGTCTGAACAAGTCAATTAGGCACAGAGTCCATGACTGAAAAAACTACTTAAACATGTGCTTAATGTTAAACATACAAACCTAGTGATGAAAGTTGGGCATATGCTATTCAGCTGAGCTGTGGCTGAAATTTCCCCATCTGTGTGATACCTTAGCATAGTGATTTACACTGACAAGTACAGCTTTTGTCTACAAAATCTTTTTTATATCAGGTAATGTTTAGATCTAGTTGATTCTGCTGTGGCATAGGTCATGTCTGAGATGATCACTCAAAACGTTTACCGGTCTTTTCTTCTAAGATTGAAGTAACAGGAAAACTTAAGTGACAAAAGTGTCTTTGTGGAAAGTCAGAGTTCCAAAATTATTGTCATAATCAAAAGATGACCATGAAAATTTGCCACTGTATAATGATATCTAAGTTACGGCATATCTGTAGGTTTACAGTGGGCATCCACTTTTGTAGTTACATTCACAAATACTGTTGCGCTGTGCTTTCTTGTAATAGTTTTCTACAGTGAAGCCCCACCAGTGTTGGAAGGTCCAAAGAGGCATTTCTATGGTTTTGTTTTTTCTTCTCCTTTTTGTTGCGTGTACATCCTTTAGGATGTGAACTGGCATCTCTTTCCTGTTTTGTCTGCATTGGTGTGGTGCTTCCCTGCTGTGTTTGCTTTTCAGCACCATTTTAATTAATAGACCGAGGAGGTGGCAGGAAAAGGGGAGATATCCCTGTTCATCCTAAAAACGATGCCCTATCAGAGAGTCTTTTCACTCCTGGCTGCATTCTTTCAGTTGCTCAGCATTCACTTCATTTCATGGCTGGTTTAGCTAATGTGAAGGCAGCTGACCTTATTCCAAACTTCAGCTTTTGAAGGGGCAGGTTCTCTCCACATTGGAGCTGTGAGTCATTGCTTGGTTTTGTTCTCTCTCCCTGACAGGCCATGTAGCACTTGTACATGGTTGCTTGTAACCGGTGATGTCACCGAGTTAACAGCCACAGGCAGACCTGTCTTTTATGCATTATTTACTAAAACATAAATTATTTTTATTTATATATTTATTTATTTATTTTAACAGGTGTAATACAGAATGGATTACTTACTGACTTTGGATTGATATCAGTCATAGCTGTGGGTCTGTAAAAACACGCTTTGATTTCATTAACTGCTTAAAAATGAATGGGAGGTCATGCAGTATGAGCCATCGGTCAACAGGTATTTCTCATGGACCTGGGATGATCAGTGGACAGCAGATCCCACCTATCAGAGTTCATGCAGGAACTCCCCGCATATCTTCAGATAGCAGCAGCACAAGCCCAGCTATTGGAAACTTTTCTGCCAGCCTACACTTAAAGATGCCCCTAGGAGGAGGGGTAGCTCCTCAGAGCAACATCATTGACAGTACCATTCACCTTCCCGCTCTAAGTCCCAGAAGACAAGTGGTTACAAATGGGAAGCCTTTATTTGAAGTCCTGCAGCCCCCAGAACTGCCAGCCCCACAATCCTTAAAGCCAAAACAGCAAGAATTTGGAAACACGTTCTCCCCATGCACAGGTAAAGGTAAAACTCCTTTTTATATTGCTTTTAGTAATGGCATTTCTTCTCCAGTATCACATAGCTAGATGGTATTGGTTTCAGTAAATCCAGTCTCTTCTTTACGACTATTTTACTACAACAGAGGAGATACTGAAACAGAATGTTTTGCTATTTTCAGCTAAAGTAATTAATCACTTGATTTTTTCCAAGGGCTTTGTAATTTACAGCAGTTGCTCATACTCCCGGAGCTGTCCTAAGATTCTTTATAAACAGTGTGGTCTGACTTTGCTTTCCTAACCTAACTCAACAAATCCAAATAGTTGTTTTGTGCTCTGTAGAGCCAGAATTTTGTGAGTGCTATCAGAAATATTCCATCTTGGATGTATGAGTACAGCTTTCCGTTGGTGACTAACAGCTGCTTACTGATGAAAGCAGCAATGTAGTCATAGATTTTAGAGTGCTTAGGCAGGGCAAGCTGTAAAGCACCTTGGAGCATGTCTCAACCTTAGATTTTCAATTCAATTTCTGGAACCACAGTGTGTGCTGTGGAAAATAATGATGCATAGCTCTTACAAGATTTGGATGCAGATCCTCTTTGGGTAAGTGGTTGTGCATCAGAGATTATTCAGAATTATATCAGATTATATCAGAAATTACTCGATTGTCTGCTCTTCGGTCTATGAAGTTAGAAGAGAATTTTAAGGTTTCAGTAATTATTGATTCTGGCCAAGCTAAAATCAGGACGCTATTTTTGAGGAATTTTGGTACGTAGACCTGAGGATTTAATGGATAGAAAGGAATTAAATGTTTTAAAATACCAGGAAAAGCTTGGATTTATATCTAAGTGCAAGTACAGAAAAGGAGACAGATTTCTTGTTTTATTCCAAGTCTGTTGCTTCTCTCGGTTTTCCTTTTTCCTTCATTACTCTGCTTAGAAAATTTAGTAAGTCCAACCCTCTACAGCAAGGCATGCAGGCTTGAAGCCACCAGTATTTCAGAACAAGTTGAAAGTTAACTGCATGCTTGAGTGCTCTGCTGAGTCAGGCCTGTAGTAGTGCATATACATATTCATTGGTTGACCTCTGAGATTGATCGTCTGTTGCTTGCTTTGCTGTTGGTGGTGGGTGTTATTTACACCATCTAGCTTCAACCTTCTGCTATTGGCAACAAGGAGAGGCGGGCTCCTTACATGAAGAGCTCTGGAGGAAAGTTTGTCACTACAGGTAGAGCTTGGTTCCTGCTCTGTTCAAAATTATTTACTTAAATATAATAGATCCATTCAGGGATCTCTAACACAACTTACATAGCAGCTGCTCCACCAGCTGTATGTCTTCCAGAGAGCATCACATGGCGAAGAGAGGGTCACCTAGTTTATTGTCCTTGGCATCTGGGGATTTGGATCTGCTCTGCCTGACCATGGTGTTCCTGTCTGTCATTTCCATCTTTGTTCCTTGGCCCACTCACCTACTGTGTATGTAAAGCAGTCTGCAATTTTGAATCACAGCAAACAGTGATTCTGGTGGAAGGGCTGGCATCAGGGAAGCTTATGTATAAACAGTGCTGGTTAGACATTTTGGAATCAAGTAACTGGAAAGGCAACAGACAGTGACAATTGCAAAATAAATGAAGAATGTAAGGGAAGACATTAGGAGATAAAGAACATGGACGACACTAACATATACACATGCTTGTCTTTCCAAAAGCATGCTTTGGATATTTATTCTGTAATCAGGCAATATAGGATGGCTAGTGAATGGCCGCAGAGCCCTTTACTGTATCCTCTTGTCTACCTTCTTTCTTTTCAGTGCCTTTTCCTTCATCAAGCAGATGTTGAAGTATTTAACTTGTAAAATCAGTTTATCCCACGTGAGAATATGTTGTAGTTTGATTTTTGAGAATTTATAGAATAGTAGGAACTCTATGAAGTGCAAGAAGATAAGTTACCATGGAAGAAGATACTATGGGCTTCAGGTACCATGGACTTCGGATTCTGTTTCTCTTGATTGGGATTAGTAATTCCTCCTGCTTTAATGTTCTTTTTATTAACAGGCCTGCTTAGGAAGTTAAAGATTATGTGTGCTGGGAACATATATACCATAGAAGAACTAAGTCTCATACACTTAGCTGCATCCACATAATTTTCTAAGACACTGATATGCTGCATAAAGTTTATAAATAAGACTATAAACCTCTAAAACTATTTATGTAATTTATGCCTGTGCAGGTCTTTTTTTTGTCCTTTACTAGTGGCTGGTACTTAGAGGGCAATGTGTTTTGATAGGTATTTATTTCAGTTAAAGTTTTTTCTCAGGAAGACAATAGTTTTCCTTTTACAGTTGTCTTGGTATCAGTGTAGAGGTTTGCACTATTCAGAGATGGTTTTTTTGTTTTTCTTTTTTAACTTTAAAATATATGGACTAATACAAGCAGCAAGATACACCAAGAAAAATGACTTTTTGATGTTGGCAAATAGCTTTCCTGCTCTCTTTCAGTAATGGATAAACCATTTTTAAAAAGACCATGAGCTTCAGTTTGGGGTAAAGGAAAGAAAAGAATATTGTGTGCAAGTATGTGCCTTCTTTTCTATGGAGTTTTTTTTGACAGGAGATGGTGCTGAGTGTAGAAAGAGAACAGTAATAACGTACAGTAAGTGCAACATGCTCTCAGCAACATGTTGAGAATCTTTTATTTTCATGAAGACTATCTTTATCTTGTATAAGGATGCAAAGCTTCGAAAGAAAAGGATTTTTAGAAAGGTTGCCACCTCAGGTCACATGAACAGAAACTGTTACACTTCTGTGCATGACAAGAACCTAGAGCACACTGTGTTTTCTCACAGTGGAGAAAAAAAGCAAGTCTTGACAGGCACTTGTGTACGTCTCTGACTTCAACTGTTTTACTTCCTGTGTGGTACTGAATGTATGATGTGCATTCTAGTACTGTTTTGTGTGTCCAAAAAAGAAAATAGTATAATGGTGGATTTTTTTTTCAGTACAGAAAAATGTGAGAGTAAATTGTTTTTGTTGCTAAGAATGTACACTTTTGTCTTCCCAAATTAGGTATTTTCACATAGAAATTAGGTGCAAACTGCAAGCATAACAGTACACGTATTTGACGTTCGAAATCTACAGTGTCTCATTACATTTGGTATGTCTATTTGACCACTTTTCGTGAATAATTGCTTCCACACATTATAGGTTTACTCAGACTTTGAAAGCAGATCTCTATTGACACTAGCTGCTATGGTGAAAAAGAATTGGAGAGACATCAGGTAAAAACGAGCAGAAACGTTTGAGAACAGCAAAGGAAGACAGAAGACTGAAATGTGGTCAGCATTTGTCTTCAGCTTCTCTTTTCAATGAAGAAGATCTTTTGAGAGGTCTTGTAATGAAAAACTATACTAAAAAAATTCTAGCTTTCTACTGCATGTTCTGTTAATAATGTAAATTTGAAAAGAAAGTCTGATCTTCAGGTGGTTCACATTAGAACTGCCCTTTAAATGTAATGATGCCCAGGCAATGTTATTTATTCAAAGATGTATTACTTAGCTTATCTGCTCTGAATACGCATATCTGAGTAGTATTTCATCTTCTAGAAAATCTAGTAGCTGTTCTTATTGCTTGTCTTTTTCACTCATCTGTATGGACAACAATTTTGTGAGCATGAGCTGGAGGATGTTCAGGCACATCCTGAGTGCTGTCGTGTCTAACATACTAATAAAAATCTCAAATCTTTTGGAAAATAACACATTTTCTGACTGCCAACATGTTCAACACCTGTACCTGCTTTCTCTTACTCTGGAAATGAAATTGTATGTTTTTGAACTCCATCAAGAGGTATTAAAAACAAACACATTGCTGCTGATTTAGGTAGTTACTGGAGTTGGCTGCTGAAAAGGAAAGCTTATCTTTTTCCCTCAGCATTACCTAGTAGGGTCCACTGGGGACAGAGGAGGGTCAGGTCCTGGGGGAGCTGGATCCTTGGTCTGAAACACTGTGATCATACATAGATATTTATGGAAGCTTATTTGAGGCTTAGTAGTAGATTTTCCTGTCATGTTAGACAATACACTGCAGTCTTAAAGCTACTCAAATCTGCCTGATAGAGAATTTCCACTGTGGTAGGAATTCTCCAGTGAGGTGCTTACTGTTCATGGAGGTGGTGTAGCTGCTCCACCTCCAGCCAGTGTTCCCATAACCTGGTGGAGAGGTCCCACAAGGACACAGGAAGTGGGGTGGCAGCATGTCATCATGGCTTTTGGTCTTCTTTCTTTATATGTTTGTGGTTTGACCTGTTATATCTGGCAAGACTTTCTAGAAGTTACAAGCAGCTCTCAGACATGGCAGCCATAGCCACTCCCTTTTGCCCCTTTCTCTCTAGCAGCAGATGATGCTTCATGCATAGTCCAAGCCTTGGAAGTCAGTCTGGCCTTTTGTTCCACTCTGGTTGCTCTACCAAAACTGTTTTGTACTCAGTGTGTGGGTATGTGACTGAGGCTGTGTTATAGCTGTGAAGAGTTGACATGAAAATACTTAAGATGGGGCATGAGGAAGATAATCTGGACATATGCAGGTAAAAGAGAATGCTTACTGGCATTTAAAGAAACTAGCCATTAAAGAAACTTATGCAGATATATATTGATCCCTTTTGCTGTACATTTTATGGCCATTATAAAGACAGTTGTCATCTTCCATTTCTGTGATTTCTACAAAGTTGTGTTTGCCTTTAGATGAAAAATCTTTGTGTATTTTATTTCCTATTATGGTTTTCTTGCAAATGCAACTACAATTTTTTTTTCCTGGTAAAATATCTGATAAGATAGAATTCATGTTTCCTATACAGGATCATTAGGACTCTTCCTTAACCTAGAAATATTGATAGACATGTTAAATCTTGTGGCTGTTTTTTTGTTTTGATATTTCAGTTTATTTTTAATCATGTGTGTGGTTTTGTTGTTGTTGTTGGGGGGGCTCTTTATTTGTTTTTTGTTTGGTTGGATTTTTTTTTGCTTTCTGTGAGGAGAACCAGCTGCAGCACTTCTAAGCTGTGTGAGAACTGTGAACTTGGTCAGGAAGGATTATTCGTCTCCAGTGGCCAAGAGAGCCTTGTTTCACTTTTGAACAGTAACCACACAGGTCTGTCAGGCTTGTTATGTGCAGAAGTGTTAATCAGTAAGCAGCTTGAGCCACACTTGAAATCTCTTCTACATACTTATTTTGCTCTCTAGTACTGTTTTTTTATGTGTCAGTTGGCACAGTCTGAAAACAAGTTGTTCATCAGTATTCTGTGCAGTTCCTTATGCAGAAAGCTTGACTCAGGCCTTATTTTCTTTTTCAGCTGTTTTCTTTAATCAACTTTCAGCAGTTTTTAAGCCTATTTATTGACGATGTTTAGGTACAGCAAGGTGTTTAAGTGATAATGATCTTAGCTGTATCCAGCATGACAGATTTTCCAGCTTTGCATATACTTCAGTCGCCTTGACATGCTTGAAAAGGAACACAAGGCCCATCAAGGCAAGGAAATCATTAATTGCAGTTCTGGTGATCGTTGGGGAGAACCATTCTTGAGCCAACAGGGATGGGCCTTGATGGATTCTTCTGTCCTGACCAGGAGTTTCCAAAATGGCATAGATGAGGATGTGAGAGTCCTCAAGTTTAATTCATGAACTAGTTTTAGGGGTGGGATGAAGAGACTGATTGCAATTCTGCTTGTGTTTGAGGAGGTTCTCTGTGGATCTTGGCATGCCTTTATAGGATATACAAGAGGTTTCTTTCATTTTAATGTAAAAGGCGGTATATAGATTCCTATAGCAAGACATACCTTTGGAGTGGTTTTTGCAGATTTATTTGTTTTATTTTTCCATCTCTCATGTTTCAGCCATGGCTTAACTCCTGAACACAAATGGTGTTCAGGCAATTTACAGTGACTTTGACTCTGTACTTTTAGAGTCTCTATCTTAACCATTCAAAACTTTTTTTTTTTTTAAGAAGAAAATACTGAAGAAAATGAAAATAGTGATATCAAAATGCATATTGGACAATGTGTTATAAAGGCCTGAGGCAACTTACAAAAATTCCCTGGAGAGTGTTAGGCTTAATGCCAGAAGGGATCAACTTTACACAGGAGCTGTAAAATCCCTCAAGAGTATTAGGCATATTGCCAACACTTACCCATTCTGTGTTAAGAGTTTAATGTAACTACTCTTCTACTTTTATCCTGTGCTTTGTGGGCTTGGACAGTATGCTTTAAAGTGAATTGCAGCTACCTAAAATACAACGAAAAATATAGTGAAAGGGTACACTAAGGGGTAGGTCACATATTATAATTTTCTTAGACAAAATATTATTCTTTCAAGCTGGAACAAGCCAACTGAAGGTGATGGACTGTATTTATCATCAGCTTTATGACACCTGCTTTCACTGTGACAGCTTGCTGTTCTTAATAGCATCCAAAGAGTCTCTCCAGCTGGAAGGCTACAAAGAAAGCAGGGGCAAGCTGGATGGGGAAGGCTACACTACACTTGCAGCTTCTGGTGGAGATCTCAGTATGCCTTTGATATAAATTGCATGTCCTGAGAAAAATTCCCAATGGACAAAATCAGGTGGCACCTACCTTCTTGAGAGGGTGACTCTTTGAGGAACATAGCATCTCCTTTCTTCTCTCCTTCATTTGGTCCTCACTGCTGCACACCTCTTTGATGCTGGTGAACAGGAAACATGTGGATTGCCTGCTTTGTTTTAACTGCTCTCTCCTACCCCTCTCATCCAGGAAACAATGTAAAGAGAAGCTGCTCTTCTGACATCTGTTCAGTACCTAAAGTGCAAAATTAGACTTCTTTTTACTTTTAGCATTCTCACACAGTTGTAAACATTGGAATGATATATTTTTTTTCTGAGAATAACAGTGGGAGTAGTTGTCCACTCTGATGAGGTTCTTTTATTCTCTGTTTTACTTATTGCTGGTGTTTCTGCGTCTAAGTTTGATAATTAGTTCTGCCTCAGAGTTCAACAGAGCTAGGGAAAGTAGTATGACTTTTTGAAAGTCCATGTTGACATGTTTGAACTTTGTCTTAGCTTGCACAATAAACTGTCTTAAAGTGTATCTGACCTGTTTCTCACTGGGTTATAAATAGCATGCACATTCTCCTTTGTCTGCATTTCTGTACCACCTATCACTTCCAGGGTAAAATTCACCTCATGCCAGTGAGCTGCTTGCAGGAATTACATGTGACTTTCTACTTGAGTTACTGGATCATGCCCTTCAGTGTGAAATATAAGAGTGTAGGTCGTCCTTTCATCAGACTTCAGATGCCAGCTCAATATGTATTGGGTGCAACAGATGGGACATGGTGAGGAATGCTGAGATCCTGATGTGAAAACATGGCTCAGTTGATGTTATTGTCAAAACTTGGCATTTGCATAAGCATGCCAGATTTTATTTTTTCCTGGTCTCCGCTGCAGTGCTTGTTGCTGGAGCTTCTTGGACTGTTGTGTGCCATTTTAGCTTCATGTCCTGCTATTCCCCCTCTCCCCTTTCGTCTGTTTTCTCTTTTTGGATTCCCAGTGATGGCCATGTTAGCCCAGTGACAGACACAACCACTACTGCATCCTCTGGCATTATTGGAATGCAAGTCACGATGGCAGGGATGAAAATATAAAACATCGTGATGGGTGTGATATAAATGTCTAAAGTGAATACGTACTTCAGGGCATTATTCTCTCTGAAACCAACAAAACATCTTTAATGCGCTAGAGAGTGTAAGACACCAGAGCAAATATACTGCCATGACATGCCTGGTGCAGTCTTTTGTACAGAATTGGTATGAACCACAGCAGTCAAATGTGGTTTTCATCTTTTATTTCCCATGACAAACTTGTTGGGTAAACAGAGTGATGGCAAAATAGTAACTATTGACTGTCACCAGCAAAACTGTTGATTGATGGTAATGTGGTGTAAGTTCTGTGTTTCAGCACAGAACTCAGAACTCCTCAGTTCTAGGAGGTAGTAGTGGTTTTGGTGGAGTGTTACAGGGCCACATTTGCTGCTGCAGCTAATTAACTGTTAAACTATCTGTAGGTGTTGGAAGTCATTTCCATAATCCCTCCAAGATGGGAAAGGGGCATAGGGAACTGCCTTCACAGATGATGAAAGGCAGAAGGACCTGGGGCAGGAGCAGTGAATGAGGTATTTCCTTCTTCAAGCCCTTTCCCTCAGTCTTGTGATACAGAGTCCAGCTGAGACATAGGAAAAAGCACTTGATTAGACAATATTCTCCACTTGCCTCTGTAAATGGATGAATTAGAACTTTTCCTTGTGATAAAAATCTCAGTTTGTCGAAGTTTTATATGGTCAGTTCTATAGATGCAGGGCAGTTGATAAAATCAGTGTTTTAAGCTGCTTTCCCCAGGGTATAGAGCAAAACATATCCCTAAGTAGTCTAAGCATTTGACACATTAATAGGATGAAGTGGAATATGGTTATTTTTTGCTACTGCTGTCTTTTCACAAAAAATGGATTTTTAAAGCCTTTTTGACAAGATGATCAGAGGGAGGAATTTCTTTCTGGAGTAATCATCCTGTTTTGTGGTTGAAACTCCTCTCATGAAGTTTATTGTCTCCATTCAACTCCTCTCATGAATTTTATTGTCTACTCAGGAAGAACCAGTTAGGACATTAGCAAATGCTTTGTTAATCTGGTGTCTTAAACTTTCTTTTTCTGTTGTGGGTGCATATTATTTAGATTTGAAAGAACAAATGATAGCTCTGCAGTAGGTTTCTTCTAACAGGATATTTTAAATAGCATACATTGGCAGTCATTGTAGCTTGTTATCCTACTTGTTCTATAGCAAGGCTGTAAATTTTCATACATTACATTTCTAGAGACTGACCTTCAGGAGAAATTAGGTTGATTGATTAAATAGTGAAGTGCTTCTGAAATAATGGAAGATATTTGTATGTTTAATTGGTTACTCTGACTTGCAACAGGCTTCATTGATGTAGTTCTGTACTTTTGAGCTTGCTCTCTTCCTCTGTCTGTGTCCAAAAACATCCCTAAATGGTTGCAGTGAAGTTTTCCGAAGGAAGCTAGTTTTCAGATAAAATCCGTTCTCATGCAAACGTATAGCTGTTTGCATGCAAACGATATATGTGTCAGCATGTGATTGATTAAAATTTCGTATATGGGTGTAAATTTAGCAATTGCATGTGTTGTTTCCAACACAAACCCATGTTTGTATACATGACCATTTTTTTGTTCTTTGTTTTGTTTTTGGTTGGTTGTTTTTTATTTTATTTTTTTCCCCTTTTGGAAGCACACAACGTGAGTTCTGTAAAATTTCGCCTTAAAATTGGACAGCTTCTTTGGGACTCTGCATGGGCAACTGAAAGTAGAAGAGGGCTGGTGCATGTAAGAAGAGCATACCATCAGTCAGTTACTGTAGCTTTGGCTTTCTTGACAATAGCAAATATTTGTTGTGAAAAAATGTACAGGTATGTCTAATACTGATACTGGTAAATGATTTCTATATCTGTCTGGTATAGATCTGCTAACCATTATCTTCCTATATAAGAGGTTTCAAATGATAATGAGATTCTGTCTACAATGCATTGTTAAGCTTTAATGAGCTAAGACATCTCTTGAGGTTTGTCAATTTAACCATGACTCTGACATTTTGTCTGAGGATGACACTGAGCTGAGAGGTCAGGAGAAGAGACATGCCTTCCCTAGTTATTGTTATTATAAAAAAAAAACAGCTACTGCATCACATTATCATTGTAAAATCCCTGAAAAGGGAACAGGTTGCCCAGAGAATTTGTGGATGCCCCACTCCTGGAGGTGCTCAAGGCCAGGTTGGATGGGGCTTTGAGCAACCTGGTCTAGTGGGTCGCATCCCTGTCCATGGCAGGGGGATTGGAACTACATGGTCTTTAATATCTCTTTCAACCTGAGCCATTCACTGATTTTGTGATTTTATGAAAGCATTTTGGCATGACAGATAGCCCTCCAGGTGTTCATACGGTGGGTGGCTAGTGTCCTGGAAGACAGATATCCCAGGGCATGCATCTCCTATTGGCACTCACAGTGCGTGATTTTCTGCTAGAGAGAAGAGCTGGTGTCCCGGCTGGCCCATGGTAGCTGTGTACACCAATGAGGAAACTTCAGCTTTCCTTCCTGAACTTTCCCCTTGGAAATGTACCCCAAAACCACATGAATTTAGATCTCTAAAAGGATACCAAATCTTGCTTCAGCAAAATCCCTGTTGGAATCAGTGGTGGTTTTGTCCAATTCAGAACTTCACGTTTGTTCTGCAGTAAAGGGATTTCTTTGCACATTGATGTGACTCCTGTCTTCATGGTCAGCATTATTTTCAGACCTTTACTCTTCTCGGATGGCAGATCAATAGGGGAAAATGTTATTTTCTTTCCTTTATGTTCAGGAAAGGCTGCTTTGACTGATGTTGCCGTATTACTATTAATTTTTGAATCAAATAAAGCCTTAACAATAAGGATTTTATTGGAGATGAATATGAAGAAGAAAGGATATTTAAACAATGATGGATGGATGCCGTACTTTACAAGTACATACGCTTTTCATTTCCACCTCCTTGTAGTGTCTGCCTCTTTTTTCTTTAAAAAAAGGCATTGAAAGGGCTTGACCATTGTTACACGATCTGTATTTCATCTTCATGACAATGACCTCCACCAGACTGAAATTTGTCCCCCAGTCCTGAAATTGTACTAGGGGTCTCCAGCACAGCTCACAGTGGGATAATGCTCTTTCACTGCAGTCTCATGGAACCAGTGTTGTTTCATCTGCAGGAGAATTCATCCTCTTCTGCTTTTAGAAAAGCTTGGGGTGATTCCTGCCTTGAATGAGGGAAAAATCCTATATAGAATCTAGATGAGCAGAATTAATACATGGCATTAAGGCTTCCTCCCAGAAATGTTTAACAGTAGATTAAAACTTTCAGTGTGGCAAAAGGACCCTGTCAAGCTTGCGAGTTGGAAATGACTAGCTTTAAACTCTTTTTTCCCCAAAATTTTTCTTTGCCTTTTTTTTTTTTTAAGTAGTTCAAGATAATGATCAAAATGTAAAGCATTAAATTTAGCACATGTAATTTTCTGAGTCTGTTGCCCATAAGTGTTACAGCTCTTCTGAATAGTACCATCAAGGACCATAATCTCAATGCAACATCTGATTCAGTACCTCTGGTGGTTAATGGAGATAACAACTGTTAATGTCAGTGATGGAGAATGCTGGCTGGGCATTATACAGTAGATATGCCAAGACTTTTTTTTTTAAGTTTTCCAAATAAGCCATTTTAAAAATCAGGGCAACAACTATAGAGTTAACTTATTGTAATGAGAAAAGTGAGAGAAGAAAAGTGAGAAAAGAGAAGAGGAGAAATCAAAATGTTCATGCGTAACTCCCACAAGGTCTCACATGGACTCCTTGCTTGAAACCAGTGTAGAGGCTTGGGTGGGGCAGCAAGCCCTGTCCAGCCTGCTCCGGTCCTTTGCAAAGCCTTTGTCTCCATCTCCCCTGAGATGTGGCTGTCCATCCACCTGCTGTTTCTCCACGGCTCCATCCTGGCACCCTGCCGTACCCTACAGTCTGCCCAGATGCTTCTCCCTGTGGCAGCCCAGGAGCACCCAGGGGTAGGAAGGGTCTCACTTCCCCTAGGGTGAGCATGGCCCTGCCCCTCCTACCCAAGTGAGCCCTTGGCACAGGAGCACACCACTTGTGGCAGCACTGCCACTGCCCTGCTGCGCTTTCAGGAGTTGCAGGGTGGGAGACGTGTTATCATATCATTTCCAAAAAAGGATTCCATTTAAACCGATTAGGTTTTATTAACATTATAATGTATTCAGTTTGCATTGGTTGTAAGCACCAAGAGTGAGGGTCTCGTATGAGCAGTAATGAAATCACATAGGTTCCCCCATTCAGGTGGTATTCAGTACTGACTAGACTTGGAAATGGAGAGATGAAAAGGTTCTCTGTTTGCTTCTTGTGGTTATGATGAACGTTTCTCTTTATTTCACATGTATTGTTCTTCTATTTATTTTGCTTCTTTTCTTTACTTGAATGAGGAGTATAAGCCTAAACTGTGTGCTTTTGGCAAGTGTTATATCCTGTCTTTTACACACACAAAAAAATCTTTACAATATAGGAACACAGTTTGTCTCTGTCTAATTCCAAGACTGAAAAGGCTTTGGGGTAACCAGGAATTTTACTATGAATGGCTTAGAAGCATCTAAAACCAAGTATTTTGAAAGGTAAAAAAAAAAAAAAGAAAAAGAAACTTCTGAGTAGCATGTTTACTTAAATATAGAAAGAGAATAGAACCTTACTGAACAGGCACTGGTGAAAAAACAGAATACATTTTCATATTTGCCTGAATTAATAATACATGTTTGATTTGAATACCATTCTTATATGACAGACAGTCATCATCTTTGCTAACATTATCAACATGAAGTTTACTTTGGCAACTAAATATAGCTTAATTGTATAACATACACTTTAATATCCTTATTCTGTCCTACTCATGTATTTTCAGTGGCTTATTTCAAAGGATAAATCAAGAGTTCAGTAGCAGCATATATGATCTAGGTTGAACTTACATTTATTATATACTACTGTTTGAACATCTGTTACTAAATCTGCAGTTGGCTTTCAAGTTCCAGCTAACCAAACTATAATTGTTCTGTCATTAATCAGCACTCTCAAAATAATTTTTGTTTTTTGTTTGTTTGTTTGTTTGCTTGTTTTTTAAACTGCTGACCAGGCATTGGTGTCAATTAATTAGTGAAATGAATCTTTTAGTGCAGTCCACACTGTTTCTTGTGGCTGTTTTGATGCTTTTGTCAATAAAAGAGGACTGCTTAAATATATGTTTGTTTTAACATTTGGATGTAAAATGAGTGGACTTTCAAATAAGGGGGAATATTTAAAATATATTCTGTAGCTTAAAAGGAGCCCTGTTCATCTGGGGACCTTAAGGCCATCTGGAAAATGACCTTCAATAACCTGTGCACACTTCCTGTCTGACTCCTGAGCAGTGGGAAGGCTACTGCTACTGTCTGCTTCTTCTTCACCTGTGCTGGAGCTGCAAGGTGTTTTTTTGTCCACTCCATCAATACCTAGACTCTTGCTATCTTTCATGCATAACCTAAAGTGTTTTTTTGGCTTCTATTTTGGTTTCTTATGGTGCTAGCATCTTTCCTATCTTGCATATATTTTCTCGACTGCTTTCTTCATTGCTGTCCAATCTGGTTGCACTTCTGATTTCCATATGAAAAGCCATTTGTTTTTGAAAGTATCATGTGTGTTCATAAGGGAACATGAGAATTTCCACTCTGAACCATGAGTGTATCTCACTGAGATTAATGGGTTCATGTGATAGGAATTTTGTTTCTTGCATCCTGATTGGTTGCAGTGGAAGTAATTGTTATTTAACCACACTTCGTTTGATATGAAGGTGAGAGAAGAAGTAAAGAAGTCATCATGAAAGATTTGGGGATCACTGGATGCATTTTAGGAGAGGGAAGAGAAATAAGGAAATTACTTTTACACAAATATTAATATTCATAGATGTTTATTCATTTGTGGTCATACAAATGCCGGACACTATTCACAGCCCAGTGAAACTGTCAATTTTTGGTAAGTCTTTATTTCTGTTAACTTGGATGGGGAGCATTTTTTTCATGAAACAGCTTTGTGTGAGTAATAGTCAAACTGCTAACTTTGACTGGAATCCCGTGTAGGACCAACACCATTAATTCTTTACATTTTTTTTGTATGGCTGTTTTGAATTCCTTTCTTACAAAAGAAAAATAGTTTTTGTTTTGTTTTGTTTTTGCTAAATATGGAAGATGCCGAAGGCTTTGAAACTTTCATTGGCCACATGGCAAGTCCTGTGCAGAAATTAAGTAGAGTTGATTTCTCAGTGGGATGTTAAGTTTACTGCTGGTTTGAAAAGTGAAACAGATTTGACTTTGCCTTGGGAAATACTTGAAAAACAAATTAGATAAGACAGTTCATGGGCCTGGTTAGCAGCTGGAAAACTTTTCATCTGTTTCACACAGCTCACTGAATGGGGGTAAACAAGGGCCACTCTTCCTAATGAGCTGGGATTGTGGAGAAGTTCTGGTGACCCTAGCACCACAATTGTGTGTCCTTTCCTTCCATGCCTGTTCTTCCACTAAGCCATTCTAAAAATCAGCATGCTTGTGCAGTGTGTGCCTTGGAACTTCAACCATTACCTCAGATAACCCTGTCCTTTTGTATCTCCTCTGCACCCCTGTTACCTTTCTGCGGCTCAGGCCCTGACAGTTATGTCAAGTAGATAGAAGACTGGCTCATGTAAAGAGCAATTACAGTAAGTTGTAATTTTGTGAGATGGAGAAACTGAAACCTGGGGCTCTTTCATTTATGAAACAAACAAAAAATCTTCAATGATGAGCCTAATATGAAAAATAAGTTTAAATAGGTCTTCTTTTTATTTTTTTTTCCCTGACAGACAATTATTATCTGATACAGAAAGTGTTGTAGTGGCAGATGCTAGTCCCATTTCACAAATTAAGTACTACACTGTGGAAATCTCTTTGTAAAATTAAGTGCTAATGAAAATGAAAATGAAAACATTTTCATCACAGAAAATGAAAATGTCAGTATATGTAGAGCAACTGGGACTAAAATTTGTAAGTGTAGGTTGAATATGGGTGTTTCTCTCTTCTGAACACAGCTCTTGATTCAAGTTTAGCAAGCATTTGTGCATTTGTGTTGGTTGTAAATATACATTCAGATTAGATTTATGAACCTGCACAAATACTGAAGGCATTTTTATAGCTTTAGATCTAAATATTCTGTAGATTGAGAAAGAACTCTTATGACTAGTGGATTTTGACAACTGGATTTTCCAGTTGTTGTACGCTGACATTTGTAAAGGCAAAAATTAATAATTTTTTTGGGAAGTCATATGGCTGAAATATTCTCAGCATTCAAATCCAAAGCTAAATGCACAAGTCTTCCCCCCAGAAGAAGGAAACAAACAAACAAAAAAAACATTCTTTTGTGTGCATTCTGCAGAAGATTGTTGAGGTCGTGGATAACTGGTGCTGAGGAGAAAATCTGGACCACTTTGCACTGGTGACTCTGTACAAGGCCTTGCAAGTAGATCAGCCCCAGTGCTCGCTGAAGAGATCTGAAAATATGAGCTGGGAAGGTCTTTCTACATATCTCTGTCTCCCAGTAGTCATTCAAGTGGGGGGTTGTACATTGTTAACAGAAAATGTTGCATGAATGATCCCTGACTCCAGCATTAGATTCTTCTTTGATACGGAGAGATTTTTGATTAACCTCTTCCATTGAGAGGTGGTAGGTCTGTGCAGCTGGAAAGACATTTCCTCTAGATGGTAACAACGTCTTCTGTGAAAGGGTGAAGGATGAAAGTTTGTTGGAACAGTTTGTGTTTTAGTCTTTGCAAAGAAATCATAGAAATTTTATTAGAAAATACTAGACTTCGATAGATTCTGGGAAAATATGTCTGTATTGCGTATTTCTGGAAAGTGTTGAAAGTGTAGGAAAAAAATTAGGTTTTAGAGTTTTAGACTAATTTATTTCATTCATCCCAGTTAAATTTCATAACATGATATTCTTCACAGGAGAGATTTTGTTGAAATTAATGTGGTAAAAATAATGTTGAAAGAAAGTTAATTGTGTCTGTGTATGAGCAGCCAAATATAAGTCACTTACTAAAGAACAATAGTAACTTTGAAAGATAGGAGAAAAATAATGTATAGGAAGTTCTTCTTCATGACTTCTCTCAAATTTTTAGAGAGCCCCGGTTTATTTTAGAACAGGAAAAACAGACTGTTAAAAAGTGAAATAATAAGGTGTTGAAGACTGGTGACTGCAAACATTTAAATTTTATTTTTTTTTTTGAATTATCAAAAGAAAAAAACCTCAGCATTGGTATTTTCAGTCATCCATACCTAAATGCAAAAGGTACAATCTGTATTTCAAATTGATTCATTAAGGTAAGTGAATTGCTCTCCTAATGCACTGTGGTAGGATTTGGTGTTTGATTTTCCTAACAACCTTTTTCATCCACTCTTCTGATACATTTTCTTACTGTTTACAGCATTTCTGTTTATTATGTATTTACACAGCAATATTTGCACCCATCATAAATGTATATGGACATAACTAAAGCAACATATTCAAAATGCAAGATGCAAACCTACTTTATTCCAAAGTGTAAGTAAATAAAATGGTAGACTTTTCCATTTTTTCCACAACTTTCCAAATTGTGTCCAGAAAATTAGAAGCCACTGATTCCTGCTGTGTGTTTGTGATGATATACTCATCACATGCCAGAGTATCCCCCTTGTATTAGAAAAATCCACGTGAAGTAACATATCTGTATTGTGTTCACGCCTGTTGACTTTGGTGGAAAATTACCATTTTAGCTGTAATACCATGGCAATTACAAAATTACCATTACCATTTTAGCTGTTTTCTCACTAACAATTCCACTTCAAGATATTCTGAGTCATTGCTAATACTGTATTTCCAAAAATCTGCTGCTGTTGCTGCACCAATGGATGCAGTCTACCATCTATGGATGTAGGACTGCAAATTACAGAAGTGCCTTTAATGTCCATACTGTGCCTGTTGCCATACCTCTTAGTTACCTATGTCTTCAGTATGTCTCTTTTCGTCTGAGATGAACCTGTGCTATGAATATTAATAAACATTTTGCAGATGTTACTGAGTCTTATTCAAATTTTGACACCATGATCCTTTGCATTAGGCTTGTGGTTGTATGTGCAGTGCAAATTCCGAGCACGAATAAGTAGTAGCACCTCTATACTAGCCTGTGGCAGGCATGGTGACTTTGTAGAGAAACAGGCTAGTCTTCGTTGTTTCCTATAGCTGGCAGTGTAAGTCAGATGCTCCATTGGGGAAGTGGTCCTTTAAAAGACGCAGGGAAATCAAATGAGATGGAGGTTGGTGGTAAGTGTAACTTCTGCTTTTGATCTCTCAGTGATTGTTTTCTTCCTTCTACTCTATCTTCTCCTATTCTTGTGCTCTGGTTATTTCCCCATCATTGCTACCTTTGTTTATGGGACTTTTCAAAGCACTGTTCAAATTCCTCTTCAGTTTCCAGTTTCTTTAGAGTGTGAGTGCTGTCACAGTAGCTCTTCATCATTAAAAGCAGCATTGTTCTGCTGTTAAAAATACGTACTTTACATATAGCTGCAGAAAGACACAGATACAGTACAGTTACAGCTAGTGTAGGAAATCTGAATAATTGAAGGTTTATTCTTGTACAAGAAGACAATGATTTTTTTTTTTCCATTCAGTGTCTTTTATTACTTCATCTTTTGCTTCTGTATAAGACTGATAAAAATTCATTTGGGTGTCAGAGCTGGTAGTGTGTGAAGGGGTACATGTGGGAGGAAGAGGGAGGACAAAGTGTACGTGGCGTGTGTCTAGTTAACCGCAAAATAATTCTGCCAGTAGGACAAAGGAATTATGCTGCTAATTGCACTGCTTCCAGCCAAGGGGAACAACAAGGACCAAATCTGTGTAAATGACAGTTAGGTTACTCGAGCTGTTTTGCATATCTGTACCTCCTGAGGTAAAAGCACTGTGGAAGTATTACCTAATTATATAATTAATTTTTATGATTGTATATATGGATACAATGTAATGTTTTGCTATTGTTGGCAAGAAGGATTGTTCCTCAAAGTTTGCAGGTCGCGCTAGCAAGATGCAGTTTTCTATTTTTTCTATATTTTACTTCCTATCATACTTTATTTTCTGTTTATTAATTTATATTCTATTGTACTTTTTTAATAAAGAAAAGTATATTTTCTATACTTTCCCGTACTTCACCACTATCTGGCTTTGTCTAGACCAAACACTGCAGGGCCTGCAAGTCCAGCACTTGCTGGACTGTTTGTTTTTCTTTTGTTTGACACTGAGAACAGCATAGCTGTGTTAGTCTGTTACTGCATGTTGCATCGTATATTTTCTCCTCTGAGATATGAATTTTGATAATCTCATTGCCTCGTACATTAAAAGGCAACGCAGACAACTGGAAGCAAAATATGCAGACCCAGCTAGCTGCACTCCGAAGTGTCTGTATCTTTCGCAAAAAGATAAAAAAAAATAAAAAAAAAAGGATGACAATTTCTTTGTGGAAGCCAAAAGGCAATACAACTTAGGCTAGAACCTCCACCTTACAAGAAAAAAGACCTTGCACTTTGTTTATTCCTTTTAAATATCATAAAGCACAACATACCCTGCAGAACAAATTCAGTGTTATAACACATTGGGCAATTCATACTCTTACAGAGGTAGGGGGTGTAAAGCACCTAGAAAGTATCTGAATTTCTATTTTTTCTTGTGTTTACAAAATGCACTCAGGAAAATGAAGTTTCAAAACACACAACAATGAGCTTGAATTTACCATAGCCACTCACGCATTTATTTGTGCATATTTATTTTTTGCTTCTCAAAAACCTTCAGCACTGGCATCACTTGGACTGATCCTGAGGTCTGAATGCAGTGGAAGTGAAACTTTATCAACACTTTTGGAAATCTCATTTTACATGTACAGAATTAGAGGTAAGGAACAAGAGCAGTGTAGGCATGAAACAAGTTTGTGCTCAAGTGCTGCCAAGAACTTCTGTATATAGGGTACTGGACAGAGCAAATTGCCTGTTATTGTAGGCATGAAACAATGGACCTTCTCACATGTCTCCAGTGGTCGCCTTGAGTTGGGTTCTTGCATATCTGCACTGGAGATATGCAAGATTTTGTTCTTCTAATACTGAGGAATATGAGCAACTCGTGTAAAAATAATTAAAAAAATCAGTAAAATTATTTTCATACACTAAAGCACTATGGAAATATTACCTAATTATATAATTAATTTGTATGATTGTATATACAGATACAATGTAATGTTTTGCTATTGTTGGCAGCATGCAAAACTGTTTAAAGATACTTCACAGACTTTCTGGTTTTTAAATAAGTATTGTTGACTCTGAATTACTATAGAAAGGTTTTGTGAGCACCAACTTTTGAGTTTTCATGTAAAGAAATTAGGGATAAACTCACCAAAAGTAGTTCTGCAGCTCTAATAGTTTTTTTTTTTAACCAGATTTCATATTTTTCCGTTGTCTGTAGATGGTTTGCATTACATGCAGAGAATTTCCAGAATAGTGCTGATGTTTGCCTGGAAGAGCTAGAACCATGGGAAAAAAAGTCCTTTTTGAGTGGTAACTTGAGCTAAGGAGCCCATTTGGTCCACCAGTGCCTTGTCCACAGTGGGTACCTGCAGGCATGTGGTTAGCTTCAGGTATGGCTGTCCCTGGTAAGTCCGGACCCCATCTGCTCTGTCTTCAACACCAATGATGGACACTGGGATCTCAGGTGCCCTGAGTTTGAGGACTGTGACTGCTGTAATGATAAGCTCCTGGCCAGCTTTGAACTTGTGTGGGACTTGCTGCTCCACCTGGATGCATAAGTCTATGGGGCCCAATGGGATTCATCCCAGGGTACTCAAAGAGCTGGCTGATGTTATCACAAGACTGCTCTCAATTATTTTTCTATGGTCTTGGGAATCTGGAGAGGTCCCATTTGACTGGAAGCTAGCAAACGTTCCAATTTTCAAGAAAGGTAAGAAAGCAAACCACAGTAATTGCATGCCTCTTAGTCTCACTTCAGTGTCTGGTAAAATTATGGAGAAAACTCTTTGACTTATTGGAAGATACCTGAAGGACAATGAAGTTATTGGTTATAGCCAACATGGCTTCATTAGGGGAAGGTTCTGCTTAATGAATTTAATTTCCTTTTATAACAAGGTCACCCACCCAGTTGACCAAGGGAAGACAGTTGATGTGATCTTTTTGCATTTTAATAAAGCTTTCAATATGGTTTCTCACAGTATCCTTCTGGACAAAACATAGATGAATACAGCTAGATGAATACATAATGTGATGGGTGAGCAATTGATTGACAGTTTGGACTCAAAGGTTTATAGTAAAATGGTGGTTACATCAGGCTGGCAGTCAGTCACTAGTGAGGTTCCTCAGGTTCCTCAGGGTTCCGTTTGAGGGCCAGTTCTCTTTAATGTTTTTTAAACAACTTGGGTGTAGGACTTGAAGGCGAACAGAGTAAGTTTGTGGATGACACTAAATTGGGAGAAGCTGTTGACTCCATTGAGGTTGGTGAGGCCTTGCAGAGAGATCTGGACAAATTAGAGAGCTGGGCAATCAGCAACAGTATGAAGTTTAACAAGAGCAAGTGCCAGACTCTGCACCTGGGACAGGGTTACTCTGGATGCATACCACTGCGTGACGAGAGGCTGGAGAGCAGCCCTGCAGAAAGGGATTTGGGGGTTATGGTCAATGGCAAGTTGAATGTGAGTCAACAGTGTGCCCTGGCAGCCAGGAGGGCCAATTGTATCCTGGGGTCTGTCAAGCACGGCATTGCTAGCCAATCGAGGGAAGGGATTGTCCCACTCTGCTTTGCACTGGTGTGGCCTCACCTGAAGTACTGTGTGCAGTTTTGGCCAAAAAAGTATAAGAAGGACACAAAGCTATTAGAAAGTGTCTAAAGGAGGGCTACAAAGATGGCTAAGGATCTAGTAAGGAATACATAAGAGGAGCAACTGAAGTCACTTGGGTTGTTCAGCCTACAGAAGAGGAGACTGAGAGGAGGGCTCATGGAGGCCTACAGTTTCCTCGCACGGGAGCAGAGGGGCAGGTGCTGATCTCTTCTCCGTGGTGATCAGCAATAGGACCTGAACGAGTGGCATGAAGTTTCCACAGGGGAGGTTCAGGCTGGATGTTAGGAAAAGGTTCTTCACTCAGAGAGTAGCTAGGCACTGGAACAGGTTTCTCAGGGCAGTGGTCACGGCCCTGACTCTGGAGTTCAGAAAGTGTTTGCACAACAGTCTCAAAGTGATCTTGTGATCAGATCATGCATGTGAAGATTCTTGATTAAAATACTCTCTGGAGTGTTGCAGCATTAGCCTAATTTTGTAAGGTCAAAACTTTTGGTATATAAAGCATTAGGACATTGATTCACTGAAAACAAACAAACCAAAACAAAGTATTTTAATCTTTAATTCTGATTTTTTTCTTATATCTGTTTTGGGGGTTTCTAGTCTGAGAAAGAATCTGAATTCCTCGGTTTCTGAGAAGACTAAGAAAATTTGTAGTGACAATGTTAAACCAGAAAGAACCGATCCACAGACTGTATTAAAAAGAAAAAAAAAAAAAAGAGAGAGAAAGAGAGAGAGAGAGAAAAGTTCTGCAAAATAGAAACAAACAGTCATGAGCAGATTCTTTTCACCTGATTGCTTTTGTCATTGATTTCTCCGCCTTATACTAACCTATAAGTTCATTAATGGTCAAACTGAACAATTGGAGTAGCTTCTTACTGTCATATCACTAAAATGAGTCTTTGAAATTAGATTCTGGAGTCCTTTGCAAGGGTTTTATTATAACTAGAGTAGAAAATAATGATACTAATCCTTTTTTTTTTTTTTTCCACTGCAACTACACAGCAAGTAAGTAAATAGACTAAGAGACTAAGATTTCTTTCTTCTAAAAATTCATGGAGAAAGAAACATTTTCTGAAGCGTTGCAAACAAGAAACCAGGGGCTAATTTACAATTCTAACATTGATGTTTCTGATAAAGCTCCTCTTATTTTTTCTTTAAAATAGAAAACTTGGTGAGGCTATTCAAATTTATATGACTTAGATTTTGTTATTTAGGTTAATATATGGGTTTTTCTAGCTGTGGTCCAGGCCTGTAAGACTGTACATGCATTTCCTGATGTGAGATACCCTGTCCCAGTGGGTATTTTTCGTTGGACATCGTCCAGCTGTTGGGCTGTTAATTGATTTGGCTGAGCAACTTGTACCTTTTTAAACTAGTATCTCAAAGATTACTTAGTGTGTTACTATTTTAGCCTACTGATAATTTTAGAAATATGTATGGTTTTACCTGCCCTTCAGCTGCAGCCTTTTGAAAAACATGGAGGCAATTCTTTTGAGCATTTTGTGATGACCATAACAGGGTTAGAAGAGTAGAAACCACAGAGAAGATCAAAAAGTGGCCATGAAGACTTTAGGCTTTACAGTTGCCTGCTTATGATTTGTTA
This sequence comes from Anser cygnoides, assembly GCF_040182565.1. Classification (NCBI taxonomy): domain Eukaryota; kingdom Metazoa; phylum Chordata; class Aves; order Anseriformes; family Anatidae; genus Anser; species Anser cygnoides. Next base: position 83,129,702 of record NC_089912.1, on the reverse strand, counting down.
ATTAATTTTAAAACTGGCAGAGTTAAAGACACATGGGTATATACATGGCTGTATTTTGCCCTATGTATGTGAAACACGGTTATCTGTGATAAAAAGCAGCATGGTTTAGTTTCCCATGCATTCTTAGATATAGATGTGTAGTATATTCTCTTCCTGGATGGTACACAGGTATACTTAGAGGGAAACAAATCATTGCTGTAGCATATATTTGTTATGTGAGGCTAGGATTCTGTTGCAATTCTGGTTGTGTAATGAGAATATAAAAAAAAACAATAGTAATAATTTGTTTTCACAATTAATTTGATGAAAACATTAGTCTCATCATCATAAGTCAAAGAGTAGAGCTGAAACTGTCTGCCATTTATTTTAGACTAGGATTTGGACTAGATGTAATGGAGTTTGTCACTAGGTGGTGCAGCATGTAGGGAGGCGCATTTGAAGTGCTTCTACACAAACGCAGGCAGTATGAGGAATAAAATGGATGAGCTAGAAGTCTTGGCCCAGTCCCACAGCTACGACATCATTGGCATAAGCAAAACCTGGTGGGATGAGTCCTATGGCTGGTGTGTTGCAGTAGATGGTTACAGGCTCTTCAGGAGGGACAGGCAGGGTAGGTGAGGTGGTGGGGTGGCGATGTATGTGAAGCATGGGCTGGACTGTGTGGAACTTCAAGTTGCCAATGGCAAAGTTGAGAGCCTCTGGGTAAGGATTAAGGGATGAACAAATAAAGGGGATGTCGCTGTGGGAGTCTATTACAGACCACCTGGCCAGGACGACAACACCGATGAATTATTCTTTGCAGAACTAAGAGATGCCTCAAGATCAACTCCCCTTGTCCTTATGGGGGATTTCAACTTGCCAGACGTCAATTGGGATCACCACATGGCTGACACAAGCAAGTCCAGGAGGTTCCTAAAGCGCCTAAATGATAACTTCTTGGTGCAGGTGCTAAGAGAGCTAACTAGGAAAGGTGCCCTCCTAGATCTGTTGCTGGAGAACAGAGAAGGTCTTGTGGGAGACGTGGCAATTGGCAGCCATCTTGGTCATAGTGACCACAAAGTGGTTGAGTTTAGAATTTATGGTGACAGAAGGAAAACTGTCACCAAAACTTCAGCCCTGGATATGGGGAAAGCAGACTTCAGGCTGCTCAGGGAACTAGTCAGCAAGGTCCCCTGGGAAACTGCTTTTGAAGGCATTGGCGTCCATCAGTGCTGGTCAATCTTTAAGCACTGCCTCCTAAAAGCACAAGATCAGGCAATTCCAAAATATCAGAAGTCAGGCAGGCGGGGCAGAAGGCTGGCCTGGCTGACCAGGGATCTTCTACTGGAGCTTTGGCAAAAAAAGAAAGTGTACGGCTGCTGGAAGGAGGGTCAGACGACATGGAAGGAATACAGGGAACGCTGTTCGTGTTTGTAGGGAGAAAATTCGTGTGGCCAAAGCCCAAACAGAGTTGAAGCTGGCCATGTCTGTGGGAGACAATAAAAAAGGTTTTTTTAGATATGTGAACAGAAAAAGGAGAACCAAAGAAAACATAGGTCCGCTACTTGATGGGGAAGGTCTCCTCACAGACAATGACATAGGCAAAGCAGAGACGTTTAATGCCTTCTTCGCCTCTGTCTTCAACACTGATGATGGGCTTCGGGACCCAGGGTGGCCGGAGCTGGAGGACCATGACGGTGGGAATGACAAACTCCCAACCGACCCTGAACATGTGTGGGATTTGCTGCTGTACCTGGATCCATAGAAGTCCATGAGTCCGGATGGAATTCATTCCAGGGTGCTTAAAGAGCTGGCTGACGTCATCGTGGGACCTCTCTCAATTATTTTTCAATGGTCTTGGGAATCCAGAGAGGTCCCAGTAGACTGGAAGCTGGCAAATGTTGTGCCAATTTTCAAGAAGGGTAAGAAAGAAGACCCTAGCAATTACAGACCTGTCAGTCTCATGTCAGTGCCTGATAAAATTATGGAGAAGATGATCCTTGAAGTTATTGAAGCACACCTGGGGGACAATGCAGTCATTGGTCCCAGCCAACATGGGTTCATGAGGGGTAGGTCCTGCCTAACAAATTTGATTTCCTTTTATGATAAGGTCACCCAAGATCATGATTCTAGTTCTTTCTGTTGCCTGATACCAATACGGCATCCTTAATTAAGAAACTAGTTACTTTCTTTCCTTAAAATACAATGTGAAAAGTCTTGTGAAATGCTACAACTGTGTTATTTGATTGGAAAGTTGATTTTTTAACACCTATCCAATGTTTAATATTCCATTTTCTCATAGATTTTAAAATAAAATCACCCTGAGAAAACATTCCTCTTTTGAAAATGGATCCAGATAATTTTTGTTAGAAGTAAATTTGAAGTCCCGAGTGATTCCTGAACTACAGACACTCCCAGAGCAGTACTTTTTGGAGGTCTCTTCCAACCTAGATGATTCTGTGATTCCCTTACCACCCCATTGCTCTGGTTCCACACACATTTGTCCCTCCCAGAGCAGTCCCCTGACTTGTCTTTTTTTGTTTGTATGTTTTGTTTTCTTTTTCCATATCTAATGTACTGGGTCTGGCCAGGATGGAGTTAACTTTCCTCACAGCAGCCCATGTAGTTCTGTGTTTTACATTTGTGGCTAGACAGTGTTGATAACACATCAGTGTTTTGGCTCGTGCTGATCAGTGCTTGCACAGTGTCAAGGTTGCCTCTCCAACCCGCTGCCCCTCAAAAAAGTCCAGTAGTCTGGGGGTAGGCAGGAGGCTGGGAGGGAATATTTCCAGGAGAGCTGATCCAAACTGACCGAAGGGATATTCCATGTCATATGGTGTCATGCTTGCAATAAAAGCTGAGAAAATGGGGGAGGATGCAGGAATATCCGTCGTGATGGCATTTGTCTGCCTTAGTGGCTGCAACATGTACTGAGGCTCTGCTTCCCAGGAAGAGGCTGAACATCTGCCTGCTGATGGGAAGTATTAAATAAATCCCTTATTTTGCTTTGTTTCTGCGCGCAGCTTTTGCTTTCCTTATAAACTGTTGTTGTCTCAGCCCAGGAGCTTTTCCATCCTGCTTTCTTCCCCTGTGCTCTTAAGGAGGGGAAGCGAGAGAATGGCTCGTGGACATCCGGCAGTCCACATCTAGGCATTGAATACGCTGGCAACCCCAGCCTGCAAATACTCACTCTTTCTTCATCCAGCTTGCCTGTGCAGACTTGGTTCTTTAATATTGTGTTAATGAGAAGAGCTAGTGGTATCAGAGAAAAAATAATATAGCTGTTTTTCTGATTATTGTCTTTTCTTCAATTATAAGTTTTTAAATTCTTCTCTGTTGGCATGGGTTAGTCTTGTGCAGTCTTTTGGGAGTGGAACTGGATTTGTTTTATGTCTTTAGCTTGCAGTGCACATCACAAGTACTTTAAAGCAGACTTTTTTTTTCTTTTTTTTTCTTCCTTTTTTATTTTTAATGAAATTTAACAAACAGTAAAACAGAATGTGGATTCCAGTAATAGTGAAATACAACTATGTCTGCCTGTAAGATGCGCTGATTTATATTCTATTCACATTAACATCAGGGAATTCTAATCCTTTATTCAATGAAAATCACAGCAGAAAACCACACCATAATACTAAAGAAACACACAATAAATCATATGAAGAAGTGCAACTGAACTTCTGTGTATGACAGAAGTTTGAAAAATGACCTAAGCAGCTTATATGGCTAGGTTTTATTTGTAAAAACAACTTATGTACTTGGGAATTTAACCTCACTGAAAGTCAACAGGATTAAGTCCTCAAAAATCATGTAATTGGTTTTGAGCATTTTGTTTTTACCTATATAGCACATTCTCTCCATCAAGCTAACATGAAGATAGGTATCACTTGATTTTGTAGAAGTATGGAGGAAAGATGCACAGCTGGGATCACCAGCTTGTTAAAAAGATTTCACTGTCCATCAGGATATTTGTGTGGTTTTCTACCTTTTAACAAAGCTGCTTCAGCTCAGAGCAAAGCGCCTGTACACTTGCCTTTTATATGCCTGTGTCCATGAACACTTCTTTCCACCCCTCAGACTTGTTTGCAGACACACATACACACCGGTGCATTGGTATGCCAGTATGGTTTCCTGTGTCTTCGCATCAGACCTTACTCAGTAGCCAGCTTGGGATGCCAAACCCTGCACACACAGCAGCCTCCTCTTCACAAAGTAATAGCTGTGGTTAAGATGTCATTCTCCATAAATCAGATTTGGCAAGGGTGACGGCAAAGGGCAGGAGCTGGAGTTGTCTTTGCAGGACCTGAGCAATTTAAGTGGCCTTAATCCTCCCTCTTATTACGCTGGCTTTGTGGAAGGTAGATGGACTCACTTTAACTAGAAGGAATGAGCTTTTTTTTCATCTTTTCTTTTTGGTCACATCAACAAAAGACCTGGGAAATTCCAATTAATTAGCACGCCTTGGGCTAATGAAAGAATAAAATTGAAAGAAAAATGTCTGAAGCTCTGAGAAGAGTGGAAGCATGTAGTGACAATAGAGATTTTAAATATTTGTGGCAGTTTGTATAATTTTCCCAGGGTTTGTCTCTCATCGCCTTGAAGGGATAAGAGTGGAAAAACAAGTATAAGGGTTTGTTTGGGTCATGGTGTAATAACATATCAGCTTTTAAGAAATCTAAATAGGCCATAATATGAAGAATGGTGATAATGACCTCTTCTAAAAGTAAGTTTAAATAAGATTTTTAAAAAGAACCACTGTCCTTTTACTATTGCAGTACACCTTACTGGCCATATATTTCTTAGAACAAGACTGGCTGTGGAAACAGTTGTAGAAATTTCCAGAGAAGTCACAGTAATTGTGCAGGTGGACTCTTGAGTAAATTCTTAGTCTACAAAATGCTTTTCTAAACTGCTCAGAGATATTCTTAAATTCTGAATTGAGAAAATGCAAATTGCGTATAAGTAGGTGCACCTTTATAGTAGAGAATATTCTGTTAACCACAGAAGTCTCTTTTTATGAGTTACACTTGGCTATTGGCCTCTATATCTTTGCATCTCTTAGTTTCACTGGTCTTTATGTTTCCTTATGGACATGCCTTTCTGAGTTTCTGAACTTACGGACTTTAGACAAAACAGTCACAGCTACTGAATCCAAGGTGTGTTTGAGCTGATTGTCATGAAGGTGGAACAACCAGAGATTTAGTGTGGTAACTTTTTTAATGATTAAAATAACATCCATCAAAAACATTTTATTTTTCTTTCAAGTTCTTTGTTCAACAACAACAACAACAACAAAAAACTGCCTTTCTGTTGTGTGTTGTGGAATGAGATTTTCATAATGCTTAGAGATACTGCTGGTGTAGAAATTCAAACTTTGATAGTGTCTGATAAACATGCTTGAAATGTGTATATCAGTTAACAAGATTATCACTTGAAAAGACAATTGTATTTTTACTGAAAAGTTTTTTGAGGTGGTAAAATGTATTGGTATTTAATGATGCATGAAACTTTTAAATGAACCATGAAAGCAATAGTTAAACTAATTAGCTGAATACAAAGCTTCTTAGAATACATACGTTGTGTGGGCTGTATACTTGTTATTTCTGCCTAGTTAAACTGACAACTAGGATAAAGTTCTCACATTATCTTTTAGGAGAAACAACATTAAACAGTATCTTGTTTTTAACACAAGGAAAAAGAGAAAATTTCTTGTTTGTACTGCTCAGAAACTCAGGGACAATGCGGTTTTAAAAAGTACGCTTTAGTTATCCTTGAACAATGGACTTAATCTGGGGAACAAAAACATACTGAATGCAACTGCAAGTCACTTACATTCCTGCTTGCATACTTCAAAAGCCAGTTTCTGCAGTTCTTTGCATGTTAACATTTGCCACCTGTTCTTAAATATTGTCACTATTCGACAGGTTGGCATTTGTTCTTCTTTTCTTCTGCTTGTGCATTTCAGTCTCTTGAAGGGGTAGTGAGACTTTCCTGAAAAGCAGGAATGAAATAACTTGAGCTATCCGTAAAGATCTAGAAAGAGGTTCTCACATGGTATTGTGATTTAACATTGGACAAAGCCTTTACTGCATGATTTTTTGCTGAACAGATATCTCCTGCTGGATCATGAGACGCAATGACATTGATGTGTAATGGTGCTGAGTGACACCTGGTCTGTGCTGGAGGTAGAAAGTAACCTCCTTGCTCTTGCATGCTCCCATGCAGCTGGTGGCAGGCTTTTCTAGGGGTAGGTGGTGATAATTCATTGGAGTTAAGGCAGTATACACCAGCTGAGTCTGTCCGCTTATTCTTAGTGCTCTGCCAGATGGAGCTAGCTTCCCTGTGTATAAGTGGTTAGAGGAGGGAAAAGATCTTCTCTTCTCCTGGGACCTGGATGGGCACTGCCTCTCTATTCCTCTTTGCTCACTGCTGATACGACCACGCAGACAGGAGAAGTGAGTATAAAGTGCACACAGGGAAGTATTAGACGGTGTTTACACACAAGACCAAGCATGGCCCAATAAACACAGCAGCAAGAAATCAGAAAATATTGTGTGAACAAGGGGTATAATACTATGCTACCTTGCTTCAAAAATCTTTTCGGTAATGTTCTGCAAGTGCCCATGGTTACAGATAACAAAGCTCCTGTCTACCTTTTTCTGAAACACTAAGGATATGGAAATAGCAGAAAATATCTCATCTGAGCATCTTTTAATTAAAATTATGGGGAAAAATATTTGAGGAATGTTTTGAAAAAATGCTAAGTATGTATTTTTAATGTGAAGAAATGCACAAAAGTGCTGTGAAGGTTCAACAGTGTTACAAGGAAATTGTTGTGGGGAAAGAAGTGTTACAAGGTGCAGAATTATTTTCCTAAGGTGTTATCTTAGTTGTCTGTTCTTCGATAGGGAGATATGTTGTTTCCCTTCCAGTTTAGTGCAGATTTTACAAAAATTGAATGCAAATTACTTATTTCCAAAAGTGATTCATCCAGGTAATGATTTCCTAATCCTGCTTTGCAATCTTTTGGGTGGCTCACTGGTACACGATAGTTCTGCATTGCAGACAGGTGATATCAGCAAAGCAGTATTCCAACAATACTGATGGAATTTATTGGTTTTATTTTGCAGTTGAGTACAGCACTGTTAAAGGGGCAAAGTTTTTCTCTACAGATTTTGTCTGGAGTCATACCATACATAGAGTATTGGGAAGTTTTAACAATACTTCTGTGGTTTTTTTTTTTCCCTCAAGTTGTTCCTCTTGCAAGTCAGTTGATAAAAATAATAAACACAACAGTTTATGCTCTCATGCTTGTACATACCTATGCTCTGTGTTCACCTAAGTCAGATTCAAACAGTATTTTCCCAGTGGGAGTGGAACTCAAAGGAACTCTCATTCCATTGCTATTCTCTTCTTTTTTTTGTTTTGTTTTGTTTGTTTGTTTGTTTTTTAATACTTGTGTATTTCCATTTTGGTTATAATTATAATTGTAATTTTTACTGTTAATATTGTAATGATATTTTAAGGAGCTTGCAAATACTGAAATTGAGAATGTGAAACTTTTTTTTTTTTTTTACCATCAGATTAATTTACTAGCAAGGTAATATATTGCATTACTTCACTAGTGGAGTTTCTCTTAATTCATACCAGTTATTAGAGAATAATATGTGGCTTGCACAATGTATTCATTTTTCAGAAAGACAGACTAAATGGTCAGGCTAAGGTTTGTAGGTAGAAACGTAAAAGAAGATGCCAGGAGAAACTCACATCTCAGAGAAATGGTACGTACCATAGACCAAAGATGTAAAGGAATATGTTATCTGTACTAGAAGAGAACATACTGTACACTATCCTAACAAAGACAAAAGGGGAAGCACATGTATGTAGAAGATCACGTAAAGAAAAAAAAGAGAGAGAACAAAATAATATACTTTCATCAAAAACAAATAAGGAGTTCATTACATTTATATTTTAGTCCAGTTAAACATTTACTGGTTTGTGCAGTAGTTGACTGATAACTTCCTATTTTTTATGCAAAATAAGCAAACAAATCAGCTCTCAAACACACTTTTTAATAAATGGGTGACCTTCCTTTTATAAATTAAACTGATAGTTTATAATGAAATATAACAAATGTATTCAGATCTAATTGAAAATCAGTTTTACAGTGTGTGTTTTCTTCTGGAACTTACCTGAACCTAACAGTTTCATAATATAGTCTTAGTTTAGTCATTAAAGACTAATTTTCATTTGTTTAAATTCAGTGGTTAAAGTGTTCCATAGAAGTAGATGATCTCATTGCTGTCTGCTTCAAACCAGCTAAGTTAATTACCTGCAAGGTATTGTTTTCACCGGTCAGTTCTGGATAATTTTTTACCCTGGTTTCACTTGAAGGGAGACATTGTTTTTTATTGTGCTTTGTCAGTCTCTTTTGTCTCACAGCAGAGCTGCTGAAAGTACATGCTTGATTACTTCATACAATGAATGGCAAATAGCATTGGAAATTAGTGCAAGCTAATTTACCAAGTGCATTCTGATAGTAAAGAAACTGCCTTTCCAAGATTGAAAGCATGGAAAGCTTTCACAGTGCATGCATAATACTTTCTCATAATACAATATGGTCATACAATTCTGTTTAGTGTATTTCCTCAAGATTATTTTTCTTGATTGCAAAGATTAAGTCTCTGCAAACAGTTACAAACATGGGAATTGCCAATACCCAGATTAATGGTCTGTCTAACCTAGTGTTCAGAGTGGACACTGCCGGAGGTTTTGGAGGAAATAGCTTACTAACAAGGCATTGCTAGTTCTAAGTGTTAAGAAAATCATGAGCTAAGATCAAGACCATAAGGCTAGAAAGAGTGTTTTGTTGTTGTTGTTTTTGTTTTGTTTGTGTTTTTTTTTTGTTGTTGTTGTTTTCAAATGTGGGGTAGTGGTGTTGTATTTGTATTTACTTATTGGTTTATGGTCTTCAGGACCTCAACTTTAGAATTTTCTAACTGCAAAATTAATTTTTTTAAGAAAATAAATGTCAAGACTCACTGTCTGATATGTAGTGTCAGTGTGGGTTGTGAAACTTATGTATTTCACAAGACTTGCAATAAAAATCATAATCCAGCAACTTTTTGAACCTTCGTGTAGTAATTTCCATGTACCCTGAAGAACTGCAGATTGTATCCCATACAAAAGTTGCTCATTCCTAACATAATTTTGACTGACTTTTGTGTAGTTAAACTATGAGCCTCAAAGTCTACCAGTATGGGTGTATAAGCCCAGATTCCCAAATAGATGGTACCAGTGTGAAGAAGAAGCCCAGATTCCCAAATAGACTCAGACTTTGGTTGACCCTGTGCTAATAGAAGCAAATAGCAATCTCCCCCTGGTTGTTTTGTTTTGTTTTGTTTTGTTTTGTTTTGTTTTGTGTGTGTTTTTTTTTTTTTCTTTGAAGCTGCAGTTTAACTCACTTGCCTTATAAAGAGGGTTTCAGGGGATCTCAAATCCACAGCTGGTGTCTCTTTCCCTAGGTGTCTCCCTGGCTGGTGTCTCTTTCCCTCAGTAGGTGACATGCAGTAGTCTTCTTAAACAATGGAAAAGTGGCTGTTGTGTTCAAGGACACAGGGAAAAAGTTATAGCTCTCTAATAGTTATTAATAATATGACTAAAACTCGTGGAAGGGAAGCCTGAAAGAAATTGGCATCCCCAAGGAGAGAGGGATGGAGGTATTTCTCATCTGGAAAGTTTTCCATGGAACGCTTGAAGTGTGTTCAGTCAGCAGCTACTGTGAAGTCCCTTCAACCAATGTACCACCAACCTTGCAGATATGGTGGCATGCTGCAAGGTTGTATACGATTCTGCAACATGTTGAAGATTCACCATGCTATCGAAAAAGACCAGATTTGGTTCAAAAGGACTTTGGTGGCTTACATCTAGTCTATGTGAAGAATAAATTGACACAGTCTTACTGATTGCTTTGGCCTGTCTTTAGTATTTATTGTCTTACAGTATGCTGTTTTGGGTGTATGTTTCTTTCCTGCTCTTAGTGAATGCAGAATCCACACAAACAAAACTGGAAGCCTATTAAAAGGGAAACAATAAAACTGACCGTTTCCAAAGCGCTAACTACTGCACAACCAACAGACAGAAAAACCCTTAGGGAAATTACCTTTGGTCCTTTGTTACAGTTCTTTCATTTCTAGTTGACACTCTAACAGTAACAACAGGATAGGTTTTCAGATAATCTTAATAGCTTTTTTTTTTTTTAAATATAAATTGATTAATTCAATTACTGAAGAATTTAATGATCTAAGAGGTGACTTAATTTGATCTAATGTTATGTATTTGGTATGTTGTGTGTTTCAGAACACTAAACAACTAAAACTGGTTTTAGAATAATAGCACTATAGAACAGCTTGGGTTGGAAGGGACCCTTAAAGATCATCTATTCCAACCCCCCTGCCATGGGTGGGGACATCTTTCGCTAGACCAAGTTTCCCAAAGCCCTGTTCAATGCAGCTTTGAACACTCCAGTGATGGGGTATCCACAACTTCTCTTGTTAACCTGTTTTAGCGTCTTGCCACCCTCATCATGAAAAATTTCTTCCTTATATCCAATCTCAGTCAACCTTTAGTCAACAGTTTAAAGCTGTTACCCCTTGTCCTGTCACTACAAGTGCTGGTAAAAATCTCTCTCCATCTTTCTTCTAAGCCCCCATTTTATGTATGAAAGGCTACAATAATGTCTCCCCAGAATCTTTCCTCCAGACTGAACAACCTTAACTTCTCAGCCTCTCTTCATAGGATAAGAGCTCCAGCCCTCTGATCATTTTTGTGGCAGTTCTCTGAACCCTCTCTAACAGGTTCATGTTTTTCTTATGCTGGGGACCCAAAACTCTATGCCATACTGCAGATTGGGTCTCATGAGGGCAGAACAGAGGATAATCACCTCCCTTTGCTTGCTGGCCATGCTTCTTTTTTTGCTGATGTACGTTTTTGTTTTATTGTCATTTATACATGGGAAACAAAATTTACAATTACAAAAGTTAGATACAGGAATTTCATAGTATTACCTGAGATACTTTGTAGAATTAATGAGTTTCCACTCTTGGCTCAGGAAAGTAGACAAAGAAATTGCTGTTTTTCAGTCAATATCTGATAAAAGAAAATGTGTTTACATGGAAACTTTTCATTTCAGAAAATGAAAATATCTCCAGAAAGCACAACAGTGATATGAACTAAGAGAATCCCATTCTACCTAAATTAAAGGAGCTATATTTTTCTGTATTCTTTGAACATTCTTCAGAAGTTTGCAGAGAAATATTTTTCCATGTCAAGGATGAGTGAAGCTTACCTATTAACTAACTATAAAGAATAAATAGGGAAAATAGGCAAGCCAAGGAATGAGGAAGTGAATGGATTAAAATATTTCCATAAAATATTTTTACTGTTTATACTTGTTAGCTATTACAGTTAGATATTGATAAAGAGCAGTTTTTATTTGTGTGTAATATGTTTATTTGGAAGAAATGACGTGTTAAGCACCTGCAGCTCTTCCTGTTATCCAGCTCCGGACTGATTCCACCTCCTCTTGTATTTTACAATACTCTTGCCTTTATTAAGCTATCTCCTGATTTAAATCTTTGTATATAAGGAAATAAATTGATTCTTATTTATAGTATTGGTTCCATGTATTTTTCTCGTAGTCTTTAGTGTCATTCAAAACCCAACGATGCCCTCCAAAGAGGTTCCCATTTATCTCAGCTGATGTGGATTCAAGATATTCCTGGTGCCTGTCCTTCCACTGAAATTAGCTTTTTAGGCTTCAGGTCAAAGATATGGCAAACTTTGACTGACAGCTCCTCTAGCTCTGTGGGTGTATCATGCCAAATGTTAATCCAGGACAGAGTCATTCTGCCTGGTCAGATTTATTCAACACCTTTGAGCACATTTTCTGACAGTTTGCCTTCCAGCAGCAGACTTGGGCTAGCTCAAGTGTCGATGTTGCATCCATTTAACGTTATGCTGGTCAGATGTGAGCTGTACTCCAGCAACTGGATCAAAGCCAGCATATGCTTCCTATCTTGTGTTCTAACTTAGCTCAACACTCAAGCCTGATTCAGATCAAACTAATACTTCTTGGTGACCTGCAGGACACAGATGAGATATTAATGGTGGGCTTTTGGCACACATATCTCTGTGAAACTGTAGATAAAATGTTATGACTTCGCTTTCCATAGCAGTAGTCTCTTCGTAGTCTCTTTCAATGGTGGGAGCTGATGATAGGTGCTTTTCTCTGTTTTCCTTTTAATTGGAAGAATTGTCATTATTCCCCATGACAGAAAATGTTTGTGAATGATATAAAGAAGAAAACATTTTGCTTCTCTACCAGAGAAATGCACAAAGAAATTTTTATCAGAGCCAGAGTCTTACTCTGCTTTTGTCTGTCATAGCAGTAATAAAGTCTAAGTACTTCTTTTTTTTTTTCTTTTTCTTTTTTTTTTTCTTTTTTTTTTTCCTTTCAGTAACTGGTGAACACTGAGGGTGCTTTTTATGCACTGATAATAAGAGCAAAACTTCTAATTGCAAGATGAAAAGGGTTGTATTGAGTATGCAATTTCTATTGTAACAGTGATGGTTTGGCACTACTGCCTTTTGGTTTTCATTTTGAGGGTTTTTCTTCTGACATCTATGTTCCAAGGAGGAACGTGTCCTGTGTTTAATTTTGTATAAATAACAAACTAATTTTATGGTTGCAGATTGCCATTTGAACCAACTAGATGACATATGTCTTGTCCTTAAATAAAAATTTGGCAAGTGCATAGGTCTTCATTCCATGGATATGATGAATAAGATATTATGGTTACCATTGAAATTTGTTGAGGTGGCTTATGTGTGAAGGGCATTATGTTGTTATCCAGGGAAGAATCAGTATATATTTCTTACATTTTTTGTGTGTCAGAATTGTTTGTTGCAGTGCTAAATAGTAGTTTTATATCTTATGAAGCTGTCAATATATATAGGCTCTACAAGCTTCACAACTATGTTTCACTGTCAAAAACAGCGAGATTTCTTATGTTAGTATAGTATAGCATGCTTCCCTGCCTTTTGTATGCTTTGGTGCAGAAAGCCTTTGGTTTTACATGATGAATGTACCTTTCTAAAAAACAGCTGACTGCACATATGTAGTATGCACACATATATAGGCATATTATGTAGTGTTATGTATTTTATGTGAAGTGAATGTGTCATGTAAATATTTCATTCCTGTTCATCTCATCGTTTTGCTAGAGGAGTAGCATTCATATTACTACCAGGGACAGCTTATGTTTTTTGTATAATAATTTTGCTGGCTGTTTCCCTTTTAGCACCCTGTAACATAGTGGAAGCAACTACTGAGTAGCATACTGATTCAGCTGTAGTGAGTTCAAAAGGTAAATTACTGCACAGGAAAGAAAACAAAATGACTTTCTCTTATTCTTTCGATCTAATTGGACATCTATGAGAAAATCACAAAATAATCCCATAGAGTTTAAAAGCTGCTTTTCTTGTACCCCAGATGGAGTTAATTGCAGTACAAGGAATTCTTTTTATATGTTTGCCTTTGGAAACGTCCAGTCCTTCTAGTTAAATTTTATGTTGGGTTAGTATATATTGTCTTCTTTTCTTATCCTTGATTTTTCAACTAGATGCTATATTCTTCACTTATATTTCTGAATAGTAGCAGTGAGTAAATTGTATTTCTTAAAGGGCTGACATATTTCATCCCAAAGACTACATTTTGGTGGTATTTCATATAATCAACTTGTAAAATCTATACCTGAGTTGGATCTTTGTTGGCACTTTGTTGGCACTTTGGATCCCAGTAGACTGAGGATCACATATGTGCTCCTCACAAATATATGTCAGATATTAATAGCTATTACTAGTTAGTCGAAGAGAAGAAGAGTTTGAGAAAAAGGTTCTGACCTTTGAAACAGATCTCTTTTTTGTTTGTTTGTTTGTTTTAGAAAAGCTATCATTTGAAGTTCCTAAGGTGAATTACAGATTTTTAAGATAATCCTATCTACTTACTGTGAATGTGAGGGCCATGAGTGCTTTAATGTACTTCTTTGTGGAGTTCTCAACCCATTTGAACAGCCTTGTGACAAAATGAGTTGTGCAACCAAGTCAAAAGTAGATTCATTTCAGAAAACGATTTAAACTCTTGAAGTACTTACAGTATTTGTCCTGGTACTGCTATCCTGCTTTGAGAAGTAGTCCAAACACAGGGAAGCTTCTAGAAATGTGAATAATCTAATTATGTATTTCCAACTGCGATGAGAATTTGGTAGACATCCAACAACTTCCATATCATGACCTATTTTAACTTCTCTATCTTGATGTCTTTTAATGCAGGGGATCTTGTAGACTACCTAAATCAAGACACAGAGTACACAGAGCATTTTGCAATTAGTCCTACTTGCCATCTACCTCTGTAATCATCCTTTGCTACTGTGTTAACAACCATCAGCTTTGAGTCATGGCTGCAATGACTAAGAACAGACTGTGGCCTTTTAAAGTCCAGAATGCTACTTTGTTCAATCCAGCTCAAATTCCTCTCCCCAGGCCTCTGAGAAATGCTGGGTCCCAGCTATAACTCTCTCCTGCCAGGAAAACGTGTGTGCTTTGCCACAGCAGACCTACTGCAGGGATAGCAATTGGAATGCATGCTTGCAGTCTCCATGCTTTTCTGGACAGCTAGTGGTAGGAGTGATGGAATGGCTTTCAGTGCCTTGTAGCTGTGGGATTTGGTACAACTCAAGGCACGGTGGTGTTCCTCTAGCCTCCTTGGGTTCTCTCTCCCTTTCTGCAGAGAATGCTGTAGTTATGACTTGGCTGTCCCTCAGCTGAAGACTGCTCTTTTGCCGAGTCTTCAAATAGTTTTTTTCTGATGTTTATCCATGATGTCTGGTCTTTAGTTCATGTACTTCAGCATGTTTGAAACATGCATAATTTATTAAATCCCCTATAAAACATTCCTTTTTGTATTTGGAGAAGTTTGCAAACTCCTTGTGTTGATCCTCTGTTTCATTCTCCTCTGAAGATACTCAATTCCAGTCACTTCTTTTGTGCAAAACAGTGTAAGTTCTGTGGCCTCATCATGGGTTCATGGGAGATGAATACTAACCTGCCTCGTTGTTTTTTTTTTAGGTGGCCTTCATTATGGATCCCAGTCTAAGTCCAATGGAAAAGGCAGCTGCAACAATCTAGTAGTCACCAGCAGTCCAATGACAGTTCAGCGGCTGGGACCTGTCTCACCTGCTGCTAATCAAGTTTCAACAGCATGCAACCAGATCAGCCCCACCCTACAGAGGTCTATGGATGCTTCCAGCCTGGGTGTTCCTCCTTCAGATACAAGGTAACTTTTTTCTTTTCAGTACTTAAAAAAGAGGCCTTTTAAATTCTCTTGCCATTTAAATGCAACCTTTCTGATAATTATAATGGCCTAAATGATGCTTTTTTATGCCATGGCAAATTTAATTTGATATAATTTAATTCATGTCAGCTGTAATCATAGTGGTATAGATCATTCATATCAAGGGTAAATGTGGCTAGAAATTTTCTATGCTTGATAGGTTTTTTTCTGTTCTATAAGGATTTTTATAAGCACTTAACTATATTTTTGCACAGAAAAAAATAAGCCAGGGACAGGAAATGCCAAGGAGGAAGAAAGTGGAAATAGTCCAAATGTGACATCTTCATGGGTAGTTGTGTGTTTTAAGTGTAATAACACTAAGAATATTATGCTGGTGCATGGCAAGTAACAATGTCAGACAAAAAAAAATAATGCTCTGCTAATGCTTCTCTCTCCTTATCAACTGCTATTTCTTTCAAATTGTTTAAATGGTTAACACAAGTTAATAAGATCAATTGTTCCCTATCTGCAATGAGCTAGCAGTTAACTGCGTCTGTTAAGCTTTTCTTTTTTAAAATGTTCCGGTAACTTTTGAGATTATAGCTATGAGCACTATAGAAAAACATGAATGAAGGGAAAACAGTTGTTTAGACAACCTCCATATAGGTGCAGTAAGCACATCCCTGGATGTTAGTTAAACAGAGTGAAAACATATTCCAGCATGTTATGTGGGAAGCTACATACCCACTTCTGTAGATGTGGCTTGTTTAATAGTTGCCTACTCAGCTGAAATGTAACCATTTCTATTCACAACAGGCCACAAGAGCCTTTACTCTCTAAACAATTTACATTTTACTACATCACCTTATTGCAAGCCAAAGAACCATCTTGAAATAATTAAAACTAGTATTATGTAAATGGAAGAAAATCTTGCAATAATCTACTGTAAGATACTCTGGGACATGTTGGACTTGATGATCCTTATGGTTCCCCTTCAGCTCGGGATATTCTGTTCTGTTCTACTTCTGTCACTTCACTTGTGAAAACTAAGTTCTTTAGTACAATTTATACAATTAATTATGCTTCTTATATGAACATGTCAGGGAAAATCATTCACTGCTAAACTGATGACAAATGACAAATCCAGAGACATGCCTGTGTGACAGAGTAGAAGCAATAGAATGAAAATATCATTAGGCAATTATTACCTACTTAATACTCATAAGTTTTAGGCATGCCTGTAGGTTTTGTTATTTTTATGTGAATGTATGGTTGTGTGTACTATGTCAGTACTGAGTTATACATTTTTGTTTTTATTTTAAAGAAACATTTACTAAGGGTGAACTGAAGTTGAAACTCTGGCAGAATCCAACCTGTAGTGTTTCTGGAGTGTCTTTTAATGATTTATCAATGAAGACATTATAAAATCAGTTTGTCACACAAAGAATGTCCATCTCAGCAATTTTCCCCTCAATTTAGAGCAGAACAAGTTTCAAGTTATATTTTAATTCACAGATTGTGGAAACGCTTTTTTTTTTTTTAATTGCTTCAGCATTAAACTGAATTTGCCTAAAGTAGTTGCCCAAGCTAACTTCATAATCCTTCATGAGCTGAGTGAGTGCCTCCTCTTCATTGTGGCTTTTAGGATGCAACATGAACTGTACTCTGGCAGTTCAATCCAAAACAGCTTGTTGGTTGAACTGACCCAGACTAAAATGTCTTGATTTTTACTGATGTGGGCTGGAAAGTTGGCTAAACTGCAGTTTTCCTACAGATATCATCAAATTTTGGTATATAGACCAAGAGGAATAAAACCTTTCCTCCATCTTTTCTGAGAGTTTCCCAAAAAAATTTTCAGAGGAGTCAGTTATGCTGCTTAAAACCAAATATAATACTGCCACTTACTGCGATGCAAGTGAGAGAAGGACATAGGAAAGAAAAAAAGGTTCTTGGCTAGTAAAACAGAAGAGCGTGCAGAAAGGTAGGAAAACATAGTTTTCACTCTTCTGTGTTTATGTCTAAGATTATGAGTTATACTTGACACTGTGACCTGTGTACACAGAGGCAGAATAGAGTGACAGCTGGAATATCTTCTAAATATTCATAAAAATCTGGTCCAAACTCACAGCTCGTTTAGATTACAGTAAGCAAATATGCCCATTAATAGCATCTGAGAATCCGGCACAGTGTTATTGTTGGTCCTTCATTTTCATCTTCATTATAAGTACATTTATTTTTCCCCAGAAAACTTCTTAGTCATGGTGTGGTCTGGGTTTTAATGAATTTTTCTCTGTTTTGGGAGCTGGAATCTTTGTTACTTTTGAATGTAGAGGCTTAAGTGAGAACCAAACTTCTTCAGATTATCTGGCTCTTACTTATTATCTACTTTAAATACTTGTCCAACTTTTAAAATCCTTTGAAATACAGTTTCTCTCCAGCTTCACTGACAGGTGTGTTCCTTTGTGTTAGGCACTGGTAACTTTTTGAATGAGGCTGGTTCTAATCCACATCTGATTAAAATTCTTGACATTAAAAAATAGACTTGTTACATTGATGCATGACTTTTCCTACTTATAAGAAGGAAAATAAAAATCTAAATGATCAAGCTGGCAAAAGAAAGCCATCATTCTTATACTTTCCAGTTATAAATGTTTATAGCATAGCATGGAAAAATCAAACCTTACTTTTCTTACTCTGTTGAAGACTGGGTCTATATTGGGGTCACAGCATACTAGCATAGTTTATCTGCCTTATAATGAACAGTGCTTTAACAAAGCCCATTGATAACAGACCCTACAACCTGAATTATTTTTTTCTGCAAATAATTACCCATTTAGATGTAAATCTTACACAAGATTGACCTGATACAGCAATCACATTTTTCTCATTTTTCTTAATCAGAATTGTATTCATCATGTTAATTGTGCTTTTCTTTAACATTCTGTTTTGAAAGTAAATGCTATTTACACCCCATTGGAGTAATATAACCTCCATAACAGTACCCTGTACCAACATTCAGTTTGAACAGGATGTTTCTTCATTATTCTTATACAGAAAATCAACCACCCATTACAAAAAAAAATAAAAAGTATCTTGAGAAAATGATTTTCAACTTCTGGAAAATGCTGTAATATTAAGTAACAGGAGAAAAAAAAAAACATCACTAAGCAAGAAATCATGTGGGTGAGCTGAATAAGATAATAAAGACGCCAGGATTTTTCAGCTTTAATCTGCGTGGCTGGAGTTGAACGTGAAAAGCTACATACACTTCTCTTTATTGAATGGCCGTAATTAGTGTTAGCATACATTTTGTCAACCTTGCTAATGTGATGGAAAAATAATCCACAAATCTCCAAAGGAAAAAATTGTTTTACCAAACAAAATCATGAAAATTTGTTAAACAGTGGCATATTCATTGGGGATATCTCCAAAGCCATTGTTTAGGATCTGTTCTTATTCTCTTGAATGAACTGATGTTGTTTTAAATGGGATCGAGATCCCCACTTTAGCCTGCCACCAATTCTTAAATTAGGTGGTTTCATGTATCTTCACTGAAGCTGCAGTCACAGCAGTTACAAGATGTGGTGCAGACATAATATGCAACTATGCACCTTAACAGATCTGTCTCATGGATCCTTGTCTCCTGAAGCAGAGTCTGCAAGAAAACCTTCCAGAACTGAAAAACAACTACAATACTATTTATCCTGAGTAGATTCTAAACTTGCTTACCTATTAAGAAAAAGAAGCTAGTAAAAGAGGTAATAGTGCCTCCTTAAAGATGCTTGCTGTAAGTACGTATGTTGCAAGAAAGAGATGAAATTTGTTTTTTTATTAATTTCTTTATAGTGCATACTTCCTCTTCTATACATTTGAAATTTGTAGTAATATAAAAACATTATAAGTAAAAACATTATAAAGTTTAAAGAAGTAAAAACATTATAAATAACTGACTATAGGAGTTTACATTTATAAGTATACATTATTCCTTGCCCACAAATTTCTTTGAATTACTGTTATTAAATATTTGATATACTGTTTAGTTAGAACTTCAAGAAATATTTTTAAACATAGTATTTAACGTATCTATTACCACTTACTAACTTTCTTTTGTTAAGTTAATTTGGCCTCCTGAAGTCTTTGTAGGATAGGAGAAACTATAGTGTACATTGTTTATCATGTGAGAAGGTGAGAAGCAGTGATTAAGTAACTTGTCTACCTTCAGAAATGCATTTTAGATTTAGAAGAGAAACCAGATTTTCTGTATATTTGATCTACCATTTAAATTCTGTGTTTCTGCACTTCAAAAGTGTATGGTAAAAATCATAAATACAAGAATTAACCCCCAAATTGCAGAGGTTTTTGTTGTTTGTGAGATCTCCAGGTTTATCTAGATGCCAGGTTCTTTCTACTGCTCGAGCTCCTCACAAATACTGATTAATATAGTGATGACACCACTGGCTCCACCGGCTGGCAGGAAATCCAAGTGTGCCAATATTCAGAATTGAAAAATAAAGACATAAATCTACTTGTCCTCTACCCAGCATTTGCAGCTGTGAATCAGGGCACATGGTGTCCTTGTATTTCCTTATTATACTTTTACGTAGATACCAATATTGTTAGGAGCTTATGAGTTTTTTAAGCTACCTGTAGGATATTTGCAACCTAAACAAGTTTCTTAATCTTTCTATGACAAACTGATAACAGCAGCAAGATTACACTTTTGTGGAAAAAAAAAAAAAAAAAGAAAAAAAAAGACTGCTGACTTAGAGGGAAATACATCATGAAACAAAAACTGAATGAACCCCTTCAACCAGTTCTTCTACATTATTAATTTATTTTGTTTGTTTCGTTAAGTTAGATATAATCTATATAATCTTGAGCTATTTCTGTAAAGAATATTTGTATGCATTACAGTTGGTCAAGTGAAAAATGTTAAACATCTATTCTTTATTAATCAGTTTTCTTCTCCTTCTTTGCTAGCAAAAAAAAATAGTAGTAATCTCAAATCAATGAGTTTCACACAAGGCAAGAGCATAATGCTGTAGCTTGAGAAGCCCAAGCCTATTTACACCATGGTTGATGAAAAAAACATCCTTTTATTTCTGCAGTGAAGTATCAAGAACCTTTAGAGCAACTTTTCTTAAAATCTTAAGTTAAAAGTTGGACGCCTAAGTATCTTTTTACATATTTTTTGCCTGTGTATGCCTCCTGGTACATCAACTGAGAGTACCTGAAGTTAGAAGTTTTTTCACGTGTAACCTTCCTTTAGATTTATGTGTGTGAAGATTGAAGAATCACTCTGCAGGAGTATATACACATGAAATTTGAACTGCTGAAGTGTCTAACTGCTTACTCCTTTTATTATGCCTTTGTTCCAGGTCACTCTTGTCGCGTGAGTCTCTGGCCTCTACAACATCAAGCTTGTCAGAAAGTCAGTCCACTTTGAGTGTTAAGCAAGAGTGGTCGCATGGGTACAGGACACTTCCTTCTCTTCCTCCTGAACAAGGTACACAAAATGGCAGTGAGCTGGGGGACTTACTAAATTTTCCACTTGCAACATCTCTGTCCAGTAACTTCGTATCTAACTCATTACCATCCTACTTATTTGGCATGGAAAATAGCCATTCCTCTTTCCCTAGTCCTCGCCATTCCTCTTCCCGGTCTCAATCTACCCGCTCCAAAAAGAGAGCACTCTCTCTTTCTCCTCTGTCTGATGGCATAGGGATTGACTTCAATACAATCATCCGTACATCCCCAACCTCTCTAGTGGCCTACATCAACAGCTCCAGGACATCACCAGCTAACGTCTCACCACAGCCTGAGGTTTATGGACATTTTTTGGGAGTGCGAGGAAGCTGTATACCCCAAAACTACTCTGTTCCAGCTGCCCAGAAAGGTCTTCTCATGGCTAATGGCAATATCACCTTCCCAGAGTACATTGAGAATAGCGCTGGTGAATACCAGCGGATGCAGCAGTTGGAGCAAGCCAGCCTGCAGACGGAAACCACAACTAACATGGTGATCCAGCAGGGCATGCCTCCCATGGACAGCCAGGCCGTGAGTGCCCTGAAAAACGAACAGATGGATGAATTCTCAGGCCATACAGTTGACATGCCTCCTCCACCCCCTCTGCCACCACCTCCTCCACAAGGGCCTCCGCCACCATACCATGCTCATCAGCACCAACATGTGCACAGCCTCCCTGGTCACATGCAGCCGCTGCCTGTACCTCCATCTGCCCCATGCCCACAGCTCGAAGAAGATGGGGAGCTGGATGACTTCAATGGCAAGCATGGCTGTCGCTGGATTGACTGCAATGCACTGTATGACCAGCAAGAGGAACTTGTGCGGCACATAGAGAAGATTCATATAGACCAGAGGAAGGGAGAAGACTTCACGTGCTTCTGGGCAGGGTGCCCACGAAGGTTCAAGCCTTTTAATGCCAGGTATAAACTGCTGATTCACATGAGAGTCCACTCAGGAGAGAAGCCAAACAAATGCACAGTAAGTCTGAATTCCATCTCCCTTACCAATCAAAGACTATATATTACTCATGACAATATAGAGAAGTTGTAATTCTGTCTCTGTTTCTAATGTTTTAATGTAACGTTCTGGTTTTTTGTTTGTTTGTTTGTTTTGCTTGGTTGGTGTTTTTTTTTTGGCTAGTCTGCATGAATGAATGACTGCTTCATCTTTCCATCTAGATAGAAAGGAAAGCTATTCTTTAATTCGATATGTACAGACAGATAGGATTAAACAAAATTCTATTTTCTTAATTTAGAAAGCCTTTAATATAGACTGCAGAAGTGGCACGGTAGACCTTCATAAATTGAAGGTTAAGTACCATCAGTCACTGGAACTGTATGAACCATACATGGGGAAAAAGTGCTGCAGAATAAATGCCATAATCTATCTCAAAGTATTATTGCATGATGTTACTCTTTTTCACTTGAGAAATTTTGGGGATCATGTATAATGTAACCATGGGAAACTGAAAAAAGTTTTTGCCTTAGAAAAGAAACAATTGCTTGTTTCATTACTAACAAAAACCAGACCTGCAGCCCTGTTGTCCTGAATACAGTAGGAAAAATACACATGGCAATTTCTCTGCTCACATCTTCCAGTCATGAACATTCAACCCCCAAAGCCATGCTTTTCTTGCAGTTTTTCTTAGGATCACTGCAAGCTGGTCCCTTGCATACATAATCACACAGGCCAATGATCTAGCCAGTAAACCCTCCCGTCAGCTTATGTTTGGACTCCAGTAAAGCATCTATAATCTAATTCATATTCTTGTTTAGCTTTACGTATAGGGTATATTTTGGATGACAATTAGCTTACCCACACTAAACACTCATTTAGAGCCAGCAGAAGACAGCCTCACCAGTGCTGTTCCTAGTCCTCAGCATAACCTAAGAAAACAATGAACATGTTTTCTAGAAAGAACTGCTGATTGTCAATCATTTGAAAAAAATTGATTTGTTTATAAATTGTGTAATGTAAGTTGGTGCAAGGAGTCTGTTTTAGTGTTTGTCTAGTTGAATGTTTTTCTTACAATTTGTTACTTATTCTAGATGTTTGCTTGTACAATAGATAGAGGAAATTTTTTCTTTAAGTTTTTGAACTCTAAAGGGCTCAATATTCTTCAGGAAGAGGAGGTATCTTCCCAGATTTAACTCTTGAATTTAAAACACCGGGCAGAGAAACTGTCACAACACTAGGAATTTTATCTTTCCTTCTTTTTTTACACTAGAGCCTGAATGCCTGAATTCTCTGCTCTCTGAATCTTTCTTTTTTTTTTTTTCTTTTTTTTTTTTCTTAAATTCCATTATATCCTCTTTTCTGCTCTTGGGATATGTTGGATCAGAATTTACCATTAACCAGTTCCTTGGGCACTTCTTGTCAGCTTTCTGGGGAAAGACAGAGAGAGAAAAAATAATTATTAGAAGTCAATAAAATAATTTTTGAAGGGAGTAGTACATGGAAAAAAATCATACAGAAAAAACAGTATCCAGAAAGATGGCAAGAATGGTGAATGAACGCTGAAAGAATAAAGCAATTACCCAGGGCATTTGTAATAGGATATCTATGATGAAGGATCCAGTAAGTCTGGGAAAAACACTGTCTTAGTAGCACTCTATACTCCCAGCCCTACCTGCTCAGAAAAGTTGCTTACATTGACTTCCTCATGTTTATGAGGCCTCTGTCCTTAGCTTTGAAGGAGTCATAATTCATTGATGATAAATATGTCAATGTTTACGTGAATAAGGTACTTAACATGATCCCATTTTTGGATGACTAACCCAAAAGTGTGTGCCAAGCCTTACCGTGTCACAAAAAAATGAGAGATGTCTATATTAGCTTCTTAGAAATAGGTTTCTCTCATAAACAGTAATGACAGTTATTCATTTTACTGAACTTCAGCAATTAATGAGGGATAGTGCCAAGTTTACACATTGAAAGCACATACTTATCTTGTTTCATGTTTAGAAGTGTAACGAAATAGAGAAATTTTAAGGGTGACTTGGCAACTCTTAAAATGTGGGTGTAAATCTGGAACATACGACCCCTTCCTTGGGACAAACATGCGGAACTGGCATTCATAAGTAGGCTTTGAGTGAAACAGCTTGCTGCTGTCTTCCTTACCATTGCACCAACGGTATGAATTTGGGAAAACACATTAGACTTTCTAATGACAAGGGGTACAGTCTGGAAGTCTATCAGTGTATGTAGGAAACTATACTAAAGTCAAGCTTCATACCTTTCTTACCAAGCAGCGAAATTTACAATCATACCAGTGTAATTTGTGGTTTTAAACTGAGATTTTAGGTGAGGTATTATGGAGAACACTTTGGGCAAGATGATCATGAAGTATGATTTTCGTAAGAACCAAAAATTATGCAAAAGAAATCTGAAATTTCATAAAACCTATAAGAGTTTATGCACTAAAGTGATAAATCTAAACAATCCATTTATCATCTTTATTTTTCCACCTACAGTCTTTCTATAGTTTATTTTCTGATTCCACATGTAGGATGCTTCTTTCTCTAAAAACATTGTAAAGTACAGGTCTATACCATATTTGTTTGTATGTTTCAGGTGTATAGTCATTGCAGTTTGCATACTGATAGCAGGCAATCTAGTACACCAATCAGGGAAGAAAAATGACAAATATTGATTTATTACATGAACCAACCATATTTACTACAGAGAGTATAGGAGAAGTCACAGGTCTTTGGTAGGAACTAGCTTAATGTAATGTTCCAAGACCATCTAAAACTAAATGCAGCCAATAAAACTCATCATTTTAGTGACATCACACACCAGTCATTGCCTGAAAATCATGTGTGTTGGTTCCTAACATTTTGCAAAAATTAGTTAATAAGTGTTGTTAATAACACTTCTTGTTAAGTGTATATTACAATAGGTCCTGGTTAGTGTATTTATCACGCAGTACTTGTTTCTGTGCAGCTGAAGGCTGAGAGAGCGTTACTAGGTACTGTGTTGAGTGTTCGACTATTTCATGGTTGCAGTGGATTGCTATGACAGTTCAGTAAGCTCTGCAAGGTTATAGTAATATAAGGCTAATTATAAATATATAATATATAAATATATAAGGATAATTATAAACTGAACTTCAGAAAATCCTTTTATTCTCCTCCGTGATTGTTCTGTGATGACTAAATCATATGTTTGAAGAAAGATTTAAAGAATAGCTGGGATTGTAACACATTATGTACTTATAGTTAAAATTGCAGGTAGATATTTTTGTGACCTATACAGTTGTTTTGCCACATACGAACTAGTTCCTGTTTATCTATGTAATAAAAAATGGAAGTGATAAATTATAGATAAAGGCTCTTTTCACTCTGTTATCTCTGGTTTTGGATGGGCCAGCTTTTTCAACTCTGAGAGATGAGAGTGTTGTAGAATGAGTTGTAATCAGATAGCAGCACATGAAAACATTTGATGATCCTGATCATCAGGTAAAACTTAAAGTCAAGCATTCTCAAGTTCAAAAACTCAGAGCATACCTATCCCTTTGTACGAATTACATAACAGTGAAGACAGAAACTGTAAAAGTATGCCTGCATATGAGGAAGACTTTGAGCAAGGTAACTGGGGAGCAGAAGATCATTCTATACCACTGCTGACAATTTACACTTTGTATTGATTTTTTTTCTGTAAATCAAACGTTTCCCCTCCCCCCCTCCCCTCCCCTCCCCTCCCCTCCCCTCCCCTCCCCTCCCCTCCCCTCCCCTCCCCTCCCCTCCCCTCCACCCACTACACTTCTTCTGTGTACTCAGAAGATTGGTTCTCATTCTAAAACATATGAATTTTTTAATCTGAAAAAAAAGAGTAAATTTCAGAGATCCCACATTTTGTTTTGTATGGGAGGCCAAAGTGGGTGACTCTATATCGCACTATATGGAAATTTGCAAAGCTGAATAGTACCTGCATGCAAGAAGCCTAACCTGAAGCTGGCTTGTTTGGAGTAGGAGTTCATTATATTGGTGTTAACATGTCTTGAGATCTCTTAATGCTGATTAAAACACCTTCTGGGTTCTATTCTAATATACTGCAACTGGAATGGATTCTTGCTTCATTTCAGTAACCTGATTTGAAAACTAAAATATCTATTCAGGACATGATAACATATATTTAGTGTCTATTCCTAAATTCTTTATATAAAAGTAGATATGAAATGTTTGAATGTTGTATATTTATGTATTAGTCTATGCATTAGTTTGTGGGATTGGGTTTAAGAAAGAAGTCGAATAGATAAAAAGATAAGAAAAAGCTGAATGCAAAATTGATGTTGAAATGTAAGCAGTTAGTTCTCCAGTGGTTGAGATAAAATCTGCAATGTTTGCCAGCAGTTACCACACAATGCTCTCTGAGCTTCCCCCAGATTTCCTCTGGATTAGAGAAAAAGAGAATTCCTGGCAGTTGTGGAAACTCCGCAAATGCAATTGGCAAATGCTGACCTTTTACTCTGGCTGCACCAGTGGGCTTATTTTCTACTCAGTGTTCCTTTTTTTATGGTGAATATTTTTGTACTTTTAAAGTTCAGCTGCAATAAGTGGTACTGGATTAACTTTATGTCATGCTATGTAAACAGTAAACTTTAAATATTACTCTGGTGTAAATAGCAACAACACATTGTTAAATTTCAGGCTCTCTCTTTGCATTTTCATTTAGATACACTAGTAATACTTTCCCTTTCAAGCTAAATTCAGTCTTTTTGCTTTCTATATGTTCTGAACAGCACAATGTGTCAGTATTTTGAAGTATGGGATAGCAATACTTATAGTGCACCTTTTCTTTTTATCACAGCTGCCTGGTGTGATTTTAACCAATAAAATTGCTAGTATTCTTGCCAGGTTTAAAGTAATATCAATTTAACATCTGCTAAATATTTGAGAATAACCCACAAGACATCAGTTTAATAAGCACATGAAACAGAAGTTATGGTTAAAAAAACAAGGAGCATAAAACTTAAAACATTTGTATAATGATTATTTGAGGCAGAATTAAACATCTTGAGGTGAGAATGAGTATTTAGATAGATATGTGTGTACTATTTGAATAACATCTGCTTAGAAGATGGTACTCAAGCTGAAATGTTAATTAAAACCAGAAATGCATTCTGTGAAAAACGTTTGGGATATTTTTCTATTTTCAGACTCTAGTAGTGTGCCTTCACATGCATGATGTGTTATTTGTGACATGTACTATAGATTTTATGCACAGAATATACCACTGTTTCTTGATTGTAAGAAAAGAATGTAACAAATCCCATACCTGAATAATGTTGGTAGGCACAGTTACTAGGACCTTTTCTGACACCCCACTACTTGCAAGGAGTCCTCTAAATGCAGCACAGAGAAACTGTGCAGGATAAATGCTGTGTGTCTGCCTTGTGGAATTCTGTTCAAGTCTTAAGAGGATGGAAACGATCAAAAAATTTTAATTTATTTTTCCTTGCATGTCTGCTAAAGAATCTTTCACCATGCTAAAATAGTAGCAGCTGAGCACCCAAACAGTGTTAAAAGAATAATAATTTAAATGTAGAGTCAAGCTGCCAAAAGTTAGAAAAGGCCAAGCTTGTAGTCTTCAGTTTCACTAATTCAGTGAACTAACTGAAACAGAAATACCATTGAAAAACAGAGATTTATCTATATCATGGTGTATAGACACAGAAAAGCTGTGTTTGAATTTAGACACATAAAGTCAAGGCTTCCTAACTCTCATAAGTTTTCACAGTCTCAGTAATCTTCTTTTTTGGGTTACGATGCTTTAGCTAGTTAAAGGTAAAACATGTTATGATGAATTGTGGGTTTGCCTCCACAAACAACTCAAACCCGTGTGATCACATCAAATGGCACCTGACCAAAGCTAATAAATCTTACCTCTTAGCAATGGTGCTACTGCTGTTTTAATATTATTCTTTCAGTATCAAATACATAATGTGTCTACAGTGCAAAGTGTAATGGTATGTTCTATTGTTGTGACTGCTTAAGATGCCAAACTTCCTCTTTGGTTCAGTGAGTGGCTGAAGGCTAATATTATCCAAAACACTGACCTTTAATATCAAAGCATCTCTTTGTGTATTCAAAAATACAAAGCAAGCTCCTTCCTACATGCAGATTTAAGACTGGAGATAGTGAGAAATGATGCCCAGAGAGCTATATTTTATATTACAGAGCAGAAATTCTGAATTATCCATTTTTATTCTTCTTGTCTTAATGCATAATTTGATTTTACTGTTAAATTTTTGAACAAGGCTTTCTTGTCTTTTGGCTTAGCTTTGTAGAAGAGTTGGGAGAGTTTTTGATTAGCTTTTTCAAACAGGCATCTCCACAACTCTCCATGAGCGTGCAGTATCCCAAAATGCCAGTGAACATTCCTAGCTACGCTAACACTTACGTTGTGTACAAAGGTTTCTAGATTATTAGCTCTTTGTGCATGTGGATAGGCACAAAGGTTTATATTTTATTTATTTTCATTTCCCTGTAGGATGATTTTAATAGAACGTTTTTGAGATTTTTATCATTGCTATGTCAAACCATAAAGAAATCATAAACTAAAAATGAGGTACTCTTGAAATTTTCATCTATTTGAAATGTGGAATCCCAAATCAAACTTTTAGTGTCAGAAAATTTCAATGGCATAAAATTTGTATGTTTTGTGTGTGTGTTTTGTTTTATTTTTGGAGAACTAGCTTTTTAGCTAGAAAATGATTTGAATTAGCTGAGTGTCTAATGCCAAGATTGTGGGTTTGGAGCAAGTTTGTGTGAAGTATTTGGAAACTGGATTACTCTTGAAACCATAAGACCTTTTTGCATAAGTTTTACACTGTCTGCCAGATTTACTTTGCATTTTCACAAATCTCTGTTTGGTTGATGACTGGGCCTGTCAGGAACAGAGTAAATAAGTTAAGAAGCTTTCCATTTCTTGGTAGAAAAGCCTAACAATATCTGATGGGAAAACAGGAAATACAAGTTATGATACAGTCACAATAGAAACAGACAGAGGCCATTCATGGAAAACATGATTCTAAAAAAATAAAAAAAATAGGAAAGGGAGAAGGATAGATAGATACTTAATAGATTATACTGTGCATTGCAATGTTACCTCTTCAGAAAGGAAATGTGATTTTATAGGAAAGGTAAACACACTGTCAGCTTTTATTCAGGTGCTTGACATTGATTTCCTGAGGATTAGAGGTTTAATTAATGCTTCTAACACACTGTGGAGAACTTCTCAGACATCTAAGTCTGATGGCTTGTGTGTGAATATGGGCTTTTGAAACAAATGTTGAGAACTGAACATCATAGAATGGTGACTGGATTATTTGTAGAGAGTAATTATGAAATGGAAAAATGCCACATACTTTTTTGTGCTCATATGTTCTCACTTGTTAAATACCTTGCAAATGAAATGCAGATATATTTGAAGTGTTTGGGGATACTAGGGTATTCTATGATATACTTTTTTAAACATTCAGATTTTGTTTAAGATGCTTTTACTCCTGTTCAGGAGGATGTAAGTGACAATGTGTAAAGAAATCAAGAGAAGGTTCTGGTTCTGTGAATTTTTACAATGTCAGTTTCACAGCAGTTGACTTGTAGAGTTCAGTGAGGTTCTTCCATACAGAATTATGGAGCCAAGAACACACAGCTCAGGGATTCCATTGATTTCAGTGGCACATCTCGAACACAGATTGATACACACATTTACATCTTCAGGCACAATAGCCCAAACATCAAGGAAGACGACAATCAGCTTGATTTACTTCAGTCCCTGAAGCAGTTCTGTTTCAATGCCCTTGTAGTCCGAATTAGGTGAGATGCCATTGAACAGATGCTGAAAGTTGTACACTTTTACAGGTGAAGATAAATTCTAGGGTAGGTTTCCAAAGGACTTAGACAGTATAGGGATTAAGCACTGTTCAGAACATGGCTATAGTGGACTCTCCATACAGATGGTTGAAGTAGGCTTATTGGACCAGGATGCTATTCGTTCAGCCAAAACAGTGGAGTCCTCTTTTACAGATCTGCAATTGCTGTTGATCTCGGGTTAACAGGGCTAAAATAACTCCTGAAAAAAGCTTTTCTGAATGGGGCTGCATGGAAATAGGGAAGTCTTTATAGAGGAAGTCACTTGAAAGGTACTGTCTGAGTCTGTAGATTGCTGAGATCAGAAAGTGAAGTTCAGAAAGTGAAACTGGTGAGGGTGCATGTCTGTTTTGTCTAGAGCTGCTCCGGGACTCAGTTGGCTCAGCTAAATGCATCTGGGATTGCTAAACAACAGTATAGCCATGTAGCAATTGTTTTCTAATATCATCTTCTTGTGGTATAAGCCCAGCAGGCAGCTAAACACCACACAGCTGCTTGCTCACCCTACCCAGGTGGGATGGGGGATAGAATCAGAAAGGTAAATGTGTGAGAACTCCTGAGTTGAGATAAAGACAGTTCACTAGGTAAAGCAAAAGTCATGCATACAAGGAAAGCAAAAAAAGGAAATCATTCTCTGCCTCCCATCAGTAGGCAGGTACTCAGCCACTGCCAGGAAAGCAGAGCTCATCAAGCATAACAATCTCTGTGGAAGACAAATGCCATCGCTCCTGATGTACTCCCATTTTCCCTTCTTTACCTCAGCTTTTGTTGCTGAGTGTGACCTTGTATGGTATGGACTATCCCTTTGGTCAGTTGGGGTCAGCTGTCCTGGCTGCGTCCCCTTCCAACTTCTTGTGCACCCCCAGATTCCTCGCGGGCAGGGCAGCATAAGAAGCAGGAAAGACCTTCACTCTGTGTCAGCAGTGCTCTGCAACAACTAAAATATCAATGTGTTATCACTATTTTCACCAAAAATCCAAAACACAGCATCGTATGAGCGTCTATGAAGAAAAGTGTGTCTATCCCAGCCAAAACCACGATACATCTTTATCTACTCAGAGTGCTTGTTTTTCCTGTCAAAGACTGTTTTGAATTAGGCTTGATACTTTCCTACTGTCATTTTTAAAGATATGTAGCAGCTTTATTCCATGAGCACTCAGCTGTGGAGAATTAACACATATCATTACAAAGTCCAAGATCATAAGTTAAACATTTCATGAGGTGCCTCTGTGATAAGAAATTCCTTTTTTAAAAGCCGTTTCTGCAAGAAATATTGAAATGTTAAGTTCCTCATCTATTCATGAAGTAGTGTGCTTGATACAAAGAGTTGTTATAAATAATTTCCTTCCCTCTCTTCTCTTTCTTTGAATGCTTTCTGTTGGTCATGAACTGGCACAAGCTCAAGGGAAAGATGACAACATGCCTTTATGGGTACTCTTGGTACATTTCTATAATTACATTCAAACAAAATTAAATTGCTTTGGCTCTTTACTATATTCTTTACTGTTTAACTTCTGTCTCCTCCAAGGATGATCAGATGTAAACATCATGCAATGCCACTATTCTTCAAGGTCTATTATACTGCTGGTGGATGTATTTTCCTATTAGCATTCATATTTCTGTTTTAAGATGTTACAGTTATGCAAAGAAGCATGTCTGAGCCGACAATAAAAAATAATTGATTTTAATTAGGATTCATCGCGTAATAGAAAAAGACAAGACTTCTTTTGCTTCGTGAAAAGCCTGCTTTGCATGCTTGCAAAAATGCATGGATTCCTTTACAGTGGGTTTACATAATTGGTATGACAAAGTTTCAGTCCTGTGATCTTACAGTTTTAAAGTGGTTCAGACACATTTGTCAAACCTTGTTTAAAGTATTTGATGGTAATCTGTTACAGAAGTTGATAGATGACATGAACAAGAAGTCTGCTTTGTTTGTTTAAAGGAGTGGGCTATGTATAAGCTGAATTAAGGAATATTTATATCGGGACTGCTGAGATTATTGAAAGTACATTTTTAAAACAAGCCACTGTTGAAAAACAAGGCCTCTCAGCTCTGACTGACTGTCCAGGACTCCTGGCTTTCGACTGGGCAAATGTGGTCTGAATCTGTTGTGTAAATTAAGGATATGAGCTGCTAAATTGTGATACTGGTTTTACATCTTCACCAGTGAAACAGGTCCATTTTGGCATAACTTATCAAAGAAAGAGGCATACAGATTGAGTGAGTACTGCTGAACTCATTATAACTGATAGCTCTGCAGGCAGTGATTGAAAATGTACAAGCATATTACCATTTAAACTCAGACTGTTAAACTCAGTTAAATCAATCTCTGTGATGCCTGGGCTGGGGACAAGCCATTTCAGTAAGTCAATGGAGAGCTTGGTTCCAATTAAAAGTGAACCATCTGCAAGATTGTTGATCTGTTTTAACTGTGGTAAGGTTCTCCAAATTTTGTCTGTTGTGTATTTGTGAGAGTTCATATTTCCTCTGAAGGCAGAGGTCTGCTACTTCTGGTTCTGGTTCTTAAGAGTTCCAGAAAGGCCACTTAATGCAACAGCGATCACATACTGAGCCGATATCATCACACCTCTTGAAAAATCACTCCTTGGTGAAGGCCTCTTTGGACATACATCTTCTCTCTTCATCCTTGAGCCACCCACAGTGGAAGGCTCCAGAGTTCAATTCCTTATATGCTTACGAGTGCCAGATACATAACGGTCATATGTAACCTAGTAGGTTATGTGTCTCTCCATCCTGATCTTGAGATGCTGCTGCTTTCTTCAAGATTCTGTAATATAACAGGTAATATGTAATGGTTCACATCCCACAGAGCAAGGCTGCAAGCAGGGTGAGGCTGCTGCATGTTCCCTTTTAAATGTAGTGGGGGAATAGCCTCAGGTGTGGATACAAGGAGGGAGTCTGGCAGCGTACAGACATAGAACATTTCTGTTACAGACCATGTTGATGACAGAGACTAGAAACCAGATGCTCTGGTGGGTCTTGTTAGACAACCTACCACCCACATGGAGTGCTTCTTGCTGCTGCTGCTGCATGTTTCTGTGGAGAAGGAGGAGAAAGGAAAAAGGTAGAGAAGAAAATCAGGCTGGCAGACATTATGTCATACTTGATTACGACAGTATACCGGTTTGGGCAATTACTGTAGAATGCTTACCTTATTTACAATTTGGAGTTGTTTTCCAATTCATTTTCAATTTTCAACCTCTGTAGGTAGGATTAAGTCAACTTTGTATTAGTTGCTGGCACTGAAGATTTCTCTTCACAGTCCTTGTGAAATTCTGTGTAGTGGGAGCTGTTCACAGCACAAACCTCGGATATATGTCATTTGGATCTATCCTAGCATGCATCAGCAACCTCAGAGTTTAGGCAGAGTCAGCTCACATCTTTCTGGGTAAGACCATATGGGTACAATAAACAATCCTGAGAGCTTCAGTGCACTAGTGATATAAGTCATACCAACAAACAGGATCATCTACATTAAGTTTTGAAAAAAATCACAAACTCAGTTATTCTGTTTTACCTCTGGAGTAACACTAGGGAAGATACAATAAACGTTCTACTGGTGCTTTAGAATCTGACTCCTCAATAGAGTTTTGGTATATGTTTACCCTGCAATGCTATGTATTCTGAGTTTTCATTATTATTGAAAAGCTTTCTTTTTTTTTTTTTTAAAAAAAAAAAAAAGGAAAAATCTCTTTCTAAAATCTCTTTGAATGGTAAGTGTAAGTTGAATTAAATAGCTTGAGCTCTTCCAATTTTTGAATGATACTTGAGTTTTGCATTAACTCATTCAGGATTTTGGCTTCCTTCATCACTGGACTTTCCAGAAATTGTTTGTTTTTTCTTTTGAAGTTTAAAGTTGAAACAAAATACAATTTCTTTTAATGAACTGTAGGCCTAATTTATTAACAGATAGGCTTCTCTTTTTAGGTTGATTAAAATCTCTACAAAGAACAATGTTTTGACTTGACTTCCAGAGAAATAATTTTCCATTTTATAAATTTGCGGTAAATTAATTTTTTTCAAGGCCGTGACCTGACAAAACATTGAGTCATTGCCACAACATCCCCCTCCCCAAACAGTCTCCATGTAAAAACAAATGCAGATGCAGAGCATTATTTAAATGTGTTACTTAAAGTTGCACGGGAACTTGTAAAGTATTTGACCTGTGAAGAAAAGATGTATACATTTTGGGAAAGCTAAAATACAAAATGAAACACGTCCGTCCCTGGTAAGGAGCAGGCACAGCATGTTGTATTTATTTGTTTATTTGCTTTGAGTATCTTGAGTTCACAGCAAAATACTTGACCATCCTTGTAATGCAGCTTCCTGATCAAAATGTCACTAGCATTTGGAATGACTTACCAATGGCATTCAGAAGGTCAGTTAGATTTTAATATGTCCTTGTTTCATTCAAGAAAAGTTAACAAGATGAATCCAGACAACCATGCAGCTGTATATAGTACATGGTCCATACACTTCATAGCGTCAAAGAATGGCTTGGGTTGGAACGGACCTTCAGGATCATCCAGTTCCATCCCCCCTTCCATGGGCAGGGACACCTTCCTCTAGACCAGGTTTCTCAAAGCCCCGTCCAACCTGGCCTTGAACACCTCCAGGGATGGGGCATCCACAGCTTCTCTGGGCAACCTGTACCAGTGCCTCATCACCCTCTGAGTGAAGAATTTCCTCCTAATCTAAATCTCCCCTCTTTTAGTTTAAAACCATTCCCCTAGTCTTGTCATTATCTGACTGAGCAAAAAGTTCATCTTTTCTATAAGCCCCCTTTAAGTTTTCAAAAGCTGTCATAAGGCCAGTCCAGAGTCTTCTCTTCTTCAGGCTGACAGCCCCAGCTCTCTCAGCTTTTCTTCATAGGAGAGGTGCTCCAGTCCCTTGATGATCTTTGTGGCCCTCATCTGGACCCATTCTAGCACGCTAGCATCCACGTGCTTCTTGTGCTGGGGACCCCAGAGCTGGATGCAGCACTCCAAGCGGGGCCTCACAAGGGCAGAGCAGAGGGGTAAAATCCCCACGCTCAACCTGCTGGCCACTCCTGTTTTGATGCAGCCCAGGACACAGTTGGCCTTCTGGGCTGCAAGCACACACTGCTGGCTCGTGTCAAGCTTTTTGTCCACCAGGACCCCCAAATCCTTCTCTGCAGGGGTGCTCTCAATGAGTTCTTCTCCCAGTCTGTACTCCTGTCTGGGATTGCCCCAACCAAGGTGCAGCACCTTGCACTTGGACTTGTTGAATCCTATATGGTTCATGTGGGTCCGATTCTGAAGCTTTTTTCCCCAGGTCCCTTTTGATGGCATCCCTTCCTTCTGTTGTATCAACTGCACCACTTATACCATGGATGATCCATCCCAGGAAGCATGAAGTTTGGCTTCCTTGGCTTTCCACTGAAATGCATGTGTTGAGAGTCCAGAGATAGTTCTGAATTATATTACGTAAAGAAACTGTTTAAAATCTGTCCTGCTTCAATTTGCTTCACAAGGTCTGTGTAGACAAATGTAGAATTTTGAAATCTGAGAAAAAACATTTCAGAAAGCTCATTTTTCTTTGTTATAAAAATCTATTCATAAAATATCTCTGTAAAACAATACACTGGCTCCATTTTCTGCCTCAGCCTTGGCTACTGGAGACAAGGATATGGTCTTCATGGTTTCTAGTAATAAAAATATGTCAGCCTTTGCATGGGTGCCCTTTGGTTTAAGTGGTGATGTTTCAGAGTATGTGCATGGCTAGGGGAAGAACACAATTTTTTTCTCTTTTTCATTTGAATAATTGTATTATCTGGCATACGGATGAAAGAATATTAATTAGATTGCTAGAAATATATTGAAAAGTAACCCAGTTTTAGGACACTACAAATAGCTAAGTTGCAAGACACTAATTCTTTCACAGAAACAACAGATTTCTTTTGAGAAACTTGAACAATTAAGAAAAATTTGAACAGAAATCAAATCCCAAGTATCAACATACCCTCTAAGAATAACTAAAGCTGACTGTTCTAGGATTGTAAACAAGAATCTCATCTTGATCAAGTTTCATTGAAATTCCAGTTGGCGACTGGAGTAGTGTATTTTAAATAATACCAGAATAACAGAACAGCAAATGGTGTCCTGTCATTTCACTTTTTTCTGATAAAAAATGACTGTTATTGCTTGAAAAATTTTATTTTGTACTAATCTCAGAGTATCTGCCTAACAATTCTTTGTTTTATCTACCAGTAGAAAGACGTGGACTTACCAGAGCGAGTCCAGAGCAGGGCCACGAGGATGATCAGGGGGCTAAAGCACCTCTCCCATGAAGACAGGCTGAGAGAGCTGAAGTTGTTCAGCCTGAAGAAGACAAGGCTGGGAGACACCTTATAGCAGTCTCCAGTACCTAAAGGAGGCCTGCAAGAAAGCAGGGTTTGTCAGGGTTTGTAGTGATAGGACAAAGGAAAATGTCTTTAAACTAAAAGAGGGTAGATTCAGACTAGATTTATATACTGAAGAAATTCTTCACTGTGAGGGTGGTGAGGCACTGGGGTAGGTTGCCCAGAGAAGCTCTGGATGCGCCGTCCCTAGAAGTGTTCAAGCCCACGTTGGAAGGGACTTTGAGTAATGTGGTCTGGTGGGAGGTGTCCCTGCCCATGGCTGGGGGTTGGAACTGGGTGATCTTGAAGGTCCCTTCCAACCCAAACCGTTCTATGACTCTATGATTCCATGATTTATTTATTAAACAAACTCTATTTTAAACAATTAAAAATAAAAGATATATATTTTATTTAAATAAAAATAAAAATAATATTTTTTTAAATTAAAACTTGCTATCATTGACACAAAAGCATTCTTAAACATGAAGGCTTTTGCAGTGTTGTTGCACAAACCCATCATGTGGCGGTATTTTAAACTGCAGTTTTCAGTGAACAGTATGTAAAAAACATACCTCTGTGTTACAAGGGCTGATGACCTCTCAAATACAGAACAACAAAACTGACTTCTAATGTTGGGCAGGAGACC
This sequence comes from Anser cygnoides, assembly GCF_040182565.1. NCBI lineage: Eukaryota > Metazoa > Chordata > Aves > Anseriformes > Anatidae > Anser > Anser cygnoides. The sequence goes on along the minus strand of NC_089912.1, from coordinate 83,092,899 downwards.
ATCAATAGTAATGACAGCAGTGCAAATAAGTGGCTTTTCCTCACCACCCAGTGTACAATAGTAACTATGAAACACAGCTGACTCTGAGGTAGTATTGATTGCTGACTTTTTCCAAAGGCATGTCTGCATTGTGTTTTGTCTGTTGAAAGAAATGTAAAGGCCTCAGTTTGCAGTCAGTTAATCTCCAGAGTAATTTGCTTGCCTGATTCTGTTGCTAGATGTACTGTCCAAGTACAAGCTACTTTTTGTGGTGGATAAAGAGACTTAGCTGATAAAGCAGTTTATTATGTTACTGTGCTGTTAAGCACATTGATCTTGCTCATGGAAAATGTTAGTACTTTCTCCTTTGTTTGAACCATACTTCTATTTTTCCAGCAATTGTTGTCTGTGACTTAGATCTCATTAGGATTATACCAAGGTCACTGAACGGCATGTCAGCTTAATTACAATGGCTCTCAAGCTGAACAGCTCTGACTCACAAACAGGAATCCACAGTTAGGTAAATGAACAATCTAAAGTCTCTGAGATGCATACTGTGCAATACTCAGCTCTTTGTGGCAAGATGCTGGCTGAAGATGGTGCTCCTCAGCTCCAGTCAGTTGTTGTCTGTGACCTGCAACAGGACTGAGCAGCATGAAGGATGTGGCAGTTTTTCGCTAATTATAAGCAGTTTAGAAATGAACAGGAGTCTGTTATCACGTCTGATAGGATGCAAGGAAATGGCCTCGAGTTCTGCTAGGGGGAGTTTTGACTGGATATCAGGAAGCATTTCTTCATGGAGAGGGTGGTCAAGCATTGGAAAAGGCTGTGCAGGGAAGTGGTGGAGTTAGCATCCCTGAAGGTATTGAAGAAACATGTGGACATGGCACTAAGGGATGTGGTTTAGCGATGGGACTCAGCAGGTCAGGTTGACGGTTGGACTTGATCTTGAAGGTTTTTTCCAGCTCTGTGATTCTATCACTGTTGAAAAGTTGTGTAAGGGTGGTAAGATGTGTGAGCTGTCTGGTACTCTAAAAAAAAAGGCACCTGTTAACAACAGAGTTAACATTGCAAACAGTGAAATATAAGAAATAGTTCCAAGCACTCCACAGAAGAAACTATGCAATAATGTCTACCCATCAGGTTAAAGTCCAGTTCTTAAGGAAAGACATAAGCAGCCTGTGCTCTTTTACTCCAGTAGTTTCCATGTGTTGAAAACAACCTTACTATAATTATGTCAGGTCATGTGTCATTGCATGTGTCATTGCTCCAAAGATCTTTCTGCAGCTGGATGATGTGACCCACATATGAATTCTGTTTCCAATGAGAGGCAGCTCCCATTTTCAGTGGTCTCTGTTTCTTTTTAAACTCTGTGTTTTACCAAACTGACATCTGCATATCTTGTAGATCAGAGTGCCATGTGCTTCTATAATATAATTGACTTTATTTTGCACTTCAAAGGGTTGTTTTTTTTTTCAGGAGTGCTTATCTACACAAACGTCAGGTGAATCTAATAAAAAATGTCAGAATACAGAGGAAAGCAGAATTCAGCAAGATACAGAATATTTTTTCGTGAACTCCTGAGTAGATACATCAACAAACTTTATTGTTTTTTCTTATAGTCCTACCAGATGTGAGTCCAGTCCTATTCAGATGTGAGCAGAATTAACCCAGGTGGTTTTGAGTACAGGGGAGATGAGAGAAAACTTAATTTTTTCAGTCAAAAATAAGGTGCAATTTTCATATTGTCCCTAAAATTAAAATACATGAAATGCCTGGGAAATCTCCAGTGGCAATAGACACCACCAGTTAGGTCAGGCCTAGGCAAAAGTCAAAGCCAGAGTCAGGCATCATGATCAGGTTGAATCAAGGCCCAGATCAAAGAGGCTGAGAAGTTCATTGTTTCAGAAAATGTATCAAGAGCATCTAGCACCCAATAGCTGAAATCAGCAATCTGAAGTGCCTGTGCTATAAATTTGTGTCTGGGCTGGAATAGAAACCTAAGGAGACCAAGGGTAAATAAGTAGAGAAGAGCAGTCAGGACCAGTGATTCTTGTCCAAAGGAGGACAAAGACTGGTGCGGGCTGGAGAGGGACCAGGACTAAGCTGTGAACGAGGATCTCAGCTCTATCCTCAGTGCTGTATTGTAGAGTCTGCATGCTGTTCTAGGCTACTCTGTCAGCTACACAGGCTTGCTTTTCATCTCCTGGAATATTGATTTATTGGAGCACAGATGTGGAGAACTATATCTTGGTCATGTCATTGAGGTTGGTCTGTTCCTAATTAAAAAAGAAACATTGCCATGTGTCATTGTGTAATTGATTTCCTGTCTGGGACAGATAAAGAACATCTTGAGGCATTCTAAGTTTTCCATCAAACTCTGACTTTCATGTTGGCCTCAACTTGTTTGAATGTTTGAGAATTGTGCTTTACTGTTTTAGTCAGAAATCTCTTAAGTGCCTAGTCAAAGGGGAGAGAACGGACTCTACTGGACGTATGCCTAATCCATTTCTCCAGACTGTTTGAACAGGTTTGTGTATTCTCAGTGTGATGTATGCACCAACATGTTGTGGGTACAAGACCAAATACAATAAAAATACTTACCCATTTTACTGGATGGAGAAGAAAGGTGAGTTCAGGTTCTTTTCATGTTTCAACTACTTATTTTATTCTTAGTATTTAAACTAATAGGCTGACTCTGGAATGTTAAGAAAAGTTCACAAAATAGAGATATTGTATCTTTTAATTTAAAATGCACATAGCTGAAAGACTCAGATTTTTAAATACAAAAGTTTTCCCAGGGTAGAGTTCAGCTGCATTCAGGTAAAGTTCTCTACATTCAAGTTAGAGTTCTGAGCTCTTGAGAAACACTAGCAACAAACATTCAAGTCACTATGGTCTATATTTCAAGGTATTGTGACTGTAGTCTGTGTCATCCTATGGCTTGATTTAATTTTCTTTGGAATTAGATTTATAGATTAAAAGTATCACAATTTCTTCAATTCAAATTAAGTGGCTAAATTCCTAATTATCACATCAGATATGAATGGGTTTTGCTGAGTGTGTTTTGCTATGGTTGACTTGTCAATTGACAAGTCCTATTTAATTGTAGACTGATGGTGGTCAACGCTAATCAGCTAATCATTGTGACCTGATGCTTCCTGGGACACAGATCAAAGTCCTGTGACTGTTTCTAATGCAAAGAGTTATTCCTTACACTCCTCAACACACTCGTTGAGAGGATTGGCAGAAGATTTAGGATTTCAGTAATAAGCCTGAAACATGTAGAATAACCCTTAGTCTGAAGTGATAAACTGGTATTTCTGCATGATGGTTTTCAGGAGGCTAGTGGTTAAAGGCTTGTCTTCATGGAGGACAGGTTTATTGGTAGTTACAACCTTCTCTTTGTTGAGTATTTCATTTTTGAATCTTCTCAGGCTTTTTATTTGAAGAACAAACTGTACAGCATCTTAATCTTGTTTATTATACAATGTGTTGTGGAAAACATTAGAAAGTCTATATTGTATGTTAGTTAATGGATGATGACAACCAATTCCATTTTTAAATTGTAATTTGCATGTGACAGCCAGTTATGCAGGGAAGTAATTACTGTACTGAATTTTCACAAGGTGTCAACTGTGATACTTGCTGACCAAATTAGAGTATATGGTCCTTGCAGGCCTTCTAAAGAATACAAATCTCACCAAATTAATTACTGGTATAGCTGTTTTCCTCTTTTTTTTTTTTTACATCTTGTATATATGGACTTCAGTACTGTATATAGCTGTCTGAATTTTTAAAAAATCTTCAAATTTGGTTTCTCAGGAGTATCTTTCTGAGTAGTCCACTATGCAAAGATGTTGAAGAGGCAAGGAGCAAGTATTTAACTGTACTAAAGTAGAATACTCACTGATACTTTCATCTTCAGTGTTTCAGACTCAGGGTCACAAATGTTAAAACAGGAAAGAACACAGCTTAACAAAAAAAAACCCTGAGTTTTCTGAAATGTTGTCATTATACCAGCTGGTTGAACATGTTTAATTCTGTGATTTTCCATCTGTATAAACAGAACAATTTAGGACTCACGATGGAAGTGATGCAAAGAACAGGACACATCATTTTCAGAATCCATTTAAAATTTTTGAAGTACATTAGCTGCCTGTACATTGAATGGCAGCACCAGGTTATTTGACTTTATGGGAAGGTTTGCTGCATACTTTCTTAACATTGCCACAAAAGTTGGGTAAAATTAGATGAGTTTCTAGTGTATACCTCTGTTAGAGTTGTATGTCGCTGTTAGAATTTTGTATTCAGAGTAAAAAGTATTTGGTTTCTCCTAAGAGACAAAGGGAAGGAGATTCTGTATGTACCTAATTTGAGGTTTTATTCATATAGGCAAGAAGTGGTGGTATTACAGCTACATTGACATATGTGTTACCTCAACCCTGTTGTCACAGACCATGCCTCTGTAAACAGCGATATACCCTGCGGAAAAACACAGAAAAGAGTTCTGTGGTATTCAGTAATCCCAGGGAAATCTCACAAGTATAGCTGCCTTGGAGGACCTGCAAGCAACATAAGGTTTGCACCCAGTAGTCATAATCTGTCTCTGCTACTTCTTAATGCTCTGGGAGGGTCTTTGTTCTCCAGGCAGTAACAAGGCTGCTGTCTGCAATGTCTTCCACTGTGCAAAACCTAACAGCCAAAACAGCAGCAAAAATAGGTGTGCATACTTTAAGGCTGAAAACTTGCTCATGCTATTAAAAGAAAAACCGTAAGGGTACGTTAATAGTGCCATCTGGTGACATTTCATATGACCCTAGGCTATTTCCCAGGCTATGCTATATTTTAACGTGATTTTGTCACCTGTGTGTACATGTTTCCTGACATGGTAGTAAAATAACTAATGGACTAAATGCTCAAGCACCTTTTGCTCTTTAGCTTCATGAAATACTTTTGAGGTTGTAGTCTTAAGTGGAAGGCCATTCTCTAGTTGCACTAATAGGGCAAAAGGTCTGCGATGTTGCTTTAGCTGGGGATTCCCCACTGTAGGAGGGCTCTTGGACAGTATAAAACTAACAACTGTTGTAAGAAAAAACAAAACAAGACAAAACAAACTTCTTGTAGCTATTGACTGTAGTGTTCTTCACCTCTACCAAAGCCTTGGTTAAGTGCTGTATTAGTTATGTGATGAGGAAGCCAAAGTATGCTTGACTCTAATGGGAAATACCAGTAGAGGTGCATGTGTAAACACACACACACAAGAGTGTTGACAGCACATGAAAATTTGCAATGAAAATTAGGCTATAAGGTCAAATTAGAAACACACAAACTGAAAACTTGAGTGCTCCTAGCAAATTTTTGTTAATGTGGCAAATGCCTGTACCTACCAGCCTCTATAGGGCTCACCTAAAAAGGCAGCAGCATTAAAATTAGTACCTGCAAATGTACCTCTAAGTAGAGAGAAACCAGAAATTCCTGGACTCAGAAAACAGAAAATGGCTGTTGAATTGCATTCCTTGCAATATCTACTTTATCATGTCTACAGTTGGTGGTGGTGGTGGTGGTAGTTTTTTGTTTTTAAAGGGGAACAGACTAAATTTCCGGAACATTTATTGTGTGCTATATTCCAATGGTCTAGCAAATTATACTTGAACATCTGAAGACATTTGAGCATAACAATCTGAACATGGGGAGGGTGTGTATGTGCGTGTGTGTGTGTGTGTTAAGCTTTATATATCCCCAATATTTATAATTCTTACTGTACTTAAAGTATTTAAGGAAGGGTACAACTCTTTGCTGTGGTATAAACTGATTCATTCCTGTTAACATTTAGGGAATCAGGGAACTGCTCCACAAACAAGGCTTTTCAGTGAGATTGAGAGTTCAGACAATGTGCAGAAATTGTTGTAAACGTTCTGCGTCAGTGCTTTCTGTATGATGCAGTCACAATTCGCAGCAGCACAGTAGCCTCTCAAATGAATAGGTAAACATGTCAAGACTTTAGGACAAAAACTTTTTGCTGACAGGGTCTTTTTTAGGAGAGAGTGTTAGTGGGACAGGAGTAAAGTAGCACAAAGTGCTCCAGCCTTCTACTGGGAACTTTTATATTTTAGGTAGACAAATTCCAAACAAATAATTTGTGGGTAATTGAGAATGTCCCTTCCAGAAAGATATTTAATCTCAAAAACCTCAGGAAGGAGGAGCCAGTTAAACTGGTAACTCCTTTGTGTGGTTAATTAGTCACTGTTAAAAATTTACCCTATTTCTAATTTGTATGGTTTCAACTTTTGGATATTAGGTTAATTCTTTCATAAGAGATGTAATAAATTCAGTGTGCTTTAATCAGCAAGTAAAAACACCAAACTGTAAGCATTGCCTTGTGTTACTAGTCCTGCATGAGGTAACTAAAGCAAAATATTTTTTAGTCTTTAGCAAATGGGGATATAAAATACATTTTCCTGAAGAAACTAAAGTCTAAAGCAGTTAAAAAGCTTCAGTCAGATAAAATACATGGTCTACAGTTTATTTAAAAAGTATTTCAATTGTTCAGGAGGATAACAGTTTCCTGTAATTTGTCACTACATATACTCATATCTAACTCTCCTTTACAGTAGTATTCTTCTGAAAGTATTGTAACATCTGTCTAAACACCTTCTTTTTAAGCAGGGTTTAATGAAATTTTGTCATTACTGAAAAGGTAAAGTTGCACCCTGATAATTTTGTGATTCTTTGACCTCTGAAACAGTGTTTAAAATTTAAGTGTTTAAAGAAAAGATAAGTGATTCTGAGGTATACTTGTAAAATTGTACTGAAGATACCATGGGCTGTGTTGCTAATGTCTACTGGGAGCTTTTTTGTTAGGTCATATAAATGACTGTTCAGCCTTTTGACAGTGTGGAACCAAATTCTGAATGCTGCTGATAAACCCACTCACTTCTATTGTGGTTACCCAGGTTTGAGTGATACATAGCTCTGATGTGACATTCTTGGTTCAAGTGGTTAGATTTATTTTAAGACTTCCAATGCTATTTAAATCAATTACGGTAAACAGTGGTGAAACAGCATATCTAAAGGGAAAAAAATGCCCAAATGTTTACTATGCAAATTAATTAAAATCATGTGCATTTTTACATCAGGCATTTTTTTGAATTGTTTCCTTGTTTCCTTTGTAATAGATTACTTTCAGTTCCTTTAATCATAGGTTTCTCTTTAGGATGCATGATGACAATTCAGAGAAGTATACAAATCTTTAACTCATGTATATTCTTGTCATTTGATAGAGCTTTTTGTAGACACAGTGTCCTTCCTTATTTACCCACATATTGGACAAAATGTTTGCATATCAAACTCTTTTTTTTTGTTTGTGTCATCATTACATCCATTTCTAACTAAAACTCTAATACATCATTGTTTATTATTCTTCTGTGCAGTTTAAGTGCTTGTGTCATTGTAAAGTCCATACATGTTGAGTAAATATAATTCACTGATGGATGTAATGCTTACTTATTCTGCTTGTTGGCAGTAAACAGAAAATCATGTAGTTTTTATATTTGCTGGAAAAAGGTTTTTCTCAAAACAGGGTTATATGGGGTATATAGCTTAGTGAGACTGGTCACTAACTGTAATGAATGATTACAAATTCCTGTCCTGAGAGGCTTAATATGTTGATTCTTATAGCATACACTTTGTTGTTCATTTTTCTTGTGTCAGGTTGGTGCTGTAACATGGTAGGTGGGATTTTTCTGAAGGAGGACAAGTGATATTTTGCTTTCCCTTAGCATCCTGCAAGTCACATCAGTTCAGTTTCTGTAGCGGTCTTCTCAGTGGGGGCTGCATATAGGATGGTTGAGTCAGCGCTGTTGCTAATTGCCCATACTTAGCTTTATGGTTTCTTGATACCATTTCCTTTGTCAGTCCCCTTCTACTCCCAAGGACATCTGTTGTATCTATTGGAACACCTTCGCTGAAATATGTTGAAATATTCTGCTTGTGTTCTCCACCCCCCATCCCCCCACCCCCATTTCTTAGCCTGGTAACATGACTTGTATTAGTACATTTCAAACTCCTTTTTCTATACAACTGTAATAGCTAAGCAGAGCGTAGGTACATAGACTTGTTCCTTTTTTATGTCCTCTTTGATTCTGAGAGCAGAACCCAAAAACACCTTCTTTGTATACTTCATGCAAGGCCAGCTACATTTTTCAGCGCCTACCTGCAATGATGGCAAAAGTAACATCAACAAACCCTGGTGTGGGAAAGTGAGCTTTGACGCTTTCACATCTTTGCTGTGGCATGTATCCAGTACTGTAAGTCAATATTAGATAGCAAATAAATTACAAAAAATATGCCACGAGAAATTCTACTTTTTTTTTTCAATTCAATTTCAATCAATTTATGATTGCACTTCTAAAATAAATTAATTTGGAAATTATTTACCTAAGTGATAATTTAGATTAATTTTCACTTTGATTTGCAACATTGGCAGTTGGATTTGATGCCATTTTTAAATAAGCTTTCTAGTTAAATTGTAAGTAAATGGGCTACATAAAATTTACTTAGGAAGTGAAGTCTTATTTCCAATACCCAAGAAATTACTGTTTGTGGGTTGTTTTATTCAGGCACCAGTTCAGAGGTCACATCATACTTTAAGAACTAGAAACTGCCTGTTATTCTGAGTAAGTGGTGCTGTAACAATTTTAAACTGTAATCTTTGCCTATGTCTGTTTAGAAACCTAAAAGAAGTTAAATTAATGTTCATAATACTAATATTTTCAAATGTATTTATATGTGTGTTATGAAAGCATTCATATAAAATATATAAACTCTAGACATATTTTGGATACTTTTAATGGTTTACATTGAACACCAAAGTGTTTTGTACTTGCTCATCTTCAGTTTGTTTCCTTGTATGTGACAGCAAGTATTGGCACCATAAGCAAAGGAGAGTTTTATTGCATATTGAAGTATTCAATACAGATAAATAAGAATAGCACTGTCTGACAACTTATCAACAAAACTACAAATGATCTCACAATTAATTTTGTGAAGGAGCTCATAAATCAGCATTTAGCCATTGTTTCCACAGAGATGAGATTTTGGCTTGGATCACCACTTGATATTTCTGCCCAGTGCAGTGAGGAAGAGTAAACTGCCACTCACCTAGCCAGTTTTGGCACATCAATGCAGAAATAAGATTATGGCAAGAGGTTGTGGTTTTTTACCATTGTGACACTATCCCAGTGTTGCTGCTGATTCTGTGCTGGAACTGCCAGACTTCCCAGACTCTCCTCAACTGAAATCACTATTTTTTTTGTGTAAAAGTACCTTGCTGCTAAAAGCATGACATAAATGAATGGGAAAGTCATGTTAATAACTAATCAATATATGTCAAAGACCTGCACACAGTTGAACAAATATATATATATATATATATTTTAAATTAAACATCGTTTACACTGTCATTCCAAAAAAAGAGGCTAACAAGTCTACAAGCCAATTTGTCCCTGACCCCTGTATAGTGTGTGCTTTTGTATAGGAAGAGCATAAATATCCTCTTTTTTTCTGTAAGCCCCGTTTAAAGTGCCAGCACAGCTGTAATCACAGAAAAAAATAGGGATTGTGAATGCAAAATGAACACCTTAAAGGTTGGAGCAACAGCTGTATTTTCTTTCTGCTTCAAAACATGGTAAGAGAAGAGGATGGTTTGAGAGCCAGTTCACCCCTCGAAGTTTTCCAGGCCCCATCTCTCTGTTCCTCCCATCCACAGCTGATTCCTGCCTGCACAACAGTTCCCATTTCCTTCTGGTTGATACAGGTGAGCTAATCCAGATACAGGAAGAGAGCAGGATTCAGATCGTGTTACTTTATTTAGATTAGAGAACATTTGTGCCATTTCTGAACTATAAATGGATATTCAGAAGCTCTTCTTTATACCTTTATATGAGGTAATTCTCTGCTAAGTATGCATCCCAATCTCTTGCTAATGAGCAAACAATTTGACATTTAAGACTTTCTTCCTCTGCGCAATCTGTTAGAAGCCAGTTCTTGAAGATAACTGAAACCTTTCTGTAAACTCTTAGGTTTTAGCAGATGTTTGGGAAGGCAGAACAAAAGAATGGCCATTGCTTGAGAATGTTAGAGGGACAATAAAAACCTAAGAAGACAGACATTAAATTGTATTCTATATTTTAACACAGAATGGGAATTTAATATAAGAAAGAACAGGGCAAGGCAGTTTCTGTAATTAATCTCTTTAATAGCCTATACTGCAGAATAGCTGCTTGCTTGAAGATTACAGCTGACTATTCCACCCAAAGCACTGCTTCACCTCTAAAAAAAGGGTTATAAATTAATGCAAGTATAGAGATGGGGCAGAGTGGAGCCAGACATTCAAAGAAACACTGCTACCAGTCCATTACATTTCTCAGAACTTATTTACCTCAAAAGGACATAATAATTTCCGTTGATGTATCTTTTTGTTGTTGTTGTTGTTGATGCAATGCAATGTTTTTATCAAGAAACCTAGTTATTCTTTTTAACAGGCTGGTGAACTGTATCCTTATTACTCCTCTTCACCTTTCTATATAATTATTCATATCAAAATGCAAAAATTTACTTAGAAAGTCAAATATATTTGACTATATGCTCTTACAAAGTCAAATATAATGGTGTTGTAGCTGCCAGTCCAAAGTAGGAGGGAAAGAAGATACGTCTGTGAGAAACTGAAACTTGCAACAAAAGCTTAGATGAAGAACCTATCATTACCAAGAGTTGTTATAATTCTGAAGTGGCTTTGTTTGCAAAGATGAGACATGTACACAGTGGGATCAGAAAGGGAAATTACTTCAGGTTCGAAATGGTGAATTCAGTCATACCTCCTAGGCAATGCCCAGAAATGAGGCTGTGTTGTGTCAGGCAGTAGATACTCCTTATTTTCCAGGAAGACAGTCCATATGCTCCTCAGCACCTGTGTGGGTGATGAAGTTGATACCGATAGGAATATTTTTGGTGGATCTAAATTCTGATTTTAATAAAATATGAACCCAGACTATGGGGATTTCTTTTGATAAATAAATAATGACGGCTAGAATAAATAGAACTTACAGAGTAGAAAATGCTAGGCTTAACTATTTTTATTATAAACTTTCAAAGTATTCACAAACACCATTCTCAAAACACAGAAAATACCAATGATTCTGAAAGCTGTTGTGGTGGCATGAATACCATAAACTCGTGGATAGCAATACTTCTGGATGAAAAGCTTTTAAGAATAAATTAATCACCATATAATAGCATGAGGATTTCTGGGTTTGAAGAGCTAATACCATTCTCATGCCAAGAAACAGTGGTTTAACTGTTTGATGGAGTGTCCCATCTGTATCAGCCTGCCATGACCCCACTCTCCAGCACTTTGGCTTCATAGGATTTCAGACTAGAAAGGAGTTGAGGCACAGGCTAGTTCCTAATCTAAGTGTGCACTTGGGCACAGCGTGTTCTGGTGTTTTAGCCTTCTGTCAGTGGGGTAGGAAGGACAAGTAATACCTAATGGCTTTGACTGCCTTGACTTTTCAGTAGCTAGCTAGAGCCTCTTTAAGAAGCTTAAGTACAACAGGACTGTTCTCTTGGTTCCTGAAAATTAGGATCATTTGAGATTACTCAAGCATGGCACCAGAAACGTGCCCACCAGAAATGTGCTCACCTCATTCTGCCTCAGAGCTGAGGCTGGATATGACCTCCTGTTTAGCACATGGCTTCTGTTTCCCTGGAACAAAACTCAAGGCAGCTGGTCAGACTAGTCTGTTGTATACAGTTGTAGATAATGCATACAAGCGATGTTCAGTTCTTTAGTATGTTTTCTGCTGAGAATTTTATAACTCTTTACTAAACTTAGAAGAAATTTACTCCTTTTGCTTGCATGAAAATGTAAGCAGCAGGAGCTGAAAAAGATGAATGAACATGACTTGATCAATAACAAGACAAGATTTCCTGAAGGTAATGGAATTTTTCTGACTTAAAGCCATCTGTGGGAAACCACTGTAGTCTTTCATTTGATCAGATAGAAGAGTTTTACAGTCAGAGCTGACAGAAGTGAAAATGCAAAGGAAAAGGTGACCCTCTTGCCATTTCCTCTTAAAGGAAGCTAGTTCAGACATGAGGAGACAGTATAATAAGCATAATAAAAATTACCAGTGATCATAATATACCCAATCTTATTAAAAATACAACCTTTTAGAGTCTTGGTTTCTTCTTTTTCATAATGGGATTTCTGCTTTCTGTAAGGATTTTTTAGCATAAAACAAATCATGATTTTCATAGATTCATAAAATCATTAAGGTTGGAAAAAGACCTCCAAGATAATCTGGTCCAACCATCCCCCTACCACCAATGTCACCCACTCAACCATGTCCCTACGCACCAAGTCCAAACTTTCCTTAAACACCCCTAGCAACAGTGACTCCACCACCTCCCTGGGCAACCCATTCCAATGTCTGACTACTCTTTCTGAGAAGAAATGTCTCCTAATTTCTAACCTAAACCTCCCCTGGCACAACTTGAGGCCATTCCCTGTAGTCCTATCAGTAGTTACATGTGAGAAGAGGCCGACCCCCAGCTCCCCACACCTTCCTTTCAGGTAGCTGTAGAGAGCAATAAGGTTTCCCCTGAGCCTTCTCTTCTCCAGACTAAACAACCCCAGTTCCCTCAGCCACTCCTCACAGGACTTGTGTTCCAGACCCTTCACCAGCTTCGTAGCCCTACTCTGGACAAGTTCCAGGGCCTCGATGCCCTTCTTGTACTGGGGGGCCCAAAGCTGAGCACAGTAATCAAGGTGCAGCCTCACCAGAGCTGAGTACAGGGGGACAATCACCTCACTCAATGAATTTTCTCACTGAGTGAGGAAAAAGATCCTAGTACTTCACAACATAACACGAAATAGTTGTCAGGAAATTTGCTTGAGTTATTTCTGCCATTAAAATGAATATGTTTTTGAAGCTAAATACTGTATCTGGTAGTCAAGGCCAACACTGAAGATACAAAACAAAAAACAAAGAAACAAAGAAACAAAGAAACAAAGAAACAAAGAAACAAAGAAACAAAGAAACAAAGAAACAAAGAAACAAAGAAACAAAGAAACAAAGAAACAAAAAACAACACCCCCCCAAAAAAAACAACCAAAAACCAACAACAACCAAAAAACAACCAAAAAACAACCAAAAACAGTGGTTCAGCATACGTATAAAAGCAACAGATAAACAGACTAGCAAGATACAGGCTTCCGTGTAGAAAAGGAGGCTTGCTTTCCAATCAGTATATGCTTTTCAATTTTGTATGTAACTCAAAGGATGCCTTTTTTAAAAGACCATTCAATACAATGCTGTTTCACTGATGAATGTATCCAAAGTGCATTCTGTTAAGTTCTCATCAGTTTTACCTTCTATCATTGTTGTAAATACACACTTCATGTAAGACGTGAGTGAGTGGCTAGGCATCACATTTTTAATCAGATGTTATCTCTTCTGTAACAAATTTTTCCAGTTTTGTTAATTGTTTATTCAGTTGTAAACTCTCACTGACTCATGCAGTTATAGGTTTCCATGAGTGTCAACAAAAGTAATTTTTATTGCTTGGAAACAAGCTGCATAACTCTTTTGAACTTCAAGAGAACCAGTTACTCAGGGAATAATATTTTTGGAATGTCAAAACTGGAAGATGACTGCATGTTAATCACCTCAAAAGAAAATACTTTCACTCATAATGTAACTATGAGTGATGCTTTTATCTCCATGGTATATTATATATTAAGCCTCACTTTCAGATTTGGAAAGCTACAGCACTTCTTGAGGCTCTTCTTGAGTGCTACAGTCCCACAGCTGCCATGCTGCTCCAGCCAGGGTTCCAAGTACCAACAGTAACAGGCTTCCATGTCTCCAGGCTCAACACAGCATGGTCAGAAACACAGGGATGCAAACCAGATTTAGCAGCAAACCCATAGGCTGTCAGGCTCAGTTGTGAGGTAGTGTGCCAGTCCAGGCTCCTGATGAGTTAACCTTGAAAGTGAAGTCTTTCAGTGTAAAGTGGGGCAGAACTTGTTCTGTTCTCAAATGCGTGTAGAAATCCACTAGCATGTCAGCAATAACCAAAACAACAAAGTTTGTAAAATCCTTTTTGGGTGGGGTTGTAGAATCATAAAAGCCCGATTTCTCTTCCCTTTTCTCACAAGTCAGCTATATCTGCACTAGATGCAGTTCCTCAGCAGGGCCACCCAGATGTTTGAAAAGTAGTATCAGTCTATATATCTTCATTTTATCCTAAAGTGCATTTGAACCAATGAAAAATAAAGAAGACATGGTAGTGTTGTGTGTTTTTATCTTTTCATAAAAGTTTAGATTACCAAAATTGTATTACATTTTAAAGAGCGAGAGAAGGGTTCAGCAGGTAGTAAACATCAGTAGACTGTTATATTTATTTCTTATTGTGGTTTGAAATTTATACACAGGTTCTTTACTGTGATAGACTTTTCCTATTACTTTGTTTAACCTTTATATACTGTTTCAAATGTGAATATAGTAGTAATATATCGGCCAAATTTCAAATACACTTAAAATAATACCTCTGAAAATGTGTTCTGAATAGTAATATCATCTGTAAACAGAATGACATTGATATTCTTTATGAACTATAGAAATATGTACTTGTTGGCCTTTCTCCAAAGAAAGTAAAAAAACGTGATGAATTTTGAAAGCTCTTTTGGCTCACAGAGTGTTAATAAATGAATCTCTTCAACCTTTTGATTCCTAGAAGCAACCCCAGTGGGTTAGTATGTTTACAACCCATCCATTATTTTAATTAACCTCTGTAACTTGAAATCTGTAGTCATTAGCACCCAGTACTCTAGTATTACAGGGCTGCTGAAGAAAGCTACTGTGAGGATGTGGACTGTGTCATACTGGTCTCTGCATTTGTTCTTGTACTGTCATAATTTCAGCACTGCATGAAGGAATTTGTCTCTCCCAAGCAAGTTGTCTAGGCTCTCCAAAAAGACACACAGGCAGACACAGACATTTCCAAAGAGGCAATTCATCTGATTCTAAAACAGTTGTTGGTCAGAACATATAATATTTTCCAGCAAATATGTGGGTTGAGAGGATAGTGGCAGACATAAACTCAGCTTTTTGCTGTCACCTATTACAATAGTTTTGTGTGAGCCCAATACAAAAATAACTATCCATGGGATGCTGCTTCTACACTACCTACAGGACCATTCAGACTCTTGTGACTGCTTAATCTTGATACTGATTCTTCACTGTTTTCACAGAGAACCTGAACTTGAGGAAAGGAGCCTTTCACATATACTTTTGAATTCTAGACCCTTCTTCCAATATAGTTCCCATCCAAACTGGAATAAAAATACTCAGGCATAGATTTTCTCTGTATCTTTTCTTGTTTCTTGTTTACTGCCTGTGTGATGTAGCCGTGAATAATTTGCTGATGCTGCCAACTTGTAAAAGTTGTTTCATACTAGTTAGAACAGCAGATCGAAAGTGCTGGAAGACTCAGGCCAGCATTTGTGCTTTTCTGAGGGCTGCTGTCATTTACAACAAGGGCTGATGTGGGGAATGCAGTAGCATAATGTGGGTCTTTGCAGCTCATCACAAAGCTTAGTTCTTTGATTCAGAATCAGTCTGTAGATAGGACACAAAGGGAACACACAATCCATACTGACCAATTGGTTTTGTACATCTTAGTGGTAACTGAATGAGGGCTTACCTCATTAAAAGGCATGAGCTCCTACAGAACTGGGTAAATATCCAGCCCCTTAAAGGACAGGCTTGACAATCCCATATCCTTTCTAGTGCACAAAAGGGATCAATAACTGCAATGAGTCACAAAGCACTTATTTTGGCTTGTTGTACAAGAATGTTTCCGACTTAAATTGTATTTTCTGCCTCAGAAATGTGGAAAAAGAAAAATCTATCTTTAAATGCTCATTAAGATAAAATGTAAATTTGGAAGTGAGATTAGATGAAACATTCATTTGAAAAGGGAAATCAACCTTCAGTAGTCAGGTTAAAAGAGAAAATAATTTTGAAATAAAGAATGAGTAGTTCTTTTATAGGTAAATAAATGCTGAAACTAAATGTTCATAAACTAGTGTTTTTTTCAGAACATTACACCTTTTAGGAAAAAACAAAACAAAACAAAACAAACTTTCCTATTGTCCAGTCAGTATTTTATAAGTAACTTGCCCCCAGTTGAAAAACTCTGATAGGTTGGCTGTAAATTGCCATTTCATCTCTTTTAATGTATATGCCTTTGTCAGAGTGCGCATGTGTGTGCGTGCAGGTAATGGGATCAAAAAGGTTTTTCTCAGGTTTCTCCAGGGGCATTTCTGATAAGGTAACCATAAAAGAATTTTTAATCTCATTACACAATTGGAAAGTACAAGGTTTTGTCTATATGAAAGTATCAAAACTTTTGTTGTAAACTACATGTTAGATGTTTTGCTGCTTCCTTTCTATGTCGAGAGACGTTGCTATTATTTTGAACAGCTTCTGAAGTGTCCCATCTTCACATGCCTTTGGCATTTTTGATAGATCAGGAGAAAGGACAGATTGTCACAGAAAGACAGATTTGCAAGATAATTTTGTTAAAGAACTGGGAATCTTTACTTCAGGTAGAAATAGCTGAGATTTCTGTAGTAGATTGTAAGTGGGGAAGTAGAATGCAGTTACGCAATTCTCGGTATCTCTGTTTAAGTGGAATTTAGACTTTTACTGTTTTTCTGTGTAAACTAGCTAACATGTGAAAGCTTTACTTTTTAAAATATTGCTCTCCCCTTTTCCATCTTTGTGTGGAAAATGTTTTCAGTTGGATTTATACATGTCTTCTTCAATTATAATGCAGTGATAATTAATATTTCCTTCACAAGATTGGCTTTATCTTCAGCCTGTCACAGTACCATTAACTGGAGAGTTAAATCCCAAGTCTGACTCCTGAAATGCTAACTTTAGGCACAGGAAGGGAGGAAAAAGCAGAAATCTGCTTCTCCTTATGGGTCAGAAATTCTGTGTCAGCATCATGCAGCCATGAAGCATTTACTCACTGAAACAGAGCATTATTAGAGGGCAAGTCTTAACCTTTTCCAGAAAGAATCGCAGGCACAAGTGGGACAGACCTAGAAAAAGAAAGCCTGTCCCCACCTGGCATCAGAATCCTGAAAACCCATGGTGAACTACTGCCCAGCTTTGGTTAGTCCCTAGTTTGTAACCTTGAAGTCCCATGGACACTGAATTTCTTGTTTGTTATGTATTTGTTGTTCACAAAGTTAACTGCCTTAGCCCTGTTTTCATTCTTGAAAGTCCCAATCCCAGTCAAGTTATAGAGTCATACAATCATAGAATCATGGAATGGCTTGGGTTGGGAGGGACCTTAAAGATCATGTAATTCCAACCTCCCCTGCCATGAGCAGGGACACCTCTCACTAGACCAGGGTGCTCAAAGCCCCATCCAACCTGGCATTGAACACTTGTCCAGGGAGGAGATATCCACAGCTTTTCTAGGCAACCTGTTCCAGTGTCTCACCACCCTCATAGTAAAGAATTTCTTCCTTATATCCAATCTGAATCTACCCTCTATTCGTTTAAAACCATTACTTCTTACTGAACTCCCAGGCAAAGAGTCCCTCTCCAGCTTTCTTTTAGCCCTCCCTATGGAATACGGTTGGCTTTCTGGGCTGGAAGTGCACATTTCATCAACCAACACCCCCAGGTCCTTCTCATTGGGGCTGCTCTCAATCCATTCTCCACCCTGACTGTATTTGTATTTGTATTTGTATTTGTATTTGTATTTGTATTTGTATTTGTATTTGGGATTGCCCCTACCCAGGACCCTGCACTTGTCCTGTGTTCTTTGAGGACTCAACTAGGCTGCCATTTTTGGAGAACAACAATCATATCCCAGTGTGCTCAGGAGGCCAAAATGGTCAATAGCATCCTGACTTGTACCAGAAATAGTGTGGCCAACATGTCTAAGGTAGTGATTGTCCCTCTGTACTCAGCACTGGTGGGATCACACATCAAATACTGGTGTCCAGTTTTGAGCTCTTCACTACAAGAAGGATATTGAGTTGCTAAAGCATTGAAAGAAGATCAACAAAGCCAGCGAAGAGACTAGAAAACAAGACATATAAGGAGCAGCTGAGAGAATTGTGGCTGTCTAGTCTGGAGATAAGAAGGCTGAGGGGAGACCTCTTGCACTCTAAAACTACCTGAAAGGAGATTATAGTGAGGTGAGTGTCAGTCTTTTTTCTCAGGTGACCAGTGACACGACAAAAGGAAATTGCCTCAAGTTACACCAGGGGAGGTCTAGACTAGATATCAGGAAGAATTTCTTCATGGTGGTTAGGCATTGGAACAGGCTTTTTGGGGAAGTGTTTGAGTCCCCATCCCTGGAGGTTTAAAATAGATAGGTGGACATGGCGTTTAGGGACATGGTTTAGTAGTGGACTTGGCAGTGTTAGGTGGTGCTTGGACTTGATGATCTTTCAGGTCTTTTCCAACCTAAATGATTATATGAGGGATCTGACAGAAAATGTAGTGGTAGCTTCTGCTTTGTCACCCTTTTTCTCTCTGTTCATTGTACTTAACACAGGAAGTCCAAAACTAAACATTGAAATTCTTTTTGTTGAGGTATTTATGTCCCTTGTTGGATTTAGAACTAATTGACTGACTCAGTGTCAAATAATATTTCATTTGCAAGGCTGGGATTGGAGAGATTTTTACTTTTTGTCTATGCTGTCAAAATGCAGTTAGGTTGCCTCTGACCGACTGTTCAGATTCAGATAATGACTCTGTCTGCTAAGGGAAAAAAATGTTACAGAAGATCTGAGATCTGATTGTTTTTAATGGATTAAATGCAATGGAGTATCTTACAGTCTTTATGGCAAATGGTCATATTATTGCAAGTAAAATATATGAAAAATAATAATTATTCAAAGATAGTGTGATTCTTTATTGCCTAGGCTAATGAATTTCTCTCAGGCATGCGTAGCCTTAGTAATAGAGTACATGACATTGAAACACTCAGAGAAGCACTGTTTGAATGGCACAGTATTTCATGAAGAAAGAGAGAAGGCTCTGATCTGTAGTCCTCACAGCACTCAAGACTAGCTGGCATGACCATAAGAGCAGACTCATGTATGCAATTTCTTCAACAACAGAAGTGTTGCTTGCTGCGAATCTTAGCTGCAGACGATGTATTAGAAAATTTCATGAGCTACATTGTCCACCACTGAGACGTCAATCAATCCTTCCAGTATTATAGTGTCTCTGTGTGGTGGTGTTATGTGACCATTGGCCCTCTGGTAATGGGATTGTAATGGCTTTGAATAACAGTGTAGTCATCAAAAACCTCAAAAAAACATGACAAGTAATGAGTGGTAGTATTCTTCAATGTTTCATTTAGTAAGGAGAGAGTGATTTAACACAGCCTCGTGTGGGAGTTTTAAAGCATGCACAGAACCACAAAATTCTCAGGAAAGACAGTCGGTGCTTAAATTGGGGGCTGCAGCATGATGATGTAAGCCCACATTGTAATCTTCTGCCTGAATTTTACTGTTTCTTTGAAGGATACATAAGTGCCAATTTCTTTGGGAAGGTTTAACTTGGTCATCCCTTTACTTTGAGCTTGGAAAACTCATCTGTTCCATCTAATTCTATTCCCCTGGTTTTACCCTCTTCAGTGTAGAAAAAAAAAAGCAGTAGAAAAAGATCTTTTTTCATGTATTCTGTATCAAAAGGTAAAATGGCAACTTAATTAGAAGATTGTTTTCCTGAGTGTCATGGCTGCAGATCCAGAGTAATAGCACAAGTACATATACAAATACAAGTAATAACACAGAAATACAGTAATAGCACAGAAGCAAAGACATGCTTCTTGGTCATGTTCTGGACATACTGACTTAGGTCAATGTGAGAGGAGAGATGCTGATCTGGAGCAACACAGAAGAGTGGGCCAGGTGATAGCAACCAAGAAGGAGAATGAGAGCTTTTCCTAGCAAGATAGAAGGAAGATGCTGGAGAGGTCTGCTCCTGCAGCCTCCCGGTGCAAGAAGGGATGCCACAGAGTGGGCTGAGGACAGGACATGCAAGCATGCCAGCCAGTGCAGATGTGGGTTCACCCCTAGCTCAGCAGAATGGTGCAGTTTGACTTCGGCACACCTGCACCCTTTAGGCTAAACGGAAAATTTTCTCTGTGGAGAATGGAGAGTGTTCCCACAGAACATTTATATCAACTGCACTTTGGATTTTCATAGAATTGTATAACAGTTTGGGTTGGAAGAGGCCTTAAAGATCATGTAATTCCAATCCCCCCTGCCATGGTCAGGGACATCTCCCAGTAGACCAGGTTGCTCAAAGCCCTGTCCAACCTGGCCTTGAACACTTTCAGGGATGAAGCATCCACAACTTCTTTGGGCCAACTGTTCCAATGCCTCACCACCCTCAAAATTTCTTCCTTATATCTAGTCTGAATCTACCCCTCTTTTAGTTTAAAGCCATTATTCCCTACCCTATCACTACACTTCCAGGTAAAGAGTCCCTCTCCAGCTTTCCTGTAGGCCCCCCTTACGTATTGGAAGGCCAATAAGAGGTCTTTCTGGAGCCTTCTCTTCTCCAGGCTGCACAACCCCAGCTCCTTCAACCTGTCGTCGTAGGAGAGGTGCTCCAGCCCTCTGAACATCGTCATCAGCCTGATCTAGACTCGTTCTAATTCTTCCATGTCCTTCTTGTTCTGGGGGCCCCAGAGCTGAACTCAGTGCTGTAGGTAGAGGTAGGGTCTGAGAAGAGCAGGGTAAAGGGGGAGAATCACCTTCCTTGACCTGCTGGTTATGCTTCCTTTGATGGAGCCCATGAAATGGTTGGCTTTCTGGGCTGCAGGCACACATTTCCAGCTCATGTTGAGCTTCTTGTCAACCAACACCCCCATGTGCTTTTCACTAGGGCTGCTCTTAATCTATTCTCCACTCAGACTGTATTTGTTCTTGGGATTGTCCCGGCCCAGATGCAAGACCTTGCTCTTGGCCTTGTTGAACTTAATGAGGTTTTCCCATGCCTACCTCTTAGGCCTGTCCAGGTCCCTTCCCTCCAGCGTGTCGACTGCACCACACAGGTGGTGTAATCAGCAAACTTGCTGAGTGTGCACTCAGTCCCACTGTCCATGTCACCAACAAAGATGTTAAACAGCACCTGTCTCAATACTGACTCCTGAGGAACATCACTCATCACTGATCTCCATTTGGACATTGAGCCATTAACCACAACTCCTTTTGTGCAACCATCCAGCCAAGTCCTCACCTGTCCAGTGGTCCATCCATCAAATCCATGTCTCTCCAATTTAGAGACAAGGATATTATGTGGGACAGTGTCAAATGCTTTGCACAAGTCCAGGTAGATGATGTCAGAAGCTCTTCCCCTATCCACCAATATTGTAACCCTGTTGTAGAAGGCCACCAGACTTGTCAGGCATGATTTTCCCTTAGTGAAGCCATATTGGCTGTTACCAATCACTTCTTTCATTTCCATGTGCCTTAGCTTAGTTTCCAGGAGGATCTGCTTCATGATCATGTCAGGCACGGAGGTGAGACTGACTGGCCTGTAGTTACCTGGGTTGTCTTTTTTCCCTTTTTAAAAACGGGGGTTTTGTCTCCCCTCTTCCAGTCAGTGGGAGCTTCACCAGACTGCCACAACTTGTCAGATATGATGGACAGTGATTTAGCAACTTCATCCACCAGTTCCCTCTGGACCCCCGGATGCATCTCATCAGGTCCTGTGAACTTGTGCACCTTTAGTTTAGATGGCTTCCAGCTTGATCTCCTACAGTGAGCATTTTTTTCCTATAAGGAAACAAGACCTAGACTGCATCTAACTCTTGAGTTGAGGATTGTATTCAGCTGTCTGTGCAGTGTGTGTGTGTGTTTGTTTCTTTGTTAGCTTTACAAAGACCTATTTTTTGACTTGTTTAACATGGTATCCTGTATATGCTGAGGTGCAGGTCTAAATAATAAATGCAAATCAGTAATTAACTGAATACATGTATGGAGATGTACATTTAAAACCACAGATGTTCCTTAAATTCAAGATAAAGAGGTGAAGACTAGTTTAGAAGTCTGACTTACAGGATGCTGTTGAAATTTAAATCTAAAACAAAGCTTGGCTTCTCCTGCACATGTATAAACTGTGTGTACAGTGCATTAATTTAAAATCTTGCATACTTAGATAGGATTCTAGAAAATTTCTCACATTTTTTTTGTTAGAAATATACTTCCTGAAGTCTGAAACTTTCCTTATGTCTATCAGGAGCCTCACAAGTCCTAGTACATCATAAGCCTGGTAAGTACATGTCTGGCCAACAGGTAAACAGAGTATTGAAATTTGCAGGTTCAGACTTATTTGCCAGACTGAAAAGAGCTCTGTTATAATGGTGACATGCAGCAATGCATTCTTTTTTTCATGTGGAACTTGTATCCTGACTGGGATAACACTTCCGTAAGACTTTCCTCAGAGATTTTGGTGGTGTTCTTTTCATGTAGGGTACAGCAACATCTTGCAAACTTTGTGCATATTTACTTTTTCAGCTCATGCTTGTGATTTGTACAGCACCCATTATTTATTCCATTCTGCAATCCGTTAAATCTTCACAATATACTACCAAGCTAGCAGAGTCTTGCATTTGCTTTTCCTTAGCAAAGTTTGCACAGGTGGAAAAAATGCTCAAGCCTGGGCACAGCAAGAGCAGCACATTTTCACAGCACTCTTGGATTCTGGATTTGAGCTTGGAGATCTGGCTGGAGGTGTGTTTCTGATGTCCTCATCTTTGCCAAATATAGTCCGTGGTTAAGCTAGTGTTTTGGTCCACACCTATACTGGGGCAAGAGCCTGTACTTAACTCAAGGATGGGGGCTGGCTGTCTACTGCTTGATCCCTCCTGTCGACGTTCCAGGCCACAACTGGCTCCTTAGTCATGTTCTCTGCCAGACACAACCTACAGCAGCACAGCTGCTATGATTAGCCTACTCACAATTTGTGGCTCAGATGGCAGAGCTTACACAGTTTAACCATTATAGTGTATGACCACAAATGTAGCTTAGAAGCCAAAATATATATTCTTTACACAAACAACTCAGTACAAAAACCATTATGGCCTATATCAGGCCACTGTGGATTAGATGGTGTTGCCAAACAGCTGCATCTAAAGCAGATGGAAAGATTAGATGGAAACATTTAAATGTCTGTTGCATTATCTTTTAAGCATTTCTTCTCGTCTCTTCATTTGCATACACAGTAATAGCAAACAGTTTTGAACTGAAGGTGGAAAAATTCTATGTAAGGGTACAAAAACTGTGCACAACAAGAAAAAAAGGGTTTTTCATGTGAACATTTACTTGGACTTGCTTATTCCTGTGAAAAGTTTCTGGTTTGGCTAGTTGGCATTGTCTGACATTTTCCCTATGATGTGGCTGATCAGCCTGGTTGAAGCATGAGATACAGCAGCAGTGTTTAAAACCTGCAAGTCAGGCTGATGCCCAGTATACAAGGCTGGAACACAGCAGAGAGAAGGAACATCCTTGCTGAAATAGCCTACCCCACTCTCTCATCTATGTTTGCTTTAAACCAAAATATAAATGACTATAGTGAGCTTGTATTTTAAGGCCTGTTACCTGAAGAGGTGACTCATCCACCTACCCATATAGTGGACATTTTGCTGAACTTAGACTTGGTGGCTGTGTTCAGGTTCCTGCTGGGAAGCGTGATCCAGAGAGAAGGCTGAGAGGGGCATATGAGGGGCTTTGTGAAATGCCTCCACAGATAGTGGAGGCACAGATAGTTTCAGAGGAACTGGACATGCCTTTGTCCTTCACAGTCTCTTTTGAGATTTCATTTTTAAAAAGAAAGGAAAAAAGAATAAAATAAGGGGTTTGGTGGGGAGAACAAAAGCACCCAAACACCAGAAATAGAAGCTGGATATTTTGAATGTGTGATTCACTTCAGGGAAGCCAGCATTGCTCTGTGTTGCTGGCAGGGCTACTGGAGAGGGATGGCAAGGCTGTAATCAGAGGCCAAGGCAGTGCCCCTGCCACAGCACTGTCACCACTGCTCCATGCAGGCCTAGGTGGCAGTGGGGGCATGGCTGGTGCAGCCTTCAGGCACTGCTGTGTTGCCCAGGTACAACCAATAGTCAGTTTCTCAAAATGACATAGGCAAACCTGTAGGGGAGAATAAATTATAGTGTTACAATCAAGTAACTAGAAAGTGGCCAGCATTTTTTTTTTTTTTTTTTTATGAATTTGAGGAACTTACAGAATTTAGATAACGCAATCAGGAAAACACTGAAGATTGCAAATGCAGTTAGAAACCTTGCAAATATGCAGCACTGCTTCATTTCAGTCCTTTCTTTGAACTGCTCTTTCTGTGCTCAGTTTATAGATGATAAGCAGGCTGTGCATGTTGCTGTACTTGATACCTTCGCTAGGTATTAGAGTCCACTCAAGATTTTTTATTTATATTTTTTTAGTGATTTGGGTGTTCATGTTAAATGCTTAATTGTGTTCACTGTTTCTTTCCCCAGGAAAGAATTACAGCTTAACGACTTCTTTGGTTGTTATTAAACACTTATTTATTTATTTATTTATTTATTTTTATTTTTTTCCAGTGAACTGTCTTCTAGCCCTGTCCATTTTCTAAACTAACACTATTAGCATTTACTACAAACTCTTTTCCTTTTATGCCTTTAGGTCTAGGCTAACTTGGTGAGACCTGATAAAGTTCTGCAGTTCTCTGCAACTGTTATTTATTAATCTGGGGTCTACTATGATTTTTATTTCCATAGGCATCTTTCTTTTGCCTTTGGGAAATCTTATGTCTGAGCCTGGCCTCTGTTCTTCTTAAATTAACATTAGAACAAATAATAATTTCAGTTATTTAGAAATCTACAGACTGGTTTCCTGATCAGTTACCCCTGCAATATTTTTGAGCTTCTCCTGTTTAGTACATAGGTCTCTTGATCTTCATGTAGGTAAAAATAAATGTTTATTTAAACATCATGGGCAGATAATTCCAGCCATTGTATAGGAGATGAATAGTCTCCTGAACTGCATGCACATGGCACAAGAAGATCCTTTTTAGGTCTGGTGAATGTATGAACCCTTATCTTACTGAATCATGATGTACTCTTTTCAGCTGTAATCTGTTTGCCATAAACAGTTGGAGCTGCACTGCAGAGGTCAACCATGAGTTCGATATCACTTTTCTTCTCATGGAGTTATGTACAATATAATATGTTAAAAGTGCGCTAGGGTCAAGCCTCTAATACAAAGGTTTTAGCTGCACTCGTAAAGTAGAAACAAGAGAGTACTTCACACAGTGTACAACTTGGGGATTTAGACCTTAAGTCAATTCTGAACAGTGTCGGAACTGTACTAAAGCTACCGTCAGTCTTCATATAAGGCAGAGCTTGCTTATGGCACCTACATTTGACCAGCAAGGACAAAAACTTAGGAAGATGAAATTTTCTGTTCGTTTGTTTGTTTGTTTGTTTAACACTTTCGTTCCATGTACTTTTGAAGCTCTAGCTAAAATTAAAACATAATCAGAGAAAAAAATATACATCATAGATGCATGTTTAAAACTCTACATCATCATGTTCACTTATCCTTGAAACATGACTAGGGACATTCGTTCCAGATTTGCATGCCATTGTAAGGTACTCTTAGAGGAAATAGACATAGACATATTTAACATACAAATCTTATTTGGCCAATCAAATGACATTTTACTGTCTGCAGAAGGTTTTCTTTTACTAAGTGTCTTCACTCCGTAGTGTTTGATATTTCTAGTGGATGTTAAGCATCTGAGTTTGTCATTTAGAAACTGCATTCTTAAATAAAAAAAGACATTATCTGAAAATTTCAGGGGTCCAAAAATAGGTTAGTAATCTTACACTGGGTAGGTATGCTTCGACACCAAGTGAAAATAGGCTGAGAGAACTTGACTCATATACTTGGTCACACTGTATTTACTCAGCCATTAAATGTTGAGGTAGGAAAAAATTCTGATGGCATGAATAATGTGTTAGCAGACTAGACAGACAAGGGGGCAGTAGAGGTTATCACTACAAACATGCAAATACAGCTGAGCTGAGACTTCAGAAAAATACAGTGAGTAGGTCTATCAATGGTGCCGAGTCAGGCTTGCATGATTCAAGTGATTCCTCCCTCCACAAATTCCTTTATCTGTGAGTCAGTGTGTGTAAATAAGGACTGTAGTCAGACAACTGAAGAAATTATTTGGATTCTTTCAACTGAGCAAAGATATACACATGACATCATCCTTGCTCACATTTATCTGCTCTATTATTAAAAGCACAGCTTCGTTCTAAACAGCAATTTTTTTTGTTTTCTTCTCCTTTTTTTTTTTCCCAAGCCCAGTACCACTTATGAGAGAGCATTTATTGAGTTCACAGATGCTGTGACTGTTCTTTATGAAGGTTTTTGATGCTTGTATGTGATACATATTATGATCGTTGGAGAAAAGTAATCATAGAACTGATGAAGAGTCAATAGCAAACAGGCTGAGTAATCCTGCCAGAGGTACCATGTCTGCAAACCCCAGTCATTCATGTCAGATAGAGGGATATATCTTGGGTGTAGTTTCACAGGGATCTGTCATGTCTAGTCAAGCAGGTAGTGTAGCAGTCTGACGCATATTTATGCAGTTTTCAGATGAAGCTGGGTGAGTGTGTGTATCTTGAAGGAATAGGGTCAGAATATAAAGCTATCTTGAAAATTCTCTTAAACTGCTTTTCAGGAAGACTCGATATGGGAGACTGCAATTAGGCAGGAATAATGAACCCTGTAGGGGGCTGCTAACATTTGGCCATGTAACAAATTTTCAGGAAACAAAAAAAGAATACAATAATGATCCTCAAGCTGAATATCATTAAGTAATGCTGTTATGCTGCAAAAAGGGACTTTTAGAACACAAGGACGTGCAGGTAGAGCACTATCTTTAAGACAAAGGATGCCATTGTTAGCTCATTCTTGGGCCAGCGATATTTCCCACTGCAGTTCAAGTAAATAGGGGCCAGTTGAAAAAACTAACCTCTGGAATCCAAGAAGACCATTGTGAATGATCAGAATTTTAGAAAGTGACCTAGACAACATTAAAAGGCTGTGTTAGTTTTCACTAAGGAACAGACTGAAAAAGAGAGGAATGCAGATATATATATTCTCTGAATACATGAAAATGCTATTGAAAAGGATCAATATGTACTTTTTCTATCCTTCATGGATATTGAAACTTCTTTTCTGGAAGGGAGATTGTTAGGAAAACCTAGGATCAATAAGAACAGTATTGCAATGAATTCCTGGACTAGATTGCCAGCAGAAGCTATGCAATAGTAGCACTGGAGGCCTTTGAGAAAAAATAGCTAAAAGCCAAACACCAATATTTTCAATGAAAGTTGAAAGTGCATGATCTCTGGTAGGGACATGAACTAAATGTTCTCTGTAAGCGCTTTCCAGACTTCTCCTGCCACCTGTCCTGTCATCCCCCATTAAGGGTACACTCCTTGAACTAGGTCTTCCAGGAAAAGCCTGGCTGAAGAAATCTAATGTAGTACCATTACCATTACTATTACCACTACGATTATAATGATACGGAGCTTGAACATAGCATGAAAGAAAGTGCTCATAAAATGATGTCCACTTTTCTGAAAACATGCCTTGCAGGAGAAAGAATGAGTCAGAGCACGAGACTTCTTCACAGCAAGAAAGGACACTGAAAGAACACACCTGGAAAGAATATTAAATTACAGAATCACAGAATCACAGAATCGTCTAGGTTGGAAGAGACCTCCAAGATCATCTAGTCCAACCTCTGCCCTAACACTAACAAGTCCTACACTAAACGATATCACTAAGGGCTACATCTAAACGTCTTTTAAAGACCTCCAGGGATGGTGACTCAACCACCTCCCTGGGCAGCCCATTCCAATGTCTAACAACCCTTTCCGTAAAGAAGTTTTTCCTAACATCCAACCTAAAACTCCCCTGTCGCAACTTTAGCCCATTCCCCCTCATCCTGTCACCAGGCACGTGGGAGAACAGACCAACCCCCACCTCTCTACAGCCTCCTTTAAGGTACCTGTAGAGGGCGATGAGGTCTCCCCTGAGCCTCCTCTTCTCCAGGCTGAACAACCCCAGCTCCCTCAGCCGCTCCTCATAAGACTTGTTCTCCAGACCCCTCACCAGCTTCGTTGCCCTTCTCTGGACTCTCTCGAGCACCTCCATGTCCTTCTTGTAGCGAGGGGCCCAAAACTGAACACAGTACTCGAGGTGCGGCCTCACCAGAGCCGAGTACAGGGGGACAATCACCTCCTTAGACCTGCTGGCCACACTGCTTCTTATGCAAGCTGGGATGCTGTTGGCCTTCTTGGCCACCTGAGCACACTGCTGGCTCATATTCAGCCGACTATCAACCAGTATTCCCAGGTCCTTCTCTGCCAGGCAGCTTTCCAACCACTCTTCTCCCAGC
Source organism: Anser cygnoides (assembly GCF_040182565.1). Classification (NCBI taxonomy): domain Eukaryota; kingdom Metazoa; phylum Chordata; class Aves; order Anseriformes; family Anatidae; genus Anser; species Anser cygnoides. Next base: position 83,064,331 of record NC_089912.1, on the reverse strand, counting down.
CTGTAGCGCTGCTTGGGGTTGTTACGCCCCAAATGCAGGACCCGGCACTTGGCCTTGTTGAACTTCATGCAGTTGACCTCAGCCTATTGGTCCAGCCTATCCAGATCCTCCTGCAGAGCCTTCCTTCTCTCGAGCAGATCGACACACGCACCTAACTTGGTGTCGTCTGCAAACTTACTGAGGGTGCACTCTATCCCCTCATCCAGATCATCAATAAAGATATTAAAGAGGACTGGCCTCAGCACTGAGCCCTGGGGGACTCCACTAGTAACCGGCCTCCAACTGGATTTGGCTCCATTCACCACAACTCTTTGGGCCCGGCCATCCAGCCAGTTTTTAACCCAACAAAAATTATTACAAGATAACAGCCTGGGGTTATCCATTCAAGCAATATTTGGCATTACTCTAACAAAAATTTAGCTGACAAAGTAAAAACCTCATTTAGGTAAGCTGAACCTTAAATTTAGAAAGCCTACCTTAAATAAGACATTAATGTGAATAAAAAGATAATGGTGTGTTGAAGTACTTTACCAATGAACACTGCAGTTTCTGAGAAATACAGAGATTTTAAAACACATTGGAGAGCTCCATAAAAGAAATGCGTAGTTCAGTTCATAATTGTCTGTAGACTGCAGATAACCAAAATGGTTTTAAGATGTTTACAGCCTAAACATGGAGGATGGGTCTGATACACATACAAAGAGAATTTTCCTGAACCTGGGAGTAGACTGATCTTCCAATCTTCACTGTTCCTCAACTTATTTTCTCGTTCTTTCTCCTCTTCAGTAGAAGAAAAGTTTCTCTATTGCAGATTCTGTCCAGCCAGAGAAGGACCAGGGATGGCAAGTTCTGTCCTGAAGCACACCTGAAGTCCCCGTAGCTCATGTGGAAGTTGATGGTATAAATTAGGAGCAAAAGTTCTTCTGTGAAGGGAAAAGTAGTTACAAGGCACCCATTCAGGCTGGTGGAGATGCCCTGTCCAGTCAGTGCACCTCATTCTAACCTTGTTGTGGCACAGGTTGTCATTTGCTCCACCACTGGCAAGAGACAGGTCTTGGGAAGAAGTTGGAGTCACAGTAAGGGCTGGTGACAGGAGACAGGGTTAATAGGAGGGGAAGGCATGATGAATACATAAATAATTACCTAATTGTTAAGAAAGAGGCAAGGAAAAATAAAATACATCAGGGTGGAACAACCTGGTGAATGAGGGCCTTAAAAGTACTCTACTGGTGCACCTGTATGGGCAATAAAATTTTGTGCTGTGCTGTTCACTGCACACCCCATGCTCCTAAGCAGGATGATTGGCTTCAAGCATTATTGTTATTCTAATGTCTGTTGCTTAAAGTATGACAAGGCCATGGAGAATTGCTCCTCTTTTACAAGCAATACTTTTTATCATGTTTCTAAGCTAAAGAGAAACAATAGAATTTAAAACCAATTGATTATAAAATTGTATCATATTCTAATTGTAGGCAAAGAAGTGGCAGCTGGTATTTAACACTAAACTAAACTATAGAAAATTGTTATGTTAATCATTTACTTTATATTACATATTATAGCCCTAATTGAAATAATTTTTACTTTACAGCACAGCCTGACGTATTTATAAATCTTGCAGTTGCAAAACTATCTAATTTTTTAAACCAGGAGACTAGACCTCCCAGAGTCCTTTTGGAAATATTCTCTGTCTTTTTCTCTTTTATTTTTTATGATGAGTAAAATGCTGGTTTGTGTATTTGTAGCATGAACAAAAATTAAGCTGAAGAATGCATTTTTTTTTAATTTCATAGACATTAAAAAAACACAAAATACAAACGCATCATCAGCACAGGACTTAAAAGGAAAAGCCATGGATTTCAACTGATGACACCAAAGCAGATTAGTGCTTGGACTTAGGCCATCTTAGATATACTTCGAGTGGTGACTGGAGAGATTCTTGGGTTGCCAAAGGTATTGTATCCAAACCTGATGCCTACATTACCACAAACTTTTGCATGTAATTTATGACCAGCAAAGTCTCTCTAGAAAAGAAATTCAGTAATTGCTCAGCTATTTGGAGCAATTTTGTATGATGTACATTATTACTTTCTGAATCAGTTTTGTACCATCAGTAGAAGGTGAGGTCCACAGAGACAAAGGAAGTGATTGTCTTTATTCTGTAAAGGGACACTGAAAAAGAAGAATGCAATTAACCCATTAGTATTGAGGAACACGTGAAGTTGCAAGAGTTTTAACATTTCATTGCAAGAACAAATGGCAAATCAAGGTGCTCCTGGAAGCGGGCTGTAATACATATACTAACCTTTTCTTCTTTTTTTTTTTCTTTTTTCCATCCAGACACTATAGTAAACGCTTTTATTTTCTTATTTATATGGTTGTATTAAAATGCAGAGTGGTCTTACCACATGCTGTTAAAGGCAGAATAAATCACAGGAAAGAGTGCATTTTGGAATGTCATGTTCTTTTCTGTCTCTGCATTAGCAAGTAAGTACAATAGCTCTGCAACAAAACAAAGGAATTAAAGTGTGCTATTCTGTAAACTAGCACAGTGTACGTGCTAGTATGACCTAACAGGATAATTCAGAATAGCTTTTATTTACTTTTTTTTTTTTAATAAGACTGTTGTACTGCCGTTGAAATAAAAATTCACATTTTTACATGAGCACGGTATAACTGATTAGGACAGCAAGGTACTGGAACAAAACTCCTGAGATGTTTAAAAAGCTGAGCCTTGGTGGATACCAAATGGAAAGCTGTTCTCACACATGGTATTTTGAGAATGACTATATATGGAGTCTGTTCTTGTAGTAATTCCAGGACTGATTCTGCTAAATCACGATGTCCAAATGTAGGATGTTTGCAACAAAGCTAGACCTGTATCACTGAATATTACCATCCACGAAGACAGTACTCCATTCAGCTTGATTGTTTTCACACAGGAAATACACTGCAAGTCTCTGTCACTTTTTTCCTAATCATGGCTGCAGAGGCTGGATGTATTTAGCCTCTCAAGGAGTTTGTATATCCCAGCTAAAGAGAAAAAGAAACCAACTCTCTTTTCCTCAAAGAACTCAGTACTGACGTATAACAATAACACTTACATTGATACCAGGTTTATGCAAAACATCCTGAAAAACTGTTTGGGAAAATTTACAGTGAAAATATTACTGTAAATTGTGAGAGCATGCATGATTTTTATTTTTTTGCTAGCAGTTTTATACTTTGGACAGCACACTATCGATAAACCTGTTGCTTTCATGTACAAAATGTTAGAAGAAAGGAAAGTACAACTTAGCAAGTTGGCTTTTAAATGACAAGAATCACAATAAGGAAAGTGAATGAGTGTTTCATGGAAGGAATGTCATTAAGAGCACTAATTTGGTCTGTACAGGAGCATGGGAACTCTCTTTAAACAGTAATTGCAAATGTGAAATAAATTCTCAATGACAAAATGCTCACGAGTAGAGCATGTAACAAAATTCATCCTGTAACTCCTCAGGTATATATTTAGAGAAACTGTTCAAAGTTGAATTTCCATTCCAAGGAACAAATCAAAGGGACCTTGTTTAGTTGTGTTGCAAAGACGGAGAAGGAATTTAAAGGATTAAGATTTCATTTGTTCAGCTCCAAAATTACCTGTATCTAGTTTAGTCAAAACTGCTAAAATTGGACCTCTTGAAAAGACAATGTGTACTTTCTGCCCAAGAGGATTCTTGTTCATGAATTTTAAAGTTGTGATTACTCCCTAGTCATACACATGCCCCTGCTAATGTTATACAGAATGTTTAGGTATTATGCTCTTATAGTATAATAACATACATGGAACTTCAGAATTGATTCCTTGAAAGACCTTATATCAATTTATTAGAAACATACAGATAATTTATCTTTAATTGTAATAGTTTTTTTGTTTTGTTTTCTGTTTGGTTGTGGGGGGTTTGTTCTTCATTCTTTCCTCTGGTGATACTTTTAAAAGGTGTTGGATATGAACCCTCTCAGGATTTGGAATTTAGAAATCTGTTGTCTGCAGGATCTCCAGGTCAATCTTCTTTAAGACTTCCACCTCAATGTTGATCACTGAGAATAAGCCATGGCACAAACAGGGCTGTCTTTCCCTGAGTTTTGTTCTGTAAGCCCGGATCCTGCTGTGAAGATGTATCACTGATTTGGGTACACAGACTTAGGTGGTGGCTTTTCTCCAAAATGAGTTTAAAAAACAGTTTAAATAAATCTAGCTCAGGAAAAAGTTGCATTCAAATACTCAAACTGAAAGACACATCTGCTGAAACAGCTAAAGAGAGAAACTTTTCACAGAGAATTTTCCATGAATTTCTATGCCCTGCACAAATCAAAAGTTTTTGCCACTCCTCCCTTCCTTGTTGCTCCCTTACAGTCTTCACCTCATCCCTTCATTATTATTTCTCTTCAGCTGTTACCTCACTGAACCTTTTTCATTAAACGAAAATCATGAGATTGCCATCTTTACAACAGTTACATTTTTTTTCATTCCCTATATCCTACCCTCCCCCTTATTGCTTATTTGCTTTATTGCAAATACTTGCAGGAACAATTATCTACCATATTTGTACAGCATCTAGTATGATGTTAACCCACCTTTTGATGGGTCAGTAGGCAGTATATGCAGAAACACCATGAACTAGCTTCAGCTGAACAGTGTAGAACTTGTCTGTTGGCTGAGCTGGAAGACTGGCAAGAGTCCACAGAGTAATCACATAGTACTCATTGAAATTCACTGTCACCGCTGTGGTATTTAATTAGCTGATTTGCTGGAAGCCAGTTACAGAGAAGTGAGAATAAAATTCTGAAGGAAAGAAAGCAAGAAACAGGAGAACAACAGAGCCAGACAGTCTGTACTGATTCAGACAGAAGATAGGGTCAGTGGTACTTTCCATGAGACCATTTTCAATAGACATGATTACAGAAAATGAATCAAGAAATATTTCTTCTTGAGCTGAGAAACATAGACACGCACACACTTCTTTTAGAGAACCCTTCTGTTTTCTGATATCAAATACAAATCATGTTATGATGCTGGGTCCAAATAACACAGATATTCTACGCCTATTAAAACAGTTGACCCTCATTTTTCACTGATGGCTGAGGTGAGAGTTAAACTGCTCTTTAAATTAGGTTTCCCTATTTGTGTCCTGATGCATACATGCATAATGTTTGTTAGAGGTCAAAAGCATATTGTGTTGGAAGCTGCTATTTATATGCCTTAAGCATTTAGTTTACAAGACCTCATGAGGGCCAAGATTATATTTTCTTCATAACTGATGTTTTGAAGAAAACTTTGTATAGTGAAGTGCTCGAGGAATAGGATAGCCTAACTTCATACCACTTTTGTGCATTGAAAGATCACAGAGATTCATCTTGCAGACTTGTAGATATATGAAGTTCCTAGAAGATTCTAGGTAAGAAAAGAGGGTCTCTTACCATTCACTACACTCCCCATGAGAATCTGTGACGTCCTATGTATTTCCCAAATATTTATTTTTCATTTGATTGGAGTGTGTACCTCTCATTCAGCAGGTTTGTATGTTTAATAGGCTTCTGAAAAATTTAGGTGTGTGAGCTCCTGTTAAGTAATTTTTCTTTTATCTGATTCAAATTATTTTACTGGTCATGGGTATAGTATATGTACAGGAAGTAGGCTGAAGATGGTCACAGCAACATACAGCTTGTTTAATTATAGATTGCTAAACTTAAAATACAGAGGACAGATTTTGCTGATGCTAAAAGTTATTCATGTGCACATAATAAAAGAATATGTATGCAGAAGAAGAAACAGAATAGAGTTAATGTAACTTCTAAAATCAGCTTAGCTGAACATGAAACTGCAGATACTTTTAGTAATCCTCAACAGCAAATGAGGTTGAATTTTTCTGTGTTCCTAAGTGTTTTAAAGTATTACCTCTGAATTTTCTGTTTTTAGTTTATGTTTTGTGAACGCTGCTTATCATTGTAAATCTTCAGTTATTCACATGCATCTTTTACATTTGACTAATGATAATTATCTAGGAATTTGTATCTAATTCCGTGAGTCAGTATGTGTAACTATTGTTCAGATACTTTGCTGAAGTATTAAATTCTTCATTGTGAGAGTCACAGAATCATTTAGGTTGGAAAAGACCTCCAAGATCACCAAGTCCAACCTCTGACCTAACACTAACAAGTCCTCCACTATATCATATCACTAAGCTCTACATCTAAACGTCTTTTAAATATCTCCAGGAATCGTGACTCAGCCACTCTCCTGGGCATCCCATTCCAATGCCTAACAACTCTTTCAGTAAAGAAGTTTTTCATTATATCCAACCTAAACCTCCCCTGGCACAACTTTAGCCCATTCCCCCTTGTCTTATCACGGGGCATGTGGGAGAATAGACCAATCCCCACCTCGCTACAGCCTCCTCTAAGGTACCTGTAGAGTGTGATAAGGTCTTCCCTGAGCCTCCTCTTCTCCAGGCTGAACAATCCCAGCTCCCTTAGCTGCTCCTTGTAAGACTTGTTCTCCAGACCCCTCACCACCTTTGTTGCCCTTCTCTGAACATGCTCTAGCACCTTGATGTCCTTCTTGTAGTGAGAGGCCCAAAACTGAACACAGTACTTGAGGTGTGGCCTCACCAGAGACGAGTACAGGGGGACTGTCCTGCTGGCCACACTGTTTCTTATACAAGCCAGGATGCTGTTGGCCTTCTTGGCCACCTGAGCACACTGCTGGCTCATATTCAGCCAACTATCAACCAATACTCCCAGGTCCTTCTCTGCCAGGCAGCTTTCCAGGCGCTCATCTCCCAGCCTGTAGCGCTGATTGGGGCTGTTGTGCCCCAGATGCAGGACCCAGCACTTGGCCTTGTCGAAAGGCCATGCAGATAATTTAAAAATAACAACTATAATTATGAATTTACCAAGAATTTCATGTCCTGTGGCTTTAATGGTTTTGATAGAAGTCATTGCAAAGATGACAAATAAAAGAGTAAAAGTAGTGGTGTCATTTTAAGTAATTCTAGTGTGGTTTAGAGTATTCTTAAGCTTGCTTTTTTTTAAAAAAAAAAAACTCATTCCTTGTCATGATTTGGCTCGTGCTGACCTGCCTTCCCTTCCATTTTAGTACCCTTCCTCTAACTTTATCCTGATACATCCTATACTCTTGGAGCTTCAGGTTCTGGCAAATAAGTAGCCCATACTTTGTGAGAAAGGAAGGGAAATATCTCTGAGCAGTAAAACAGTTGAATAACTGAATATAGCACTGACAGTAAACAGCATGGGGTATTAGTGCCTCCATTCTGTTTTTGTTAGACTCTCCAAAAACAGAGCTGATTGCAAAAGCATCTTTTGCTGCCAGTGCCTCAGGCAGCAGCATCACAATGTAGGCAAACAGATAGAGGTTAGTCAAGAGCATCTTAATGTTGTACCCCATTTTTCCCCACCACAGGTGGGGGAGGGAGGAGGAGAGGGCAAGGGAGGACTGCTTCAGCTCCTGATTCCCATAGCTGCAAAAAAAAATGAAGCTTAAAGCTTATGGAAAGACAAGGGCTGTTATGTTTCCCAGGGCAGCTAATCTTCTATGGATGCTGTAAACAGTCCTGTGAGATACTCAATGTGTGAAGTTTTCAGCAATGCAAAACTTGTACTCATTCATGTGGAAAATACAAAATGTCCAGATTATGAAGCTTTTTTTTCTTTTTATTTTTTTTCCTATGAAAATATTGTTAATGTGGCTGCTAGCACCGTGTGTAGCCTGAGAGGAGCCCACCTGCCTCATGGTGGACTCTTTCAGCAACAGGTGGAAAATTCTGTTAGGCTCCTCCAATTCCAGTTTGTGGTATGGTCTTCCTCTTTATTAGCTGATGATTTTTGTCCACTCTCATTCCTGACCATCTGCTCTTTGTCCTTTGAAGGATCAGAGCATTACCCTCAATTCTTTCAGTCATGACAAAGGAGATGTTCTGTTAATATCAAAACAAAAAATAAGTGGTAAATCAAGAGTTTTTCAAACTTTTTAAAAGAAGTAGGTTAAAACAATATTTTAAATAGGCTTTACTAGCAGAAATACACTTTGGGGTTTTTGCTTTTGTTATAGCCAAGCTTAGGAATAACAGTTGTATTTTAGCAAAATCTGAAACACGTTCTTACTTTTCTTCCAATAAGCCAAGATAGTTTTTAAAATCAATACTAAAAATGTGTGTTGTGATCTGGTATGAACCAGTGGATGACAAAGCCCTGGAAATAACTGTATTGTGTTCTTGTCAGGGTCTTCGTTTGTCATTAGTTATAGGAGTTTCTTTAGTGATTTCTTTACCTTTTTCAAAGGACACCAACACTCTTAGCAATTGGCAATAGTAGTAGAAATCCAGTTCTGCTTGAAAAAGCAGGAATCAAGTTTTCTGTGCCCTAGGGTGCATGTAATACTGTGACTTTTAATCTGGCAGGATAGCAGGGTATCGTAACGTGTCCTACTGCCTGACTGGGTATCCCTTAAGAACCAACTCTCAATTACTGTTTCTGTTTTTTATTTCTAAATAACTTTCTTCACATGGGATATTTTGCAGGAACTAAAAGGAAAGATGTTTGATCTGTTCCTCCCAAGAGTGCCAAATAAGTTTAATTAGAGATTTCTCAATTCACTTTTAAAGAAAGTCGTGGTTTTCTTGAGAATATGTCCAGCCAAATCAGGATCAAAACTGAGGCAGATTTTACAAAATCAGCAATCTGGTAATGACCTGAGTATTGACAGACATGGACCTTGGAAAGCTTCTGTCACAAACTCTTAAAGTACTTCTGTGGGGACTTAACAAGGTAATGGTGAGTGGGGTAAAATGAGAATGTTACTCAGAGAGACAAGACTACATCTTCCAGCAACAACACTACCCTCTTGAGGTATAGCCCAGTTTTGACTGAAAAGTTATGACTATTTTCCATTTAGATTCATTCTTAAGGCAGTGATTTTATTAGCTGAAATATACCTGATCAAAAAGGCATAACACTTTCCTGCTCGTGGGAGCCCAGCTTCAAGGAAATGTTCCATTGCCTTCTCCTTAGAGAGAAAGCAGTGACTTGCAAGCTAGCTTTATGGTCTATCTATCCATAATTGGAAAATTCTTCTGAGTCTTTATTCTCTCACTTTTTACACAGTGTAAATGGGGGAAACCAAATATTTGAAAATTATTATAATCCTCTCTTTGACAAGTTAATGTTGCTTAATTTAGTCTTTATTTTCCAGCTGCATTTTTACATTAAAAAGGCTGGAAAAACAAACAATTTGTTTTGCCTGCAGTTAATTTACCCCAGGAAAGGTGAAATTGTTTTTGCAGGTTACATTCTTTTGCAGTTATGTTCTCTTTTCTTTTACTTCAGATGTGTTGAAATCTTGTTAACTGGGATCCCGAGTTCTCATTCACCTGTAGTCTGTACTCTAGCTTCCCATATATAAAATAAAATTCTGATTTGTTCTTTTACACCTTGTAACAATCATGTTCTCTGTGAACTTTCTGACCTCTCCATTGCTGAAAAAAAATCACAGTGATGCGAATAATGCCGATTGACTTTGTGAGAATAGCATGTCAGATCTGTCTGCTAGTAATAAAAGAATTACCATTTTTCATTAAGAGCATCAGCTTCATTAACAGTAACTATTGACTAGTAGTTTTCAGAAGACTGGCATTCGTTGTAATTCACTGTGTCAAAGGAAGATCTCATTAATGGTAAAAGGTTAATGAAATACAATCTAGCAATTTCTGTTGAGTATACCAGCAACACTTTTATTATTTACTTATTTATTTATTTATTTACTTATTTATTTATTATTTTATGTTATTTACATAATGAGAAGGACTGAATTTCCAAATCACAAAGATTGACAAAAAAGAACTAGTATTATTTTAGACTACATAAGCATTAGTATTTTTTTTTCAGATCTGTTCTTGACTTGTAATCAAACAATATATTTATGCTTCAGACAAACTGTCAAGAAGATTAGGACATTTATTTTCAAGTGAAATGGAACTCTCATTGGAAACTATCACAATTACAACATAAGGTCTTTAGTTTTATGTGATTTTGTAATCTTGGCAGCAAGCATAGTCTTTTGTTACTGAAAAAAATGTTTGAAAGCCGAATTTAGAAATCCTCAGCAGTTTTCTTTCTAGCTTTGGAATAGAAATAAAAAGTTCTTATGAAATGTCAAAGCACTTGAGAAGTCATCAATACTTGCATCTTTTCTCTCTTCCCTACTGTTTTGTAACCAGAACACTTGTCCTTGTGCATTGTCTTCATTTCCAAAGAGTAGGCTGCTCAAAGGAAGTTTTACTACTTCTGTGTACCTAAATATACCATCCTGTCAAATCTCTAAAGGATACAAGTCAGAGAACTTAAGACCTTTCATTTGGTGTTGTTGACTAAATTTGACATTGGCACTGTGATCTGGTGTTTGTAAATTCAACAGATGTTAATGATTTCAGTTGTGAACTGGTCTTAATTACAGAACTGATGTAATGTTGTTAAACAATAATAACAAAAAATGTTTATTTAGGAAGCTGCTGAGCTGTTTATTGACACATTCACAGAAATATAATTGACACTTATATTTCTACAGTCATCCGTATAGAATTGATGGTAACCTTAGGTTATATCAACCTGCTACCCTTATGGAGAATGTATTCACTAAGTTGTTTAGAATCATTAATGTCAAGTCCAAGTTGCTTGATGGAGAACAACTTGGTGATGACTTAAATATGAAACTGTAATTTTTCACTGTAAATTTGCAGCATATCTCACTTGATAAGGAAATAAGGTGATAGAAATGGGGGTTTGGGAAGGCATGTGCCTTGCATGCATTTTTATCAAATCACTTGATTTAGTCTATCATCCAAGTCTCAGGCTATGGATGATTAAAAAAAATCAAAATGATGTCTCTGTTGTCAGTTCCCAGACTTGATTTTTAAAACAATTGTGATACCAATTAATATTTTATGTCCCCTCTTAAAACACTACAGAATACTTTCAATTTTACAAAATTGAATAAGAAAACAAAATTACATTTTTTTTTCTGATATAAGTCCTGCATATTTTTCATGAGAAACCATGGTTTTGTCTTCCATCAAAGGTGGATAAAAGACACCAGGAAGCCCTAACTCTGATTCAAACTGTGATAGCCATCTGTTTCTCTTTCTCCCCATACTCCATTTCAGCCCCTCTGGGATCTTGTTTTCTTGTTTATTTCTGCTCTGAACTTTAGTGCCAAAGCAATGGTTGTGTTTAACTTCATTCTGGAAGCCAGAATTACAAATTTTCTCAGGTTATCTTAATAGCCTTGTCTTTGAGTTTAAAATGGAAAAAAAAAAAAAAAAATGTGATTTACTCACTGCTAAAGAAAGCAGGAGGGGAAAGGGCTAATTATCAAAACCAAAACCTATGGTCAAAACATAGCATTTCAATAGGCAATAGCAGTCTGATAAATCTTAATCTTGTTAATCACTATCAAAACAATTTTCTAGTGTCGTTCAATTAAAGTGGAAAAGCACAATGAGATGTGAATATTCTAATACACAACTGGAGAAATAATAAAAATATTGGTACAGCAGAGAATTCGAACAGAGACCAGCAGGCACTGTGGTTATTGGGCTGAATGGGGACATTCAGGTTGAACCCAAGTCCTATAGAGGTCTCTGGCAGTGCTGCTTCACTCTGATCTGGATATTAAGTCTGTCACTTCTGCTGCTATGTAGAGAAATTATTCTGTGAAACTAATATGTCCTGCAAGCAGCTGTATCTCCTAAACTGGAGTACATCACTCTTCTGGTGCTAAACTTTAAATGCTGTAGACCTGCTTTTTAAAACTACAGGATGCTTGTGTCTAAGTGGAAACAGGCGAAAAGTATCTCTGAAAAGCTGGCTGGGAGTTTTTTCAAGTTGTGTAGTCAAACTAATAAACGGCGTGTGATGACTATGCTATGTTTACACTATGTAATGACTCGCTAGTTTGTGAAATTGGTGTTAAAACTTTTGTTGTCAAGTGCTCAAAATTTACAGTTGGCAGGCACCAGCTAAGTTGCTTGCTTACATTATTTGTGTAATTCAGTATAGAATCATTTCCTGTGATAGCAAAGCAAAGTACACAGGATTTTAACTTAGCTTTGACAGAAAGCATTGCTAAGTGATACAAACTTGCATGCAGGTGAACTATCACTGTTTACACAGAAGAAACAACACTCGAATATGGAACCATCACAATCTGTGCCTAGCTAGGAAGAATAGAGCAGACATTTTGTTGCATTACTGATGCCATGTTCCAGTCTTGAGTTGAAATTTCTTTTCTTTTAGTTCAAAATTCTACTTATTATTTTCAAGGTGAGAATTTAATAATTTGCATTAGAACCTGAGGGTGAATTTTGCAGGTACCCTATGAGTGCTATTTGCAGATTCTCATCTTAACTCATTTTTGTTCCTTTTAGTTTTTTACCATCAGTGGAAAAATGTGTTGATTTCAAATGCTTTGCTGACTTGCTGACTTTCATAGCTGTGTAATAGCATAGGTTTTCCCTAATCATGTATGTGTGTTAAGACATCTTGCCTAGATATTCATTAAATAAACTGACCTGCTTGATTTTGTCTGTGGTGGATAAAGGAACACCATAACATAGTCACATCCATCGGAAGAGTGTTGGTGGAAGAATCAGCCAACCATCAGGCAGCACTGAGCAGTTAAAGTTGAAGTCATAGTTGGCTGTCAGCAGTACACATCAGCAGCCTTGTGATACTGGATTCATCCACATAAGTCAAACAAGACCGAACATTTGAACACTAAAATCATGAGTCTAATTTTACTGTCAAAGTAAGCTTCTGATTCCAAGTTATAGTCACCTGGTTTGCGGTTCTACATTTGAAAGTGGAAAATGTCTTTAATGTCTTTAATGTTTGTTTTTTAATGGGAATCCTTAAAAAACAAGTAACCAAACAAATAAAAAAAACTCTGTGCAGCTTAAGGTAGATGCTTGCCTGACTTGGAACCTTTGCAAAGAAGCTCATATGCACTTAGGTGTCATTCTTGCATGGAAAACTTTGTCTGCTTTTGGCTACCAGTGAACAGTCATCAAAAATTCAGAATTCAAACTTCATATAAATCAGGAATACTGTTTTGGATATTCATGGGACTCATCCAAACACATTGGCTCTGGAAAATATTGTTGTACATGAGGAGATCAACAGCTTATTCACTAGCCATTAAACGAAAAAAAAGGGAAAAACATCCTTCTTTCTCTGCATATAACAACTCTTAGCATCAATGCTGCTCCTAAAGCAAGCAAAACAAACAAACAAACAAATAAGAAGAAATAATGTAAATTGTTTTAAATGAGGAGTGTCTCCCTCTAGAAGGGATTAATGGTTAGGGAATGGTTAGGGTTAGGGAATATGAAGACCCTCACACCCATTTTATTCCCTCCTCTTATTTTCCCTCTCTGCCATCCTGGTTAGTTCACCATGCCTGATTTTAACAACAAAGGATGCTAGTCAAAGAATGTACATAGTTTTAAAAGCTTTTGGTTTTGATACTTGGCAAATTGCAATATTTGGCTGTTCCTACCACATTTACCATTTATTTTTCTGCCAGTGAATGTAATAGTCTTTTTGTAACCCCCTATCCCAAAAGTAAATTAAAAACAAGCTCAAAATAACAATGTGTTTTTTTTAAGCATGTATTTTTTTTTAATTGTGGCTGCTCTCTTCCATCCAGAGAGAAGGAATAGAGAAGGCTAGAAACAACTTAAGATTCACATCCAAATCTTGGCTTCAGATAAATGGCTTTGTTAATGTTGAATTTGCCAAGATTTTAGGAGTACTTCTTGCTGAAAGGAGGGAAAAAAAAACCTCTGTAACCAGAAATTAAATACTGAATGACATCATTAGGACTCAGCAAAATCTTGGGATACTGTGCAACACTGGCTTCCATTTCTTTCTTCTTTAGCTCTGTTCCTCTTCCTTCTTCTTTAACATTTCTTAAATAGGAACAACAGTGCTCAAAGTCACTACACTGGTGATAAACCATAAGCCACTTGGCCTTGTTTAAATAAATGTAATTCATTTACACACACATACCAAAAAAAAAAAAAAAAACATGGATCTTGTTTACTGAGGTGTATTTAATCTGCATGGAAAAGTACTATTTTAACAGAAGTAAAGAAAAAGGGAGAAGGGAGAAGAAGGAGGGGAGAAGGAGAGGGTGGATACCACACACCTCTCACTGTCGCTGTATTTCCCAAACTTCTTATACTGCAAGGTAGCATTCAAGAGTGAAAGTCCTGACACTGCAAAGATTTATTCATGTTGCAGGTCATCATGATTGAAGCAAATAGGACCTCTCAGACTATTTAAGGTAAAGGCCCTTCCAGGTGTCTTCAGATAAAGGCTTTGATTCTTTTGGAACATGCTGAGAATGTTCCTCTGAAACTGTTTTCTTATTTTTGTTAATTTATTTTCCTTTCAAATACTGTATCGTGACAGAGGGCATGGTGCTAGTTCCACATCAGTCTAAACTGAAAGTTACCCCATTGAACTGAATATACTTGGAACTGTAAAGGAGAGATTTAAAATCAGGTTGTGAAGTATTAGTCACCAAAATAATTCAGTGGTTTCGAAAATTAAAAGGGATTCACTCTATCTAGTACCTTTAATGAAGCAAATTCTAGGTTTGCACATGTGTTTCAGACAGATTTTACCCCACTGTAGTAATTGCAGATGAATGCTGAGTACTTTGGGGCTGGCATTACAACAGATGAAGAACATGCCACTGGCCTGATTCTCATGTCACTCAGGTGCCAAGATTACACAGAGGATTGCATGGCACCAGTCTGCAGGATTGGACTCAAAGTTCTTCAGTGCCAGCTGCTGTGTCTGAGCTGCTTTCCAAAAAATGTAGTCTGGATCATCTGGTAACTTCTTTCGTAGAGTTTTATTTCAGAAGTGGATTTCATTTTCTCTTTTTAATTAAAAAGAAAACAATGAAAAACTGTTTGACCATAATTGCAAGGCACGTACAGCCCTTGAGTCTTAATTCACTTTAGCTGGCCTAGGCTTTTTTTTACTTATTTTGCAAAATGATTAGTAGTGTCATTTTGTGACCCCATGTTATTTAGCTGATACTGCTTGCACCTCTTGTGGGGTCAGAAGGCCTGACTGTGGCATATGATCAGGATGCTTGGTGGGCTCTGATCAGTCATTTGCTTTCTTGTAATGCAAGGGCCTGTTTAGTTTGACACTTGTACTGCTGTCAGAGGCAATGAGGGTTAGCAGTTGTGGTGACAAATTGGTTTTGACAAGCTTAATGACCCCAACGAAGAAAAGTCTGCAGCCTTGATAGCAACTGCAAAATAATTGGTTAGCTCAACCAAACAGGGAATGTGTTAAAATCCCAAATCCTCTCTGGCAGGCCAATTACACCATTCAGTGAAAGGGTGGAAGGTTGCCATTAGTTTCTATAGCTATACAAAAGCATCAACAGGCTGTATTTCAATCAATTCAATTTGATTTGGTGGGACATCAGGACACTGGAGGAAACAACTGTGCCTTTCAAGCAGTGTTCATGCTATAAATTGAAGCTGAAAGCAAAGAGAAATCTTGGTAAGAGTCCCTTAAATCCATATGGAGAATAGTGACTTGGAAAGTTTCAGGTAAGTATATGTATGTATGTATATTGAATTGCTAAATGCAAAAGACTTATTCAGGTTTTCCACAGGTTTTCAGACTGTAAGACAAAACAACAAAAGTCTAGGAATAAAGATGGTGCAAGTAACAGAGTAACAGTTGTCATGCACTTAATGAAGGGTGTTTAATGTCTGTTAGTGTTCATAAAGGGAATATAATTACTGTAGGAGGTTAGTCTTAACCTCAGTTACTCATAACATAACGTATATTGGTTTTGGAAACATAGCAGATGCAGTTAAGCAACAGAAGGTCAGTATTAGCAGAGGCAGCAATAGTGATTAGATGTGTGACCTTCTTAAAAGCAAACACTAACTGAGGAAACAGAATGTGTAGCACCATCTTCTTATCGGCAATATCATCGTTAATATCATCCTTCTTTCTGGGCTCTGATTCCCATTACAATTAACTATGAAAAAAATAAATAAATCTGTTTCTGCAATTGTTCAGTTTTCTAGAGGAAATAAAACTTGCTAATCCACTACAGCCAGAACTTCCACTGAACTTTCCTTGGGTCAGTTCTGAAAGCTTGAAACTCAGGTGATCTTCAAAGATAAACCACTCTGGTTTGAATGTCTTGTTGGTACATAGGATGCAAAGGGGAGAGCTAGAGACAGTTAGACATCACAGATGTTTTTCATGGTGCTGCTGGTGTGGCTGGAGTCAGGAAGTGCTGAGTCCAGCAGGCTCTGTCCTGACGAGATCACCCATTTGCTTTAGTTTCTTGATTTTACAGGTCTGTGAAACAGTGCCAGCTTGCCCCTCACCCATATTTCCCTTCATCCGCACAGTCTAGTAGAAAAGGTAATGTTATATGGAGATAATCATGCCTGTATACAAAGCTATCAATAACATATGCCTGTAAGATTTACTGACATACCTTGAAGTGCAGCACTGACACCAGATCTGCTCACACAGTATTCAGACATCTGTCCAGTCAGATGCTGACCTCCTCAACAGTAGTGTAAACATAAAGTTATTTTGAAGGAGAAACTCCAGACAAGTACAGTACAGTAGACCACAATTCTGCTGTTTTCAACTGTTTGTATGGTGCACATCAACATGCACTTTTAGCATTGCACTTGATTAGGAGGTGGGTATAAATCCAGGCTCAGTTAGTCTTCTGTTTCTGTTAGCTCTTGTAAGCTTCACCTGATATTCATCTTTAATTAGTCAGTTTGCTATGTGATTATCCATATTTTTATTATCTGATTTTGTCTTAATGACACAAAGCATTAAAATAGAAAAAAAAAAAAAGTTTTTATTGTCAGTTAAAAACAACAAGCATGATGTTTTTGGCCAGCACTGCAAAAATAGCTCTAATATCTCTTGTAGCTTCTTCAAGACATCATTTCACAGTGGGAAAAGGTTTACTTCAAGGACTATTGAATGTTGTAATGATTTACACTGGATGAGGTAAATGTTCAGTTGCCAAGGGGAAATACATACTCAGAAGTATGCATTGTTCACCAAGGAAAGGGGGAAAAAACCTTTTCATGCACTGGTGATACGTTCTGAGGATAGTTATGTACTGAGCCATCCATTATTTTGCTTTGGTGAAATTCAAAGCTTCTTATCCTTTCCCTCAGAAAGCTGTACAGCTCATCCCCTACTTGTGCCTCTGAACCTGCAGGTATTTTGGTTTTTGTTCTTGTTTGCTATATCTGTGAGCAGCAAAGTTAGGTACAGTCATTAATCTGTTATATCTGTTATCTAAAATGTCCTCCAAGTATTCCACAACCAGCTGTGGTGTCAGACATACTGCAGAAATAAATAAATGTATTTTAACTTACTCACTGAACGTATATTTTACTTGAGGAATGGACATGCTTCCTTAACTTAAGTAATACACCATTCCTAGCAATCTGCTTTTTCTTCCTGTTCCTCCTATTTTATGTATCTCCTTCTTCTGCCTCACCTTGCATGCTCTGGACTGGCTTCTCTCATCCAAGCTTTATATTTATTCCCAAAGTATACTGCTTCAGTAAGGTCTGTAAACCCTTCAAGGCTTCTCTCAAAAATTGTATCTGATGCTTGATAAGAACAAAATTCTTATATTCATCAAGACTTGCGAGCACTTCACTAAAACCCTATATTTATTACTTAATTCCTGTATTTATTCTTTCTTGCCCTTGACCACTTGAGGTTTATCCTAGCTGAAAACCCCAGTTGCATGGTGAGAACCACTCATGTAAGATGTGTAAGAGACTCATCTACTTACACATTCAAGAGAAAGAAATGCATTGCTAGATGCATTAGAGGATCTGTGCTATAGAGCAATGAAACTAGTTTACTCCCAAATGACTTAGTAATTCTGTTTTTGCATCACTGCCATGTCACTTCTTTCTAGAGCCCCAGGAGAAGAACTGTGTCCAGCACACCTCTAAGCCATGCCTGGCATGAAATAAATGCATGCTTACTTTATTAAACTGTGTAGGCATCTGGTATTTTAAAGGTTATTCATGGCATGTTAGTGCTGTATGAATGGCTTAACTTTATTGTAGAGACAGATAATAAAGAATGGTGAACACTACAGTATCTTTATTCGCCTATTCCTCCACTTTTCCTCTGCTATTTTTCTCAGGGATGGGCAGCTTTTTTTGCCTCACCACAAGGGAAGTCTCCTGCATTAATCTCTCAGGGTCCCACCACAGACCTTTTGTCACACCAGTTGTTTGCTTAAGGTAGTTTTAAGGGACCAAAATTTCCTGTGTGTGGTTTAAACAAGTGAAGCTTTTCAAGAGTATCCACATGGATTTTATGTTTTATTATTTTCTGCTTTTGGGAACTTGAACCTGCACAGTCCCTGTGGCTGGAGGAATAACAGTCAGACTGAGCTCTTTAGAAAAAAAAAATAAAATTATGCGCCCCAACCACAGTTTTACAGCCAGAGAGTTTGTGCCAGCAGCTCTGCTGGGCGTTGTCCTGCTCTGTGCCTTGCATGGTCCTTTGGATCATGTCCTGTGTGCTCAGCCTTTGCTCTTAACTCCTAATACTTTCGCTGGTACCTAGACACATATGTTGATTTAGCCATGGTCCTGCCTGCTTCCAAACCAAGGTCCAGCTCTAATATCTGTACTCACAGATTTTGGATGGCATCATCTCAGGCATTATCCCTGACTGGTGACACCCTGACTGCAATGACTTCTATTTGGCCTGGCCACAGCCATGGCCCAACCCACCCTCACAGCCCCACTCTGACCAGGGCTAGCCCTGCCTGCCCTCACAGAATGATTTCTGGTGACACCAAATGTCTCTTTCTGTCTGCTGTGAGGAATGTCTGTAAGAGATGGGCCTTTCTTTAGCACATAAACTGAATTGTTAATGATGAAGTAGCAACAAACTGAGTTCTTAAGTTGGGATACCAGCTTCAGTGCCATTAAACAGGATCTCAGAAAGCTGTAAGCCCTAACCACCATCTGGAAGGCCATGCTGCTTCCTTATTGTCTTTTCGGATGTTAAGAGGGAGGAAGGATGGGAGGAACTGTTGCCTTCTTTTTCTTTCTTTTTGTATCTATTTCTATGTATTGGTTCATTGCACTTACTGGCATTGTACTGAAAGGAGCAAAACAATTTCTTGAGTTTTCTCTTTTTCACTGTGATGGGATCACAGTAAAAATCTGTCACAAATTGACTTGGCACATAGAGGCAAGTTGATTTTTAGTCATAAAAGGAAGATGCCTATTTCTGCTTTTAGCATTCCTTTTTTACTTCTGTTTTTTCTTCTTTTTTTTCATAAAATTTCTTCAATTCCATTTTGAATGCAAAGCATTATCAATAGATTTCAGCACATTCTACTGCAAAGAATCAGTAAATCATATCTAATACCTCAACTTTTCCAGCCTCTGGCCTCTTCTCTTCCATT
Organism: Anser cygnoides; assembly: GCF_040182565.1. Taxonomy (NCBI): domain Eukaryota; kingdom Metazoa; phylum Chordata; class Aves; order Anseriformes; family Anatidae; genus Anser; species Anser cygnoides. The sequence continues at coordinate 83,044,746 of NC_089912.1, read as the reverse complement.
GGTTTTCTCATCCCTAGCTAACTCATACCCATCATTCAGACCTATTGGTCATTTTAGAAGTTATTTTCCCTCTGAGGCCACACCACACAGAACTGCAGAACTGCAGAACTGCATTGCCAAGCACCTAAACTCTCGTTATCATCTTCTCACAGTTTTGACTGATTCACTGAACATCCGTATGTCCTTCTGTCTTGCCCTTATGAATCTGGAGAGCTTGCTCACCGGGTGGGTTTCTGTAAGCTTTCCAAGCTCTATTTTTAACTCACAGGCTTATAACATGTGGGAGTATTGTCTGAGTTGTCATGAATTTTGGGATTTAGTTCCAGATAGTCAAAAGCATGTTATCAGCTGAACAAATCAAATGAAGCAAAAAGCTTCTTTCTGTCTTTATTCTTATTACACTTCCCAGCAGGATGGAAGATTAAAGAATGCATACTCCAGATTCAAAAAGAATTTCTAATTTATGTTCTTTCTCCCTTGTAAGATACAGGCCTTAATCCTTTCTTTAGAACTTTTTTTTTTTTTTTTTAACTAAACAACCAGGGCCTAATTGGAAAAAGCTGAGGGTGCTAAGCAGCCAAGAATAGAAAACATTTACTGAGCTGGGAAGTACGTTTTGAATGTTACTGGAAATTTGCATATGGATTACTTTTGGGTTAGAAAAGAAACATCCTCTGTCTGTATGCTATTGTGACAAACTCACAGTGATTACAGTGGAAGCACTTTTGCCTTGTTTTCCACAACTCTTTTCTGCTGTCTCCCTCTCTCAAACCATGAGGTGAATATTCTCCTTTGCTTTGCCGTGAAAAGAGAGCTGAGTAAGTAGCTCTGCTCAGAAGAGGTGAAAGCTAGGGTTTTACTGAGCTCCCCTTTAACTGGGGATAAATGGGGAAGAAATAAGCCTGTATTGCTTAATAGCTCAAAATGCATTTCATTCTAAGCTTTCAGTTGCTTAATTTAATTATTACAGGTAAGAGTGCAGAGACAGGGTCCTGGTATGATATTTAGAATAATTCTGCAGAATCCTACTGTTAATGCCCTACAAGGTGCTGCAGAACTGTTCAGCTTGCAATACTATGTTGAGGCATTATAATTACCATGGGATTGTGGCCTAAGGATTATGAAACTAATTCTTCATTCCTTGCATATCCCAAATTCCCACTGACTTGAGTGGATGTGATGCATATTGATGGAATGCAGAACTGAGACATGGTTATTATGACAGAACAGTTACATTATGGGCTGGCAGTAATACACACATGTTTAAGGTTAAGACAGTACATTTACTCTATTTTGAGTTTCTTACATTTTTGCTGAATAGAAACTTCAGGGAAGTTTTCTGTTCTGTATTTTTTCAGTAACCATACAGGTACTAATCTGAACACTTTTTCATAGAGCCTCAATCTGATTTAAAACGTGCTTTTGCTTCTTATGCTTTCTCTGGGAGAAGAAACACTTAGTAAGGGATGTCCCATTTTGGTGCCAGTGAGAGATGTTTTTGTCGCCACTGTTTCTGAGCTAGTATTGGGAAATGCACTTTGGGGGTCAGTGAAAGCAATGAACAGATTCCTGTTGAAGTCAGAAAATTGTCTCAGCTGAATAAGGAAGAAAGCAATGGGAAAAGTCTAAACATCATTTTCACAATTTCAGAATAAAACTTTTTTTTTTTTTTTCAGCAGCATGTTTCTTTTGAAAATTGACAAAAATTAATCTAGAATGTTGTGGTTTTTTTTTTTAGTTTGGTTGCTTGGTTTTTAAATTCATAAAATGAACTTTTGGGGGATGGAGGGGCATGTGGGCTGGATTTTAAATGTTAACGTGTATTCTGGATGCCTTGGACAATTCAAGTGGGTGTGATACAACTGCGTAAAACTGTACAAATTAACCACTTAAAGTGTTAGAAAATCATTGAGAGGGTTGTCACACACTGGAACAGGCTCCCCAGGGATGTAGTCATGGCACCAAGCCTGTCGGAGTTTAAGAAGTGTTTGGACTGTGCTCAGTCATATGGTCTGAATTTTTGGGTAGACCTGTGTGGTGCCAGGAGTTGGACTCGATGATCCTTATGGGTCCCTTCCAACTTGGGATATTCTATGATTCTATGTTTCTATGAAAATGCTCAATATTTACTGATTAATATGAAGGTAACTTCTGTATGCTTTACATGCCTTCATATAGTTAGAAATATCAAAAGGTAACATTCTTGCTTCCTTTTTATCTGCAATTGTTTGGATTAGAATTTCCTAGTAAAATCACTCTGAGATGGCACTATTGAGTTGGAGAGTGATATAAAGAAACTTAAGTAGATACGACTAATACATGTCATGTCTATTCCATAAACAGATGGAAATTCAAAGTTAATGTTATGCTTAAAGGATAGTCAAGTATGCTTATAGACAAGTATCCAAGTATAGAGGATATCCGTAGCTATGAAGATGCTCAGACTATGTTCCTAAAGAATTCACTAAAAGGCAGTGCAAGATATGAAACTTTGGAATAATTTATATAAAACAAGATTTCTCTTGGGATGACAACCCCTATTATGTTTTGGTCAACAAGGCATATTTAGTATAAAACTTTATTATTAGCAGAGGTAAAGGCAGTTCAGCTTAACTGCATTCTTTCAGTTCCTCTGTATGATCATATCCTTTGCAGTGTATGTTTAGCTCCAGGTCCTTTGTGTAGATAAGTAATATTTACCCTCTATTCTTGCATTGATGTTGGAGGGATTCATTAATATAGTAACATTCAAAATGTTATTAAAAGCAAAATGCTAAGTTCCTTGAAAAAAAGCAGACTGTACCTTTCATTTAATCAGATATCTGAGGTTACCATGCTGGAGTTGGGTACATTCTCAATTGAAAAAAAAAAAAAAAAAAAAAAAGAAAGCAGTTTTGGCAATATAATTTGTTCTGTTTTATGATTCAGCAATCAATCTTTTGGGATCCTTGTACCCATGAAAAGCAGAAGTGAAATGATAATGTGAAATTTTTAAATACTTTGATAGTATTTGTAGAACAGCTTGCATACTTGTTAGTTGGAAGCTTAAGTCCCAACTTGCATGTTTAGCATGATAATGGGTAGGGTAGGATGGAGAACTAAAAGAATAATTCCTATTCCTATGTATGGCTGTTCCAGTTACTTTTTTTTTAATATATATATAGAAGATTGAATGAATCTAATGTGAATTTGGGCAGGGAACTGGGTGAGGAAGAACCATCAAGACTCACATTTCTTTTTCCACTTGAAGTATGGTTTCAGAGAATCCCTGATCTTTTATTCTTTTTTTTTTTTCCTAATATAACAGAGATAAAAATTTTGTCCTTTTTGAGATTCACAACAGCAAAATGCTCCTATAAAAAACCACCTTCCCAGTGAGAATGTGATTTACAGTTCCTTGACTTCATGTCTGAAAACCTATTGTCTCTGTTCGTAATATATCTTTGGCATGAGATCTTAATGAGCTATGAACTCAAAGATGAGATGTATCTCCATGTTTGATTTCGTAATGGAAGGGAAGATAGCGTTGCAGCATACAATTTATATACATTTTCAATTTTTATAAATTGTGGAACATATGCACAATTATTGGTTTGTTTGTTTGTTTGTTTGTTCCTTGATGAAAGGATATTTAGTTCTTCTGAGTTTACCAGCTAAAATAAATATTCAGCTTTAGATGACTTCTCTGGGGTTCAGCAAGTAGAGCAAGTAGAGTTTAATAGCCACTTTAACAGTGAACAATTTTAGTGTTGTGTAGACTTTTAGTAGAGAAAGCTGCATGAATTGTAATGTTGACTTCAATTCTTAGACTATCAAAGAAAACCTTTTAGAAAAGACAGGGAAGAAGAGAAAGAAAAGAGAAAGACTACAAAAAAAAAAAAGGAGCACTGTCTTCCGAAAGGAAGCAATTTCCATAATGTCCATTCTTCCTGTAATGGTTTCTGTTCCATATAGTTTTTGAATCAGTACCACCTGGTGTGTTCATTAGTAGTTTCTTTTGAAGGGACTTGTCATAATATTTACCTTCCCTACAGCACCAGAAATAACTTCCAAGGCTGAAATGTCCATGCTTACTAATGAAACTAATGAAAAAAAGAGAGACATTTCCATGGTGAGTGAGTCTCTGACACCTTTATTTCAGGGAACAAATGATATTCAAGGTACTATGCTTAATTTCAGCTGAGGTATTTGTATCTAGGCATGGCATTACCTAGAAAGCAAGAGAATACAGTGTGGTGCAGATCTTGAGGATGTGGAAACTGTGAAGATCTCCAGTCTTGAAATGAAAGAGAAATATGAGCATGCTACATTTATCAAAAACACATAAATGAAAAGACCAATCTGTAAAGCGTGCTCTCATGAGAAGAGAGTATTTTGGGTAGGGACAGTCCCCTACCTGTTTTCCTCTTTGACCTTTACTGCAGTTTGGTGGCATCCTTAATCCACTGTTCCTACTTGTCCCATCAGAACTGACACCACAGTGTTCTCTGAGAATAGTGATCTCCTCAAAAAAGATTTAAGTTGATTTTTATTGTTAAGCTTAAGTAATACATCTACATATGGAAATACTCAGCAAAATGTGGACAATGTGACAGATATAGTAAGATTTTTTTCAGAGAGAATGCAAGATGCTAGCCTCTTTTGTGTATCTGACAAACAAAAAAAGTAATCAAATTCACTCTTCTGTATATTAACTTTTTCATCTGCATTAATATCTTTTTTTCTATTGATTTAATTGCATTTCTCAGTTATAGCAGCAATATGTAGCTCTTCTTGCTTATAATATACCGAAGTAGACAGATGTATTAGAAAAATGAAATCAGATGAGGATAGAGTGTATTAATCTTCTGTCTAAACACATAAACACACAAACACACAAAAAATATGTGCTCCTTAGACAAAAGCTCTTACAATATGAGAAGTACACAATATATAAACTTTCTTGTAAATCTATTAAATGTAATAAGCCTCTTAGCTTAAAACGGGAAGTGCAAAGAAGATAAAAAGCCAATATACTTCAAGCCTTTTCATAGATCGTAATTTTGTTTTGTTTTGTTTTCATTTTTGCTTTTCTCATGCAGGATCTTAAAATTTTAATGGAATTTGCCTGATGGAAACTACCTGTAATGAAGATACGTAGTGAAGGAGGGAACCTTTTTTTTTTTTTTTTCTTTAGGGGAAAAAAGAGTAATTACATACTGACTTCAACAGGCTTTGGAACAAGTTCTTATTGAATGGTTGGGTAAACAAGCATCTACTATAATCTATGCAATTTATACAAACATAGTCTGTCATTATTTACTGTAACAAAGAATTCCAAGATATTGTATCATTCCATAAGCTTAACTGTAAAAGAAGAAAAAATTTCCAGCCTTTGCATGGCTTGAGGAAAGTACAGCCTTATATAAGCATTGTGCATCTGCCAAAGCATTCAATCACCATGTCACAAAATGTACTCCATTAAGACAGAAATGGTTGCAGTATAATGAATTGCGGCTCTGGATTCTACATTTTCCCCATTTAAACACTTTAAGAGTTAAAAGCACAGCACTCATTTCACATGAAATGAACCTGGGCTTTTAAATCTCAGCTGTGGCATGCAGCGTCCTTGTTGGTGACCACCTGATGTCAGCAGTTTGAATGATGTCTGACACTAATTATGTGTCGTTCACAAGATTGCCAGGCAGGAGAGTCTGTGCAAATAAAAAGCTATTTAAAAGGTTTTTATATGAGGTCTTACTCTCAATTTTTTAAAAGCCCTCACATCTCTTGTAAAGCAGCACCCTGCTAATGCTGTTGAGGAAGGGAAATGCTTTTTAAAAGACTATTAATAATGTTTGAAATGCATCATGCTTGTTTGGAAGTCATATAAAAACAGCTTTTACATCTCATTTTATAATAAATGCGAAGCTGGGGAAAGATATTTTGTCCATGTCAGACTACCTGCCTTGGTGCAGACACAGAACCTACCTGGTCACTATATCAGACTATTCAAAATTAATTGACAGATAGACATAAAACATTAGTAAACTATTAATTTGTCATTTATCTAGTAATAAATCTTTTAAAATTGCTACCTGATTACTGAGCAATTGAAGGATTTGTTTGAGGTCTTATGTATGTGATACTCTAGATTTATGTTTTCCTCTGTGGTTTTCAGGATGCTATTCTCTCCATTTGCATATATGCATTCCCACATGACGGCATTCAGAAATGGCTTATATTTTCCCTAAAATCACTTTCTCCAAAGATTAGGATTTAAAAATGTTATTTGCCATGGATATGGTCAGTTTATTAATATTACTATATCAAGCAAGTCAAGCAGCTAGTAAAATCAATCTCAGACACTTGCCGTTGGAGATGGGATCCCATCAAAGTCCAGCCAGCATATCTGTATAAGGCTGAGGCAACATTTTGTACTCTTCTCAAGCAAGCAGACTTATACCAGTTTGGATCTTTTAGCACATTTTTTCTCACTCTGCTCCCAAAGTCTCAGCAGCCAGAAACAGCAGCAGCCTGGAGTCCTTCACATTAGTAGAGTCCCATTTGTCTCAGTTTTTTCTTCTGTATCCATCAACACGGGGAGGGAGCAACTGTTATCAAGTTGTTACTTCTGCAGTCTGGAATGGAAGAAGGAGAATGTAGAAAACTATTGCAATGACCTGATGGACTTTGCTGAATGATTGCGGTATAAAAATGTGAACTGTAAAACAGACAAATGCAAACCAACACAAGCAGGAACAAAGAATTCTAGCTTATATTTACAAGATGAGAAATTCTGCCTAGCAAACAATGCATCTGAGAGGGAATTTAATATTACCAAATGTAATCCTCTGTAAAATTCTGTGACTTAAAGGAGGCTAACACAGTCCTTGACTGAGGAAAGGAAGGGAAGGGAAGGGAAGGAAGGGAAGGGAAGGGAAGGGAAGGGAAGGGAAGGGAAGGAAGGGAAGGGAAGGGAAGGGAAGGAAGGAAGGGAAGGAAGGAAGGGAAGGAAGGGAAGGGAAGGGAAGGGAAGGGAAGGAAGGAAGGGAAGGGAAGGAAGGAAGGGAAGGAAGGAAGGGAAGGGAAGGGAAGGAAGGAAGGGAAGGGAAGGAAGGGAAGGAAGGGGAGGGAGGGGAGGGGAGGGGAGGGGAGGGAGGGAGGGGAGGGAGGGGAGGGAGGGGAGGGAGGGGAGGGGGAGGGGAGGGGAGGGGAGGGAGGGGAGGGGAGGGAGGGGAGGGAGGGGAGGGGAGGGAGGGAGGGAAGGAAAGGAAAGGAAAGGAAAGGAAAGGAAAGGAAAGGAAAGGAAAGGAAAGGAAAGGAAAGGAAAGGAAAGGAAAGGAAAGGAAAGGAAAGGAAAGGAAAGGAAAGGAAAGGAAAGGAAAGGAAAGGAAAGGAAAGGAAAGGAAAGGAAAGGAAAGGAAAGGAAAAGGAAAGGAAAGGAAAGGAAAGGAAAGGAAAGGAAAGGAAAGGAAAGGAAAGGAAAGGAAAGGAAAGGAAAGGAAAGGAAAGGAAAGGAAAGGAAAGGAAAGGAAAGGAAAGGAAAGGAAAGGAAAGGAAAGGAAAGGAAAGGAAAGGAAAGGAAAGGAAAGGAAAGGAAAAGGAAAGGAAAGGAAAGGAAAGGAAAGGAAAGGAAAGGAAAGGAAAGGAAAGGAAAGGAAAAAAAGAAAAGAAAAGAAAAGAAAAGAAAAGAAAGAAAAGAAAAAGAAAAAGAAAAGAAAAAGAAAAAGAAAAGAAAAGAAAAGAAAAGAAAAGAAAAGAAAAGAAAAAGAAAAGAAAGAAAAAGAAAAGAAAAGAAAAGAAAAAGAAAAGAAAAGAAAAGAAAAAGAAAAGAAAAGAAAAGAAAAGAAAAGAAAAGAAAGAGAAAAGAAAAGAGAAAAGAAAAGAAAAGAGAAAAGAAAAGAAAAGAGAAAAGAAAAGAAAAGAAAAGAAAAAACCTGCAGTGTGTAAAGAGTTTTTAAAGAAGATGCATCTATGTAGTCATGTGCAATTAGGATTAATGCGGGTTATCCATGGGCTAGCTGGCAAAGCAAGAGTTACATCTAATCTGAACTGTACACCTGAGAAACTGCTGGTTTTCCTACCTGAGTGAAATAGTAGTATTAACAAGGCCCAGTCTCACACTGTTATTATGCTCTATGTCCTTGAATCAGAAGTAGTATCCATTGTGCTTAATGAGCAGAGATGTGGAAGGAAGAGATCTTGATTCTTTAGCTACTTTTCCATGGCAAGCATGTTTGCTAGGATGAAACTTCTTGTCTTGTTGACCTTGTAAAATCAGGAAGTAATTTATTCTCTCTGATATGTATCATAGTTTCTAGGTGCATTTTTTCCTTCTCTTTTTGCGTCATCAGTTGACCATAGCTGAATAGGTGATTAAGCTAAACAAATTACTATTCTGCAACAATCCAAGAATGTATTTGAAATGTCTGATTAGCACATCCTGGCTGTGGACTTAGGGTTGGATTGATTTCCATCAAGTCAGTTTGGCAGAGATTGGGGCAGTTCTTCACCTTTTCCATCAAGTGTAGGTCACAGCTGAACTTCTGAGATCATTTGGGCATATCACATCCAATTGTTTCCTATATCACAGTTCTTTGAGGGCCTCAGGCTCATCTGCTGCTTGCATGAGGCATGCATTCTGTTTCATTGAAGAAAAAATGAAGTATCTAGGTTTGTTATTGAGACACTGTGTAGGCATCATTTGTTGCAATGTAATGGTTATAGGAAAGTTGAGATATAGCTAAGTCAAATTTAAAAAGAAAAAAAAAAGAAACACCCATTTTCCTGTAAATCCAAGGAGAGAGGCCATGTTGGAAACTTCTGATTAAGTGAAATCATTTTAATATACCGTAAATATTTCCCCATAGGTGGCAAGGAATTAGGGAAATGCTTACCTTTCACACTTACAGAGTAAAGGAATGATATCCCAATGCAGTGATGCTGAAAAGGATTACTCTGTATAACTGATTCAAAGAAAAAAAAGCTCTTAAGAACCTATATGTGAGTATATCAGAATAGGACAGTATTATTTTGTTGTACATGGGATGAAACAGCAGTGTAAAATCAAATTGTGCTCTGGTGTTCATATTTCTTAAAGTAAGAATTATTTCAGTGGAAGTCTGACAAAATATTGTTTAACATGAGAAAACAAACAATTTCGATATATGTAAATTATTTGGGAGAACGTTAAAGGACTTGATAACATACAGAAAATGCCTGGAACTGGAAGTTATTTTTCACATTACTTATCACATCCACATAGCAGAAAAAGACAAAAGAAATCACAGTGTTTAGATACTGAAGCAAAACAAATTTGAATAGGAAGAACTGAAGATTTTTAGGAGCAGCTAATATTAGGGAGAGCTAGATAAGAAAATGCCAGAATGCCTGTCACTGACTTTTTAAATAAAGGCCAGGTACTTTTCTGTGAATGGATCAGATCTCAGATGGAAGTTATTTACCAGAGCAAGGTCTTAAGTCTGTGTTACAGTGGTGATCTGATCAACTCAGGCAATCAAAACAGCTTATTTTGCAATTAAAACTTATGAATCTCTTAAATATTTGGTCACTGAATATCTATTACAAGCATTAAAGTATTCAGACAAGGGAATCCATGCAGGAATGTAGTGTTCCTACAGTATAAAAGTCTAAATGTATTTCAAAATGAAGGCTGCTGTGTCATTCAGGAAAAGGCTCAGAAGTGAATGATGCATCCAGCAGGTCTTCACATGTTGTGTCAATTATTTTCTAGAAATCTATGTCATAATATTATAATTTTACAGAATGGTTGCCCAGTATACTTAACACCATTTATTTGTGTACAAACACGTGCAGAACACTCTGGAGAACATGAGTGTGTAAGTCGTAGCCAGCAGCGCTTTTGCTTTTTACTGACGTGCTTTACCTTTCACTGTAAATATATTGTTTCCTGCTTTTGGCAATTAGCCTTATAAAAATATAAAATAGATATGGATATGGAGACTCTAATAAATATGTTTTAAAAAGAACTCCCAAATTTAGGAAGTATGGAGTAGTAATTTTCTTTATGAGCGATATTTTCTTTATAATCGTAGAATCATAGTATCATAGAAAATCCCAACTTGGAAGGGACTCATAAGGATCATCAAGTCCAATTCCTGGCACCGCACAGGTCTACCCAAAAGTTTAGACCATGTGACTAAGTGCACAGTCCAATCACTTCTTAAATTCAGACAGGCTCGGTGCAGTGACTACTTCATTGCTTGTTCCAGTGTGCAACCACCCTCTCGGTAAAGAACCTCTTCCTGATGTCCAGCCTAAACTTCTCCTGCCTCAGCTTAACACCATTCCTGTGGGTCCTATCACTGGTGATTACAGAGAACAGGTCACCTGCCTCTCCACTCCCCCTCACGAGGAAGTTGTAAACTGCGATGAGGTTCCCGCTCAGCCTCCTCTTCTCCAGGCTGAACAGGCCCAGTGACCTCAGCTGCTCCTCATATGTCTTCCCCTCTAGGTCCTTCACCATCTTCGTAGCCCTTCTCTGGACACTCTCCAACAAACAAACTGCTTTTTGTACTGTGGTGCCCAGAACTGCACACAGTACTCGAGGTGAGGCTGCACCAGCGCAGAGTAGAGCGGGACAATCCCTTCCCTCGACCGCCTAGCAATGCCGTGCTTGATGCACCCCAGGGATACGGTTGGCCCTCCTGGCTGCCAGGGCACACTGCTGGCTCATATTCAACTTGCTGTCAACCACAACCCCCAGATCCTCTCTGCGGGGCTGCTCTCCAGTGTCTCGTCGCCCAGTCTGTACGTATAGCCAGGGTTGCCCCGTCCCACGTGCAGGACCTGGCACTTGCTTTTGTTAAACTTCATGTGGTTGGTGATCGCCCAGCTCTCCAATCTGTCCAGATCTCTCTGCAAGGCCTTTCCACCCTCACCCGAGTCCACAACTCCTCTAAGTTTGGTGTCGTCAGCAAATTTGCTCTAAACACCTTCTAGTCCTACATCCAAATAATTTATAAAAACATTGAAGAGGACTGGCCCTAAAATGAAGCCTTGAGGGACCTCAGTAGTGACCATCCACCAGCCAGATGTGGCCCCATTTACCACAACGCTTTGATCCCTGCCTGTCAGCCAATTGCTCACCCATCATTTGATGTTTTTGTTAAGTTGTATGCTGATTGATTTCAATTTGCACACAACAGTAAAAAAAAAAAAAAAAAAAAAAAAAAAAAACTCAGGAACTGTGATTTCTGTATTGCAGATTAGCAAAATATTACACAATTAATTCCACATAATAATTTAAAAAAGGAGGTTTAATTTAAAAAAGGAGGCTTAATCAGGATCACTAAGAGTGCTAAACAGCCTCAGAATGCCAAATGCGTGTCATATATATGCGTGTTCAGCCTGGAGAAGAGGAGGCTCAGGGGCGACCTTATCACTCTCTACAGTTACCTTAAAGGAGGCTGTAGAGAGGTGGGGGTTGGTCTGTTCTCCTACGTGCCTGGTGACAGGACGAGGGGGAATGGGCGAAAGTTGCGACAGGGGAGGTTTAGGTTGGATGTTAGGAAGTACTTCTTTACCGAAAGGGTTATTAAGCATTGGAACGGGCTGCCCAGGGAGGTGGTGGAGTCACCATCCCTGGAGGTCTTTAAAAGACGTTTAGATGTAGAGCTTAGCGATATGGTTTAGTGGAGTACTTAGTGTTAGGTCGGAGGTTGGACTCGATGATCTTGAGGTCTCTTCCAACCTAGAAATCTGTGATACTGTGATACTGTGATACTTCAGTGACTCATTTTAGTGAAGGTATATAACACATTCCTGTAATCCTTTTCTTGTACCACAGATAATAAATGAGAAACTATGAAAGGTTCCATTTCAAAATGCAACCACCCTCTTACCATATTTTTTTTTTGCCCAATTTGTAATCATGTCTTCTGTGGAAAACTTTCACCGAAATCCAGTTGTCAGAGAAGAGTGGGACTTGACAGGTCAGGTTGATGGTAGGACTTGATGAGCTTGAAGATCTTTTCCAACCCAGATGATGATTCTATGATTCTAGGAATAATAGAATTGTTCAAAATCATAGAATTATAGAATATGTTTGTTCAAAAGAGTGCTGCTTCATTCCTTTTATCTTTAGGCAACAAAGATTCCCAAGGCCTCAAACAGCTTGATTTTTAGAGCTAAAATTCATTAACTGTTGTGCAAAGACAGTCTTTCTAATAACACAGGCTTCTAGTTTCTACTTCTTTCTGGAATGACCTTTTCTCAATATGCAACTATATGTAGCCTTGTGAATATGATGCACAGAACTTTAGGGCAGTAGAGGAATGAGAACTTCAGAGTATCAGAGTATCTTCTCTACTTCAAAGTTATGATTAGCAATGAAGTATTCCTTAGAAATTATTTTTTTTCTTCTTTCTTTTTAATTTGTAAGACAACATTTCCTACTTCTAGGCATTTAAATACTTTTTCCCATTTAAATTCAATGCTGCTTTACAATCATAAACAATTATTTGCATATATGTTTAATTTTGCTCATGTGCTTGAAGATTCAAAGTTCTATAAATTGTGAAAAAGCAGAGGGCCTGATTTTAGAACTTTTTCACTGTGCTGAGTTTTACCCTATGAAACAGAAAGTCCCTTGAGATACTACATTTTATTTCATAGTTAGTACTGCCTAAATACTGTAATTAGAATAGTTTTTAAATTTAGTAAAAAATAATGACTTATCCATATAAAATGTCAGTGAATATCATTAGTAAATTTCTTTGTTATTTTAAAGTAGCTGTATTTGAATTATTTTCCTTTTCAAAGGCCGTTAGTTCATATCAGTCTTTTATCTTTACTTTTTCCTGTGAAAACGTAGTGCTGTTAGCCAGGCAACTGATAGAGATTACTATGTTTTTTTTTTTTATTATTGTTGTTGTTCATCATGGAATATTTTCTAATAATATTTTCCTCAAAGTAAAAGTATTTTTAATATCCTGTTTGGTTTTTTTTACTTTTTTTGGGGGGGTGGGGGTCTTACAGGTTGTTAACTGAGGCTTGTTAATTATGATCAGAATTATGTCAGTGTTCCTACCTGTGCTTTTTTAAACATACATGCACTAAATAAAACATAATAAAATGTGTATGTTTTATTCTACTGTCAGTAGAAAATGGCCCATTTCTTTTACTGGAAAATTTTGTGTTAGAACATAGGTAATGTTTGACATTACTTAATGTTAATGCATTACTGCTTTTGCAAGCAAATAAGAATTGCAAGCTATCATGTTATACAGCAGGTGTTTTAGATGTAGCTTCTCAGTAGGATGTGCAGAAGTCAAAGCTAAAGAAATTAATTGATCTTGACTAATAGAATTATTAAAGCTTATGTTTCTAACAGTTATAAATATTCATGTCTAACTGAAATCAAATGTACATGAAAATGCTGATGTCAAACAGAATGGATGTTTTTTACTTTCCTCTAGGATAAAGTATAACTTGGGAGCAGGACAGATGAGAAATAGTTTTCCACTCACATAAACGTAGGTTTCTTTGCAGATGCAGTACTTGGTTAGGTACAGAAATACTGTGCCACATGATTATTGGTTATCCATAGAGATAAGATCCTCTTTTGCTGGGCTGTAAGGATGAGCCCCTTATTTTTAGTAATGCATACAAATGTATGGGTAAGGTAAAGAAATGTTTCAAAAATCATTTTAATATCACTGGGGCCAATGATTTGTAATCAAGCAAATAGCTATAAGGTGATTACACAGGGATTTTGGTGTTCTTTTTTGATTTCCTGCAACACCATATGCAAGGTAGAGCAGACTGATGTTTCCCTGTGTGGGTTTTGTTGTTAATGCGTAGGTTGGGTTGGTACTAAGAGATGCACTTGTTCAGCTCAGCTCTTAACATCCAGAGCTGTGATGAGGCTGGCTAGCACAAGACACAGTGACTGTTTTACTTCCTGTTTGCTATTGGGAAAACCAATTCGGGCTGTTTTCCCTGGAGAGGCTGGATGGTGCTGAGCTCTGAGCTGAGCAGTTACTCTGGGTCTCATTGTTACCCCTGAAAAATGGCAGTATGATGTTGTTTCCTAATTAAGACAAACACAAGGAGGATAAATACACTCTTATGGTCTAAGTGTCTCAAACCCTCTAGCAGTGCCAGGCTTTCCTCAGCTCTAGAGGCATCTGGCCATGGCAGGCTGGAGTGTCCTGCAAGACCTTTCTGCTCAGTGTTTGTTGTTGCAGTTTACTGTGTGTGCCTTCTTTTACAATCATTTCTTTCTCTTTTCTAGTTTGAGGGCTGCAAGAAGGCCTTTTCCAGACTAGAAAACCTCAAGATTCACTTAAGGAGCCATACAGGCGAAAAGCCGTATCTTTGTCAGCACCCTGGCTGCCAGAAAGCATTCAGCAACTCCAGCGACCGCGCCAAGCACCAGAGGACACACCTAGACACTGTAAGGAAGTAGAAGTCCCATTGCAGTCCCCCGTTCATTAGATTGTGTGCTCCTTTCCACCAGGTTGGTGGCAACAGGTAGCCTGTAACATCATTGATAGGAAGGAGAAGGGTCTTCTTAGGGCTGTTCAAGGACTAGTCGATTAAAAGGCCACAGCTTCATGGGCTCCACTGCAGGTAGAATAACTTCCTCCCACTCGGGTGTTATTTAGGGAACCTGAAGTCAACATGCAAAGACACAGAAGCCATCTGGGATAATAACTGCTATTATATGACAAAAATCAGTAGAATGGCTGGAGCATGTACTAGAAAGTCATGCCAACAAATTGTTGCTTGTGAATTTGACTCAGGATTGAGATTTGTTTAATGAAAGCTTTGTTTCACAACAAAAGAAGATCAGGTTTCATTAGAGACAAGCAGTTTCCAAAGGGCAGAAGACCAGAAGGAGAACAAGAACACCACCATTTGAGTTAAATGGCTGTCACAAAACTTAAACGATCCTTTTCGAATAGTTGACAGTATAGCTGGTACACTACATTTGTACAATTGTGTTTTCAAAAATGCTTTGTTAGTCATAAATGGCTGAATTGTGAAATAGGTAATTTTAGCAGAGTTGGACCTGATGTTCATATAATGTTCTTTATTGTGAATCTTCAAGTCTTCAGAGAAGACAGGTGGGTTAGAACAGGCAGAAGGAGATAGTTACTGAAATTTGTATTTATTTGGTGAATTAGTTTGGTTCTTTGGTCTTGTCTTTTTAAGTTGTAAAAGTATTACAGGACTGGTATCTCTCTAAACTGATGTGTTATTAGAAAATACGAGCTGGAAGTGTTTGTTTTATACTTCAGATTAAAATGTGTATTTTTGTATGTAATATTTTTGATACTTTAGTATTCAATGTTTGCACTGGTTTTTGCTTGCTCTCTTCGTAATGTAGTAAACTAACACTTTTTCTTTTTCTCTTTTTCTAAAGCAGATTCTTCTATAATTCTAAACAGTCTATCTGGGCCTTTACTGCAATTTCTTTACCTGATTCACTAAAGAATGTAATTTCTGATTAAGCCAAAGATTGCTCTGAGGGTGGAAGCATTGTGAGTATACCCAACAATATTCATTGTACTGATTAAAAAAAAAAAAAAAAAAAAAAAGGTAATAATGAAAGGTACTATAATTAAAGCTTTCCTTTGTTTTTCCTTCCATATGAACCTTACTTTTCTCCTTTCCCTTTCTAATAAATTACTAGGCCTTCTGCTTGTAATAATGTACAGAATTTCATTTTGTAGTAATGTGATTTGCAGCATCCCCAAGCTCTAAACGGATTCTCATGAGTTAAAATAAGCTGTGATTTAACAGCTGCTTTTTTATCCTTTTTCTTTTTGGTTTAGAAACCTTATGCATGTCAAATTCCAGGATGTACTAAACGATACACAGATCCAAGCTCCCTGAGAAAACATGTGAAAGCACATTCTTCCAAAGACCAGCAAGTTAGGAAAAAGGTAAAATTTCTACTGTGTTGGCAGGTGTAAATATTATATGGAGAAGTTGATGTTATAATATTAGATATATCAATGTGTATTAAATGCGTGTACAGATTTCAGACCGAATAGAAAAAACATTAATGAAAAGTAAATTAAACTGTTTTTATATAGATGATAATTTTATATTTGACTTCATTAGTCTGCCTGCTTTAATGCTCTTATTTGCTGATGTGATGATTAATCACTAAACATACATAATAAGCAAAATCAAAAATGGTCTTTGAAAACAAAATTTTTTGATTTTATACTTCTACCACTTGATAAATACGTAAGATTATAAAATGCAAGTTTAAATGACCTGTCTTGGAGGGAAAGATGGATTTTGAGGCTCAATAAACAGTGTATGAGGTTAAGCTGTAAATTATATTTTCATATGCCAGACACTTCCAAATGCATTTCGCAGCACTGGGTCCCTGTGGATGTCAAGTCCATGAGTCAAGAGTTATTTGTATGTATAAGCACATCTTTGAAGAGCTGAGCTGTGACCTAAAAGAATGGTGATTTTTCTGAGCATTTTTCTTCGTATCTCACATTAATCACTGGCACTATGTCATTAGTTTAGATCATTGAAGATATGAACATGAGCTTTCATGTTAAAGGAAAGTGATCCTGATACAAGAACATTTGTGAACTGTTACAGGAATAGATAAACCTTCAAGATGTTTAAAACTTAGTGCACAGCCACTCATAGAAAGTAGCAAAAAGTGTTGTTTGTACAACATAGGAAGCTCTAAGGGACAGTAATATATAGATTTAAGGAGTAAATTTTGATTCAATGGTTGGTTGTAACCAAGAAAAAGGACATGGCAGAAGAGACCTGTATTTTGGCCTGTGAGGAACTGGTCTATAATATTCATGAGGAGATGCCTCTGAACTTATGAATGACCACTTGTATGAGTGAGAAAGTAACTGTGCATTTGTGTTCACCGTGACAAGCAGCGCTTTGGCTCCCTTGCTCCTGTGTGCTCACAGGCAGGACTGCCAAAGAAGTTCTGTGAGCCCTGCCCTGACTATCCTAGGAGCTGCCCAGGCACTAGCTTTTATGACTTTTACAGGCACGCAAAGTAAATGGCAATCAAGACTGCATTGTAAGAAATTTGTGTGTGATGCATCAACTAAAACTGGTGTAGTGGGCCTGAATACAGGTATTGAACTGCACTGTACTATTACTGTCATTTACAGTAAAATAATGTTATCTCCTGTCTTTGATTGTGTCAGATTGCAATACTTTGTGGGATTTTCCTTCTGACATTTCATTTACTATGAGTTTTTGTTCAATTTGCATGCTTTCTTTGTACCAAACAGTTTAAAGCTGGCCCTTTTTACTCCTTGCTTCACTCTCTGGTCACATTTTAGCCTTATAACTGCTTATTTTTGAAGCCCTGTTTGGTAAGGATTTACCTATACCCATTGTTCACCTGAGATACAGTAATACATGGAAAGGTAAAGTGAAATCTCCAGAAAAATCAAAAGAAAAAGAAAAAATGTGTCATCAATCAAACCAGATAGTTAAAGCATGGATAAAGTTTGCAACATATAATGTTTACAAGGTACAACATAGTTACTGGACCTTTGAGAACTTATAATTGCTAATTCACATCATGCTTTGGCATTTAAAATATTTCCTGGCAGTAATAATAATAAAAAGTAAGAAACAATGAACCTTTTAAGGCAGAATTAAGATTATTTATGACTTTAATTAAAAGTGAAAATTGGCTTAATGTCAAAAAAGTCTTTACAAAAATGCGAATTCATCAAAAATAACCATAAAAATTCCAAGGCGATATGGGCACAGTGGAGTAATAGTTCCAGCCCTAGGGATCTATTCTGTGGAAAAGAATGAAACCCTTTGCTGTCACACCCTGTTAGTCATGGATTCATTTAGTATATCATGCCTCACTGCTTTTAATCCTCCTTCTAACGTCCCCCACACACTAAGTGACATTATTTTGGTGTCTTAAGTTGCTGGCTCTCCAAGGCTGTATTTGCAAATGTGTCTTTGATGTTGCATAGACTTAAAATAGGAGGATAAAGTATATTCATGACAGAGGAGATCACTACTTGCTGTACTAAATGCTAGTTATATGAAGTTTTCAACCCAGATTTTCTAAGTCTGTGTTCAAAGCTTTGACCCTTTCCTTGTCCCTGTATGATAGGGCCAGATGATGCAGTGACATAGATAAATTTAGGTCTCTGAATTATTTTAAACAATTTTTGTTCATAAATGTTTATGACTTACCACGTAAGGCAAAAAAACCTTTTCTGCAAACCTTGTAAAGCTGCCACTGTTCCCTTTCTCCTCCCAACCCTGGCCTCCAGCCATCATCTAAATACATTGAACTGGGAATCTCTCCAGGTAATGGGATAAGATCCTGTATTCCAAGAATATCACGGCAGAAATATAGTTATTGTGTGCAGTTTACAAGATAGCACAATGAACTCTTATTTACTCAAGCAAATCAGAAAGGAGCCATCATCTCATTTTTTTAACCATCTTTGCATCATTTGTAAAATTCTGCATAAGCATGAGGACAAGCACATATACAAATACCATGCAAACATCTGGGAATAGGTGCTTAAAATGTCTGGGAAAGCATTTTAAGTAAAATCCATATGCACAATAACATTCAGTCCCTACTTCTGAGGTATTTTGGTGGAATAAAAAGCAGTACTTCCTTTCATATTTGTAAAAGTTAAAAATTGCTGACTATGACTGGAATTCATCTTCACTTGCGGAAGACTGATTGGGGCTCCTTCTATGCAGGGCAGTCAGTGATAGAAAACTAGATAGTATCCAAAATGAGATCTAAAGGAATATTGAGAAGAATGATAATGTACAATATGCCCCTGGACTACAAACAGTTTAAAAACCTGTTCCCTTAGTCATTTCCTCCTTTGAACTTTGAACGGACAGCAAACTTAAAAGATCTTTTTTTGAAAGTTGAACAGTTACCTTGTGGTACTTGTTACCAAAACATATAATAGAAGGCAAGGGCCAATTGGAATTCAAAGGGATCTGGGTATTTCTGTGATTATTGAGAGTGCTCATCATTCTTTAGGCAGTGTTAAAAAATAAACATGAAGTTTGCATGGAATATCAGTGATTCAGGAGCATGCTTTAGGACAGAAGTAAGCATCAAACTAGAGAGATTAGGGAAAACCTTGATTATTCTGCACTGCTCATTTGCACTTTCTCACTCTTTCTGCTGAAAGGTCAGCCACTACTGGACGCTGTACGTAACTTAAAGCTGTCTGGGTGGATCTTGGGCCTGATCTGGAAGAAGTAAATGCTCCTAAATTGCTACTTAAAAATAACCTTCAGGTTGTCTTGCATTAATTTACGTATTTTCCTGCTTTTTTTCTTTTCTCATTTCATTTTTTGTAACACTTTTTCCATTTTCTTCCTTATTCTGTCTCCCAACTTTGTGGCTTTGATTCTTTAGGGTATGTAACCAAGCTGAACATCCGTAGGCAGCTGAGGTGCATATGCCATGGTAAGAGCCATCTCAGTACTTCCTTCTGCCCCAGATACTTCTATATTCTCTCCTCTGTCATCCTCTTTCTTTCCTTCATTTTTTCCATATGCAGAATTCAAGTAAACTGTTACTTTAGAAAGAATATTAGTATTTATTGCCAAGGCCTACTTAAAAGTTTGACATACTGTGTGTTTGCTAATCTTTATCTAGTTTGGACCTCATATTAATTCAGGACTTCATGAATCATTTACCTTTTCTTTTCCCCTCACATCAATAATTACCTAACAGCTTTCCAGCTTTTCAATCTTCTGTGCATTTTCAGGGCATAACAGGACCAAATACAAGAGCTTGCTGAGTTTTCAGGAAATTCTTTCCAAAAATAATAGCCTAAACTGGTTGTTCCCCAGAATCAATGACTGTTGTGATTTAACACCAGCCAGAAGCTAAGTACCACACAGCCACTCACTCACTGTCCCCAGGTGGGATGGGGGACAGAATTGGAATGGTAAAAGTTCATAGGTTGAAATAAGGACAGTTTAGGAGGTAATGCAAAAGCTACATGTACAAGCAAAACAAATTGCTACTTCCCATCAGCTGGCAGATGTTCAGCCACTGCTAAACAGCCACAGCTCATCATGCATAATGGTTTCTTGGGAAGACAAATGTAATCACTCCAATCTTCCCCCACGACTTCCTTCTTCACACCAGGTTTTACTGCTGAGCATGATGCTGTACAGTATGGACTATCTTTATGGTCAGTCTGGGCCAGCTGTCCTGGCTGTGTCCCCTTCCAAGTTCTTGTGCGCCCCCAACCTCCTTGTGGGCAGGGCAGCACAAGAAGCAGAAAAGGCCTTGACTCTGTGTAAGAACTGCTCTGCAACAACTAAAACACCATTGTGTTATCGTTACGGTGTGTTGTCACCACTATTTTCATCAAAAATCCAAAATGCAGCATTGTGGGAGCCTCTACAAAGAAAATTCCAGCCAAAAACATGACAGTGATAAACACACAGTATTTCTGAAAGGAAAAGACAGAGAGGAGAAATTCATGTGTTGAAATGACTATTTAATTTCTTCTTTCAGATATACTTTAAAAACAGTGTCTGGCTTTATTGAATTGTGGAAAATCAGAAGGGGAGAGTAGGAAAACATAAGGTTGAGTGAGGCAGGTATTTGCTTCAGCTCATCTTTGTATTATTCTTCTTACAAAACACTA
Source organism: Anser cygnoides (assembly GCF_040182565.1). Taxonomy (NCBI): domain Eukaryota; kingdom Metazoa; phylum Chordata; class Aves; order Anseriformes; family Anatidae; genus Anser; species Anser cygnoides. The sequence continues at coordinate 83,024,095 of NC_089912.1, read as the reverse complement.
ACACTATTTTATGAGTTCATAAAATCAGAGAACCGTTTATGCATTGATACTTTTTTTGCCAGTCTATAATTCTAGCTACAGTTGTTTCTGCTATAAATAGCATCTACACTAAGTTGGAAGTGAATCATTATGTCTATTGGACCCTATATTTCTTATTTATAGAACAGCTTTAATAAGTAAGGCTACAGTATAGAGCTTTGCTCTGCTATCACAACAATGCTGAGTAATTTTGTTCCTTGAGATACGCAGTAACATCTCTAACTAGTCAAAAAAATTACACAAACTTTATTTTATTACACAAACAAACTACTTGACACAAACTTTACTTTCAGCTGGTTTCACAAACAAACTACTTGACACAAACTTTACTTTCAGCTGGTTTCACTTTGTGTTTTCAGCAAACAGCAATTTCTTTCATCTGTGCACTGATGATGCTGTATTTGAAAATACATATCCATAGTTCTTTTAGTTGGTAAGTCTTTTTACTGAAGTTAGTGAAAATGAAATTCTGCAGCATAATCATTAACAAAATTCAGAGCCTGTACTATTAGCTATGCAGTGAATAAAAAACAATATAGAAGGCAAATATTTTTTATGCTGTTCACAAAGACTTATTTGTTTTGAGAGCTAAGACCCTCACAAGTCTTAAATGTGTTCTACAAGTATAGGAATATTATCTTATTCGTACAAGTGTACCATGAAGAACAGTTCACTGTTTCTGCAGCTCTCTTCCTAAATAAAGAAAATCCCTAATTCACTTTTAAGTATTGCAGTTCATGTCCCACTTGAATGGAACAGACCCTCCACTGACTTAGTGTAGATCTTATCATGAGCATTTGCAATGTCTAAAGCTTTTTGAAGGTTTTCTCTTCAAACAAGTGCATTTGCAGACAGACAGGATAGTTTTTTTTTTTTTAAAAAAAAAAAAAGGTCAAAAGGATTGCTTTGATTTCTTACAGCTGTTTGGCAAGGACAAGATTAGTTTGATAGCATCTATCTTAGCATCTGAACGGTGTACACTCTTGCTTTTAGTTATAGTTTTCATTTTATCCATATTTATACCAGTGGACAACAATTGTCATGTATAAGTTCTTTAAGTCAGCATGTGGTGCAAAATATATATATATATTAAAGATTGTTTCCATTTTATTAAAAGATATTTTAATAGGTAAGGATACAACTGTTTCACTCTTTGTGGGAAAAAAAAAAATGGAATAGATAATTTGAACAGCCCAGATAAACAAGACCAGCTAAAGAGAATGTAAAATCTCTCTGGGCTTTTCACTGTGGGCCTTGAACTGAAGACAGTTATTACCAAATACTGTCACCTTTCACCTGATCAATTATTTAATTTTTCACAGTTTTAACAGTGCCTAGAATGTGTTTGTGATCTTTTTTCATAAATCAGTTATGGATCATACATGTTATACAGAAACGCTCTGATACAGTGCATGCTTAACTGGCAATTGCCTCTGAAAGATGTCGTGACTCCTGGAAAAACCTGCTCATTCAAAGGGGTCTTGCAGCCACCATGCATAGATTCGGCTCACCAGATAGGTTAATACCTCAGCAGATCCATAGCATGATAAGTGATACTCCTTGGTCTTCTACTGGGTTTTTCAGTACCATACAGAGGAGCTGTGCAGCTAAAGCATGCAGTGTCATTCAACTATATATTTTTCTCCTTATTTATTTATTTGATATTTACTTAGTCTTATTCTAACAGAACAGTTCCTCATGCGTATATTTTCTGGACTTTCTCCATGATAGAATTTTGCATTGTCTCTGCCAGAAAGTGAATATCACAAATTCATAACTTTGTGAAAGGCAGGCCAAAGGACATTTGTGAAAGTTGTTTATTCTTGGTGGAGATTTTTTTTGAATTGCACAAGAGACAGAGATCTGTGCACAGACTTGCACTTCCAGCTTGGTTCATTTCTACCTGATAAAATTCCTTTTTGACACGTATTGGTCAGTTGTGTAATGCTGGTTGAACTGTAGGTTTTAGAGAGCTGTCAAAATATTCTCTCAATGAAGGTTTTCTACAAGATTTCCTCCCATGATATCTAGTAGGAAGGAGATCTTGTCAGGTGTTATGCTGAGAAAGGGAACAGGCAATCAGGGTTTCCTTAATCCTGCTACTGTTCATGCATGATTTCTTGCATTTTTCATTTATCGCTCTCTCAAAAATAGATCAGCTAGTAATAGCTGGAAAAATTCAGAATTCTTTTCCTACTTACAATAAAGAAAAAAGGTTCTACACTGCACTTCTCAGATGAAGAGGCAGGCTGTATTATACCTCAGCTGTATCCACTCCTAATTTGGGTTGTAGTAGAGGCTAGCAGAGTAGATAAGTCCACTCTAGGTGTGCAGCGTGTTGGAAGTAAGGAAATAGAGACATAGATCATCTGGCCAAAGCAATTGCTGGAACTGCCTTGCAGAGTGGCCTGACCGAGGTCCCATCTGAAATGGGAGTGCTTTACAGAGGCACCTATGCACAGCTAGTGATGATCCTGCAGGTGTTGTTGTTCTGCCACTGTGCAAGCCTCACGTTGGTGAAAAGGGAGTATAAAATCTCCACCTTCATGGGCATGTCTCAATGACATAATTTTTCTGAGGCTTGGTCATTTTATATCCCTTTCTAGCAGTTCACCTCTTCTATTCTCTCTTAGAGCCTTTTTGGTATAACACATATAAACCTGTACATCTTACAGCAAATGCTTCAGTCCCTCAGAAAAAAAGTACAGTGTTCCTGCTTACTACAGTGCTGCATGCTACTTGCCTGTTCATTGTTTAAATTGTTTTACAGTAGAAGCAGGCTTTTTTTTATTGTGACTACATGTTGATTTTACTGCACTTTACTACACATCATTGAAACTAATGATTTGTTTTAAAGTCTTGGAATAAAAAAAAATTCATGCCAGCAGTCAGATTTAGTGGCAAACACAAATAGAAAACAATGTATTGTGATTTTTCTTTTGCTAGTATCTTTGTTTTATTTCATTTTGCAACACATTTCCTTTCATTCCATTTCCTTTTATTTGTCAATATTTAAACTTTTTTTTTGAACCAAGAAACACCGCTTAATGAATTCTTACAGAAAATAAATTCACTTCTTTTTTCTTTTCTCTTATTCAGAATGATTAATTGATAAGGAAAGAGGTAGCTAAGGAGGGTTAGAAGATACATCATTGGTATTTCAGCAGGCTATTAGGGCATTAAGCCAGTTACCAACAACTTTGTCTATTATGTGACTATATTAATCTGGTGAAACTGCTCTGTTTGTGAACACCTGCCTTCTGGAGAGCAAACAGCTTCTGTCCAGGACCTACAGTATGAGCCCAGTGCACTTCTGCACCTTTCAAGTTTCAGTTGCCCTTGTTCAAATTTTAAGTTCAAATTTCACTGTTAAAAGTGCAAAAGAGAGAGAATGGAGAGAAAGAGAAGCAAATGTATTTTCTTTCTTTCAGAGCAGTTGAACATAAGGATATTTTCCCTTATTTGTTCTCTATGAAGTCCATTTAAAAGATGTCATTAATGCAAAAAGAACTGCATTCATGGGCTAAGGGTCAGTGAGCAGTGCCCATGGCAACTAACAAACTATTCTGCAGAAAAAAAAAAAATGCAGTAAAGAGTAAGTGTTTTAATCCTCAACTTTAATCCCTTTACTTCCTGTTTTCAAAATGAAATATAAATCAGGCACCATAGAGTGCAGCAATTTTTGCTGAAAGGGGTGCTGGCAAAAAAAGGATTAGGAATGGTCAGCAGTGTTTAAGGAATTTAACTGCACAATTTGTTGGAAAACTTTTGATAACACAAGTGATCGGTTCTTTTGAGCGTGGTGAGAACCAGGAAAACAGACCTTGAAAGCAAGGAGGGCTGGCTGTGGCCATTGCCCCAGGTGCTGCAGTAGGATAAGCAAGGCAGAACTTGCAAGGAGGATCTGTCCTGGGGATGGGCTTTGCCAGTGGTGTGTGGAGCTCTGCTCTTCAGGGAGCAGGAAACGTGGAAAACACCCAAATGTTCCTCACGGTGCTCTTGCAACTGGCAGTTGTTACAGTCACCAAATAAAAGAATGACAGAATGGTTAAGGTTGGAAGGGACCTGTGGAGGTCACGTGGTCGAACCCCCCTGCTCAAGCAGGGATAGCTAGAGCAGCTTCCCTCCAGCCATATCAAGGCAGCTTTTGCAGTTCTCCAAGGAGGAAGACTCCACAATGTCTCTGGGCAACCTGTTAGAGTGCTCCATCACCCACACAGTAAAGACGTGCTTCCTGATGTTCAAACGGAACCTTTTGTGTTCCAGTTTGTGCCCATTGTCTCTTCTCCTACCACTGGGCACCACTGAAAATAAGCCTGGCTCAGCCCTGTTTGCACCCTCCCTTGAGGTGTTCATACACATTGATAATATCCCCCTGAGCATTCTCTTCTACAGGCTGAAGAATCCCCACTCTCTCAGAGTAACGGGAGAGGTGCTTCAGTCCCTTCAGCATCTTGGTGGCCCTCCACTGGACTCTCTCCTGTATGCCTATGTTTGTCTTGTACGGGGGTGGCCAGAAATGGAAACATTATTGGTACTCCAGGTGTGACCTCATCAATGTCGAATAGAGGGAAAGATCACCTTTCTTGTGCAATGGTTTTCAGGATTAGCTGTTCCACCACCTTCCCAGAGACTGAGGTGAGGCTGACCAGCCTGTAGTTCTCAGGGCCCTCCTTGCCCTTCTTGAAGGTAGGAGTGACATTTGCTTTCCTGTAGTTTTCAGGCACTTCTCCCAGTTGCCACAATCAAGTAAAGATTATAGAGTGGCCTCTCATGTCATGGGTACATCCCATCAAGACACATGCAGTTGCAAATGTCAGCAGATTTGTGGTTTACTCTGATGTTAACATTTATTGTTTCACGTCATGATGTCTCCCTGCACCTGGTTCCTGCCTTGATTTTATAGTCCTGTGAGCTCTGGCAGTGTGATATGTTAGAAAGTACACCAGAAGAAGTGCTATCATCCTTGTTAAATTATACACATGCCAAAAAAAATCAAGATTGTCTCAAAACTCTTGCAACAGCTGTCAATGCACGCCCATAGCATTTGTTATTATTCAGGTTTCAGTTAGCCAGTCCAGCAGCAGCCCAAACACCCTTTAGGTCTTTAAGAGCATCCTCACTGACTGTCCTTCCAGGCTGGAATGTCCGTCCCTTCTGTGCAGATTTTGTGCTGCTGGAGATGGGTCCTGGCAGCTGCCCTGCACTGGCAGGTACCAGTTTTGGAGTCCTATCTACTACTGAAGCAATGGGTGGGCAAGATACTGGCTTCACTAGCAATCCTTGTGTGAGGAAAGCTTAAATCTTCCCGTTTGTTTCCTCCTCATGCTGCAGAGCTCTGCCCCATCTGCTGATGGTTGTTTACGAGGCTGCACAGTAAACTGAATAACGACTTTAACCAAACCAGCCAACCAAACAAACAAACAAAAACAACCAACCAAAGCCTCCCACAATAAATGGGAAGCTATAGGAGCTCTGAAATTCATCATCTAGCAAATAAACATACTAAATGTACAGCTCACAAATTCACAGACAGTAGATGAAACTGTACAGAGATGTCCTAAAGATTCTTTGGAAGAGTGAAAATCACATTCCTGAAGGCATAATAATTTGGATCTCTTAACAGTAAAGCTGCCAAAGTTTTTTTTCATTTCTAGTCTTGTTCTATAATCAAGTATTATTTCACACAGATGAGTGTTTCCTTTTAGGAAGTGGTGCACTCATGACCAATTTCCACGAAATCAAATATTTAAATCTGAAGCCAGTGGTACAATAAGTGATGTTGTAGAGTATTAAAGGGAATGTGAAATCTAAAAATCTTTGTTTGTATACACAAATAATTGCTGATATGCTATTTACAGATTTTCATGGTACTTTTTGGTAACCTGTGACAAGCATTTGTTTTAGCTGAAGCACCAGATGGATGGGTACTTATTTATTTTCCACTTTTTTCCAGTCCTGAAGTGGAAATTTGCCAAGCAGATCTGTTTTCAATAAGGGAAAGCAAATCATTCTGCAGTACAAGTGGGTTCCTTGTCAAGCTGCATTTACCTGGAAAAGCTATATCTCCAAATTAGTCTGACACAAAGTGGATCAGATTTTTTTCCTGCTGTTTGAATTTCATAGTTCAAGTCTAGAGTACTGTTCACATGAAAAACAACTACAAGCCTCTTATAACAGTGAGAAAAAGAGGATGAAATAGGAACGGTCATAGGTATCATGTAGGTAGCATTTTTAATAAGGTGGGTGCATTTTTTCGAGTTTGATACAATCTGGTATGGGACAAGGAAAGAGGTAACGTGTGTGTGTGTGTGTGTGTATACACATGCATTTCTGTGGATGCTTTCCAGTCCTATGACTAGAAGGAGAAATAAGGGAAAGCAAAATTTGTGAAAATGTGCACTTTTCCAAGACAGTAGATGGCACAACAAGGAGCATTGTTAGGAGCCTTCTACATTAAAAGGCAGTACTTGAAAACGCGTAGGGCAAAATGAACTTGAAAAATGTAGGACATCAGTATTCAACAGAATTATGACCAAGCAACCTTTTTTGTTTATTTCAGAAAATGGCCACTTACAATATTTCTCATTTAAACTGTACTTACTTTCCTTAAAGTAAGATTGCTGGTTTGATGTTTGTTTATTTATTTATTTATTTATTTATTTCAAGTTTCCTTTAGGATCTGTTCTATTTAGAGTTTTATTCCTTAGAATGGTGGTTTTGGTCTATATCAATTTAATAAGGAAATAAGTCAAACTATTTTCCGAATACCAATCAAAAGATAAGTTCTTGTCCTATGTATAACAAGGGTAAAATTCATTGTGGTGTCATCCATGTTAACATAACAGTGTTAGCTTCTTAGAAGACTTTAGTGTTTCTAAAATAGAATTTCTTGTTGCTTAAAGTTTCCCAAAGTTAACTAGCTGTGTAGGTTCCAGAACTTCTGATTTTTAATAAAAGAGGCTGAAAAACATTTGTGATATGTTTTCTTGATTTAAGGTAGGCAACAAAGATAAAAGCTATTATTGTCTCTGAAGTCAAATGTTTGCAGTAAAACTTTGAGTGGAGCAAAAGTAACTATTTCTCATATGGAACCTAACAGTTACACTGTCCATATAGGCTAGCTTAATTTCAGTTTTATTCTGTTTTCCTGGCATATGATTTAATTGAAACAGAATGCAAGAGCAGATAAAAATATTGTGCATACATATTGGAAAGCAGTGGTAGACAATTAGCAGAATTATATTATAGCTTTCTAGAAATCCTGCCCAGATAATTCACTGGAAACAGTTATTGAGGAATCCCTTCTGTCTACAGTGCCTCTTTGTTCCAAGGTGTCTGTAGCTTCCAGATGCAAGAACTAGCACACTTATTAAGTATGAACTTGTACTGTCTATCTTGTACTTGTACTGTCAACAAGTTTTAGAACTGTACAAGAAAGCATTGGACCTTGAAGCTGATCTGTGTGAATAAATAGATGGTCTAGCAAGGAGACCTATAATATGTGTTAACACTCTCACATTGCATGGCTTCATATTGAACTTGCACTTTTCCAGTGGTCACATCTGTGTGCTGTCACTGTCATGATACTAACAGGACATAATGTGGCTCTGAATGTGCAAGAAAATATTAATTTCTGGCTACTCCCTTAAAAAAGTTAGTAAAATATGTAGCTTGATGTAGACAGGTCATACTTTTCTCTTCAAATGCCAACTTAACATATGAACAACAAAAACACATGGAAGACTACTGGCTTGTTCCCTGCTTCACAAATACAGCGTAGTAAACTTAATACACAAACAGCTGAATAACAAAGATTCCTCCTTAGCTGTATAGTGAAAGCAAAAACACATTTATAAAACTTTAACACACTTTGTGTGGAGCAATTCCACTCAGTGAAACACAGCAATATTCAGAGTTGCGTGTGGGTTTTTTTGTTGTTGTTTTTGTTTTATAAATAGAGAAGACACAGATCTAACCTGCACTGAAAGAATAGACTGTAACCAATGTCTCCCTTAAGTATGGAAATGCAGTACTATGTGGACAGCATTACTAGAGTCCATTAAGCCCGCTTTCCCAAAAATAAAATTTAAACTTCTCTGATTTGATGATATAACTGGCATGTTTGAGTGACTAGAGGAGCCCAGTCTTTGCTGAAGATTTACTGGAGTTAATGTGAGTACATATGGGCAGGCTTTGATGTTAGTGAGATCCTATCTAATGTGGTTTGGAAACAAACTAATCATGTCTGAAAAATTCAAAACTACATCTCTTCTAACCAACAATGTTCATAAACAGATGTTTTCCTTGATGGCATCAGATTTCTGTTGAACAGGAGTAATGCTGGAGAAATGAGCCAGGTTGTACAAAAGCATGCAGATATTAGATAAAACACAGACTGTTTAGAAAAATATAAAACAAGCGATCCTTTCTTTTAAGGAAACATTTTCTTTGGAAATATGTCATACATCAAACCAACAGCATGTCTCTGTTCTTGGACTCAAATATAATGACATTGAAAACTGAAGAATGTAGAAATCTTACTCCCTTCTAATTACTTCTGCTTGTATCATTTAATCTTGGGTAATTATTTAGTTATACCTAAAAATGCTAATATAACATTAGAATTTCAATCCAGTTTTCTGAAACTGATGAACATTAGTTGATTGTTGCAGGCATAAAACAATTGTAAATTATGACTGACAGTGGTTTGTTTTGTGTATTAGAAAAAATCACCACATTGTGATAATGGGAAAGGCTCAGATTTCCAAATATAAAACCTGTCAAGTCTTCCATGCAACTGAGCTATTAAAATTGAAAAATTATCATTTAGAACAAACATTTCACACAGGGAACTTAAAAGTGGGCTGAGCAGTTGATTGTTAACTTTGGGCTACGCTGCAGCACGCTGAAAATCTCTGTGCTCTGCATGGCAAAATTTTCAGTTACTGATTTCATCATTCAGCAAGATAACTTTGTAATGTTAGAGTTCTCCCAAACAGATTGGCAAGTTTTCAGTTCTGGTGTGATTGTACTGGTGCTCAGCTGAGTGATCAAGAGGGAAATGTATTGCAGCCATGATGACAGGATTTTTGTGCTGGGATATAATTTATACAGAAGTCAAGGAGAGCATCCACTGTCTTTTACAGCCAGTTAATAACTCTACCGTCTAGCTGCAAATGACATGCATTGTCTTTGGAAGACGGCAAGAAACAGACTGCAGCAGTTAGATCTGATCAACTATCTTTTCACCTTTATAGTTTTTTTAACTGAAGATAAATTTTTATGGCTGCATTGGATGGTCAGTTTCTTTGCTTGTTTTTGAGATTATCTGTCTTTTCATTGTTCTATGTTTCTTCAAGTAAGTCTGAAAACTCAGATTTCCCTGCCCTTGACAAAATGTAAAGCACTTATTTCAATTAAAGCTTTTTGTTAAAAGTTTCTATAAAAATAGGCAAAATTATTTGACAGAGACTTTTTTTTTAACCTGAACGTTTTTGTAGAAAAAAAAAAATGCCTTGATCAGTTGCAGTTGAATGAGACTCTGGTTTTTTTGCCATCTGTGTTGCTCCCCAAAAAGCTACAGCTTATGTCAGCTCTGTTAATCATCGAAACATTCAGGTTGGAAAAGATCTCTAAGATCATCTAGTCCAACCTTTAACCTAGCGCTGCCAAGTCCACCATTAAACCATGTCACTAAGCTCTAATCTACATGTTTTTGAAGACCTCCAGGGATGGTGACTCAACTGCTTTCCTGGGCAGCCTGTTCCAATGCTTTACAATCCTTTCAATAAAGACTTTTTTCATAATATCCAACCTAAACCTCCCCTGGCACAACTTAAGGCCATTTCCTCTTTTCTTATCACTTGGTGCTAGGGAGAAGAGACCGATACCCATCCTGCTATAGCCTTGTTTGAGGTAATTGCAGCATATGATAAGGTCTCCCCTGAGCCTCCTCTTCTCCAGACTAAACAACCCCAGTTCCCTCAGCCGCTCCTCAGAGGACTTGTGTTCTAGGCCCTTCACCAGCTACATAGCCCTTCTCTGGACATGCTCTAGCACCTCGCTGTCCTTCTTGTAGTGAGAGGCCCAAAACTAAACACAGTACTCGAGGTGCGGCCTCACCAGAGCCAAGTACAGGGGGACAATCACTTCCCTAGTCCTGCTGGCCACACTATTTCTGATATAAGCCAGGATGCTGCTGGCCTTCTTGGCCACCTGAGCACACTGCTGGCTCATATCCAGCCAGCTATCGACCGATACCCCCCAGGGCCATTTCTGCAAGGCAGCTTTCCAGACACTCTTTCCCTATCCTGTAGTGCTGCATGGGGTTGTTGCGCCCCAGATGCAGGACCAAGCACTTGGCCTTGTTGAACCTCATACAGTTGGCCGTGGCCATTGATCCAGCCTATCCAGATCCCTCTAGAGCTCTCCTACCCTCAAGCAGATCAACCCTTGTGTCTAATGGAACAGGCTGATTCTTACAGGGGAAATATCTACAAAAACATTGATCAGATGCTGAGCTTTAGATGACAGAGGAAGGAGGAGCCAGCATTCACAGCATTGTCACTGTTTCTCTCAAGAGAAAATAGTAATGGTGTGGAATGGATTTTCCCAGAAGTTGTGTCTAGTTTGGGAAGCAGCTGTGATTCTGGTAAAGCAATACTTACGCATTTATGGTCCTGCTCTGCTAAGCAGGAGAGTAGAGAAGAGCTCCTCTACCCCTTGCTCCCTACCCTTTCTGATGCTGCAAAAGTAATTACTCCTCAATAGCAATGCACATACATACCACGTGCAGTGAAGGAAGGTGAAGTTATTCCCAGCAGCTTTTATCCAGTGAGGGTTATAAGACTTATGGTAGTACATTAAGTGGCAATTTGAGTAATCAGTATGTGTTTGCAGTTGTACAAATCAGTGTAATACTCTTCAAAAGTCAGATTACAGCTGTCTCCTAGTGTTTGTTTCATTGGTTTTGTTTGGTTTTGTTGTTGATCCTGGTTTTTGTTTGCTTTTATAAGCATTAACATTGATTGTTGGGCAAGCCAGAAAAATTATGTCACCGCAGGTTATCGTGATAGATTTATTCCCAGTGTCAAAGAGTTTGCAAATGCAAAGCAAATTTCCTGAACATTGCAAAATAGGAAAATGCATGTAATACACTTACACCCAGTTGGCTGTCACTGCTATGTAATGCTTCTAACTAGTGTATGAGTACTCAGCTCACATTTCCTTGCTCTGCTCACTGCTTCATCCATGAGTGCTATCCAATCATTTAAAAATTTATCATTTTCTTGCTCACAGAAAAAAATGAGGTAAACAAGCAACTTCACACAGGTGACCTCTGTAAATTTGTATTCTGTGTGATAGAATCCTGATTTTTAATAAAGTCAGATATTTTCATACGTCTTCATACTAGATTGCATAGAAATTTAAAGTTGTGTAAAGCCTATGAAAAATATTATTAATAAGAATTTGGATCTGGATATATTTGTCATTTAATTTCATATGCACCACATTTCATGAAAAAGCCATGTTACTCATATGAGCAGTAATAACATAATAAATAATGGACAATTGACATCAGAAAACCCTAAATGCTATTCTAGAAGAAACATTTGGATGTACAGTGGATTGTAAGTATGGATAATAAATGAAGTGTTCAGCAGCTTTCTCCCTTTCTCTCCTTCTCCCTTTCTCTCTTTCTCCCTTTCTCTCCTCCCTTCCATCACCATTCTTCCACCCCTGCTGCCCAGTATAATTTAGATTAGTTCCAACATAACAAATATACCTCACAAAGTTAATTTACCTTCAAGTTTAATGATGACTCACACCATTTTTAACAGAAAGAAGAACATGCAGCATGCACATATGCATATAATCTCTGTGTTACAGTCCCCACACCTCTGGTGCTTATGATGTGTAAGAACAACTTTCCATTCTCTTGCAACAGTTTTATGCTTCTGCATGTCATCAGAAGTCATTTGAATGAGTATCAGCATCTTGTAGCATAGTAATGGGTCTTTCTGCATTGAGAATCATTCCCTTTTACTCTTGTTTCTTCATTTCTAAATGTAGGATGGACAGAAATTCCTCTTGTTGTTTTCCTTCCTCCCCTTAGGAGTTTGCTACAGGTGCTGAGTTACATTCACAGAATCACAGAATCATCTAGGTTGGAAAAGACCTCCAAGATCACCCAGTCCAACCTCTGACCTAACACTAACAAGTCCTCCACTAAACCATATCACTAAGCTCAACATCTAAATGTCTCTTAAAGACCTCCACTTCCCTGGACAGCCTATTCCAATGCCTAACAACCCTTTCAGTAAAGAAGTTCTTCCTAACATCCAACCTAAACCTCCCCTGGCACAACTTTAGCCCATTCCCCCTTGTCCCGCCAGCAGGCACGTGGGAGAATAGACCAACCCCTACCTCGCTACAGCCTCCTTTAAGGTACCTGTAGAGAGTGATAAGGTCGCCCCTGAGCCTCCTCTTCTCCAGGCTGAACAACCCCAGCTCCCTCAGCCGCTCCTCATAAGACTTGTTCTCCAGACCCCTCACTAGCCTCAGCACCCTCCTCTGGACTCTCTCGAGCACCTCAATGTCCTTCTTGTAGCAAGGAGCTCAAAACTGAACACAGTACTCGAGGTGCGGCCTCACCAGAGCCGAGTACAGGGGGACAATCACTTCCCTAGACCTGCTGGCCACACTGCTTCTTATACAAGCTAGGATGCTGTTGGCCTTCTTGGCCACCTGAGCACACTGCTGGCTCATATTCAGCTGACTATGAACCAGTACTCCCAGGTCCTTCTCTGCCAGGCAGCTTTCCAGCCACTCATCTCCCAGCCTGTAGCGCTGCTTGGGGTTGTTACGCACCAGGTGCAGGACCAAACAATTGGCCTTGTTGAACTTCATACAGCTGACCTCAGCCCATTGGTCCAGCCTATCCAGATCCTCCTGCAGAGCCTTCCTACCTTCGAGCAGATCGACACATGCACCTAACTTGGTGTCGTCTGCAAACTTACTGAGGGTGCACTCAATCCCCTCATCCAGATCATCAATAAAGATATTAAAGAGGACTGGCCCCAGTACTGAGCCCTGGGGGACTCCACTAGTGACCGGCCTCCAACTGGTTTTGGCTCTATTCACCACAACTCTTTGGGCCCGGCTATCCAGCCAGTTTTTAACCCAATGAAGCGTACACCAGTCCAAGCCATGAGCAGCCAGTTTTTTGAGGAGAATGTTGTGGGAAACAGTGTCAAAAGCCTTACTGAAATCAAGGTAGACCACATCCACAGCCTTCCCCTCATCCACTAAGCGCGTCACTCTGTCATAGAAGGAGATCAGGTTCGTCAAGCAGGACCTGCCCTTCATAAACCCATGCTGACTGGGCCTGATCGCCTGGTTGCCCTGTAAGTGTCGCGTGATGACACTCAAGATAATCTGCTCCATGAGCTTCCCTGGCACTGAGATCAAACTAACAGGCCTATAGTTCCCTGGGTCTACCCTCCGACCCTTCTTGTAGATGGGCGTCACATTTGCTAGCTGCCAGTCGACTGGGACCTCCTCTGATAGCCAGGGCTGCCGATAAATGATGGAAAGCAGCTTGGCCAGCTCCTCCACCTGTTCCCTCAGCACCCTCAGGTGGATCCCATCTGGCCCCATCAACTTGTGTACATCCAAGTGCTGTAGCAGGTCGCCAACTATTTCCTCATGGATAGTGAGGGCCACATTCTGCTCCCCATCCCCTTCCACCAGCTCAGGGGACTGGGTATCCAGAGAACAACTGGTTTTGCCGCTAAAGACTGAGGCAAAGAAGGCATTAAGCACCTCAGTTTTTTCCTCATCCCTTGTAACTAAGTTTCCCCCCGCATCCAGTAAAGGATGGAGATTCTCCTTAGTCCTCCTTTTGCTGTTGATGTATTTGTAAAAACATTTTCTGTTATCTTTAACAGTAGTAGCCAGATTTAGCTCCAGATGAGCTTTGGCCCTTCTAATTTTGTCCCTGCACAACCTCAAAACAGCCTTATAGTCCTCGTGGGTGGCCCGCCTTCTTTTCCAAAGATTACAAACCCTCTTTTTTCTCCTAAACTAGAGCCACATCTCTCTGTTCAGCCAGGCCGGTCTTCTTCCACGCCGGCTCATCTTTGGGCACATGGGAACAGACCGCTCCTGAGCCATTAAGATTTCCTTCATAAAGAGTGCCCAGCCTTCCTGGACTCCTCTGCCCTTCAGAACCACCTCCCGAGGGACTCTGCCAACCAGTGTCCTGAACAGCTCAAAGTCTGCCCTCCGGAAGTCTAAGCAGTTTTACTGGTCCCCTTCCTGGCTTCGCCAAGAATAGAGAACTCTACCATTTCGTGGTCACTCTGCCCAAGACAGCTCCCGACCACATCTCCCACCAGTCCGTCACTGTGAACAGAAGGTCTAGTGGGGCACCTCCCCTGGTAGGCTCTCTAACCAGCTGCGTCAGGAAGCTATCTTCCACGCTCTCCAGAAACCTCCTACACTGCTTTCTCTGGGCTGTGTTGTGCTTCCAGGATATGTCTAGGAAGTTGAAGTCCCCCACGAGAACAAGCGCTGATGATTTTGCAACTTCTGCCAGCTGCCTGTAAAACTCCTCATCCGTCTCCTCATCCTGGTTCAGCGGTCTATAACAGACCCCCACCAGGATGCTTGCCTTGTTGGCCTTCCCGCTGATCCTAACCCACAGAGACTCAACCTTATCATTCCCAGCCTCAAGTTCCACAACATCAAAACACTCTCTAATACAGAGAGCCACACCACCACCCCTGCCTGTCCCTTCTGAAGAGCCTATAGCCAGACATTGCAGCACTCCAGTCATGAGAGTGGTCCCACCACGTTTCCGTGATGGCAACCAAGTCATAGCCTGCCTGCTGCACAAAATTCCAGTTATTTTTACCTGCTCAATTTTCATGGCACCAAAGGGAAGAAATATCCTGTTTTATCTGTAGAGTTTTATCTTGGGAGTCTGATGCATGAGTACACGAAGTCCTCCAGCACTAAGTGGGGTTTCTGTCCATCATGCTGCTTTGCTAAGAATTCTCTGTTCATCATCATGGGTGGCAAGACAAGATATCTATCTGCATCTCATGCACTGCAGTGCCCCACTTGCATATATTCACAGATCCTGCTTTTTCATACTTCTAAATGTATACACTAGCTTATGAACTGAGACAGCTGTAAGGAACAGGCAAAATTTTTATATATGTGACTTTAACATGAGGCAGGGTGTTGAGACATGCATCAGTGCCAGCAGCCTGCAGCAGCATCCATCTGCCAGAAACTTCAGGCTGCAGTTTTGCATAACAGCTAGAACAGCTCCACAGCAGACCACTGCAGCACGTCTCCTTTTTTCTTTTGTTTTAAATAGTATTGTAGCCTAAGGGTGAGCCCATTCATCCATTTTTATTCAAAGGAAAACTCTGCCTGTTAATTTATTTGTTAATTGCTTGCAGAATGACTTTTTTGCCAGACCGGAAAGATAAACGGACTTGTTCGTTGTGGCTAAAGTACTGTGCAAGTGACTGGGATGTGTGGCACTGTGTGAGCTGGTCAACTGCCCCTTTTGACAGTACTCATTTTCAGATCGGCTCAGCCATGTTATAAAACAAATGTGATTCTAGTCAGGTTAACAACTTGGTCTCGTGACAGCTTTGGTCCATATAAGGTGGTGCTACTTCCATCCTGATCATCCTGAGTCATATCACTGCTCGCTGCTCATTCACAGTCCCTTATTTTCACTGCCACTGCCAGAGATGCTTTTCTCATCCTTCAGTGAGCTAGTTAAGGACACCAAACCAGCAGGAAAATGTCTGTATTTTTTATAGTACTACTCTGCTGATATAAGAAATTGCAGACATTTGATAAGTCTCCATTATCCATGAATTGGGCAATTCTATTTTTTGCAGTGTATGGCAAGAGAGCACATGTAAGTTCATCTGTCCAAGGTCCTACCTGTACAAGTAGCCCTTTTCCTGAGTCCAGTTTTATTAAGCATGAAGAAGTTTCCTTCCCCAGATTTGAGAAATACCTACTGTAGTGGAAAGATATTTACCATGATGTAAAAGAGAAGGATTCTTCATATGGTCAATTCCTTTATCTAACTCCTCAACATTTCTTCATTACATTTTTTCAGTGTCTTAGGGTATTTTGTGTTTTGTTTCCTTTTTTTGTTTGTTTATCTCTTGTGTTTCAGTTGCGATCAAGCTCGGACCTTGGCCAGGACATCCTGAACGACTGCCTCACAATCCAGCCCCTCCAGCCAGCCCCATCACCACATGATATTACGGATAACACCATGGGACACTCCCCAGGGCCTACACATGATATTTACTCAGGTATAGAAAAAGACAGAAAAACAGCCTGCTGTAATATTGCTTGCCTAGGATTATGGATGATTTTGTAAAGTATTCTAAATTTCATATCTATCATATGAGAATAACAGAATCCACAAAATAATCTGGAAAGATTTTAAACAGATTTTTTTTGAAGGGAAGGGGTAAAAATTATTTTGTCCATGAAAAAGACCTACCACAATCAAGAAAAAAATAATTCTCTATAGGTGTTTGACTTCTTCTAGTAATTCACTTCTACAAGCGATTTCTACTTGTAGACATCTTGAATTCATTAACCTTCATTTAGTTTTAAGGAGGGTATTATTCCTGTTCATTACTCTTGTATCGCGTATCAATTTTCTAATAGATCTATATCAGTGAACTTAAATGCTGCATTATAAACTTTCATATTATGATTATAAATACAACAATAAACACATTTGTGCCATAAATGTGATAATCCTATTTTTATTGTTTCAGTTAAATACTTGAGATTTTCATATTAATATATCTAACTCTGTAATACCTGGCTAATTGTGCAATAGCTATTCATGTTTCAGCTAAATATAAAACATTTGGGAAATTATGAGTGAAAATATATCTCAAACCTCAAGACAGGGCAGGATGTTTACATTTTTATGGAGTATTGTAGTAGCTGTGAAGACGTGTTTTTAACTGTTGGACAGAATGCATTACATCGTCCATTTCACACTGCGATTTGCCCTGAAGCAAGCAAATGATGTTACTATAGCTTCTCAAGTGCATGATTTTCTTTATAAGTTGGAAATTAAAATTTGATTGGGAAATGTACAAAAGGTTTTGCAATGAGATTCTAACTATATTTTAAATAATGTCTTATACTCCGATACCATGAAATTTCCACCTAAATACTTTCATACCTGTGACTTGAGAGATGCTTTACTTAAATACCATTTATTTTTGTGGGTTACCCCCACTTCCACCCCCAATGAAATAATACAGAGCTAGGTGCCCTACACATGTAATAAGTAAATCCTTTCCCAAAGGATTTTCTATCTAAGGTAATGATAGGCAGTAGATAGATTCAACAGGCAGGTAGAGAATAGAGGATTTATACAGGAAAAATGAAAGGATTTTATAAATTGTTCCAGTGTGGGAGTTCCCCAACCATTAGGCACAGTGTGGGAGATTTCTAAGGGACATGTAGTCTGTTAAAGCCAATAGCATTGTCATTGGATAGCAGCTAAAGCTCAGTACTGGAAGAAAAGAAGAATGTAAAAGAACAACTGAGACATGAATGGTCATTACAATGAAAAACAGAGTTGTATTTGATAAATAAGGAATGCAAAAGAGGAGGTGATGCATAGTGACCAACAATTGAGAGGATCTCTATTGTATGTATGGCATATGTATTCAGAATTCTTAATATGTGTAATATACTACCAGGTAGGACCATACACAAATTACAGTGGATGGAAAACTGTTAATGTTATTTTTATACCTATTTTAATGAAGATATTTTCTTTCTCATCAGACTCCTTCTACTCTCTAGTTTTACTTCTGAGTTTATACTTTTTATTTTGAGAGAGCTGAATATTTTTTTCAAAAATTGGAATGATGATCGAGTTTACATTGTGAAGGAGAGAACATTCACTGATGAATTGGCATAAACAGAGTAAGCAACAAAGCAGATGCACTGTTTCTAGTTCTGTTCTTCAAGATGAGACGGAACTTGGGAAACTGTAGTCCTCTGAAACAAAGAATCTGTTGTGAAAATTGAGGATATGATGTAAAGACTCCATGGCAGGAAGAACCTTAAATCCCAATCCAGACCCTACTTCATTGCTTCAGGGATTTCACCATTTCTTAATCACAGATAACTATGAAAGTTTCCAGTATGTTCACCTTTCTCAACTAATGATCAGTCCAAGTCCCCATCATTGCAAGGACGAGGCAACAAGGCTACTAAATGTTTGTCATGAACAACTCAGAGATCAAAGAATGCTCAAAAATTACAACCACAAGACATTCCTTATTTATATTGTAGTCAGCTTTGGGAATAGCAACTGGGAGGCTTTTAGCAAAGGACCATTTTAACATTTTTATCAGTGGTCTATAAATTAACTGTAAGTTAACTCTGATATTTTAATTGACTCAGTTAGTAATTATCTGATGGCTTGTTAATTTTCCTTCTGGTTTTCTAAGCTGTTAAGTAGAGAAAAAGAATCTTAGTAAACAGTGTGGTGTCTCAGTACAATATTTATTTGTGAAGGATCTTTATCACAAAACCACTATGTGTTCTAAGTGTTTACTTTTCTAAGTATTTAAGGTAAGTTGTCCCAAAAGAAATTGATTGAACAGGTCTCCAAATTACAAGACTGGATTGGTGTACCAGGTGCTTCCCTAGACTTGTTTGCTTCTTCTACCCAAGTATATTGAGTAGGTGGTCTAAATTCTCCAGCTCTCTGGGTGCCTCCTATACTTGGGTGCTTTCTGTATCTCTGATCTATCTGCAGAACATCTGGAGAATGATTCAGAGACCTTCAGTGCAGATGGTCCATCCACTGGACCTACTTTGGAGACAGGTTTATCTTGTACTGTAATTTTGACTTCTGCTCTCTCCCTTAATGCACAGTAGCTGCTTAAGTCCTATGCATGCTGGAATCTTCAGATTTCCAGATGAGCTGGGCAGGTTTATTAGAGCACAGGAGGCATGTTTTACATTTGCTGGGCTTACCACATAAGGATCAGTACAGCACATGCACAAATTTCTGTCCAGAAAATCACGTAGAGAAGTATGTGCTCCCTAGGGTAGGAAAAAGGGAGGAATATATGGAAGGGATGCTCCGAAGTGCAAAAAGTATTTCAGATTCTTCCTTCTGTGCATTACCAAATTCCTCATTCACAAGGACAGCATAAATGTTCCTAGAAGAACTAGAAAGTTAAATACAGTAATTAAAAAAGCCAATCTTGCAAATTAATAAGTATGTAGTTTTAATTGGCTCTGAGCTATGAAATGAAATCTTCACACTGTTATTCTTGTATGGTCTGATTCTCAGACCTCCAAATTCATGGTGGCAGTGGTAAGAGGAGGGGTGTTTTGGGGGTAGAAATTGACAGAGTGCTGATTTGGTAGTACTAAATCCAAGCTCGTAAATTATACCATTGTTGATAATTTGCAAAGGGAAGTGTGATTATTCTTGTTTTAAAAATGTTCCATGAAATTATAGGTTTCTGGCTCCATAGAAAATAAAAATAAAAAATTAAGCTTTGGATTCTGAAACTTTTTAAGTGATACTTTTCTGAGATTTTTTAAAGGAACCTTATTCAGAATCTACTTCTTCTATCCTATCCACCTAATTTGATCCTATATATTATGAGAATTCATGTGAGTTTAGCTTCTCATAAAGAAAATATCTTTGCAGAGGTATTCTCATGGAAATTACTTATGGTTTGTTAAATTAGTTTCTGATGAGACTCCAGAAACGAAAACTTGACCCCTCCTTCTCTGTGGCTGTAATTGATTGATCTTTGTGGGTATAATCCAGTCCAAGGCTCATAGTCAGGATGAATGCATCTTTAAATTATGATGCAGCTTGAGCTATGTAAGACACACAGAGGAACAGCAGCCACAAATCTTTGTGGTTTTGTGGTGGGTTTTTTTATTTGTTTGTTTTTTTTTTTTTTGGTTTTGGAATATCTGAATCTTTTTGAAATGACTCTAAATGGGTTAATTTATCTTGCATTGTTAAAGAGAAAACACTTGTTGTGGGAACCCTTTTCATTAATTAATACTTAATCTTAATTTTGCATCTTTCTGTGTGGACCTGGCTAGTGGTATACTTAAGTTAGCAGTAATGCTTGTGGCTGTGAACATTTGTTCATTTTCATACCATTCAAATCAGGTGTTTACTGGGATCAGGCACTGAAAAGGCATTCCTTTGTGTACATATTTCCTGCCAACACTTTGAGCAAGCAACACACATTTAACACCTAAAGCACTAGAAAAGCTTGCCACTTACAGGGGTCCCAAGAAAAAGTGATCAAGTTATCTAGCAGCTTCTTAAATAGCATCAAGACTTTTCTGTCAGTGTCTTAAGACCAGCTCTATTAGGGAAATGACCTGTCACTGATAATATTTGTTGACTGCCATAAGTCTGCAGACTGCCAATAGCTGACAGTGTTTTCCTTCAATTCATATTTACCAGATTAAAGTAGTAGGGTGGACCAACGCCATGTCCACACTAGGAAGTTTTAATAACAGCATTTCCACTGGGACACAGCTGCCAGCATCATGATTTCACTTCACTGGGTGCCCACAGAGGTGCTTTTGCTGGCACGGTACCTGTATGCAGCAGCAACAGGCAGCACCACCAGAAGGCATGTTGAGATGTCTGTGGGCATTGTGTAGTCTCCCACACCATCATTCATGGTGCTGCTCTTGGGAACTTCATTACAAGGTGCTGTGGGAGCCCAGGAATGCTCTTCTCTCATGCTGCAATCATTTAACTTACCTTGTGTTGAAGAGTGTATTTTTGCAGATAAAATGTATGCTTTTTCTTCCATGAATGTCCTACCTGCTCCTTTGGTCTCTGACATAGTTAGCTCTTATTTTACACTCCATACTGTTTGATCTTCAGAAACAGAAACAAATGCAGAGGACTTCTTGGGAAACATAGCCAAAAGTTACTACTGTAGTAGATAGGCTATGATGGATGTTGCAGGGGGCATTGGGTTGCTCTGTTTCAGAGAAAGCAGCTTTTGCAGATGGCAGGTGGTTGTCCATTCCTGGCTGCAGGTAGACTTTTCCCAGGGGCAGAGTCACCAAATCTCTGGCAGTGCTGAAGGAACCTGTGTTAGCAGTGCAGCCTGGACTAGCTAGAAACATGCAATCACAACTTAGAAAGTACCTGCCTGAAATCCTCACCTTCAGCTAGGGCAGGGAAGAACAACTGCCACCTTAGGCTGGAAACCCATATATAGTCCAGCCTTTTCACTCCTTATCTACCACAGTCTTGAAATAAATTGTTTTAAACATAAAGATCACAGTACTGGAAAAATCAAGTCATTGTATTTTCTTGCACATTTCTCATTGAAAAAAATGCAGGTTACTCTATATTTGCAAGGAGTAATTAAAATTATCTTTGCTTTTATTTAGATAAACAGAGTTTATTTTGAATATACTGATTTATGTTAAATATTCTCTCTACTTATTCTGTCAGAATGTTAATTTGTTTTTCAATATTTTCTCCCATACTGCATGTAAGCATAAAATGGTAACTTCTAAAGGGCATTCTTTTCTTTCCCTCTGCATTCATCTTGATGCTACTCTGAGAGACAGAAGTGAAGAGAGCAATTTTAGGGGTGCAAGATGAAAGTAAAAAACAAAAAAACAAAAAAACAAGCTATTTTGTGCTTCTCTTAGAGAGGTTCTTTCCCAGCCCTTTCTTACTGAGTTACCTCTCTGGCTTAAAGATCTCTCATATCACTGTGGGCTCTGCATCCTCTGTGTCTTTCCAAGGTTTGGGAAAGGCCTTCAACTATCAGATGTCTGCTGTCACTTGCATTGTCATTGGGAGGCTCTGGCCAAAATAAGATTTAACAAACAGTAGGGGCTAGTGCAGAGGGCAGCCACAGGTGTTTTTGTTGGCCATCCTTGCCACATGGTAGGGCAGTCTCCATTCCTCCAGCTTTGCCCACCAGTGTGGCTCATGCCTACTTTCCCTAAACTTTAACAGTGTCTGTATTAGATATTTTTATTTGCAAAATGGTTTCCTCCATCTCCAACATTTCCTGTCATCTCCACCAGCTGAAACATGTCCAGGACTGCTCTGTAATGAGATTACAGTATAATTACACTCTTGAACCTTTCCTTAACTCTGCTTTAGCCTGTTGAATACTTAGTGTATCACATAGGTAGCCTCATGAGGAGGAACAGAGGCATTACAAAGATATGCTGAGGACTTGGGAAATGAGGTGGACTTCTTAAAGTTTTGATCTTGGGCACCAACATTCAAAATTGTGACCTGAGAAGTCATTTTCTTGCAGAGGGGTTTGTGGTGGGGTTAGTCATAAATCAGTGTTTGTTCTATAGCATCCATGCAGGTATTTTAGCCATAAGAAGACCTTTTATGAGTTCGCCTTTTGGCAAACTGATTTAAATTTTAGGATTTTATGAATAAAATTGAATCATTACCTCCAACATACTCACATAATGTAAACTTTACAGATTTAATTTTATATTATAAACTAGGCCTAAAGAAAACTTTTTTTTTTAGAAAAAGACTGGAAGATATGACAAGCAAACAGTGACAGCTCATTTTCATGTTGTAGACAGCCTACAGGCTGTCACAGGGCTCATAACATATTCAGAAGTATTTATTTGGCTACCACTCAACACGAACATAAAGTACCTGACACAGATTTCATTGAAAATAATTGAGTATCTGGACCTTCAGAAGGATTTGCTAATCAGGGTCTTACTGCCTAACTTTAGGAACTTCCGAAAATTAGATTACAGGGTTTGTGGTCAACTCTTTGGGGCACAGGGGGGAGTCCTGTAATGCTTTTAGCTTAATCATTTAGAAGCTTTCCTTGTTCGTAATGTATCCAAAAACAACCACATAGAAAATTATGAAGCTGTTAATGCTAGGTTAGCATTTTTGAATATATTACTGGGCAATCTAAGAGCAATAATATTTTGGTTTGGGTTGAGGTCTTTGAGAAATTTGAAGCTTGCAGTTGGAAAAACATAGAAGTATTTCACTACTTACAAAGCTATGCTTTCTGATAGTTCACTAGCTCTAATAAATATATCTTAGTATATATTTGACACCTTTTATACAAGATGAAGCTATAGAAGAATTGCAGCTTTTTCAAGCAAAATTCCAAAGACAAGGTGCACAACTGTGTCCTGCCTGGTTTTATGAGAGCATCATTTGGGAGCAACAAAGATTATTTAGTTATTTTTTGTGTCTCTGCCTGATGAAGTTTATATCTCTCCTTTTGGTTTCAGCATCTGTGTTCCCCAGCACACAGACAACTCAAAATGGAACAGTGGCTGGGGCAGTGTCTTTGTCCCAGCCCAGCAACCACCCCTCCCCAGCACGTAACGTACAAAGTAGTCCTCTCCATCCTTCTTCCCAGTTACCTCTTCTCACAGCTGCGGACTCCGACAGGTAAGACCACCCCTTGCTTGTTCCACACTGAGTCTGTGTCAGGACAGCTTTCAGATCTGCCAGGATTGGTGGAAATGGACTTGTTGGTGTTCAGAAAGTTGCTGATGGCAGCCACTGGGGAACGATTGCTATGGGTGTGGGTTTACATGGGAGAGTTGAAAGGGACTCCATTATACCAGTGGCGTGGTGGGCTTTCCATCCAACTCCATTTCAGGGACTTCCTTCAAACCTGCCTTGATCTCCACCCATGCCCTGGTCAAGGAAAGTCATACTGGCTGGGACACTAAACTTCAGAAGAGCTCGGTAACACATTACAGAATGGGAACCCTGAGATTCATGTTTCTGTTTCCTTGTGGTAGAAGAGTCATAAATTTATCTCTTTTCTTTCAATATTTTCTTAATACTGACTATTTCTGCAGGAACTTAGCATTTTTTACTATTATGTAAGAGAAAACTTGAATGAATGGATTTTATTTTTAGTTCATTGGTTTGAGAGCTTAATTTCTAATCAGGACTTATTTTATGCTGGCTAGGTACACACCTGTGACCTTTGTTGATTTGATGACTTCAGATATTTCAATGATGTGAAAGCAAATTGCTTGAAAGTAATTTAATTTTCATCTTTAAACATTTCCTAAACTATTTTCATCAGCCTTTCAATTTTTTTATATAGCATATGGTGTTACAGATCTCCACTTAGTTCGCTGAAACAGAAGTCTACAGATCACAAGACCGAAGAAGCCTAAGTAAACATGTTTCCAGTAGAAAAGCCATCAAGATAGGCTATCACACTTCAATGTGAATAAAATAATGACTTCTTACTATATGTATAAGGATACTTAAAAACATTATTTGTTTAATCTCCCTGTTTTTCATTGTTCTAAATTATAGATTGCAGTATGTTATTAATATATTTTAAAGTGTTTAATTTTCTACAGTGATAGAAATCCCAGTAATCTGGAGAGCACACAATTATAATCCTGAGAAAAACATTCCATAGATTTTAATTACTGATATACAAATATTTCTTTGAGGAAAGCAGTTGTAACTCCACTTTGTATCAGGAAGATGAAAGAGCACAATGATTCAGGGAATTGGTAAGAGGTGAAAGTACTTCTCACTTTCAGATGACATAAGTGAATTCAGCCAGTTTTGGGGTCACTGCAAGTTGTTGACACACCTGTCAGAGATTGCCATTCCACAGTGATCTAGTGGTTCAGGCCTTCCTCCTCACTTCTGGCCACACATTCCTGAACCTTTACCCTTACCCTGACTCTGGCTTTGTGTACAAGCTCTGGGACTGCATGTACTCTCTTGCCCTGCTTTTATTTACCAGTGTAGTTTTCTGTAGTTTCTGGCAAGTATGTGACTGGTCTGACATCCTTATCTAATAACTACCAGAGCATGAGATGACAGGCAGGGACAGATCAACAGTTATTACTATTTCATGGTAGAAGACAGTAATCTTCTCATTAGACCATTTCTGAAGCATTTATACAGGGGGAAACATATCAGGCATATCTACAGTATGACTTAACTCATGAAGTTCTTGAATGGGTTACAGATCTCAGGATGCTACTGTTCTCTACAGAACAGCAATAATAAAAATTATCATTTTTATGTGTGCTATTTCCCATCTGTGGAGTTACTCTGGATTAAAAAAATGATGCCAGTATCTTCACTTGGACAGTGGGACATATGACAATTTAAATTCAGAAAAAGGTACATTACAGCAGTTTTGGTTTGATTACAGAACATATAGTAAAAATTAAGACATGTTTAAAGGAAAAATTAACACAGAGCCTGCATTTTGAATCTAATACAGTTCACTTGTGTAAGGGTCCTGCAAGTAGTCTGTCACACCACTTTCTGGCTGTGATGGTAGCTGTGAAAATGTGAGCCGAACAAACAAACACTGGTATGCAAAGTGCCTGAAATAGTGTCTTTGAAACATGTCAATTCCCCTGCTTATCCCCATAGAATCATAGAATGGTTTGAGTTGGGTGGGACCTTTAAGGTCCATCTCACCACTGAGATGACTGCAGGTTTTAGGGGCAAAGAGGGGATTTGTCCCCCTCATGGTGTACAGTTCCTGACATGCTACAGGTTCATTCCTGGGTTCATTCCAGAGTTAGGATGGACTGACCAGCACTTGTCCCTGCAATGGCTTACGTCTGCTGGAACAAACACAGTCCAAGCTTGCCTAGCAGCTTTGCTGACCCTGGGGCCATTCATACGCCCTTTGCATTACGTACAGTAGACTCAGGCTTGTGAGTGACAGCAGCAAAAAGAAATAATCACTTTTTCTACCTCTCAGTGGCCATGGGATAGAGAAATAATTGCAAAGCTTCTTTTCCATCTTTCTCCACCAAGGTAATGGGAAGGTGAATGTGGACCAAACTGAGCCTTCTAATGTGAGAAACTGAACTAAACATGAGGCACACATCCCTCTGGTTTCATTCTGTGTACAAAGCTGTATGTACTAAATGCAAGTCAGATAGAGAGTTGCAACTTCGTTCACTGAAGGAGCAAAAATACATAATAAAAATGCAGGCTTTCATTTTGTTTCTTCCAGTTCTTAGGTTCTGATCTTCAGTGCTCCCCTAGTTTGAATACTGCAACTGTTCAATGAAGGTAGCAAGTAGTTATGATACTCAAAATCATATGTATGAAAGGAGATACGTACTTGGGTTCCTTTTTGCTGATTTTTGTAATAGAAGACATGGGCATTAAGGGAAGCTGAAAAAATAATCAACTTAAAAAACAGAAAACTAATTCTGTTTTTATGTGGAATGGCTAATGTGCCACAAAACTGGTGATGACAATGCTTGAAATTATTTCTAATAATTTTGAATAGTAACTTCCTTGGTTGCAAAAAAAAAACCACACAAACAACAACAACAAAAAGAAAACAACAAAAACAAAACAAAACAAAAAAAAAACAGCCAACCAACCAACAACAACAACAAAAGAGCACGTTTTGCTTTTTAAGACTCACTGTTGTGGAAACAGTAGCCCATTAACTGATATGAGACCATGTCAAACCTTTTTCTTTGGACACCGCATTCTAGATGTTTTTCACCATTCTGTGAACCAGGGCTACTGGTATGTCCCTGAAGCATGACACGTCCTGGTTTGACACAAATGTCTGGAGACTACATAAAGCTGGAAAAAAGGACTTGAACTGTTCAGTTTAGCATTACTGCAATACTATAATAAGTTCTGTGACACTGCTTCTTTTTGTTTATTTGACTGTGTGGTTACATTACTTTTATTTCTTTGCTGTAAAATAGTAAGTAGCTCCAAGCCAGACTTCCAGAAGCAAAAGCCTTTGAGTGGTTCTAAACAAGGAGTTGGGGCATCTGATGTTCACATGTTACAAAGCCCTTTGTATGGTGTGTACAAGGTGTGTACATGGTGTGTACAAGGGTCTGGCTTGAAGAAAGCCTTTAGTTAGAGACCTTAACAGGGTGGTTTTGAAAATCAGTACAGTAATTTTCTCTGGCATGGGGCACTTGAGAGGACTGGCTGCTGAGACATTAGCATTTTTTTTCTTAGTGAGCAAATGACACCTTCAAATGACAGACATTAAAGGGTGGAGGTGGCAACAGGTCTAATGCCAAGCCAGAGCTGATCTAGCAAAGCATGGAATTTTTCTCCACCTTCTGTCCACAATTTCTCTTTTCCAAAGGCACTGTTTTCCTGTTTTCTTTTCTTTTTTCTTTTTTTTTAATATGAAATGAAAAAAATGAAAAGAAAATGAAACAAATGAAAAAAAAAAAAAAGTTTTCTTATTCAGTACAACCACAGCAAATGGTGAGATTTTAAAGCTGTATCTCTCTATCCAGGAAACCTGTATTTCAATGTGCCCTCTCACACGTTCCTTGCAAAAATTCCACTCTTCTTTCACAGATTTCACAGATTTCACAGATTTCTAGGTTGGAAGAGACCTCAAGATCATCGAGTCCAACCTCCGACCTAACACTAAGTACTCCACTAAACCATATCGCTAAGCTCTACATCTAAACGTCTTTTAAAGACCTCCAGGGATGGTGACTCCACCACCTCCCTGGGCAGCCCGTATCTTTCTTCATAAATAACTAAATAACTTGTGGTGCTGGTCAGAGGGGCTGTTCTTTCTTCCTCTCACCCCTTCTTGGGGCTGGCTGGATGGGTTTGACCCAATAGAACAGTTCCTGTGTTCCTAAAGCATGAGGACTTAACATGGAAAAAAAGCATGAAAAGGATTGTTAGACACTTATTAATGACTGATAAGGATACTGGACTCATAAGGATATAAGGACTGATATAGAATTAAATTCACTAGTACGTGCAGTCAACTTCCCTTGGATACCATGAGGATAGAAACTTGCTGTGGGATTATTCCCCTGCAGGATTCTAGGTAGAGCTTTATGGGTGCAAATTTGGAGGCTGAACACAGATGCAGTTGCCTTTCTTTTCAGTATAGTTTTTAACAAATGTTTTGTGTCCCTAGCCAAGAAAATAGTCTCTTCACTTGCTTTCATTACTATAGTATAATGTGCTGTTATTATTTTGTTTCTAATCCCCTGCAGGACTTATTTGAAACTACAGAATAACTGGAATTAACCTTTTTCCCAGCAAACTATTAGGTAGGAAAAGTGAAATACAGGATTTGAAGTCCTAACAATCTTTTGCCCAATTCAGAAAAAATCACTTTTCTTCTACAACTCTGAAACATCTAAAGCAGAAATGTGCAAAACCTCTAGGAATATTAAACTGAGAGCTGTTGTCCTGCAGCCCAGAGGGTTGTTTGGTATTTGGGTACATAACATGCCCTTTCTTTTAAAAGGAAAAATTGATTGCATGAGACATTTTTTCTGTAATCTAGCTTATTTACCAAGAGACAGTAAAAAGTCTTTAAGTCCTTTTTCCTTGAACAGTCCAACAGGTCGAAGAACAGACAGAGTTATTTCTCTTTGACTACAGAAAAGGCTCAGAGTAAATTTACCTTTAGACTTTTTTTAAAGCAAGTTTACAGCTGTCCTTAACTATGCCCATTCTCGCTTTTAAGTCTGCCTCACAGCTAATCATTCCCCAGTTCTGGCCCTCTTGTCATCAGCATGCTGGCTCCAGTCTTGGACCAAATTTCCTGCTCTCCCTCCTCCATGGCAGGAGAGATAGCTATTTAGCTACACAGAGCTCTGTGAAGTGGATGAGATGACAGGTTTTGGAGACAGCAAGCAGTGAAAGTGGGAGAAGCCCACTGAGAGGTTCCTTTATAAGCAGTATGTCCAATATTGCTGGACCAATCATGTACTTCCATGAGCTTCCTGAGGCTGGGAGTATGAAATCAAATGAAAGACTGATAGCCTAAGGAAAAAATAAAAAAATAAAAAAAAAAAAAACAGTAGCCGAGATAATCCTGAGGTGATGACTCTTCAAATTTCCATGGAAAAGTGGAATACCATCAAACAGACTTAGGGCAGGCATAGTTTTGAATGGTTATTCTTTTCTTGCTTTCCTTGCTTCTAACCAGCTAGAACAGTGACAACTTGAGATCACGTGATACCTACCTCTACTGTCCTGCCTTGCAATGACAGTTCTGTTTGGTGGGAATTTAACAAAAAAGGGCTTCTCTCCACCCAGCTCTCTGTGTTTACTCCACTGACACAAATTATCCCTTCAGCACTTTGATGACCATCCAATTCAGCAAAGCCAGTTCTTTAGTCAAGGAGTCTCAGTGCACTTGATGTTCTGGGTGAAGAACACCTTTTACATATGCTTGCTAGGACATAAAAGGTTGTTTCCCCACAACATCAAACACTCATTTACAGGTGGCCACGTACTGCAAGGCACTCAGCTAAGATAAACTACCATTATTACCAGCATTCCTCTTTCGTTTCTTTTCCACAGGTTGCTCAGGGTGTGTATGTAATTTACAATTTAGGCCAGCCCCAGTCAACAAGTGCTAGAGTAGTCTTTTTTCTGTGTAGTCTTGTCCAGTATTGCTTATTAACAAAACCCATATATATATATATGTATATATGGCATATATATATATTTATATATATGCCATTTACAATAATCTCATCAAAACTGGTAAAATTTGGTAACATTGTCATCTAGCTTGCTTCCTATCTAGTCTAGTTATTGTCTATCTGGACACATTTTCCTAGCTAGTGTTGGAAAGGGAGAGGCTATCTGAAGCTCCAGAAACATTCTTCCTCTAATTCTGCATCCAGCAGGCGTAGGGAAGGGCACTCTTCTGCAAATCTGGCTGGTTCCTGATTGCATGGGCTCCAGTGCCTGGCAACAATTCTTGATGGTAATTTCCTAGCGGTTACAAACTGGTCATGATTGTTCCAGAAACAAAATTAAATTTGCAGTTCCCCCAGTAACATACTGTGGTTTGTTTGGGGACAAATCTGGACTGAGAGAAGTCCAAGCTTCTCCTTTGTTGGGCAGAAGGGAAATATAACTAGATAACTATAGTCACCCATATGAGTAAGCCAGGAATTCATGAAGTGATTCATAAATCATTATAAAGACCACTGAAGTCTACTAAAAGGGAGTCCTGTCTGGCTATACAAAGTAGTGCATTATCATTGGGAGGATTTTATAGATGTTAAATCAAATGTGAAATCTTTAATACTGTGCTTTTCATTTTGAGTTTTGAAAAGGATTTTTTTGTCTGTTGTTGTAGGCTACTTAAAAGAGAAAATTACTTTTAAGAGGTAATCTTCACAAATGAATTTTGAAAGCACAGAGAATGATATCCAATGATTTTTAAAATAATAGTAGTAATGAAAAATTACTGTGCATTGTTCTTGGTCTCTGGCAGCAAATAGCAGTTTTTCTATGTGAGTGCTATACAAAAAGCTAACTCCAGTTCTTTCTCAGGGAGACCAGGCAGTTGTGGCACTTTTTAAAAACTCTCTGATATTTTCATCACAAGACAGCTACTGTTTTTTCTTTCTCTCAAAATTATTTTCTAGTATTATTGTGAAACACATTCATGCTTTATCTTCTTCCTCCCTAGTATGTCTTTAAGTATACACTGTGGCAGTTTTCTGGAACAAAAAAAAATATTTGATGCATTAAAGACTGAACAACTCAGTACTGACATCTTTCCTCCAACTACATAGCATGTCAGAAGTAATTTATGAGGTTTTGAAGCTAATATCAAATCATCATAAAGACCATTTAAATCTGTGTCTAATATGCCTAAAATGTGATTCTCAAAGAATATTGAACAGTCAGTAAATCAAACAAAGTTTATTTTGACATTTACTATACTGCAAATGTAAATTATGCGTCTACCAGAAATATAGTAAATAGGTAACAAATAAGGTCAAAGTCATACAGATGATGTGTGGCAGAAACTGATTTTGAGCTGTAGCGTAAAATAGCTCAGGAGTCTTCGATTTAATTGTGTTATGTGTTAGATGACCCTGTCCAGAGGTGTTATGTAGTGCTCCTTCTGGAGTTACATCTTCTGTTGTACTCAGGGTGAGCTTACAACTTCCGTATTCTTGTGCAGAAAAAACAATCTTTATACTAGATAAAAGAAAATGCCATCTAGTGTAGTGAGGTCTAGCCTCATGAGGACAGGGACCAGATTGATGGTTTAGGATCCTGGCAGACTGTGTTAACTGCAAGCATCAGTCTCTCCTAGCAGCAGCCAGTGAGCACACCCATCATGGAGAAGGATAGGTGGGTACTTTTGCCTAGCATAACATGCAGCCTGCTTTTGTGAGCAAAGAGAGTGGCTGTTCTGCAACAGGAATATGACATCATTATTAATTCACCATCCTGCAGAAATATCCTCTGTCTTTTTATTGGCCTTAGCAGATTTCATCTCATGAATAAGAAAGTGACATCGAGACATTTCTGAGCCTACACTGAGCTTTCGTTTACTGACCAGATCTAGTTGTTCTGGTGGATAGTTTGGTCTTCTGGGGCAGGGTCCCCAGCTCTCCATCTGCTTTCTCTCTGCAAAAATGACTGTAGCAAGTATTTGTAATGTACTTCTAGATATGCAATTTAAAGGAAATATAATTAAAATACAAACACAAGACTATAAAATCCTCTCACTTAGTAGTGTGTCTCGTTGTAGTGCCACTAGTGACAGAGCTGCGTAAAATATGCCAATGAAATGATGAACTTCTGTGGCAGCTGCACCGCCAGTCTCAGTCTGAACCTTTCTTTCTTCTGCCTGGTTTATCAGTTTACACTTGAGTGCAGATCAGCATTTTGATGTGGTCAGGCTCTGCTCAGCTGGAAGCAGTTTAACACTTGCTTTCATATACATTATATTGCCTGCAGTTATTTTTTTTTCCAATTGTTCTATGTAACATACATAGAACAAAGATTTCTGGAACTTGAAACCTGAATCTACTGTATAACTTACCAGTGTCCATTAACCAGAACTGATCACTCTCTGACAGTGAGGAAGGACAACTATTTATTAACATATGCAGCTGATAAAAAGTCTTACTATTAGCAGCTAGAAATACCTCAGAAATAAAGTGCCCATGAGGGTATACCTTCTACAGTTATGAATTAAAACCTACCCACAGAATTTAAAAGGATCTTTCCGTCATAAAGCTGAAATTCAGTGTTTTCATTTCAGAGTCATCAAAGCTTATGATATGTCACCATCTAAAGCTGGGCAGAAAAAGACCTGAGGGTTCTGGTGGACACCAAGTTGAACATGAACTAGCAATGTGCCCTTGCCATACAGAAGACAAACCTGAGCTTCATGAGGCAAAATGTTGCCTCGAGGGAGGTGGTGGTTTCCCTCCACTCAGCACTGGTGAGGCCACACATGGAGTTCTGCATATAGTTATGGTCTCCTCAGTACAAGGGAGATATGGGCATATAGGAGAGAGTCCAACAAAGGGCTGTAAAGATGGTGAAGGGACTGAAGGGCGACGAAGATGGTGAAGGGGGAAGACATACAAGGAGCAGCTGAGGTCACTGGGCCTGTTCAGCCTGGAAAAGAGGAGGCTGAGGGGAGACGTCATCGCAGTCTACAACTTCCTCGCGAGGGGGAGTGGAGAGGCAGATGACCTATTCTCCGTAATCACCAGTGATAGGACCCGTGGGAACGGTGTTAAGCTGAGGCAGGGGAAGTTTAGTCTGGACATCAGGAAGAGGTTCTTCACCGAGAGTGTGGTCGCACACTGGAACAGGCTCCCCAGTGAAGTAGTCACTGCACCAAGCCTGTCTGAATTTAAGAGGTGATTGGACTGTGCACTTAGTCACATGGTCTAAAATTTTGGGTAGACCTGTGCGGTGCCAGGAGTTGGACTTGATGATCCTTATGGGTCCCTTCCAACTCAGGATATTCTATGATTCTGTGATTCTATGATCTCTCCTGTGAGGTCAGGCTGAGAGAGCTGGGATTGTTCAGCCTGGAGAAGAGGAGGCCCTGGGGAAAACCACATCAATGTCTTTACCTGAAGGGAGGGTGCAATGAGGATGGAGCCAAGCTCATTTTCAGTGGTGCCCAGTGCTAGGACAAGAAGCAATGGGCACAAACTGAAATACAGGAGGTTCTGTCTGAACATCAGGAAGCACTTCACTGTACAGGTGACTGAGCGCTGTCACAGATTGGCCAGAGAGGTTGTGGAGTCCCACTCCTTGAAGATATTCAGATGGCACCCGGACATGGTCATGGGCAGCCTGGTCTACGTATCCCTGTTTGAGCAGGGGGATTGCATCAGATGACCTCCAGAGGTCCCTTCCAACCTCAACCATTCTGTGTGTTTGGGCTATACACTGTTCTTTTAGAAGATTTTACCTATGCAAGCTGCTAAGCATTATATTGATCTAAGTAAAGTAGAAATCATCTTCAGTTTTTATCTTAAAATCTCAGTATTCTATAGTTTGCTCTGTTTCTGAACTGCTAGGTTTGTTGCTCTGACTCCTTCTCCTCAACACATCAGTCCCCAAAGAATTTCAGTTCCTCCTCCCATGATGCAGAGACAGACTCCACAGACTCCCCGTCTTCAGCAGCCTGGAGGATTGCATCTAAAGACATACCAATCAGCATCAAATCCTTCCTTTCAACCAAATAGTCTCCACATCCAAGGTAAGAAGGAAGAAGCTTCATCACTGATGTTAGTTGTTTGTCATTGCTGCTTGGCTTCAAATTAAGCGTTTCAAGGACATTGGTATTTTCAAGGACCTTTTCCTTCTGAAAGAAATAATCTTCTGGGACACTGCGTTCAGGCTTTCTTAAAATTCTTAACCTCACTCATATTTATGCATCTTACTATGGAGTTGCGAGTTTCTCTTCAGACTGATTTTCAGTTGAAACAAAACTGCAAATAGTTTCGTGATGGCCTCCAATTTTAATTTACTAATTTTATGCTTCTAATCACTTCCAACTATACACATGAAGTGTTACCATGTTTTCAAGAAGTGGAATATTTTTATCGCTTGCAATTGTGTTGGGATGGAAACCTCTTCTTTCATTAGCATATATGTCTCTCAGAATTGTATTCACACTTGCATTATGTAAACAGTCTCTACAAATCTTCCCTCTCCTTCTTTGTTCAATCAACTGTAAACTTATATAGTCAGGAAGAAAATTAACAGCAGGTGAAAATAATATTGGGTTGTTTTTCAGGTGTTTTTTGTTGTTGTTTTGTTGTTTTTGTTTTTGTTTTATCTAGTATGAAGCCTGAATAGTAATTACTTTAACATTTCAGAAATGTATTGACAGAAGTAACACTGTTGCCTCTCAACTGTTTAAATATATGTATATAATATATATATATGTATATGTGTATATATATATAATAAATATACACACATAAGCTACATAGCACAGTGCACTTCTACAGGCCTTGGGATTCTGCCTCTTGATCAGACTTCCTGAGAATGATTACAGTAGATGTCATAGGAAATGTATCTTGAGAAACTAAGGCTTCTTTCATTTATTTTTATTTGCTTTCCCAGATGCAAGCAGTCTCTCTAGTGGTAGTGATTAAGCAAGACCATGAGGCATTTCCCAGAGTTTTTGAGTGAGAGGAGAAAGGAAGGTGTCAGTCCTGCTTTGTTCTTATTGTACTAGTCCATACATGATCAGCACAAGAACCGGGCACCTTTCTTCTGGGAACTGGTAATCCTATACAGCACACGTTAGTATAAGAAGATCATGAGATTTTTTAATAGATGTAAAGGGTTATTATTGGCTTTGTCTATTCTCTGATTAGATTTTCATTAATAATCAAGGGTCAGAAACAAAGTTTCTTAATGTATTGTTCCTCATCATTTTTCATTGTTCATTGTCAAAAGCTCGACATGAGCCAGCAGTGTGTGCTTGGAGCCCAGAAGGCCAACTGCATCCTGGGCTGTATCAACAGAGGAGTGGTCAGCAGGTCGACGGAGGTGATTGTACCCCTCTGCTCTGCCTTTATGAGGCCCCAGCTGGAGTGCTGTGTCCAGGTCTGGGGCCCCCAGCACAAGAATGATTTGGATCTGTTAGAGTGGGTCCAGAGGAGGGCCATGACATGGGTCATTAAAATCATTTTAAGAAGAATTCCCAGGATAGATATCCATATGGGGGGATCTCACACGTGTATTGAAGCCCTACTCCACATCCAAACTGAAGTGAGAGCTTTATTCTGTCTCCCAAATTGGTCCAAAAATTGATATGTTCAAGGGTTTGGACCTTAAACCCTTATCTTACTTGATCATGTTAGCATTACCATGCTTGCCTCCCTGTTGCAGGAAAAGCTATGCTGAAAATACACTTTGCTAACAGTAATTATATATGCAGAGATAGCAGCTGAAAGTTCCAATTGTACAGATCT
This sequence comes from Anser cygnoides, assembly GCF_040182565.1. Lineage (NCBI taxonomy): Eukaryota > Metazoa > Chordata > Aves > Anseriformes > Anatidae > Anser > Anser cygnoides. Next base: position 82,988,737 of record NC_089912.1, on the reverse strand, counting down.
CTGCAATTAAAACTGGTAGGAAGACAATGTGAGCTGAACTCTTTTTTTTTTTTTTTTTTTTTGATGGGTATAATACATGGCCATACAACATCCACATTTCGGTATTAAACGTTCTTTCAAAACCTAAGTAACTTATTGTCACTGTAAGATGACAATATCTTTTCAGAATATTCTCCCTCCAACTTAAGTGCAGCTGTCTCACTTACATACTTACATGGGCTATGCTAAAATCTTTGTTTGTCATTTATGGCTGATATGCTTATCTAAACTCTCCCTCTAAAGAACAAATATTTGGGAATTCATGGTCAGGTTTTCTCAGCAACAACGAAATTATTTCTGCCTTCCTTGTTCACATCATTATAATGTAAAAGAACACCATGGAACTATTTCACCAGCCTGGACTATTTGTTATATAAGCTGTGGGAAGCTCTATTATTTTCTGTCTCATACAGTTCATATCCTGCCTTTTCATGATTTAAAGTTCTGTAGCTATAGCCACTTCAGCTCTGTCCACTACCAGAAAATTGTGACATTTTTCTCTTTCATTATGTATTCTTAAACTTGTCAACTCCATTTAAATTGGCTGTACTGAGGAAGAAAAGTTCCATTGCCAGGAAAGCTTTTTGAAGAAAACAAATTCTAAACAATCTCCCTTACAGAAAATCTGAGCATTTACAAGTTCCTGGAGATCTCAGAGCACTATCTTTTAGAAAGAAATGTAGGATATGCAAGATTGACTAGCCTCTTATATCTAATAGCTATTTGAATTGTGATACTGCTTTTTATGGGAAAAATATTGTCTGAAGCTGAGATTTCATGATTTGTTTTGAGTGATTTTCAGCATCAGACACCCGATAATATCTGAGGAGTCTTTTTCTTGCCTTAGATAATATTATATAATGCAGTAAATACAGTCTTTCCCTCCTCTTGTGAAAATCATTATTTCCATTGAAGCACGGGATGTTTTGAAATGATGATGTTAGACAACTGACTGCACTGCAGACATGAAGCTCTTCCTTTCCTTTCATTAGACTGCAGTATTGTTTAATGCATAACCATAGACAGTAAACATGAAACTATCCTGAACTGGAGACTGGTGCGATGACTTGCCAGCTTGACTAAGATGCCATTGCACTATTTGTTTGTAGACAGAATAAAATACAGTCCTGGTCCTGGAAATCTGCAAAAGTTGGCCCAGGACCTGTATTGTACCTGTGAGTCTTGCAGTTATGAACTAACTACAGGAAGCTCAGAAGAGTTACCTGAAGACACAGACATCTGTAGTACACAAGCAGTTGCAAATATAAGGAATTTTTCTGAGACAGGTCAGAAAAGGTGAGTGAGATAGGAAAAATAGCTATAGAAACTACTCCTTCACAGTGAGCAATCTTCCGCATATAGTGTAGAGTGACATAAAACTCCTCTGGACATGAACATAGCTGATGGATAATGCTTCTAATTCTCTCTAAACATTTCTGCACTAAAAATCTGACTGTCTAACTTTAAAGTCATGCCTGTAACTCATGCCATATGTGTTTGTGAGTTAAGATGATGACCAGTATTGGCTGTGTAACGGAAGAAGGAAAAAAGTCATGTAAAATAATCAGTGCAATAAAAGCAGCAATTTCTTTTAAAAACAATTTTTACCCGATACGAGTTAGCTATACTAGTGTAGCTATACAGGCAGCTATACTAGTAAGAGTTATTTTTTCATTAGCGATAGTCAAAATCAATTAAAAAAAAATAGAAACATTTCTAGTTTTCCATGTTTGCAAGTCAATCTGGCAGTACAATGTGCAACTGATATCTCTTTGCTCTATGCTGTCTTTCCTTTTTCTTTTGCTCTTCACACTCAAATGCTACCAAATGATGTTTGTGTAATTAAACCAATGGACACTGTAGAAATATGCTGCAAAGAAACACCATAGAACACCAGTAGTTCAGGTCAAAGATAGAAATTTTTCATACTAGAGCACTAAAGAACACTCGCACATAATGTGTATATCTCAGTGACAATTATAATGATTTTCTTGAGAAAATATTCTCTGGGAAAGCTTTGTGATGCCACGCAGAGAGCTGACAGAGAGGGAAATAAATGTCAGTCAGAAAATTCCTACCTTGTGGAAATGATAACTGTGGCAGTCACGGCTAGTGACATATCAGTAATGAAATCTTTGTCCCTGTCAGGTCAATGGGATCAGGAGTCTATCACAAACTTATGTGGACCAGAATTTCAACTGTGAATTTAAAATGAGCTGTGTACTTGTGGTTTTCAGATACTCAGCATCTCTCAGGGCAAGGCTCTGTATGTGATAAAGAACAAGAGCTTCTTGCTTTTAGAAGAGATTCTTGCAACATTCAGCAATTTTTTTATATGTATGAATATTTCACTTCCCTCAGGAAATAATGTTATCATGCCAGAAAAATACCCGCGCCTTGATTTCATTGATCTTGGCTATAGTGTATTGATTCAAAGAAACATGATTGATGTAACCTTGTGTGTGTGTTGTGCATGAGTATGTTTAAAATAGTTTGGTAGCAGAGCAACGGATACAATCCACAAATGCAGTCCTGAGAAGATAAGTTCAATTTCTGGAAATTCGTTAGCCAACGTGTTTGCCTTTTCACTTTTTTTTCCATTGATATACACACACACACAAAAAAAAAGGAAAAAAAAAAAGTAGAAAACTGTTCCTACAGTTAATTCCCTAACAGATAATCTCAAAAGAGGAGCCAGGTATGGTCAGGGTTTAGGGCCTGAATTTTATGTGGCTTCATGCTATCCTACCTTTAGCAGTACTGTTGATTAGTTTGGGCATAGCACCATGTGAACAAAATGGATAGCTGCCGAGAACAAGTTAGGAGATTTTGCTGTATCTTGTGTGGGCTCTGGTTCGAAGAGCTCTGCTGTGACCTGATTCACTGCAGACATGGACAGAGACATTTAGAATAGTGCCAAATAACAGATTGAAAGAGAATGATGCCCCCTCTTCTTATCCATCTTGTTTATGGCTGTGCATTTGATAAGATGGGTATCTATGACACTGAATTACAAAAAGAACATGTATCTAGGAAAGTCGAATTAATCTTCTGTATTCTTTTTCCATCTTAAAAATTTATTTGGGGGTTTATCAGTTAATTTAAGTTCTTTGTGCACTTCCCTGGTTCTTGCTGGAATGTAGTGGTTAACATACTAATGCGTCAAAGCTTCTAAGACTTTGCTAGACAATATTCTTTTGCTTAAGTAGGGAATGAGCAAACACAGAGGATGTGACTCACAATAGCTCAACCCCAAGGTAAGTAATTTTTCTGCCAGGCTTCAGTTAGCAATAGTCAAAGTTACTGCCAGATTTTTCTGCATTGGGAACAGGACGCTGTGAGAAAAGCAGAAATAGAGAATGAGTACAGAGCAGTATGAAAGAACATTTAGCATGTGTATTGAGGGGTCTTGCCAGCTGGCTCAGACCACTATAGATTGAAATGATTGTTTCTGGTAACTTGTCTGACTCAACAGTAAACTTTCAGAGTGTGTCCTATTGCTGGTTGAGAGAAAATTTTAAAAGCATTTTGAAAGGGGGCAAAAGCTGTCAATAGCTATGTAACTTCTAAGTTAAGTTTTAGATGGCTATTGTTTTTTCTTTCATTTTATTTTATTTTACTCCATTTTTTTTATTGAATACCAGGACTGAACATTTAAGAATTGATGGGTTGTAAATTCCTAACATGCTTTCCAGTCTGTCTCAGTTTTGTTCCAGTTAAACTTTAAAAGAAAAAAAAATCAAAACTGTCATCTTACATCCAGGGCTGTCAAGTGCCCACAGCCTCTGCAAAAAATAATGGAAGCCATGAGTGTTCAGCCTCTAGAGCAAGCAGAGCCTACAAGTTTGTACCTGATGTGTACGTTTGCAGCCTGCTATGGATGAGGAAACATACTTCTTTTTATTTTTTCTTTCTTCTTTATCTTCTTTTGCTCCTTTGTATGAGGGCAAAAAACTCTTTCTTCATGCAGGTTTTCAGACACAAGACTGACAAATATTTGTATGTTACTCCATGAAACATCTCTATCTAAAGCCTTATTATGTATGTGTAAATTAAGCATTTATCTCACATTGTGCACACGGAAGTGGCTTTCAAGACTACTATTTAAAATGCAAGGACTATGTTTCACATATCTTAATTACTTAGACCTCCCCATTAGTTCTTTTCTGAGTTCCAGTGCATAGGTTCAGGTTGTCTTTTCCTGTCCAAAATTCTGGCCTATCTTGATGCCTTTAAATACTGAGGTTTTTGCTTCAGTTAAGGAACATGCCAATATGTGTATGTTTACTTGCAGGAGACCACAGAAATATAATCTCAAAGGATAAATAATTAATAATATTCCTAAACCATTCATCCTTCTTCCCATTTTGGCAGAAAATTGGTTATATCACATAAAGTGATACAGCATGTTTTCCACTCTATCGTTTTCCTTTCTCCGTCCCTATTATTCATGAAATGCCTTATCTTTACACAAACAGTGCAGCTTTAGCAAACAGTCCCATGGGGATGCTTCTATAGGGAAGTTAGTAGAAACACACCTAGCTCCTGGACACAATACAGCAGAAGTTTGTCATGTGCTTTGTGATCATTGCATGTTTCTAAGTATAGTATACCTCTGCAAAGGAATTTGAGGACTGGAGGTTTATTTGGGTCGGGGTTTTTGACAGTGAAGGCCCACAGCTTCTATGTGACATCTTGGAGGTAGAGCACTGTCTTTTGCCCTGCATTTCTATGCATAGAAAGAGAACAGCAAGAACAACTAGCTGCAGAAAATGCAGAGGAGCTTGATTCGCAGTGACTAAGGTTTTCCTAAAATAAAAATAATTTTAAAAGTATTTTAATACTGAAATTATAATGGTTTCATTACTAGCATATGAGACATCTGAAAACTGTAATTAACGTATTACAGAAAACAGAAATAAATACATAGTCTCTTAATCTGTAAATGCCAGCCTTCATAATCTCAGCAAAAACTGCAAAACTTGCATCTGGTAGCATTTTTTTAAGGGGGAGAAATGACATTGCTTCCATGAGAAAAACCTTCAGGTCAGGATAGTGCTGAATATCTGTCTATGCCTCTTCCATTGAGTACATATCCCTGTTTCACCAAGAAGCTTGGTTTTGGTTATATAAATATATATTTTGGTGGGAATTTCTATGCAAATTTGCTCAGTTTTGTATGCCTCTCTCTCTAATATCACTTAAAGAACAATGACCAAAAAAAAAAAAAAAGAAAGAAAGAAAGAAAAAAAAAGGTAAGTAACATAAAAAGCCTGGTGGAGATCTTTTACATCAAGTGGCATAGCTGAGCTCAGTTCTCCTTCCCATAGACTCATTGCTACTGAACTGCAGGAGAGATTCTAATCCTGTGCATACAAACGGCAGACCCCATGGATCATCAGCTAGCAGCCATTCTGAGTCTCTGGGGCAACCCCACTATCAACCAGCTGTCTTGGCATCAGTGGAAAACCCTCAAAATTTTATTTATTCTTCCGTTTTCTCAGCAGGGGTGAATCTGCTGCTTTTATTCACACCTTACTTATGCAATCCTATTACTTTGAATTAACCCATTTCTTAGATTCTTTAGACAGTAGCCCAGTGTGAAGTCTGGAGATTACCAGTTTAACCAGCAGGACTGCAAAGTTAAAGGGAGAAATCTCCTGAAAAATCTCATCCTCTATTCAGTCAGGGCCTCTCAGAAATCATGTTAGGATCAGGAAGTCCATGAAGCAGAATGCATTGGGAATTTGTAGCAACTGGAGGAAGTCTTGGGGAGCTTCATTAGAAAGCTGCTTTACGGGCAGAAAATAATTGAAGTCCTGGTGCTACTGCAGTCAGGATTTTTCCATTCATTTCTCATGGTCAATATTCTATGCACTGTCCCTTGTATCTATGTCCAGCTGTTTTATTGACCACTTTCTTCTCCATGTTCTAGGTTTTTATGGTCAGCTTCAGACTTTCTGCCCTCCCCATTATCCTGACACTCAGAAGAACATACAACACAATGTTTCTTGCAGTATGGTTCCTCCATTTGAAGACTACTTATTACCTACATCAGTGGGCCAGGCAGGGCTTGGTGTTTTTCATCGAACTTTTTCAGCTCACTCTGGTATTACAGGTAAATGTCAGCTGGGGACTTTCTAGATGGTGGTGTAGAGTTTGTGGACTTTGACAAATCTGCTTCAGCTATGAATATGACTGGGACCTGTCATGACAGGGTTGACTCTTCACAAAGAGGAGGAGAGCATTGGGACACAATCACCATGGATCACTGTAATATCTAGCCCGTGCGCAAACTCTGCGCTGTTGAGGGTTTCTCAATGGTCTAACCCCTGGTGGTCAGACAGTCACTAGATCACATATTCATTTTGAAATACAGTCCCTTGAGCCCTGCATGATCTTTGCACAGCCACCCCACTCAGCTAGAATTGTAGCAGGGACCTAAGATGATTTAAACCATCAATTTTCCTATATCCATGTTTGACTTTTCTGTTTTGAAATCCATTTAGTCACATTTCCATGACACAAAGTGTCTGGCTACACACTTTTCTGTTCACACTTCACTTCCTCTCTTCCTAACTGAAAGTGCATAAGGGTATTGCACGCTGCTCTGGAAAGGGGAAAGTTACCTCTGTGTAGAGAATCAGCACAAGGCAATGAACCTATACTTAGGGCTTAATTGCAAATTATGCTCAAGTTTTTTCTTGTCCTTCTATACAGCATGATTTTCAATTAACATTTATTGCGCTTTGAAATCTCTTTTACATCTTTATCCTTCAGCAAATAGCCAGTGCAGCCGTCACTTCAAAGAAGAGTCTCGTGTTATAGAAAGATGTAGTCCCAAAGACAAAAATTTTTCAGCAGTTATTCTTGTGCTTACATCTATTACTTATTGAAGATAGTAATTTCTGTGCTAGTGGCTGCTTTATGGCAATTGAGTTCTACAATACTTGTTTTGTCTTATATCATATATTGGGCATGATGAAATTCTGTAACCAAGCATGAAGATAAATTTAAAAATTATCACAATTGTAGTATCCATTAAGTGTGCAAGTGTTAGTTGTGATTAAATCTTCTGTAATTCAGACTTGATTCTGACAGTTCCTCCCTTGATAAACAGTAAGTTACGTATTAATTTCTGACATACATTGGCTTGCTTGTTTTGTTAGTCTGTATGGTCTGAAGCTCTTTCCAGTTCTCTGCATAAGTATTAAGGTATTCTCCATGGCATAGTTATCCTGGGTAATTAATTATTTTTGTACTTTTCCCGGTTTATGACTTTCCAGCAGGGCCCACAGGCGTCTTTGGTGATTCAGCCCGCAGCATGCCAGAGGATAGCAGTTCCCTACAAATAAATGCAGTGGATCGTTGTCCCAGCCAGCTTTCTTCTGTCTACACTGAAAGCTAAAACCATCTAACTCTGACAAGAACTTGGTTCCATTTCATCTTGCCCTTCTAATATTTTTCTACAAAATTTTTCTCTTCGTAAAAGTACCGTGTATGTATGGGGATATGGGTTAATATACATACATAACAGAGAACAAAAAAAGAAATTACCAAGCATTCATCAAGTAATCAAGCAGTCAGCTGAGAAGGAGATCATTGGGAGAAAGAAAGTTTTGCCAAAACCTTAGAAATTGTTTCTTTTCTTTTCATCTGTGGCACAGCAACTCTACTTATTTTTGTTGTTGTTGTTCTTTGTTCTTTTTAATTTCTCAAAGGGAATTTGAAGACTGAATAAGAAAACTGGTTGTTGGCTATAATCCTTTCAACCTGAACAGTAGAATCATTGAAGAATGCAACTTTAGAAAATTCCTTAGAAAGGAAGTAAAACCAGAGTATACTACAAACATTTCAAAGATACACAGCTTTTTGCACAGCCTGTTTGCATTTGGTGCTTCTGAAGTTAAACACACGCCAGCAAAATAAAAGGGAGAGAAATTACACACACATCCTGGCACTACCCATTGGAGGCACTGGCATGTCTTCTTTATGGATCCAAAGATCCTTGGAACTGGATTTCTTACAGGCCTTTGTTTAGGTGTGTTTTCCATTCCTCTGTATTTAAGCCATATAATATGGCAGTTACTGTTTTTCCAGCATTCTTTCTGACCCAGTTCTTCATGCAACATATAAGAAGGGTTAAATGCACTACATGAGAAGGTACATGGACTTCATCTATATTTAGCACAGCTGCTAGAAAAAAATAATGTTTGAACTTTATGTTGATTTTTAACTATATTGTAGGGTTTTATTTGCTGTATGTACCATAATACTCTGTAGGAAAGTTTTAAATACGCTTCCTTAAATTCCGTAGATTTAAAAGCAATCCATACTGATTAGATTAAATTTTTGTTGCCCTAGTATTTTCTTTTCCATAACACATTTTCAGTAAGAAGAGCTACTTGTAAGTTTGCTATGTTCCCTCTGGTTATTCAGAGATGTAAAACTGGTTTAGTGGTTTTGTTTCTTCTACTTAGGGTCAGGCTCTGGTCCTCAAATTTTGTACAGGGTGCAATAAAATGAGGTTGCCTCTTGTGATAGCCACAAGAGTATGAGTTAAAAACACAATTTTGAAATAGAGATGAGTAATCACTGTGAGGATGTTTAGTTTGGGAGCAACTCTTACATTATGTAAGACTGAGCTTTTAGATTATTCCATTTTCAGCTATTTTGTGGACTTACTGCATAGGTTGCATTTTAATATTCTTACAACTTGTTTTAATATGAAGGACAAAAATCCAAAGATTCTTTCTTGCTGGTTAGACTGTAACTATGCTTCTGAAATCACTCATCAAGAAAGATGAATTTTAAAAATTGTTTATACACACATTTTCTTATCCTGAGAAGCTTTTTTTTTTTTAGAGTGTGGGTCAATTTCTTAATTTAATTTGCCATTATGTTGCATAGATGAATTTATGTCCGGACATTTGTAAACACTGGTAATGCTCTGAAGATTGTTTTCCCGAATTTTGTCCTCACGCACAAGCACATCTGCTCATATATTTAAATGAGAGACTTTTATCCAGTAAGCTCAAAGTAGACATGAATAGGCCATGTACATAAACTGTGTAAATCAATAAGTAATAACATGGCTTAAATAAAGAGAATTTTCTATTAAATTTTTCCACTTTTTATTCTGTTTCTCACATCACAAGCAAGTGTGACCCTCTGCTTCAGCTTTCATTAGTAGCTCTATTTGTTACCATATGCATTTTTCATTGGAGTAAATAACATCGGGTTTCCATACACAGCTATAAGATATAAATGGAAAAAGCCCACTTGCATTAGTGTAGTATTAGGCCTTTTTAGTAAAGCTTTAATTTTGTGCTGACTTAAAGCCCATTCTGCGATCTCTGCACATGCATATCTTGTTTCAGCAGGTGCAGCTAGACATGCTGAACACTTCCCATTTCAAACGTGTAGGACTACACTTTTTTCCACCAAAGTCACTATGAGGAGAATTGGGCCCACTGTGTGCATATGCATGTGTATATACATATGTAATTTTGTATATGGAAATCCTTCAAGGTTCTCCATGGTTATCCAGGATTTGTCAACTACTGTGTAGCAAACTGAAATATTGCTGCTGACTTCAGATCTGTACCACCTTGGTTTTTATTTTTCTGAAATATTTCTTCTGGTATCTGATTGCAAGAGCTATCCAGTAGAGACGGCTTGTAAGTCATAGATGATCCTGACCAAAGGGAAAGTGGAAAGACAGATTTCAAGAATGGTGTAATTTTTGCATTCATCAGTTACATTTGAAAAAGGAAAGATTTCCAGATCATTCATTCATCCTTGCATATGCATAGATTTATGTATGTATATATGCATTCACAGTACACAGCTTTCTGCGAGCCTTAATCTTACAAAGGAGCTAGAATACGGTCAAATTAAGCACATTAGAGTGGGCTACCAGTCTGTAAAAAGGAATGCCATTGTTTACTTCCATGTCATAGACAAAGGAGATTCTTCATGATTATTTCATTACTCTCTTTCCAGTCAGACTGACTTTGGGAGATAGATAAACTTATATCACCAAGGGCAATTGTATTAAAAAATAATAATAATATATATATATATATCATGTTTTGGATAGGGAATCATGTTTGTCACATATTAAAATGAAAAATGGTGCTTGTGAAAATGAAATGCATAATGCCAGTTACAGACTTCTATGCAAATATTTGCGCCTTGGTGATTTTTGTGTTGTTGCTCTAGTTGCTGGATAATATTAACTTTCTAAAGGGATTCATAGGGATTCATAGGGATTCAAGAAATGAAGTTATTTTAGACAATGGACATTAAACAATATTCTAATGAAATTATTTACAATCATTCTTTGTATACACTTCTCTGTTTTCAGACTCATGGTATCTTTATATCTGCATTAGAAGTGGGTCTACACTGGAGTTTAAAATATAATTTCAAATAGCACACGGGTACTTTTGTGAGTATATGAGTGCATGGGTGTGCATGTGTTTAGATCTCCCTCTCTATGTATATATGTACATGTATACATATACACATACATATAGGGATTGCAGTTTACTAGTACTGGATGATGAAGTATTGCAGTGCTGAGGCCATCTGTCACCTTGTATTGTATTTTCAGCTTTCTTTGAAGAGGTGTGAATGAGTTTTAAAATTACATTTTAACTGTTTATTCTCTGTTTTCCCTGTGTAATTTTACAGCAAAAAAAATTCAAAGAGCACTTTTTTGTTGTTTGCGTGAATTTTTTATGCATTTTCTATTTTCTAAGAACAGACAAATCAAAAGAAAAAGACCACAATTTAAAATTAGCTGGGTGGGGTTTTATTTAATAAAAAAATCCCTCTGTTATATAAAGAAAGCAGACACTTGTGTAGTATTTTTTACATGAAGCACTTCATTGAGGAGAAAAAGTGGAAATATGTTCCAAAACCTTACAGGATTTTCTACATATTTATAGATGCTTACATATACAGATATGAACTCAGTTTTCCATAATGTATATCTGGCTGATATTTGCTCTAAAGACGTATCTGTTACAAACCATGAAAAATAAATTTTCAAAAGAATTAGTTATGTTTTTTCTCTACTAGTATGTGTAAAATTTTATGATTTGTTACAGTTAATTTTCATATAATCATAAATTATTTTGTCCTGTTTCATAAAACTCTTTTTTTATGTAAAAGGTAAAAAACAGGGTATTTGCACATGGTAGAAAATAAAACTAGAAAAATATATCTCGATGTGATTATTAGAATGTCTTATTCTGAGATGCCTTTAAGAAGACTGCTCAAGTCATTGTCCTTCTTCATAAAACTGCTAGCATTTGTGTGGATTAGAATAATTAGAAACAGAAACAGAAGCAGAAACAGAAACAGATATATATATATATATATATATGTCTCAAAGATTTCTTCTAAAAAACATCTTGGTTAGAATTTTAAGATTACATTTAATTATTGTTAAAGTGAAGCTAGAGATTTGTAGAGACAAGTGAGTGCCTCTGTGTGTTTACACCCTGGGTGGAGGCACAAATAAAAGAAGAACATTTAATTACATTTTTGTGCTGTGATAGTTTTTATTGTTTCTTCATTCACATGTTTCTGCAATCAAACATAGTCAAACACAGTTTTACTTTTCTGTCTGGCTACAGCAGTATTTCTAACATTAAGAACAGTTAGTGTTTCTAACTGTTATGAAGCTGTTTCAGAGCATCTAATATAAGCAAAAAAAATCTATTTTCATTACACATTAGTGAAATATACTTCAACTTTTAAAGAATATTGAATTAGTCTGAATAGTGAAAAATATGAACAAAAACAAAACAAAAAAAAGTAAAATACTTTTTTAAAAAAGTGAAAAAAAAATCCAGTTTGTGAAGAGACCTTTGAAAGTAATGGTCAAGGCTGATTTTACTATGAAATTATTGGAAGATTTGCTCTGAGTGAGCCATGAGTAGAACCAAAACCAGTGAGGCCAAATTCACTCACTGATATGCGTGTGACCTTGGAAAAGGCTTAGCAAAACCAAGTTTTGCCCAGTGAATTCTTATTCACGCTGTATCTTAATTTAATATAGGAAACATGCCCCATGGTTTAGAAAAAATTGCTAGTGGATCCTGTGGGCAACCATGAAGAATTTCGATTTCCTGAATTTTAGTGTTTCACCATTCAGTTTTTCTCTTTGATAGAGCCCTTAAAATAAGAATTGTACCAGTTCTGTATACACTAGGTTGTAACATGGCCTGAAATATCTCAAAGCCATGTGCTTTTCTTGGCTTGGGTGCCTGAGCCGAATCATCTTTTAACGATATCCTGCAACCCTTCCTATGGCAAAATAGTGCAGTGTAATAGAGAAATTACAACAATAATTATGTTCCTGCAGACCACATTAAGTTGCCTGATTTCTTATTCTGTAAAGTGTTGTTTTTTCTTTTTTGTCCTAATTCAGAACAAAACACCATTTTGAAACATCAGAATTTCTTATGAGATGGAAATTCCAAGGTGGAGCTATTTTATTGCTTGCACTTGGTTACAGGAGTTCTCCTATGCACCTGTGACAAAGTCTGTTCCTGTATTCTTACCAACTGTGCCCTGTTGAAAAATAATTTAATTAAGCTAATATTTGCTATACAACTAGATCCTTCAATAAGAAAGAACATACAAACAATATGGAACATTTTTCCATTCTGAATATGAATTTATTCATATTTACTGCACCTAATTAAAATATATGTTATATTCGAAGTTAGAATTACTATGTCTGTATGAAAACACTATATCCATTTTCCTAGGCCATGATTCTTAGGCAAATCAGGAAAATGCTGTGATATTTCTTCATGTTAAGATTCATTAAAGAAGTTGTCGTTTCCTACCTTGGATCACTTCATCACCCAAAATAACACCAAATGCATTTTGAATTACCTGCTGCACAAATATATTTTTAAACTCTATCTGTTAACCACTCTAAATAAGCCTCCTCAAGAAGCAACAGAAAAAGTATCTTGCATAATTGGAAGTCTTAAAGTGGACTGTTTTTGCATGGCTCTATACACTCACTCACTAATAAAAAGCTACAGGAAATACAGTGCTAATAGTTAATACTACAGAATGAAAAAAATGCTAGATTTTTGAGGTTGCCATGCCTTCTTCCAAAATTTTAATTTATATTTTGCATCTATCTTCCCTGAAAATATAATGTTCTCATTTAAAAGCAAGGTATGAAAAGTAATTCTACCACATCTTCCCATGCCATTTATAGATTTACAGCCAAAGTAAACTTACCCAGCAGTCAATATCATTAATGATTCACAAATGAGATGGGCTAGTTCAGTGAACTGTAACAAAGAATGCCTTTCTATGTGTCTAGTTAAAGTTCCACATACCTTTGTTATAACTAGAAAATGCAAACCTCATGCATGGTTGCAACTAGATACACAGGATAAAGCATTATATCTAGCTAGAGAGATGAAAATGTAACCATTTCCTCAATATCATGCATCTTTCTTGTTCTCCCAAAAACACACTTGAACTTGCCCATTAGTGGGCACACTGTAGGATGCTTACATGTGTAAATCACCCAACTTTAACTATTCCAGGTACAGGCACAGTGAGATTATTTAAATTCATGGAATCCAGGGGGACCCAGCCTCCTCAATCACTCAAGATTCTCTGAAAATACCAGCATAACTCAGTTGGGAAAAAAAAAAAAAAAAAATTCCACAGCCAAAGTTGCTTGCTAGAACTGTGGCTGGCACATCTACTATCATGATAAGAAGACTGAAAGCACTGTGATTTCACTTGCTAACCTTCCACACTGTGTAGCAGACTAAAATTCTGCAATAGCTATCTTCAGTTAGAAGAAGGGGAAGGATACTTTGATTTAATGGAAGTTAAATTAGGAGTGACTGAGTAATGATTCTGGGCAAAAGTTAAAATCGTAATACTGGACTGGCTTATCCTTCAGGGAAGTAGGAATACTGTTAGATGTCACTAATATAGTGCTAAATGTTTAGTCATGATCAGTTTAATTTCTACCCAATGAGGAGTCAAATCATTTCTGCAAAGAGGGGATTTTTGCTCTAATAATTTCAAATCTATTGAAACTGCATTCTATCATACACATTTTTTCAGTCTTTCTTTAGAGGCCAAGGAAAGGACAATGGCTAAAAGTTTCTTAGCTTCAATTCCAATTTTCTTTTGTTGCTATATTACGAGAGTCATAGCAAGGATTAGATACCGTGGTGATCTTTTGGTCTAGATACATATTGAATAGAAACTGTACTAAAATTATTAAATTTATTTTAGAGAACCTGGTGAAACTTAATCTCAACAATAACAGTAATTTCTACCATGAGTACACTAACTAAAGCTGAACCAACATTTACTATAAAGTCAGATTATGAAACTAACACAAATGTAGTTTGAAGTTTGAACCAGAAAGAAAAGGCTGGCACACAAATTGACTGTGTTGCTGTTGCCTGTTGCTACACTTTTTCTGCTATTTGAAGTTGTTAATTACTCAAGAGCCCTGTTCGTTGCAGAAACTTTTAGATGCAGAATTTGTGCTCACAGTTGGACTCTTCAGCTTAGTGAGCCTTCTTCATGGAAACCACATGCTTCGTTCATTGCTGAGTGAACCTGCTTTGAATGAAGGTGGGGGAGCTAAAATAGGCTTACATATCTGGGGCCTCGCTGCATTTACTTTACACTTTCTTCTTTGATCCCTAACACCAACATGAAAGTCAGTGAGGCTATGCTCAATGACTCAAAGTACAATAAAAAAAAAAAAAAAAAGAATGAGCTTGCTGATTCAATGTTCTTCGTTGTAGTTTCACATTATGTGACTTGCAAGGGGACATTTAACACACAGGAACAAGCTGAAGCTAAACTACTTGAAGCTAAACTACTTGGCCTGATCAGTTTTTCATGCCTCACTGATGGAGTTATGAACTCTTTTACTTTCACTGAATGATGGCCTTATGCGAGGCTATGGTCCAAGTCAATACATATGATGAAGGTTGTTAGCTGAGAAAAAAGACCTTTGATGAAAATTATGACTACAAGTGACTTTTATGCTACTTTGTCCCAAGGGCTTGCCGGTGTGGGGCCTGCTGGTCATGTAAATTTCCAGCACACTGAAGGTGAAAGATCTTCTGAAGCAACTGGGCAACCAGTGTCGCCCAGGGCTGAATGCAGCCTGTGCTTCTCCTAAGGATGCTGCCTGCACAGATGAACAATTCTTTTTTTAACTTTGTGCTGCCTGGGAATCCCACCACAAAAAGGACCCTCAGGAAGCTGACCAGCTGGGGATTTGACACTGTAATTGAGAGGTTTGTATTTATTGTAATTGTGGCCACCTATACTAAGAAAAAATTGAAGAGGCCTAGTATCTCTTTTTGCACAACAAACACAACAGACTATATCAAATGAATTTCTACTGGGCAATCTAATACTTGTTTTTGTTACTGTTGTTTGTTTGTATTTAAAGGCTTTGGAATATTCTGTTATGCTAAGGTCAGTACCAAGAAAGTAGAGGACAAATCTTTAACTATACTATATTTTCTTTTTTGTTGCTCAGAAATTCTTCCTGACATAAAGTGTCAAAAGCAGTACTTTACCAGTGGTATACATGCTACATTCTTGATCTGAATTGTAAGGGGGTAGAACTTAACTCATCAAACTGGCAAAGCACACTAAACATGTTACTCATTTTGGAGCAGAAGAAATGTGAATTTTTCCCTTTCTGCTTGCAAAAGAAGACAGGTAGGATAACTGAAGTATGCCCTCCTTGAAAATCATATTCAAGTCTAAATTTGCATTGAATATTTTGTTTAACCTAAAAGGAAAAATAAATCACTGACATGTTTCAGGCACTTTTTGCCAATTTCCTTGAAACATGCCATAACTAAATTACATGAATGCAAACATGAAATTTCTATCTAGCTAGTTTATTCAGTTTAATCAAATTATGGTATCAAGATCAGGGTGCTGCTAGTAACACCAAACATCATGAGTAGTGTTAAGCTGCTCTTCCTAAGTCCCACTGGGAAACAGTGGTCCTGTGAATGGAAAAACTACATCTCTTTTCTTGCTTACTGTGTGTCGTGGGAGGCCTGACTGCTCTGGTGAGGATGAACTGAGTTGTAAACACACATACCTTTAAAGAATAAAAGGGCAAAGGAGGTGACAGATCTATAACCTAGTTCTCCACCTGAAAAGAGTCATGAACATTCAGCCTGGAATTAGAGAGTTCTAATAACTAGGTTTGAATTGCAAGAAAAATTACCATTATTTCAAGCTGTCAGTAACAGGGGATTGATTACAGGCAATTTAAACTATTTTTTTGATTGAAGAGGCTTGTGAGCATGACTTTTGGAGGAAAAATGGCAAAGAAAATAATAAAAAATAGTCGTAGTACAATATACCTGTACAGTATATATGGACAGAGGCACAAGAAAGATATGCAGAAATTCATAAAATGTTTTTCCTTTCAAAGTTCTCAAGGCTCTTTCCTAAAACAAGAGGAGAACATGTCATTAACCTTAATTTGGAGTTCTATTTGCCAGCAACACTTATAAAAAATTATATAGTTTCTGTCCAGATAAAGCCATTGTAAACATCATCAAAGACACATGATACTATTACTTATTGGAAGATGTAGACTGCTTATAATTTGGAATATAATCCAGTGGTGTTTTGTTGCCTTCCAAATTTGTATTAGTCACATTGATTTTATGCTCACAGTGCCTGAGAGCCTTGTTCCAATTAAATCTAAACCTTTGAGCACGTTCTCAATGTCACTTTACCAATGTCACTTTACCATATGTACCCATTAATAGCAAGTTAACATGGACACTACAATTTTGGCAAAGCAGATTCATGCATCCACTCTTCTCTGACATAACTAACTTCACAACTTACACTGCAAAGGAGAACTTTGTATTCACTGGTCCCTCATTCTTCGTGGGAAGCAGGGAAAGCCTCACTGCAAAGTCAAGAAGAAAGTCTATTTTCTCTTCCTTTTTTTTTTTTTTCTTTTTTCATTTTTTCTGGAATAGGGGATAAAGAAAAGTCTATAAAAATGTAACTTAAAATTATTAACCTTAATTCAGGCACCATTTGCACTGAAATGAACTGGAAGTGATATGCTAAAATTCTGTATAGAGAGAGTTTGGCATCAACATGAACACTGAATCAGGCCTACTAAGAGCCAATAATAAATGCTCATCTAAATTTCATATAGTTGGATTTGGTTGGAAAGGAGAGAAAAAGTGAGTAATCTACTTTTTTTCCTCTGAAGGCTTCTCCCTGCTAGACTATGTGTGGGACTACAAAATGTTGGACTTAATCCTATAGCCTTACCTCATCCTTCAGGCATTTAACAAAGGCAGTATTATTGAGTGCTGAGTTTCAACTAATTATTAGAAGTGAGTGAGACAAAAAGGGGACAAAGAGCACCTGACATGATGTCATGTTTATAATTCACACAGACTTCTAGGATAACAAGCTGTCTGTGCAAGAGCACTTCATGATCTCTTGTAGTAGACTATTACTTCTTCAGCAAAGAAGATGAAGCGCTTGATGAAAAGTGACAGCTAATAAGTGTGTTAGAAGTGTGTCACCTGTCTGTACATCATTTAACATGTGTACATGTGTGATGCCCTACTACTGCAGGATTGTATTTTATGTGTAAGAGTCAGGAGGTTCTTCGCTTTGCTGAGTCTCCTTAGAGGCTCCAGTAATTAATTCTGGATATTAAACCTGGGAATCCCAAACATGCATCTTTGCATGGCAACAAAATATAACAGGGTACAAGGGCATTCTGGAAACAACAGGGTGAGAAATGATGCTAGACAACACCTCTCCAAGTGGTCTCATTCTTGGTGAATTCTTTGCATAGCTTACATGTGATGGCCCCCCAAAATATATGCATACCATAGCTTGAAAAAGGGTTGAGAAGCAGAATCAAGTTCTGCACCAAGTTTGAGTAAAAGTAAAGATGATTTCCATTCAAAAGTCTGCACTTACTAAATTGGGATAAATTGGAAAAACATATTGGCTGGATTACCTTCTAGACTGTCTTTATACAAGGTCAAGCAGCATCAAGCAGCCCTGAAAATAGTAAAGCCATATTTTATGGGTAACTTTAGAAGCTGAAGAAAACTGTGATGTTGGTGGGCATGTCAAAAACTCTTCAGTGAAGGTAAATAAGCTTTCATGGAATCACAGAATCACAGAACAGTCTTAACCATTTGGTTGAAAGGAACCTCTGGAGGTCATGCAGTCCAACTCTCCATACTCAAGATGGGACACCTAGAGCAAGTTTCCCAAGACCATGTCCAGATGGATTTTGAATATAGAATTAACGGATGGTTTGGGTTAGAACAAACCTTAAAAGTCATCTAATTCTACCCACCCTGCCATCAGCAGGGATGCCTTCCACTACATCAAGTTGCCAAAAGCCCCATCCAATCTGACCTTGAAAGCTTCTTGGAAGGGGGCATCCACAACTTCGCTGGGGACCCGGTTTTAGTGCCTCACTACCTTTGTAGTGAAGAATTTCTTCCTAAAATCTAATCTAAACCTACCAACTTACCCTCTTTTAGCTAAAACCATTACTGTGGTCTATCTCTACAAACTCTGAAAAAGAGTCCTGCCCCATATTTTCTGTAGAACCCCTTTAAGTACTATGGTCTATATCCTTCTTATGCTGTGGGCACCAGAGCTGAACACAGTACTTGAGTTTTGAGAATTACCTCCTTCAAACCGCTAGCTACATGTCTTTTGATGCAGTTCAGGATATGGTAGCCTTTCTGGGCTGCAAGTGCATACTTCCAGGCCACACTGAACTTTTCATCCACCAGCGCCTCCCAGTTTTCCTCTGTGCTGCTCTCTAACCACTTGTGGCCCAGACTGGACTCATATTTGGGATTGCAGAGGGTGTAGGCTTAAGATTTCCAAGGAGGGAAACTCCACAACCTCTCTGGGCAATCTGTGACAGTCCATGGTCAATTGCACAGCAAAGAAGGGTTTCCTGATGTTCAGATCGACTCTCCTGTGCTTCAGTTTGTGTCCATTGCCTCTTGTCCTACCACTGGGCACCACTGAAAATGATCCTGGCTCAGTCCTCTTTGCACCCTCACTTGAGGTATTTATACACATTGATAAGATCCTCCTGAGCTTTCTCTTCTTCAGGCTGAACAATCCCAGCTCTCTCAGACTTTTCTCATGGAAGAGGTGTTCCAGCCCCTTCATCATCTTAGTGGTCCTCCACTGGACTTTCTCCAGTATGCCCACATCTCTCTTGTACTGGTGTGCCCAGAACTGGACACAATATTTCAGGTGTGACCTCATCAATGTTGAGTAGAGGGAAAGGATCACCTCTCTTGACCTGCTGGCTATACTTGGCTTATTGCTGACAAGAATACTGATAGCCTTCTTAGAAGCAAGGACACATTGCTAGTTCATGTTCAACTTGGTGTCCACGAGGACTCCCATGTCCTTTTCTGTGGAGCTGCTTTCCAGATGGCTAGCACCCAGCATGTACTGGTGCCTGGAGTTCTTCCTCCCCAGCCTCAGGACTCTGAACTCTTATTGTACTTCATGAGATTTTGTCAGCCCACCACCTCTCCAGTCTGTCAGAGTTCCTCTGGATGACAGCATGGCCCACGAGTGAATCAGCCACTCTCCCTAGTTTCATGTCATCTGCAAATTTACTGAGGGTGCAACTCTACCATATCATCCAGATCTTTGATGAAGGTGTTAAACAGGACAAGACTCAGTATTAACCTGTGGGGTACTCTGCTCATTACAGGCCTCCAACTAGATTTTGCACAGCTGACCACTACGCTCTTGGCCCAGCCATTCAATAACATGTTGAAATAGTAAAATCCACTGTTCAAAACACAAGACTGAAATAACCTGTAGCTTTCCCCTCTCCATCCAGCTGCAGCAAAAGGACTAATCTGAGAAAGTAACAGCAGGTTCTGTATTGGCTTTGCGTTTGTTGAAGAGGGATCCAGGCCCCATACCTTGAAAGAAAGTCAGCTTGTATATTTTCGTGTTACTCATTGTGTCTTTGGCCACCCTTACTACTACATACTATTGTTTGAAACCTGTGTTGAGGTGAGGGTCATGGGTTTAGGAAACTCCCTATCTTGGTCAAAGATAATGCCACTTGCTGACAGTAAACAAAAAGTCAGCTGGTGCCTATGATGTAAAAGCAAAGCTGAGGGAAGACTACTGATGAGAAAGTGCTATGTGGGGAAAGGAAGCTTTCTCTGAGGTGAGAAGGAAGAGACAAAATCTGCTGCTGCCTCCCTTTTGCAGCAGTGGAGGTGACCCCAAGAAAAAGAGATGCCCCCAAAGGTGTTGTAAGGTAGAAGCTCTAGAGGATTTATGTTGCATTCAGAAGAGGATGATAATACGAAGAAGGCTGAAGCAAGGTTGGACTGAATACTTTGTCACTACCTTTGATGTGTACATATTGTATTTTACCCCCTATAAAGCAGCATCAAAGCAACTCACACTTGTGTAAGCAATTATCACTGATACCTATGGACAGTCATCCTCAAGAAGGTGCACAAGTCTGGGTCCCAAGACTGGAAATAAATCACAGTTATACTACAATGGGAGGAGCAGCTGCCCATTTAGAACATTCTTGGGAATGTCAGCTAAGGCCTCTTCATCCCATTTTTAACACCAAGGTCTCTTAAGCTTGTTCTGCAAAACAACTTCTAAAAAATACAGTGAGAACAGAAGTTCCCTCTGAACCAAAAGCCATTAAGTTGCTTCCAAAACATCCTGAAGATGAAAAGTGAAATTACAAACAGGCAAATTTCTGGTAGCAGATAAACTTCAGGCATTCACTTGTTCTACCATTCCAAGGATTTTATTGCTTTACCGAAAACCAAAACAAAACAGGGTATAGGGCTCCTATCTGTTTCAGAGCAACAGTCCTAGTAACATGTGGCAGTTGCACAAGATGTAGAAATACACAAATTCTTAAAAAATATGATATTATGCCAACCCAAATAACCTTGCTGAGTCGTAAGATTCCAAGAAACAGTGCCATCATTCCTGAAAATGATAATGTGCCTTATCTAACTGGTATGTGATCTTTACTAAATTTGGTGGCACTCTCAATCCTGTGCACTGCTCAACAATGTTAATTTTGTTTGCTGGCTTCCACTCTTAATATTTAGTTGCCCTGGTTTTGAGCTATTTTACCTTCTTTTTGGAGATGTGTAATTCTATCTGTTTCCATGGAATTACTTCTGTGTTTACACAGGAAAGACATAGAGTGCTTGTGTTTAACAGGAGTGTGTTGTGTTCTTTATTGATATGTGAAAGGTTGTGATACCTAGGTGTACTAACAGACTGAGAGATCAGTTTTCTTCTCCAGAGATGAAAATAAATTGGAGCAGTACAAGGACAAGTATAGACCAAGTTGAAAAGACCTCTTAAAGTCAGCTTGAAAGACTGTTCTTCTTTCCTTTTCAGGCTGAGATTGATCATGTATGTAGTGGGTTAATGTGGATGGTTACCACCCCACAACTCTTTCCTTAAAGTCCCTGAAACCAGGTGAACATAAACCAGTATTAGTAGAGTTAGAATCAGGCATTCAGCCTTGTAAGATGACTGCTAGAAAGTGTGTGCAGATCTGCTCCTTTGGAGTGCTGAACTTAAGGACTCAAAAGAATACTCTTCCTAGTATAAAAATATCTGGATGAATTTAGATCTTGAAGTAGGTTAGCAGTTATACTTTGCTTTGAGAATCTTCTCTGTGGTGTTATGGAAAACAACACAGAGGGTATGAAGAAACTTCAAGTGATCTGCAAACAGATGCTTAGAAATCTGTCATCAGTGTCATGTTCTTAACTTTCCAAACCATAAGATAACCTTTAAAGTGAATGAAGTGAGGAATTTAGTGCTTAATCATCTTAAAAAGTGAGATGAAGTGGGATAAAAAGGACTCATTTCCACAGTGAAACCACAGTGAAATCTGGACTGAGGTGATTAGGTGATTCTGAATTCAGCTGAGAAGAGAGCACATTGAAATACAGATAGCAATTTCTTCTCAGTTGCAAAGACATCTCTTAGTGGTTGAGAGATGAGACAGATTCTTAGATAGATGCCCCTTACCTTTTACTTCTTCTCATATATTGCACCAATGGAAAAAGGCCTTTAAAGTAAACATCAGAAGAAAGCTTTGTGATTTACATAGTTCATGGCTAATCATTAATCCCATTTTTGTGATCATTGTATGATAATAATGTTAGGTAATTAAATAAAGTAATAAATAAAGAATAAGTAAAGAAATAAAGTAATTCTCTAGAAATGCTGAGAGAAACTAGTTTCACTGGGCATCTTTCATCTTTGTCTACCATCCATTAAATGTAAGCTGAAAAGGTTTCAAGATGCAGCTGTCAAATCTGAGCATTTGTCATTGCGTTAAAGTCACCATAAGAGAGATTTAGAAAGAGCTGGGGATGCTGAAGTTTAGATGTATGCAACTTGGAACAAAACATAACACAACTGTTTTTTTCTAGGAGCTGCTTGGATTGATTTCCAGACATATTTTTTATGGTTTCTACAGTAAAATGGTGCAAACTGACTGCATGTGTTTTTAGCATGGCTGTGATAGGAAGAGAATTCAAAAATAAAAATCACCAATATGACAAGTGATAGGAAAATTATTATTTTATTTTTTTTCCTGGTATTTCTGTCTGGTTTGAGTCATGATCAGCAATAGTAAAACAGGGTCCAGATTTCACAGTATTTTCACTATGTGTTCTGATGCCACTCTAAAGCTTCCAGGAAATGCTGGATTTTGATTTTATTCTATTAGCTCAAAGCAATAAAGTATACTATTATTCTTTGCTGTTGTAATTTTTAAACAGTTGAAACTATTCATAATCAGAATTTTACAAAAGTTGACCAAGGAAACAATATATTTTTTCTCAGCCAGGAGGGATATTATTCAGATTGTAATGAAAGATTTTTACCTTTCAGCGGAAAAAGCCTCACAGAAACTTCTGAGATACTTTGCTACCACTGGTCTTTAAGCATAATGCATGCTGTGTAAACCCCACTACTAAATCTTACCCTAAACTTCACATCTAGAAGAACAAGACTATTGAAATCACAGAGAGTTTGTGTAATTGTGGATCTTTGGATCAAACTTTCATACTCTGCTTTTTTGCCCTTAAACTTTTATACCTACTCCTTTTGATCTCTATTACACAACACTGGTCAATTTCATTGTGAGAACAGGACAACATTTTTATTTGGGGAAAAAAAATGTTTGAAAAACAACAAACTCCATCACTAAATATTCATAAATATCTCTTCAGTCTCTGATTTGAAAAATTTCTTACCTCATGCTAGAATATTACAGGATGGCATCGGTTACATAAGAAGCTATTTGCTAATACATATTTTGGCATTTCTTGGTGGTGGTTGACTTTACAGAATAAAAAGGAAAACACAGGAAAACAGTAAAGACTGGCCTTTTCATGTAAGACTAATTTCTTGATGTCAACGAGCTTTTATGGTATGATTTTGTGCCTCACAGAGTGGCTACACTCTGGTTTGGTCTATGGTTAAGATGTCAAAACCCACTGGTACAAATAAGAGTTTAATATGTAAAAGATCTTCATAAGGAATGTAAAATATATCACTACTGTGTTGGCTGGATGTGTTTCTATACTCTGCAGCAAGTTGAAAATGTCTACTTTTTCCTTTAAAAATTGTACAATCAGCTCACCTGATAGAGGCTCTGCTTTAAAATAATTGTAAATAAAGTAAGCCAAAATAGCCTCACAAGCATGATGATTCCTGCGAATGTGTTCTTTCAGATGCTCTGAGACAGCTCGAAGAGTGCTCCTGACCACCTCGCCAGAGCAGAGTTCAAGGTGGACCTCCTTGCTGTTACTGAAATTCTGTGCTTGACCCACTTGTCAGCCCTGGGATACCAGCTGCCCAGGGGCAAGCAAGCAGCATCTCAACATCCTCCCTGGATAATCCCTGGGATGAATAACTCATGACATAGAGCTTTTGTGAGAACTCCCAAGTCAGACTGTATTCAGGCTGCATCAGTATTCAGAACCATTAGTTACAATTCTGTATCCTAAAAATATAGTTATTGAAATATTAAATAAAATATCTACTGGATTTCAGAAGTGCTCTGGGCTTCAGGCAACTGTCAAAAGAAGGCAGGACAGATGCCATGACTCCAGAACTTATGCAATCAGAAATGGAAGTTTAAGCGCGACTCCTCTGATCAGGTAACCTCAAAGCAGGCAGTGGTGACAGAAAATATAGGTAAAAATAGGTTAAAAAAAAAAAAAAAAAAAACACATCCGTTGCCCCCATAAAAGAATGTAAACATTCTGAGCAAACCAGTGCATTGTCTCAAGTCACAAGGGATTGAAAATAGAAAGTTAAAATCTGGGAAAACTGACAGTGAAGATCAAGATCAAGATTAGCAAAATGTTGACAGATTTTCAGAATGAGAAGGATGGAGAAATCATTCATTTCTTGCAGGTATAGGGCCTTGAAACCTTTTTGTAGCAGAATAAAGGAAATATCTGAGGTGAAGAGCAGGCTTGATTTGTGACCCAGAAGATCTTCATCCTGGAAACATTGGTACAGAGCACTGAACAGCAAAAAACATTCACCATAGATATTTGGGTTTGAAGAAAACATTTGAGATCCTTTATCAAATTTCTGAACATCCTGCCCCTGGAACATCTTGAAATGTTGTTGCATGATAAAAAGCAATTAACAATGTCGAGGCTTTACATTCATGTACAGCAGGTACTCTTAAAGTAAACACAATGAGCTTCTGTGTAGGGTTTCTATCAAACTTCCAGTCTTTCACTTCTTAGTTTAACCATTGGATTCACTATGAAAAAACTTGCTTAGAATTAACACAGACGGTGTCTGGTGTAATAACAGGACATTGGGAAAGATATTTTGAGTTTCCCAATTAACCATTTTTTAAAATATAGACTCAGTCAATAACTCCATTAGATTATAACTGAAGCACTACTTAGGAGCAAAGAAGTACTATTTCCACATCCTAATAGCACAGTATCAGTCAAAGAGGAGATTTAGGAGGGAACAGCATAAACTAAGGTACCAGCTACATTGGCCATCTTAAACTACAACTTAATGAGAAAAAAAAAAAAAAAAAAAAAACAACTAATTTCCATTCTAAATGCACTTATTCCTTGGAAATCAACTCAAGCAGCAGACAGGTGCCTAAATGCATTTGACAGCAAATGCCTTAGAAAAATACTTTTAAACACATTATGAAAACACAAGATACGTCAGGATTTAACAACACCTAATATTCAAAATTACCTGGAAAGGAAAGTAAAGACATAGTGCATACGAAAACATGTTGTTGCCATGTGATAACAGTCAGCTGAAGGGATTGCAATACCATATGGCACTTAATGAGGGGAAATAGATGGCACTTCAAGTAAAGGACATACAAAAGATATACAGATGACAGAAACCAGATTTAGATGACCAAAAGTCTTCTCATCCTTCCTCTTTTTTAAAGACTTTAGAAGAATCTTTCAAACCAAATTAAGGATCCTTGTTACATAATATGAGTAGATGTCACAAGCACTTCAGAAAACATTATAAATTTTTCTACGTATTTAGAAAATAAAATAAAATAAAAACACATAGCACATTAAAACACATGGAAATGAAAACTCAGAAACAAAAACATTAAATTGTTCTTCTGTAAGAATCAGTAGGGATAGTGAATGGGAATTGGTTCTATGACTACTCATTGTATTGTACTATTTTACTTTCTATAGAGCTATTGCTTTCTACCTACAAGTAATTATATCTGATTTGCCCTCCTATTAACTTAAAATGGCTTAGCTATGGTATATCTACCTGTTTCTCATAGAATTTACCTATTTATAGGGATAATTGTCTACTGAACTCATTGTTTTAAAATGTAAATTTATCTATGATTAATTTGGCTTCCACATTTGACCAAAGAAATCCCTCCAGGTCTTGGCCTACTGTACTTAGAAACACAGAATCACAGAATGATTTGGGTTGGAGGGGACCTTCAAGATCATCTAGTTCCAACCACCCTGCTGTGGGCAGGGACACCTTCCACTTGACCTGGTTGCTCAAAGCCCCATCCAACCTGACCCGGAACACTTCAAGGGATGGCTCATCCACCTTACATCTAATCTAAATCTACCCTATTTAAGTTTAAAACCATTACCCCTGATCCTATCACTACATACCCCATAAAGTGTCTTTCCCCATATTTCCTGCAGGCCCCCTTTAAGTACTAGAAGGCTGCTAAGAGATCTACTGGGAGCCTTCCATTCTTCACGCTAAATAACCCCTACTGTCTCGATCTTTTTTTACAGGAGAGGTGTTCTAGCCTTCCGATAATTTTTATCACCTTCCTCTGGATTCACTCTAGGAATTGCAGCAATGAATTTAGAAACTGTTTTAGCATGATTCCTTGCACTTCCAGTTACGTTGTTATCTGTTATTGAAAAATTGTATGTATAAAAGATGAAGCTGAATACTCTTAAGCCAGCAGTTTTCTAAAGTTAATCAAAGAAAACAGCAGTCTTAAAATCAATATACTAATTGCTTTTAATATACTAATTGCTTTCTAAACGGAAACATCTTTACAATTGATTTCTAAACAGTTACATCTTTATTCAACAGAGCAAATAAATTAAAGCATTTAGATGAGCCTTGATATCATAACATTGTTCTTTTTGAAGAGCAGTTTCAATTGTAGTATTGCTCTGCAGTTAGTAGTCCATGTTACTATCATACTATCATAGCTTCTTACTCCCTCCCCCCTTTCCTTTCCTTTTTTTTTAACCTGTTCTAACACAGAAAATTTTTGTATACTGGGGAGTGCACAGAGAACAACATTCTGGTATACATATTTGTGGATAAATGCTACACATCTCATCTCTTAAAACAGTCTTCTAAGTAGAAGAAAGAAAGAAATGAAAAATGAATCACTTAAGTCCATTCCAGAGATAATGAGGGATAGCAAAGCTCCCAACACAAGCATCCTCATACCTTAAATTGCCAAATTCATTATTATTGCACTGCATATTTAATGGATAATTCAAAACATAGGGCACAATGCCTGCAACATTTCCCATTCTTTCAATAAAACAGGTGAGTAAACCAACACACAGAGTGAATTGGTTTTGTTTTTCACTTTGTTACATTTTCACGAATGAAAGACCAGTACAGACAAATTGATTTGTTTGTTGCCTTGAGTACTCTTCTAAGTCAGACATCAAATTTGTTGTTCCAAATTTGTTGTCTCAGAGATGGTTCCAAAAATTTCTCCCTTTGCTAAAAAAAATTCTTCAGATGAGTTGACAGTCTTCACTGAATTTGGGTATCACGGTAGGTTAGAAGGGAAGAAAGTGGTTTTATTCATCATTGTATTTGTCTGATTCTGAGAAATGTTATTCCACCACTGGTATGTGAAAGAATTTAATTTAAGCTTTGTTAGGTCCGAGAGAAGAAGCCAGATAGCGTGAGCCAAGAGTGTCAGACGTATCTGTTAAATAATGCAATACAGCTTTGGTTCTGTTGGAGACCAAAACTAAAGTAAACACAGAGAGCCTGATTCTGCAGACTGGTGCTCATATATATCTCCTTGACATCTTTAGAAGTTCTTCTTGTATAAAATGAGGCAAGCTAAGATCTGAGCTTTGTGCAGATTTGCCTATAGCTTGTGGTCTTCTCCCTACCCCCAGTAACCATTTATTCCCATAAATTTCTGTCTATATGGGCTGTTTTGGTTTTGGTTTGGTTTGGTTTTAAATCCCAGTTAGACATAGTGGTATAAAATGATCATGCCATCCCTAGAAGAGTCAAAATTGCAAAAATTAATAGTGATTTCATAGCTGAGCTGAGCAAGGCCTGTTTGCAAAACTGAGACTAACAGAGTCTTCAAATATCTAATTGTTATCATTAGTCCTGAAGAGAAAAAGTTCCTTCACAATTGTATAAGGAGTGTTGAGATCACTTGAGCTTTCTCCTTAGTGTTGCCACATAACTATTCTGAGATCTGTGAGGTAAAATCATGTAAGAAAATACTGGCAAAATACTTTTTTTCCCAGGTGCAGTTTAGGAGCATGACAACGGTCTTCTCTCAGGGTTACTTGAAATCACTTCAGTTTACAAAGTTCCATGATCTATCAGCAGCATCACAGAAAGTGGTGGTCAGCCACTGTAGATCATTAAAGGCACTAGAAATACATAATTAGTGTTCTGCTATTTGAGAGAAAGAGACTGTATTGTTAATTCTTGTAGATGTATATGTGAAGCATAAATGGAGAATTCTGAGCAACTGAAGACAAGACCAAGCAGGAAAAACTAACAGGAAAGTCTTAGGATCTTTTTATACACAGTCAGTGTATTTCATGATAGCTACCCAGTCACAGGCACTTTGTTTGCTGAACACTTTTCTTGCTTGTATCTCTGTTGACACACATTTCATACTAAGACAAATGAAATTAAAGTCAGGCAAGCTCTTTTCTCACTAGCTCTTTAAATTAGCTTTCATTATCTTTCCACCAAAGTGCATTATCTTTTGGAATTAGTCTCAAAAAGGATGTATCATTGTATCAATGCTGATATTACATTCATTGCTGTATCCTGCTTCTGTTCTCTTACTCTTCATCTAGACCATTAAATAGATGCTTTTCTCTCGAAACTTACTATACACTTGTCTAGAAATAAGCAATAAAAAATATTCATTAGACAGAGAGAATAATCCTTTATTGAATTGGGAATGGCTGATCAGCTGGTGTAATCAGAACTGATGCATTGATCTCAGCCAAAGTATGTAAGTTTTGTATGTCTAAGTAAGTTTATGTATGTCTAGTTACCTTGAGCCTGTCTGTAAATCAAATATAGCAGTCTGTCATCTTTTTGAGACTTTAGAAATGGCCAGAAGGTAACTTATGGAACATACAAAAACCATATGACAACTGGACTCAAAAGGAAGATTTTTGTTGGTGGTGTTTTTGTTGTTGTTGTTGTTTTCCCAATACTATAAGCATTCCTTTGCACATGTATCTCTTAATTTGCTACATAAATGGTGGGGTTTTGGTTCTTCTGTACAGCTTCTTGACTTAAATGCGGACAGAAAAAAAGTGGAAATGATTTATATAATAATTTTCATGAAAGTGTTGCAAATGCAAGCACAAAATTGCAACAACAATAAAGTAAGATGCGTAAAAGACTGCCTCTCAAGCGATGATGTAGCTGTGCTAGCAATATCTTTCTAGAGGCATCTTTTAGTGAGTAATGGCAACAAAGTTTTATTTGTCTAACTTAGCTATCTGTAAATATTTCTGTTAGTCAAATCTCCCCTGAACATTCCTGAACTCTATTGGTCAATTTCAAATGAACATGACATAGATACGAATGATAAAAATGCTTGCAGATTGTCTGAAAACAGGGCAAAGAAAAGAAAACAGATCAATGCTCCACTGACCCAGTGACAGGATGCAGCATAGACCCAATTTGTCTTTAGACACCTAAAAATCTGCAAAGGTGAAGCAAATTATATCTGTACAACAAGTTTTAATATGAGTGTATCTCTTAAAATATGTAATAATATAAGCATGAAACAGAAACCACAGGTAATTAGCAATTAGAGCTCATGAAATCGGATGCTTTAAAAGTGGGAAAATCTTGAAAGTGGCTGATACTTAGAGAGGAAAGAATGATTTACAGAGAATTACGAGGTTATGTGGAAAGAGACTAACCTATGTGACACAGGTTTGTTATTCAGTCTAAGGGAAATGTGGTCGTCATTAAATACACTTGTAATGTATTACAAGCAGCCACAAAGTTTAGAGCAGCCAGAAGGTTACCTCAGACTTTTAGCCATGGCAGAGAAGTGTCAGAACATTTATTACTTTCTAAACAATGATCTGTCAGGATCATTGAATACTTGGCATAGTTTACCTACTTCAAATATTAATATACATCCTTTAAGTACAATATCTGACTATCTCAGCCTTTTCAAAATAATTATTTGTACAATAGGCTCTTGGGGTAGGGAGGTACCATCATTCACTGGTGGAAACTAGAAGAAAGAGTTACCTCAGACTCATCCTGATCCTGCTGGTTTTGCTCTTGCCATCCAGCACTTACCTCTCACAGACTCTGTTGTCTGATTCAGATTTGGAAACTCATCCTGTGATGCCTGGCATCATGAAGAAATTTTTTTTCAGTTCATACCCAAAAGTCTTTACAGATGAGAGGAGATATTGCCTGATATTTCACTGCTGACAAGTTTGTCCAGGAGTGTATGTCTCACATTCCTTTAGTGACCCAAGCCTATAGATAACAAGAACTAACTCATTTTATACTGCATATTTTACCCACAGCAGAGTACATTTTAGCCAGAATTATATAGGTACTAGAAGTGCTTCTTTAGAATATTTGTATCTTGTTTCTTCATTGTTGCTACCTTTGCAAGAGGCTATAATGTAGACAGGGCTGAAAAGTCTGATTTCCATGCTAAACTGTTCAGAATATAGAGGAAATCCAGATTTAGATCTAGTGTAAGTTTTGCCACTTCGTCCCAATGAGTGAATAGCTGTTGTTACCCCTACATTTGCTGATAGTTTCATTTAAATAGCACAAAAGGGACATTTAAAATCAGAAGAAGAATGCATTAAAAAGTGATTCTCAGCCTAAGTTTTCTGTTGAAACAGTGTTGTGTTAAATATTTGAAATGTGACTTCAGAGCGCATTGTACATTTACCACAAACTCCTATAGGGTTGTAGGAGGTTTATAGGGTCATTTCCAAACACCAGGGCCTGAAGAAAGTTGGGAAATTTCATCATTTATTACACCTCTAAGTAGACAAAGAAAATCCAGACCTTTGATGACCCCTGGTGAATAAACTAAGCACTGCATTGAAATGATAACTACAGATGTACTTGCTTGAATGGCCCGGTCAATTCTAACCGTAGTAAATATATACATTTATAAAAGTAAATAAAATAAATAGTAATAATATCAATAGTTATTCCCATAAAAAGTAGAAAGAAAAGGACAAAGGTCTTTCATGGTACAACAAGGAAAATTGCTCTTCTGCAGCTGGAATATCACCAGACCTGAAAGAGATACAAGATTTTAAGCTATTTCTTGCAGATCTAATGGTAACGAACTCCTATATTCCTTTATCCATGTTAAAAAAAAAAAAAATCAACTTTTTGTACAGAAAATGATTTTGTTGTGCAAATATCATATCTTATTTATTACCCTTGGAAGTGGAAGCTTTAAATCATACAGCAATTACAAGAAGCTTTGTGAATCCAGATACTTCCTGCACCATTGGACACTGCTGAGGCCACAGAGAAGGCTCCCACTGTCCCCGTCCATCCCTGCCATTTCTGCATACACTCTATTTTAGGCCTGTTATTAAATTCTTCCTTTTGGACTAGTGATGGGAAAGCTTGCATCAAACAGGCTCCATGACTGTAGACAAGACTGTGCAATACTCCACTGAATAGTAAATTTACATTTATGTGAAATGTAGAGTTATAAGCCTGATTATTTATTTCCATCTTTTTCCTTAAATATAACAATTCCTACAATTACTGAAATAACACTGAATTCAAACTCCTCTTTAAAAGGACAGCATCATGTAGGACACCATTGTGTAACTGGAAAACTGATATAATTGCTATAATGGAAACCTGTTAGATTGACTCAGAGAATTGGAGCACTGCAATGGATGGCTAACAACTGTTCAGAAGGGTTAAGCAAAGAAGGAGAGGTGGTGAATTTGCCTTCTATGTAAAAGAAAGAAATGACTGGATGGTACTGTCATTGAAAAATAACGAGAAGGTTGAGAGCTTACAGATGAGAAATAGAAGCCAAGCCAACAAATGAAGTCTTATTGTAGGTGTTTACTGCAGGCTTCCTGATCAACATGAGAATGCCAATGAATTGCTCTTTCTACAGCTACAGGAAACATCATGTTTGCAGACCCTGGTCCTGCTGGGGGACTTCAATGACTGTGGCATCTACTGGAAAAGCAGCACAGCGAGCAGCAAGTAGTCCAGCAGACTCTAAGAGAATAATTTCTTAATCCAGGTGATTGACACTCTAACCAGAAGAAGGGCTTTACTTGACCTGTTGCTCACTAACCCATATGATCTCATCAGGGAGATTAGAATAGGTGGCAGCATGGGCTGCAGTGATCATACTCTGATAGCATTCATGATCTCAAGGGACATAGGCTGGGTTGAGAATAAAGTTAAGACCTTTAACCTTAAGAAAGCAAACTTCACCTGTCTAAGGAAATGGTGAATACAATCCCATGGGAAGGATGTTTCCCTTGTTTGAATACAAGAACACTTGACCCCGAGTGCAAGAAATAAGGCAAGGAAGTCAGGAGACCAGCACAGTTGTGTAAATATCTCTGGGCTGAACTGAAGAGCAAGAAGGAAATGCATAGGCAGCGGAAGCAGGGACACACGTCTTGGGAAAAATATAGGTATGCTTCCTGGGAATGTAGAGATGGGATTAGTAAAGACAACACAAGTATGGAACTGTATCTGCTGAGTAATGTGAAAAATAACAAAAAGGGCTTAATTCTGATGTTAATCAGAAAAGGAGAACCAAATAAAACGTACACACATACACACACCATTAGACATATCGGGATATCTAGTGATGACTGATATTGCAAAAGCTGAGGTACTCAACAACATTTTTTTCCCTCAGTTCTCACTGGTGATCAGTCTTCTCAAATCTCCCCAAGTCCCTAAGCCTCAGGACAGGGCCTGGATTACTGAAGTCACTCTTTTCTTTGGAGAAGTCTGGGTTAGAGACCATCTTAGGAATCTGAATGTACACAAGCCCATAGGACTTCATGAGGTGCATCCCAGGGTAGTGAGGGAGCTGGCAGATGTAATTGCCAAGCTAATCTCCATCATGCTCAAGAGGTCAGAGCAGTAAGATCCAGTCCCCAGTGACTGGAAAAAAGGAAATATCACACCTATTTTTAAGGGCAAAAAGGAAGACCCTGGGAACAATTGACTGGTTAGATTCACTTGAGTCCCTGGCAAGAGTGCACCCTCAGCAAGTTTGCTGATGACACAAAGCTGGGAGGAGTGGCTGATACCCCAGAGGGCTGTGCTGCCATTCAGAGGGACCTCGACAGGCTGGAGGGTTGGGCCAAGAAGAACCTCATGAAGTTCAACAAGGACAAGTGCAGGGTCCTTCACCTAGGGAGGAATAACCCCAAGCACCTGTACAGGCAGGAGGGTGTCCTGCTGGAAAGCAGCTCTGCGGAGAGGGACCTGGGAGTCCTGAGGGACAGCAGGCTGACCATGAGCCAGCAATGTGCCCTTGTGGCCAAGAAGGCCAACGGTATCCTGGGGTGCATTAGGAAAAGTGTTGCCAGCAGGTCAAGGGAGGTTATCCTCCCCCTCTACTCAGCCCTTGTGAGATCATACCTGGAGTATTGTGTCCAGTTCTGGGCTTCCCAGTACAAGAGGGACATGGAGCTACTGGAGCGAGTCCAGAGGAGGGTTACTAAGATGACTAGAGGACTGGAGCACCTGTTGTACAAGAACAGGCTGAGATAGCTGGGCCTGTTTAGCCTGGAAAAGAGAAGACTGAGGGGAGACCTCATCAATGCATATAAATATCTGAAGGGAGGTTGTCAAGATGATAGAGCTAGTCTCTTTTCAGTTGTGCCCAGTGACAGGACGAGAGGCAATGTTCACTAACAGAAGCACAGGAGGTTCTGGTTGAATATGAGAGGGCATTTCTTTGCTGTGAGGGTGACAGAGCACTGGGACAGGTTGACCAGAGAGGTTGTGGAGTCTCCCCTGGAGATATTCAAAACCCACCTGGATGCCATCCTGCACAATGTGTTCTAGGTGATCCTGATTGGCAAGGTGGTTGGACTAGATGATCTTCAGAGGTCCCTTCCGACCTTGGCCTTTCTGTGATTCCATGAACGTCATGGATACTGCTAGAAGCTATGTTGAAACATACGGAGGCTAAAAGAGTGATTAGAGACAGCCAGCTTGCTTTCACCAAGGGCAAATCATAGAATCAGAAACATTAAGGTTGGAAAAGACCTCCAAGATCACCTGGTCCAACCATCATTCACTGCCTTTTTTTACTGCATCAGATTCAACCTTTCAGCTTTTATCCTGTGATTCACTACTCTCCAGTTACTCCTTCTAGGTTGCTATCTTGTTGTAACCCCTTCAGCCTTGAATCATGGGTCTTAAACTGTTGCATTTATACGTATAGAAAACGTGTGTGTTCTTATAGTCCTAGATGTACACAGTTTACACTGCTAGTCCAGGTCACGTATTTCTGAACAGATGTTCCCACCATTTTAAATTGAAAGGATGAAAATATGCTTCAAGGTCCTTTCTTTTTTATTATATTTAAATGCTTTTTGTAACTCCTACAGTAACACAGATATCATTTTCTTCTAAAATATGCCCAAGAGAACCTTACCTTTTCTCTGACATGAGAAAATCTCCTGGGGAAGGCACATGGCACAAACCCTTAGCAGGTAAGAGTCTGATACAGCTTGTAGGGACAGCCCTCACATCCAAGTGACTGTTGGCGTATTTAGCTGTTCTTCAGCGGTGGGACCTGGTAAATCTAAGAACTATGTGTGTGACTCTTCAGGGGAGGTGCACATTTACTTTACAGAACGTCTTCCACACAGCATGTCCAGTTCATTTTTGTTAGAGCAGTTGGTTAGGTCAGTGATGACAAACCTCATCTTACTGGGATCTACTCCCTCCTGCTGCTTCTGTTACCAAAGCTTCATGATAACTTCTGAAATAAACCGCTTTGCCCAACTAATCTGGTGATCTTCTCCAATGATCACCATCTACCTAGACTTCTGCAGGACCTTCAGCACAGTGCACCATAACATTCTTAGTTTTAAACTGAAAATATAGGATTTGATGGATGGTCTATAATGTGAAAAGGGAGCTGGCTGGATGCATACAAATGTTATAGTGAATGGCTCAGTGTCGAAATGGAAACCATTAACAAGTGGAGTTCCTCAAGATTCTGTGCCGGTGCTAGTACTATTTAACATCTTCATTAATGATACAGATGATGGACTGGAGTGCACCCTCAGCAATTTTGCAGATGACACCAAGTTGAGTGGTATGGTCAATGCTCCAGAGGGAAGGGATGTCATCCTGTACGGACCTGAGCAGTCTGGAAGAATGGGCACAGGTGAACCCCATGAAGTACAACAAGAACAAGTGCAAAGTCCCCCATCTGGGTCAGAGCAATCCCCAGTATTAGTTGCGTGCCAATCTGATTGAGAGCAGCCCTGCAGAGAAGGACTTGGTGATACTGGTGGAAGAAAAATTGGATATAGTCTGACAATGTGCGCTTACAGCCTAGACATATCCTGGGCTGCATAAACAGTATTGCCAGTAGGCCAAGGTAGGTGATTCTTTCCCTGTACTCCACCTTCATGAGACCCCACCTGGAGTATTATATACAGCTCTGGGGTCCCCAGTACAAGAAAGATATTGACTTATGAGAGTTCATAGAATCATTAAGGTTGGAAAAGACCTCTTAGATCATCTAGTCCAACCATCCACCTACCAACAATGTTGTGCACTAGACCATGTCCCCAAGTACCACATCTACCCTTTCCCTAAACACCTCTAGGTGTCCCCTCTAGGGACAGTGACTCCACCACTTTCCTGGACAACCTGTTCCAATGCCTAAACGCTCTTTCTGAGAAGAAAGTTTTCCTAATATCCAAACTGAACTTTCCCTGGCACAACTGGAAACCTAGTTCTAGGGGAGAGACTAGAAAAATTCTGAGAGCTGGAGCACCTCTCCTATGAAGAGAGGCTGAGTGGGTTTAGCCTGGAGAAAAGCTGGCTATAGGAAAACCTTATCATAGCCTTTCATTACTTAAAGGAAGCTCAGTGGAAAGATGCCGAAAGACTTTTCACTGAGGCCTGTAGGGATAGGATAAGGGGTACTGGTTTCAGACTGAAAGAGGGTAGATTCCAATTAGATATTAGAAAGAATTTTTTTTAAATAAGAGTGGTTAGGCACTGGAACCAATTGCCCAAAGAGGTTGTAGATGCCCCATCCTTAGAGGTGTTGGAAGCCAGGCTGGATGGGGCTTTGGGTAACCTGATCTAGTGGAGGATGTCCCTACTTCTGACAGGGGGGTTGGAACTAGGTGATCTTGAACGTCCCTTTCGACCCAAAACATTCTGAGATTCTGTAATTCTATGATTACACGTAGGTTTTTGCTTTGCACACTGTTCTGTGGAAAGCTAAGGCACACCCATCTGGTTTTTTTACACCATGAATGAAAACCTAAATTAATGGTTTTTGTTCTTTTTTTTTTTCCAGAAAGAAAATTAAATGTGAAGTTTAATCAAATACTGCTGTAATTTTATCACAGAAATGCACATAAAATTAAAGGTGTTTAACCTAGATATACCTATAGAAATCAAAATAACTTCTGTCATACATCTAAGATAAATAATTTATTATATTTAAATAATATATTTCATTTCTGAGAAGTCACAGACTTAAATATTGATGCAAATACGGGCCAGGCAGAGATTTCTCAACCATTCCATGGTCTCCTGGCAATAAAATCTAGCTCATATGTAGAAGACACAAGATTTACTGCTGACTTGAAGCTGAAATGAAAGACTATTTTTGCACCAGAATAAATAGGGAAGTGCTGAATCACCAGAGTTTAGACATAAAGACATTATTCACCAGTAGCATAATTCAACAATGACATTAAAATCAGTAAAATAACTGAATAATTTCTTAATGTTTCAGTAATATCTTTGCATACAATTCTTAATTTTGCATATAGTTTAATTTCCCCCTTTCTGTCTCCTCCTTGTTTAGATTCCACTCTAAAATTTTGAATATTCAACTCATCAAAGCCAGACCAATTTAGTTCTGCCTACAACAAAATACTTCAGAAAACTTAAAGAGATCTGAGGAACAGATTATAGCATTCATCAGTTTATTTAGGAAGGCAGGGAATAGGAACAGTGAGGGCTCACTGGCTGCACCAGCAGACACTATCAAAAGCGTGGAAAGTGCTATTCCCCACCATCACCACCACCACCAGTGGCTCCCTGCCATAGAAGGCATGAATGTAGGGCTGGGCAAGACTGCATCTGTGAA
The DNA here is from genome assembly GCF_040182565.1 of Anser cygnoides. NCBI lineage: Eukaryota > Metazoa > Chordata > Aves > Anseriformes > Anatidae > Anser > Anser cygnoides. The sequence goes on along the minus strand of NC_089912.1, from coordinate 82,951,458 downwards.
ACAGCAGGGCAAAAGCATACTTCCTTCCAGCCCCACTAAGTTATGGAAGGAGTTCTGGGGAATGAGTTTCACACATTCCTTAAGGAATCTAGGCTTAACTTGCACCTTTCTTTTAGGTGAGCACCACTTCGAGGGGAGCAACACTAAGGAACACAAGAATTTCATATTTCTCTCAAAACTTCATTCAGATACAACAGTTCTGTCTCCATCCTACTTGCAAAGTATTTCAGACTCAGAAAACCATGACTCAAAACTAAGAAAGAAGACAGACTCAAGCACATCAAAAAATCTTTCTCCATCTGGTGAATCTATTCAACTTTGATAAACCATCAAATGCCTTTCATCTGCGAGGGACAATTCAAAAACAGCATGTGTCTCTATATATACGTTGTTTATCACTAGTGTCTTGGACTGTCATTTCACATTTTAAGATATAGCTATACATGATCCAGTCCTATTGGTAAAAGTGTTGCAAGAAATCCCTGCTTATGTTCTGAAAACAGATCAATAACATAATATTGGTTATGAAGAAAAAAATTCTTACATTTAAGGATTTTATTTTAACTTTAATTGGTTACATTATGTGACCTAAAACACTAACCTACCAGCAGTAGCACAGATATAACTAAAAAGTAAAAATAAAGGCCTTGGAAAATATCCTTTTCAGCCAAAACAGTAGAATTACACTGTCATCTAGTCAGTGGTTTCAGATACACATACACCACTAATGTTTCCTACATAATACATTTACCAGGGTAGGCATTGTATCACCTGAGGATGACAGCAAAATTATGAAAATACATGTCTTTGTAGTCTTTCTACATCCATAGGTCTTCCAGATACATATATAAAAGAAAGTAGAGGAATCCCAATCAGATTTCATTCTTGGCTCCATCAAAATATCTCAAGACATGTAAAGTGGTTAAGCATCATGGCACAAAGACTTGGTAATGTTCAACAATAATTTTTTTTTTTTTATTGTATCCGTCCACACATGTATTTTCTTTTGTGCACTAAACCTGTAATTTTATATTTATTCTCACTGATATTTAGAAACACCAAACACTCCATGTTTTCTGTTACTGTGAGAAACAATTTGATGCTTCTAACAACAGGAATTAATATCATCTTTTTGCTCTATAAGGCAGCTATTTCCCTGAACATGTTAGGCTTCTCTTACAGCTAGAAATTGGCTTTTTGTTATAATTTGACAATAGATTTATTGAATTAAGCGTGTCTAAGATACAAAATATTTGTATTACTTTTATATGACCTGTGTAGATCAGTTTTAGTTTTAAGTCTTTATAGCATACTGTGAATAGAACAATAACATTCCCTCAGTTTCTTTTTGAGTGTGCTCTACTTAGTGAAGAGACGTAAATATAATATTTTGATTATATAGACAATTTCTGTCTCAGAAGGTTCTAGAGAATCAAAAGTGGGAAAAAAAAAACGCATTATTTTTGCGAAATTAAATATACTTATCTTGCTGATTACCATCCTTCAGGGCAGTGTAATTTGGGCCAATACTTATAAGGATGTGTAGGTGTGAGAAGTTTTTTGCCTGATCTCACAAACTGAAAAGAACACTGTCAGACTAAAAATGGCATTTTAAAAAATCCTTTGTAAATAGTTGCATAATAAAAATACCTTTTATTTGTACCACTTTTGCTGTCTCTCACTCTCTCCTTTTTTTTTTCCTTTCTTTAATTTTCAACAATAAAAACAGACCAGGCAGCCTAATTTGTGTGTATTCATTTTAACATGCTGCCTCATATGTGATGATACAACATTGTGGCATTTGAGCTGAAATCCCCTGCAGGAATATGCTTACTTTCAACACCTTCTACTGTAACAAACAGTCTTCCAAAAAATTTTGAACATTAAATAGAAATTGCAATTAATTAATTAATTCCCGCTCCCCAAATTTAATACATTTTTGTTGCAAGTATCATTGAATATCCTTTTAAATAATGAAGCGAGGGAATCTTTTCACTAGTAAGAGATAATTTATCCTACTTCTTCACCTTCTTTCACTCGTTATTGATTTCAACTTCCCCTGTTGATTGTATGGAAATTGTACAGAAAAGTACTTTAAAAGGATAAGAAATAATTATTGCAAAACAACAAGAATTAGCAGTGTATCTTAGTAGCTGCTTGTACTACCTCAAGGAACCTCATATCCCCTTCCCCCCTCCCTTTTTCTCTTCTTAAATCTCTCTCTCTCTCATGTCCTTCTTAATGTATTTGGAAGGTTTTTTGTTTACTACCAAAGTGAAGTTTTTAACATGACCAACAACTGAGGCAACTTTCCCAATTTGGAGGTACCATGGTAAGTTGATGATAAAGTTTAAACTTGATTGTCAGCTGCAGCATTTTGCTTGCAGCTCCAAGACAAAATGAAAAGTCATCTGTAAGTCACTGTAAAGTGATTGAGTGCATTCGTGTGTGCCAAGCAACATACTTTTCTACTACGAGCCTTTTTTTTTTTTTTGGTGCAGAAGACACTCTAGTACTCATCCACAATATTCTTTGAATACTGTTAAAAAAGAGTCTTATAGCACTCTGGGACCTCATTGCTATACATCCTCAGGGAGAGCTCATCAAATGCATGTTTTCATGTGATGCAACAAAAAATCTAAACCAGAACTCTATGGGTCATCTAACTTCTTTTCAAAAATCAACTTCATATTTTGAAGGGATTTTTTTCTGAAGTAAAAGCATTTTAGAAATGCATAACACTGTTCCAAATACATGCTTATTATTTAGAAAAGTATCTTTATGCAAAGGAAGAATCTTATTTATGCAGCCTTAAGCCTGCATAAATCTTTCAACATGTATAAAAATACTCTTTATAAGTTCATTTTTAAAATGAGTCAGTTACACAGTTTTTAAATCCCAGTTTTAAATGGTAGTCAGTTACTATCATTCAAGCTTGTTGACATGAAGCTTAAACCTCAAAACATGTAGTAGACTGTAAGCCCAGTTCAAGAAGTCACTCGCTGTGAACACTACAGAGTGAGTCAGGTGTTAAAGGTATAATCTGCCACTGTCACTGACATACATTGTATTTAACAGTATTCATCTGCAAAAAAATGGAATTGTAAAAGGATCATGCTGTGATAATAGATAGGGAGAATTTGAAGAGTGAATGCACATCTAAACCTCTTATACAAACTAGTGAGAAACTCTGCCCCCTGTCAAAGACCTTTAGTCAATGAAAAATAAACATCTGTTTTTTATTTAAAAAAAAAAAAAAAAGATTTTGATGAAAAATTTAAATTTCTCTTAGAAAAAATATTCCCTCCCTTTTCCTTTCCCTATTCCTACCTTTTCCCTCTCTTTTCCTTTTTTGTTAAATCTCTTTTTACATCAGTCTTTGGTTCAAATTCTCTCACACTGAGTTTTCATCAGGAAGATTGTAGGAAAAAAAAATTAACTCATCCTGATCAATAAGTGTCAACAAACTACTGTTGCTGTGTGCTACCTGGAGTTCTTTAATTATTTACTAGAAGAGGTATGATTTGATTTTAAGGGAGATAAGAAAAATTAGCTACCTCAATGTGAAGTCCTAAATAAAGCATTACACAGGCTGCCTTTACCTCAGATTAAGTAGTAGGCTAAAAATATCTTGTTTTAAGTAGAATTTATATTTAGATAGACAACTTGAGGTGGTTCTTTTTAACACCAAATGCATCCTTTTTCTCAGTGAAGACAATCTCACTCATCAAAGGTTGAGTGACTGAATTTGTATAGATTATATACATATATGTAGGTATAAAATATTGGTTGATAATTTACTACTATGGGAGGTGGCATATTTTACTCTGCGAACTGAAATACATCTGTCTATACACAGATCAGGTCTTTGTCTGTCTTCATTCATAATAGGTTTCTCACACACAGCCCTTCCTGTGTGCCTGAGTCATGGCCTAATCTCCACCGGAAGTCACCATAATTGTTGTTGTCTCCCATCACGCATGAGGACTGGTGGACTTACAGAGAGGGTCCAGATCAAAATTGTTTTTTTGATTACTAAAACCAGTGGTACTACTGGATTTAAGACAACTGTCACCCAAACTGCAGGTGTTACATTTGGGAACAGCAACTGGTACAATGCCTCTGTTATGACTGACAGCGGTTGCATCCCTGTCTGTAGAGCCAAGTGAGTTTCTGTCACCCTGCACCAAAAGATCCAATGGCATTTTGGCTGTAATCAACAGTTCTCCATTTTCAGGTCACCAGAAGAAAGAAGGAAATGAATAAGGAGGGCACTTAAACAGAGGGTCCAGTGTCTAATTTAGTGATGTCTGTGTCTTCTAAAGGTAAAATCTCAGGTGGAAAGTATTTCAGTAGTCATGTTGAAGAGAACAATGAAATACTAGCACGATTGGTTTGTTTGTTTGTTTGTTTCCCAGACAGCAGGGGATATGGGTGGATCCGAAGTTGTCCATCCTTTTGTCTATGAAAAAATTAAAATCAATTCTACAGCCTTGTTCCTCTTTCCTCCCATCTTCCTCAAAGGGAAAGATAGTATTTCCCCGCCATATTATATCTTTTAATCTAGATCTTCTTAGCATTGTCTTATTACTCACATTTTCCAAAGCAACTGCACTCTTTTAACCACTCTCTTTAAAGGGTTGGAGAAATGGGCCAACTGAAACCTCATGAATTCTGCAAAGCCTGCATCTGGAGAGGAATAATCCCATGTGCTGGTACGGGGGCCAACTGGCCAGCCAACAGCTTGACAGAGAAGGACGTTGGTTTCCTAGCTGACCATTACTCCTGAGGCAGTAATGAGCCCTTATAATAAGGAAGGCCAACAGCCTCCTGGGCTGCCTGAGGAGGATTGTTGCCAGCAGGTCAAAGGAGTTGATCTTTACTCTCTGCTCAGGACTGGTGAAGCCACACCTGGAGTACTGTGTCCAGTTCTAGCCTCCCCAGTGGAAGAGAGACATGGACATACTGGACACAGTCTGACAAAGGGCCACTAAGATGATGAAGGGACTGGAGCATCTCCTGCAAGGAGAGGCTGAAAGAGCTGGGACTATTCATCATGGAGAAGAGAAGGCTCATGGGGTTTTTGTCACTGTGTATAAATACCAGATAAGGGGAGTAAGAAAGAGGGAACTGGACTCCTCTCAGGAGATACTCAAACTTGACTGAACACAGCCCTGAGCAACCTGATGAGAGCTGGGATGCTGCTGGTGACTCCCCAGAGGTAACAGCCAAACCTAGCAGCTCTGTGTTTCTGTGTTTTTGTCATGTTCATCTGCTAAGTTCACCTGTCTCTTATTAGAATGTGAACATGCTGAATAAGCTGTCTACACATTTAATCATCATCTCTGGCCTTCAGTGTCATGAAGAAAACATAATCTTTTTCCTTCTACCACCTCATTAGGTACGTGGACATGAAAAGTTATCCTGTCAAAATAAGCCAGAAACCAAGTAATGGAACCCTTACACTCTTGATGTGTAAGAACATTTGATGAATTGGTGCTTGATTATATATTACTTATCACAAAATATGAGTAGGGAAAAAAAGGCTCTAAAACATAGAATGAAGCCAAGTAACAGTTCTAGGATGATGTGTTGCCTCTAAGATAATGTTCCTGAACCAATGCACCTAATTCTATGTGGTACCCACAGTTCAGGTGTTACCTCCTCAGATACACATAGAAAGTCATTCCCAACTCCAACAGTCTGTTTAATGTTGTCTTAGCAGGAATAGCAATGTATACAGATTAACACAGGAAAAGAAACAGAATTACTGTTTTGTACTTTAGGCAAGTTGAAAAACATTTTTGGCTTACATTCAAGAACCCTTTTGCAATAACATAACTATCTACTACTGTCAAGTTTAAAATAGCCAATGATCTTCTCTGTATGAAGATTCAAAACTCATTTTCTCCAAATGAATTTTCATAAGGAGAAAAGCCTTCAAAAATGCCCAGAATTTGCTAGAAGAAGTGTGTATGTGTGTTTTGTTGTTGTTGTTATTGTCTTTGTTTGTTTTTAATGGCAATCACCCCATGTACTTAAAAGATGGGAAGAAGATATTAAAGATTAAAAGGCAGATGAGATAACAGACAAGATAATTACAGAGCATTAAAGCCTCAGATTTGTTTATAAGACATTCAGGCTTTATTTTAAAAAGCCCTTTACAAATTTTTGTGACTCTAAAAAGAATTATCTTCACATTTTGAGCAATAATGTGACTAATGATGTTAAAGTTTCATCACTCCTTATTCCAAAACAGTCCATAAAATGGCTGGCAACCAGGCGTTTCAGAAGCACATACATGAGATAACAAGACTTGAAGGGTTATAGTGCAGCAAAATCTCAATGTATCGCATACACACACAAAAAAAAAAAAAAAAAAAAAAAAAAGAGAGATTTGTCAAGCTCTGTGCTCTCAGTGCAGGAAGTGACAAGGTACTCCTGATTTTCCTCAATGACAACATGCAGAAGAAAATTAACCATGCTTCCTTGCACAGGGTGCTCACAAAGGTACCTTTTTGCTGTTGTGGCACAAAAAAAGCAATGCTAATTCAGGGCAAGAGCTGAGAACATGCAAGTCAGGCATGCAGGACTCTAAAATGGAGGGACACGAGTCTGATAGTGAGATGGAGAAAAGCAAATGTATAATTGTGTTGATAGGCTTCGAGGCAAGCAGAGTGTGTGGCTCAGTCAAGACTCAGAGAACTGGGCAGAGGAGAAGAAGACTAATTTCACAGGGACCAAGGAAAGAAAGGGCCTTGCTGTGGTGATGCAGGCTCTGGACAGGAAATACCAGAACAGACATTGCATGCCTATATTGGTTTGGTTTTGAATCTGAAGAGCTGTCTCAAGATACACCTCATTTTCTTTTACCCTTCTGAGAAAATGAATAAAGAAAAAAATGCTGCCTTTTGTCAAGGCCTTCTGCACAGCTTCTGGTTCAATTGTACTATTGCAGCTATCACCTCTTTTTGAAAAATGTCTAGGCTCTTCTGTTTATGAACTCTATTCTTTGTATTTTGACAAAAAATAAAAAATAAAAAACTTGCCATACTCCTTCTATATTTTTCTTTTCCTTATATCAAAAAATTAAAATTTATATTTGAATTAGAACTGAAAAAAATAAGGATATAGACAGACATATATTTTAAATAAATGTATTTATATACATATTAACTATATTGGATACAGAATGCAGATGCATATATATATGTATACAGAATCATAGAATCATGCAATCATTTAGGTTGGAAAAGACCCTTAAGATCATCAACCATAAACCTGACCTACCAAGTCCACCACTAAATAATGTCCCTAAGTACTCTTCCAGGGACAGTGATGCCATCACTTCCCTCAGCAGCCTGTTGCAGTGCTTAGTCACAATTTTAAGGTGGCTTTTAATTAAGAAATTTTAATTAAGTAATTATTAATTCACCCTTTTAATTAAGAAATTCTTCCTGACATCTAATCTAAACCTCCCCCAGTACAACTTGAGACCATTTCTTCATGTTCTATCACTTGCCAACTGAGAAAAGTTATCAACATCCACCTCGCTGCAACCTCCTTAGCCTCCTCTTCTCAGGACTAAACAATGCCAGTTCTTTCATCCGCTCCTCATTTGTCTCGTTTTCTAGTCCTTTCATCAACTTTGTTGCTCCTTTCCGAATGTGTTCCACCAACCCAATATCCTTGTAGTGAGGGCTCCCAAACTGAACACCTGTATTTGAGGTGCAGTCTTACCACTGCTGCGTAGAGGGACAATCATTTCATACAATTGGTCATGAGCATCACTCAAGCCTATCCAGATCCCTCTGCAGAGCCTTCCTGCCCTCAAGCAGATCAACACTGTCATCCAACTGTTGTCATCTGCAAACTCACTGAGATTGCGCTAGATTCCCTCATCAAGAACATTGATGAAAATATTAAATAAAATGGTCCCAGTACTGAGTTCTAGGGAACACCACTTGTGAGTGGCTGCCAACCAGATTTAACAACATTCACAATGACCTTTTGGGCCCAGCCATTCTGCCAGTTTTTTACCCAGCAAACACTACGTAAATCCAAAGTCACAGTTCTGCTGACTGCCTTTCTTGCTTCCCAGAGGATCAAAAACTCTATCAGTCTTCTGATCACTGTGCCTGAGATGACCTCCAATCAACACATCACCCATGAGACCTTTCCTGTTAAACAATAGGTCAAGTGGTGCACCTTCTCTTGTTGGTTCCCTCACCACCTGTGTCAGGAAATTATCCTCCACACATTCCAGTTATCTCCTAGTCTGTTTCTTCTCTGTGGTATTGTATTTCCAGCAGACACCTGGGAAGCTGAAGTCTCCCATGAGAACACGCAGTAGCAATCATGACAATTCTCCTAGATGCTTGTATAATATTTCATCTGCTTTTTCATCCTGGTTGGGTGGTATAGAACATACTCCTACCATAATTTCTCCTTTTTTGGCCTTTCTCCTGACTCTTACCCAGAGACACTTGACACCACTACAGCTAAGCTGCATTCAGTCAAGACCTTCCCCTAAGGTAGAGGGCTACCCCACCTCATCTCCTTCCCTGCCTATCTCTCCCAAAGAGCCTCTAACCATCTATCACAGCACTCTAGTCATGCAAGCTATCCCACTACATCTCAATGAGGCCTATGTTATCACAGTCCTGAGACTGGGCTAAAAATTCCAGTTCCCCCTGTTTATTTCCCATGCTATGCACATATATATATATGCATATATATGCATATACGCATATATATGTGCATATATATGTGCATATATATACGCATATATACACATATATATATACACATAAATAGATACATACAAAAAGCTAAAACGCTCATAGTTAACAAATCACAATAGGTTGCAAAAAGTGGAGAGCAGCACAATCCATTAGAAATTCTGTTTCCTTTTGTTATTTGGTGCCTGACATAACAAAAATATTCATGTTCAACAACATTTTTAAAACCATAAATGACGAAGGACAATTCTACAGAGGTCTTTGAAGATGTCCTTAGTTTTACAGTTACATTTTCAATATATCAGCCTTACAGATGTTTAATAAAAATTCTCTCATACTTCATAAGGAAGTACATGGAAATGTTTATTTTGTGTACATAAATAACAGACAACCAAAGCTACTACCATGGACAGAGTAGAGGAGGGAGCTGACTTCCTGAGGCTGAAGAAGTAAAACACAGTGGGGTTATAACTGAAAAGAGAAATGAAAATGAAGATGAATATTTTACAGTTGGTCAGAGAGAGACAGAAATTTCCAGAGGGCTGTAGGGCACAGGAAGGTGATTAACACCACCAGTTTGTAAATGTGTATTTGCATCAGCACACTAAAGAGAGATTAATGGAAACAACATTTGCTTTCTTCAGGGAGAAGAGAGTGTTGACATAATTACAGATGAAAATGATGATGGCTTAGATGTCAAAAGACATTCCTTACCTGTGTGGATAGATAAGAGAGGCCATACCTCACAGATATTATTCAGGAAGTGTATGCAAGAATTATCTTAGCAAGAATTTTGGCATCTAAACAAAAGACTGTGTTGAAGACAGTGCCACATTATAGACCTGAATAGAGGTTGGTATGATCATTTGTTCTACAGTAATTAAATTGGGTATAAAGAAGGGCTTCCCTTTGAAAGACTGTAAAAACTGTAGAAAGAAATCAATTAGAATTGCCATGGAAACAACCAACAATCTTACATGCAAAAATGAAAAATAAATAAATAAGTAAAACAAGGAAACAAAATCAAATGATTTTAAATAATGATGGAGTACACACTTCGGAGGGTGATTCTCTGTCACATATTTCAAACTATTTTTATGTTGTTAGTAGTTTGAAGATGCTCAAGAAACAGAGGCCTGGCAAAGTAGGAGTATAAAATAAACCATGAAATCTATGTCTTGTTTGGGTGTGGGAGGAGGAGAGAACAGAAAAATATTTTTACAAGCCAATGCAGAAATAATTTTTGCACCCTCAGTCTTTTGACATGTAATACAATAACATGTAAAAGGTAAACTTACTCAGAGTTTTACTCTTCATTATTTGTGATCCCCAAATTCCCATCAACTTCAGGAATTGTTCCACAGTTAATGCTTTATTTTCTGAATCTTTCTGAAGCTGTTTAATAAAACTTCTGTGGGAAATAGACTTCAGTTCTCATTTTTGCTACAGTCTGCACTGCAAAGAACGATACCTTCTTCTGGAGCAGTATCTTCTTCTGGAGCAGTATCTTCTTCTGGAGCAGTATCTTCCAGGGTTCAGTAGACCTACAGTAACTTAAGCTATTGCATGCTGTGACTTAATACTACCAGGATAGAAGCTAACAGCAAAATTCAATATATTTGTGTTCTTACTAAGATGGCAGAGGAAATAGTAACATTGAACAACAGAGGAAGGGAATAAAGAACTGGAAGAGATACAAGACAAAAGAAGTATGAAGTAGAAGTATTTTTCTAAAATTAGTGTGTCTTAGAAAGCATTTGTTAATTGCCATATCCTTTATTCCTGTAAGAGGAAATTTTTAGAGATCTACAGGAGAGTTTTATGTTTTGATCAGAAACTAGTGACAGAATTTTGTACACTTTGGTGAAAAAAAATATTAGTAAGATATGCAAAAAGCCTATTATATTGAGCAGTGATAGTAGCAGACTTCACACAGATGACCCCTCTATGGAGGAGTCTTTTTTTTTTTTTTTGTAGCTCCATGTTTTTGTATTCTGGTTTAACCTGGTTCTGGTTTTACCTGGCAGACAGCTAAACACCACACAACTGGTCATTCATCCTCTCCAGGTGGGATGGGGAAGAGAATAAAAAGATAAAAGTGAGAGAACTCATGGGCTGAAATAAAGGCAGTTTACTAGGTAAAGCAAAAGTCATACATGCAAGCAAAGCAAAACAGGGCATTTGTTCACTACTGCCCATTGGCAGGCAGATATTCAGCCACTGCCAGGAAAGCAGGGCTCATCATGCATAACAATCTCTTGAGAAGACAAATGCCATCACATGCATCCATTCTCCCTTCTTTACCTCAGTTTTTATAGCCGAGCATGACACCATATGGTATGGACTATCCCTTTGGTCAGTTGAGGTCAGCTGTCCTGGCTGCATCTCCTTCCGAGTTATTGCACACCAGTGGTCTTCTCATGGGCAGGGCAGCATAAGCATAACTGTGTAAGCACTGCTCTGCAACAACTAAAAACATTGGTGTGTTATCACTACTGTTTTCACCAAAATCCAAAACACAGCATTATACAATCCTCTATGAAGACAATTAACTTTATCCCAGTCAAAACCATGATGGTATCATTTGGCATAATCTGCCTGTCAGCTAGTTCTGCCTTGCTCTCTAGCATTTTATTAAATTTAATTAATTATTAATTTATTAAATTTAATTAATGACTGGATCTGAAATTTTCATTCTGAAATTATTCTGAACATCAGCTTCTGTGAAACTGCTTAAAAATGGAAAAACAAACAAAAATGCCTTACCCCCCTGAAAATGAAGGTTTTAGTGCAATTAATAAACTCAGTACTACTATTGGACAGTGACACAACTCCTTTATAGAGAAGTTTCAACACAGTTGTGTTTTATCATCTGACCCACATTGGAAAAGATTGATCTGCCTTTGGAAACTGCCATATGTATCTCAAAGATACTTACACTTACCATATGTAATCCATGTCCTAGAAAAGAGATCGAACCATGTCTGCATGTCTGCATGACAAACTGTGACAGAAAAGTAGCAAGCATTAACTTTATACTGTTGTGATACTTCAACCTTGGACTGTAATGGGTTCCTCTTGTGCTGAGCACTTGACAGGTTATGCTTCAGTATGATAATGAACAAATGCACATAAAACTACTCAGTAAACTAGCATCAGCCTTGGTGAATGGGATTTCTGTGTCTTTGAGGCACAGCAACGGGAGGTTTCTTCTAAGTTTTGCTTCCAACAGTGGCATAGTTGGACTGTTTGCAAGCCAACCTGACAACTGCTGTGATACCTCTCTGGGAAAGGGTGCTGGTACCTTGTACCTTGTCAGTGTTAAAAGAAGCAGAAGCACTTTTTTAGCTGCTATTGAAATGTTGACAAAGGAGACAGTGGCAGTGGTCCAGCTCATGCAAGAGAGGTGCAGAGTCAGTCTGTGAGACAGCCAGAAACATTCCCCTTGACCCTTCCTGCTCACCCGGCATCTGCCTCACTCTTCCAGCATTACCCTTCTCCTCCTCCCCTCCCTTTCCCACAGTGGGAGCAGCCATGCCCTTGTCATCCCAAGCACCATCAGCATATTCAGTTGTGCTGATGGCAGCAAGAAGTCTCGTGACAGCTCTTTGATGCCTCACCTCCCTCTATTTTATTTCTGTTTATTCCTCTTTTTCCCCAGTCTCTCCTCTCTTCTGGCTGGTAACTCCATTTATTCCTTTCTCTGAAAATGCTGTAACCTTCAGTAGCTGCAGACTTCAGATATCCCCACCACGTATGTGCTGTTATCGTTCCTCATATATGGGCTGAGGACACTCCTGTAGTAAGGTCTCCCTCTGTTAGTGAGGCTATCAGGCACCTGCCCTCAACCTGTAGAACAGTTTGCTATTGTTATCTTTATATACAGATTCAGACTGAGAGCACTTTCTTTCCATGGAGTTGGGCATTATTCTAGTGGAGTATTGTTTTTCCAGCTCATTCTTATACCACCTTTTCTGGCACTAGGATACTCCTGTTTCTGTCTTTGAAGTTCTTCAAAAAAAGTTCTAACTCTTACCAGCTATGATCATATGTCCCTACAAATGGGATCTTTTAGCTGAATAGCCATCTATTAAACACTTTATGGGTCTCACAAGTGCAGGCTTTATAACTAATCAGAGAATCATAGAATCTGGCTAAACTAATTTTCACCTTTGTCAGTACGAATCAGACTCTACAAAAACACTGAATTAATGAAAAAGAGTGTACAAGGAACAAAAATCAGTAAGGTGAACTTGTTTTGATTTAGAGGTTAACTTTGCTTAAGCAAGTGATTTAAACCAAAATATCCAAAATTCTGCAAAACCTGGAGACATGATAAGTGTGTCATATAGAATTCTAAAAATTAGTTAATGTATTTATTTTTAAGTTGGGTACATGTGTGTATTTGATATCAATAACAGTATCCCTCTTCCCGATCCTCCCCCAGAAAAGTCAGAGTAAAGTTTGCTTTTCATTTGCTATTCACTCAGTCAGTAGAATTCAGGTCAACCCTACTTAGAGCTACATTAGCATTCAGATCAAGCTTATTCAACTCTCATTCCCACCCAAACAGCTTATTACAGCAGTCAGTCTAGACTCTTCACTGAACAACAGATTTCCTCATACTTTCCAAATTTGTCCACTTGAAAGGTGTGTTTTCAGTGGCTTTGACTTGCACTGTAGCACCTAGAATCAGTCCTCGTGAGACTGCGAACAAAGTTTTGCTCAGAATTTGTGAGTCATCCACATCCAAACATCCAAATCCTGATTCCACTTGAGTCAAGTGTTACCTGCCTCAATGGGGTTGAGCATGCATTAGGTATTAAATCAAAAACCAACAAATGAACAAACAAACAAACAAAAAAAACCTGAAAAGCCAACTACACTAATGTTGCTTTGGGAACAGATGTAACAAATTTTGCAGTTCTGGAAAAATACTTTGGAAGACACAATATGCTCTAGGTTAAAAATGAAAATATTTGAGTACCTGCAACATAGAAAAAAAAGACCAAAAAAAAAAAAAAAAACAACAGGTAGACATGACATTTCAGGATAGAGAATGGCTAAAATCAAATGAATAGCTCATTATACGTATACTTGGTGGTACCATTTTTTGGCAGACATACTATCGGAAAGTTATATTTTAAGGAACAGAAAATCTACAGAATGACTGAGAAGTACTAAAACAAAAAAATACACCTTTCCCCCTTAAACCATAAATAAAGTTAACACAGGCTAAACTGACCCTTAGATTTTAAGCTAAGGAATACCTTCTCCATGTTTCTGGGAACAGCATTTCCCATGGCAAATGAGAGTAGATGCCATTTCTGAGTAACTCCTCCACCCTTTGAAGAGCAGACAGACAGAAATGTCAGTAAGTGTAGCTGGCTTTCCCGCAGCTGAGAGAGAAGTTTCTCTGCAGAAAGAAGTTGCATTAATAGGCACTCAGTTAGTTTTTCCTGGTCCCTAGCAGATGGTCCCTGAAACAAAACACGAACATGCAGGAATGTGGCTTTTACATCATGTTACCAAAGTGCACAAGGGAAGAGAGAACACAGAACTGACAGTGTTTGTCAGCACAAGCTGTCTGTTTCTTCTTCTTCTCTCTTTCTCTCTCTTTCTCTCTTTTTCTTTCAGTTTTGAGGAATGGTATCATTCTGAAGTGATACACTTAGTTACAGATCATCTAGTACACAATGGTAAAGCAACCTACTATTCATGCTTGGACTGAAGGTGGTGCTAAGGTAAATACATCTATTTCCATCATCTTTGATGCTGCTATCTCAGATGTATTCTGAAGTACATCTTTGCAGACGACAATCAGGCTGACAGCTTTCTCTTTCATCATTGTTCTGGTGAAACAAATATGCAAATTATCTATTTAAGTACTCTGTTTAAGAGTACTTAAGCTTTGTCTCTCAACTTGAAGTTATAGTGGATATATAAGAAGGCTGTGATCAACCTATTGTCTTCATTATTTTAGAAAGGAGATTCATGAATATGATTAACTGAAAAGAGTGCATGTGGTATGAAAAAATGCTGAAAATCACTCATATAAGGTGAAGAATTATCACAGTGAGAATTTACAACACATCTGAATTGCAGTTTATTTCATCTGAAGAATGTCATGCCCATTGTTTTTCCTGATGCCCTGAAGTAGTATTCCTAAGAAACTTCTCTGAAGATTCTCTGACTTTGCCATCTTCGTGTTTGAATCTTGTTGAGTGACTGCAGTTCAGTTTTTTCACATGGCAGGCTACAGACCAAACCTCTAACGTTAAAGTGAGTGATCTTAGCTGATCCTGCCCTGGGAGTGATGGACATTATGGTAAAATCAGCTCCTCTGAGTGTTTACTAGGCACATAGAACATACTTCTTCTTCTGATTTTATATATCACCATATGGCCTTCTCCAGCATTCTAATTTCTACTTTTTCTTCAATATGCCAAAAAACTAAGATGCTGATTATCACATATATTTCCACCTTTCATAGATTGTATGCAGTATAGCCAACTGAATCGTTCAAACACTGGCCCACATTTCTGAGATTTTTTAGACATTTGTGTGTCTTTGTTTTAGTTAAAATAGGAATTATACCTTCCAGACCTACACATAATTCAGACTAGAAACTTATCTTTATAATGAAAGCCAAGCCTTTTAAGTCATTACATGATTGCAGGTGCAGAAACCATTGGAAAGCACTGTTTGAAACCAGAACACATTACAAATCTGAAAAGTCAGTCAGTAAACATCATTGATTTTTTTTATTTTTTTTTTAATATTATCATGGAAAGTGCAAAATGCTTACCTTAGTGCAATGGAGTGTTTAATTTATGGCTATAAGCAGAAATATGCACAGAATGTTACTTTATTTTACTGTGTTGGTTACATGTTCAGTTCCTTTCGTACAAAAACTCCTAATACGTTTTCCATTCTACCATTTCTAAACAAAAAAAAAAAATTTTTTTTTTTTAAAATGAGGATCTGGCATGCAAGTCATGTGACAGCAGGTGGTGCTTGAAGGCAGCTCTGAGCAGTAAGACCAGTGTTCAACTGACTGAAAATGCAGAGTTGACCATACATCTACCCTCAAAGTGCTATTCACATGCTTAGGCTTGGGAAACATGCTAAGCCACTTTCCATTTGTTTTGTTGTAACAAACATTAATGTGCAGCACTCCACCCAGGACAGGGAATATGAGATGCCTGTGCATGAGTGCAAGACCTGTAGATAACACACCTCCCATTCCCAAACTCTGGCCTTGTTAGGATCAGAAGGTAAGGACAGCAATGGTAACTATGCAGCTTTGTTATTTTTCCTATAGCTAGCCTTTTTAAAGGGGAAAATGATGCTCCAGAACTACAGCTCCAAGTATATTGTTACTACTAATGAACACTGGTTTTAGATTGTCTTTGCTGTCTCCTTCAGTCATAGCAGGTTTTGGATCCTCTCATGAATACCTCAGAACCAGCAGCACCAGCTTCTTTCAGCAGAGTCTCCAGCGAGTACTGATTTCACCAAACATCAAGAAGATTAGTAGTTGTACAACAGATGGTCAATTCCAGCCCAGGAGACATAACTTTATTTTCGTTTTTGAGGATGCTCCAAGAGTTACTCATTTTTGAGTAGTAACTTCTGTTCCACATTTAACCTCATTCCAACTAGCAATTACTGGAAAAGTATCAAGAGGCTACAGTTACTGCTCAAGGCCACTCTATAAGGCTACTGATTTATCATATTCAGTTAGTTTAGCTGGTTATTTAGTTTATATGGACAGTCTGTAAGTAACATTTCTCTTCAGTTTCAGACTTTGCATTTCTATTGGTTAAATATATCTCTGAATCAAGCACCCTGCAGTAACATTCTTGCAGCTATTAATCCAACCATTGGCAGCAACTGGGGAGAAAAACACAGAGAATATTTTCTGCACCTCTCTCCATTTCTTTTTCTTTCATGAAGAAGCTGGAGTAGGCATCACAGGTCACCAGCTGACAGCAGGTGACCTTGGGAGACATGGCCAAAAACCTCTGTGACACTGTGATAATACAAAGGTGCTTATTTAATCACCTGTCAAATAGCACCTCTGTTATTTAGGACCAATCTCAAGAGGAAAGAGTTGGGAAAATGGATTCAACATTGAGGAAGATTTTAGATAAGAAAATTGAGCTTAATAATTCCAAAAACCTTTGCTACAAGGACCAACGTTACACAAAATAACATTTTCATTTCCTTTCAGATATGTTATTTTTATTTCAACAATTGGAAAAGCAGATGGGGAAACGTGTGGAGCTCTTTATTCATTATTGTTCAATAGCCAAGTTCCCTTTGTAGAACTACTGTCTTGCCAAAAGTCAATTTTAAATATGTAAATGAAATTCTTCAGTTTCATAATGATAATTGTCTGGAACTTGGGTGGTACTCTTTTAAAATCATGTTTAACCTTCTTTCCTTTCACGAGAGTTTTAGGTATTCTAGGAATCAATGTCAATATACTGTCAGTGTTGGGGCCCATCCTCATTAATCTTTATTGATTATTTGGATGAGGGAATTGAAAGCACCCTCAGTAAGTTTGCAGATGACACCGAGCTGTGAAGTGTCGATCTGCTGGAAGGTAGGAAGGCCCTGCAGAGGGGCTGGGACAGGATGGGCCAATGGGCAGAGGCCAATGGGATGAGGTTCAACATGGCTAAGTGCCGGATCCTGCACTTCGGCCACAACAACCCCATGCAGCACTACAGGCTTGGGGCAGAGTGGCTGGAAAGCTGTGCAGAGGAAAAGGATCTGAGGGTGCTGATTGATGCTCACCTGAACATTAGCTGATAGTGTGCCCAGGTGGCCAAGAAGGCCAACGGCATCCTGGCTTGTATCAGGAATAGTGTAGCCAGCAGGACCAGGGAGTTGGTCATGTCCCTGTACTCTGCTCTGGTGAGGCTGCACCTCAAGTACTGTGCTGTTTTGGGTCCCTCACTGAGTGATAGGACTAGAGGGAATGGCCTCAAGTTGTGCCAGGAGAGGTTTAGGTTGGCAATTAGGAGAAATGTATTCTCAGAAAGAGTAGTCAGGAATTGGAATGGGTTGCCCAGAGAGGTGTTGGAGTTACTGTCCCTGGGGGTGTTTAAGGCAAGGTTGGACATGTGCTTAGGGACATGGTTTAGAGGGTGATGTCAGTGGTAGGTGGATGGTTAGACCAGATGATCTTGGAGGTCTTTTCCAACCATAATGATCCTATGATTCTATACTGAAAAGCTGTGGAGAAAGTTTATCATAGAATCATAGAATAACCCAGGTAAGAAAGGACCCAAAAGAATCAAATCCAATGAGGTTTTGATTTCAATTGACTAGGTTAAGTACATTTATATAGAAGCCTAGTCTCTTATTGTTATTTGATTATATCACACTTTATAACAAAAGCTCTACTACTACTACTACTACTACTATAGATAAAAAGTATAACAAAAGCTCTACTACTACTACTGCTACTACTATAGATAAAAAGTTTCCATCTCTACTGAATGCATGTATCCACACTGGGGTTTCTTTACCTTTTGCTTTAACATTATCAGGAGTTAAGATTGTGACATAAAATGGAAAAGAGCTGTGAGGCAAACAGAAAAAAAATATTTTCTCTTAATTAAAAAATCTTTAACTGAAATCCTAGAAACTGTTGTGTATTCCTAAAGACCTAAGTAAAACTTTCTTCTTCTTCATCTTCTTTGTCTTCTTCTTTGTCTTCTACTTCATCTTCTTCTTTTTAACCATAAATTCATCCATTAACTTGTGTCAGGTATTTACTTTGGTCTAATGTGCTTTCACTCTCATTTTCTAGATCTTAATGTTCCATGCAAAATATATATATAAATGTGCTCTTCACTTAGCGTAATCTGAGTGATCCATTGGAGGTTTGACTGATTTCAGTTCAATTGAGCTCAGTTGGTATGTGTGATATGGTAATTTTCTTGAGTGCCTAAGCAGATTTCATCTAACCTTTTTGTATAGTTAAGGAGTAATTTGCACTAAAGACAAATCTACTAGTTAATTTATCAAGATAGTTTTACACTGTGACTTGCTATATATGCATCCTCCAAAATGCTAATGAAACTCCTGAAAGACCTGTTATCTATGGACATGTTCTAAGATGACTTCTTTATGTACTGTGCAGTATGTTTGTTAGCTTAACCATTATAAAAGCATAAAAGGTTTCAATATCTGTAAGCATCACCATTTTTCAAGAAGGTATGAGAATAAGGCATGAGAAACAGAAAAAAACAGAACAGATTTTACCTAAACAGACACATTCCTATTTAAGCCTATAGATTTAACTATTCCTTGCTTTAAAGACTACACTTTAGAAATAAAACCTTAGTATATAAGAGGTCACCACTTACCTTTAGATCTTTGTTTCAAAGCTCAGAAGTACTATAATGTCCTACACAAAAATCTAAATTCACATGAACGACTATACTATGACTTTTAAACATACAGGAATCTGCTGAAAATTTTTCTGCTTTCAATCCTTTTTTTTTTTTTTTTTTCCCAGACATGCCTGTATCTCTATTGTGGGTTACTAGTGTGCCAGGTAAAACTTTTCCATATTTAGTTTTGTTTGGGAATGGTTGTGTAAATTTGGAATGACAGTTTTAGCAGTGTGCTGTGAACACTTCTCATAAATATGATATTATAAATTTAGAGTTGAAGATTATTATAAATACTTTGAGGATAATTCTAGAATCAATTACAGATGTCCAGAAATGAAAGAAATCTTACTGGGTGAGTTTACTGACTGAAGCTAAAACACAATATGATTTTATGTTTTTACATGGGAGGGATAGAACTTGCTTCGCTACAAATAAACTAATAATCCTGAGAGAAATAAAAAGTGCTGTCAGGACAAAAAAGAGGGCTAGCAAAGGTTAAAGGATAATTACCTTTATTTAAATGTGAAAGGAAGGCAAAATAATTTTTGAATTTGACCTAAATAAAGATTTGTATAATTTTCATTGAAAAAAATTAATAATTTGTTCAACCAAAAGCTGCAAGGGCTAAGATCTGCAGCTGTGATTTTATTTTATTTTATTTTACTTTATTTTTACTTGGAACACCATAATTATTCCCCTGTGCTCAGCTGTTCATGTTCTTTAAAATATGCACGTCTGAGTCTTAGCAGAATTGATGACAGTTTTGTCATGAAGCTCCTCTGCAATGTGAGCCCACTGGGTGTAATGCCAGCAAGCTCACAGATCTCCATGTAAGACTGCAGAGGTCAGGCTCCCTGGTGAAGGCTAGTGCTTAATTCAACTACTTTGCCTCTCTCCATTTTAATATCAAATCATGGCCTTTACCCTCAAATACTGGTCTATCATTCACTTTAATACTGTGAAGGAAATGAAAGCATGTCTCTGCTAATTGTTTCATTACTGATTTCACATCTGTGGCCAAACAGTTTCCTGGTACAATAAACTTAATATTAAATGTAACAGAGGAGTAATTGGAAAAGATCAGACTCAGGCTGCATGGGAAACAGTAGGAGCAAGGTGAAGGACAGGGTTTGCTTGCCCTCTGGAAGCTTCTCAGTTCCTTCTGCACAGTCAGGACCAGCCCAGGCTGATCATGCAGGCTACAAAATACAGCTTCACATGCCCCCTCCTCCCTGTCCTGCCAGGCCTCCACCAGAGTCCCATGCTATGAAAAACAGAAAGACCCATGTGGAACCTCACCATTTACCTAACTCTGACATGCTGAGCTTTTGATGGTTGTAGTAAGACCTTTTCTACCTCTCTCCACTTTTCTTCACTCTTTCAGTCATTTCATATCAATTTCTCCTCTACTGTCATAGTAGGAGGGAATAAATAAATAAATAAAAATTAAAAAATGAAATTTAAGGGAAGCATATTTCTGATTATATTTCTTTATTGGAAGGGTAATAAAATGACAATATTCCTACTCTTACCTGATTTTGCTTTGTCTACCTTTCTTATCTTTTGGTCGTGATTTGGCTTTTCATATGGGCTAATGGAAGGCTCTTAAGTCCTATGAAAGAAGAGTGGTTCAACAGTAACAACAATAGTAACAGGTTTTGTTCCACTAACTCAGAAAAAATCTGATTCATTTCATGGAACCTATTTGCATTTGAACCGGTTAGGAATGAGCAGCGGGCTCCAAAGCAGCCTGTCAGGCCACAGGTCTGACTCAACTGATGAGCTGTTCCTTTACACATCACAGCTGAAAATGCATGACATAAATCAAGTGCTGAGGTAACCAGTTAAATCACAGCAAGCTGTAGCAGGACTTCCTCCAACCTAAGTTAATGTGGTTTTGTAGTATGTAGAAAACCGTTGTAATTTTTTCTGCTCAGAACTATTTTAACTCTCAGTGCTTTCCTAAGGCCTACATAAATGCTGTTATTTCATAAAATCATAGAATATCCTGAGCTGGAAGGGGCCTACAAAGATCATCGAGTTCAACTCCTGGCTACACACAGGACTACTTAAAAATTAAACCATAAATCTGAGAGCATTGTCTAAATGTTTCTTGAATTCCAGCAAGTGTGCTGCCATAACCACTTCCCTGGGGAGCTTGTTTCAGTGTCTAACCACCCCCTCAGTGAGAACACTACTCCTAACATCCAACCTGAACCCCCCCTGATGCAACTTCATGTCATTCCCTCAGGTCCTATTACTGTTCACCAGAGAGCAGAGATCAGTGCTTGCCCCTCTGCTCCCGCTCCTTGGGAAACTCTCTAAGAGTTTTATGTCTTTCTTATATTGTGGCATCCAACACCGCACACAGAACTCAATGTGAGGCCACTCCAGTGCAAAGCAGAGCAGGACAATCATTTCTCCCAACCAGCTAGCAATGCTGTGCCTGATGCACCCCAGGATATGGCTGGTCCTCCTGGCTGCCAGGGCACACTGCTGGCTGTAAACCAAAACCCCTAGATCCTTCTCCATGGAGCTGCTCTCCAGCCTCTCATCCCCCAGTCTACATACATATAGCCAAGGTTGCCCGGTCCCAGGTGCAGAATCCAGCACTTGCTCTTGCTAAACTTCATACTGTTGGTGATTACCCAGCCATCAAGTTAGTCAACATGTCTTTGCAAGGCCTCTCTACCCTCGAGGGAGTTAACAGTTCCTCCCAATTTAGTGTCATCTGCAAACTTCTTAGAATACATTCAAGTCCTACATCCAAATGATTTATGAAAATATTGAAGAGAAAATGGAGCCCTGGGGAACCCCACTAGTGACTGACTGCCAGCCTGCTTAAACACCATTTACAATAACCCTTTAAGCCCAACTGTCAGCTAATTGTTTGCCCATTGCACTGTGTACTCACCTACCTGTATGCTGGACATTTTGTCTAGAAGGATACTGTGAGAAACAGCGTCAAAAACTTTGCTGAAATCCAAAAATTACATCAACTGGCTTCCCTTGGTCAACTAGGTGGGTGAGCTTGTCATAAAAAGAAATTAAATTAATTCAACAGGACTTTCCCTTCATGAACCTGTGTTGGCTGTGACCAATGTCTGCGCTGTATTTCAGGTGTTTTTCAGTAACTCCCAGAATAATCTTCTCTCTCTCTCTCTCTCTTTTTTTTTTTTTTTCTGGGCACTGAAGTGAGACTGACAGGCCTTTAACTACCAGTGTCTTCTTTCTTGCCCTTCTTGAAAAATGGAACAACATAAGCCAGCTTCCAAACAACTGAGACCTCTCTAGATTCCCAAGCCCACTGAAAAATAACTGAGGAGGTCTTGCGATGATATCAGCCAGCCCTCTGAGCATCCTGGAATGAATCCCACTGGGCCCCATTGACTTATATACATCCAGCTGGAGCAGCAAATCCTGCACAGATTTGGGGTTGGCTGGGTGTTTATTGTTACCACTATCACGGTCTTCCAATTCAAGGCTCTAGGGATCTCAGAGCCCACCACTGGTGTTGAAGACAGATGCAAAGAAGTCACTAAATGTTTATGCTTTGACTACACCCGTTTGTTAGCTGACTATCCTCAATAAGCAACAGATCAATGTTTCCTCTGGTCCTTCTTTCGCTGTTACCATGTTTTAAAAAGTCCTTTTTATTCTCCCCCCATAGTACTGGCCAGCTTCAAGTCTTCTTAAGCTTTGGTCACACAATTATTTTCCCTACAGTGCTGAACAGACTCACTGTAGTCCTACTATGTCACCTGACCTCGCTTCCAGTGGCCATACACTTTCTTTTTCCACCTAAGCCCTAGAATGTGGTACCTTCCCAGTCAAGCTGACCTTCTGCCCTGCCTGCTTGACTTCTAGCATTTTGGAATTGCCTGTTTCTTTGCTTTTAAGAGGTGGTACTTAAAAATTACCCAGCACTGATGGACTCCAGTGTTTTCACTGGGGACCTTACTAACTGGTTTAGTTTCCCAGGAGACCTTACAAACTAGTTCCCCGAGCAGTCTGAATTCTGCTCTCTTGATATCCAGGGCTGAAGCTTTGGTGGCAGTTTTCCTCCTATCACCAAAGATTTTAAATTCAACTACCTCGTAGTCACTATGGCCAAGATGGCCACCAATCACCACTTCACCCATGAGACCATCACTGTTTATAAGCAACAAATTTAGGATTTTGTTACCTTTCCTAGTTTTCTCCCTTAGTACCCATACCAGGAAGTTATCATCAAGGTGTTTTAGAAATCTCCTGGACCTGTTTGTACCAGCTGTGTGGTTTTCCCAGTTTACATCTGGTGGCTGATCTAGAGGTATCTCTGAGATCCTTAAAGAATAAATCATCAGTGTCATCATCCTGGGTGGGTGGTCTATAGCAGACTCCCACAACGACATCTGCTTTATTTGCTTGGCCCTTCATTCTTGCTTGGAGGCTCTCCATTGTGTCATCGGTTTTTGTCTCAACCCTCAGTCAATTTGTATAATCCTCTAAAGAGAAATGGCAAAATGCTTCTTAAGACTAGATTTTGACCTTCAAAAGATACTTTTTTTTTTTTTTTTTTTGAGTGCACACATCTCAGGGATAATACTTGTAACGGTAATTTGTAGTTGTACAAGCATGGCCTCTTTAAAAATCTTAAAGATTTCTACCAGTCTTTTTTCAGCAATATTGTTGGTTGAAATCAGCACCAATGTCACAGATAGATTTGATGACCTGAAGGTGTTTTCCAACCTAAATGATTCTACCATTCTGTGATTCTACGAAATCCATTGTAAGGACAGTTATTGTGCAAAAGATCTGAAAAAGCATTTTCTTATCATCTGTTTCTTCATTCAACTTTTTTTCCTGCAGTTTGTAAAATGCTATTACTCCTGTGGAAGTGGAAATATTACTACTAAACTAACATTCTCTTACAGCAGACACCTTTCTTGGATAGGTAATATGTTAAGAAAACATGATGATACGCTGTCATGTCAGTAAGTATTTCTTCGTCCATTAGATTTCCAAAGGTAAAAATAGATAAAATTGTTCTAGTAGCATGAAGACAAATGAAGTTTAGTTTCCTATGTAGCTTTTTTGGAAGTCTCTTATGCACTCTGCCACTAGTTATTTTCAACTCTCTAGGCTGGCATATACATTTTTGACACTGGCTGTTACTAGGCTGAAAGAGACACTGTCATTCTACTTGTTTTGGTGTGTTCCCTACTCTGTCATTTGATGGTGCTGATCCTGGATACTGTGGCAGTATTATTTCATCCAATATAAAATAGATCTTAATGACATCTTATGTATGTTTCTAGTGGATTTTTTACATGAAACTGCCATCTTGTCAAAATTGAAATCATAATAACACAAAATGCTTCCTTACAGCCTCCCTGCAGTTTCAGCATTACTTGGTGTTCATTATTACCATTTCCTTAATGTTAATCTTTAATATTTGCTAGTTACATACATATAGGTATATATATATAGGTATTTTGGAACACCCAAAAATGAGATGCATTATTTCCACTTTAACTTGCACAGAAAGGTCACAGTATGAGTTTTCAGAGAAAAAAAAAGTCTTTTCAATGCTGTAGAAGCAGCAGAGGCTGCAGAAACTGTGTTTGTCCTTGAAGGCAGTTTTCCTTGGTTAAAGGTTCACATGGAAGTCTATGGAAGTTTGGTGCAGAAGGCTTGACAAATTTACATTTATTTTGCTTTGGACTGATCTAAGAAATCCAGTTTTCTTGTATTTGAAAATCCATTCACAGAGGCCACCAGAATGGCTTTGAAAATACATGAGTCCCATGGGGAGGCTTCATGAAACTTTTGAGCTGGCTTCCCTGCTCTCCCTTTACTGCCACAACAACTAAAGAATTTAAAAGGACTTGTGTACTGGGTTGCAGTCACTGTCTGTAGAGGTTTACTCACACAAACATACCTTAGATAAAAAGAATATTCAGACTATCTGCAGCATTATGCGTTCAAAATTTCAGAACATCTTGGCTCTCAGGCAGTTCCAGGTGGACTTAGACGATGCCAAGATGGTAGAAGTAGCAGCATGCAGCTGCTCGCACATCCACAATGAAGCTGCGCAGCCCTGCAGTAGCACACAGGTACTTTCCTTTTCTGCCTTTATTTTTTTTATGATAGCTCTCAAATACTGCTCAGCCTCTGCCTTCATACCACCGTTTTCACTCATGCTTTAGCTGCCATTGTCAAAGTGTTTCCAAAGATGGCATAACTACACACCAATACGGACAGAAGGCCAAGGGGCAAAGTCATTGCCTGGCAGGCTACCTTCTGCAATGGTCATGTGCACCCAGGGCAGGCCCCAAACCATTTCCTTCCTCTTGAAGCACAGAAAGAAGCAAGCAAACATTGTAAAACCTCAGGCTCTGCCTTTAATCCTTTTCTCTTTTGGGGCATCAATCTTTACACTCTTCTCTTTGCAAAAGGACCAGAACTACAGTGCTTACACACAACTGTGAAGGCTAGTTTTTCCTCCCAACTCATTTAGTTATTTCCCCGTCTCTATACTGCTTATGAGATTTCCAGGGCTCACTCCACATCTGTATCTTGTCTGTACACATAGAGTCCTTGTCTAATAAAAAAGGTACCATATTATGCAGACACTTTTCAGATAAGTTTGTACTTTAATTATTAGTATAAACTGAAATTTTATTT
Source organism: Anser cygnoides (assembly GCF_040182565.1). Classification (NCBI taxonomy): domain Eukaryota; kingdom Metazoa; phylum Chordata; class Aves; order Anseriformes; family Anatidae; genus Anser; species Anser cygnoides. The sequence goes on along the minus strand of NC_089912.1, from coordinate 82,925,633 downwards.
GGTATGCAGTGAAAAGATAATACTTTGAAATTAACTATTGTGCTAAGTAAACTAATAACTTCATAGGTTTCCTAAGAATGAAGCCCAGAGACTTAATCAAAAGGGCCAACATCAGTGATATTGCTTTTTACATTTTGATTAAATCTATTTGAACCCAGACAGGAAAAACACAATATATATTGAGTGACGAATCCAATAGAATAACATTGATTTTTGCATCACATATTAAAATAGAAAATGTGGAAAAATTTATTTTCAGCTGAAATTGACTTAAGAGGAATAATCTTGAGATCTCTAAGGAACTCTCATGGACACCACTCCAAAAAGAGAGAGAGAGAGAGAAGGGAAAAGATGCAAAGTAATTATAAAGGAAATATTATTGTATGGAACTTGTAAAAAGAAGTTTTTTATTGTTGAAAACACGATACTTTATAAGAAAATGCATAACAACATTAATATATATTTTTGCAGTACTTACATTCTAGAATTCCATTATTAAATATTTCCAACTACTATTTCCTTCAACTACTGAGAAAGTATACAGATATGTACACTATATTTGTCTGAAAGCATTATCCTGGCTCTTTGGGTTTGCAGACAAGAACTACAAATAATTATACGTATGTATATATTCTAAAAGTCAAAGATACTAATATTTTATGAATATGAATTACAATAGAATTAGCTCTGATGATTATTCATCTGAAATTCTCTACCAAAAAAAAAATAATAATAAAAAAGGAATGAAAGAATATTAAATTTCTGAAGTTAAGTTTAGAATTCCAGAAACACCAGGAAGAGTCTGCTTTTAAGTAATGCCTTACAAATTTGTGTGATACCTACCAAGTTACAGGAGAATTTAAATATTATAACCACGGTGCAGAACATGAGGATCCGAATTTCTTGTTCTTCTGTTGTCTCAGTGTGATCCTGGAAAAAGTCTTAACACTTCTTCACGCTTCTCTTCTGTCTTAAAAAACTGTATTTGTTCTCCTTTGGGTGATAAGACTGTATTTGAAGAGACATTGAAACTGGCAGCGACCATCTTGCACCATCTAGATCTTACTGTTCCCCCTACATTTTGCCAAAAATAAAAGACAAAGCATGCTACAGTTACTTGAAAAAAAAACTTCTAATTTGTGATACATGCACTTATTCACAGTCATTTTGAAATGCATTCATTTAAAACTTACAGGAAATTCTGTAGAAGGGATGTTTAAATGCAGAAGTTAAACCCATGTTTTTCTCAAAAGTAATGGAAATTAAGATTGCATTTTCATAAATATATTGCTCATAATATGGTGAAATATAGGCCAAGCTCAGAAGTGCAGCAGGTTAAGCACAACAGATTATGGAAACACCTCAGCTTCTGTGAAAGTAGCAGTCAATGCTTGAAAGCAACACTATGCAATAAATGAAAGGCCTGAAATGAGAATGAGCAATCACAGAGGCATGTTGGGATGCTTCATACAACTGGTGTGTGGCAATGGGTGGATGCAGGCTCTCTAGGAGGGACAGGCAGGGAAGGTGAGGTGCCTGCAGGGCACAAACAATCCAAGAAGTTTCTGGAGTGCGTTGATAAGAGCTTCTTGACACGGGTGATTAAGGAGCCATGACAGAGAGGTGCCTCGTTGTAGCAGATACTGACAAACAGGGACCTGGTCAGGGCTGTAAAGGTCAGGGGCAACGTGAGCTGTAGACACCATGAGCTGGTGGAGTTCAGAGTCTTGAAAGGAGGGAGGAGGACAAAAAGTAGGATCATAGCCTTCGATTTCAGGAGAGCAGGTTTTGGCCTTTTCAAGGACCAAGTCTGAATATTTCTGTGGGATACAGGCCTTGAGAGAAGGGGGGTTCATGAGAGCTGGTTTATTTTCAAAAATCACATTCTCCAAGATTAAGAATGGAGTAGAACAAGCAAAGGTGGCAGGAGGCCAGCCTGGATCAACAAGGAGCTCATAACTGGATTCAGAGATAAAAAGGAGGAAAAGAGGAGGTGGAAGCAGGGACAGGAGACCCAGGAGGAATATGAAGACATTGTCTGAGCACTCAGGGATGAGGTTAGGAAAGCTGCATCTGGTGGGCGGTGGGAGCGGGGGCGGGGGTGAGGGGGGAAAGGAAGCAGGGAGGGGACAGGTCCAAAAATAAAGCTTTCTATAGATAAAACAGTAGGAAAAGGACAGGAAGGAAATGTCCGCTGCTTACTGGGTTAGGGATCTAGCAATAAAGGATGTGTGAAAGGCCAAGGTAGTGAATTCCTCCTTCATCTCAGTCTTTACAGGTAAAGCAATCCCAGGTCACTGAGATAGTGGAAAAGTCCAGGGCAAGGAATACTTCTCGTTGGTGGACGAGGATCAGGTTAGAAAACATTTAAACAGATTGGATCTTCATGCACCCTTAGGACCTGACAGGTTGTACCCACAAGTGCTGAGAGACCTTGTCCATGTCATTGTAAGGCCACTCGCAAGTATCTTCTGAACATCTGAGAGATCATGAGAGATTTCTGAAGACTCGAAAAACCACGTCACCCCGTTCTTCAGGTGGGGACTGGAGGAGGGTCCAGGGAACTATGGACTGGTTAGCCTCACCTCAATCCCAGAGAAGGTGATGGAACAAATAATCAAGAAGACCATTTACAGACATTTAAAGGAAAAGAAGGTGACTAAGAGTAGTCTGCATGGATACATGAAGGATAAATCACATGTGACCAACTTGATAACTTTCTTTAACGAGATGACTGGCTTGGTGGATGAGGGGAAAGTAGTGGATGTTCATCTGAACTTCACCAAGGGTTTTCACACTATCATCTGTGACATCCTCAGACAAACTGATGGACTAGAAGAATGTAGGTGGATTGAAAACTGACTAAAGTGTCAGGCTCAGACTGTTGTGATCACTGGCACAACGTCCAGCTGGTGTGTAGTAGTCAGTACTGCTTTCCCACTGAGATTGATACTGAGTCCTGTACTGTTTTATAACTTCACAGACTGAGGGTCTGAAAAGCCACTAATCCAAAAAGGATATGAGAGTCCTGGAGGATGAGTAGACTATAAGCCAGCAGTATGCCCTTGCAGTATATGCCAACAGCCATCTAGGCTACAACAGAACATTGCCAGCTGGTGGAGGGCTGGTGGTGGGGGGTATCCTTCCTCTCCGCTCAGCTATGGTGAAAGACATCTGGAGTACAGTGTGCAGTCCTTGGCTCACCAGTACAAGAGAGGCATGGACGCACTGTCCAGCAAAGGGACACAAAGATGAGTAAGAGATGGGTGCATATGAGGAAAGGCTGACAGCACTGGGAGGCTTTAGGCTGGAGAAGAAAAAGCTCAGGGAGATCTTATCACTGCATATAGGTGGCTGATGGGGGGAGTAAAGAAGACAGACAGATTCTTCTCACAGATGCCTAGTGACAGAAGAAGCAGCACTGAGTACAAATCAAAATACACAAAGTTCCATTTAAGTTTAAGAAGAAGCTTTTTTTTTCTTTTCTTTTTTGTTTTTTATCTTTTTCTTTTCGACCACCAGTGTGAGGGTGGTTGAACACTGGAACAGATTTCCCAGGGAGTCTGTGAATTCTCCAACTACGGAGATATTCAAACTTGAGCATACATAGCCCTGAGCAACTTGCTGTGGCTATCTCTGCTCCAGGCAAGGGTGCTTTCCAGAGGTGCCAGCTAGCCTTGGCATTGCTGTGTTTCTGTGGTTGGAAACTAACCAAGAGCTGGTGGTGGCACAGCACAGTTGCAGGAACAAAAATTCGCCTTGTGCTGCTGCCAGCGTGGTCCGAGCAAGGAGGAAAAGGACTTAAAATTTACATCTAGAATACAACATCTCTAAGAACATTACAGTGTACAAGTTTTGTGGGACTTACCTGCTAAATTATTGAACTTAGAGTTTTATTATTTTTTTCATTCGTCTATATTGATACCATGAACTGATAAATGCAGACATGTTCTGTTGTTTTTCAGAAAGCAGACTTAAAGGATTAGTATCATGAGAAATCTTTTACCAACAATACGTAGTTTATTCATAATCTTATTCATATTAGCCTCAATCATTAGTCCATCATTTTCATCATCATTTCAATCACTTTCAACAATCACTAGTTCAAATGAGGGTTCTTTCTTAAAAAGTTATTTCTTCTAAGTGGATAATAAAGTTACATTACAATAAGAAGCCTATAATTAATACTGCATATTTTTATCTGAAAAAAATCCTTTATGAGTTATCAAATGTTTTAACGTACTTCTAAGCATATTATTTCCTTATTACAGAAACTGAATTATTTCAATTAATGCTCAGTATAATGAGTTTAAAGGCCTTTAAAAGATCTTTTTGTATATATAACTCTCTTACTCTCTTTGGATTTTCTTTACTCTTTCTGTAAGATCTTCATGACTCAAATGCTCTAATGTCCACATTTTTGTTTTGTTTGTTTGTTTTTAAACACCCGAGAGGCATGTTTTTGATAACTCTTGAAAGAAAGAAAGAAAAAAAGAAAAAGAAAGAAAGAAAGAAAGAAAAAGAAAGGAGAGAGAGAAAGAGATAAAGAAAGAAAGAAAAGAGAAAGAAAAACACACACAAAACCAGTAACATTTAGTATTTTAAAATTTCTCAATTTTTGGAAAAAAAAATCATTTCTATTCCTCTTTAAGTGAAGCAATGCATTAAATTCCAGGGATATATGTCAATAAAACATTCTGGATTACAACTTACAAATAAGCAAACGTGTTTTTAACTGATTGTAAGGCAGTAAAATTATACAGACTTCCAGAAGAACATGATAATATTTTGATACAGGAGCACTTGCTGTAGAAGTCTGCAGTCCTAGATTCATGCACCATGTGCTTCGAGCAAACTCAGATAGCACTTGGAAAAACAAACAAACAAACTAAAAAGGGTTTAGCCTGAAGAAGAACAAGACCAGATTTTCTTCCTGCCTTTGTCTTCTATTGTCTGTCTGACATATTTCTTAACAATTCAGTTTTCTCCTTAAGCTTTGGCCTTTGCCTTTCCTACTTGTGATGGCAGGGAACATGGTGCCCAGACCTGCGTTGTGCTGGCCTGCCCACTGCTCAACCAGCCCACGCTCCTGACCAGTCCCACCAGTGCTCCAGCATCAGTGCTGTGTCCAGCAGCCTGGTGAGGGGCCTCTGCATGCCTGGTCCCACACTGCCTGTTCCTGTAATGAGGAAGCTCATGTAATGCTCTTGGCAGGTGAAGATATCACACCTAAATCTGTGAAAACACTGGAGCCTGATTTACCTGTAGGGTAGTGAGACAAGGTTAAGGGACAGGCTACTAGCAGCACCCACACTTCCCCTGATTATTTGGCTCTTCGAATTATTACTGCTCTTCTTGCCTCCTCCCGCTTTAAAAAACTACCAGGCCTGATGTAGGCCAGCAGCCCAAGTCTTGCCATCAGCCTCCTGGCACAGCCGTTTTGGACAGTCATAGCCAGCCTTGCTGACCACTACTGCTGGGACATACCTGCTGCCGTTTCACAGCCTTGAAGACACCACCGATGGGCACAGACAGGGCCTTCACCTGCTCCCCACCTCCACGAAAAAACCCATACCTGGCTTGCTGGGATGCAGCTTGGAGACAGCAAGGAACTGCAAGGTCTCCTGCAAGGTATGATGTGCACAAAGCCACCCTTGTGTCAGGCAAAGTGTTGTAAACTGAGGATTTGCAAGGCAGCACACAAACCTGTGGACTGGTCAAAAAACCAGTAGTGTCAGATCCAAGTGTGGTGGAGGATCAGCCTCACAGTATCACAGTATCACAGGACAGTGAAAATGAACTCAAGACCCTCACAGTCAGGTAAATGAGACTCTGCCCGCATGGAAGGGGCCATGCACTTGTGAGTCTTTTGACATACTTGTAATGTTAGATATTACCGAAACCCAAAAGTATATCACAAAATAGCAACAGTTTGTGAGCTTTAGTATGTAACAGGTTTTGAGTTTGACAGATTTCAGCATATAAATTAAGAAAGGAATGAAAATACACATAAAAGGCTTGAATAAATGTTTTCGCTGGCTCATTGCAATGGGGTAAAATAGTGTCATGCAAAACTGAGTATATTTATGCCAAAGCAGTTCACAATGTCCCTGATTGTATACTGCAACTCCCACTGCATTTTTTTTCCGTAACATTGTATATGTTTGGCTAACTGAATCCATATACAAGGCATTATATCACAAACACAGGTTCTTGTTTACAAATACCAAACCTACCAAAAGACCTTATATTGGCCTTCTCTAGGCCAATGTAGTGATGAAGCATTTGACTTCAACAAAGAATAGGTTTATACCTGAATGCTGAATATAAATTATAATCTAGTGGGCATAAGTTCTTGTGAGTGGATAGTTATATTAAAGATGTCTCCCATTACATTTATTAGTTCATCTGCAAAAATTTAAAAATTATGTGCTCATAATGTAGGTAATACAGTTCTCACAAAGTATACTGTGTGTTGCATTCTCAAAAAAAAATAATCCTATTTTAGCTGTTTTTTGTGTTGTTTTGGTTTGGTTTTTGTCTTCATAGTAGGTACAAAGTCCAGCCACAGTCTGGTGAAGGTAAGGCCTTCTTAATCTAATCCCACAGGACACCAGAATGCAGGAAGTGACAATTCCTAACCAGCTCCAGGTGAACAATTAATTACTTTATCCTTTGTCACTGCCTGGGTTGGATTGATTTAATCAAAACAGATCAAGGGGATAATTCCATCCAACCCACAGACTTTACTGCCATGGCCATTTAGGCCATACGGAAGAAATTTTGGAGCCTCATGTGAGGCCAGACAGCTGGACACCTTCCCTGATGTCTGTACAAAACACAGTGCTTAGACTCAGGAAGTTCGGGCATTGCCATATTTACAAGGTCATTGTTTTGGCATCTTGCTTTGACATTAGAAGTCTGGAGCAAAATAATTTTAAAACAGATCGTTTAAACAATTATCCTAACTTTGTTTAAACAAGTACAAACACAGTTTCATAAAGAAAAGTGGATTCTCGGTAGCTGGAGTAATCTCAGTTTTCACCTTGCAACCAAAGAAATCTGTATTTGTTTATTTAAGATATACTTTAGTTTAACATACACTGACTCAATATTCTTACATTTATTATATCAGATACCGAGGAATGATGAATGCGTTGTTTATTGGGATGTTTTAACTCACAAGTTGGGTAAAACTGCAGTAGGGATTTATCTTAATGTCATTATAAAAATCATTACTGTTATTTCTGTGTATGATACTGTTCTATTACAAACTTAATGTAACCACACTGTTAACAGACTTTAAATACTGATTAACATGTCAGGTTTCTAAACTGACTAAGGATATGACCACTACAGCATTGTATCTCATTGCAGCAATGCATTGTCAAGGCAAATCTCTTATTATCCTCACTTAGTGTGCTTTAATTTTCTTCATGATGCAGTTTTGGTTCCACGCAAATTTCGCTTGCCTTTTCAATGCACCTTTCAAATGCAAACAAACTGGAAAGTGCATTCCTGGAGTGCATAGGATATGTTGCTAATGTGGTTGCAAGGACCTGAACTCAGGTAGTTGCACCCCGGCACCCCTGGTAAGTCCTTCAGAGTGTAGCAAGCACAGAGGTACCAGAAGAAAGTTCTAAAAATGTAGAGCTTATGCCACGTCCTGGAGTGCTTTTCAGGCACAAGAATGGCCAGTTGTCACCCATTTTACTTTTGCTCTTTATCATCAGCCTGCAGTTCTTAACATATTGCCCTTCCTCATCCCTGCAAATGATGGTATTGTCAATGTCTTCTGTGTCTCAGGATTGTCAATAGGGTGCCTTATAGGAAATGACAGAGATCACAGAAAAGTATACTTCTTGTAAAACTGCATGGAGAGAGAGCTGGCAGCATTAGCAAGATACCAAAGTGATGGTCGGCCAGTGATTGTCTCATCAACAGCTGATAAGAGGACAGGCAGATAGAATAAGGTATAATTTAAGAAGATGAAGTCATTTCCTTGCATAAAATATATAAACTCATCTTTGTCAGAACCCATGAATTCCAGAGCAGCATTGCAGTAGTGTCCAAATAACAAAGGGTTTGGGAAGCCACAAGGTCAGTGCACCACTGATCCTCCTGGCCCGAGGGGCAGTGTGGCCATCTGCGTTCACCCCAAAGGTCAAACATGCAGTCTGTGCTGGTAGCTGAGTCAGCACAGACAAAGGAGAGCCCGTTCCTCAACTATCTAGTACAGTAGTACAGACTGACACACACATTAGTGTTCCTGAACAAATGGCAAGGATGCTCCAAGACACTAACTGAAGAAAAAAAAAAAGAAAAAAAAATCAGCATTAAAAAGGACATACTGTACACACAAACTGCATGGGACCAAGATTATGGTCCAAGCTAACCTCAGAAAATCCCTGGGCTGAAAACAGTCATCAGGTGCCAAAGCTACCAAGTGAAATACATGTATGTGCTTTTTCCTGCATGTCTTCTGCTAACTGGGCCAGGAAGAATACTAGATTAGATGTACTCTTGGTGTACCAGTTTGATTGCTCTTACATACTTCAGTATTTTATCTTGTCTTTATACTGTTTCACAAAATATATAGATAGTGTTCTGCACACTATGGTTGAGAGTACTGTCTTACGGTATGTTTCAGATATGCTGCAAATGACAGACTACATCTGAAAAAAAAAAAAAAAAGAGACTAGGTTGTATGAGATACTAGATAAACTAATTATGACCTTGTAAGAAATATCCAAGCTCTGTAAGATTATTTTGGAAAAGCCCTGAGGGATGCAAATGTAATTTTTTTGAAGATCAAAAACTGAAGGCATTAAAATCTATTATCAGAATATAAGTATTTCATAGCAGTATCATCTCTTCCATTATAGAATCCTAGAATCATTTAGGTTGGAAAAGACCTCTAAGATCATCAATTCTAACTGTTAACCTAGCACTGCCAAGTGTTAGGGACACTACCACTAAAATGTGTCCTTAAGCACCACTTCTACACATCTTTTAAATAACTCCAGGGATAGTGACTCAACCACTTTTCTGGGCAGCCTGTTCTGATGCTTCACAACCCTTTCAGTGAAGAATTTTTTCCTAATATCCAACCTAAGCCTACCCTGGTGCAACCTGAGGCCTTCCTCTTGTTCCTTGGGAGAAGAGGCCTGTCCCCACCTCACTACAACCTCCTTTGAGGTAATTGTAGAGCATGATAAGGTCTCCCCTGAGCCTCCTCTTCTCCAGACCAAACATCCCCAGTTCTCTCAGCCACTCCTCATACGACTTGCTCCCTAGACCCTTCACCAGCTTCGTTGCCCTTCTTTGGACATGCTCCAGCACCTCGATATCCTTGCTGCGGTGAGGGGCCCAAAACTGATCACAGTACTTGAGGTCTGGCCTCACCAGAGCTGAGTACAGGGGGACAATCACTTCCCCAGTTCTGGTGGCCACACTATTCCTGATAGAAGCTAGCATGCTGTTGGCTTTGTTGGCCACCTGAGCACACTGCTGACCCATATTCAGCCACCTATTGATGAATACCCCCAGGTCCCTTTCCACTGGGCAGCTTTCCAGCCACTCTTTCCCCAGCCTGCAGCATTGCACGGGGTCGTTGTGTCCCAAGTGCAGGACCCGGCACTTAGCTTTGCTGAACCTCATACAGTTGGCCTTGGTCCATCAGAACAACCTATACAGACCTCTCTGTAGCCCCTTCCTACCCTCAACCAGATCAACACTAAGCCCAACTTGGTGTCATCTGCAAACTTACTGAGGGTGCACTTGATCCCCTTGTCCAGATCATTGATAAAGATATTGAAGACAACTGGCCCCAGTACTCAGCCTTAGGGGACACCACAACTCTTTGGGCTCTGCCACCCAGCCTTTTTTTTTCTTTTTTTTTTTTTTTTTTAACCCAGCAAAGCATACACCCATCCAACCCATGAGCAGCCAGTTTTTCCAGTAGAATGCTATGGGAAACAGTGTCAAAAGCCTTACTAAAGTCTAGGTAGACAACATCCACAGATGTTCCCTTGTCCACTGAGTACATCACATTGTCATAAGAGATCAGGTTCATTAAGCAGGACCTGCCTTTGATAAACCCATGCTAAATGGGCCTGATCACCTTGTTGTCCTGTATGTGCCATTTGATGGCACTCAGGATGATCTGCTCCATAACCTTCCCCAGCACAGAAGTCAGACTGACAGGCCTGTAGTCCCCCCAGGTCCTCCTTCCAGCCCTTCTTGTAGATGGGCATCACACTTGCAAGCCTCCAGTCAACTGGGACTTCTCTGAATAGCCAGGACTGCTGATAAATGATGGGAAGTGGCTTGGTGAACACTTCTGCCAGCTCCCTCAGTACCCTTAGGTGGATCCCATCTGGCCCCATAGACTTTAGTGTGTCCAAGTGTTGTAAGAGGTCTCTAACCATTCATTTACTCTTGGATTATGGAGGCTTACTCTTCTCTCCATAAGTAATTTCACTAAAATTTCTGCGTATGAAACCAATTATTTTTCAGAGGTGTTAATGTTTTTATTTTCGTAACAAAATGTGATGTTTTTCAAAGTGTAGGTGACTTCTGTCTAATCCTGTTTTAGTTCAGTGTTGAAAAACTTGGATTATTTTGATTATTACTTGCCCACAAGAGAAGACAAAATTATTTTGTGGTACACACTGTACTTTAAAAGCAATGCCATTTTTATTAACTCTTTACTATCTCAAAGCTACTATTGCAGGTGAATGAATGTGAGCTCTATAATCACCCAGTTTCACAAGGGCTAAATAAAGATCTTAGCAAGCAGTTACGAGTTTGGTAGCTCAGAAAGATTAGGTTCCCCAGCAGGAAGTAGTAAGATCTAGTTTCACTTGTAAAAATGCATTTTACGATTCAAGCTTGTTCTGTTACACTTAAAGCTGTCAATTCAAGTTTGTTTTTACATATTTACAGTTTTTCTAGTAATTTTTTGTAAGTAGTTGTTAAAAATGGTAACAGGGAGCTATAATGATGGTTACATGGAGCCTTGAAAATCACAGTAAATCTATTCATGGCTTGAAAATGCTTGGTACGCAAGGGCAATTTGTAGGGAGTTGTGTAATTGAGTAATTGTAGAGTTTGAGACAAATATGAGGTGCTTACAGCAACTGGTATGATAAAAAGGTGTCAAAAAGACTGTCAAAGGATGTATACAAGTAATAGAAAGATGTGGGGACATTGCACAGTGAGTAGGAGCTTGTAAGCAGTGCATCACTGGTTTTCGGTAGATTACAGGCAAGCGCTCCTGGCTACACAGATAGCAGGAGCTATGAAGAGCTGTACAGACGCTTCACAGGCTAGTAGAGCTGCCGGCGGGGATGTGTCGGGGCTACAGACCCACGCGGCAGTGGCCGTTAGCTGTGTGGGCACCGTACCTAGCCGAAAAACCACCCAAATCTCCGTGTCGCCGTCCCCCAAATACACACACCCCGCAGCAGCGGGGACACAAGGCACCAAGAGGCCGCACAGCAGCGCACCCGCGGCCACCCCAGCCCCACCGGAGGCGCTGCCGCGACCGCGGCCGCGCCGACCGCAGCCCGGCGGGCTCGGGCCGCCGCCGTCCCTTCCGCCTTAAGATGGCGGCAGCGGGACAGCTCCCCCACCGCCGCCGGCTCGTCGCTGCCATTTTTCGGGGGGTGAGGAGGGGAGGGGGGCGTGGAGAGCAGCCGCCGCCGGGCGTTAACTTCCTGCCCGGCCCGCCGGCGGCAGCCCCCTCAGCCGGCAGCGGGCGCGGTGCGACCCCCGCGGGGGGCAGCGCTCTGGGGCCCGGCTCCTCCTCCCCGCCCGCCGGATGTGGCGTGGAGCGGCACCGGGCGGCCCCCGCGCGGACACGCCCCGGGCCACGGGCACGCCGCCGTTACTCGCCCTCCCGCCCGCCCGCCGGCCCTGCGCGTGCCCGCGCGGCGGCGGGAGGCGCGTGCCCGCGTCCCGCCCCGGGGGGGAGCCGCCCCCGCCCGTACCGGCGCCGTCAGTCAGGGCCGGCCCCGCCTCTTCCGGGCCTCTCCGCCTGGGCTGCCGCCTCCTCCTCCCTCGCTCGCTCTGCCTTTTGTGAGTTATAGCAACCGTTGCCTTGTGAATCAAGCGCCATAGTCACCGTAGTCCTGGCGACTGTTACCCATCAACAACAACCGCTCCTCTCCTGCTCCTCCTCCACCTCCTGCCGCTCCTCACCCCCATCCTCACCCCCTTCCTCGCCGTCACCCGCAACAACAACAACAACCACAACAACAGCGGCAGCAGCCGCCACCTCCGGCACCGACGACAGCGGGGACGCCGCAGCCCGCCTCAGCCCAGGTGAATATGCCCGGCGGCCGCACGCCGGCCCCCCCTCCGCGCTCCCTCCCTCCCACAGCCGCTGCCTCCCCCCCGGCCTCGCAGCATCCGGGCCGGGGACGCTCCGCCGGGACCTCCGCGGCCCCTCGCCGCCTCTCCCGGCACGGCCCGGCACGGCCCCGCCGCCCCCGGCTGCGCGAAGCGGCCGGCGGGGAGCGCGCTGCGGGGAAGGAGGGAGGGAGGGAGGGAAGGAAGGAAGGAGGGGGGGTCGGCGGGGATGGGGTGCCCGTGGGTCGGGAGAGGAGGGAGCGAGGCTTACTTAGGTCGGCGGCACGCTGCTGGGACCGCCCGGACAATCGCTGGGATGCGGTGGGTATGCATCTCCTGTCTGCGCGGATGGGGGATGTGGAATCTGGGGGCAGCGAGGCTTCGGGTACAATCGAGATCGTATAGTTTAAAGTACGCAAAGAAAAAAAAAAAATCTGCAAAATCGGGGGGGTGGGGGTGGGAGAAGCGGCCAGAAGCACGCCGAGAAGCAGGGGGTGTTTCTCCTCTCACTTGTAGGGGCCTTGTTCTGGTTCGTGTGACTGCTGGAGATGCAGATGTTTGTGAACTTCCGATGTCTTTTAACGATACTCCTGTGTTACCGATCGCTTTCTGTGATTTCTGTAGCCCATCTTTTTTTCTTTTTCTTTTATTCATAATGTTACTTATTGTTTTAGGGTAAGCTGTATTTTCTTTGTTTTGTGAGGTGTTTTCCCGTTTATCCAATACCCCCACCCATACAAACATACAGTCACAGTTTTTTTCTTCTGGCAGTCCTTCCGTTAGTCATTATTATTATTACGATGATAATGCTTTTATACTGCTCGTGTAGTATGGAACAGTGCCTTTGTAGATCTAGTTCATTCATAGTAAGTTAGGTTCATGTGGTGAGGATCTATTTGATCTTCCTTAAACTCTCCACAATGAAGGAAATCCAAGATATTTCACTGCCACTTCAAGTTTATGTGCGAAGCAGCTGGGGGATAAAAAAATTAAAAAGTCTTTGTGATTTCTCTTATAGCAACTGTATTTCAGGAGGATCCTTGGGAAAGGAGGAAAGAGGCACCTTTTAACCTCTCAAGGGGTTGAAGTAGAAATTTTGTTATAAATGAAGATACTTTTCATTTTTTTTGAATGCAAAATGCTTGTTCTCTTAATCTGTTTTTGTGGTTGCTTATCAACATAAAAAGATTTGTTTTGCCATTGTCAGAAAATCATAACTTTATACACTTCAAAAAAATATTTAGGATAAAATCTATTTTTGGTATCTATTATTGCAATGAAATTCTGTTTTAGCATCTCCATAGCCAATTGCACTCTCTTCCTTGACATGTTAAATCACCTGTCGGTGTGGCAGGCTTTTTTCTTTTTTGAAGTGATGACTTACTTATTTCCTCATTGCTCTATTTAGTTAAACCACTAAGAAAAAGCTTAATCAAAATGATGTTCTTGTTTTTAATCAAAAACCCACAATTTAATTGTGTATATACTTTTTGTATATCTCTAGAGGAGCCATTTGTAAAATCCAAGGGTTTTTGTCAAAATTTAACAAGAATATATTGGTTTATCTGGCATTGGGACTGCCAGTGAATGTGACAGGGTCAATTCTTCCAAGTTGCTATCAACTGCAAGACGTTCTGTGTTGATATTAATATATCTTGAGGTAAGGCATACTGGCTCTTTGTTTTTTTTTTTTCTTTTGAATGTTTCAGGGGCCAAATATGTAAAGTAGAAAATGAATTGTTTTGGGTGCTTACCAAAGGCATCTACATTGTCATCTTTTTATGTTATTCATGAGGAAATTGTTGAATGGTAATTTTCTAGATAGTGCTGTGAAATAAGTTTGAAAGATATTAAGAATATACAGAATGAGTATCAAGTCAGATAATGTCTGTATGCACTCAGTAGGTCGTAGGACTGTATCAGTTATATGGCACATTTAAATCTTAATGTAGTTGTTATTAGTTTTATCAGGTAGTATATGCGATTCATCAGTTGTGAAATGATTCCTTGCATCTACTGTTGTGGAGAAGTTAAGAGGTCAATTCTGCACCATGCCTTTGTTGAGAAGCCCTCTTACAACGGGACAGAGCCCTGTTCAGGATGGACTCCTTTCCTGGGTGTTGAGGTCGGTCCTTGCAGAACATGCATCCAGATCCCTGGTAGCAATGGAAGTGTACAGGCTATGAGACAAATTTTGTTTTTCCTCTCAGAAGACACGTAAGGAAGTTTTTAAGTCAGATTAAAAGTACATAATTTTTTTCTAAACCAAAGACTTTTTTAGTATTATTTAGCTGCATTTGTTTAAGGCTGCAGTTTGAAAAGTAGTAATGCAGCCATCATCACCTCATTTAATACTGTGGACTTTACTGGGAAAATTATTGACTCTATTCATTTTGGAATGCTTTAACAGTCATAGATGAGATCTGCATTATGCACTCGGATTCCCTAATGCCCTCAGCTATCAAAATAGTTGGTTTTTGTGATGCTAACCAGTGTTTGAAAATGAAGTGACCTGTGATTTTTTTTTTTTTTTATTCCTCCATTTTCATGACTTAGATTTTGTAACTACATCGTTGTTTCAGTTGTTTCAGTACATCCTAATGAGTCTTTCTGGATCATATGCTCTGTTGTGTTTTTAGCAAACTTAGACTGTGCTACTGTGGAGGAACGTTTTCATGATCTAGTGAAAATAAATGAAATGGGAATTAAAGGTACAGTGCTGTTAGTTTAAAGTCAGGGTGCTTTATTTGATAATTAGGTTTGGCTTTGTTAGCAGTATCCAATTTCTTGTTTCTGCCTGGTACAGGAGTTTGTTAATCACAAAACTGTCTACAGATATAAATGTTACTATTTCTTTTCACTTATTAAACTTCGCATTGAGAAGAAAGGCTGTTGATTTTTTTCCTCTCTTCTTACTTGAAACTTAACCAAGTATATGAAATGAAATAATCTTTTATCATTGCAGCTCATTTTGGTGTTCTACCTAGTGGTGTGGTCTTCGTGCTTTACTTTTTCCTCTTAAAAAAGACTTTCTTTTAATATTCCATATTAGTTGCATTTTTACGTGTAGTCTCCAAAAGCTTACCAGCTTCAGATAGTGTCACGTGGAATACGTACATTTTTTAAAGGTTATTTTTTAAGACATATGACTCAGAAAATTCTTTTATAAATTGTTTTCAGTTGAAATGACATCTTGTGAATCCATCACAAATACAGACAGAATGAAAAATAAACTTTCGATGATACTGTAGCATTCTTGTAGGTGGAGTTCAGTTCTTAAATCAAGCTTTTTGTTAAATGGACGTATTAGAATACCAAAAGAAGTATCTTTTTAAATTATGAATGAAACTACTTATTTTTTACTCCGAAAGAGGAATGAAAAATTAATGAGTCTTTTGAACCATATAAGATAATTATTAAAATGATGTTTTACTTTTGTCCACAAGTTGAGCGTTATTTTTATAGTTCAGATAAAGGTGCTTTTATCTCTCTGTGATCGCAGGTACGATGTATACTCGTATTTTGGAAATTTAAGGAGCAGCACATGTACTGATTTAGCTAAATCTAGTTTGCTAGGGACAGATGGCTGGTTTAAACAGGTGTCACTTTCATTTCTTGTGTATTGTGTTGAGACTTCCAGAGGTTCACAAAAGAGCTGTCTAAAGCAGGTGGTGTTCTCTGCTTTTGTGATTAGCAAAATTTACTTTTGTAGAAAAACTAAATGTGTTTTAATAGATAACATATCACAGTTTGAAGCATTCCATATAGCACAATCATATAATATTTTAAACTTACTTTATTATCAAACTTTTAGAGGAGATGCAACTATTTGGGTGTGAAATTTCATGTTTTATGACTATGTGGACAGCTGTAGTCCTAATAATTGTCCTGCTTGCAAGACCAAGAGCAGAAAAACAGCTTGTTGTAGCATTTGTTTCACTAAATTACTGATTTTTGAATTTGTTAAATATCACTAAGGATTTTTTAAAATAAAAATGACCTACTATTAAGAACATAGAATTAGTTTCAAACTTTTTTTTTCTTGGTACTTCTAGCACAGCTGTGTTTTTCTTTCTTTTTTTTTTTCTTTTATTTTTTAACATTTATAATATCCCTGTTATAAAAGACTGCCACAAGAAAGAATGATTCTGAAATTTGACTTTTTTTTTCTAACACTTCTTAGGCATGTGATTTTCTGTTACTGGGGCTCTTTTTTATTTTTTGAACAGTGCTTTTTGTATAACAATGGCTGGTGTTTATTCAATTATTTTCCTTCTAGTAGATGCACCAGAGGGTGCTATGCTATTTGACATACAAAAAAAGAAACCCCAACAAATCTTTCAATGAAATACAGTGATAATGTATATGGGGTTTAAATAAGTCTTACTGTTTTTTTCTACTTTTTTCTATGCATGGTGACATATCAAACTTATTTTGGTAATACTTTGTGAAAACTTACGGAAAAAATTGATTTTCGTATTCGACTGTGTGTGTAAATATATGTATGTACACTCAAAATACAATCTGTGTTCCCTGAAACTTAACAAATAGTTATATCTAAATTATGTCTGTATAGCATACAACTGAAACAGTAATTATTGAGGTAGATTATTGCTCATCTGAAAAGCAAGGTGAACTTGCTTGAGACAAGCATTTTGTAGTGAGGTTTATTGTATGTTATATTTTTCATTTATAAATATATGTATATTCATATTCTATGTAATTTATTTATTTATGGCTGAATTCTTTTATAACAAATGTGTTTCTGCATGTGTTTTTTTTTTTTGCTTTCTGACTGAAACTCTTCCTGGATAACATTGAGGTTAAAGCTTACCTGTTTACTTCTGAAAAAGTAAACAGAAAAGTTAGTTGATCAGGATAGACAGTTTTCTCTGCTGATAGTTAATTCTGGGAAAAGCAAAACAAATAATAATAAAAAAACAGTAAAAAAAAAAAAAAGAAATGTCTTCTACATATTTATGATGACAACTCGGTTCCATTTCAAAAGTGCCTCTATGAATATATGAGACTGACAGATTAGAATTTCATTTTTGTACCTTCTGAAGTTTAGTAATATCCATTGTTGTTCTGTACACTGCTAGACTAATAAGGCATTTTATTTATTTATTTATTTACTATTGTTATTTATTTATTTTACTATTGTTATTTTTTTTATGTACGTGGATGGATAATGGTGTCCAGTTCAGTGTAATTTGCCTTTGGAAAAGTGAAAATCTGCAGTCTGGAAGTTGGGATAATATACCTTAAATTGCTTGGCTTTGCACACTACTTTTAGTTGCTTTTTCTTCTGTCATACCATGGTAAGTTGTTTAGTTTTAGTCCCCTACCTTCAGATTTAGTGCCCCAAAACTGAGAGATGGTGGGTGGAATATATTGCAAGTTGAATTTAACAAAGGGTTTATGATTTATAGTATAAATTTTAATAAGGATTGAATGTTTAAATTCTAGCAATTCAAAGTTGCTCTGTAATTCCCAACATATTCCTAACATTACTTTCCTGTTGCAATTCTTACATGGCATTCATAACAATGCTATGTGAATATCAAAGATTCTATATTAATCACAAGTTTGATCTAGTGTACTTGTAGTATTTTGTGACTTATGACTTGATTGATTAGCTAGCGGAAGGAAGTATCTGGCACTATTTCGAAAGGTAATTTCATCTCCCCATGAACCCAGTACATTGAGAATAGCTCATCTTTTTTGATCTTTGGGTAAACATGTAAGGCAACCATTGTGTAATGTATGTAGACTATATAATGATGTAGCACTATTTCTTTAGTTCTTTCGTGTTCTTCTTAGTGAAGTCTTATTTTAAATAAGTTTGTAATCTCTTTAAGGCAAGAACAATGTGTTTAGATTTCAATTTTTTTTTCAGGCTTTGGATACTGCCACTACAAATAATAAATAACTGGGAGCCACATTTATTGTTCATCTGCTAAATAAATGGTTTCTATCTTCTGTTTTATTACTTCATAATAATTACTGTAGCTGTGTTTTCTCTTATATACCACCTCGAGTACGTTTTGTAAACACTTGAACTTAGGATACTTAAGTCCCTGATGCAACATAGCAGAGAAGAAATAAAAATGAGCAAATCCCTAAAAAAGCACAGGATGTCCCTGTGCAGATGCTGTTGAGTCAGTTTGTTCTACTTCGGTTAAGGTCTACTATTTTCTTTTTTGATTACCTCTTTTTGTACACTAACTATACTTTCCTTACAAAGGATGAAAAAATGAAATAGAATTCTGAGCCAGAACAATTTACGCTATAGCTATTAAGGTTACAGATAGCTGTTTTTTTATGATTTTGTGGAGCTAAAATTTAAAAATACATTTTTATCTCATATGAGCTAGTTCATATCTGCTGAATTTTCAGGTGTTGAATTGTATATAGTGTCTGAGGTACGTTTGGTCTCTTTTCGCTAACGTGCCTGTATTTTGGGGGAGAAGGCAGGGGAGTTGATCTTCAGTCACAATTTTAAGTCACAGAGTCACATTTTTAAGTCACAAAATCCGTTACTTTGACAATGGCATTGGATGTTTATAGGCCATTCAAAAGTTTTTCTTGCTAGTGGTTAGATGATCAGGATTGCGAATTTAAGCTAATGCTCCTTGGTGTAGCCTGCTGAACATTATCTGTAAAGCATCTAGAAGAGTTAGTATTTGTCTTCGTAGACTATCTAAACAAAATGATACACTATTGGCTGAGCTTTATCTTCCTCATCTCCAGGTGCTAACAGCTGAGAGTGCAGACTGAAAGTGCAAGTGTTAGATGAGTTGAAGTACAAAAAGTAGCTATCTACTAGGGAGGGATAAGTCTATAGGTAGGTGAAAGCAAAAATAACAATACAATTGCCGTAACTGTGGAAAGAGTTCGGAACGTCAGGATTTCTGTTTTATGTCAAAATGTCTCAAATCTGAAGATTCTATTTAACTGCTGGAAGGAAAAAAAAAAAAAAAAAGGTTTTCTGTGTTCTTAGAGCCCTGGCTTTTTTTTTTTTTTTAATGCCCTCCTCTTTCCCTCCTCTTTTCCCTCTTTAATAACATCTGTGCTGTATTCTTATCTCTTTGTAGTTCTGTAGCTTGACATAAGCAGGGGAGACAGTTGCTTTACAAACCTACTGAAGGAAGAATGTTTCCTCCTCTACATTCTTGTTGATTAAATGTAAAATGTGGAAGAAACAAGAAGTGTGTGTGGCTGTACACTAAGGATTGCCAAATCGTATTTTTAGTTAAGTTTTTATACACTGTATTTATTATTGCTATTCAGCATTATTTGCAGTGGGTAAAGATGTAAAGAAAAAAGGAATATACTTGCTTAAATTAAAAACCAGTATTTGTTTTTCAGGCAGTTTTCTTAGGAAAACAGTTGTTCTATAATCACATTTAAACTAAATTTACTCAAAATTCCTGACTAAAAATTGGAAATAATTTAATGGTTGGATCATACATGTTTTTGTGTCAAGTTGTAGACAATTAATCAGTGTTTAACTAAATATATATTATATCTACATAGTCTATTGCACCTATTTATAAAATGAATAAATGTTTTATGAAATATATTTAAATTACACCTGCAGGAAGGTCTGACTGTATTTAAAGTTACATTAGCCTTGGCTAGTGAGGAACAGTTGAACTACCTGCATAGTAGCTGTTTTCTCAAATTAACTGTTAGCCATAAGATGAAATTAACATGTTTGTTTATGGAGCAAGTGGTAGCTAAGGCCATGCCAACATGCAGATTTCTGTTTAGCATTTAGTGCACTATTTTATGTGGTCCGTTCTGTTAAACCACTTCATCTGAGTGGCAAGTTGCAAAAGAATTGAGAAATAATTCTTCCATATTTATTTTATTATTTTACATGGGATTTAGTAAATGGGAAAGTGTGAAATACAGTATATGTTTTCAGCTCCTCGGAGTTCCTTCTGTTTAACAGAAATAGCAATTACCCTAACTTCTTAAAGGATTGTTCTTTGGACTTTCTGAAAGGCTTTGAAAACTTTTTCCATGGGCTGTACCATTGATTCTCTTGTTTTAGGGAGTAAAACATGCTCAGCTTTAGAATGGAGGTATGCAGCACAAAAACGTGGCTCTGTTCTGTTATTTTCTGGAAATCCTTTTATGGTCAGATTTGTATCTTGAGGTGAGGCCAGTGAGAATATGCTAGGATGAAGGCACAGCTCTTTGTGGCATTGTTTCTTTTCAGCTTACCAGGTACCTTCTGATTGAAGGTTGTCCTGAGTTACACCGTTTTTCTCCCAGCTGCTCTGAAACTCCTTTTGACAGTGAGAACAGTAGTCCTAACAGAGTATGTCCAGGAAGAATAATGGGCAGGTAGATTTGTAGAGATTTTGGTGCACTGCATCTATTGTTATATGAGATGAGAGAGGTGTATCACCTCAGGCTGGTTTGCAGAAAGAATTCAGAAGTTTTTGTGACTGAAGTATGCTTCATGATACAAAATTAAGTCAAAACAAGGAAAGATTTGTTAAGGTTTAGAATCAGTTAGTCCTACAAAGCAATAGTATAATTTATCATACAAGTAGTGATTCTTATTTATGGAGTGGGGCTTCCATTATTTTAAACGTTGGGGGCTTCCAGTATTTTAAACATTGTGGGATTTATTATTATTATTATTGCTGGTTCAGTTGCAACTGTTTGGTGTGTTTTTTAAAATTACTGTCTCAAATAATCCAGATGGTCAGTAGCCAAACAGTATGAATTTACAAGCTTGAGTTTGCGTAGTCTGGGATACTCAGAATCCAGTTGCCACATCACATCAATAGTTGTTTGGGGAAATGGATATTATTAGGATTTAAATTTCAGATACTCAAATTACATTTCATAATACTGATAAGAACCACTGTGTCTAGTTTCCTTCTTCCAAGAGGGCATGAAAGTACTCAGTATCTTCACCACTTGCCTTCATTTTGGTATATATCTCTGTGGTGTACTGATTGATTTCCAAAGGAACTGACATTTCTTGTCTTATGGGAACCGCTATCCACAGAATCATGACTTCAGTGCAGCAACCAACTTTCACGACCTTACGAAGGTTGCTGTTCATATGGCCATGAGTCACAAGGTGTGTATCACAAACATATTTCAGGTAACTGAGATGAAGGGGAGCTTTAGTATTTGTTTGCCTGTGAAAGACTGCCTTTCGAGGGTTTCCACTGCTTAATTTCAAGATGGCCTTTTAGGTTATATGGCTGGGACCCAGAACAACACAGTGTTGTAAATCTTGGCATCTCTTACTGGCTTATGTCCTCAGTATTGTCAAAAACACACGGTAAAAGTTCTTGTGTCAGTATGTTTGTGTTGCTGGTTACATGGTATGACCAAAGGATCCACAAAGATGATGAAGGGACTTGAGCATTTCTCCTGTGAGAGAGATGGGAGACTCTTCAACTTGCAGAAGGCTAAGGGAGGATCTTCTCAATTTATATAAATACCGGAAGGGAGGGTACAATGAGGACAAAGATAGGCTCTTCTCAGAAGACAGAACAGGAGACAGTGGGCACAAACTGGAGGTTCTATCTGAGCATCAGGTAACACTTCACTGTGTGGGTAACTGAGCAATGGCACAGTTTGAGCACAAGGCACTGAGCACAGGTTGCCCAAAGAGGTTGCTATCTAGGCATGGTCCTGGGCAAGCAGTTCTAGCTGTCCCTGCTTGAGCTGTGGATTGGACCAGATGGCCTCCAGAGGTCACTTCCAACCTCAGCCATTCTGATTCTGGGATGGATACAGATTGGGGAGCAGCTTTGTGGAGAAGGCCCTCGTGGGCAATAAGCTGAACAGAAAGCAGCAGTGTGCCTGGCAGTAGAGAAGACTGACAGTATCTCTTGGGCTGTAGGAACAGGGCTACAGTGGGGAAACTGAGGGGAGTGATTATCCTGCCCCATTCAGCAATTATTAGGGAACATCTACATCCATGAGCAGTTTCGCCCTCACCTTTCCAGTAATACAGGAAATACGGTAGTAAACTGGAGTAAGTTCAGAGGAGGGCTGCGGAGACAGGAATGCACACATACCTATGAGGGACACTGACGGACTTGGGTTTGTTCAGTTCGGAGAAGAAAAAGTTTCAGTGGTCCTAACAGCAGCCTTACCTAATACCTGCAAGGAGGTCTTCAAGATGTAGCCAGGCTTTTCATAACAGTGCATAGTGGGAGGATGACAGCCAATGTTCGTAAGTTCAATCAAGCAGTTTACTCTGGAGGAAAAATCTTTCTCCCTGTGAGGACAGTCCAGCAATGCAGCTGGGACCAAGAGAGGTTTTACCTTCTCCGTCCTTGGAGATTTTCAAGCTCTGACTGGATAAAGCCTTGAGGAACTGGTCTCTGACTCCACACCTGTTTCGGGAAGGAGGTTGGATTGAGGACCTGAGGTCCCTGGTGGCTTGAACTACACTGTGTTTTTGCTTGTGATTCCTCTTATAAAGCAGGAATTCCTAGCCTGTAATCTAGATTGTCTTCTTTTTCTTGTTGGACAGTTCAGTTTTGTAGGACTTCAGTTGAATTGTCACCTCTGGAGGGAAAAGAGGAGGGATGGCGTCGTAGGGTTAAAAGCACAAAACAGTAGTTTTGAGATGTATCACAAAGACATAGATTGGATGCACAAGAGAGTATCTCCCAACAGCTCAGAACTATTGTGTTCCTTTTTCCTTCAGTGTGTTATTATGGTTATGTTACTTTGGCTGTGACAGTTTATTCTCTGGGCTTTACAGACTTAGGACTAGACATAGATTGGATTCTGTGCATTTATTTATAAAATGCTTTACAATAAAGCCTTGAGGATTTTTGTTGGAATCTTGTAGAGGCAAAAATAATAGCAGGAGAAAAAACCATGCAGTAAGAGGGAAATAAATTTATTAGGATTCTTCAAGACAAGATGACTATAAACAAAGGGATTTAAAAAGCAAGAAAAGGAAAGACCTGGACTAAACACCTGGCAAAGCCAAATCCCAATTATTGATTTGTGTTTGCTTTTATTTGTATTTAAGGTCTTAATTTGCTGTTCTTAACTCTTTTGTTGTGGTAAAAGACAAAAATAAAGAAAAAGAGAAAATCAAGTTTTCTCGTTCAAAAAAAAAAGGTTAAAATTTAATTCTTAATTGAAAGTATTAAATTGAAATTTAAAAATCTTATTTGAAAGTATTTAACATTAGTAATTTTAATAGTTTTGGATGATACTTCAGCTCCAGTTCAAAGGTTATTGATGAAGCAATCTGTATTTGACTAGCTGCTGGGTGATCTGTAAATGATATATAAAAAGTATAAAGGCCTGAAATCTAAAGAGTATCTTCTTCGTGATGAGGATATCTAAAATATTTGGCTACAACTTGCCTCTGTTCATGTTAATTTGGTAAGAGCTGGTCTGTTTCGATAAAGGATGTGGGAAGTGAAGATGACAATTTCTGAGTGTCTGAAAAGAGATGTCTGTTTAGAAAAAAAATGTTAGCTTTATCATATAGCTGCAAATATAAATAGTGATGATGGAGGTGAAGAGCAGTGATCTGAGGAAGTGTGTGACAGTATCTACTATTTGTGAACTCAGAAAAATATTTTCTGAGTCAACAGTCCTATTGATTGAAGTAGTTCTGACTATATTGTTTTGGCTGGGGTTTGATCACTGTGGGACATTCAGATGCCAAAGTCCATAGGAATATTAATGTATCTCTCACTCGTATGCAGGACTGCTTGAGGGGTACGCAAAGAAATACTGTACATATTGCTAACTGTGATAAATACAGCTGCAATAGTCAAGACAGTATTAGAAACTGATTCCATTACTTAAGTGCTGATGTTTCATTTTTGAATAAAATTGAATGATTAAGGCATAAACAAGCAAATACATGATTCAGAACCTGCATTTTGATTGTGTTCATAAGTTGTTAAATTTACTTCTCTCAAATTTGAGAATTTCACTTGAAAGGGTTGTAAGATTTCTGTGAGGTGTTTGCAGTGCATTTTTTTCTTGGAAAATACCTTTTTTTTTCAATGTGAACTAAGTAACTGAATGCACTATGAAACTTGAAATGACTTAAAGGATCTAACACCGTATATTCATTGTATTCAGTGTTGTTGCTGTATGTATTTTAGATTTTGATGTTGCCATATTACAAACAGGGTAGGTAAGGGTACCTATATAATAGTGTTATTTTACTGTTATTTGGCAATTCTGAAAACCCAGAGAGACAAATACATACACAGTATATACGTGTGCATATGTGTATATATGTATTGCATAGCCTTATATCCTTTTAAGATTTACAAATCATACTCTCTAATCTTCATCACGTACACTTTCAATGCGTATGTCATTGAATATTCTTTATATATCAGTTGTTTTCTGGTATATATCCTATGTGGGCACAAGTATGGAGCAGAAATTTTATTAAACAATTCTAAAAGTCTATCAACATTACCTTTAATTAAACCCTCTTTTGAAAGTAATGGCACTTACATTACCTAAACAGTAGGCTCAAGCTTTTTGTCAGATTAATTGAAAATTTTTGTTAGGAGTGTTTCTCTGATTTTATAAGACAGAAAAACAAACAAACTATGCTTTGGATCTAGCTGTTCTGAGATCCTGTATATTCCATTTGTACTGTGTATGTATAGAACTCTCGTAAATGTAGGGATTTGCTAACTACTCACAATCACAATCATATGGTGCTATCTCAGTTCATGTCCTTTTTGTTATTATTATTTTTTGTAATTAATGGATTTCTCTTTTATTTTTTATTTTTTTCAATTCTGTCTCCTGGTATGTTGTTCAGTATTCATCACTTTATTTGGCCTTTAGGCTGTCCTTTCTTCTTGTTCTATCTCAGTGGTTTTGTTTTTGGAGATGAAAAGCCATGCAAGATAATTTCCAGTATAAAATACCTCAACTAGATATGCCTATTTGAAGCAAGTCATGTATTTGTTTTTCAATACTTTTTTAGTTTCAGCATTTCTGTTACAAGAACCATTGTGTTTTTTCACAATGTTTTATTTCCACATGCTTTATTGAATCAATCTTAAATGGGAGCCTAGAGAACTGTTTCTCCAAGAAGTGCAGTGTTAAGTAAGGATTTAATAATTTTAGAATATTGTTTACACATACACACCTACAAACTAAAAACAAACACGTTGAAGTGTTTGTTTTAAAGTCACACATGGAACAAAAATAAAAAATATTGGTGTCTGCCCAAGAAACGCAAGCTGAAACTTCTTCAAATCACTGTCTTCTAAGGTGCTTACTACTGTCAGGTTATACAAGCAGAGTGGGATGCATTGTTTGGGAACATCTTTTAGTGACAGCTGGACAGAAAGCCATGTGGGAGTTGCTGTTAGGTTTTGTGTGGTGCTGTTTGGATTATTTGGGTTAGGGAGTTTCTTTGTTTATTTTGTGCTTATGAATTTGTGTATGTTTTTACATTCAAAAAGTTCTTCATTTGATAAAGTACTGAGACACTAGAATTATTTTTATTTTTTGAAACATTTATGGTAATAACACAGCTTTGTGAATAAATATATGGTTATGAAAGATAGGAGATTAAGAAAAAGTTACATGAGAAAGCAAACATGGTTAAAACAAGTATCTTAAATGTTGTTGTCCTGTGTGATACTGAATGTCAGACATGTTTGGTAATACGATATTTTTTTGTCATCACATACAGCGTAATACATTTCTTATGCTTTTCACATAGAATTTCTGTTGCTGGATTTACTCTTAACTTGAATATATCTTCAAAAAAGAAAGAACATGATTAACATAGTGATAATATTAAGTCACCTCTTACACCTATAGTTGGATGGCAGAAGATGGGAATACTTCTATCATCAGTTAACATCTATCTCCGTTTTCTTTTTCATAATCTTTTACCAATGCAGAATAATACTGCTTGATTTCCTTTTGAGATAACTTTATTACAAAAAATATTTTGTAATACAATACAATTGTAATACAATTTTACATTTACTGTGCTTTCAACATATCGCAATATTGCAAAGCAATCGATTTTTAAGGAAATACTTAAAATTCAGATGATGGGAGAAGGTAAAGGATATCTGGAACATAAAGCAGCATTTAAAAATAAGGGTAGCCAAAACATGTACCAAATTTTGACATTTCTTTGTGAATACTTGTTTGAAAATCACAGGAAAAAATAATAATGGGATATTTTCTTTATACATATACTTAAATATTGTTCATTCTTATTTTCTCCTTTTTTTTAACCTAGACAGCAAATTAGATACCAGTCTTTAAATCTTCCTTCATGTCAACATTTTCACTTCTTTTGCAATTTGTGACTTAGTCTTTGCTGCCTTAATATATTATTGCTTGTAGTGATGTTTGTTTATATATATATATATATTGCCACTGCAATTCTATTTGTAATATTTTTGGTACTTGTTTTCAGTTATTAAGCTCCTCAGTTCAGTATCCACTGCTTTTTCCTGTTCCAGATTGTATGTCTGGCTTGTATGTGGTTTAATATTTAACAGTTTACCTGAGATAGTGGGGTGTGACAAAGCTGCTAAGCATCACACATGGGGTATTGCTGACATGCATCCAGCTGGGTGGTGGGTTATCCTGCAGCAGCTACTGATCTTCACCTTCAGGGACTGCACAGTGCTGCTTTTGCTAGCAGCCACTTTGCCACCTTCTTTACTAGTTTCAGGTGCCAGGGTCTTTTGCCTGCTTCTTGTCAATGTCTACAAATTCAACAGTTAAAAAATACATTTTGAAAACACATTCTGAGGAAGATTCATTTGGCCAATTTTCTATCACTGCAAAAAGCATGTATTGTACTGTTTAGCAATCTGAGAATAGGTAAATCTTTCCCACCCTGGGGGAAAAAATGCATTGAGGAATGGGAGACTCCAGAGATCTTAAAATTCTTATTGTTGTTTTTGTTATTAATTACTTTGAACTTCTAAAAGTGTGATCAGTTGACATCTGCTAAGATTTCTGCAGAACCCATTGATATTTACTTGCTATTTTAGTGGCATCACAGTGCTAAGCTTCCATGACTGGTGGACCTGGCTGAGGAGCTGCTGCTACTTGCAGCAGTGAGATTGTCAGAATGTGTCTTGGAAAACATATACACAGTCCTCCGTGGAAAAAGGAGGCCAACTTTGGGGGGGGGGAAGAAGGTGAGGAGGGGGGAAGTCCGGGTCATCCCAAGATATCATCAGTTATTATTCTGTTTACAACCACGATTTTCTTCACTCATTTCCACACTTAGTTGTTTCTTGGTCAAACTTTAGACCAGTTCGTTCATGGTAATTTTTAAATATTTAAGTAAGTCCAACCATATTGATCAACCTCAAAGTATTGTCTGGCTGTTTCGGTTCAGGAAAAATTGAGCATTAAGGTTTGAAATGTTCAGATTGGGTAGTTCCGTTTAAACCTGGAACTCTTTTGTAATAATATGAGAAGTTGTGTTTGTTCAGAGATCCAGGTTTTTTTCTACCTGGTTGTTTTGGATTCTCTCAGCCCCTTGTATTTATATACATATCCATTATCCTTTATATGCGATAAATTCAAATCTATATTTTCATGTTTGTGTGCATTTTCCATGCACAGAAGGTGTAGAAAGAGTTTTTTGGGGAAAATTTACAATCACAATTTTCATTTATTTCCTGATGAGTGTATTATTT
Source organism: Anser cygnoides (assembly GCF_040182565.1). Classification (NCBI taxonomy): domain Eukaryota; kingdom Metazoa; phylum Chordata; class Aves; order Anseriformes; family Anatidae; genus Anser; species Anser cygnoides. The sequence continues at coordinate 82,897,596 of NC_089912.1, read as the reverse complement.
TTGTAACATTATTGTTATGTTGATAATTTAGATGATAACTTTCATTACTGTAATGATGAATTCAAGTTTTCAGTGGGATTATAACATACTAAATTTCTCTTCGGTGTCTATCCATTATAAAATATACAAGTCTTATTTCAGGCCAGCCATTTATGTTTGGAGATGAGAGAAGGATACCATCTCCTTTCATATAATTCATAGTATTATTGAAAAAAAACAAAAAACACTTTGTATTTTAAATTATGCTAAAATTTTTAAAAACAGATGCAAGGGACTGTAAAAATAATACTTTTGTATGTTCACCTAAATACATATATAGAGGAAAGGACACACTTTTTATTTCACTGCAGATAGTTCTTGTAGCACTTGGTCATATATACTCTTAGGTCTGTTATTTCAGAGTATGAAATTTTTAGCTCTTGTGATGTTGAAAATTTCATAATTTGCAAGTGATGTGATTGAACACAATAATGTGGTTTTGATAAATGAAGATACTAAGAATGTATTATGATTTCATTAAGAATTACAAACAATTCAGTGGAACATACCTTGTTTTAAAGTGAAATATAGTTTTGTTATTGTAAACGTTTTATACTTCTGATCTCTATGATCATTGTATTCTCTACATTAGGGTTGATTAAACTTGTGCTCACAGTTTGTCTGCTTTCTTTTCTTGTATACAGTGCCCTGATTTTGCAGTCATTCTCTGGACTTACGGACAGCCTTTAAAAGTTTTTTTGCTTCTTTCTGTTATGCAGGAAAAGTAAGATTTTCAGAAACGGGGGAACTATTAATTTACACGTATTATTTCCATCTATCTTCCCTGCTTTCCTCTACTAGCTTTTGATTGCCTCTTTCTCAGCTAATAGCTGGTCCTTTACATATCCTTTCCACTTCTTTTCCTGATTACTCTCTTAAGTGCTCCAATTACTCATTCTTCTTTTGTTCCTTTCCTTGTCTACTACTTCTCCTTCATGGTTTTTCTGTATTAGCTGTGGATGTGCTGGAGATACAGGAACAACAATTTCTCAGTCATTGACCTTAGGGCTAAACACCTTAATAAATTTGTAGGAAAGCAGTTTTTAAAAAATCTTAGTCATCTCCAGCTTGCTGTGTGTTTACTGATCTGAGGCTATGATGTCAGTAGTCTGTATGAAGAAGATGATGATGAGAGCAATTCATGCATTACTACCCAACATCTCCAGGGAAATTTAGCAGTCACAGTTAAAAGCTTGATATTAACAGTTTCTGGTAATGAAGTCTTACGGCTATGCCACATTTATGTTACTTTTGGAATTTGTGCATTTACAAAAACTTAGTATCGAATTGGTCAGTTTTTCAGTATCATAAAATATATGTATTTAAATACAGTCAAAAAACTTTTTTTTTTCCCTGTACCTTACTCTCAGAATTGATGAGAATTTAATCTTCTAAAACTGCTTATGGGGGAAAGGGTTAGAGAAATTCATGTATATTAAAGATACAATGAAATGAAAACACTTACAATGGAAAAGCTTCAATAATATGAAGTATGGCTGGCAATATCTATGCCACTTAGTTTGGATAGATGTACAGATAGATTATACACATGAAGCAGATGAATACACTGTGAGTATAGGCATGTGTAAGTTTTTATATATGTGTTTTCACATACCGTAAATGTGTATGCAGAGAGACAGTGTGTATGCATGTATCTTGTGTTTGTTTATAGCATATGCAGAACCAAATCTACTTCACTAGCACTAAATGATTTCACATTTAGAAAGTATGAGAGAATTAATTAGTGGGAAATACTTCTGCAGGACTCCTAGCCCCATGTGCTGTTTCTGAAGGCTGAAACAACTCTTCTAAGCACTTCATATGATTCATTTTTTCTTTCCCCACTTGCAGTGGTACCCACAGAATACCAATTTATTTTCATTACTATTATTATTATTTATTTTAATTCTGACCAAAATACATACTGGAGCAGTTCTGTGTGCATTTTCTCTGGTGTAATTGTGGTAGTGAATTATATCCTAAGAATAGGAGCTGTAGAGTTACAGGAGACAACATTAACTTCTTAAATCAGCTCAGTAATGTGGAACTGTCTCCTAGAGCTAATTTGCTACTTGCCAAGGGAACATAGAGTTTCCTTGAATAGCCAGTCCTACAGGTGAGAGATCTTCCTAAGAGTGAGGTGGAAGCTGAGGCATTAGGCTCACTCAGGCCAGGTTCTAGGTGAATTTCTTTTACTGGGTTGTTAATGAAGACAACAACAGCGTCTCACTGACTTTAACAAACTGACTTTAACACGTCCTGTTCTAGGTAAACAAACTGTGGTGTCTGCAAGTTTCATTTTTTTCAGTGACATTGAATGGAATATCATATGATACTTATGAAGGGTCATTTATGGAGAAGATGGTAGATGGATGAAATTTTGGATCTCTGTTCTAATTGTCAAAGTGCTTCCTGCCTCTAATACATCCTTCTGCAACACAAAGACACTTACCAAGCTCTAACAAAATGATGACTGTATAACTTAATTCAGACAATCAATATTTAGATTTTAATTACAAACCAGTAGGTACTTTTACAGCATAATTTATTTTTATTTATTATTTATTTATTAATTACTATTTATTATTTATTAATTATTATTTATTAATTATTATAATTAAATAAATTTAATTATTTATTTATTATTTTATTTTACAGCATAATTTTTTTTTTTTTTAGCTGCATCTCTGTTGATGTTTTCCAAGCTGCCTGCTGTCTTTGAGATCACAGCCACTCAGGTCACTTAACATTGCAGTGATCTTTTCTTTATAAAAATATTTCAAGTGGCAGTGATCTAACACAGTAAGACTTTCAGTTTAGGTTTTGGCTGTAGAACTTCTTCAGGAACTGCTCCCACACGGTTCCGTATCACGGGGGGCCATCCCCCAGGAGCAAACTGGTCCCCAACGGGTGGCAGCTCCCCCCAGACCCCCTGCTCCTGCGTGGGCTCCTCTCCACGGGCTGCAGCTCCGGCCCGGGGCCTGCTCCTGCGGGGGCTCTCCATGGGCCGCAGCCTCCTCCAGGCCACATCCACCTGCTCCACCGGGGGCTCCTCCACAGGCCGCAATCCATTTCCAATAACTTTTGGAACATCACATTTCTTCCTTATCTTTGTAGTCGTAAAGTGATGTGTTTTTGTTTGATTTTTTTGTTTCCTGGTATGACCATATTCAAAAGAGGGATAGAAGTTTCAGAAAAGCAGATGTCAACAAGCTAATTTATTTGCAAAGGTAAGCCAAAATGTAAACTACCACTGAAGAAAAGGCAGTTACTACTCAGTTTATACTCCCAGCAGCCTGCTGAATCAGTCTGCAAACATTCACACCCTGTGCTAGTGTGCTGTCGTATGGATCCATTAGAACACAAATCTGGAGAAAACATGGCTTTCTTAATTCTGTTACTGCAGAACAATTTGTTCTTTGGTGCAGGCTGGAACAGCCTCAGATTATTAGAAAGAGTAGAGAATACTCAATTCTTCTTCATGTTATTTCTTAGCTGTTCTCCAAGAGATAAGCAAAAATGCTGTTGAAAGAACTCAATCTGCAGAGATGAATCTAGTTGTCTATTTTGTCTTGCAGCATCTGTATAGGTGACAATGACACAGAAGAACTCAGTTTGACAGTGATGTCTCAGATTCAATTTACAGGCCTGTTGGTTGGACATGTTCTAATATAGAGAATAAATACTAGGCATTATTTGGCGTTTTAAAATTATTGTTGTTCCACTTTATGATCAGACTATGAAACTTAATGTATTGTTCTGTTGAAGTTTATTGCAAATTGTCTGCATAGACCACATTGTGCAACTCCGTTGTACTAGCAGTTGAAACTAACTTTGAAGGGGTTTGATACTTGTGGAAGGTAACCTTCCTGCTTAAACTGATGAATGAGAGGAAATGTTGTTTACTTTGCAGTAGCGTGCAGGAGAAATCAGATATATTGCTTTTGTGTAATTTTTCTGGTTTTGTTTGTTTATATCGTTAGAGTCTGTCATTGTAACTTTTTTTTTTAAGGATATGCTTGGAGTTGGGGGTTGACTGAGAAGAGTGTTAATCTATTTAAACAAACTGTGTGGAACCATAGGAGGAGGCCTGCGGGGTTTTTAACGCTTCTTAGCCTGAAAGCACTGCATAACCCTTTTAGGTTGCGTAGCAACAGACTCCTAGCAACAATAATAGATTGAATTTCCAATAGTGACCAGGCCGGATGTAATAATAAAGCAAGAGTACAAACAGTTGTCATGGTTTTCTTTTCATAATAAACCATTCTGAATTTAGGGAGTTTCTGTTTCTCACAGCAAATCTTTTTGCAAAATGAAGGTACTTTCGAAAAGTTCTGGTGCTAACAAAGCTTCTTAGAGTGACTGACTTTGAAGTAATAGTTTGAAACCTAGGAGAAAACAAAGAAACATTGAATGGATTATCAAGTGCCCATTTTTAAATGACTTGTAAATCCCGACATTTTTTTAATATAAATTGATCTGTACAGGAACTTCACAGAAATCCCTAGCTATGCAAGTAGATATGTGTTATGGAAGGAATAGAATGAATCACGCTCGAACTGGTGAAGTTGGAAAGAGACTTCCCTAACGGAGGTTACTCTGCAACTCCCTACTATTTGGATTCTCAGCGTCTATCTTTGGAGCATGTGGTATCAGCTACCACTGGAGAGTGGTTGCTAGTCATAGTCAGGCTTTTCTGAACTTACTGTTTGCTCTGTTATCTTTTCTTGATTCAACTAGCAGGCATTATGCAACAGTGCATCTACTTTTTTTTTGGAGACAAGTTGTTAAAAATAAAAATCTATATTATGAAGGTCTGTGTTTCTTACAAAGCAAATAAAATAGGTTCCTTTAAATCATTATAAATCTAACATTATTTTTAAAAGTTTGGAAATGTCTTGTGAAGATTATGTAAAAAGGGGCAGTGAATAAAACTGAATAAAAGTGAGTAGTTGCTAGATAAATTCATTTTATGTCGTACTAGTCTTTCAGCATGTCATGTTTTCAAGACTTGCGATGCATGAAAGGTAGAAATATGTGGGCAAGCAGGTGATCAGGGGTGAAAGAAATTTTCTTACAGAATAGTAATATATATATTACAGTATAATTACATCTAAATTTAAGTGTTTTGGCCTGAGTTGAAAATTGAAATACTGATTGCTAAGGTAAATGCACTGTACTCTAGATAAACACTCTTCTTAAATTCCCTGTCTGTTTTTTTGGAGTGGTTGAAGTCTTGTCATGGTAAAGGACAGTTACTTTAACTGAAAGCCCAAGTTAGTTATTTGTAACCTTTTACATTCCATTAAAATGGAACTATTGTCTTCTGAAAAACTGAAAGCAGTTCTAAGGGTGTAAAATATCTTCAGTTGCTCACAAAAGTGGCAACTGTCTAGTGGCTACATAGAATAGAACAGAAAATCATAAAATGTAAACAACTTGATGTTACTGACTTGACTTGGGATTTTTACTGGATTCTACTCTTTCTGTAGATTGAGATGTAGATCAACAGTATTTTTCCTTTTCTTACAAATATATATAGAATACAGAAGAAAAATCACGCTTTTTTTTGATGGACCTCTTAGATCTGACTACGTGATTAGTGTAGCCTCCAGCATAACTGTTCATGTCATAATGTTTTCCTTTGACATCATTTAACACTGGAATCCTCATGAGATATATTCATCTGGTGAATTGCAGTTACGGGAGTTCTTTTAATTTAGATATGAGTCAAGCACTAGTTTGAACAACATTCTGAATTGCTATGGGGTTCCTAATTCAGAAAATCAATTTATTTAAACTCCACAGTTTTAAAATATAATCTGTGGATTGATAACTTGCTGTATGTATTTCAGAGGTAGTTATATGGCAAAGTAACTATTATATTCTTAGACAATACCTTATATAGGTGTTTTTCCTAAAGGATATTTATTTAGTAAAGTAGTTACATTCAAAGGAGTCAAGGAGTCTGACGCATTTTTATTTTCTATTATAAGAAGCACAATCCAGTATTCATTATGGTGAATATGAATTCCCAAATCATGTAGATTACTTTCAAAATTTCTTAAAGTTTCTGTAAGGATGCAGTTTAGTTTCCAGAACTGCAGTCATTATCCTTGTTCTGCTACTCCCATCTATTCTCCCATGTAGCTAGAATACTATGTATTTCATTGGTGTTTATTTCTAGACTAGAAGGTGTTTCATAGAATCAGCTGAATTTCCATGCAGTTATGAATTCCATGGAATGAATTTCCATGTGTTATGTCATCACATCACGTGCTTATTCCAGATTTTTTTTTTAATTACTACTGTTGACGTACAACTTTATTTCCAGAATTTCCCATTTCATGTAAGTGTATTTTATTCTCATTTTGATCTAGTGTCAACACACTTGTGCTGAAGATGAAAGTATTATGTGTCTTTTTAATGTCTGTATGTTGAAAAGCATGGCATAAAACAGTAAGCCAGATACTAATTCTGAAAAAAAAAAGTCCGTGAAAGCAAAAATAACAAATACAAACAATAAAGTTTACGTAGTTTGTGTAGTACTAGTGAAATGCTTTGTAAAATTACAGCATGTTTAAAAGTATAGTTTATTTTATGTGTAAAGAATGAGTTTCCTGTAGTTAATGTTTTCGAAGTGAAAACCAATATTGGCATTAAACGTACTTGTTTTGTGAATGACTACAGAATGTAATTAATTTTCTGGGAACCAGCTGCTATTTATGTTCCACTAGAGCATGTATAGTATTCTTCTTCAATGAATTTACCCATATACAATTTTCACTGTGGGATCATATACTATATTTATGGCACAATTATCTGCCAAGGAGAGCGAAGAACATAAATGAGCTGTTTTTCTGCTTAATTAAATACTTAAGACCCAACTTAATGAGCCTAAATCACATAAACATAGCACTTAATGAGATATAAGTACAGAATGCTATTAGAGTATTGAAGCTATATTTGTGTATGTCAGTATCTCTCTTAGTGATATGCCCTTGAAGATTTGAAAGTTAGAGTGGCTTGTCTGGAAAAGGTAGGTGTAAGAGGCTTCTGTGATTCATCCCTGCATTTATCTAGACAGGACAAAAGTGTACAAAAATTATCGATGACCCTTTGAAGAGATGGATGGAACTTTCAAGTTGGTAGATGTATGTCCGTTAGTTCAAAAGTGATAAATAATGTTACAGGAAATGGACAAATCACAGAATCACAGAGTCGTAGGGGTTGGAAGGGACCTCAAGAGATCATCGAGTCCAACCTCCCTGCCAAAGCAGGTCCCTTAGAGCAGGTTGCCCAGGTAGGCGTCCAGACGGGTCTTGAATATCTCCAGAGAAGGAGATTCCACAACCTCCCTGGGCAGCCTGTTCCAGTGCTCTGTCACTCAAATGCATATATATATATATGCATATATACATATATATATATATACACACACACAAAACAAATATCAGTTTCCTGCGAACCTGGGACATGTCCTGAAAGGAGGTAGGATTTTCAGAATGCACATTTGTGCAACTAAAAAAATAAATTGTGAATCTACTTTAGTTTTACTTTTTAAACTATAAAGAAAAAAGTGCATAAAGAATGCAGAAGTGCGTGCATGCACATTCATTCCAGTTCTCTGGAAAACAGTCTCCTTAATATTTCTAGCTTTTCAGTTGCTAAGAAGTGATGACATTTCAAAGACTAATGGAGACAAAATTTTCTGTTGGGTTACGATACTCGTTTAAAAAAAAAATTATGTTGGTTACTTAACATTATGTATTTAACATACCAACCTTAGAAGGGGAAATGGTATGTAACTCTTATACTGTCTGAAGGAAAAATCTTGATTACAGAAACAACCTCACATGTCATTGTGTGCCCATAACGTAAGCACCTAGAGGAGGGAAGATCTGTTTGTTATTCATTGCAAAATGTAATATAAAAATATAAGTAACAGTGCTTTTTCAGGTGATAAATAGGGGCAGTAAATTCTTTTTGTAAGACACTGGAAGTGTCTTTCTCGCTCCATGTTAGCTCAAAATAGTTGGATACCATTATTGGAAGAAGCATTTATCTCATTAGAGACTTAGATCTTCTGACATGGTTTGGCCATAGTAGCCGTAATTTTCTCATGTCCATTCATCTGGGATCATCATTGCATCAAGGCATCTGATTTCCTCTGGGATGGCATAGTTTATAGAATCTAGGGCACAATATATGTGAAAGAAGTGATCTTTTCCCTGTTTTAGTAATATGCAATTTCCTTATTTCTTTTTGTTTGACAGGGTAGAGGTTTATAGATGAGAGTAAGGAGTTAAGTATTATCAGTAGTCTTAAAATGCAGCAAGGCATACCTAGCACCTTTGTGAGTTAAATTTCCACCACATTAAGCAGAGAATAACATGAAAATCTAAGGGAGGACTGGTGATTTCTTTATCCATAGGAGTCAGATGAGCAGAAGACTTAAGAAACAAACTTTCATTTAAAGATCTTACAGAGGCAGGAAACATCTTAAATTATTTCAAAACATTATACCCAAGTAGAAATTAGGGAATGGGTGGAATAACCATTCAAAGATGTAAGATGATCAACATGTATCCAAGTCGTAGGCTTTCCTTTGACCTTCCTTTATGCTGGTGAAACCTATGTTCAACTGTCAGTAATTGTAGCAAAATTCAATTGTGAATGGTGTTCTTACAGATATATAAACTTCTTTTGAAAATAGCATTAGGTGTATGTATTGTATTGTAAGCCATGAATAAATAAATAAATTCGTCACCATGTTTCTTCTGGGTACCAAAAATTGTGTGAGCCAGAGTGCGATTCATGATTGGATGTACTAAGTTTCCTGGTGTGCATTGCAGTTAAAGGAGGTTGTGGTTTCTGTCATATGAACAGTCCTTACTTTGGCCTTTGACAGTGTAAATGTGAAGTAAACAAGAACAGCTGCTATAAAGTAGTAATTGCTATCTTAATCCATTTTCTTGACTTTTTGTGCTGAGGAAGGTTATCTGTGCATGTCTGCTTGTGATCGTTATTTCCTGCTCTCCACTTATGCATCATTCTGGTTACTTCTTACAATGCTGCCCACTGAGCTACTATATGATCTACTGCTCATATTAAATAAGTGCACTAATGTACAGTGAAATAAATTAGTGTTATAGGTTCGGACAAATGTCAGTCCTTTTAAACAACAGCTGCTTCCTAAGACTATATGGCTGAGTTATCATATCAAAACTTAACATGTCAATCATGACATGCATTTGAGTTTGGTTCTCTTTCCAAAGACATTCAAATACTATTTTGGTTTTCTTTGTTATTGCTGATTTTAATATCTGAAATGAAACAACTGTAATGTTGAAAAGATGTCTTATACCAGGTACTAATTCCCTAAATGTTTAGTGTTTGGATCCCAAATTGTACTGTTAGTCACTTTTTCCTTCACACTACAATTCTTTCCTGCACTTGTCAGTTTAATTCTGTTTCTCTTCTTCAGCATGTGAAATGAATGTGTCATGGATAAAATGAATTGTTTAGATTGAAGTGGATAAAGTGAGTTATATAAGCAAAGTATCATTCTCATTGTAGCTGTATAAACGTTTGTGATGTCACAATCCTACATACACCACAGTGAGTTTGATCACAAGGGTAAAACAGACCATTTTAAGGAGTAAGTTCACTTAAACAATCTCTTCAAGGATTGCTTAAATATTGAAATTTGTGGAAAGGAGAAGAGGGAATGAAATGTTAGAAACTGAAGGTAAGTTCTGTGGGTACAATTTGAGGCAGGAGATGTGGTGGCAAAAGACATGGAAAAGGCCCAGGTACTCAGTGCATTCTTCATCTTGGTTTTTATTGGTAAGATCTGGGCTCAGGAGTCCCAGATTCCTGGGACCAGTTAGGAAGCCTGTAGCAAGGAAGACTTGCCCTTGGTGGAAGAGGATCAGGTTATGTGTGTTTCATGCTGGCTCATAGGAAGAGTGTGCTGATGCTGCAATAAGGCAATTCAGAACCATCAAAAGAGACTGTCCCTCAAAGCAATGTTAAAAGGATTAGGAGCACAGATCATGTTCTCCTCTATCTTTGTGGTCAGAGGAAGGGGTTCAGGAAGGAGGAGATAAACTGAACAAGTGAACGCACGGCCAGTGCCATAGTTAAGGTTTTGACTTCTATGATGGATCTGCTTTTTGGAGAGCTACGTCTGTTGGGAGCTGATGGGATTCACCTGACCAAGTGGGTCAAGTACATCTTTGCCAAATAGCTGGCCAGAATGTAATGTATTTTTTTTGCCTCAGTTTTTAATATTAACGATGGATCTTGGGCTGCCTAGTCCTCAGAGTTGGAGGAACAGTGAGCAGTGACTTGCCATTTGTGATTTGCCACCTAAATTGCAAGGAATGAGTTGTATCAGGTGAATGTTCATAAATCCATTGGGCCTGACAGGATTCACCCCAGAGTACTGAAGGAGTTAGAAGAGGTTATAGCTGGACCCCTCTCCAGTAATTACCAAAGGTCTTGGGAATCTGGGGAGGTCCCTGCTGACTGGAAGCTAGCCAGAGTTGTTATTATTTACAAGAAGGGCGTGAGAGGAGACCCAGGAAACTACAGATGTGTTAGTCAAACCTCAGTACCTGCAAAGCCATATAAAGTACAAAGCTATTGTCAGGCACAGTCAACGTGGGTTCATGAAGGGAAAGTCCTCCCTTAGTAGTTTGATCTCATTCTGTGATAAGTGCACCCGCTTAGTGCATGAAGGGAAGGTGGTGGATGTAATCTTTCTGGATGTTAGTAAGGCCATTGATACTGTCGCGCACAGTATTCTTCTGGACAAATATTCCAACTGTGAGATGAACAGGTTCATATTATGCTGGGTGGTGAACTTGCTTGAAGGTAGAGCTGAAGGTTGTAGTGAATGGGGCTACATCTTGCTGGTGGCTGGTCGCCAATGGTGTTGCCCAGGGCACAGTCCTAGGGCCAGTCGTGTTTCTCTCAATGATCTGGATGCTGGAATTGAATGTCTCCTTAGCAAGTTTGTTGATGATACTAACTTGGTACGTGCTGCTGACTCCCTGTAGGGATGAGATGCCTTGCAGAGAGAGATCAAGATAGACTGGAGCACTGGACAATCATCAGTGGCATGAAATTCAACCAGGGTAAATGCCAGATTCTGCACCTGGGATGCAGTAATGCTGGACACATGGAGATGAGTGGCTGGGTAGCAGGTCAGCAGAAAGGGATCTGGGGGTGCTGGTTGACACCAGGCTCAACATTGTGCCGTGGAAGCCAAGAGGGCAAAACACATTTTGGGGTGCATTAAACACAGCATAGCCAGCTGGTCAAAAGAGGTGATTCTCCTGCTATATTTAGCACTGGTTCAGCTTCACCTTGAATATTATGTGCAGTTCCAGGATCAACATTTACAAAAAGGATATTGAGATACACAAACATGTTCAGAGGAGAGCAACAAAGCTGTCAAAAGGACTGGAAGGCATGTCCTATAAGAGAGGCTGAGGACACTTGGGTTATCTAGTCTGAAGGCTAGTGAGGCCAGGAAGTGGCCTCACTGCTCTCTGGAAATTCCTGAGAAGGGGAAGTGGTGCCAGCCTCTGCTCCCTGGTCGCTGATGACAGGATGTGTGTGAATAGCATAGAGCTGCACCAGGGAGGTTCAGACCGGACATTAGGAAAAAAAATATTTACTATGAGGGTGTTCAAACACTGAAACAGGCTTCTTAGCGAGGTGTTTGATGCCCCATGCCTGTCAGTGTTCAATGCCCTCAATAATACACTTTAACTTTTGGTTAGCCCTGAAGTGATCAGACCAGTTGGACTAGATGATTTTTGTAGGTCTTTCCGTTCTCCGTTCCCTTCTCCTCTCCACAATTTTTCTTATTTCAAAATGGTCTTCATAATCTTGAAAACTTAAATATATTTTTTATAAATTGAAACTACTGCTTTGGAGCATACTCTCCAAAACTCCTGCCTAAGTGGTTGATTTTATGTTTATAAAATCCAATAACTGCAGTTGGTGTAACATACTAACTTACGGTTTATTCTGTACCTTCAGATTGATCAGTTCATAAAACATGCAGTGTGCGGATGGGAATATGTATTTTATATTTTAACTGTGCTTTTGATTAATGCCGTTGTTTGTATAGACTTATCACAGAAGCATAATGGCTTTTTGTATATTCTCATTAAAAAGAAATAGATATCTATCTATAGTGTTCACTTTTGCTTAGGATCAGGTTTACTGTTCTGGCACAATACTGGCTAAAGAGAGAGACGTACTGGTAATCTTGACTTTTTCTGTATTTTTTTTTCCTCAGGCTGTTACAACATTCACTTATTCAACTATTCACTTATCAAAGTTTCAGAAAATTGAGGTTTGTTCTGAATGTAACATGATACGATTTAGTCAGTGTTTTCAAAGCTGTTTTGCTATTTGGTTTCAGTTTATTAAAACTGTTCCGTAACAGTTTATCCACTGCTAATAAAAGACAAATATAAGCAAGTAAACAAAGCTATAGCATTCTCTGTAATAGGTTGGTTTTCATGAACCTTAGTCAGTTAAATAATTTTAATCAGTTTTAAAACCTATTGAGCTAAGTCTGATTAAATGCCAGAGTCAGAGGAGAGCACAGTGGTTGCCTGTATAGAAGTTGTGTAGAACAATTCCTTGCTTTTCATTTGCACTCTTTTGATGGGAAAAAAATCACTGAACTTTTCAACATACTTGAGGCTTTGTCACTAGATGTCTTACTGAGTGATCTGCTGCTCAGCACTGAGCTTATTCCTCTTGCCAATTTGATTTAAAATGGGTATCTAAGTGTTACAGATTATATAATTGCTATCAGTGTCTTGTATCCATCTGGGGCTATTTGAGTTTAAATGACAAGATACTTGGGAATTGATTTATCAGTCCTGAACATTAGCCAGAGCATATTTCAATAGGAAGTATCTGTCAAGACTCAATTGTACCAATCAGTAGTGCCAGTCCTAGAAATCTGAGAATAGTCTACTTCATGTGCTGTATGCTGTTTTTTTTTTTGTTTTGTTTTGTTTGTTTTTACTATAGGATCTCAGTATATCAGAGATTTCAGTGTATTTCTTCAGACTTGTGTGTGAGAGAAGTACAGCTGTCTCCATTTCAGAGAAGATTGAAACTCAGGCAGGCTAAGTGACATACTCAAGGTCATGAAAAGAAAGAATGTGGGAAGGATGAATATGGAATTTAAAGATCCCAACTCTTCAGCAAGGATTGTTACTGAATGAACCAGTGCTCTCCTGAACTTTCTAGCCCAAAAGCAAAATAGGAAATGGAATATGTTTACTGGATAAATTTATAATTCCCTTTCTATCCTTAAGCTAGTGAAATACATAAACTTATATGTTCCATTAGATATCTATTATTATTGTGTATATTATTGGAGTCTAGAGCTGAAAAGAAGAGAGACTCTTCTGATGTTAGTTTAGAATTCAGCACTTGGAGATGAATATCATCTCTTCTGTATTACCTACTAGAGGGTTGAGTTCTAAACTCTCTGGAACGTGAATTTCCACAAAGATATGAGAAAAGCAAGTGGGTTAATACACTAGTTGCATTCTAGGTAAAATGGTTAAAATAATCAAAATCTTTGTTACTGAGTTAGGTCTTTATTTTTATTATGCTGCATGCTGCATTCCTTCTGTAATGATCTTGCAGTTTTCTAAATCAGCAGTTCAATTGGAACAAGAAGTGAGCAACCACAGCTGGTCCTAAAATGAAGTCAGCAAGAATAGATGACGTGGTTTCCATTGACTAGAACTTCCAGGATTATCTACAGTTTAGCTACATTGGTAGTGTATTTAGGTCTCTAAAATCATGTGCTCATACATAAATTTCAAAATCTAATATTATTAAAGAGATCTTTGAAATTTATCTCTGTCCTTGATCCTAATGTAGTGTAGGAAGAGCTAAATTTATTCCTTGTCTTCAGTGATACTATTGCTGGAATTGACTTAGCAACATCTTCGTTAGTTGAATTGTCAGAAATAAGTTTCAAATGCATCACCACTGTGGTGGAACATGCAGTGTAGTTTTTCTTGATGTCTAGATAACCAACTTAACAGTGTGATCAAAAGCATTTGAAATATGTGGATATGAACAAGCATGACAGTATTTTTTTTAATTAATCTTCAAACGTATTTCAGTAAGATCAGGTATATCGTGTTTTTAAGTAATTTCTGCATGCTGCCACAAAATAGAATTAAAATAAAACAGACGATCCAAATTAAATAAGCATTTGTCATGTGGCTTCAAGTTATGTTTTGGTAATGTTCTGTCCGTATCAGTATTCATTAGAAGGTGAGAAAGGAATGAGATATTCAGTAGATTTCATACAGACTGCACTTGAAATTATAGACTGCTACATATATGAAGTATTCATAACAGATGGTAGTAATAGAAGAAGCAAGGAGTTTCTAACTTCTTACAACCACATGAGTATAGGGGAGCCTATTCCCAAGTGAAATCTCTCCGTTAGCCTCTTATATTTTTCTGCAGTTGATTTTTGTGGTTTGAGGGAGCATAAGGACTTTTGAGCTTTTATACCATGATAGTTTAGGGATTATTGTCTGAGTAACTGCTTTGCTTCCTATGTGCTACTTATATACTTACATCACTGAGATACTATGAGGGTGGTGATGACGTGCGATTGATATAGTTAGGAAATGTTAAGTTTTATGTTAACATTTTTTTTTTTTCTGCTTTGCTTGAAAACAATTAGACCGCAGTCCTGATTATCTTTTTGGGCTGAACTGGAAAAGTACTATGCCAATGCTAGAACTAGAAGTAAAACTAAAACTATATAACATTCACTGTTTTGTAATGAAAATTTATCAGAAACCCTAGAATTTATGAGTGAGTGCTTTTACTGTAAAGGTAATACAGAGTGCCCTTCTGAAAACTGCTGTACTTACTAAACAAGATGTCTAGATGTCTACACTATGTAGGAAGAATTCTTAAATTGTGTGGTTACTGCATTACAATATACAACCTAACTGCTTTTTCTCACATGGATAAATTGGTACTTCCCTCATTTTTTATCCCTAACCATCTTTTTTGTCAGGCTACTAGATAAAGTGTTACTAAAACTAGATATTTTTTCTGCAAGTATCATTCATGATTTATTTAAAAAAAAAAAAACAAAAAACTTTTTTTGTCTCTTTTCTGCCACCCTGTGGACCTGTTTATTTTATTTCTAGAATGAGTTCTTCCTCTGTTTTTTGAAAAAGAATAGTTATGGGGTTTTTTTTGTTTGTTTGTTTTTCTTACATGGATTGTTCTGCAATTATTTTCTACTTCTTGTTTTTTAAAACTGAAATACAACAAACCTCCTAGCATTTTAAATCTTGGTTAAGCTTTTATGGAAGGCTGGTCAGTCTAACTTCTGTTACTGACCTCATCTCCTATAGTCTTTGGTTTCTGAATTTCTATAAGCAGATCACCAAGAGGAAAAGATGCAATCTGTAATTACCGTTCTTATAATATACACATCAAGATAGCGGAGTATATGTAGTTCAGTTCATTTGGCCAGTTGCTACAAGGACATTGAAGCCCTGGAGCGTGTCCAGAAAAGGGCTACAAAGCTGGCGAAGGGCCTGGAACACAAGTCCTATGAGGAGCAGCTGAGGGAACTGGGGTTGTTTAGTCTGGAGAAGAGGAGGCTCAGCAGAGACGTTATTGCTCTCTACAACTACCTGAAAGGAAGGTGTGGGGAGCTGTGGGTTGGCCTCTTCTTGCAGATGAGTAGCGATAAGACTAGAGGGAATGGCCTCAAGTTGTGCCAGGGGAGGTTTAGGTTGGAAATGAGGAGGCATTCCTTCTCAGAAAGAGTAGTCTGGCACTGGAACGGGTTGCCCTGGGAGGTTATGGAGTCACCATCCCTTGGGGTTTTTAAGGAAAGGTTGTATGTAGCAAGCACTTAGGGACATGGTTTGGTGCGTAATATTGGTAGCAGGGGGATGGTTGGACCAGATGATCTTGGAGGTCTTTTCCAACCTTGATGATTCTATGATTTATAATACTAACCTTTAAAATGTTACTTTAACTTCTTTTAGAACAAACCAAGCAGAAATCTTTGAAAGAGATATGTCTAGATTTTATTTTGGTAAAATTTATGTAACATAGAAATGAATTTGAATGTCTAACTGGAAGTATTCTGTAGTCATAAAATTCTTGGATAAGAAAGAACACTTAAAATTTGCTTGTACTATTTGCCTTCATTTCACCCACTGTGGAATTAAACATTTTAGTCTGTATTCCTCTTACTGAGTGTTTCAGCAAGAATTAATCCAGTCAGTTTGAAATATGTATGTAAATTTAGAAGGCAAAAAAGCTGGAAAAAGTATTTCTTGTTCTGGAATCGAGATGTTGTCCTGCAAAAGCACTGAAGTTTCATTTCACTGTATGATCTAGAGAGACTTTAGACTCTTACATTTGTGTTTGATACAAGGTAACCTGCTCACTATATACAAATGTAGACTAATCTAAATTATATTTAAAAATAATATAATTGTTAATTTTAAATCTTCCTGATATTCTTTTTCCTTTGGACACATCAAGATTTTGATTAACTTTCTCCATTTATGGTGTAAGATTCTTCACATATATGAAGTTTAAAAGCTTTGAATTTGATGTCTAAATATGCATGCCAGTAGAATGATAGTTCACTGTAATCCGTGAGGTTTCTAGACAGTGTTGCTGATGAGCAGGCTGAAAAAACATGTAGAAGTAAATGATGAATTTTGGCAAATCTGTGTCAAGCAAAATACCTTTAGCCAACGTTCCTTGTAATGAGTGCCAGAAAGATTCACTTTATAAATGGAAATCGGGAACTTTCCTGTAATTTTCATTTCTCTGTGCGATGTAAATCTTCATCTGAAGTGAAGGTATCGATGGAAATTGAAAGAATTAAAAAAAAAAAAAAAAAAAAAAACCTTCAGCTAATTTCATAGGAAATACCATCAAATTAAGAAAGTTTAAAAATGGCAGATTGATAGACAAATTGGTCCATTCATTTGCAGTACTGTATTCAGATAATATCCTATATTGACAATTGACTGAATATGACAGGGTCTTGAAAAAGGAAGATTCTTGTTGGGGAAGAAGGGTAATCAATGACTGATTGTGGAAGCATACACAAGGGAAGTTGAAGACAGTTGGGCAGACTTGAAATACAGCATAGAGAATTGAGAAGGAATATTTTGATAAATTATGTGCTATAGATGACAGTGGGAAAGAAATGGGGAACAGTATCAAAACATTCCAGGTAGGAATAGTGGAATAGAATTTCAATACTGTTATATCTTAGATAGATTCTTATAAAATAGAGTCATGTTCAGTTTTTGACAAAAACGTAGGGAAAATAAATAAGGTTTCCCTAAAGCTCTAGATATGGCAGTTTCTGTAGTTCAGCTAGTTAGAAAAATAAGAACAGAATGTACGCTTTTATCATCCATCCATTTCCTCGTCCCCCCTGTCCATTTTTTTCTTATACTTGCCTGAAGAGAAGAGATTGTGATAGAAGGAGACAGTAAAGAACCAAGTCTTAAAAGGTCACATCTTGGGTGAGTGACTTAAAACTTTATAAAAGAAACATTCTACATATAATTCATAGTTCTACAAGACTTCAGGATTCTCTTTGAAGTTTGAATTTAAATATAAATGTTAATATTTACATTTTTGTGAGATTCACAGCCTTTTAAAAATATTGAGCAGTGCGACATGAAGTATAATTTTGCAACAACAATTTTTTGTGACTTTAGATTATGTTCTTGTATACATAGAGTTTCTTTACAACTGTCAAAATTCTACATAAAATAGTGAAATAATGAGTAATTCTCATTGAATGTCACATACATCTTTAAAATAATATAGGGAATGTTTTTTGAAAAATTAAATCCTTAGAGTTTTTATGTCTCGTGCTTTTGTTCACTTTTCTATGTACAGTTATTGTTTTATAATAAAATCTTGCTTTTCAGGAAGGGGAAAAAATGGAATTTAAATGTGACAAATATTTTAGCTTGTCCAAGGCTAATGTTGATTTAAATAGGTCTAGGTCTTCATGGCTGACAGCTGCAGGTAATTAGCTTTTTCTTCCTTAACAAAGAAAGCAAATGGAGCTGCAAGACATTCATTGCCTTTTCTGTCATCATAATAATAATGTATGTATTTAAATTCTGCAGTTTCTTAAATTGATTTAGTGCTAAGCTGCCTACATTACATGTAATGGGAGTGACAAGTAAAAGCTGCAAAGCATATTTGTATTGCAAGAGAAGGAATGATTGACAGTCACATTCCTCTTTACAAGAAAAAGCCATGTTGCAGAACCTAAAAAATTGTCCTAAATGTATAATCCTTAACACTTCAGAACTTAATTTTGAAATGTGATTACCACTTCAGTTGCTTTTAGTATGGATACAACAATGACTAAAATATTTTTTTCAAAAAGGAGTTCTTGTTCAAAATTTGTTGGCATCACCAGCAATGGAAATTAAAGAGAAGAGGTTCTGTATTTTACATTCTGAAATACATTTTAACCCAATTTGAAATAAACCAATTAACTTCACAACTAATCCAAATATGTAATCTGGAAGGCAATGGGATATAAAGTGGTATATCAACGACATACCATTTTGATAGGAAATAATTCAAGATATGTAGTTTTATTTTGTGAAAGATGGTTCTGATTTATATTAACATGTTTTTATAAATTGTATGCTTATCTCTAATGTGTGTCACTTCTATTTGATGAGGAAAGAAGATCCAGAAATGAGCATGTTAATCTAGAGACTTAGTCTGTTCTCTGTTTTGTCCAGAACAAGCTATTTATGCCTAAGTACCCAAAGCCATTTGGGACCGTACTTACTCTTAGCTAATCCTTAGTTAGATCTTTCAAGTATTAGTTTAATTGTTTTTCTCAAAAGTATGTTTTTTTTTTAAAGTTTGTCAATACACTCAACATAAATTCATACTGTGATTTAGCCTCTCACTTAAGTTATTGAATTTGAAACAAAATTACTAGTATTTAAGAGACACGAGTCTTGTCTCACCATCTTTTCTTCCTTCAATGCTTATTCCATGGTTGTTTTTTTTCCCCCTATTTATATTGAGGAAACGATACACAAAATTGACAATAGCTTAGTCAACAAGGAATAAACAAGACTGAATTGAGGGCTAAAATTGTTTATCGTAGATCAGTCAACAAGAATTGTTTTGGAACTCGACTATCAGTGTCTTTCTTAATCTATCCATTTATTTCCCAAATGTTAATCCTTATCATTGTTAGACAATGCAAGAAAGCAAAGCTTAAAACTTATTCAAAAAGCAGATCAAACTTTTAAAACTTTTTTTTTTTTTTTTTCTGTAATGATGGTTATGTTTCTGTGTTCCTGATTACATGATGATAATTTCAGGTGTTGCACCAAAGTAGTTCTATTTCCTTTTGGGGTGGGAAGAGAGGGAAAGGTCCTAAGTCTTCTGATTTTTTTTTGTTGTTGTTGCATGAGATTTACATTATCCAAAAGAATTTCCTAATGAGATTAGATGCAATCCTTTCATTAACTTTCACTTTCCTTGTTTATGTTCTCATTAGTAGTAGTAGTTTCCTTTCTGCCATTTTTTGTTTTATTTATTTATTAGCTATTTTTCTTCTTATTGAATTAAAAATCAGGTGTGGAGATTACTTAAATCTTTCCCAGCATTATTCTTTGTTGTTTTGAAGCTCTCACTATATCATGTTAGAGTGAATTGCAAACTCGGGTGGAGTCTAAGCTTTGAGAAGACTGCGGTCTCCATGAATTACTAGTAGTGAGTGAACATGTTTGAAACTCAATGGTTCAATCAAACCATCTTTTAAGCTATTTTATATTTTATTGTGCTTTTGTTCTTCTTCTCCTAGCTGGAAGAATCTCAATAAAATTAACTTCATGTTGTCTAGTGTAAAAGGCATACTATAGATGATACAGTTGTTCCTTGCCTGTTTCACTAGGTTTGGATCTGCAGCCATCTTTGAATTGAAGGATTATGCATTCGTTAGTAGTTGCCTCGTCCTCCCATTTTCTGGGTCGGCTTTCTGGCTCTGCTAATGTAATGCTCCAAATAATGTACGGCTAATCTTAAACTAATGCACAAAAAAGTTTTTAGTCACTTCATTATCGTAATGATACAGTAATCTTCATGTAAAAGTTAGACTATAATTCTCAGTAACTGTTATGATAAACTGTTAATACACTGTGACTTTGTTGTATATTAACTCCTGAATGAATTTTTCTTTGACATTTATTACAGGATGTGTGATAACAGTAACTATTTAATTTATGATGGCTAGCTAAAGGAAGTATACCTCTATTTACTTGAGGTCAGATTCTGCATCTGCATTTTGTATACTGCTTGTGTACTTCCTGTTCAAGTCACTCATCTTATTTATTAGTTTTTATTTATTTTCTTGCTTAGAAAAACTTAGAAACTTGAGTCTTGCTAAAACAGAAAACAATAAAAACAGTATGACTGTTTTGTAACCTGTGCAATTAATTTAATAGTAATCTGTTGCAAGTCAATGGAAATGTGTTTTTTTTTTTTTTAAAGTGATTGTCATTTAAAAGCAATTTTTTCAGTATCAAGTGACCATAGGAAGTTCTTTGGAAAAGACAGACTGAAATTCTTATCAAACATTAATATGCTGCCTAAAAATTTTCATAATGGTTTATCTCACCCTGCTTTGTTGCCTCTCGTAGCCACCGTTTTGTCATTGCTGACTCGCCAACTTGGTACAGAGCATCCAGGGACCATCTGGAGCTCTTGCAGCTCTTCATGCTTTACCCAAAGCAGAGCAGAACAGGACAAGCTGTACCGCTAGCACCATGCACCATTCTGAAAACCGATAAAAGGACAAGGCCACCGGCGAGGTGGGGAGCAGCACAAGGCCAGGGCTCAACCTGTGCTGGGCGTGGGAGCACCCTGGTCCCATCTGCACAGACTCCGCTTGCCCGAAAGTCCCTCACTCTGGGCTCACACCAACCATTTCCCACCCCTCGTTGCCCCGTGGAGTCACCATTCTGTCAGTGCTGGATCCTCAAAGCAGAGCGGAGCAGGAGGCCCTTCCCCACCACAGGTGCGGGGCCTTGCTACGCTTCGCTCTGTCCACCATTTCATGGCAGGAGGTCGTCGTGTCTGGCAACCTCATAATGCGCATGCTTTCATCCTGCCCTGCAGCTGGCTGCCAGTGCTGATGTCATCAAAGCCGTGTGACCTCAGAGCATTCTCTGGTTGGCTGCCAGTTTCTGTTGGGCCAGAAAGTTGCCACCTGCATAAATGTATATGGGCACTCATACGTATGTATGTTCGTATTAAAACTAGTTATAGAGCACTTCACACATCTGTAGAAATATGTCTGCTTATATTTTGATATACCTCGTATACATATATAGCTTTATAGAAGTATTGTTTATTGCATTACACTATATATATAGTGTAAAGATACATAAAATTAATCTCTCTCCTTAAAAATGCACATAGAAAATGTGCAACACTGTTCATTATAAGGACTAATGAAATTAATTAAACTTTAAAGGTGAATATTAAATTCACTTAAATATATAAATTAAATTCTGAGATAAAGTATGGCTGGGGGCCCCATTCCACAAGTCAAATGAGGAAGTTCTGGCATGTCTGGGGTGGTGGGA
The DNA here is from genome assembly GCF_040182565.1 of Anser cygnoides. Classification (NCBI taxonomy): domain Eukaryota; kingdom Metazoa; phylum Chordata; class Aves; order Anseriformes; family Anatidae; genus Anser; species Anser cygnoides. The sequence goes on along the minus strand of NC_089912.1, from coordinate 82,875,841 downwards.
GGGACAAGAGGACACAGAGGGTTGTGGTGAGGTTGGAGGGGCACAACCAAGTGAGAGCATCCACAGGGCCGATGGACCTGTCCTAGGAGTCGGTCCATCGGGGGCCCCCATGCATCCTGGGCCATGTGCAAAGAAGAGCCCAGTCCTGGACTAAGAAGCCCTGCTGCTGGCACCAAACTGCCTGCCAGGATGGCCATGCACTACTGCTGATGCAGCTGTGGGGCTTTGCACTGTGCTACGAGACACAGGCATTGCTGTCTGCAGAAGTGGAAATCCAGAACAAAATGCCAACTTTACAAGAATGTGTTGAGGGATGGGGAGGGAGAAGGGGGACGGTAAGGAGAAGCCCCAGTGGGAATCCCTAAAAGGACTGTGCAAAGCAGAAGAACCATCTGATGGGCTCATGAATCAGGAACTCTTCTTCCAGGTAAGTTTCAGAGGAAAGAGTAAGTCCTGATGGGAGCTCCCTTTGCCCAATGCTTAGGGGGAATCTTACAGCTCCTTCTTATACCATGATGTGGTACAGGCTTGTGTTATATGTGTTTCCTTATCCGTAGGTCGATGTCCTTATAGAACGTTCTAAAAAGCTCCAGCTGGCCATCTGAGGAGGCAGAAGAAAGAAGTGTTCCTACCCAGGCCTACAGCAGTGGTAGAACAGAGAGTGGACAGTGGCTTTCAAGGAAATGGAAAAATAACCTGGAACAATTTGACCAGTGACTCACATGCATCATAACCTGTTAATAAAGTCTCTCTGTTCATGAATTAAACCATGGCCAAGTGTTCAATTTCTTATATGTTTGTAGTAATGGCAGGTCAGCAGAAATGTCAGTACTACCTTATCTTTTCAAACTCTTTTACTATGCTGCTGGAGAGGTGGAAAGCTTTGGGGACATAAATCCTGTTTTATCCAGCTGTTGATATGAAGTGAAACCAAGTGGCTATTCGGCTTGTTAACCAAAATGCCTGCAGCTTACACAAGTTTCCATGAAAACACTTTAAAAGAAACAAGGTGATTGTGATATAGAGGAGGTGCGTGCTCAATATCAACAGACTTGGTGGATGTACTGTAGCTTTTGAAACAAGACAGTGGTGTTTATTACAGCTTAAGTACCATGATAGACATATTATCCAAGCATGTCTTTGCTACTGGTTTAAAGGGCAAAATAGGTTCTGATATAACCAGGGCTTTTAAAGCAATTTTTATCAGGTGTTGCGCATGCCAGTAACTACAGACTGATGAGGGAAAGGATTTTTACAGCAGCCTTTAAAGAAGCTGTTACAGCAGTGTAATACTCACCATCTGCTTACAGTAATGAATTAAAAGTCTTCACTACAGAGTATTTTAATGGGATGCTTAAAACTGAGAAGTGGAGATATTTTGGTGTGCAACACTTTTAATTCCATTGATGCATTATCAGTTTATAAGGGGCTATAACCATAGTGTCTACAGACCTATTAGTGCCAGGCCTGTGGATGTGATCCCTTTAAACTCTGTGAGGGTTTGGAAAATCAAATCCTGGGACTCACTTAAAGAATATGCACCTTTGCTTGAAAAGGGAGAGCATATCACAGTGTTTATAACAAAAGCGTTTTGAGAAAGGTTACCAGTAGATTTTCATGAATGGAATTTTCATAGTAGCTGAAACTGGGGGAGCAAGTACCTACCCACCTGTGCAGCTTAATAAGCTATGGTCATAAAACCAGTGAGGGAACATTTTATCCTGAAGAACTTTAAAAGTGAATCTCAGTGAGGACAACATCTATGAAATCATTGCTGTGAAAGTGAAAAGAAAGAAACAGCAGCCCAAGTCCAGGACACGTAGTGATTGGAGTTCAAACTGAGGGAAAATACGGATGGCAGATGTCAGGTTCCACCTTGTGCTACCCAGATTTTTCCCACAAAATATCAGCTGGAACTTCACTATAGACTAGGTGAGCATCGTAGAGCTATCTGTTAAGTAGCAGGTGAGTCTGACAAATACAATAACTGCACAGTAAGAATGACATCAGTGAAGGCATAACCTTTTGAAATTGCCAGGTAAGAAATGGCAGGGTAACAGAAGGCTGTATGTTTTGCAGAAAACCTCTTACTATGATTCTTCCACTAGATCTTCAGGCATGAACTCTCCAGCTATAGTCCTGGCCTATGATCCTGTTGTAAGGAAAACAAAGTGTAAAATTACCTTTATTTATTGTAATGATTTTCATAAATGTATTGTGTAAATAAAGCTGAGAATCCACCTGTAAGGTTGTGTGTGTGTTCTTTAACTATCCCACCACATATTTATTTTTAAATGTAGACAGCAAAGTTTAAAATTTCATGATAACTGATGTATGACAGTAAATATTATAGGGTGAGTTGCTGGGGTTTTAGGTAGCTTTCTCCTAACATTGGTTTGTGTGTTGCTTCTCAGTTCTCATCATTCAACTTTAGTTGTTCCAAGAGAGCCTGGTCTACTGCATTACCCAGGACAAACGATGGGACGTTCACCACAGCCATAGCTTCAGGAAAAACATTCCAGTCTTTAGGTATTTTCCATCTTAAAGAGGCATGCATCTTAAGGGCATCTCAGACTAAACTGGCCACGCTGTCCCCTTGATGAAATCCTTGTATACAAGTCTTCCCTGTTTTCTCAGGAAGAAACATGTCTGTGTTCCTTAGCTTTTGTAGGAGTGCTTGTACATTCCTATACTATAGATGCATATTATCCAACGCTTCCTGAATAATAGGGTCAGGGGCCTCAGGAGTTTCAGGTGGCTTTTCCACTTCTGTCTTGTTGTGTTCTAGAAAAGTGAGTTATTTTCCCCCTTTTCTGATTTCTCTGTTCTGTATTCTCCAAGTGTTTTTGCAGAGCAGCTGTATACACTTTAGCTTTTTTGTATGATGCTGAGTCTGTGTTTTTGAGAATGTCATTTCATCATCCACTGCCTTCCCCAGATACTGGCGGCACTCTACCTTTACTAGATACATCTTAATTTGATCAGAACAAGTAGCCCATCATAGTGTTGGCATTCTCAGAAATAACTTCAGTCTGTCCAACTGAGGACTGGTTTGTTGCTGAAGGTACAGAGGCTAGTAAAATCATAGTAGTATACCTTTCTTGAGGTCTGCTTTGTAATGAAGACAAATAGCATTTGTCTTGCTGCAAGAAGTGCATCTCTGATTATCAGCAGGATCTTCAGTGTGGTTCTGGCTAAGAACTCTGTGAGCATCCCATCTGATTTCATCATAGCAGTCCACTCATGCTCCCACATAGATCTGATGTTAATGTCTATACTCTTCAGGTGGTCCATCTTTTGCTGTGACATGCAATAAAAATGCCCAAAGGTGATCCCTGTCAGAGGGTTCTGGTCATTTTCATAGAAGCACTTGATACAGCCATGAAAAAAAAGAGAAAAAAAAGAAAAAAAAAAAAAAGCTATTCAAAGCTGTTGGCACCCTGTCAATGACTGCATAACAATACAAGTAGACACCTACTTTGTATTCACTGCTTTGCAGTATGTGATTGATTTGAATGTTTTCCTTTTCAGCCATGTAAATAAGACATTGATTTTAGGGAGCTGCATATCTTTTTCCAGCAATTATAGCCTTCTGGAGGGAGAAATGCTACCATGCTATGTTTAAGAAACATAAACTAGTAAGGAGAGGTGAATATAGTATGCCGAGAGGAGTCTATGTAGAGGTGAACATTAATCTCTTCACCTTCCGTTTTCTCATAGAATGCACATATTGCTTGAAGTCATCACCACAGTTTCATTGTTGTGTATTCTACAAGCATACCTTTGCATCCTGTTGGCTACAGTAATAGCATCCTTTTTGCAAGTCAGAAATCTTTTGATTAGCTGTGTACCATGCCAAGAATTGCTATTTCTCCTCAAAACATCATGCTGTCAACCCATAATATTCAAGTTGGAAGAGGGGCTATGTAATTTTGGTTTTAAGCACTGCTGGAAAAAAGGAGGAAATAACATTTGCAGCACTTAATTTCCAAAGCATGGGGAATGCTACTGAGTTTAACAGGCAAAAATTTAGAGAGTCTATGAACTGTATATATTCAAGCTGTTTATCTCTATGCAAGTTTACCACTTTGGGGGATCATTTGTCAGTTTTTTTCTTCATAAGCTGGCTAACAATTAAGTAGCCATCATAGCCTTTGGCATTAGGTGCTAGCAAAATGTACTCCTTAAACTTTATGTCCATAAACAACAAAGTAAATACCACAAAACATATTTCCCCTTCAATCTCCTATTCTCCCTCAGTTTGCTTTTCTGTCCCTTCCTCTTTGTCCCAGGGTGCATCTGGTGCTAACTTCAGAGTCAAAATGTAATCTGGGACATGTGTCCTGGTTTCCTGCATGTATTTCTTATCACAAAAAATTACAGCCCTGTAGTTCTGGATCATGAGCATGAAGTGCTGAATAGCTCTTCATAGCATATTCTAGACTTTAAGGCCTGTGGTTACACTTACGATGCTTCCCATAGAAAAATCAATTTGCTTTTTAATAGCTGGGGCCTTGTACTTCTGTAAACATTCCCCAGTCCTGCGAGGCATTTGTCAGCACAGTTAGGTTATCCTCATACCTGTATTAACTGCACAGTCATCTATAATACTTACAAGTGTGGATGGGATTATAAAGTATAGAATAATGGTCACAAAAGTTTCTTACCCCAAATAGCTTCTTGATGTCCCTTACACCATAATTATATTCATCATTTAAAAACAGAAAACAGATGTATGGAAATCTGAGGCTGTTGTTTGGCCTTTAAATTGTACAACCTTTTCTCTTCTCAAATAGGAGAATAATGCAATATATGTATATTAATATGTAACAGATCCTCAAACAAGAGGATCTTAGCATCATCTTCACGTGCACAGACCACTCTGTTTGTTCTGTAGCTCCTGCAGCACTTGACACTTTTGCAAGTCAAACCAGTAAGTGCTTTGAGACTTCCAGCAAAAAAGATTAATGTCACCATTACTCAGATTGGTTAAACAGTGCAGTTGTTTGCCTGTAATTTTAGAATGGGGGATTGTACTGTGTACCCCGCCCCCAACGGCTTTTATAATAATGATAGCCAAGTAGAAAGTCTCATAGAAACACAGCTTTTACTATTTGAGTGCTAACACAGTCTAAAATTCTTTGTGCATTTATATTGCTTAAATTAATAGTGTGAAAATAAAGGCTTCAGCTTGCTGACAGCATGAAGACAGCTCTGAGCATAATCACAATGTTCAAACGAATAACATAAATGGTCAGAAATTTGCTCTGGACCCCAAACAAATGTTTCATAAATACCTGATCTCATATAACAGTTCTTTATTCTTCTGCAAATCTCCAAGCCCCAAATCTCTAGATCAGTGATGCTCACTGCTGCATGTGGCTTCCATGAATCACTCTGCCACCCTGTCCTCCTCCTGTGCTACATCTGAGGGTGAGGGGAAAGCTGGACTTCTAGACATCCTGTTGAGGCTTGAGAGAGCAACTTGAGTGATGCTCTTCCTGCAGACATCCTCACTCATACTCACTCAACTTTTGTGGGCACAAACTCTTACTCTGCAGTGGGCTGCAGTAATCAGTAAGTCCTTTGCAGGGTACAACCCTGTGACCTAGCATGAGATATTCTCCTACTGCATCAGTAAGTTCAGAAATGTAGTTTGCATGTATAGGACATTTTAGTTTCCATAGCTCATTGCTGATAAACACTTAAGAGTGCTGCAAAATTAATTCAGTTTTCCTAATCAATAGTCTCCTTCTAACAGACCAGCTCATATGTTTACCCTTCTTGCCTATCACTCTACTGCACCTGAAAGTAGGCTTTGTTGTTAGGCTCTGCAACACCCCCTTGCACTTTCTTAAGTAGCTGTTGTTTCTCAAGAGCATGGTTCTGCAGGCTGCATTTAAAATGTAATAGAATATGTGTCCTGTATTCACAGTAACTGTGGTCTAAAAAGAAAGCCATTATCTTCGTATATGCAATTAAGGATAAGGAAACATAGAGCGCCTCATCATGGTATAAGAAGGAGCTGTAAGATTCCCCCTAAGCATTGGGCAAAGGGAGCTCCCATCAGGACTTACTCTTTCTCTCTGAAACTTACCTGGAAGAAGAGTTCCTGATTCATGAGCCCATCAGATGGTTCTTCTGCTTTGCACAGTCCTTTTAGGGATTCCCACTGGGGCTTCTCCTTACCGTCCCCCTTCTCCCTCCCCATCCCTCAACACATTCTTGTAAAGTTGGCATTTTGTTCTGGATTTCCACTTCTGCAGACAGCAATGCCTGTGTCTCGTAGCACAGTGCAAAGCCCCACAGCTGCATCAGCAGTAGTGCATGGCCATCCTGGCAGGCAGTTTGGTGCCAGCAGCAGGGCTTCTTAGTCCAGGACTGGGCTCTTCTTTGCACATGGCCCAGGATGCATGGGGGCCCCCGATGGACCGACTCCTAGGACAGGTCCATCGGCCCTGTGGATGCTCTCACTTGGTTGTGCCCCTCCAACCTCACCACAACCCTCTGTGTCCTCTTGTCCCTCCCACCACCCCAGACATGCCTGTCCTACCATGTTTTGGAGTTGTGCTTCGGCACTGATCGCAGACCCCCAAAGGGGAGTTCGATGGCTGGCTTTTCCTGCCCATGTGAACCCTGCATGTGGTAGTCTGCCTGAAGGTGCAGCATGTATGCTTTTTCAAAGGTAGTTCTTTGCACACTTTGCCACTATGAGCCAAATGGCTGTCATTACAAGAAGTAATTTCACTCATAAAATGTGTATATTTGTAAACCTAGTTGGATTTTCTTATCTTTCTTGTATATTTCTCATTCCGAAATGAGAAATAAAAGTGATACAGTGTGTGAAGTTTGCAAAGTGTACTGGACCTCAACAGGTTGCTGTGCTACAAATGTGAGCATTGTTGCATGTGTTGAATTTCTTCTTTACAACTCAATATAAAAGGTGCAGAGTTAGATTGTATAGGGTGATTTTAGATGGTCACTCTCTCCTGGCATAGTAAACAGTAGCTTTTATGGAATAGGTTATGTTGTGCAGATCTAACTATTCTCTTCTGAGCATGGAATAAAATTATACACACGCACACACACACTCATACCCGTCTAGTTTAGTGTGTTACTTACAGAGCACCAAGTGTGAGACACGTTACTTCTGTCCACACGTAGGATACCAAGTGTGAGGCAAATAATGCTTCTATAAGTGTGTTATACTAGCTTTCATTAAGTTACTATCAATTTCCACATACACTCAGTTCAGAATAGCTAGCATAGTGTCTGTATCATCCTAATATTGAAGCTGCTTCCACATCATTATTAATATTCTGGAGAATGCAGAATAGGAATCTATGTCATATGGTCCTTTTGGTATTGTAAGGTTTGCCACTTACATTTTTTACTAATAACTTTTTACAACATACTTGCTGAATAAAATTTCATGGCTACAGTTGATGGAACTTCATTGTCTATACCCGCTGAATTTTCTTCATTCTCTTTTTGATATTTTTTTTTCTGATCAAAACACCCAGCTTATTGAAACTGCATTTTTCCCTAGATAGTCTTTATTTCAAGATAGCTGATACTGGAAATATTTCTTAAATACAGGAGGGATTCTGTGGTACATACACATTTGCATGTCAGCGGTTTAAATGTGGAAGTGTTCCCATAGCACAGTAATAGCCATGTGGAGGCTGTATCGATGTTCAGTTTAATTCAGTGTTCTGTAGGTAGAAAGGGTTCAGTTCAGAGTATCTGCATTATTTTAGTATTTGTTTAAAGTCAGTAGAAGGCAACTTACAAAATAACTTCATAAATTTGTTTTAGCTTACACTGTGGCACCTCAATACATGTATAACTGTTCCTGTTTATTTTTCCTGTCCAGTAGTTCAGGAACATATTTTTAATATTTCATTATGTATTTTAATACATATAACTTTGTATTGTTTGTTAGCATTTTCACATTCTTTGTAACAGCTGATGTTATTAACAATACACAGAATCACAGAGTGGCTTAGGCTGGAAGGGACCTTAAAGGTCATTTAGCTCCACCCCCACGCCATAGGCAGGGATGCCACCCTCTAGATCAGGTTGGCCAAGGCTCCATCCAGTCTGGCCTTAAACGTTTCCAGGGATGGGGCATGGGTTTATATTTTAAAGTAAAATTTTGGCAAAGCCTAAGAAAAAGACCTTAACTTTGCTATATAAACCTTGGCCTGAAGACTGCAGGCACCTTGTTTCATCTTAATGTCCTGTGTCTGCTTAGGTGATAATTACATTATAATTTCTTTGCATGCACCATCTGTAAATGTAGACCATGTAAATACTGATTTTTTTCGTGTTGTGGCTCAGAAGTAGCCATGTTTCTGATACCAAGAGGGAAAATATAAAATGAATATATATATTTTTTTGCCACAATGCAAAACTACTCTATTTTTAAGGTTTGAGTTAGGTAGGAGTAATGTGCAAGTAGTGTTCCCTAGGGTAGAGAACTTTTCTCCAGGAACTTGATACTTTTGGGAAGGTGGAGAGAAAGGTGGGACAGGAAGGAAGAAAAAAGCACTGATTCTGCTAAACATCACAAAACTATAATAAGGATGTTCCTATGACTTCATTGTTTCTAGAAAATGCATAGCATCTGTCTTTGTAAATAGTTTAAAAGTTAGGAAGAAAATTTCATTGTTTTTTGATAGTCTTTTCTTGTAGTGTGTAATAAAGCATGCAGCTCATCCTAGTGTTCTTGATTTGTGTAATTTGCACTTCAGAAAGAAATTTTGTTTTGCCTGAAGTGTTTAAATACAGTAATTGAAAAAGTAGCAAATATGACTGGCTTCTGTACTGGTTAATAAGCAGCCCTGACATTTCAAATGTGAATAAACCGTTTAGACTTGGCTTATTTGTAAACATATTCATTACGGATCTACAATGGGTACAACAGTAATCAGAGCATGAATCTGTCCATTTTTTAAACTCCCCCAAGTATGGTCACTGTGCTTAAGTAATATATATGGCATCAATTGAACTACTTTTCTTTCTCCTGCCTTTCCAAAACAATTGATGTAATTGTGTCATTTTCCTGATTCACCAAAAATGAAGAATCGCTTGGGAACACACCAGTCTTTAATTGTGGTGGCAGAGTTCAGGGGTTTTGTTTGTTGCTTTGTTTCTTCGTTATTTCTTGGAATTAAAAAGGGAATTCTGTTTGCTTGATATTATTGTAATACAGGGAACTGTTTAGTTTCCCACTTGGAAAATGACAACTAAGGAAATATGGAGCAGAAAACTATTAAGGATTTGGTATGTGGAGAGTATTGTATACTTTGGAATAACACAATGGAACATGGCAAATCAATGTTGAAAACAACAAAAACAAACGCTTAAGCCAAAAATAAATATTGCAATCACTTGGTATTTTGTTCTAGTCTGTATTAGAAACTTAAATTATAATCTAGAGAAATAAAAGAGAGGAAAATCATTGCTTTTCACCAAAAAATTTTAAACAAACAAACAAACAAAACAGTATTCTTCTGGGCATGATCTTGTCACTGTTCTATTTATCAGTTGATCTCAGATACAAAAATGTAAATATAATAGCTGAATTGGTCTATACACTGTGAGAAGTAACACTTCAGCAAACTTGTTTAAAACACATACCTGATTATGTAGTGTCTGTCATTTAGGTGAGTATTCCTTTGCAGTCAAGAAATTCCCCGTACAATGGTAGAGATTTTGCATGCTTTTGTTGAACCTTGGCAGAAGCGCCTGTAATATTTATCTGTATATCCTAAATAAGTGAGTAGCTGTGAGCATTTGTGGCTTTCAGCTAAGTTCTGTTGATTTGCTGGTTACAATTGTCCTCCTAAAGTTACGAAATAAACTACATATTGATTTGTGTTGCAGATAATGTAAGACCTACTTTCTGTTTCTAGGAAGTGAAAGTAGCTTGCTCCCTGAAATAAGGGCAGAATTGGAGATTTGGTGTATTAACTCTATAGGAATAAAACTGATTTTTGTACTGAAAGTCTGTACATGCTGTTTTATACAGTGCAAGTTCCAAATGTCATCAGTGTGTTTGCTCTTTCTATAGGAAAAGAATCAGCATAGTATAACTAGTGTAATTTTTCGAATGTAAAGAAGACTCAAGGGATGAAGCCTTATAGAACAAAAGCTGTGAGAAAAAATGCAGTAGGAATCAGACAGGTGTTGTTTTCACCAAGGACAGCAGGCCTGCTACTGTAATGCTGCAAGGTTTTTAGCAGTGAGTGCACAAATAATTCCCTGTTTCTGTTAGCTGGAGGCAGGAAGATACCATGATATATTCCAAACAAGATGAATGAACAATGTAGTAGTGAACTTCATTATTAATGAGGCAAAGTTGCATGAAGCATACTGAGGGAAGCATACTGTGGAGAAATTTGAGATATCTTTCTGTTTTCCTCTAAGAGCTTTCTTTTCATCTTTTATTTGTGAAGGTGATGTACAGATCCAAACTGTCTTTCTCTCTTCTTCTAACTAGCAAGTATATATTGGAAGTATTCTTACCTTAAAACTAAACTTCTAAACTTTGGTTCAAACTTAAGCTTCCAGTCTACTCATATTAGTTTTATATCCCATTATTCTTTTGGGTATCACACACCACAGTGCAGCAAATGCAGAGAAACTGTTTTCACTCTTACAGTCCAGTAGAATCTGGAGCCAAACTGTCAGTAACCTCTCGTAGTTTGAGTTTGAGTACGTTCTCTCCATAACTGAATGTGCCAGCTGCTGCAGCCAGTTAGTATGGTTTTTCACTTTCTGCATACGGACTTCTTAAATGTAAGTGAAGCTATCTAGGGGAAACTTAAATGTTCCAGATTTTCTGACCGATTATCTCCATTTTGATGCCTAGAAAATAGCAAAATAGCAGTAACTAGACATCGTAATAGCTGGTTAAACTGAATATAGGTTAATGTAACTACTGATCACTACCAATTTTCTGATTTTTACCCCCTCAGTGTTAGATGAGTCAAGAACAGATAAATGAGACATAGAAAGAATGTTGTTAGGATTTTTTAGGTTGGCATGCCTTTTTCAGAGAAAGTATAAGTTGTTTTAGACTTACATTATTAGATCACTGATGTATTTGAGAACTAGTCACTCCAGCATAAACGTCATCTTTAGCATTTAGAAGACGTCCCATTAAAAAACAACCAAAAAAACACAGTACAATACCAAAATGAAGGTCTCCTCCTTGTAGTTTTATTAATTAGTAACTTTGAATTATGGCTCCCTGGCTATCTGTGAAAATTGCTAATACAGTTTTTAGTCTGTGTTAGAGTAACACTTCCTATTCTATCATATCAAGAAATCCTTGAGGGACACTTGAAGAAATAAGGAATATTTTTATGCAATTCATTTTCTTTGGAGTGGACTATACATGTTGAAAATTCCTACTGGGATTTCTTTTTCCTTGGAATCCTAATATTATAAGACTTTTGGAAGGAGGGAAAATTGACTGGAGTGCCATGTAACTTTAAAAAGTCTTGCTTTTTGTCAGTTCTGAAAGGGTAGGAAACAAGGACATGCAAGCATTTCTCCAGTGAGTACTGTTTGCTACAATGACATCAGGAAATTGCTACTTTTTATGACTGAGTGTGTGGGGAGCCTGTCTCAGAGAAACTCTGGTAACCAGAAAATAATCTTGTTTATCACTAAAAATACTTTGGTGTACCTTTTCTGAAGTTATAAAGGTATGTCATGACATTTAGGAGGGAAATAATTTACCTGTGCATCTTTTCTTCAGGAGATTGTGTATTTAGTTCAGAGATGGACAGTTAACCAGAGAAATTGAAGGAAAAAGTATAACCCTAGAATGACTAACAGTACTGGTTAGTAAAGGCTGAGATGGTCTAAGTGCTCTTTGAGCAGACTAATTCTGTAAGCTGGCACATCTCCAACCTGATGTGATTGTTTTTTGTTGTGTTTTTTGTTTTGTTTTGATGTGATTATTTTATGTTACTCAACATCACTGTTTATTTCAAAATTAAATGCAATAAAAATGTATTTTATCGCTTTTTCTCTTATTTCTACTACTAGACGATAGTCCTTGTTTACGTGATAGAAATTTCAGTCACAGAATCACAGCATAATACGGGCTGGATGGGACCTCTGGAGTTTATCTAATCTATCCCATGCTCAAAACCAGGCTAAGTAGACCAGGTTGCTCAGTGCGTGTCCAGTTCAGTTTTGAATACTTCCAAGAATGGGGATTCCGCACTTATATCACCTTTTCCATTATTTGACTACTCTTGTAGTAAAATTGTTTTTTCCTTGTATCTATTTAAAATTTTCTGTATTCCAACTTGTGTTTGTTCCCTCTCATCCTGTCCCTGTGCATCTCTGGTAGTTTTCGAGCTCTGTTACCTCCATACACTCCCATTAGGAAGGAGATGGATAGTGATAAGATTTCTCTGTAGACGTCTCAAGTCTGAATAAATCCTGTTTGGTCAACCTTTCCTCCCACATCAGATTCCCCTGCCCTCTGCCCATCCTTGTGACCCTCAGCTGGAATTAATTGCATCATTTTTCTTTTTGTAGTAGGGAGTCCAAAACTGGACAGACCTTTCCAGAAGTGGTCTCAAGTGTGGAACAGATGCATCTGATGGCTACACCCTTCCTAATACAGTCAAGGTTGCTGTTGGTCTTCTTTGCTTTCCATTTTCTTTATGGAGTAATGATTGTGTCTGAAAATGTAGCAGTATGAAAACTGAAGAGAAAGAGCTTAATCAGAAAAACTTCCATGTATCAATGTTTCACTTAGGCAAGTTAATATCATGCGTAATTACAATTAGCACCACAAATAAAAGATATGAGAAACGTTTTTATGATCTAATCTGAATAACTAGCACATAAAGTGCTGAGGTTTGTACCTTTTAAATTTCTCAGAAATAAATAAGTAGATGTTCCACTGTCAGTCCATTAAACCATTCAGTCCTTACAAATCCTCTTTGAAACATAAAACAGAACTTCCTAAGTATCTGCAGAGACATATGTGCTACTATAGCAAATGCTGTCAAGCCAGGAATAATCATAAGTGGAAGGGAGAAGGATGCTCTCTGCGGATCCATAAAATATATCAGATTATAGCATAAAAACATACAAACCTCCTGGTAAGTAAGATGTCCTAAAACATCAATCTGTGTTGGTTTAAGACACAGAGTTATTCAAAATACTACTTTTTAAAAATTCCTCGAGGATAGGTTTCATCTTTTGGGATTCCAGTCTTTGCGAGTTATTTGGTCAACTGCTTACACCAGAAAGTTGTGGTTTCCTTGAAGTAGTTAAAAATGCATTTCAGTTGTGGCAATTCAAAGGACACATCTACATGATGTACTTCGGACAGCAACGAGCAAGCTATGTAGGTGTTCTGAGCTGACTGCAGCTCCATGGCGAGTTAATTACTCTGCTGTCAAGGAAGAGTTCACATGCCCTGCCAGACTGTTCCAGGTAATTCATGTCTGAGTGTGATCAGTAAAGGAGCTTTGCACTGAAGTAATTCAGTTCACAAAAGTTTGGCTTATTCTGTACCTCACTGAAGATTGTTCAAGTCATAGGTGTACAGTCCCATAAGCATAATGGTTATTGTTGGCTCTGATATCCGCAGTCATTCGTAGGTTTTAGTCTCTGAGGTCAAGAAGGCCAAGCTTCTGGACTCTTGGACAAGGAAACCTAGAGCAAAAGTGAGACTTTTTTCTCTTCTCCAGCTTTCATGAGATGTCACTGGCACTTGAACACCTCTTTGAGGGTCAAGACCAGTCTGGCCCAAAGGCACTATTTACCTTAAGGTGTCACTACATAGATATTGGTCTATTCTGTCTTCTTCAGAAGGACGTTACATGTTTACAAACTGCTTTCCAGTCTTGTTTCCTGTCAGATAGTTGCAGACTATTCCAAGAAAGCAAATAAGACAAAATACTACACTTCCTATTCTAAATCAAATAGTCTAGTCAGGAGTCTGGGTGTAAGTCAGACAAGATATTTTCATTTTTCTGTTTTAAAGGCAACAGTTTTGTGATATGTGTGTGGGCAAGAATAAAACTATGTGTTTCATAAGTGGGCCTCCACACTACAGGAGAAGAAAGCACCAGTGAAAGATAGATCTAGTCCCTTCGTTTTTAACAGGAGAAGGTAATCACTAAATCATCTGCTGTTCTGCAAGACATACATCCTTCTCTCACAAAATGGGAGAAACTGGTGAGATTTTATCCAGTCCATTCAACCTGGAATAGTTTAAATGATTACATAGAATTATCACTGTAGCAAGCCTACAAATATTCCAATATAGAGAGGATTTGGGTTAATTTGCTCATTTGTTTTAGTCCAAATGGCCCTGGGCAATCTGTTCTAGGTGTCCCTGCTTGAGTAGGGGGTTGGACCAGATGGCCTCCAGAGGTCCATTCCATCTTCAGCCATTCTGTGAAAATATCACAGGAAGCATCACAACAGAAAATTTGTAACATGGAGGTAATGCACAGAGAACAGAAACTGTTTCCTGTAAAAACTGGTCATTCTGTTAAGTAGCTGCTCCAATGACTATAATGCTTTACCTGTTTCATTTTATATTTTGATCTACTGAGTGATGAAAACAAGTGTCATTTCCATTTTCATATCAAATTTTCTCCCTTTCTTTCATTAGTATCATGTTTACTTACACTCTCTTTCGACAAAAGGATTGCAGCACATTAGAAAAAAATAACGCAACTCACCTCTGAAGTGAAATCTGAATCTACTTCCAGTATCATATCATCAATACAGAAGTGAGAGGAATGATCTGTTACAGGTGGAGCTCTGCTTTCACTTTCTTCCTCAGAAAACATTGGCTGTTAGGCAAAATATCTCAAGTGGTGATAGTCAGTGCCTGAAGTATTAGATTATGTCCACCCTCCACACCTCCGTGGCCCAGGACAGAATATCATAAAACTACTTTTTGTTAATCTCAACAAAAAACGTTGCAATTTTTTAACCAAAGCAGTGGTAAAAGAGACTCTGGGAGTGTGGGGGTGGGGTGGAGAGAGGATGTCCACTAAGAAAAATGCAAAAGAACTGATAAAGAAGCACTGTATAAGGAATTCTCTCTACTCTACAATACTGATTATAGTCCTGGAAATGTACACAGATGACTAATTCCCTATGTTTGTTCCCCATGCTATGTGCCTTAGTTAGTGTACAAGCACTTCAGAGAGATACCCCAGCATACTAATTTCCCAGGGTTCTGGGTGGTTTCTCCATAATGGTGCCTTGTAGGACTTTTTTGCCTGCAGATGCTTGAGATGACCCTGCTTAAGCCCTGTTTTGTTGATTACACGTTGCCTTTCATTTATATCACGCCAGGCCCTTTGCTTATCAGTCCTGTCCACCAAACCCTTACAGGACTGCTGGTAACCCAGTTGTTCCTGGTTTAAATCTCTTCTTATGGGGTTAGCTATCTGGCTGGCAAAGATTCTTTTCCCCCACTTAGTGAGGTAGATGCCATCTTCCCTAAGTAGATGTTGATCATCGAACAGAGTTCCATGGTCACAGAACCCCAAATGCTGTTGCCAACGCTAGTTCTACAGCCAGTTGTTGATACGCAGTATCAGCGCCCTCTTCCTCACACCCTTTCACATCATTGGCAGGATGAAAGAGAGCATCACCTAGGTTTTCCCACTTAAAGAATCTCCAGTTGAAAAATCAATGCCCGATAATAGAATTAAAATATTTTTTGATAAGTTGTTAGTTTTGTCTCTTGTAGCTGTTGTACTTGATAGTCTCACCACAACAAAAGAAACTCCTCAGGAGTTTTGTTTTGTCCTGTTGTTTGTGAATGTAACCTTCTTGTTGTTGTGTATTGATGTGTAGGCCTGATGTGTAATATTGATATGCTACCCACCAAGGGTAAATACAATTTTGGAGTTTTAACAGGTAAAATTAGTAGGTCGATCAAAATGAGAGTCATGATGTAGTCATTCAGCATACGTGTCCATGTGTTTGTTCTCTGTGATCTGCTGGAAACGTGGAATTTCATTTTGACAATTGATGACATTGCTTTTTGATGTTGTTAATGTTTTTTGGTTTTTGTTTGTTTGTTTTTGGTGGAGTTGTTACCACTTTCATTGGTCCCTTTCATTGTGTGTATTTCCATACTTCCTCTTGCTGTTACTCTGCTATTGTAGGGTTGTACTACTGGAAATTATATGTGAATCCAGAGAATCAGGTTATATACTTTATTCTGTGCCATTCAGTTAACCACTATTCTACCCATATATCCTTGAAAAGCTGAAAAGAGTAATGAAATGCATGTTGCTAACTGAAATATTTAGGAATCAGTCTTTATATCTTCAGTGTTTAGCTGCCTACTTTGGTATCCCTAAGAATCAGGGAGAAGGCAAACGATCAAACAACGTTTAGTAAGAAATTGGTGTTCTGACATGAAAATACGTTAATATCTTAAAATTACTTACAATATTCCTTTTTTTTTTTCACTGTGAATAGCACGTATAAACTGCCTTCTGCTTTACTGCTAATACAAATTAATGTTTCCCTGTAATTCATTCAATATCTCTTGTTTGAAGGCAGTTATTCATAAAATTTATGTTTGCACAAATATTAAGAAAGAATTCTTATCTAAAACTCTAGGGTATTATTAAGTCTTGTTTCAATTTATGCTGTTGTTCAGGAACCAAGCATTCTGTATTACATGTTGAAATTAGATGTTCTAGGAAGCTTTCCTTTATTGTGAAACACATTATGTGGCCAGAAATTCTTAATGAGTATATTGGTGTTTCAACATTATAAATACATAAGATCTGAAGATTAGCTTTTTATTCTGACCATTAAAAGCTTGTCACTATTGTGTAGGATTACAAGATTTTGTTCACTTTACCTTCTGGGATGTTTTATTTAGCCTTCTGGAGGAGAAGAAAGAAATTTCCTGCTGCACTTGAAAGTAAATAACAGACTTTTATTTTCTGCATTAAATTAAAACCTGCTATATCATTTTGTGTAGGCAATAAGGCATATGCAGCTGAACAAAACTTTGTGTACTCTAATAGCTTTAAAAAAAGTCAATTAGTTCAGAGTGAAGCAGTCCAGTAAAAAGATAAACATTAATCGTTAATATGACACATTTTAACAATCTTACTTGATAACTAATTGTTCAAGTTAGGTAGTTTTCAACTATTTAGCCGTGATATTTCAAGTCTAGAAAACAGAAGGATTCCAATTGTGAATTTCAGTGTATTAAAAAATCTCTGGGGAACTTAACAGACAACATGAAATTTTACAGAATATGCAGGAAAAGGTTAATTTTCAGCATAGTAGCTTTGCCTGAGTACTGTCCGCTTGACTGAAGAAATACTAATCTTGTCACGTTCAGCAGCTGGGCTTGGGCAATAACTTTTTCCCACTTGGAGGGGTTAATTAGCCTTCTTTCAGAATGTGCCCTATTTGGTTTACATTCACATGATACAGCAAGCACTGGCTATACAAAGCAAAACCATTAACAGGTGGGTGTGTCCAACTGCTTAATTAGCCAGAATAAAAAGGATCTTTGTCAAACATGGATCTGTTGCTTGTGATACACCTGACTCCCATTAGGCAAGGATGGTGTCTTTTTGCTGTAATATACAGTACTGTACTTACATGTAGCATCAGTGAGAAATGGAGAGACTCCATCTAGATTATCAAAAAGTGTTCATATAACATTGATGCAATGTAAAAGAATTACACTGACTGCCTCACAAACATGTAGTTACAAAAACTAATGGTGAATAGGAAGTTGATAAAAGTTTACTTTCAAACATTACCTGGCATCTGCAAAGGAAAGTCAATCACGTATAATGTGGTATAGTAAGGAATTGCATTTGGGATGAAGACTTAGAGCAGAATGATGAAAAAAAATACTATTGAATAAATCAATACTACATCATTAGGTTTAGTTCTGCTTAGGGAAAACAAACAGCAAAGTTTATGTTCCCCAGCCATGCTGTAACCATCCTCATTTACTTACTGATAAATCAGTCTATAGAGCTACCAATTAGCCTATCAGATTATTAAGAAAAATGTAACTATGATTCTGAGGTAGACAAGCACATCAAATTGAAAGCTTAAATATGGGTCTGTCGCCAAATTGAGAGTGTAAAGACGAAATGGGCTCGGTCACCAAAACACTTTGTTTTGAAACATAGGTGCAGTTTACCCAAGTTACACAGCTTCCCTGCCCTGTGGATGAAATGATGAGGTCTGAAGTTTGGCAGGTCACTGTTGTAGTGCCAGCTGTGTCATGGGTAGTCCTAGGACAGGCCATGTGGTCCTCTGGAGTGTCTGCAGTTCTCCTTGGGGATTCTGTCCCATGTACCCCTGGATCCGCTCTCATATGTCCCTGTAAGATCTCGTATGTGACTTTTTACACTCTCCTATAGGACTGGGCAGAGTACCTGATTCTCGACTACCCCTGTTCAGCATCCCACAGTGCCTATCAGCAGACTGTCAGCTGTCAGTGGTACTTGTGGTCTGCCCATCTCAAGGCTTTTCCACAGTGACTGACGGCTGGCTTGCAAGCAGGGTATCCTCTCTTCTTGTAAGAAAGCTGCTTCCTTTTTCTAAAAGGGCTGGCACTAACGGCAGTCAGGCACACTCCATGACAACTGCCACAAGGACAGGAAGATGTTAGGTTCCTCTCTCAGATTAGAGAACCTCCCTCTAATTGCATTTCATCTTGAATTGCAGATGTAATGATCAAGTACGGTGTGAGACGTGACATAGCAATTAACAGTGTCGGAACGGCTTCTTACCAGTCACAACTCTATTTGACTACAGCAGCACACCTCCTCCCTTTCAGTGATTGACATGTTTGTACACTGTAACCAGGAAACAACATGCAGTCAAGTGAAGCTAAAGGGTGCTATGAAATAATGCCTTTTAATTCTTTTGGACTCTTCACTTTTGCTTCCAGATGGACATGCAGTGCCTTGTATAAGTGTTTGTTGGAACTGGTGGCTTAAAATAACCCTATTAACTGAGCCACGAAACAGACTGGAAGTGCATTTATATAGCAGAGAGATGCTTTAGGAAGTTACTTAACATTAAGCCTTTGATTTCCACGATTCTGTCAGCCTACCAATGTTTTTGCCTGGGTAACATGTAAGAGTGAACTCCAGCTGGCTCATATGAGCTGTTTCTCTTTTTACTTCACTTCTGAAGGATTTTATCAAGTTGAAGGCAATGGGCTGAGACAAAAGTTCATATGATTTATGAGTTAAGGGCTGAGCTTCATCACTAACTGAATAGACATATCCACAGGGTTGTTTTGATACTTTTGGAAAAGTTTAAATTCTTAATTGACTGAAAAGTAGCTTTTACCAGGCAGCACTGTGTCTGCACTACACATTTTTGTCTTCTCTTAATTTTCTATATTTATGCAGGATCCATAATAAGAAAAAAATTGCCCAATGACTTTTACATATGATTATGTGTTGTGGTTTAACCCGGCTGGCAGCTAAACACCACACAGCCGTTCGCTCACCCTCCCCCCTCCCTCTCTGGGATGGGGGAGAGAAACGGGAAAGTGAAGCCTGTGAGTTGAGATAAAGACAGTTTATTAAGACAGGAAAATAATAATAACAATAATAATAATAATAGTGATAATGGTAATAGTATTAACAATAATAATGTGTAAGAAAACAAGTGATGCACAATGCAATTGCTCACCACCCGCTGACCGATGCCCAGCCTATTCCCGAGCAGCCGCCCCCCCACCCCGGCCAGCCACCCCTATATATTGTTTAGCATGACGTCAGATGGTATGGAATACCCCTTTGGCCAGTTTGGGTCAGCTGTCCTGGGTCTGTCCCCTCCCAGCTCCTGCTGCACCCCCAGCCTGCTCGCTGGCAGGACAGAGCAAGAAGCCGAAAAGTCCTTGGCCTGGTGTAAACACTGCTCTGCAACAATTAAAACATCAGCATGTTTTCAGCGCTCTTCTCATCCTAATCCAAAACATAGCACCCTACCAGCTACTATGAGCTACTTAACTCTGTCCTAACTGGAACCAGGACATTATGCAAAACAGGAAAGTTTTTTTTTCTAAATATTTTCAATACAAAAAAAATAGTCGTTGTTAATAGTGACTTTGCTTTTAAAATAGTAAGAATATTTCTTTATCAAAATCTCGTGACTTCAGAAAGTGAAAGATCATCTGTAAATGAATCTGAGATGATCAGAAATGAGATCTGTAAATGAATTAAATGCAAATCAAAGTTCATAGTTTCCTGTAACAGCCAGTTTCATTGCATTCTCCTTTAAGAAGTAGATCTTAGTACAGCCTAGGTTCTTTCTTGTTAGCAGTGACTTGGTGCTGAGCAAGAGATAAGTAAAAATTGAATTGCTCAAATTTAGAAAATGGTTACAGTGTTTAAAAGATAGTGTTAGTGTTTAGTATAAAACTAAAATATTCAATTTATTAGTATTCCATTAGGTATGTTGCCATTATTATGTCATTTGTTACGTTTTGGTAACCCCCAAAAGCACTTGCTATCCCATTGTGCTGTGTCTCTTCACAAGGTATGATAATCAGTGCTATGATTATTATTTCCATTTATAAGTTTATGCATACGTGTATAAAACATAAATTCACATTTTGCCTTTCTTTTCAAAAAATAGTTTTCCGAACCTTTGACTCTGAGCTTATTTAAGATCATACATTTATATTGTGGAGGAGTTTGGTCTAATATCTAAGGCCTTTGTGGCACAATGACTTAAGTTACCTGAAGAAACTTTAAAAATGATTGCATATTAGAAAATAAATAAAATTTTCTTTCAGGACTTTACTACTGGAAGTTGAATGCTCTTGTTAATATTCGACTTAAGGGCAAAACTATTGGTTTTCAGTTAGGATAGACTGATATGTGAAATGTAGCACAGTTCTTTGAGATAAATAACTATTTTGGATTTTATACTGCCTTTTCTTTAGACACAAAGAAAAGTATGAAATTTACTGTTTCACAGTAAGTGTATTTATCCTGAGGACATCCATTTATAATTGGGAATTTAAATCCTAATTTAATTAGGATTTTTAATATTTCAGTCATTGTCTGTGAAGTTTAGTTTTTCATTTCTTTCTGTATCCTAATTTTTGCCAGGCAGGCTTGAAAGAGGTACAGGGTTCAGCCATCATAGTAACTTAGAGCTTATTGATCAATCTTGAACAAGTTTGATCAACAATTTTTCAGCCTTTCTGAATATTGGAAAAGCAGTTAAATCTATTATGCACTATAGACATGGCTCAGTGAAGTTTAAGCCAATAATGTTCCCAGCTGGCAAAGTCCTGCCTGTCTCCTGTCCCTATCCCAAATTTATATGCCTGTTTCCTGCTCTGCATGGACTACATTTGAATGCACAGTCAGTCAGAGGGAGGGGCTGCAAAAACCTGGCTTTAAATCAGCTTAAACTGCTCTGGAACCCAGCCTTGAAAGGAAGATCTGTTATTGCAGCTGGTTCAGTAGTCAAGCAAGGAGAATATTGAATTTTCTGAGGAGCTTCCAAGGTTTATTTGTGCAATAATGAATTCCTCCTACTATGAAATAGTATGCCCCTGAATAGATACATTTTTTATTATGGTTTTGTTTCAGTAAATATTGTAGGTTGTTTTTTGGGGGAGGCTTCTTTGTCTGGGGGAGGTTAAAGTGTACCTTCTTCCCTGCCAGCCATCTGTCCCTGTTCGGTTAAACTAAAAAATTACTTGGTTAGGGCATTG
The DNA here is from genome assembly GCF_040182565.1 of Anser cygnoides. Classification (NCBI taxonomy): domain Eukaryota; kingdom Metazoa; phylum Chordata; class Aves; order Anseriformes; family Anatidae; genus Anser; species Anser cygnoides. Next base: position 82,854,084 of record NC_089912.1, on the reverse strand, counting down.
TAAGTATTAGTAGATCTGTAGATTCTTCAAAGAAACCTGGATAGTAACGCTACTCATTTTTGGTGATATTGGTACTTGGGTTGCCAAAATATTCTGTAGCTAAAATAGATTAATACGGATTAAGTAAGGCTTTTAGATAGTGATTGGTTTAGAGATTACTGTTTTGTATTTGTTTACTGTAATTCTTCACAGAAATATACAGCCTTCTGTTTTGAAGGTACCAGGTGAAGAAGAAACTGCCTCATCTAGTTATTATTTTCACTGGTTAATAACCTACTGCATAAAAGATACTGATTAAAAAACAAAACAAAACAGTCTTCTTCCTGGCTTTCAATTACTGTTGATTTGTTTTCCAGTCAATTGTATTGCTATATCTTCTGTGCAAAATTGAGGAACCCTATAGTTCCCAGTATAAATTTCCTGTGAGAGCAAACGACATCCTCAGTTGTCTTTCTGATAAAGTTTTCGTTGTAAAGCATTTTCCTTGTCTCGCAAATCATTTCACTGTATTATATCCAGTTTTCTATTGTTCCCTTTAAAATGTCAGTGTCACAATTGTAGCTGCTTTTCTACTGCATATGTACTTTATGGTTTTAGTGGTAGTATTTCTTCTCAGATTACAACTACAACGGTTGCTTTAATGCTTTCTGCTGAAGGGTATTTGAGTTGCTTTTTCACTGTGACTCGTTAAATGCTTTTCAGAGACTGCTTTCCAGATTACAACCCTTCATTTCGTGAAGTGTTATAAGCTTACCTTTAAACTTTGTATAGAGTTTTTAGTATAATTCAGTACGAAAGAAAATAAAAAGTTTTGAATGATGACCAGTTAAGAGCTTAGAGAAGACTTTACTTGCTGCTGATTTTTGAGTTATTTCTAAAGTAACAAAGTGAGATATCTCTGCATATGTAAATAAAAGATATTTTAAATATAAGTGTGAAAAAAGTAAGATAGAAAGCATTTGCAATAACTCATGCTAGCAGGGGAAAGGTTGCCTTTTAGCTAATACTGAGATTCATATTAGCTGATTTTGATATCCAATTAGGCTAAGTGACAAAACCCCCAAATTAGGGTGCCAAAATAAGTGCCAAAATGAAAAATAATAAATAAATAAATGCACTAACCTTTTAATTTTACTTCTTAATTTTATTCAGAGACCACGATGCAGACATCAGAGACTGGGTCGGATACAGGTTCAACTGTGACTTTACAGACATCTGTGGCTAGCCAAGCAGCAGTGCCCACGCAGGTAGTACAGCAAGTACCAGTTCAGCAACAGGTAGGTGGTGTTAGTTTTGGGAAGAAATAAAAAATCCTGAGGGATAGTTCTTCACAATGTAGTAAAGAACTTGATTTTGTACGGGGCTGCTGAATGAACTGTTTTGCTTTGCTTTAATGATTTTATTTTGCTGGAACTAAAGTAGCCACCTAGAAAGGCAGTCTGTTTTCAAGGTCTGTTCCTTGAACTAGAGTATCTTGACAAGCACCAGCATACATGATTCTAACAGTAGGTTAGAGGTAGGTACTTTAAAGTAGGTACTTTATCTAATAACTTGTAAAAATTTAATTTATATCTCTGAATATTACATTTATTCCTTTGAATCGTGATTAATGAGTATATTTATGATATTGCTGGCTGTATCATTTTTCCTTTAGTTTTGAGTTCCAATTAAGTGCAATATAAATGTTGCAATGTAAAGTGATTAATCTCTAGCCTTGATTCACTGCAGATCTTTATACAACGTCATGAAAGTATTTGTGGTATGACCATACGTAATTCATAATGTGCATTTGCCAGGAAAGTAAAAAGACTTGTAGCAGCCAGCACAGTTTACACCTCTGTTACATGAGATTGTCACTCACTTATGTAGCACCCACAAGCTTTGATTGGTGACTGAAGGAAAAAAGAAAAAGTTGTGAGGTTGAAAAAGGGGACTGAACATGAAAGCAGTAACAACTGTCTAAGATTTTTCCTGTTTACACAGAAATTAGCTGTCTCTGTGACAAGTACTCTAGGTGACAACCGATGTTGGTTTTCATCAAAAACTGACTTCAAAAATCACTAATTTCAAAATCACTAATTTGAGAATTAGACATAACTTATTAAATAGTGTAGTCTGTCTCTGCCAGTGAAATACTGTTCCCTAAATTATTTTTTTGGCATTTTATCAAGTTTAATTCCAGGTGATATATGTTTTCCTGGTGGTATGTGCTTTTGTAACATTTTTCCACACACTCCTACATTTTTCTAACATTTTCTACCTGATGTACAAACTACATTTCAAATGCCTTTCAGTACTATAGCTTCTGCTTGTATGTTCATGTATCTTTTAGGATGCAAGCTTTTTTTTAAAACAAAAATGTTTCAAAGCATTAATATTGGACTTAAAAATGTTATTTAAGTCTTTTGGTGTATTTGCTCAGAATTCACCATTAGTGAATCAATAGTTGTATGAAGTATATTCCTGAGTTCAAACTATTGTACAGCTCTCTCCTAACTTGATGTTGATTAGAATAGAGGTTCTTTAGTAGTGTACTAAGTTTTAATTGATGCTTCAGTGATGCTTCAACTCAGAAAACTCTTTATAGGAGATTTTGTCTGGCTAATTATTTTTTTAAGCACTGTAAAGTACAGGACTTCTTTTTATTTATGAAATATGATCTGGATAACTTGACATGTTTTTATGTTCTCATATGATGACAGATACTTGTTGGACGTAGCTTATTTGATTTATTCTTTGTTACTGCTGTATTTCAGCTTTTTAGATAAAATACTGCAATTTGGTAGTGCTACACAGTTGTTTATTTAAGCAAATATCTTAAATATATGGTGGTCTAATTTACATATGAATTTGATCTATGTGAATACTGATCACTGTGATGGATTGAAGATTGGAAACTGTTTAGTGGCATACAGGATACTTTATAGTATTTTAGTTCTAATCATTGAATTGATTAAGTGTAAGGATGGGATCTTCTATGCATTTCTGTTATATTTTTTTCATAAGAAAATGAACAATGCACATGGCTTTGGTATTTATAAACTTTGGTTGTGTAAAATTGCTGCTTTTCTGCAAACTTGTAGGATGGATTTGGCTCTTTATTTTCCTGCATAATTAACACATTTATCTCTGTCACCTGTTGTTTGTATCTTTTCTGAAGTTATTCCAATTTATCAATATAATACTCATGTCAAAAGGCAGAAGCCAAGGAGTGGATTGTTTTATTGTTTTGGCCTTATTAGGCCTTAATGAGAACTAATTATTATTATTATTATTATTGTTGTTGTTGTTGTTGTTGTTATTATCGTTGTTGTGGTGGTGGGATGCAAGTTTGGAAAACTGCCCTTGATCAGCTGTTACATCTTCTTTAGTACTACTGCTTTCTGAGTTTTCCCTTGCATTCAGTAATCTATCAGTATTTTGGATGATTTTTCCTCATGGTAATATTAGACTATACTTTTCCAATTGCCTCCAACTCTGCCAGTAGGAATCAACATAATGTTTCAGAAAGAAAAGTTAAGTGGATCAACTCAGCCAAGGAAGAGGAGTTTTGCAAAATTTTGCAGGCATTGAATAGGCAACGAGAATGTTAGACCAGTCAATATAGACAGTATTGCAGTGAGTAAAACATGATATGTGGGAGATACTTATTTGTAGAGAAAGAAAATAGATTATAGAATTGAGAAAACATTAGGAATTTTAAAAGATGTGGCTGTATGGTGAGGAGAAAAGGAAGAGTGAAGATGTGAACATGCTATGCCATTGAGAAATGTGATGAAGAATGTGGGTGGGATAGGTACTTTCAGCTGTAAGGTGAGGGGGGAAAAAAAAAAGAACATCAAACACTGAAACAATCATTGTGTAGAGGAAACTGTAGGTGTGATCTGCCCTGAAGAATTCTCTGCGTGTAGGTTGCATTTGCCTAAATATTCGGCATTAGGTATATTCATTAGGAGCAGGTCAATTTGCCTAAAGAAAATCAGGAGAAACAAATGCTAATTTGATTATGCCATTATTTAGATGGGAGATAGAGGCCTTATTATTTTTGCGTGTTCAAAGTTACCAATGTTGAAAGTGTGAGGGAAGGTTTTAGGTGAATACTATATACAATATTCAATTCTTCTTTTTTTTTTTTTTTGTATGGCTTATAAAAGACATACTTGATAATAATGCCAGCTGTATCCACAAAATATGTGAATATTCACATTCATTTTATAGCGTTATATGAATATAATCTACGAAAGCAATAGGGTACTTCTTGAATTTAGCTAATTCTAAGTTACTATAACATGTATTTGTGTATGTACAACAGTTTGGTGTAAGCTGAATCTTTCCTCTTTTCATGTTTATAGTAATTTATTAACACATTTTACTGAATAAGAACATTTTAGATTAATTTTTAATTAATATTAAAGCTGTGCATAATATTTCATTTTTTTCCTGTGAGATCTTTATTTTCAACATTTGCTTTACTGTTTGTACACCATACTTAAATTACATCTCATGCCTGTATGAATTTGGGGTTATTTTCATGGTATCAGTGTTTTTTCATTGCCCACAAAATGTATGCTGTATCTTTCCAAATTAACTTTTTTTGCGCAGAAGAACCAACTGGATTAGTGAAAGGGTGTAATGAAAGCCTTTCTCTTACAGCTGTGTTGTATTGAAGCATCCTGTCTTTTCAGCAAACAACAAAAGAGTGCCCCCTGATACTTTCAACTAAACAAATCCCTAATTTGCATATAGCTAGTATATATAAGGCTTTCATAAAGCTCTGCTGTGGTACTTCAAAACAGAAAGGAAAAAAAAAAAGATACCATTAATGAAAACCTAGAATTCCCTTCTGGTAAAAATTGCAATGGTGGCAGTTATTTATATGCAGCACAGCAACAGTCACTCTTGAGATGGAATAGAGGGGAATGGTGAGGGGACAAACATATACATGTGTAACCCAAAAGCAACAAGGGTAAGACCAAAATGTTGGGAGTATAATTAAACTGTCTTAATAGCCTGAGGAATTTTCTCAGTCTGCTTCCTCAGATAGGGGGGATTTTTCAGTAATGTATCATTGTTTTTTCAACAAGTGCTCTAACACAGAGCAGAAAGTTTCTAAAGATTAAAAATTAACTGCACTTAGTAGTTTATGTTATGCAAAGTAGAAGGATTGGAGAAATAAAACTAAAAATAATCATATAATCTGTTTTACAAAGGTATATCAATGCATCAGAAGTTGAACAAAGCAATTCTTGTAGTCAACATACACCATGGCCATCACCTTTAGAAAGAATTGTTTCATTAAACTGAAGATGCAGAATTCTGGTAATCAAAATTAGTCTCAATGCAAAATCATGTTTAGCATATGAAAAACGTAATCACGAGCTGACATTAAGCACTATATAAATATGAATGTGCTTAGAATATTACAGCATATGCTATTTATATATTGCTTGCCAAAAGTAATCCATACTAATGAAAGTAGAAACATTATTTTTATATATGAGGACAGAAGATGCATATACAACTATTTGGGATAGGCACTGTGAACAATTCTGTGTTCTCTTTTAAATGTGGTTTAAAAATCCTTATATATTTTACTGTATTTTTCTACTCTTTGATTACTAGTGCTTTGAACATCAGCAAATCTCAAATAAGAATTTTCGCTTAAATTTTGCTTTTATGCTTAAAAGTATTTTCTGTATTTCCGTATGCTTTTATTCAATTTCCTTTGTTGACAAACTCTCATAGATATAATACGACTTAGTCCCTCATTTGCTCCTTTGAGATAGTATCATTAACAATATAATTTTCTTTTTGTTTTTTCTTCAACTAGTGATTAAAATTACACATGTATATCAAAATAAGTTTTCATTCTCCTCTTGTTCTCTTGGAACATTTCAGCTGCGTACTTCTAATCCTGTTCCAGTTATTCCAGGCTAGAATCACTGAAGCAAGAGGAATGAATGATCTTCTGTTTGACCCTATTTAACTCATTATTTCCTATGCCAGCCAGTTAATTTTCCGTTTTCTGGCCAGACTATAATAACAATTCCCATGACTAGTTCACCAGTCAACCCCACAAACATAAAATTTGTGAACTTGAGTACTGTTGCTTTGTAATAAATATTTCATTGTGTTTTCTGTTTTCAGCCTTAATCATTTAATTAAATTATTGGGAAGCTTTTTGTGTGTGTGTTGGCTGTTTTTTTGTTTCTTTGTTTTTATGCAAGTAGGCCATTTTGGTTTAGGTATCTGTTGACTGTTCTCTCAGTGATCTTCAGTTTCTGTTCTGCCCCAAAACTAAAGAACATATCTAATGCAATTCCTTAACCTGTTTAATAAAATGTGCAAGGAAAATGATAAATAGAAGACAAAACGATTTTTACAATTTGCATAAAATTTTTTTTTTTTTTCCTTTGGTATTTTGTTTCTTCATAGCTAAATTCTTCTCGAATAATGGTGTGTTCATGGAGAGTGTATGTATGCACTTGATTTCTTCCTGTCCCTGAAGATTAAAGAAAAAATCCACAGGCACTTAAACTAATAAAACTCTAATGAAAACATTTTTCCCAAAATGAAGTAAAATAGGAAATAAAAGTAGAATTTAAAGTATCACATGCCAAAGAGTTTCAGCATGGCAGAATTTTCAAATGCAAGGCCACTCTAAAGGTCACTTATTTGATATTCCTTGTCAGGAAAAATATTTAAAAGCCTTGAGGTAGAGAAAGTCAGAGGTACATACAGTGCAATACAGTGTATTGCAATACAATCAATTTAACTTTAGCAGTACTGAGTTTTGGAGAACCTGAAGCAAAATAACTCTTTTTTGTAATCTGGCTTTATTGAACTTCATTATTAAAATTTAAAAGAAAAATACTTTTATCTACAAAAGAAGATTAGATGTTCTTATTAGCCCTGCACTTTAACCATTCTTAAATGCCAATTTAAAAAATGTTGTTTTATTTGCATAAAGTCATATTTCTGGCAGTACTGCATATTAGGCCCATAGATAATATATGTAAAAATTGGTGAAAATTTGAAACTATTCAATGAAAACTTTCTTTTAAACTTTTTTTTTAATTATTTTTTTGTTCTGTGGAAAATGAAACAGGTGTTTTTTCATTCCAAATCAGAAATTAAATATGTTTTGAAATTTTTCAGTTCCGTGTCTGAGCTTTGATACACGCTATACCACTTCCTTCCTGCAGTATCCTCTCAGATCCATGTTACAGATGTTGCACTGTGCTGAATCCACAGTTTATGAAATCGTTGCAGCCTGCATCCAAGAGTATTATATTCTTATAACAAGACTATAATAGCTTGTATAGAATGGGAACGTGACCTGCATTGACTGACAGGAAGTTTTTAATGTTGCAGTTATATGTATAGTAAGTTCCATTGTAACTGTTTGGAGGTTTTAGGGAAGAAATCAATTCCCTTTATTAATAAAACACAGTGTGTTTTTTTTTTGCTTGTTTGTTTTTGTTTGTTTGTTAGTTTTTTAATAGGGAGTAAGCCATATTCACTGCGTGTGAGCAGGGAATGAAGGATTTTTCAGAGAGATTGGACAGAAGCATGTTGATAATTGCATCATTTCCCCAGTATTTCCACTGGTGTACTACTGGGACAGAAAATGGAACTAATCTGTTACATGGAAGGTGACAAATTACTGCTTTTAAGAACAAAGTCTGTTTTAAAGATGTTTTCTCTCTGTATAGGTTAAGTAGATCAGTTCAGTGCTCTGCTCAACAGTGACTCTTACTCTCCCATTGATTACAGGTCATCATAGAACTACAGTCACCTGAGAAGAAGAAATACTTTTAGAGTCAAGCTTTAAAACTTTTGTAGTCTGTGGCACATATGTTTCACAGTAAAGTACATAAACACTTTATCTTAATAATTAGAAATATCTTTATAGTCTTTTTTTTTTTTTTTTTTTGAAGTGAATAAATCGTATTTCAGGAATTTGTGCCAATGTAGATAGTGACTTACATAGCAAGTCAGAAAAATGTGCCTTTTAATAGATAGTTCAATCATCATATTGTGTCACACCATTGCTATCATGCTAGTAAAGCTGGATTCAAAACACTGTTGCCTTTGTTTTCAGAATTTTAATACCAACCTAAGAAAAGTTTTCTGTGCAAAACCTAGGTTTTCCTTTCACAGTCTGAGGCAGTACTATAAAAGACTAAGAAAATTGTGCTTATTTAAATAAACCTTTAGAATATAGTGGAGTGAAGGTATGACAATGAGGATATTCTCAAAGAGCTCTTAGAGATGATCCATCAAATGTAAGAGATGCAGTTTGATCTGGGATTATGGTGTTTGCTGTTCTTAGGAGCAACTGGATCAAGCTGAATTTGCCTCATAACAAAATATCTGAGAAAAACAGCAGTCATTCACAAGTAGTTTATATTAAATCTATTGAATAAATATGTGCATTGTCACTTTCTTGATTCAGTTCTAGGGTAATATTGTGCTAGTCTAAGAAGTCTCTAAATCCTTTTGCTTCTTTTAGGTTTAGCACCACTGAAATATGGCTTCTCTGGACAATATCATGTAAAAATACGGGTTTCTTAATCTCTACTATTGCAGAAGAAAAAAATTAAGACTGGACAGGAAATTTTCATAACCTTGAACTGCTTCACATAGTATATGAGTCAAAGGAGTAGTCTTGTGACCAGTGATACACTTTTGCAAGGCAGGCATACCTTCTCAGCAATATAGATGAAAATGCCATACTGCTTCTTCTTGTTTAACGCATTGGTATTATAAAAAGTTTTTCTTGGAGTATGTTATAGCTGCTGATATTCTGGAAAGAGGGTGACACAGTGGGGTTCTTGATCCGTAATTGTACCTATGGGTCAAGACATTACTAGAAAAAACTTAAACCACTGTAGTTTAACTCCAGTTGAACAAGATCTAAATCATTTTGTTGTAAACCTATATTTCTAAATTTATTGTAGCACATTTAAGCTGTGTGTTAAAGTACATTAAGAAGTATATTAAGGCTTGTGTTATTCATGGCTAAAATGAAATAAGAAAAGGCATACATGTGGACAAAGGACACTTTCTTCCTTAGTAAATGTAATTTTTCAGTCTTTTTATGACAGCATCCCAATTTTATGGTGTTCTTGTTTTCAGGTGCAACAAGTGCAGACTGTGCAACAGGTACAGCATGTCTACCCAGCCCAGGTTCAGTACGTGGAAGGAAGTGACACGGTCTACACTAATGGAGCTATGTAAGTTGGCAAATGATCAGAATTTGTTTATTAAAATGTGAAGTTGAATGTATATTTTCAGTAAGATTCTATCAACAACTCATTTCAAGTTGGAAAAAAAAAAGGATTAATCAAAGTTTTTACTATTGTCATTTGAAATAGTTTTTGTATGAAAAGCTAAATTCACTATTTATAAAGGTATAATTGTTGCGTGAAAAGAATTCTTGTGATTGTTTTAGCTGGACTTAAATGAAGTTACATGTGTACAGCATAGTGCTCTTTGCAGAAGCACCTTTTAGGTTTATGAGTAAGTTCTATTCATAGGATGTGCTGTGTAACTTTGTGGTAGTGTTATCTTCTCATAGGCCTTCTGTCTTCCTCTCTGCAATCATAGTGGCAAATCCATAAAAAGTTCCAATGGCTGCAGTTATTATTCAGAGGAAGTAATAATGTAATTCATTCCTTTGTTCAATAAAATGATTAAAAAAAAAATCCAAAAGAATGAGGAGAGGCAGAGGAAAGAGAGTAATGCTATCTTCTTTCGCTGCTTCTCTAGCCTCTTTTGTGGCTATTATTGTGCATTTCCTGCTTTTCCCTGAATGTGCTTTTCCAACATCACATTCCTTTCTTCAACACACAAGTTTAGAAACATAGAATGATAAGCTAGGTTTGATGGGACCTCTGGAGGTTATCTAGTCTAATCCATGGCTTGGAGCAGGGCCAGCTCTGAAGTTAGTTTAAAATAAGATCATGTTGCTTGGGAAGGAACTTCCCTGCCTGTCTTTTTCACTTACCTGCCTTTTGCTATTTTTGGTATGTTACTGGGTTGAGGAAGAAATAAAAGTCATTTAGAAAGCTTATTTACTGTTTTTAGTATATGTTGATGCTAATCCAAAAGTGATTCAAAAGAGCAACATAATTTGATTCAGAGACTTCTGATGTTAAGACTAGCAGCCTGCTTTGGTCAATCACTACTGTCATATACTATCTTGTCTGCTTTCTTCTCAATTGTAAATCCTAAACAATATTTTAAATATTCATTAGACTGTCCAGTTATTAAGAATGAGTGTTGACTGGTATCTAGTTTAAGGTATCACAACAACTGAAAGTCACTCATAAGATTGTTAAACTGTAAGCATTTAGGTTTTCCATTTTCTGTGAAGAAAGCTACTTTTCTTTGAACTAATTTAATTGGCTTACATTGTTTTTGAAAATTGAAGACATTTTAGCTGAGGACATTCAGCTGTTGAGATAAAGGAAAACATCCTAATTTTCCTACATGTTAATTAGCTTTTCTTAAAAAGTTCTAGTACTTGAGCACTTTCAACTGGGAATTTAAATCTGAGCAGTGGCATTAGGAATGTGTTTAAACTTTTGTGCAGTTTAAACTTTTTCTGAGTTTCTAGATTACATTTTTTCTAACAAAAAATGTTTTATTCTGTTGAGATGTTAAATTATTGAATGCTATAATCAAATTGTCAAACGATACAACTAATAGCAGTAAGTGAAAGACAAAAAGTCTCTGCTAAGATCTGGACTGGGATCAATTAGGCAGTGGCTGTTAATTTTAGGTAAAGTACTGGTGAAAGGGATTGAGAATGTGGGATTCACATTCTAGAAGACAGAAGGCAGAAAATGATGACAAACAGATCTAACAAAAGTCGAGGATGAGTGGGTGGCTGGGGGAAAAAAAAATTTTAAAGATGTGAATGGATAAATAGCCATGAAAAACTGTTTCCATGCAGGAGACTGCACATTTTTATTTATGCTGCTGTAGTTTTGCTGATATAGCTGCTCACCGTTTCTTCTCTAGCCATTTTACTTTTCTAGACATTGCTTACAGTTTAACAATTATGTGAGTGACTTCAAAAATAGGTAGAAGGAGGAGCTTGCTGGTACAACGTAGCTTGTACTGCTTTAGCAACTAAATGATTTTTATGTGATCAGTATGTTTCCGAAAGTGTAACCGTTTATTTTATATGAAATTAAGATAAACATATTTCAACACTAGCAAGCTTTGAATAAGTTAAGATATCGTGTGGAAATTTTTTTCTAAAGAAAAGTTGATGAGTATTTCTTGTCTCCTAGGTGACAAAGGGTAATTTGAGAACTAATTGTAAATATTATAAGCTGAGCCCTGTAATATTATATACTTTACTTAGCTGAACATCATTGTGTCAGTAAGCATCTTCCCCTGAGAGTAATATACTCTAAGAGGACAAAGAAAATATGTCCTTTATAAAAGTTTTTAAAAAGAATGAATCCACCACATTGCTATTCGTTTTTAAATAGGAGAGTTCAAGACTTCTAGTAGATTCAGTTATGGGTTTGGAGTATTCCATGGTCACTAGCTTCTCTCAGATACACCACATAAAGGTTATTCTCACATGAGCTGTTGGCACATGCATTTTTGGCAGTGTATGAGACGGGTACTACATGACTGCTTACAGTGTTTGAAGAAACCAAAACCAAATGTTACTGACTGCTTAGTATGAACTTTCAGGTTTCCATGTTTTTGTTTTATTGTGTTTCTATATCTGAATCCCTGTGTTAGTTTCTGTAGAATCAGTCAATAGGATATAAAAAATTTCCCTAATCAATAAGAGCATTCTTCTTAGCAAGCGAGCCTAATCCAGATTGTCTCTCCCTCACATAGAAGAAGACTTTGCCAGCGATATGGTTTCTTGTCCAAAATTTTTAGGAACTTTAACCTAGAGATTTTGGCTTCTTCCATGGAGAATAGGGCCACTCTGTGTTTGTATTCAAAATTTTTTAAAGACTGTATCTTGAGAAATTCATTTTCCCTTATACTTTTATACTGCAGATTAAGAATGGAAAAATGTTGTTGATATAAATTAAAGTTATTGAGTATATGTACTACATGTTGGAATGCCATTCATTTGTCAGGAATGGGACCCTAGGTTGCTGTTGGCTAGCTTCCTTCAGAGCATAAAGAATTTTTCTTCTATTTGCTGTTTTTAACATAACTTAAGTTACATGATTTATATAAAATAAAATAAAAAATAGTATCTGTTTCTCCTCTTCTTGTTTTGCCACTAGATTTGCTTATTCAGAGCTCCATCAATGTGGAATTGACATTTGAAAGTTTTTGGAAGTGAATCAAAAGCTCACTACATCCCTAAACAAAGCTGGCATAGACTGTGTTGAGTTCTGCTGTGATAGAAAACACAGGGGCCAGCCTTTCTTTTGCTAAAAATATTTAGGCAAGTGTTCAGATTGCAGTTCATCCTTTTCTATCCATCATACTGAAATCTGTGAAAGACAAGCCTCTTGGATCCTGAAAAATTGATGGAACTGTATTAGATCCAATTTATCTCCTTATTCCTACTTTAGAAGTTGTCACTTTAACTTTCAGAAAATAGAGTTTGGTTTGTAAATGATGTGATTGAGTAGAGTGATCGCTACTTTGTCTTTTTGGTTATTTTCATATGATTATTTATTTGATTTATTTTATGACTATGCTAAATCAAAGTCTTAATTCTAACTCAAAATATATACAGGATATACTGCATAATCTATCAAATCATAGTTCTGCTTTAGCAGTGGAATAAGAAGTCTGCAACCCATAGTGAAGGGTTAAGACATTAATTCAGTATACAGGGATTACTGAAGTAAAAAGTTACAGTATGTCTGATGAATGAGTTGTTATTTATTTTGAAATAAAGAACATGCACACTAACATTGATTTAAGCCCATATATGATAGCAACAAAGGATGCGCTTTGAATATCTAGGAGAAAATAGTTACTGATTCGTTTGATTCTAATGATAGGAAGCTTGTTGGCTTTCACAGTCTGTCAGGTGCAAATGTAGTATTCATATAACACAGTTCTTCCCACGCATTTTATATCATGATTTGTCTACACTTAAACACTATTTGGTTTTATTATAATTGTGGGCATAATGATGATACAAGGGGTGTAACCTGCAGCTTGTCACATACTTTATATAAAATATGAGAATATTTGAATGATGTTATCTACCTTTGTGTCTTGTTAATAACACTTTTGCTTGTCAAGCATGTCACTCTTATCTTAAAGCAAAAATGCATTATTGTGATGTGCAGGTTACCTGGAGTTTTAAAATAGATAGGGAAAGTATATTGTGGTTACACATAGATTAAGAAGCCAAGTGAGGCCCTTTTTCTAGGCATGAAATTTTTTCCTACTCAAACTGTAGTATTTACTAATGTATGCAATCTAATCAATTAATCTAAAACCAGACTTTTTTTTCTGATAATTCTGGTGTGGCAAAGAGGGATTTAATTGCTGGGATTGTCTAAGAATTGATAATGCTGTTGAATCCAAATTGAACTGGTCATTCTTCACCAATTTGTTGTACTACAACGTGTAGATTATGGGTGAAACTAAGAATTTACTATTACTCTAATTGAAGTATAACTGTCTGATCAGAGAATTATGACTGCAGTTAAAATTACTAGCTTCCTAAGTATCTTTCTCGTACTTGCTAGTCTCTTTTTTTCTCTGGTGTTATGCTTACCCTTCCACTACCCCTGTGTATACGATGGCCAATGACTTTCATCTGAGAAAGGGTTAGAGCCAGTTATCACCACCACAGTTGCTATGCCTGGAAAAGTATGATGGAGGCTTTCTACTTACACCGGATCCACTTGCAGCTATTTTATATTTGTTTTCTAGCAGGGTCTACACCTCATTCATTCTTCTGTGATTTCCATTTCTATATTGCATCTTAATTTACTAATCTACTTCATCAATGAAGGTCACCTATTCATTGTTATGGAGCAAATTGCTTACCTTGGATTTTTGTTCTCTGGTTACAAATGCATTACACTCTTATAATGTAGGTTTTAAACTTTGATTTTGGCAATTTAACTTGATTGATGGAAAGAAACAATGATTTACAGTTTAATCAGTTCTTCCATCTCTGGCTGTCTTTAGACCAATTGAGAACTCTTTTGTGGAAGACTTCACTGGGATTTGATCTGTTATTAAAAAGCCTTGAATCAGTATTCTGATTACAGGAGTAGATTTCTTTGTGGGGAGAAAGGAGACAAAACCTCCAGAGGCTGCAGCAATGCATTGGCTGCAATGAGACCTTCTGTTCATATAAGAATCGTGGAGTCATAGAATCATTAAGGTTGGAAAAGACCTCCAAGATCATCTAGTCCAACCATTGCCTTGCCACCAATATTACACACTAAACCATGTCCCTGAGTACTACATACAACCTTTCCTTGAACACCCCCAGGGACGGTGACTCCACCACCTCCCTGGGCAACCTGTTCCATGCCTAACCACTCTTTCTGAGAATAAATCTCTCCTAATTTCCAACCTGAACCTCCCCTGACACAACTTGAGGCCATTCCCTCTAGTCCTATCACTAGTTATCTGCAAGAAGAGGCCGACCCCCAACTCCCCGCACCTTCCTTTCAGGTAGTTGTAGAGAGCAATAAGGACTCCCCTGAGCCTCCTCGTCTCCAGACTAAACAACCCCAGTTCCCTCAGATGCTCCTCATAGGACCTGTGTTCCAGGCCCTTCACCAGCTTCGTAGCCCTTCTCTGGACTCACTCCAGGGCCTCGATGTCTTTCTTGTACTGAGGGGCCCAAAGCTGAACACGGTACCTGAGGTACGGCCTCGCCAGAGCTGAGTACAGGGGGACGATCACCTCCCTTGTCTTCCTGGTTACACTATTCCTAATACAAGCCAGGATGCTGTTGGCGTTCTTGGCTACCTGGGCACACTGCCTGCTCATGTTCAGGTGAGCATCAGTAAGCATCCCCAGATACTTTTCCTCTGCACAGGTTTCCAGCCACTCTGCCCCAAGCCTGTAGTACTGCATGGGGTTGTTGTGGCCAAAATGCAGGATCCAGCACTTAGCCATGTTGAACCTCATCCCACTGTCCTCTGCCCATCGATTCAACCTGTCCAGGTCCCTCTGCAGGGCCTTCTTACCCTCTGGCAGATCGACATTTCCCCTCAACTTGGTGTCATCTGCAAACTTACTGGGGGCGCACTCAATTCCCTCATCCAAATCATCAATAAAGATATTAAAGAGGATGGGCCCCAACACCGACCCCTGGAGAGCACCACTGGTGACCGGTCACCAGCTGGGTTTCACTCCGTTCACCACCACTCTCTGGGCCTGGCTGTCCAGGCAGATTTTAACCCAGCAAAGAGTGTACCTGTCCAAGCCATGGGCTGCCAGCTTCTCCAGGAGAATACTGTGGGAGACCGTGTCAAAGGCCTTGCTGAAGTCTAGGTAGACTCTGTCAACAGCCTTTCCCTCATCTACCAGATGGGTCACCTGGTCATAGAAGGAGATGAGGTTGATCAGGCAGGACTTGCCCTTCATGAACCCACGCTGACTGGGTCTGATCCACCAGCTGTCTTGCACATGCACATTAGATGACTGATTCTGTTCTTTGTAGTTTCCATGAAATTCACCATCAGCTTCAGGACCACAATAATACACTAAAATGTTAAAGAAATTTCAGAATATTGTTCTGATGGGAAATTGACTTTCTTGGCTTTCATACTCAGAGGTTTTCTTCCATATTGCAATACCACAGCATTGATCATAAGTATTAGCTCCTCTCCTTTTAAATAATAATGGCATGTTTATATTGGTACACAGCTGAAATATTTGAAATGTTAATTCTCATCTACTGTTTATTATATTTAATATCCCAGTAAATAATACCATAGTTAATTAAGTACCATTAACTATGATTTCACTACAGATTTCATTACAGAGATGACAGCAAAAAATACTTAGATGCCTGCCTGCTGAGCTATATAAGCAATCCATAAGAAAACCCATTTGAGTATTTTTCAGGTTATTACTAGATTAACAAGATGATTATTACACTACTTTTTTGTTTACAATATAGAATTACAGAAAAATAAAACATTTGACACTGAGTCGTTGCACAGCCACTGTGAAGGGCAGCTAATATTTCAAGTTATACAGTATGAAGGTATACATCTTTAGCTAAAAGACAGTGTGCATTCTATCAGATACTTGGTATTTCTTCATCAGTGCTTGTAATTGATGACAAGAAGTCAATTCCTAATTCCTTATTTTGCAAGTCACGAAAGTTACTGGAATATAATTTAAAATAAAAACCTAATTTAAAACAATCACAAACTGTACTTGAGTTAACTTGTCTGGACTTCTAAAAAGTTCATGGAATAGGAAATTAATCTGGTTTGTGGTTGTTTGTGGTTTTTTTTTTTCTACTAAGATGTAGAGTGATGGAAAAATCCTTCACCAAAGCAAACATTTCCAAGCCAGAAATAAAACTGGCATAATTCAGTAGGTGATGCTTTCTAGGCAAATATAAATATGGGAAAGGTGAGTCTATCTCATCAATTATTTGTTCAAAGAAAATTTGGGGCTATGACCAGTTCATGTAAATACTGAGACATGATGGGGTGGCAGGAGCACAGATTTGTAGTAGTAAATAGGTCAGAGTCTTGGCATATACATAGAACCGAATAATAGATGCAGCTGGGAATAAATGATTTCCCATGTGTGCATGTGCACTCTGAAAACTAAGGGAGAGTGATAGCAAGATTTACTCTTTCTTCAGCATTGTTTTATTTATCTCCTTTATTCAAAGTGTCAGTGTCTTTGTAGAGACAGAAGTGTCTCTAAAAACTAAGCTTAGTAGTATTATTGTCAATGTCTGTAATAAAATTGAGGACATTGCACTTAATTGGTAATGTCAGTGCAAGGGCTTACTGAATTTAGAAATTACTGCTTTCTGTTTTCATTTGCCAGAAGTATACTTTTATTAACAACTTTATAACACAACTCCGTGTGTTTTGTTTCTAGCATTATGTTTTTTGGAAATCATTGTAAAATGTTTGTAAGCAATAAAGTATAATAGATGGTGCCTCAACCTATAGTACTTCACAATCCTAGTCCAACTCATGCTGGTCTCGTTAATTTCCAGTGTGGGATCTGAACATTGGACACATGTTCTTGGATTCTTTAATCTAGATGGAATTCACTCAATGTTTCTAGCTTTGCGTGGCATGCTCTTCATGTAAATATAGTCTAGTTTGCACAACTTCTTGAAATTCTTCAAGTTTTTTAGGAATTCTGATGAACTTTCTAATGTTACATTCTAATAAACACTGAATTTCATAATTTTTCAGTGGATTTAGATTCTGTTTACTACCTTGTATCTCAAGCCCCAGTATATCACCAAGGTATTCTCGTAAAGATCCAGAAGACTTCAGTTACATTGAGGTTATCTAGTCCCTAGAGGATCTTTATATGCAACTGTTGAAGAAAATAAGGCATAGGATGATTGTGACAACCTTTGTAACAAGAAAGAAATGACTACATGATTTATGTCAGATAATTTGAGAACATACTGCATGTTTGTACTACAAGTGCTGTGGAGAGGTAGGATAACTCCCTTATTTCAAATTATCCTTTGCGTGTGTTTAAAGGGTATAACATTGTATTTTTCTCTTTGCATAATTTTGGGTTGAGAGTTCATATTATCGTAAGCATTGAAGTTAAAACCTTTGAGTCACTGCTTTCCAAAACATCATCTCATGCAGTTGGTATAGGATATGCTTTTTTGTTTACAACTGAATTAGTTTGTATTTTGGTTAAGCTAAAAGGCTCTTTGGTAAATTGCAATTATTATTGCATGTAGTAATAACACT
Source organism: Anser cygnoides (assembly GCF_040182565.1). Lineage (NCBI taxonomy): Eukaryota > Metazoa > Chordata > Aves > Anseriformes > Anatidae > Anser > Anser cygnoides. Next base: position 82,836,178 of record NC_089912.1, on the reverse strand, counting down.
TGTATCTGACTTTTAATTACCCTTTTGATCTCTGTTACTAAAGGTTTGCTAATCATCTCCAATAATCATGTGTTTTTAAAGAATCAGCTGTAAACATAGTTGTTAGAACAAAGGCAAGAGTGTGTTTATCTTGGGATCTATCTGGCCTGTTGATCTACCCCAAAGGTTGCTTTTGATCCAGTGATAAGAAGTAGTTATAAGCAGATGTAGGTGTTGTGATACAATCAGTCCTTACTTAGAGACTATGTATGATATACATATCTGAACAAGGTAAAAGCAAACAAGCATTTCCTTTTCCCTCTCCATCTACAGGAAGATTGTGACTTTTTTTGTGAAACGTTGGGCATTCTCTAGCTTTTGCATTGCTCCAAAGAACTGCTTCTTGAATTTACTTACTTCTGCAAGTAGCATATGTGACATCTTGCTCATGTCCTTTGGACAGTCTATTTCCTCTAGCCATAACTATTTTTACTGACAGCAGTGGCTTTGCCTTTCATTCATTTTCTTACTGTGCTAATACCTAGTAGAGTATTTCTTTGCGGGCAGGGAGGTGGGAGTGGGGAGAGGGTGGATTTACAGTGCTCGCTCCTTTCACAAACATTAGGATGAAGTGTTTTTTACCCTGAGCTTCTGCCATTACTAAATGCTGCATATCACTGTTCATGATCTAAATTGTGTGACTCTAAGGCACATGCAACATCAGCTCTGCTAGCAGTTATCTTGTTCATCACAAGGTAAGCAATATCACAATAATACCTTGGCTTGATTAAACAGGTATATCAGTACCTGCATGGTTGCCTAACACATACATAGGCAATTGCAATGCAAACATTAACTGATGTTAGATTTCCAAAAGAAATATTAAAAAATTAACTGCCCACATGAGCATTGTCCCTAAACAGTTTATGTTTGTTCTCAGTAGACTGCAAGGCATGTCTTTTAGGTTAACTTCAAGTTTCATGCACAGATAAAAAAGCTTTTGAAATACTCAAAATAAAAATGAAAATATTTAAGTACGTTAAGGAGAGGTGACAGGAAATAATGCAGTATGAGGCTTATAAAACTTTGAGATTTTAAAAGTAAACTTGTAGTTTCTGTAGGTCTCTGAAGTCTGCAGCCATAGCAGAAGTTCTGACTTTGGTTGTTGATAAGGTGTCAGATGTTCTTCAGTTCTTTAAAAGTAATGGTTTGCTGAAGTTAAAGAAGAAATCATTATCTCAGTTGTTTACTAACTAATTAATCTTCTGTTAAGTTTCCATAATTAAAAAACAGAACAACAAACAGTAAATTTCCATTACCTTTTCTATATTGTGATAAGAAACTAATTCTTATTTAGTTAACTGAAAAAAAAAATACATCTAATTCCTGGACAAGCGTATTAATCACCTACTGACTGTATAAAACAGTGAATGCTGCTTCCTCCTCTTCTTGTACTCTTGGATAAAAGCAACTGAAATTTTTTGTTGAACTTGTTCATTGCGTGTTTTCATATAATTTTGTAGTTCATATGATTATAATAAACAAATTGGAGACTTATGAAGAGATTGGGCACCTCTCATCTTTTTTTTGAATCATACTACTGTTAAAATGTAATTACTTCGAAAGACTGCATCTCAGCATAAGCAAATACAAGTTAATGGGAAACTCTGAAATTCAAAATAGTTTTGTAAATTGACTACAGGCAATACTACAGAATTTTATGTTTAAGCTAGAAAATTAACGGTTAAGTAAACTTAGTTTAAGTTTTTTACCTTTTGACTTTTCTATTGTCATGCTTGCCAAGATACAAATCTTAGCAGTCGGGAAAAAAGATAAAATTTTCAGGCAGACATTTCCAAAATAAGGAATTTGGCTTTGAACTAATGAATGCTACAGAATTAACAATTTTGAAATATGGTGATGATCAAACTCTGTACACAGAAGCAAGTACATATTCAATAACTATAAATTGATTATATAGATTATAATAGATTATGATGATTCAAGATGAGTGGTTAAGAATGTGAAACATATGATAAAAGGTTTCAGTAGCTGAATAGTTTTTTGTGGTAAACTGGTTAATGAGGCATATGTTTCATAGTTAGAAGTGATTTAAACATTTTACTGCTGCACACCTTTAACTTCTTTATGACCTTTTTACAAGTGATAGTTTTGGTTTGGTTTTATTTCTTAAATGCAATTTTTCATCTTAATATTCATTCATGTAAAATTTTAAATTTACCCTGTAAAAATAACTGCACATACTAAAATACCAGTGAGCTCAGAATTTCAAGCTTCAACAAAGGGCTATGAAAAATTCAAAACTGATAATTAACATAAGATTCCTGAATGTTGGCTTTTCTTCGCTGACATTTGTAGGACGTGTTCACAATTTTGCGACATGCACAGTATGAAAAGTGTGTAAGATGACTAACATTCAAAATTTTATGGTAGAATTAAAAAAAAAACATGGAGCTTAATAAATTGCTTTACAATTTATTAATAATTGTATGAGCTCTTTCTGTTTCCTCAATTTTGGTCATACTTCCCTTCTCCATTCCTCTTCAGGTAAGACTAACAAACTTGTCCATAAGATTTGTTGAATACTTGGTTTAATGTTGTCACTGAATTAGTTATTTAGTTCTTTGACGTGATGAAATGTTGTTCTCTGAGGAGGCAGGGATTGTTTGCCAATCTTATTTAATTTGGTTATATCTATTGCACATACATTTCTACAAATACAAAATTTCCCTCAGTTAAATGAACAATACAAATAATTTCTTTTCCTTTTGTTTTCTTTTCTTGAAGCCGATCTACAACTTATCCATACACAGAAACCCAGATGTACAGCCAAAACACTGGGGGAAATTATTTTGATACTCAAGGAAGTTCTGCACAGGTGACAACAGTGGTCTCCTCTCATAGCATGGTGGGCACTGGAGGGATTCAGATGGGTGTCACAGGAGGACAACTCATTAGCAGCTCAGGAGGGACCTATCTGATTGGCAATTCAATGGAAAATTCTGGTCATTCAGTGACTCATACAACACGGACTTCCCCAGCTACAGTAAGTATTTCAGACTGATGTGAAATCTCTGGGACTAGTTTCTTAGTCACTAAGATGTTCTTTCAGGCTGATATAATGTTTGTGATAGAACATACAGCAATATTATGCTAGCAGAGTAAGTACTATACAGTACTTTCTTTGTAATGTAAGAAATAAATGCATGTATAAACAAGATACAGGAGTGAAACCTAAACACAAAGAGACTTTCCCTTGATGGGTTGCAAATATGTACGCCTTCCAGGTTAAATTTTAGCATGCAAGTAATACATGTGAAAACTTTGGGAATGCTCACAAAGTAGTATGTCTGAGCTGAATATTGTAGGGGAATTCAACCAGCCTCATTTAACACTTTTTTTTTTGAAAAAAAGGAAAAGCAATCTTTTTGATTATAATTATGTTAAAATATGTAAATATGTAAATATTATGTAAATATCATAAGTAACTTCCCTGCATTTGTAGTTTTATTTGTTTGTTTGTTTGTTTCTCAATATTAGTGTATGTCTGGTAGCTTATTTCAAAATATTTGCATTTGTTTGTTCAGAATACTACTTCGTTCTTACTCATCCATGACATTTCTTAAACATGTGTTGTGGAAAAAAAACTCATCGTGGAAGTGTCTTACAATGCTATGGGAAGGTGCAAGCTGTTATAATTGTGATAGATACTATTGTGGACTCTTAAACATAAACACAGACCTTTCCCTTAAGAGCTTTCTCAGTTTGTCCTAATTCCTATTAAGAAAATTGCCATAATGAATACTTTTACCTAATTCTTCTGGGTATTTTGACGTGGTTGCAGAGATTTGGAAGTAACGGGGAATAGGACTGGGAGATACAGAGTAAGAAGATTTGAATAATGTCCCCATGGAGATAACAGATGATTAATAATACTGATTTATCAGTAGTCTAAAGGACTATGAAATGAATGGACTTTATATTTAAGAACAAGTGTAACAAATAAAAATCTAGTATTCTTTTAAGTTTTATTTGCAATGATGATGAACGTTTACTACAGCATTGGATAATTTAGATGATCCAATAAAGTGTCTTAAATTTGATTCTTAGCAGTTGGTATAGATAAATGTACAGTTTTTGTACAATCTATAAAGTTATTATTTCGTATAAACTTTGAGACTGCTTTAACTGTGTAGTATTATTTTCTGAGAGTAAAATTTATGAAGACTCATAATGAGTGAATAGCGTACATATCAATAATGTAGCAAGAGCCTTCAGCAGGTAACAGAGAATTTTGTATTTATTTTCTGTGACTAAATGAAAAAGAGTGTTTTCTAACATTTGCCTGCATTTTACATAATTTTAGTAGAAAAAAAAAAGGTATTTCTGAAAAGAGTAACATTCCTCTTTCAGATTTATTTAATTAAATCAATACTTTTTTTTTCTTTTAAAATATTCATTTGGCTTATTTGAAAGATACGTCATGCAATTTTCTACGTGGCTTTATGATTACCAAGCATAGGTAGAACAAGAATATCTTCCTATAGTCAGAAGTAAGGAGGTGGGTCTCTAGACTGAGTAAAATTGGAAAAGTGGTGTTACTTTCAATATTTAAATACTGGTGATATTCCTATGTATTTGTAGTTGATTTAAATTTTTGCACATTTGAATACAAATATTGCCTCTTTTAGAAGTCATGCTAGTCATCTCCTTCAAGTAAGTTCAAACAAGAACATGTGCAGTTTTGTGGTTTACATATCACATTGCAAGTTTAGTTTTCTATCGTGACAACAGAATAAAGACATGAAATGTTTATCTGAATGTGAAATCAAGTGAGGTATAAATGTGTCCAGTAAACACAAATTAAGAGTAGTAGACTTAATTTTAAGTTGGATATGCTAGAATCACTTGAATGATATCAAAACTCTGTTCTACATTTTAAAGGCTAAGAACTGGATTTTATTACCAAATTGAAGTCAGATTTGCCAAATTTAACGAAATCTGAGGTTCGTTCTTTCAACAACACTTTGTCTTCATGTATCAAAAAACAGCCTCTCTTAGTTGCTCTAAATAACTTTCATAGATCAATATCAACTGTTAGGAATATTAATTATACCCATATTTAAATCACAATGATTTAATTATATTTTTAACACTAAAACAGTGTCTTCTGTTTTTTTTAAGGTACTGTTTATTTTGTATACTATAGTTTTGTAAGTAAGACGTAGTGGATTTCTTTCTAATTAAGTGGGACACATTTTAAATGTTATCATTTTAGGCTCTTCATATGTATTGTTCAGCTGAAGTGTTGAAGAATCAGCTGAAACATTAAAGGTTCAACTAAAACTGTAATGTTAAAACACAAAGTCTGTTTAAATTTTACTAGAAGACTTAATTAAACTATGCAAAATAAAGCAATGTAATGTTTTATTTGGATTGCACCTTAGAGACCTAGAGCTCGTTTCACTTGTGATCCTCATTTGATCCTCATCATCATAATATTTTTCATTCTTGCATAGGAAAGTTATTGGAGACATCAAAATAACATGTATGCAAACTGATTTGCTATTATAAATTTCAGTAAAACACTGAAAAATTTGAAGAATTTTCATGTAGAGAAAAAGGATATAGAAATGAATGACAAGTTACTTATTGCCACATGTAAACAAACCAAGCCTTGTTTATTTTTGCCATAGAGTTTTGTTTACATACAAAGTGCATTGTACACTACTACACATACACTAATTCTTTTATGCAGTATTCAATAAAATAGACTCGTAGATTTTTTTTTACTTTAAGTCTGTCTTCACTTTATTTTGTTGTGGCTTAACATAATTATGAGTTCTGTTTGGGGTTTAATAAAAGATGAATATTTGTTCATAATTTCATTCATACTAATTTCTCTAAAACATTTATACAAGAAAGATCTGCTCAAGCTATAGCAGGTGATAACAGTGTTTTTATAGCCAAAATATTAAGATTTGTGCACTTTCTTAACTGTTCCAGCATAAATACAATAGTGGCTTATGTTAGAGTTCATAAAGACAATTTTTTAGCATTTTCTTCTGTCATCTCGATTCCATTGATTTCATTGCTTCTTTCCAGGATATCCTGTGCTCACCTATTAAATTATTTCTCTACTTATTAAAAATATATGTATATTTTTAATAAAGTATAAAGGCCTTCAGATTCTAAGACCTATATCAAATATTAGGGAGATAAACAGCTTTGTAAATTGACCTATTTTGCCAGTCTATGTGGATAGGTCAAAAATAGATTGTGAATGCATTGAACAAGAAGTGATTCACCCTAGCTGGTTGACCATTTGAAATGAGTTTACATGTTTCAACTTGTTTGAAAGGTCTTGGTTAATTGGTAGTTATCCTTAAAGACGGGGCAGGTAGAGTTAAGAGTCTAACTTGAAAATTGAATTTCTATATTAATAATGAAACTTAAATCACCTACAAGTGTCTAAGAGCTATTCTCGTGATTATATATATATATATGTATACATATATATATATATGTAAAATGATCTGATCAACAAATTTCATAATACTATGAGTTTTAAAAATACAGTTTTTAATAGTAAAGGTGTTGCTATGCTTGTCAGCCAGTGAGAGGCTTTTCCCCCACCCCCCATTAGTCTTGTTTTTTTTCAAACAACCTTTAGGACTGTTCTGCAGATACAGTTGTCATTCATCAGTCATCACCAACTATAGGAGGTCTCCACTCATGCTGTTGCAGAAATTTAGACACTTTCAGTGCAGATCTAAATATGCATTAAAATAAAACCAAAATTAATATGGACATGTTGTATCACCACATATTATTTCTGGTAGCAAGTAGAGTGTGCAAAATATGCTCCTGTCCTTAAAGAAGGGATGATACCTACCCAAAACGTGTCATGTAATTAATGGAAGAGAATAACAGATGATATAAGGAAGCCTAGTGTAGACATCATATCCTGATTTTAATAGCTCTACTGAAATTATATTATTGTTTTAAGAACAAAAAGCAACAAATGTTAAAATGTTTCATCTAAGCTGAAGGGGTTATCATTTAGAAAATAGTTGGAGATTAAATTTTATTCATTAATCTCTTTCCCAGTAGAGGAACTCTTTCCACCTCCATTTTTTCAATTTTTCTGATAATTTGTGGCAGAATTGTTATTTATCTGGATCCGTCTTAACAAAAAACAAACCATTTCTGATAAAATAGAAGATGCATAGATTTCTATGCTGCAAAGGAGTATTAGATCATCTGGTCTGATCAGTTACACTGGCAAGATAATTCTATATGTCTTCTTCAACTGAGCACATTAACATGCCTTTTGTGGAAAAGAAAAAAAGAACATCCATTTTCAGATAGAAGACAAATAATATTTTTTTTTCTTTCTTTTAAACGAGTCATAACAATGGTTAGTCACTACCATTGATTAAAAAAAAAACAACAACAACATATGTAGTGTGAATTAACTAGGATGATAATTGGAGGATATGTGGATCCTGTGCCTTTATAAACCCCCTGCTTTGGTTTCTCCTTCAGAACTCTGGAGCATCATGGCTTCTCCTCTATTCCAGAACAGTAGATAGTTTTCAATGTTGCAGCGTGGCCATAATAATTTTTCTTGCTCTGCCCATGTGAGTCCCTTGCTCCAATGCATGTCTTCAAGTGAGGCTGTGCCCTTTCCACAACACAAGGAATATGGGGAAAAGGGACAGTGACCCAACTAAGGTCAGCCATACCTACCCTGTCCTGCATCTCACTTCTTCAGCTACCTATTCTCCTTGTTCTTCTTCTGAGTTAGTCTGGCTTCAGCTTCCATTTGCTGGCTTTGGCTTCAGCTTTCATTCATTGGCTTTTGGTCTGTTTTCTATGTAAAAAGCCTTGTAGCACCTCATAGTTTGTTTCCACTTTCGGCAATCAAATATTTATTCTGGTATTTTTATATCAAAAATGAAGGTGGAGTATTCTTGGAAACAAGATTTATTCCAGTGTAGTATTCCAATTACTGATAAAAGCCACTGCATGAAACACAATGATTTTTTGATACTGCAATGTTCAAAATGGGTATCTCTGAATCCATGAGAAAATTTTCTATTATTTCCTTTTCTTTTATTTGAAAATGCATTAGCTGAATGCAAGATGACATGCCACTAATATTCTTTTAACAGTCATTATCAGTGGTGTGAAGGTATTGCCTTTCTGGAGAACTGGATCTTTCTGATTTAGACTAAATACCTTTTTTGTTCTAAAACAACCAATCTCCCTCTCTGCCTTGACATACGTGCTTTCAGGTTTGGTTTTAACAATAATCAGAACTCAACATCTCAACATTCCTTTTGGCTTCTCACTTTTGATTTTCTTATTTGAGTAACTCCTAAAAATGTGTATGACTTTTCCATGTTTTTCAGAGTTAGGTGGAATGTACATGCTCTGCAGTTCTCACCTAAGCTTGACAAAAGATTTTTTTTTTCTTGAAAGAGTTTGTATCAAATATTGGAGAAATTACCAGAAAGAAAACCAGTTTAGAATCTATTTGAAGCTGTAGATAATAGTGATTACACATAGAAAGAACGGGATGACCTAGGGAGAGAGAGTGGAATTGGTCTCATTGTTTGAGAACCACCATCAAGGAAGATAAACATGGAAAGCAATTTTTCAGTTGTAAATTTAGGAAGGAGAAAGTCATCTGACCTAAACATTTTGGATTTTTACCAACCTATGGCTGTTACGCATGCTTTTCCAGTTATAAATGCCCTGTGTTAATTAGTTGAATCATGAAAAAGTACTGCTTCTTATGCCATTGGTTCTTAGGAAAGTAGTCTTTTGTTTGTTTGATTGATTTTTTTTTTTTTTGTAAGTGGATTTTTGTAAGTGGACTCGATGATCTTGAGGTCTCTTCCAACCTAGAAATCTGTGATACTGTGATACTGTGATTTGGGATAGTTATTTGCTATGTCTATTTTATACACGTCTGAAATTATAATGCATATTATGTTTACCTAGTAATATGTAAATGAACACTAACACATACACTAACAAGAACAGTTAATAACTTCCAAATCAGTCATTCACATAATGACTGAACATTGCAGGTTTATGGATGCATGTACTGGGATCAAACTACTGTATTTGTTAACACCAGGGAAACACCCTTAATCAATAATAACTGTGTCAGAATATAAGGTAATGTTTTCACAGAATCATAGAACCACAGAATTGTAGGGGTTGGAAGGGACCTCGAAAAATCATCGGGTCCAACCCCCCTGCCAAAGCAGGTCCCTTAGAGCAGGCTGCCCAGGTAGGCGTCCAGACAGGCCTTGAATATCTCCAGAGAAGGAGACTCCACAACCTCCCTGGGCAGCCTGTTCCAGTGTTCCGTACAGTCCTCCATTTTAGTTGGCAAACGAAGTAAACTGAGGGTGAAGTCCAAAATGATAGTTTTCATGACTAGCATGCTTTAATTTAGTTCACTCTCAATATTTATGTTACCCTCAATATTTATGTTACTGTAAAAACTGGTTATCATGCAATATTTAGCATGGTTCATTAGGAGTTGTAGTGATAATGATAGTGTACATTTCAGTTATCAGTCGGAACATTTTAATAAATAATACTTTGGTCTTTTTAAGAGAAAAATAGAAGAAATATATGACTGATCAAAATAAATAAATATACACTCAAATAAATGAATGTGTAATTCTTTTTGTCTTTTAACATTTTAGATGCAAATAATGTTAGTTGTGCCTGGAATCTCTCACTGCATATTGCTAGAAATGCAAGGATATCAGTCATCTATTTGTATGTATGCAGTACATAATGTAAATGTTAAAATTATTTTCATATTCTTTCTGCAAAATATCATAATAAAAAAAAAAAACACTACATTACCTATGTAATTGATGTCCATATGTGCTTACATGCTGTTTTGAATAGAAATGAAATTACGAATAAATTAGTGTCTGGAAAATCTGTCTTCAGATTAAACTTATTTTATGCTAAAAACATTGAAGAGGTGAGTGTATAGCTTACATAGGAAGAAGGTTTCTGTTATTAAAGAGAGAGAGATCTGTCAGATAAAGCCAAAAGATAACTTTACTAAAATTTAGACTAAAAATAATGAACAAAATAATTGGTAGTGAGGACAATTTCTGTTGAGAAGCTTGCCCTAGATTATGATGATTACTCAGTTTAAATACAAATATATCTTTCTGAGCTTGATGAATTAAGTAACATGGGGTTAGTAACATGGGGTTGGCCAACAATGGTGAGCTTACGTTATGCAGAAAAAGTGGTCTAGATGATTCTAACAAGGTGAAAATCTTGTTTTAAAATCTGGGGATTTGTAAATATGGATTTATTGTCCTCAATGGTAATAATGGTGAAAGCTACTTTAAAAAGAAACCACAGCCACAAAATTCCCCCAAATGACAACAAAGAAAGTTCTTTATTTGGCTAATTGCATAGCACCACCAAGCATTGAAGAAATATGGCAGTGAGGAATGAATGTGATCTGTAATGCCTCTTTTCGTTGTAATTCTTACTACTTTTTAACAGATTGGTTCTGTAAACAAATGGAACACATTGCAACAACAAAATTAGAGTAATGCAGTGGAATGAGCAGTAGAAAGGAATGAGAAAGAGGACATGTAACTTTAGTGTTGTAGTATAGCTGCAGACTAACCATTGTTAAACAAGTAACCTATGATTCAGCATTAAGATTTGTATGTGTATGCATTCTTTGTTGTTTGATGGTAGAAGGGAAATTCTACAGCTACAGTATAAAGTGAGTTGATCTTACCACGATGGTGTGTTAAACTTGTATTTCTTATCATATTGCATACTTTTAAAATTTGAACATTTCTATGTGATTGAGTACTTTAACCTCCTAGTATTCTCCACTGAAGCAAGAATAAATCAGAATATTAAATTATTGCCATGTCAGAGTATGTTTTCTTACACAATAATAACATATTCTCAAGGCACTTCTATAAAAGTTTTATATATTTAATATTAAGCAGTTATAGGAAAGAAACAATAAATGATTTCTTAAAATTAGTACAGTAAAAATATTGGTCAGTCACCCTGTTAAGAAGAAGGAAGAAGCTAATTTTATATGTGCAGTAAATTCAAATATCAAAGTATTTTTCAGTTTCTGCTATATGGAGAGTTAATTAATCTTGTTACTGATATGTCTAAAATCTTTGGATAGTACTGTGATTTTTGAACTAGGATAGGAAGGGCTCATGAAAAAAGTCTACAGGGAGAATGATATGTGGTTTTAAAAATACAGGTGGCTTTTGTTTTGGCCATTTAATATAGCTATTTAATTATATGCCTTTTCTTATTGCGCATCCTATTGTCTCTGTCATTTTTGATGTTGGTTTTGCTCGGTTAAATTACAGTTAGGTTCTAATTTTATTCTTTAATGCTGTTGTTATGGAACATCAAAAGATCCGTTGATAGTCAAAGAGAAAAGAAGAGGAATGGATGTGAGAGTGTTCATACATTTGCATTTGCAGAATAACTACTGTATATTTAATTAGCGGTGTGATGTTCCTTTCCGTTTAAAAGACAAAATTATTGTGAACAAAGCTTTTTTTCCAAAGGCTAGATCCTGTAGTCCATGTGACTCCTGAGTTTCCATTTACTTTGACAGCTGGGAATATTCAAAGTGTGCTGCTGCAGTAGCCATTTACAGCGATATCCTGTCCCACTGAAGCTAATGACAGAAAACCTGTTGAATTACTTCGGGTTGTTGAGATGTGCTTGTTATTGCAGAAAGTGGAAGTTTTGTTTCAAATTCAGTTGTTTTTTTCAATCTGTACACTGCTGTTCCTGATTTGGAAGGGAAAATATATGGACACCTTTCTTAAAATTCTGCTTAGGTTTTGTTTGTTGTTGATTTGTTTTGTTTTGTTTTATTAGTGATATCTTTGTTCAGTCAGTCATTGTCGCTTTATTTGTTGTTGTTTTTGTTTTGGTTTGGTTTTTTGATGTTTCAAATAATTTCCTGAGCAGGAAGGAAAGTAAAATGGGTGTAGATGCTGTGATCCTATGATACATATGCAAACAGCATGCCTTTCTGACCTCATTGGGGAAGTTTGTGTTCAATGGGACCCTGGAATGAGGCCTTCTAGAACATATGTCCTAGCCAGGAAAAAAAGGAGGCATTTCTGTTGATCTGTAAGCAACCTGTCAAAACTTCTCTGATCAGGCTTTTTTACTATCTTGTCTTGAGTCCTTTTTTTAATGACATCTATTATCAGATTGAAATGGCGATTGAGACACTGCAAAAGTCTGATGGTCTGTCCACTCACAGAAGCTCTCTTCTCAACAGCCATGTAAGTTGTCTCTTCTTCACATACACTCTCTCTTGCTTGTTCTGCATGCTTAGCCTGCTTCTAAATGTTTGTTTTATTTTATTACTACTTTGCAGTCTTAATCTTCCCATTTTAGTTGCTTGTAACCTTATACTACATCTCCCATAGCTTTATTTTGTCAGGTTAAATGTCTTTGTGGTATATAGCAGCATATTATCCGTTTCGAAGGCTCTAAACCTGCATTAACACAAATTAACAAATTCGTTTTGCAGATTATAGTGTAAAAGTCAAGATAATGTTCAAATGATCCTTCATTAGCTAGCTTTTGACATTTTCAAGAAAGTTGCCTACCAAGAACATCTGTGTACTCTGTATTAATTTTGGGGCATGTGAAGGATGAAGAGGCAAACAATATGACTAAATATCTTTTGATTGTTTTTAGATTTTTCTTCATTTATTCTAACTAGACAATTTATCATGAAATGATTTAGGAATTCTAAAGATCCATATGATGACGTGGAAAAAAATGAAAGCAGTGTGTTAGTCTGAAGTACACTCAACTGTCTTTCTCTTTGTTCATACTTTGAGAATCTTAACAGTTAAGAATTTTCCACATAGGAAGCTGGAAGATTTATGTGTAAAAAAACATGGTCTCCAAATATAGTGATAAAACCATTATATGTAACTTCGACGTGAAAAGAATAAGGACCAAAATTAGTTTAAAACTTACTATATAAAATTAATATTGCTTTGTTAGTTCCTAGTCTTTCTTGAAATGCTTTTTTTTCTGTATTTTTATTTTTGTATTTGATATTTTTTCCATGTTGATTAGTTCGTATTCATCTTGCCTCTTTTTTTACTTCTCAGCCTAACTTATGTAGGTTATTCAAATTCCTTTGTTGCTTTACTGTAGAAATTTAAATTTGGTTTGTGGTCTTAATGTAAAAATGTGATGGTATAGCCTGTCACTCAGAAATCAAATTAAAAATGTGCATGTAAGTAGGATTTAGTTTTGGATTTTTTTTTAATGGGTCTGGTAATTTCTTAATGAAAACTAGAATTGTTTTGTTGCTTTGTGCTTAAGTTTTTGTGTGTTTGTGTTCTTGTTTAATTGGTTGGCTGGTTGGGTTTTTTAGTTTGTTTAGAAAATGGCAAAAGTTAATGAGGAAAATCATACTACACAGTTATGAAACAGAAGGACTTTTAGATATTAATCTTCTAGATTTTACTTCTTCTGTAAACATTTTTGATTTTTATGAAAGAATTGCTTTGAAGATAGGACAAGCAAAAATATTAAACTTATTTAAATGTCATTGTTAAAGAGACTGTAACGTTTTTTGCGAAAATGTCAGAAGGTTGTGTTAGCACTTGAATTTATCCACTAGTTGATAAGTTTATGTTTAATCCCGTTACAAAGTCCAGAATTTCTTACAAAACCAAGACTAATTATAAGATAAGGTCCTGTATACCCCTCCCCCCAACTGTATTCCACTCATTCCCAGTTCTCTGGACTATTTACAATGTATTCCTATTAATTTTATGTGCATCCAGCTGTTATAGAAGTGTCATCATGCTCTTCCTTTCTTGACTCTTGACTCTTTCTTGATTCTGTGGAGTGGAAAAAAAACAACTCCTGTATGTATTTTTTTGGCAATCAAATTTTCCTTAGCCTCAGTCATTTTAAAAGAAGTTAGTACAATCTAGATCAGACTTATTGGGCACTTTACCTGTTTTAAAGCAGTGCTTATTGACTTTAAACTCAAGTAAAGGCAATATGGAGAGAATTTAAGTACAGATTTGATCTTTGTGTCTTTAAGCTGTTCTTAATTTTGTCTTCTAATGGTGGTTGGCATTTATTAAAAGAATTGGCTTTAGTAGGTTTTAAAATAGAATTCTAAATTGTACATTTAATTAGTAGTAACTTTCACTTTGCAGGTGATATATTAATTTGTGGGAAATACAAAGTCTTAGGGTTTTCACATTATGATATCTGTATTAGGTTTTCTGGAATTTTTTGACTGAATTAATGTGTGCTTACTTTAGGGAATTTGTCATTTCCTCTTCTTTTCTCTCCTGATTTATTTCTGCATGAGTCTGACTTATTAAATTAATTGGTAGTTTAATGTTCTGTGAATGTTACAGCTCAGTTGGAGTCAGAATCGATTTACCAGGTCTGACTCTGTAAATATTTCATACTTTTAACCATTTTACCCATACGGTATGGTCAACATGATGAATTAAAAAGCTAGAATTCAAACCTGAACAGCTCAGTTTTAGAATTATATTTCTTCTTGTGAGGAAAAAATATAATAATAATTTTAAAAGCTATTAACAGCAGTTTTATAATATTTGTAAACAATTCTCCTTTTAAAATCATATATTAACTGCACTTTTCCTTCCAGGTTATAATCTAATAAATGACTTCAAACCTTTGCTACTGAAGTAAATCCTGGAGCAAAAATTCTTACATTGCACATATCTTTGTGTGGGAGCTGGGGGGTGGGAGTGGGAGGTGTTTGTTTTTGTTCTTGTTTTTGTGTTGGTGGTGGTGGTTTTGGCAGCCAAGATACAGTTGAATAACATATGTTAGAAATTCATATTGTTAATGAAGTGCACTTAAAGTGAATCCTAATAGGTTATAAGCCATCTGGAAGAAAATATCTTTAATAATACACACAGAACTCAATTGGAAAAAAATATGTATATTTTTTGTCCATCAATTTTTCCTTTTGGGGAAAACTAAAGTAAAATAAAATAAGAGTACTTCACATTCCTTATCTGTTCTGATTTAATTATAGATTTAATAATATATGACATGTTATATAATATATATTTGTAATTAATATATATTTAAATTAATATAGCTGTACTCATAGATTTAAAACAAATATTAAAGTTAAAAGATAATTACCTTTGTTTCTAAGCTCAGATAGGCTTATGTCAGGTCATTAGTGAAATTAGCAGCTCAATACACATTGAGCCAAGAGTTTATTTTAACAGTTACATTTTTTCTTCAGCTTTAATATTTTGGTTTAAATAGTTAGGAAAAAAAAGGGAAATAAAATGCAAACAGAAAACAAAATTTGCAAATCATTCAAGTTAAATCTAAAGAAGAATTCCAGAGAACTGAAACCACGGCAAGTGCTGGAGAAAGAAAGGGAAAATATTAGTATGCCAAAAAACTAAAACAGTGGAACTTAAGAATGTCTTCAGCCTCTATTATTTCTAATTTCTTTTCTTGTTGTCCTTTATTGTTAAATCAAGCAGTATTTAATTGTCATTTTTTACTTTTTTTAAAAAAACTTTTTTGTATATTATTGGCAGCTAGAGGTGTTTTATGTTTGTTTGCTGTCTGTAAAGTCCAGTGATGTTAAAGTCTTTTCTTTCATGTTCCCAAAATTACCCACCATTGTTACAAGAAAAGATTCATGTTTTTCCAAGAACCTCATTCTGTTCCTCCTGGAAGTGAAAGTCAAACAGACTATAACTGAGGAGTATTGTACCCCTTAATACTTTCAGTGTTATTATCTAAGTTGCTCTTTGGTTTATATGCAATAGCATTTTTCTTTTTGAATCCAAGAGCAAAAAAAAAATCCTATTCAGTTAAGTATTGTAAAGTTTTTTTTAATAGCATGCAAAGAAAAACGTGCTTTCTAATGCATCAGCTAACTATTGTTAATCCAATGAGTTTATTTGTGCAATTTATATGAATTACCTTCTTGATTTCTGTGAAGTATTAACAGTTTGTCTCCAAACCATAGTTGGTGTGTGGTACTGAACCAAAAATATTTTAAGAAGTAGATACTTACCTGAGATCACAAGTGCAATGAGTTCCACTATTTCTTGGTAATTCTGGAGATCCTAAAGGATTGTGATGTAGCTAGCACTTATGGGATCTCTGTATAAAAATGAAATTATTATTCAATAGACCTGAAGAATGACTTCAAAACTGTCGTACATTAACGTTGTATGATTAAGATAATAATAAAGTAATAATAATAAAGTTTTAGTGAATTAATAATGAATTTACCTTTTTTTCCCCGTTTTATATGTCATATAGCTTCAGTGGCTTTTGGACAATTATGAAACTGCAGAAGGAGTGAGCCTCCCAAGAAGTACCCTTTACAACCATTACTTACGACATTGTCAGGAGCACAAGTTGGATCCGGTCAATGCTGCCTCCTTTGGAAAACTCATACGGTCAATCTTCATGGGATTACGGACACGAAGACTTGGAACTAGGTTTGTGTCAATAAAATTCTGAACTATAATAGAAAATGCAAGCAATAACTGTAACAAACTTGTCTGCTATTCAAGAAAACAAAGAAAAACTGTTTAAACATTACAGTGGTTTTCAACATGTCAGGTCGTGTCTTAATTTCAAACAGTTTTATGATTTTCCAGATGTTATTTTCACTTTTCCTGATTTTGACAGTTAATATATTTACATTTTTATATTTACACTGTGTGTTCTTATCAGCATAAATAAAATACAGTCTGTGTTTGGAAATTACTCAGGATCGTGTTTCTTAATGACTTACAGAAGTTGCATTTATTTTTTGTTGGTTTTTGTGGTAGTTTTGTGTGTGGGTTGTTTTTTTTTTTGATTATTTCTCTTAAGTGTAAAATTCTGGATAATGTTTAAGAGAATGAACTAATTGCCCAAAGGTGGTAAAATGACACCTATGTAAAAAAAACAGGTGTGAAAGCGGAGTCAGGCCTGATTTTGGATATAATTTTCCAGTCTATGTAAACTGTAAAGTAATGTGATATATATGCATAAAACTAGTGTTATTGTTCTTACAATGCTTGTTCTTTCATAAAGGGGCAACTCCAAATATCATTACTATGGGATTCGTGTCAAGCCAGACTCTCCTCTTAATCGACTACAAGAGGACATGCAATATATGGCTATGAGACAACAGCCCATGCAGCAGAAACAGAGGTAAAGTGTGAAATGAAGATGAATACTTATTAATGTTTCTAGTTCATAAAGCCTTATGTTCTCTTATATGGAAAACGCTAATGAGAATTCTGTTCACTTCCTGTCTGTGAATCATAGAATCATAAAATGGTTTGGGTTGGAACAGACTTTAAAGATCATCTAATTCCAACCCCCCTGCCATTGACAGAGACACATTCCACTAGACAAGGTGGAAGCCCCATTGAACTTGGTCATAAATTCTTCCAGGGACGGGTATCCACGGCTTCTGTGGGCAATAGAAAAACAGAAGTTCGCTGTTATTCAGCAGCAGGTACACAGCTGACGTCACTCAAGTCACACATCAGTCAACATAAAAAAAATATTGACCCGGAAATTATAATAAACCTGCAAAAATTAATAATAAAAAGTGAGATGTGATACAACCAGACTCTTTTAAACTATCTTGAGTTCTTTTACGACAATCTGATGAAAAGCATTAAAACCTTGAATTTTAAATGTTAGTGTTTGTTTTTAATATGATATAATTTTATGTATAAGCTGCTTATAACTGGGCTCATGGTTAAGTTCAGTTTGTCATTCATTTCTTTTCCCTGCAAAGAACAAAGATGACCATAATAGTTTGTCTGTAAGTGATTTAAGTATTTTCTCTCAGCATCTATTTTTACTGGGGATCTTCTGAAATCTCAGAAGTATTTGAAAGCAGTGGCACTTTTCTGGGAAGACTGAAGGAGTTTTTTTTTTTTTTTTTTTTTTTGCAAATGTCAAAATGACAACAGAGGCCTATGCTTGTGGTGAAAGAATGTGCAGATATGCATATAGAAAAACCTGTATTGAACAGACATTTTTAGGGGGGAAAATGGAAGTCGGTACACTTCTTTGAAATTACTTTTTCCTTGAATGATGTCACCAGCCTCCCATATTACACTAAAGTGAAATATCTAAGATGCCTGATTTCATGTAGCACATAAGTGGAACAGCAGCATATCAAGCAAGGCATCTTTAGAGCTATTACAGGAAAAAAAAAAAAACACATTTGAGTGAACAGCTAGCTATAGTATACCAAGCATATTTTGTCTTCAAACAGATATCACTTTGATCTGAAATGATTTTACTATCACTTCATGAAGTCGTAAAAGCACTAAATAACATAATCATGGTAACAAATATAGTCTTAACCATCTTGTGCTGAGCATACTACGGATGTATGAGATTTCTTCCAATACAATCATGCAGGAAATTCTTGTTACAAAACTAATTGCAGGATCATATGGTGATAGTTATTTACAAAAGCTCTAAAAAAAGCATGTTTTATCCAATTAAGCTCATTCACTTACAGGTTTCATTCACTCATGCTCAAAATCAAATGCATGCACCAAGATACATGCCACAGTTACCTAACCAGAATTGTTTGTGTGGGACATGGAAGATAAAGGATGCCAGTTATCAAATCATCACCACCTCTTTTGTGTTCTTGATTCGCAATGACAGAGTGATTTTGAAATTGTATTAAATTACTCTTGGGAGTGGGCACTATTTTTCCTTACTATTTGCCTTATTGGTTTGCTTAACACCACCATATATCTTGCATAGTTCTCCTGTCTTCCTTAGCTAGGGATGTTTGGCAGTATTTTCTTAACTCTCTTAACTTTTCTTAATTCTTTAGGTCAGTTTGGCCCCTGACCATACCTGAATGAAATCATGCATATGGCATTGTGTAGCGTTTTGTGCTTATCTTTCCTTTAACCCATGTTTCATGTGTGCACATGTGCACACGCATGCTCCCTTTCATATTCAATTCATACCACACTTAAGCTTTGTTGCAATAATCTGTAAAGATGTTGATTAAGGCTGGAAAGTACAAGGCAGTGAGTAATTATGCTGAAGAAGTTATTACATGGAAGCTACTGTTCTGTAGTAGAAAAGTTGGTGATGCTTTATTTTCAATTGAGGCTAGTGAAAAGACAGAGGAGAACAGGAAAAGTGGAAGCCTCTATCAGCTGTCTTCAACACTGACTACAGAATAAATGCCATTGATTTTATTATTATTATTTTCTTCTTATTAAAAGGAAATACCCCAATATAGTTACTAAGATGAAGTTTCATCTTTTTGCTTAGGAATTTGCATTACTTACCCTTATAAGTAGTGTTGCTTGTGTTCTGTGGCACTCAGAAGCTAGGGTTTTTGGGGAAAAAAGAAATGCTACATACAAAAATGACTTGAATTAAACCTTAACTTAAAACAATTTAAAATTGAATGTGTATTTCTGAAATAAGATTTCTTCCATGTTTACAGAACATACTTAGTATCTAATCTCAAAGTTTGTTATATGTAAATTTTTTTTATCATAATTATCCTACCCTACTGAATTCTAACATAATAAATATGAGGTAGCTGAAGGGTGGAACATTGCAATTTGCATGTTTAGGGTAGCTCCTTCTTTAGCTTTATTAATGTTTTCAATGTTTCTTTTGTCCTTTAAATCCGTGGTAAATTGCAGTCAATATACTTTTTCTGTTTAGTCATACCAATTCTTCCACCTCTATCACCTCTAATTGGATAAACACTTTTAGTCCTTTCTTGCAAAGACTGTAGACTGAATATATGCTACCAATCATTTTCCTTCGTTCCTGCTCTTAATTTGAGGGTCATGCACCTTTTCCATTTGTGTAACTTGGCTATTCCAAAGTACTCCTGTATGGTCATGTTCAGTTTGTTCTGGGCTTGAATTCATGTACTGAGATTTATCAGACATAAATTTCAGATGCAAGGTAATGCTCTTGGTTGCTTAGTCTTGGTTGTGATCAGTGTTAGCTGTGGGAGTACTCTTTCTCTGTTCCAGTAAGAAGAAAAAACAATAACTACCAATCACAGATGCTAACAGTCATATCTTCCAGCTGAGACAGTGGTTTGGAGACAACAACCACAGATCAAGAGACTTAAAGCACCTCTGAACTGGAGTGAAGAATTGCACAGTTAATGACTAGTCTTGGCTGGAAGATAATAGCTAACACCCCGCCTTTCAGCTGGACCTGCTGTATGTCTCAGACTCAGACTTGCAGGCCTGGCTTGCCTCTGTCGTCCTGCTCATAGATATCTTCCAGGGTAGGAATAAACAGGATATTTAAATGGTTATATTATCCATCAGTTCTGGGTCAAATGCAGGCTAACGAATAGTAAATGGAAATCAGAGAAAGATTATTAGGAAGAGATGAAGTAATATCCAACCCAAATATTTTGCTGGGTATACTTGTACAATTTTATGTCTGCTACTAAACGCTTGCGACTTTAAAGTACAATCTTATTACGATATCTTTCCCATAAGCTGTCCTTTTCAGACAGTTGTATCAGAGACTCACTCCCTAAAGTCAAGTTCCATTTTTTTTTATTATTTTATTTTTTATTTTTTTCTCTCTTAGCTCATCATGAGCAGAAACTTGTAGCTTAGGAGGAGGTGAGTTATCTTTATGCTTTACTCTCGGCAAATAGGTATAGACACACTTATCTGTTCCTTACGGCATTCTTCATGTTTCCACTTTTATTTCCATGAGTAAACCTCCAGCTTTCCAGGTTAATTTCAAATATATCTCTCAGTACTTCTGTACACAAGCCGTAGTTCCTTTCATTTATAGGAGCTCCACAGTCAGCTAAGATATTTTTTAATATATACAATAAATATATTGTTTTATACTGTATATTGTAACATTCAACTAACGCATATATTAGTGTTCTAATCAGAACGCATCAATCACTGCTTTCTGTAGATGCTATTTACCCTACGTATTTATTTTATGTAGAAAATAATGTGTATTTTTGTACTGTTCTCTTGCCTGTTTTCTTGTGTTCCCCAAATATACTGTTTAGTCAAACATTACCTTTAAACCAAGCTATCGTGAGTCCAAAGCATCAATTATTTATTAATCTTTTAAAAGAGGGTTTGGATTTATGGACAGTAGAGAAATTACACGTTACAGTGTTTTTGTATTTGAAGATAGAAATCAATGCATCACAGCCCAAAAGTACTGATATCTGTAAATTCATCTAAAATTTTCTTGAGACAGTATCCTAAAATGCTTAATAATAGAACTTACATGATAAACTACTAAACAACTTCCAAATGGAGTACTTCAGAAAACACCCACAGCCTTTCTCTTGATCAAGGACATATCTTTTGTGTATAGTATGGTTGGGTGCTGAGCTGATTGTGGCTTAAGGAATTAGAAGGGTCTGCTTCAGCGTCTAGATTATGTTTATCTCAGCAACCAAGAAGGACTTTTTTAAAAAAGTGCACACATTGAATTTGCATTCTTTAAAATTCTTTACAGTTCTACCTTATTTGATTTCAGACAACCATGCTTTAATTAAAATATTGTCTGCATGTTTTTGAGGGTTTATAATGTTTCACAACAGTGTACTTGGAAGTGTTTTTATTTCCTTTTCCTAGAAAGCAACTGGTATAAACTTGATCTCAATACCAAAAAATTCTAACATCCAAGTATTTCTCAGTTATTTCTTTGTTACCTGCAACTTTTTATGCAATAAATTTTTAAAGTATTTGGCTTTCTTTGATTTTCCTATAGTTAACTCTAGTAAGTGTTGCCTATTGTGTTAAAAACTGTTTGAAATATCTTGTTTTCTGCTAGTTTTAAAAGTTGATTTTTTCCCCCCTACTGGCATTAATGGGAACATTTTATTTGTACACAATACTAAAATGCTTTACCATACTTTACACACTGTTACACATAAGGTCACCACTTTGTTACATACTTGGGTGACAGTGAAATCCTAGTGATAAATCACAATAATAGATTTAAAATGAGAAATGCAAGCATATTCTTATAGCTTAGTTCTATTTGTTTCTACAACACCTACATACTTTTAGCAAGCCAGAAGGTAGAAATTTTTGTTATTAACAAAAAGAGGGAAAGAATATTATAAATTGCATAACAGCAGGGGTTGAATTTTTCAGAAATACATTAGGTTCTAAGACTTAGAGGGAAATCCAAATAGTGGCAACAAGGCAACAGTGCAAGCAAACAACAAATATGCTGAAAACTTAACTGAAAAAGCTGCTGGTTTGTGTCTGTCTTGTGACTTAATCAATCCATTTTGGCTCCTCATAGTTATTTGTTTATTTACTTTATTAATTTATTTTTATTTTTGTTTGCTTCTGGTCCTACAGATTGTTCTTGTCCTGTGTGTGCACTTCACATCAAGCAGACATTTTCTTATTTTTCCCCTTTCTGCCTTATTAATGAATATTAATTGTTTGCTGTACAATAATTTTAGGCAGTATTTATTGGTCTGTTCTGCAGTGGGAGAAGAATTTTCTGTTAATAATGTTTGTTCAGAGTTAGACTGTGGAAGTCAATTAAGTTGTGTTCTAAATAAGGTGCCTAGTGAGACCAGTATATCATTCTGCGTCATTTCTGAATTCCATGTTCTTTCAGTGGTTCAGTTTTTTGGGGGATTTCCATAGCTTTTCACAAATTGAGAAAATCTCTGGTATTAACTATAAACTTTGCTAACTTTTGCTGTGTTTATGTTAACCTATATAAAATTGTGTCCTTTCTGGGTCAAATATCTTAAAAAGTTTTAATATTCATGTAAAGTCAGGTATTATTTTCAAGTCCCAATCTCCTGGCATGGTGTAGTTTAAGAGAAAAGAAAAAGGTGAAAGATTAAATACATTATAGGTTAGTAGGGGGCTAAAATAGGAAAACAAAGTTGAAAGTCTAGATTTTTTTTTTAAATAATAATTTTACCAGCTAAGAAATTCTAACCATTTTTTTCAATGCATCAAAAATAGATAGAATTTAACTAATGGTTTGTGGAGAGCCTTTTCTCATCTAAACTGACGAAGTTCCACCTGTACATAAACAAGAGCAGATCTAAAAATCTTAACTACTGTTTGTGTATGTTTCATCTGATGCTTCTGAAAAGAATATTTTCTTTTTTTCATTCCTTGGTTTAAGTGATTTTCTAATGAAAATGGATAATTCCTGTTACAGGTCCCCTGTCATAGTGCCAGAATTAGGATTTTTGCCTGGCATATTTTCAATAAAGCACAGCAGATTAAGAAGGTGGATAATCCTGATTCTTAGCGCCAAAGGCTTTTTTACTTTTAATTAAAATTTTTTGTTTTGTTTTGTTTTGTTTTGTTTTTCTAACTGAAAAATTCTTAAAGGAGTGTCATTTTTAGTGTTCAAAACATTTTGAATCATGTTTCAAGAGCTGAAGGGTCTGTAAAATAATAAATTTTAAAGAAAGTATTGGAACTGTCTTAGAGGTTTTGAAATACAAATATTTATAGAATTTGGTCTGCCTGGTATTTGCAATTATAATACATAATGAATGAGAAGTTAAGAATTCTTCCTAGATGAATGGCCTGGATTACAGGGAGATTTATCATTGAGAAGAGTTTAGTGCTACCATGATACCATAGATGAAATTTTAGTCTTTTTAAAGTCAATTAAAGCTTCCTTTCTGTCTTGAATAGGCACAGGATTTTACACTGGATGATAACAGAATGTGAAACTTAATATAAATGTCCTAGAGATAGGATAGGTATGGGTGTCTCTCTCTCTCTCTCTTTTTTTTTTTCCCAAGCATTTAACATTCGTGAAGTTATAAAACTTCTTATTAATCAGGCCAAGAGTCTTTCTCTTTGAAAAGGGTACTTTCTCTGTATTTTCTTATTGTATACTTAAATTCCTGTCAAGAATGCCTAGAATACTGAATGGATGCTTTTCATGGGAACTTGCTTTTAAAGTACAGTCTTAGTAGTTACACAGTGCATTGCTATTTTATGTTTACCAGGAACAAAATGAAAGTTCCCAAATGATTAAACTGCTTCTCAAAGTAGTGCATCTAGTATGGAATTTATTTTCACGTTTCTGAAGTTAGCATGGAGTTGAACAGTCTGCACAGTAATTCAAACCTGAGTTAAAACACATCCTGTTCAGCTTTGGTGTTTCACTTATTTTCGTCTCTGCTGGCTACAATTCTGTTTTGAAGTGCAAAGTATGCAACATGGTACCATTAAGAACTGGGACAGAGTAAATTCTCATTTTTTTTGCAAGTCACAGGCAGGATCTTCTGCCTACCAGAATGATGTCTTACAACACTTGACCATCCAATCTAACATTCCCATTTTAATAATTGTGATTTCTATCCTTTATAAAAGATTCTGAGAAATGACTAATGGAGGATTTAGTTTTCCAAGTAGCTTTCTCAGGCCTTCTGTGTTTATAGGATATGTTTGTTGCATTTCAAGATCTTTCAGTTTTGTCCTCAGATAGCAGTGCTGTTTTTCCTAAGATAATAAAAACTTATTTTTATAATACTTATTCATTGGAAGATGTGCCGTTTGGAAAGGGAAATATTTGATTTCTTCTGGTGTAAATTGGCTGGTCTTATGGGTATGCTGTTCCTAAGCTGAATTCAAGAATAAATTGGTATTAGTGCTATAATATCACTTGTATGAATTCTGTTACGCATTGGTAATGTTCTGGGTTCCCTTAGTAATTTGTTTCTTCTGTTATTTACGAAGTAAATAAACTTTGATACATTCTTTTATTACTTTTCCTCAAAATTTTATTCTGAGATGGAGAAATCAGAGTGAACATAGACTGTATGAGCTCATTTATGAAGATGTGAACAGAAGGGTTAATTTCAAACTTGATACTTTTGTAGGTATAAGCCTATGCAGAAAGTGGATGGAGTTGCAGATGGCTTCACAGGAAGTGGTCAACAGACTGGCACGTCTGTTGAACAAACTGTAATTGCCCAAAGTCAACATCATCAACAGTTTTTAGGTATGAAAGCATGTTTTATTCTGCTGTATAAATAAGATGACTTCCACTGCAGATATCAAGTCACATAACTACAGGAATTATTTCTAAAGTTATAATGTCCTCTTCAAAATTTTTACTGACAACAGAACAAAAAGGTACTTAAACTACACTACATGTTTTCTGTTATGAGCTTTATGTAATATTTAATGTGCATCATGTAAGTATGAAAGGAAAAATATGCACATTCTGTGTTTGTGTGGTATATTTAATATTGTATAAATCACAATGCAGTTGCTGTGCAGTTATATGTAGACATGTGTACTGAAATTCCTGTGATGAAAATTGTTCCTTGCATGGTTGTTAAAGTGCATTCTGATGATTAATAATGTGTGTATGTATGTGGGGGTGTATTACAGTTATAGTTTAACCACCCTCTTTTGAAAGTGTACTTTAGTGTTTTAAGTGGAAAGAGACAAACAGTTGCAACTAGAACCTCAAGGTTCATGTTTAAAACTGCAAATTGTGCATTCATTGATCCAGTTAAGCATTTAAATTTCTCAGTAATGAAAACAAATGGTAACTTAGAAATTTGCTTATATAAAAGACTCTATGTTATTGCAGCTGTTGTGCACTTATGTGGTTAGGATTTTCAAGCACTGAATCCTTTGGCCTACTATTGCTATTATTGAAATCATTGAGTACACAAGGATGTTGTTAAAATACTTTGAATTGCCCTTCCCAGATGTGTTTCAATGCAGCAGTTTTCCCTCAGATCAGCTTCTCTCTTGGAAATATTTGTGACAAATACAGAAATCACACATTTCAAACAAAAAATACATTATTGAGTCTACTAAGACCCATCATGCCTGACTACATAGAAACTACGTCAGTTGTACAAGACAAGCTATTCAACAATTAATCTTTTATACATTGACATAAATATTTTTCTTCATCCTGTAATGTCCTGAGCATGTTTGGTTTAACTTTTTCTATTTAAGTGTAGTATGTAATCTACATGGCTTTTATATCTTTAAGAATCATTTTCACAATAGTATTCTCTCATTATGTTGTCATGGAAACAGATGCATCTCGAGTACTTCCAGAGTTTGGAGAAGTTGAAATATCTTCTCTACCAGATGGTACTACCTTTGAGGACATCAAATCACTGCAGAGTCTTTATCGAGAGCACTGTGAGGTATTTCCTATATATATTTTTGAATGGGGCTTTGGTCTAGTGGGAGGTGTCCCTGCCCATGGCAGGGTTGTTGGAACTGGATGATCTTTAAGGACTCTTCCAACCCAAACCACTATATGATTCTGTATGATTCTATGATTATTTGGAGGGTCCCCTTCACAGGGAAAAATATATAAATAAAATTTTCTTCAGAATAAAAATTAGTTGTAGTTGTTTTCAGAATTTTAGAGAAACTAACCTTCACATTGTACATGCAGATCTTTGCTTTAGTCAATAGGAAAATGTAAAAAAAATTAAATCTTAAAGAAACATTGAGAAGTTTAAAACATATTTCATATTGAATAAAAAAATGTATTTTAAAATTATTTTAAATGTGTTTTCAAACCTATCTGAATTATTAAAATGAGTAAAATAGCAGGTTTCCTTTATGTTTGCAGTAGCATTAACAATCTTTTGGGGTTGAATTCCTCTGATGCGTTTATGTAGGCCATGTTCATTTCTGGAGGCTTCCTTGCATGTGCACTTGGTTTTAATGTCAGTGCACACCAGCTTATACTACTGGATAATACATGGATATCAAAGATATTAAAACATTTATTCCTTAAGAAATGTAAAGTTTGCACACGCTTCACAACGTTTTGAAGGAAAAAAAGCCATACCTCTAGTTGGAGTTGGGGTTAGTGAGAAGCTGGGTAGAAGACAAACAGTATTTGCATTTTATTTTCTCAGGCAATACTGGATGTGGTAGTAAATCTTCAGTTCAGCCTGATAGAAAAATTGTGGCAAACTTTCTGGCGCTATTCTCCCTCTACTCCACCTGATGGCACTACCATTAATGAACCAAGGTCAGAAAATATTTTCTCTTTGTTTACTGCTTAATGGAAGTGTAAAATAATAATAATACAAACTATCGTTGGCTTTACCTTCAGAGTAGTAATGTTTCTTCATATACTATTTTTTCAAATTAAATGTATGTTTTCTGTCACTTGTATTAAAGCTGTTTTTATGGCAGATTGCAGACCTGAAATACTTTTGTTTTCCATTTTTAATTTTGGATAGACAACTACAGTAAAGGTGTGTTTTCACAGTATCCTATCCAGTACTTTTAAGACAAAAAGATCATTCATACCTCTGCATAATTTATGGGCTGGGGCAGTTCTGTGAAGGCATTTTTCTAATCCAGTTTCATGTGATACAAGGTCTAAAGTTCTGTTCACTGTAGTTGAGCCATCTATAACTTCTTTATTAAATAATAACTTTTAACACCAGTTGCTGTTTTTATCTTCTGCAAATGCATTTTCATTTATTCATTTGCTGCATTTGTTCACTCCAGCAATCTGAGTGAAATAGAAAGTCGACTTCCAAAAGCAAAGCTGATTACTCTGTGCAAAAATGAGTCTATTCTGAAATGGATGTGTAACTGTGATCATGTGATGTACCAAGCTCTGGTGGAGATTCTCATTCCTGACGTCCTTAGACCTATTCCTAGTAAGTTGAAAACAAAATATTTCGTAAGGATTTTTGTGCATGTGTATATGTAGTGGTGGTGGTCCTGTGGCTCGTGGGGAAGTTTTTGAAATGATTTTCAGGGTTAGAGAACTATTGCGTATCATTTATCCCTAATTCTATTGGTTAGGAGACTTGATGCATGCCTTTATATTTTGAAAGTAACTAAGGATCTTAGAACAGTTGGAAGATCTAGTTCTCAGGATCAAGCTTCCCATGAAAGGTGCTTAGTAGACACACTGTGACCCTGAGACAATGTGAACTGTCCATCAGTCTTTCCACTAAATTCAGTAGTTTTTAATCTAAACATTACAAATTAATGTCTGAAAAAAATGTATGTGAGCTTTGTGAGTTCATTTTTGGACATTTAGTCTTTTGCTCCTTATCAGTGGCTGCTGAAATCAACTTTAATGGCTGTTAAGGCAATGAAGAATTAACTCTGAAATTTTTAGTCCAATTTATTATTCTGACCCAGTATTTTTTCTTTCATTCATCCTGCAAGAAAGAGTCAGTAACCATCTGGCCATTTAACCATTATAAGGAGCACATCTTTCTGTTGAAAGCTAATTTTACCAGAATCCATCATTGCTCCAGCAATGTATTTTTATGGCTATTTTTGGTAGAAAAAAAGGGAAGTTAACTCCTTTATAAAACCTTTATTATTACCTCATTGTGTTAAATAATAAAACGAAATCATATTAGTAACACAGTATAATCCTTGTAAGTCCTAAGTGTTATATCCTTTCCATGAAACAACCAAGTCACTTTACAAAATTGGATTGATATGTTTTAAAAAACTAGGACCTCAAGTAGCTTTGCAGCTAACAAAGCTATTTTTTCATGCTGTAAACACATGTTCCAGTGATAAGCAGTTCATAAAAAGATGTGCAGGTACTGCCTTCTCGAGAAGTTTTATAGACTTTTTGCTTGTCAGTGAAACTAAATTAGGTTTCAGTAAATTATGTATGATAGAAAAGAATTTGGAGCTGGAAATGTGTAAAATCTGAAGGTCAGCTGTTACAAAGGCAGGGTTTTTTTGAAGGAAAAAGTAAAGTCTTGATAGAGATCAACATAATATATCTTTTAATCTGTTTAGCAAAATAGAGGAAAATATTTTCTCAAATTATTGACAACCATTACCTGAACAAATTATTTTGCATTCATTTGTATTTGATGTTTTACTTTTCTATCTAATGAAAATGTAAGTAGCTAGGATATTATTTTAGAGTAATATGGTCTATATCTAGCAAATAAGCGATAAAAAAATTAATTACAACATTTAATTGGTTGAATTAAAATTCTCTCTTCCAACAACAGAGTATTTTCTGAATAAAAAGATGGAGTGGCCATGGAATTTTTAAATGTTTGCATCTGCACAAGGGTTTTTCATTAAACCTGCCTTTCACCTTGCCTTTCACTTGCTTCCTGCCTGGTGGTCTCTAGAAAAGTTCTTATATGATAGCTCTATAGCTTGTGGCCTCTTCCTGCCTTTTTAATAAGATGCACTGGGCATTGCCAATATAAGATTTCAAGAAAATGGATGCAATCATTTAAAATCAATAACTACAAACATCAGGTTGTTTTTGTGCCTTTTTCTTTCTTGCTAGAATTAGCAAGAAAAATATTTTAATAATTGATATTTTAATATTTGATACTTGTATTTTATAAGTATATTTTATGAGCATTTTTATAAGCATATTTTAATAATTGATACTTATTCTGTTTGAAATCCTGTTTTGGGAAAGGATATCGGATTTCTTGGTGCATACACATTTCTAATCCTAGGATAAATTCTTCCCAGCAGATATCTGCCTGTATTTTTTTAATAATCCAGTGATTTTCTGCTCAGAAGTCCATCAATGAACCGAAGACAGCTAATATATTTCCTTGCTTTTATCTTCAGGACCAGCTAACTAAACTGCTTTTTCTAGTCAGCTTTCCTGCAATGATGGTACATACAAGTTCTCTCTTGTATATACCATTATTAAATATTTAAAATATTACTAGTATTTGAACTCTTACTTTTGAGTTAAGGTATTTCCAGCCATTATTGCAAGAGGCAAAGAGGAAGCTCTAAGGTTGTGCTTTATGGTTAACAAAGACCAGAAAGGAGCTGGGTGAAGTAGCAAAATTCAGTATCTTCTGTGGGAAAGAATTCAGGAACGGATTTTGGGAAAGTTTGATCTGTGTGTAGATAAAGGGAATCTAAATGCTTTATCAAAAGCATCAGGTTTATTATTTTCTTCCTGCTTAAATGGAAAGGTATTGACAACAGCTGCTGAAAATGGAAGACAACAGAACTTGGATAGTACTTGAAGTAAACATGATTTTTTAAGTTTATCTTTTTTCATATGTAAATTTCTAGTGGTTTTCTTCCAGAAGAACCTGTATGACTGCTCTGTGTAATACATATTACTGGAGTAGAAAAGAAAAGAGCGTTGAGGAAAAAATTGTTAATTTATTTTTAACCTCTTTGTTAAATTTTTCAGCTGAAATGTTCAGCACTCACAAATTGAATGAAAAATACCTGTGTATAAAATGCCTAACTTCCTTTTCTTAGGAAAAGTCAAATTCTGTCCATCTGAGTCAGGAATAAAATGGATTATTATATAATGTATTTGGCAATAGACTAGAGCTCTTACGTTTTTCTAGCGGTAAATGTTTTTCCCGTATTGTAGAGTTCTTGTGCCTTCACAAGTGACAAATGGTCACTAATATGGTTTCTGTCCATTACCACTACAAATTCAAAGGAATGTGAAAAAGATGTAATGATTTTTCTGTTTGATTGTTTTTTAGTAAATTAACTTGCTAGTAGCAGATTCCATAAATAAAGGGATCATCAGTAGCTCACATGGTAAAAAGAGCATTTCTAAATGACAAGTTCTATCAGCATTCATTTCTTAGTCTACCAGGAAGTATTCAGCCGTATAAACAGAATCCAGTCAATCTGTACTTGGACAGTTTCTTCTCACATGTAGCTGAAATCATTTGAAAGAAAATGTAGTCTTCCTTTTCTATTTATTTTATTTTCCTTTTTTTTGCAGCTGCATTCATTCTCTATTAGTCTTTAGAAACGTAGTTTTTATTTTTGTCTCCTTTTCATCTGTTTGAGTAAATGCAATGATGTCAACAAGCAAGTGGCAGGTAATAGAAAATTAGGTTTTTACTACTCAGGAGATAGGGTTTTCTTTTTTTCCAGGTGCAGTTCCTTGTGTTAAAATGTTTGAAAAATCAAAAGTTATCTTTTGAGTACTGCTGATCACTTCAAGAGCTTCAATATCTCTCAAAATCTCTGTCACCCACTCAGCAGTTCTGTGGATGCTGTAGTGAAGGAAAAAAATGCACATAGATTTCACACCTGTTTGAATAATCTAACCTTCTGTCACTAAAACACACTTTCATGTTTTGCTTATTGATGATATCCTTAAACTCTGCATGTTGGATTTTGTTCTTTAAAACTGAAGTAAACAGCACCGTGATAGTAGTTCTGGCTATATTGAACTTATTTGAGGAAACTGCAGTATTCCAATAATAATTATTTTTCCAGAGTTTTGCTCTCTAGAAGAGGTACTTAAATGAAATGGAAAGCTGAACGTTTGTTATGTAAATTTTCAATGGACAAGAAACAAATGCTGTGATTATTGATGTTGTCGTATAGGAGTGCCCAAAACAATACTGCTTGGTCATCAACTTCTTGAAAGATTAGATGTGGAAGTCAGAACTGATTATTAAACCAAAACTAAAATCACTATTGCATAATCTATATCTGAATGAGGCATTTTGAACCTAGATTGGATTTGTCTTTTGAAAGTAAAAGCAGTGGATCTGCATATTGGGTATATGAGTACTGAGGATGCAAACCATTTCAAAACAGGTACATTTCTTTCTTTTCATTCTGTTTTTATTCTTTCATGTACAGGTGCCTTGACCCAAGCCATTCGCAATTTTGCAAAAAGCCTTGAAGGTTGGCTTTCAAATGCCATGAACAATATTCCACAGAGGATGATACAAACCAAGGTAGGCAAAATTATTGCAGCATTGTTCTTGCAATGGCAAACCCAGTGGGCAGTAGTATCTAAAAGCAATAGCATTTTAACTTTAATGCTGAATTTCATATTTAGCGCTGTGTCAAATGGGAGAAGAAACAATTTAGTTTTGTCAAAGAATTGAAAGGAAGGAATTCCTTAAATTCATTAAAAGTAATTCGATGTTACATTAACATAATTCACATATCAGGGATCATTAATATGGAATATTAAAATTAAGGTAAAGAATCAAAGAATTGATCTGCAGATAGAGAGTACAATATTTAAGAAGAAACTGATTTTTTCATAGGTTGCCGCTGTAAGTGCCTTTGCCCAGACTCTGCGAAGATACACATCTCTTAATCACCTGGCTCAAGCAGCTCGTGCTGTACTTCAAAATACTTCTCAAATCAACCAGATGCTCAACGATCTTAACCGTGTTGATTTTGCCAATGTTCAGGTAAATTTCAGCTTTAAATAATGGGCTATGAAAAACCAAAGTCTTACTTCCTCCAAGATTTTGAACTTTCATGTTATTTGTCATTATTCTATTAAGAATGTGAAGTGATAATGTTTTGCTGATTCCTATATGCACTGATTTAGTTCAAACATGCCAGCTCACACTTTAGGAAAGTGAAGCTGAGAGAGCTGGGCCTGTTTAGCTTGGAGATGAGAAGATGGAGAGGGGATCTTACCAATGTGTACAAATATCTGAAGGCAGGTTGTCAAGAGGATGGAGCTGGACTCTTTTCAGTGGTGCCCAGTGACAGGACAAGAGACAACAGGCACAAACTGAAACACAGGAAGTTCCGGCTGAATATGAAGGGGCACTTCTTTACCGTAAGGGTGACAGAGCACTAGAACAGGTTGGCCAGGGAGGTTGTGGAGTTCCCTTCTTTGGAGATACTCAAAACCTCCCTGGATGCCATCCTGCACAATGTGCTGTAGGTGATCCTGCTTGGCAGGGGGGTTGGACAAGATGATCCCCAAAGGTCCCTCCCAACCTCAACCATTCTGTGATTCTGTGAAAGTGAAAACTTAAAAGCATTGTCTGTTTACATTTACTGTCTTCAAGTGCTTGTATTCTTCCAAATTCTTTGGAAATGTGTCACACATACATTCTTAGAATGGGTATCATGAATGATGTCTTAGTAATAGCATAAATGATACTTTACAATTACATCTAAAATAGTGCAGTGTTTGTCTCTAAAAGTAATTAAATGCACAGCATTGTTTTTAGCAGAGACTGTTTCATTAGTTCAAAGACAATTCCATTAGTATGCTTCATCTAAGTGTCTGTGCGTAAGTGTACAAGATCTCCACAGCAGCTGATTAGATTAGTACTGGTTTCCAGTTAGCTGTAGAATGTAAGTTTATAATTTCATTGCACCTTCAAAAAATGTTTCCCAAATATTTCTGCTCCTATGAGGAAAAGGTTGTTTATTAATTTATTTATTTATTTCCCTTTTGCCCAGCAAAGTGAAATATTCCAGGTTACTGATAGTTCTATGTTTGAATTTTTTCTTTGTGAATAGATATTATTACGTACTCTGTCTTAATAAAAAAGAGTTTACTAGCAACATTTCTATTCTTTTTTGGTTTTAACATATGCTTTTTAATAAATAACGTTTAACATATGTACTTACACTATGCAACAATATATAAACTATAAATGGTGGTATTAGAATAGTTCAGTTGGAAGAGACCTAAAAAGAGCATTCTGTCAAAATAAGAATAGAATAGCATAGAATAGGGGAGTTCAGTAGAGTTCAGTAGAAAGGTACCTACAAAGATAATCTAGTCCTGCTGTGTGACCACTTCAGGGCTAACCAAAAGTTAAAGCATATTACCGAGGGCTTTGTCCAAATGCCTCTCGAACACTGACAGGACCAACCATCAACCACCTCTCTAGGAAGCCTGTTTCAGTGTTTGCTCACCACCACGGTAAAGAAATTTTTCATAATGTCCTGTCTGAACCTCACCTGGCACAGCTATGTGCCATTTCCACGCATCCTGTCATTGGTGACCAGGGAGCAGAGACCAGCACTTCTCCCTCCACTTCCCCTCCTCAGGAAGTTGTAGAGAACAGTGCCTGTTGGCCTTCTTTTCTCCAAACTAGACAACCCAAGTGTCCTCAGCCTCTGCTCAGTACATGCCTTCCAGCCCTTTTACTAGCTTTGTTGCTCTTCTCTGGACACTTTCAAGTAACATAACATACTTTTTATGTTCTGGAGCCAAGAACTGCACACAATATTTGAGGTGAGGCTACACCAATGCTAAATATACTCAGAGAATCACCTCTTTTGACTGCCTATGCTGTGTTTAATGCATGCCAAAATGTGGTTTGCCCTCGTGGCTGCCAGGTCACACTGCTGGCTCATGTTGGGCCTGGTGTCAACCAGCACCCCCAGATCCCTTTCTACTGAGCTGCTACCCAGACACTCGTCTCCATGTGTCCAGCATTACTCCATCCCAGGTGCAGAACCTACCCTTGCAGCATTTACCCTTGTTGAATTTCATGCCAGTGATGATTGCCCAATGCTCCAGTCTATCTTGATCTCTCTGCAATGCCTCTCATCTCTCCAGAGAGTCAACAGCACCTACCAGTTTAGTATCATCAGCAAACTTGCTCAGGAGACATTCAATTCCTGCATCCAGATCATTGATAAAACTGTTGAGCAGGACCAGCCCTAGAACTGAGCCCTGGGGTCACTGGCCACCAGCCAAATGTAGTCCCATTGACTACAATGCTCTGAGCTCTACCTTCAAGCCAGTTCACCCAGCATAGCATGAGCTTGTTCATAGAATCATAGAATATCCCGAGTTGGAAGGGACCCACAAGGATCTTTCTCTCACATTTGGACAATTTGTTCAGTAGAATACTATGAGGAACAGTATCAAAGGCCTTCACTAACATCCAGAAACATCACATCCACCACTTTCACTTCATGCACTAAATGGGTGCACTTATCATAGAAGGAGATCAAATTACTAAAGCAAGACTTTCCCTCCAACATGTGTTGACTGTGCCAATAATAGCTTTGTTCTTTAAATGCCTTTCAGTATGCCACAGAAAAATCTTCTGCATAACTTTTTCAGATTTTTGAGGCTTGACTAACACATCCACAGTTTCCTGGGTCTTCTGTCACGCCCTTCCTGTAAATCAGAATAACTCTGGCTAGCTTCCAGTCAGCAGGGACCTCCCCAGATTCCCAAGACCTTTGGTAATTACTGGAGAGGGGTCCAGCTATAACCTCTTCTAACTCCTTCAGTACTCTGGGGTGAATCCTGTCAGGCCCAATGGATTTATGAACATTCGCCTGATACAACTCATTCCTCGCAATTTAGGTGGCAAATCACAAATGGCAAGTCCCTGCTCACTGCTCCTCAGATCATGCTGCTCCAACTCTGAGGACTAGGCAGCCCAGGATCCATCATTAATATTCAAAAATGAGGCAAAAAATGCATTACATTCCTCTGCCTTTTCCTCATCATAACTTGTTTGGTGACCATCTCCATCAAGCGTCAGTCCAATGTTCTCCTTAGATCTCCTTTTGCTGTTGATGTACTTAAAATGCCTTTTTTGTTGTCCGACACCAGACTGACTTAATGTCAGCTCAAGTTGAGCTTTGGCTTATCTTGTTTTCTCTCTGCAGATGTGAACTGCAGCTCGTAAATCTCTTTGTGAAGCCTGATATTGTTTGCAGAGATCATATCTTTTTCTGCCCTTCTTCCAGGAGAGTTCCCTGCTCAGCCAAGCTAGTCTTCCCCGCTTGCTTGACTTGTGACACAATGGGGCCTTTAAAAGGTGGTTCTTAAAAAGTTCCTGGGCCTTTAAAAGGTGGTTCTTAAAAAGTAACCAGCTCTTGTGGATCCCTAAATGCACACCCCAGACCCTGTATATGGGTCCCATGTATGCGCGCCTGCTGGGTTGTGACCGCAGTGGTATTTCAGAGACGTGGTGGGTTGGCTTCCATTACTGGCATGTTAGGATGGAAGGATAGAGGCTCTTTAGGAAGGACAGGCAGGGAAGGTGAGGAGAGGGCATTGCCCTAGTTGTCAATGAGCAGCTGGAGTGCATGGAGCTCTACCTGGGGATGGATTAGGAGCTGACAGAGAGCTTATGGGTCAGGATTACAGGGAGGGCAGGGGCAGCAGACATTGTAGTGGGAGTGTTCTACTGGCCACCTGATCAGGAACACCAAGCAGATGAGGCCCTCTATAGACAGAAATAAGCAGCGTCACATTATCAACCCTGGTTCTCATTGGGGATTTTTAACTGCTCCAATACCTGTTGGTGGGACAGCACAGCAGTGTGTAGGCAATCGTTCCTGGAATCCGTTGATGACAACTTCCTTCTCCAAATGATAGAGGAGCCGACAAGGAGAGATGCAGTGCTGGATCCTATTCTCACCAAAAAGAATGGGCTGGTGGGGTATGTAAAACTCAAGGGCTGCCTTGGCTGCAGTGATCCATGAAATGGTGCAGTTTTTAATGCAGAGGGCAGCAAGGAGGAAACACAGCAAGCTTGTTATCGTAGACTTTGATAGAGCAGACTTTGCCCTCTTTGGGGATCTGCTTGGTAGAGTACCATGGGACAGAGCCCTGGAGGGAAGAGGAGCCCACAAAAGCTGGTTAATATACAAGGATCACCTCCTCCAAACTCAGGAGCGATGCATCCCAACAAAGAGGAAGTCGGGCAAAAACACCAGGAGGCCTGGATGGATGAACAAGGAGTTCCAGACCAAGCTTTAATAGAAAAAGAATGCCTACAGAAAGTGGAAGCAAGTACAGATAGTCTGGGAGGGATACAGAAACACTGTCCAAGCAGCCAGGTATCAGAGTAGGAAAGCCAAAGCTCTTTTAGAATTAAAACAGGGACATCAAGGGAAAAACAATACCTCAGAGATAAAAGGAAGGTGAGGGAAACTGTGGGCCCTCTCCAGAAGGAAATGGGAAACTTGGTCACTCAGAATATGGAGAAGGCTGAGGTACTTGATGACTTTTTTGCTTGAGTCTTCATTCACAAGAAATCCATACACAAAGCCCAGGTCACAGAAGGGAAAGGCAGGGACTGGAAGAATGACGAAACACCCACTGTAGGAGAAAATCAGGTTATGAGCCAAGAATCATTTCCCTCATTGAGACAGTTGGATCTTGTCAGGCCCCAGCAAATCTTGTGTCTCAAAGACTCCTCTGTGATTATAAAACCCACAATTCTGGTGGGGGCACCAGTCTTGGAGCCAGGCACTGATGACCTGGGCTCATCTGTTTCTTTTCATGTCTCATTACTGGGAGGATTGAGGAAAACACTGCCTGTGCTCCTGAGTCCTTTAGCCATCTTCCAAGGGCCTTTAAATCTCTTGTGATTGACCTCAGACTTCTTGTTACAGCATCATTGATATCTACATGAAAGAGTTGGTGTGGGTAGTGTACTTGACCAAAAATGCAATATATTAATTACAGTAATAACAGTAACATAGACACATAGTCTGTGAATTTTGAGGTGTTAAGCTTGCACGATTGCTATAGTTTAAGGACATGGCTTAAGTGAGTCTTCATTTGTTATGTCTTAGTTTCTGAAGTTTCCTGTTAGTCTCATTTAAACTTGGTAACACTGACTAAATTAAATTGTTCATTATTGCCTGCAGGGTACGTTTCTCCATTTGCTTGCAGTTTACTTCGTGCTTTAGATAATGTGTAATCTATTGCTGCCTATAGTCAGCAAACAAAGCAATCCTTGTTTACATACAAAGTGTTCTTTTATAAGACAATATAACTGAAATTGTCTTTAGGCTTAACTTTGTCATAACAAAAGGAACCTAGCACTTGATTTCTTCTATTTTATTTTATTTTATTTTATTTTATTTTGCTTTATTTTATTTTATTTTATTTTATTTTATTTTATTTTATTTTATTTTATTTTATTTATTTTATTTTATTTTATTATTATTATTATTACATGAAACTCCCATTTAACTATTCTTTCTGATTGGCATGCCTGCGGTCCCAGCAAAAACTGGCAATTCTCAAATATTTCAGTAATAAAATTATGAACAAGGAAAGTAAGAGATGTCTTTTTTTGAAGATTAACGGGGAAAACTACAACATACTTAATGTTTGCTTTTACATGTTGTATTTTCCCCGCCCGCTGTCTTTCAGCAAAACTGTGACATATATAAAAATAAAAACTATTTCTGAGTTTGTGTCATAAGCATTTTTTTTGTCCTTTTCATCCACTGAATTGCTTAACCTTTAAGAATGAATTTCATTCTCTGCTTTGGTTTATGTATTGTTAATTCAAGAGTTGTCATTTGCTATAACAGGAGCAGGCTTCCTGGGTGTGCCAGTGTGATGACAACATGGTTCAGAGGCTAGAAACAGATTTCAAAATGACTCTTCAACAGCAAAGCACTCTGGAGCAGTGGGCTGCCTGGCTTGATAATGTAATGATGCAAGCACTGAAACCATATGAAGGAAGACCCAGCTTTCCTAAAGCAGCGAGGCAATTTCTGTTAAAATGGTCTTTCTACAGGTAGTATTTATTAGAAATCTAAAACATTTTAAGTATTCTTTTATTTGCTGAATAGTTCACTGTAGCAAAGTTGACAGATGTAACATCATACTGACTCACTAAGTCATGAAAAACTTATTTTTTAAAAAAAATTATTGTTCACATCAAACTCAGGGACACTTGTAACTTGGCAGGAACTTAAGTGATACTCATTCTTTTAAAGTCCATGTGAAAATGAATGCAGGTAGAATTTTGTCATGAGTTAGAAAGATAATGTGAAATCTTTAGGTTGAATAACTACAATTATTAGGTCACTATTTTTAATATTATTCATTGAAACACTGGTATCTGTGTTTATTAGGTAAGGAAGACAAAACTTTTTTTAATGTATGGAGAGCTCATTAAGACAAGCATTCTGTGTTAGTTGCTTATTGAAACAGTGTGGTGGTTTTACCCAACTGGGAAGCTAAGCTAAACCACAATTGCTTTCTCACTCACACTCCTCAAAGAGAAAGGGGAGAAAATACAACGAAAAGGGCTCGGGTTGAGATAAGGACAGGGAGATCACTCAACAGTTATTGTCACGGGCAGAACATACTCAGTATAAGAAGATGAATAAAATTTATTGTCTATCACTAACAAACTAGAGCACTGAGAAACAGAAAAACAAAAACATCTTCCCCCATCCACCCTCTCCCACCTCCTCCCCCTGAGCGGCACAGGGGAACGTGGGCTGCGGTCAGTCCCCAGTGCTTTGCCTCCACCACTCCTTCGCATCTGCCCCTGCTCTAGCATAGGTTCCCTCCCATGCCGTCCTTCCCAGCCTGATCCTGTGTGGGTTTCCCACAGGCAGCAGCTCTCATGGGTCCACACCACGGGGTCCATCCCCCAGGAGCAAACTGATCCAGCACGGGTCCCCCACATGTGGGCGGCAGCTCCCCCCGTACCCCCTGCTCCTGCGTGGGCTCCTCTCCACGGGCTGCAGCTCCGGCCCGGGGCCTGCTCCTGCGGGGGCTCTCCATGGGCCGCAGCCTCCTCCAGGCCACATCCACCTGCTCCACCGGGGGCTCCTCCACGGGCTGCAGCGTGGAGATCTGCTCCGTGTGGGACCCGTGGGCTGCAGGGGGACAGCCTGCTCCACCAGGGGCCTCTCCACAGGCCGCAGGGGAACTGCTGCTCTGTGCCTGGAGCACCTCCTCCCCCTCTTTCTGCACTGACCTGGGGGTCTGCAGGGCTGGTTCTCCTCGCTCTTCCAGCTGCTGTTGTACAGCAGGTTTTTTTTTTCCTTTCTTAAATCTGCTGTCCCAGAGGTGCAACCAACATCGCTCATTGGCTCGGCTCTGGCTGGCAGCGGGTCCCTTTTGAGCTGGCTCTTATCTTACATGGGGCAGCTTCTGGATTCTTCTCACAGAGGCCACCCCTGCAGCCCTCCTGCTACCAAACCCTTGGTGTATAAACTCACTACAAACAGTTATCAGAATAAACGTAGTAACCTAGTTATTTGAAAATGACCGTGTCAGCTACTTGTTGAGGATATCAATATCATATATATATATTATATATATATATATATATACAAAGTCTTTTTTTTTTTCTTTCTGTTTTTGAATTTCAAAGTTTTAAAATCCTGACAATTAAAACCTTTGTACTGGGGAGGTGGGCTCAACATACGTTATTTAAGTGTTTGCTTGTTTAAAGTGAAGCAGTTTTCATACAATTTTGTTTCTTTTTTAGTGTGTGTGTTTTTAACAATTTTTTCCTTCAGGTTAGATTTTACGCATAGTCAAGTATTGGTAGTTATGCATATATGAAAACAAAGAAAATGGGAAACAAAACAATCCAGTTATTTTTTAAAATAATGTATCCAACAATACCTTCAGCAAAAGGAGAGAAGCAAATGATGTTTTTTCCTGGACATCTCTTTCTGAAGACACCATAAATCAGATATTTGTGGATGATGTTGCTTTTAGGAATGTTGGTTTTGAGGTGAAAAGTGTGTGTGGATAACTTAAAATGAATATAACATATAACAGAAACGTCTTTTTCTATTTTTGAATAGCTCAATGGTGATTCGAGATTTAACCTTGCGCAGTGCTGCTAGCTTTGGCTCTTTTCATCTGATCCGCTTGCTTTATGATGAATACATGTTTTACTTAGTAGAACATCGTGTTGCTCAGGCAACAGGAGAGACACCTATTGCAGTTATGGGAGAGGTAAGAACATGTAAGAGACTACACTGATGGATTTAGTGATGAATTTGAGTATGTATCTTTGCAAATTTTCTAAACATTTATGTGGAGCTGTAGAAAGTTCTGCAGTGTAAGAATAGATTGGGTTACTATTACATCTACTAATTTGTTGATTGTCAGAGTTCTAAAATCACAC
The DNA here is from genome assembly GCF_040182565.1 of Anser cygnoides. Classification (NCBI taxonomy): domain Eukaryota; kingdom Metazoa; phylum Chordata; class Aves; order Anseriformes; family Anatidae; genus Anser; species Anser cygnoides. The sequence goes on along the minus strand of NC_089912.1, from coordinate 82,795,485 downwards.
TGAATTCTAACAACCAAATCTTTGCTAACAAGCTTACTCCTTTACAAACCTGCACACAGATTCATGTGCCTAAGTCTGGGCACAGTTTGAGAAATGTTTTTCAACATAAAACATTTTTTCAGTTTTTGACAACTGAATGTGTGAAAAATAAAAAACAAAACCAAACCCTGTTGCTTACATGGATCTGTTTACAAGTATTTACACACATTTTAAATTCCAACACAAATGTTAAAACAAGTGAGCTGACTACCCCCACTGACCTGAGAAGGGTGTCTCACTTGCAGTAATTTGGTCTGTATGGTACTGCTTACATTCATGACACCAGTGTCGACATACTTAGAGGTCTGTGACACAGCTGATTTTCATATCTGTGTTTTAAAGATTATAGGCTCAAAAAAAACCACAAAAGTCTCAATTGAGAACCAGTGTTTGATGGCATCTGCAGGGCAAAGTTTATCTCATCCCTCTTTTGTCCAGTACTTCATCTATCTAACCTTTTGAGTGAGATGCATGATTTTTCAAAATAAATTTATATTAAAAGTGCTGGAAAATTGGTATATTTAAAAATATACTCAATGTTTAATGAGATAGCTTTGTTACATTTTTAAATGTGGGAGTCATTGTATCATATTGATTACTGATTACTTCCAAGTTATTTTGTGTGTTGATTTAACATCAGGTGTCATTCTTCCTTCAAGATACACTAATAGTATCACACCATACTATAAATAGATACTATACTTTCAAGAGAAACTGGAAATTTCTTACTTTATTTGTCAAATAATTTCAAACCATATGGCATTATGGCCATATGGCAAATAATTTCAAACCATATGGCATAAGGTTTCAGAAAAACTAAATTATAAAATTTAGTTTTTAAAATTTTAAAAATTAGGCCCACCAGTGATATATTTGCTTAATCTCTGCCTTATATTTGCAAAAAGATACTACAGAACTCTATGGTTTACACATTCTTGTCTTCTTAATAGACATCATATATTTGCGCATACATTCTCGGTGTAGTGTAGAGCCTTAAAAAAAATTTATGCAAATAAGTAACCTAGAACTTTTGGAGGTGAAACAGGCAAGATAGAAGTTGTAAATACTCATTAAGTATGTGCTTTTTACTGTTTTCCTGTGACTGAAATAAAACAAGGAAGTCTAAGACTATAGTCTGACAAACACTAGTGTTACAGCTAAGAAAAACATTCTCATTTTCCACCCGTCCCCTTCTCCCATCTTTGGACACAGGTATTGCCAAAAGTACTGTGGAGTGCTGCAGTTAACTGCAGCCAAATAAAAATGACCTCATGTTTAAAGGTTTTTCTCTTAGGTGAGTTTTGTTGTACGTTTCTGTTGCATGGTTGTGTGAACACTTAATGAACACAGCCAAAATATTGTAAGGATAGGTATGATGATGTGAAAGGGTGGGTACTGGAGTTTGTTCTACTAGCATTCCTTAAATTACTGTCTTACCTTACTGTACTTCTGAAAAAGACTGGTATCATTAATTATTGTTAGAAATTTGTTTATCTAAATAACATACTCTTTTCATTTGTGATTGATTCATGACATTTTGCTTTGCCAATCTCATTATAAGAGTAGGTTAGAAGATTCAGGGAAAGAAAAGAAAGAAGGTTGTACATCTGGTTTGTGAGCAACTTTTTTGAAAAGATATCTTTTTGATATAAGTAAACAGTTGACAGATTCTAAACCTTTTCTCAGCAGTGGCTTTCATCTACCTTGTAAATCTGCAATGCTGTAACTGCTTTTTTTGTAACTTAGTTTTATTCTAGCTTCTCTGGGAAATTTTAAAAAGAGCTTTTTGATAAAATATTGACAATTCAAAATGGATATATGTCATATTTTCTGACCTTATACAACACAGAAGTAGTTCGGTTCAAGTGATAAAGGCCATGATGAAGTCATCTTAAAAAAGAATTATACCATCACCCATTGTAATTTAAGAGGGCTTACTTAGTGACAGTTATCTTAGTAAGTACGAGCCTAGGATGGAATGGAAAACATAATTGATGTGTAATGGATGTGGCTGCAGTCAATACCATGTGTTCGCATGCTAACCTCAAACCAGTGGAGCACAGACCTGCTCCATCACAGATGCTCTAAGTTTATATTTGCATAAGATGGTGTCTAGTTTTTTTTCTGTTTGTTTTGCAGTTTGGTGATTTAAATGCTGTGTCCCCTGGAAATATGGATAAAGGTAAGCATTTTAATCTCTACAGTGTATAATTCTGTATAGAGTCTCCGAGCAAAATAACTTAGATTTTAAAAATGCATATACATAAATACATGTACATACTATGATTTTAAAATGCATGTATATGTTTTGTGGATACATTAATATATGGATACTGCATCATATAATGACTAGAATATTCTAGTTATGTTTCCTAATAAAAATTTATTTTAAAGATGTTTATTTTTTTCACAAGAAACATTCAAATTTTTACCCAGCATTTAGTTGTTTCTGGTAGGACAGAGGAGGGGAACAGCCATGGGAAGAAAGCCGGGAGTATGCTCATGTATCTTTATTACTACTAAGTGAAGATGGCAGGATTACATACAGTTGCTAAATAACTTGTCAGTGAAAAAGATAGGAAGAAAAGAGTTTTTTATAAGGTCTTCATGCCATATTTTGACATATATTTTTATACTGACTGGTTGTATAATTTGATGTCAAGTCACAACCACATTTCACCTCAGTTTCCCTATCTATAAGTAAGAGTAACTACTATTTTAAAAGTTTATCAAGTCTTATAGATGAGAGACATTTTGCAATATGAAGTTAACACTGTTTGTTAGAGATTGTTTTTGAGGTTGCTAGTTGCTCTTTCTTGTTATTGTATCAATAGTGTGTAACTGAAGTGATCAGAACTGGGGTAGTCTGTTAATCTATTTGAAATAATCATTAATGTTTTCCATTAAAATTTTAACTTTTCAGTTTATGAGATTGCTAGTCTTCCCTGTATCTTTGTATTTCAAATATTATTTGCAAAACAAAAGTCCTTGTGTTACATTTTTTTTCCTTTGTGCTACTTTTACGGTTGTTTGTGCAGATGAGGGCAGTGAAGTTGAAAGTGAAATAGATGAAGAGATGGATGAAAATGGAGAGCCACAAGCCAAGAGGGAGAAAACAGAGATAAACCAGGCATTTCAGGTGGGCTGCATGCAGCCTGTGCTTGAGAGTGGAGTACAGCAGAACCTCCTGAACCCAATTCATAACGAGCACATTGTTGCAACTACTCAGACTATCAGACAATGCAGTGCTACTGGAAATACATATACTGCAGTCTAATATGAAACTTTCCCCCCACCATTACATTAGCCCTTTGGGTTTAATATGAAAAAAAAATAAAGAGAGAAAAAGTCTGAAGGTTGACTGTTGTCAAATTTTAACTGTGCTGAACATAATTTTATTGGAGTTATTAAATGGAATGGATGTATGTATTTTGCCAGATCTGTTTAAAAAAAAAAAAAAAGAAAAAAGAAAAAACAACAAAGATTTTTTTGTAAACTGAATCATTTTACATTGGCCACTCAATATGAAGAGTTTTCTTAGAATCAAATGCAAGGAAGATTTTTGCAAAGCTTAATGTTTTTGTCCTCTTATAATAATTTAAAATTTTTCATAGTTTTTTAAATAAAATTAATGTTAATTATTAGTTATGACAATGATTTCATATACATAGGTTTCTAATTAGATGCACTTCTGTGAAATATCAAAAGAACTATTTTCTTTGATTTACACTGGAGGCATACTTATTTGACAGCAGATGTATCAAATTTGTTATAAAAGGTGCTTTTCCTTGGACAACTAAAAGACACTATTTTTAAAAAATTGTGAGCATTCAGGGGGAAATTTTGTAATAATGCTGGAGGATTGGGAAGATATTCTAGTTTCTTTCTGTAAGAAAGAAGCAAGTTTAAATAATGGAATTGTAACAGAATGTGATAATGTGTACGTAATAAACGTACCTAATTATCTGACCATTATATTAACAATGCAAGGTTCCTTTAAAATCAACAGTTCCAGATATTATTTCCTTACCAGTTCCTCTGTTTTGAAGACTACTGATTCTTTATGTGGCACCACTGAACAGGTGCTTTTGGCTGTTGAGTGGTACTGTAGTTGTTAGAAGCTGAAGCTGAAAAAGAAGTGACTTGATTATTATTGTTAATTTTTAAGTGTACGTGCTACTTAAGCTGAACTGGACATACAGGAAAACATTCCGTTTGGATGACTTTCTTCTATTCCAGGTCTTTTCATATTAGTGATTCAATCTGCTGCTCTTAGAAAAGATGATTTATAGAGTGCAAGGAATGTAGCAACCTGCATCATTTTCCTTTCAAAAATATTTCCTTGTTGTTAAAGTGGAATTAAATTTTTACAAAAAAAATTAGATAAGGCAGTGTAACTGGCACACCTCATTTGTACTTATTCCCAATTGTGTAGAATTTGAATAGGTGGCTAGATGGACCATTGCCATTTAAGAATGTACATCAGGGATCATTGTACCTCGGCTATTACATGGTGCCTTAAACAGAACTGAAGCTAAGATTTAGTACTTTTTGTTATTCTTAATTCTTAAATTAATTCAACAAGGTGTGCCTGTCATTTTCAAATTCCCTAAGAAGTAAGGACAGGTTACATAGCCTTCAAAAGAAGAAAATGATTTTTTATTATTAAATGATTTTAATATTCCTCTTAGAATGACAATAAACCTATTTTTTCTCATTTCTAGCTGGATTTCACTTTATTACAAATAAAATTTGCTTGGGAATTTAGAAGGCAAAACTAGCTTTAATACCAACTTCAAATGTCAAAATAGATTGACCATAGTCCCAAGCATGATTATATATTTTTTAGACCCCTGTCTACTTTTAATTTTAAAAAGTAAAAATAAATAAATGAGCAGGTACATAATGCAGTGCATGTTTTCAATGTGTATATTTTGTGGGGTATCAGCCTGATTTTACATTTTAATGGTTAAATCTCATAATGACAGTTTATATAGCCCATACTGATTGACATTAAACAATCAGATTTTTCTTCTTAAACATTTCATTATGCGGACACATGAATTTGCTACACTAAAATAGGGAATTAAATAAGAAACAAAGCCAAAAACTAAAGGAGAGCACAAAAAGATCAACTTTATACAAAAGACTGTGTAAGAAAATTAGGGTTTCATTTATTTTGGTTTATCTACTGTGTCTGTAAAATGACTTTAAAGTAATATATACCAAATGGGAGAATAACGTGAAATGAATAGTGTACTTACAGCAACAGGTTTGTTGCTATAAATTACATATGCTTCAAAGACAGCTACATGTGAACTGAAACGTCCTAACATTATTGTTGTACAAAATTAAATTTAAATTCCTTTACAGAATGGGGAGGTGAACCCATCCTGCTTATTCTGTGTAGGCATAATTCCTAGTTAATGTCAGTAGAAGGCTTTTGCCTCAGGAAAAAGTGAAAGTGAGGCTTATATTCATTATTTCTAAACTCATAAATGCACTGAATCTCGTTATATATTTTGTTCTCACATATATCGCTCAGTGTGTTCTGATTTTTCCTTGGAAATCAGCACATCTGTACCCTTCACCAAAAATGCTAAAACTAAGCTGTGATAAATATTTACTCCCCTTCATTGTGCATTATAAGATGTTTACAATTAAAATAAAGTGACATAATTGAACTTTTTTTTCATTTTCAACTTTTTTTAATTCTGTAGTACTTCTTTCAGTTTTTGTGTTGACAAACCTATAATGTTTTCTTATTATTGTCTTTTATTGGTTTAATATTGTATTTGTTGTTGCTGAGAAAAGAGAATGATTGTAATAGGTAAATCTAGATCGTTAAAACAGGTGGGACCTGAGTATCTTTAATTATTTAGCTCCCCACTCCCATCCAGTTGTTCACTGTTCACTAAGTGCAAAAAACAAACACAAAAAAAAAAAAACCAACCCACAAACGAAAAAATAAAAACTCTGAAAAATGAATACAAAGCTTGAATGCTGCAATGTATTTCATAGCTTCTACGAACAATCAGTTAACAAAGCAAATTAGACCTATGCCAGGTTTAGAAAACTGAATGGCATCTATATTGCCATTCTTATCAATTGATTATTCTGTAGAGTTTTTAAACACTCTTTTCCCCTACCTTTTTACCAGATTTTTAAAAGAACTGAGTTACTGTAAGCTAATTTGTGTAGTTACAAGTTTGGGAGTCTTGTGTTTTGTTTTTACATTTACCGAAATTTGAATTGAACATACTTAGGTAAAACATTTTGCACACTCCTACTATCTTTAATAGTTTTAGTAATGATTATATGACAGAGATATGAATACCTCAGTCCAGATCCTATAATGTGTATCATGCGGTTGCATTGACACACCAGCTCTGAAATCTACTATTAGTGCTCCGGAGAAGTGTAGCATGTATCTACAGGATACACATTATTAGATCTGATAACGATTTATGTGTTTTAACTGATCTTGACATAGAATTGAAAATAATTATTTACAGGCATTTTCTCCATTAGCACAAAAGACACAGTGAACAGTGTGAGGGAATGGGTATTGTTGAAGTACCTTTTCAAAGCACAGGGCCCAATTTTCAAAAGTTTTATATTTATGATAATTTTTGGTACATTTCCATCTTTCTCATGGTAAATCAGTTTTAAAGCTTTTCTTTTTTTATGTTTTCAAATATTTTTTGTGTGTGTTTTACTCATGTACTGTAGCATGCTATAAGCACCTTCTTTTAAAATAAAACTTCCATAAAAATTTGGAAAACAGATTTGAAATCATTTACTTGTAAAATGATGACTTACAGCATTACAGCCTTTAGTTCATAAATAAGAAAATAGATAATGTTCTGGTGTATGGTCATTCAGGAATGTATAGGTCTATATACAAATTTAATTTAAAGCGAGGTATTTTTAAATATCGAAAACACCTCTTTTTTCATTTTTTTCCCCTAAGAGACATGATCTGATATGTCAGTATCACTCGTTGACATCTGCACTGTTTAGAAAAACTTTTATATTAGAGATGCACTGCAATCCGACTTAATTCAGAATGGTTTTACATAATAAAACTAACCATCGTTAGCCATAAATTATCCACTTCCATAAAAGTGGAAGAAAAATTCATTAATAAAGTAAGTATGTTTTGGTACTTATCTGCAACAGTAATTTCAGAGTTTAAAACATTCATTTGAGAGAGCAGCATGAATTTCTGAAAATTGGGCCCTTGTCTCTCTAACAGGACAACCTCTGTGTGTATGGTTTAAAACAAATCAGTAAATGGAATTGTACTATCTCTGCTAATTTGTTTGGTGATCTAAGAGAAACAAATAAAAAAACTGGAATAGGAGCATAAACACACAGTGCTTAGTTCTAGTATTAGAAAATTAATTTAATGTAATGCCTTGCGTTAACCCTTTGAGCATTGTAAGTCACATGATGAGAATAAAGCTTTTTAGATAATTTAATTAGTCCACTGAACATATACTTTGAAATACCTGATAGCATGGTAGACTTTTTTTGTTTGTTTAATTTCTAAAGTAAATACTTGCATACTATATGGGAATGATTTTGTGACAGGAGGTTCAATAGGTTCAGGCAAAATATTCACTGCCATTGATGTGTAATGTCTAATGGAAAACAGTTCTTCAGCTCCCTTGTTTTCATAATTGCATAAATACATAAAGAAAATCAAATGTGTTTCTACAGACATGAAAATGTCTAATTTAAGATGCCTTTAGAAGATGAAGGTTTAGAAAATATATTATATTTAGCCTATTTTGAAAATCTTCTTAGGTAGGTTAGTATTGGAATATTCTGGTACTGTACAAGAGAATCTTTAGGATTAAAAGTAAGATTAGTGAAGAAGAAAAATTTTACAGAATATTTGATATGTTTGCATTAAAATTTTCTGCAGTCTTTTTTGATAAGCAAGAATACAATTATGTTCATATTCCTTTTAACATTCAGCCATTGCAATAATAACTAATGGAAAGATGAAGGTATTCTGTTCAGCTTCATCTATAGGGGTACAATTTGGATGGCCCTTATTGAATGTCAGAATTTTAAAAGCAACCCAGAAACTGCACCAGCTTTTTGACATGTTAAAATGCCCCTTAGTTCTTACAAATACTGCTCGAAAGAGCAAAGGAACAAGTGTAGTAGCAAGTACAGATTCTTTGAAATTAAAGAGAGAAATGCCACCTTACTAAGTGAGAGTACTGTACATTTTCTACTGGTTTCTTGCAGTATCAATCTGTCAGCAAACACTAAATGCAGGTGTACTTATTTAAGTCTAGATGAGGGCAAAAACAAAGGTCTCTTTTAAAGTTATTTAATGCAATTACGTCAGTAGTATAACGCAAGTAAGCTGTAAACATTTTTAGTCAGTTAATGCAAATTCATGCAGAATTAATTATCATAAATGCAATACTCAAAGGGTTTTAATTTAACAACTTTTTTATTCATAATTTAATGTAAATGCTTCTGAGTTTGCATGCCTTGATCATTGCTGCTAGTGATTTTATGTGCCAGTAGACCTGAGTTTAATTTACCAGTTTAACTTGAGAAATAGTAAAAGCCACTTACAAAGTGACTGCCTAATGTTTGTTTGAAGTAAAATATGCCTTAGTTTGAAAATGATCATTTTAACTCGTTTTATTCTGATTTTTTTTCCTTTTCCTTTTGAAAAAATAAATTAACAATTTGGGATTGGAAGCCCTGAGTAGTTAAATATTTGCTAAGAAATGTTCTTCTAGATTGCTCATTAAGGGTGAAATTTACTGTAGAAAAGAAGGCCCAGAACAAGACTATGAGCATCAAATGAGCCTCACTTACATCTAAATTAGAAAAAATATTTTTTTCTATATTCTTAAGCACTTTCTTGATTCAGGTGCAAATGTCTTACAAGAGTTTTCAGTTCTGGATGAATTTTACTCTGAAACAATAAATGTCCTTGTCACAGGAATTTTGGAGGGACAACCTCACATGGATTGGTATTTACCAGGAACTCATTTCAATTATTTTTGACTTGCTGATGTCAGGAAGAGCTTTTTACACAAAGAATACTAAAGGGTTCCCCAAATAAAGTTTCCTTCAATACAATATTAATGTGATTGCTTTGCATTTAAACATTATATCCATCTTAAAGTAACCCAATTAAGCAATTTAAAATGTCAGAAAAATAACACTTCGTACCAAAGCAAGTTGCCCATCTCCATGCATCTTCACTGAAAATTTGGATTTACAGTTAATAACCAATGAGGCTGTTAAAGAAACTTCGAGTGCCTTTCAAAAACTTGGAAAATTGTGCCTGAGGTGGTAAACTTTAATTAGGTTAATTCTAGAGCTACCAATCAGTAATTTTGTCATCACTCAGGGCTTTCTTACCTTCTAGGAAACTTCCATTCTTGCATTTATTTTATACTATATTTTTTTTAAAGTGCCATCATTTAAATTTTCACTTAGTAAGTGGCAGATTACATTATTCAGTCCCACAGCACAGAAACATCATAACACTAGGACATACTCAAACTTTTATTTTCCGGTTGACTGAATATATTATGTAAATGAGGTAAGCAACTTTTTGTAGATTGTATGTGTGAGATAATGTAATGTTCTTTTCCAGTTTTTGGACTACAGTTGAATATACTTTTTAATTATTTAAAAAAGACATCTTTACAGAATAACGTGATGGTTTTTTTGTATAATGTATTTGATTTTGTAAATACGTATTTCCTGATGTGATTTTTGTGAGAAATGCTAAATCTTTTAGTATATCATGTCCTCTCAAAACTGGCAGGAGCTAAATAATAGTTTGTGGGCAATTTGTATTGTGTACTGTACAATAACTGGGGAACTTTTATAATTATAAAAATATATATTAACTTTTAGTGTGTTGTTTAAAAAAATGACTGGAACATACTAAAGACAGTAGGATTTTTCTGAATATTTCAGACTTGAACTCAGGCTAGCTTTTTGTGTTTTTCAAAACAAAATTGTGTCTTGTCTTTTAAAATCAATAAATTTGTTTTCTTGTTACAAACATAACTGTATTGCTTCAGTTTTTATATAGCCAGCTATTTTGGATTGTAATACTGTAGATTTTGAGAGAGAAAATTATTTCTACTTATGAATTCTAAATAAGAACACAAACACTTATTTAGCAGCAACAAAAGTAAGTAATGAACATGTCTCAGACTGTCCATCTACCCAGTAAATACAGATAGTAAAATACTTACTAATTTAAATATCAACAATACTACCCAATTACAGATTTAGCTAGTTAATAGCTGTTAGTGAGGGGGCTTGCAGACTTAAGCCTCCAGGAATTATTGGGTGTTAATTTTCATTGTGACTAGAAACTACTTCTGAAGGGTTTGTTGTAAGTATTCTACAATATACTAATGCACTGAATGTTTTTGCAGTTTCACAAAAAAAATGCAAAGGCTTAATCTTATCAGGTTATTTTTCTCAGGGGTCTCTAGTGTGTGTTCCAGGCATGGTTTCATATAAAATACAAAATGTTATTTTAACTGGGAAGGACCCACCAAGTAATAGGTGACAAAAAATCAAAATGGCTATTGGATACAAAATATAGAACAGGTATTTCTCACAAAATTATAGTAAGGATAGGAAAGCTTTATTATTCTCAGAAAGTTCAGCTGTAAGTTGAACTGTAGGCTCAGTCCTTGTCTCTAATTTCATTTCAAATAAAGTCCATAAGCTTAGTAGAGTACAGGACTGGTTCCTGCAATGCATCCTACCAAACAAGAATACAGATTTTCTACTATAGTGACCAGCCACATACATCTATGTTTACAGAATGCTCCTAATTGGTCTGTTAATGGACACTACGTCTCCATTGCCTAGCTGGTGCCTTGCTGACACTGAAAAGGTCTTGCTCCAGTACACATACAGGAGAAAACAATCTATAGAGGAGTATCTCTCATGCCAACTAATAGCTGATAGAGCCAACAGGCTGTAGTATCATTCAGTTCTTTCCCAGTGATGGTATTACCAGGAAGATCCTGCAGAATTCCACCTCTGCTGTTGCTGATATTAATTAAAGTGTCTTAATTAGTTAACTGAGGGAAGTTTTGTTCAGCATCCTGAAGTGCTACAGTCCAGCACTTAAAGCTTGAACCACAACAGAAATATAGGAGAAATTCTGACAGACTAGGTGCTGTAAGAGGACACTAGTGTAAGGGTTACAAATGAAGATTATTTTTATTATTATTACTTCTGTGAAGTAATTTTCTGCAAGATGTTAATGATACAAAATAAATATGATACATTCTATATCAAGTTATTTAAGTGTATTTAATTTGTCTTATCTAAAGCAGTGGTTTCTATTCTACAAAATGTCATATAGCCTGCAGCTATCCAAGTTGTATCAGTTTAGGTCCATATTAAGGTCTATGCCAAAAGCCACATGAAATTTAAAGTCAGTTATTGTTCCAAAAAGACATCTGACCAAGGCAAGTTAGAATCCTTGATCCATTTTTGGCATGTTGACAGTACACCAGAGAGAGTTTTTATGCTTACTTGATTCTGCTGTTCTGATTTCATTCTAAATTTTGCTAAATCCCATTTTATATGTTCTTATCTAATACCTGTATTAACCTAATCAGTACAATTTTTCCATTAAAAATCTAAAACTACTTGTCCTTGACTACAGCGTGCTGCTGATGGCAGTTTATTCTAAGCAATTTGACAAGTAGGACTGTTCTAAAAAGAATCCCTCTACATATTGATATTTTCCACTGGCATACTGCACGAAAAATCTGCTGCTGCTTTCATTATCAGAGTTTAGGGCAGACATAGTAGGTCAGTGCTTATTTAGTAATTAGTAGTTAGTAAATCAGACATACTTTCAGAGATGTAGCTTGAAGTGGTATAAAAAGAAATGCTGCCTCAAGCTGTTCTCTTTGCAGTTGGATGTAACTCTTGCCCACAGTGGAACCACACTAATGGACAGTGTCCTGACACAGCTCTGGTTTAACCATCTTTGGTCAAACTAAAGTGGTTTGTACTAATGTCTCTGCTGCTGTTGGTTAGAAAGTCCTGACAACCTGCTGAAAGCATGGAAGTGTTCAGGTTCTTTATCTTCTTTAAAGATGTAATGGCAGAAGGATATTTGCAATCCTTGAGGTGTTGAAGCAGAGTTAAGATAGCTACTGGGACTACTGTTGTGAACAGAAATACCCGAATACCGTTTAATATGCACTTTAGAAGGACCATGAACTGGTTCATGAACTGGTTGTTTGCAGAAGTTGCAGTCTGAGGTTATATTGTCTTTCACCAATACTGAAAGACTGTGGAAGCAGCTGAAGAAGCTGTTCTAACAATAAATTGATTGAAGTGATGGACACAAAGACTTGGGTATAAAGCAGCTTGTAGTGCTCAAAGAATTTATGTGTGTTATGGTTTAACTTGGCAGGCAGCTAAGCACCATGCAGCCATTTGCTCACATCCCCTACCTACAGTGGGATGGGGGAGAGCATTGTTGGGGGGGAGGGGGTGAAGTACAAGCTTGTGGGTTGAGGTGAATACAGTTTAATAGGACAGAAAAGGAAGAGAAATAATAATAATAGATACAAACTTACATACATACATACAAAGCGAGTGATGCACAAAGCAATTGCCTACCACCCACTGACAGATGCCCAGCCCATCCCTGAGCTGCAGCCCTCCCCTCCCGCCCATCCTGGCCAGCCACCCCATTTTTATTGTTCAGCATAATGTCATATGGTATGGGATATCCCTATGGGACATCCCTTTGGCCAGTTTGAGTCAGCTGTCCTGGTTCTGTCCCCTCCCAGCTTCTTGTGCACCCCCAGCCTCCTCACTGACAGCACGAGAGCTGAAAAGTCCTCGGCTTTGTGTAAGCACTGCTCAGCAACAACTAAAACATCAGCATGTTAGCAGCATTATTCTCATCCTAAATCCAAAACACAACACCATATCAGATACTAGGAGGAAAATGAACTCTATCTTAGCTGAAACCCTAGCTGAAATGCTTGGGTCCCACACTTTCCAAAATATCCCAATTAATCACTTTTCCTGTATATATACATATACACATATACATAATGTCCATTGAGTTAGTTTGTCAGATGGTGTGTGGTGTTGAATTGTTGCATGCTGAAGCCAGTTCTGATCCCATCACTACTGTGTTTGTGCAGTTCTATCAAAATTCATTTGTCATTATCTAGGTGACTCCTACTGTGATACTATTAATGTGACGTAGCAATCTTATTTGTGATGATGTACAGTATTACACAGCAATTAACATCATACAATTCAAATCATGGGCTATTCTCATACAACATCAGATTCCCGTGAGGTACACATCGGACTTTGCCATTCTTCAGCATTATCCACCAAGTGTACCCAGGTCTTTGAGCAAAGGAAACCCCATGGATGGGTTTGCTTTTGCCTGAGGCAGGAACAGCCCAGACTGCCTTCCCCAGCTTGTTTTTTACAGGCACTACAGGGACTTTATCCCCTTCAACAGTATGTAGCATGTTTGATCGGACAGGTCCAGCATGCTTGGTAGATCCCCTAGTGTTGACTAACCATTTGGCCTCTGCTAAGTGTATATCCCAATGTTTGAATGTCTCAGCACCCATTGCCTTCAGTGTAGTCTTTAACAGTCCATTATATTGCTCATATTACCTGAAGGCTGGTGCATTATAGGGGATATGATATACTCACTCAATACTGTGCTCTTTGGCCCGGGTATCTGTGAGGTTGTTTCAGAAATGAATCATGTTGTCTGATTCAGTTCTTCCCAAGGTGCCATGTCACCATACGACTTGCTTTTCAAGGCCCAGAATAGTGTTCTGGGTGGTGATATGGGGCACAGGATATGTTTCCAGATACCCACTGGTTGTTTCCTCCACGGTAATTACATGGCACTTGCTGTTGCAGGTCAGAGGGAGTGTGATCTAATCAATCTGCCAGGACTCCACATATTTATATTTCAGCCACCATCCTCCATACCAGAGAGGCTTTAACTGCTTGGCTTGCTTGATTGCACCACATTTTTCGCGGTCATGAATAACCTGTGCAATAGTGTCCATGGTCAGGTCCACCCCTCGATCACAAGCCCATCTGTATGTTGCATGTCTTCCTCAGTGGCCTGAGGTGTCATGGGCCCATCAAGCTATAACTAACTCACCCTTATGTTGCCAGTCCAGATCCACCAGAACCACTTCAATTGCAGCAGCCTGATCCACCTGCTGGTTGTTTTGATGTTCTTCAGTAGCCCAACTCGTGGGTACACGAGGGCATACTTTTACAACCAGGTTCTCTGTCTGGGCAGCAATATCTTGCCACAATGCAGCAGCCCAGATGGGTTTGTACCTGTGCTGCCAGTTGCTCTGCTTCCATTGCTGTAACCACCCCCACAGGGCATTTGCCACCATCCATCAGTTAGTTTAGAGATAGAAGACTGGCCACTTTTATCATTCAGTGCTATCTAAAGCCAGCTGGATGGCCTTCACTTCTGCAAATTGTTTCAATTCACCTTCTGCTTCAGCAGTTTCTACAACTTGTTATGTAGGACTCCATACAGCAGCCTTCCACCTCCAATATTTTCGCACAATACGATAGGACTCACCAGTGAACAGGGCATATTGCTTCTCATTTTCTAGTAGCTTGTTATACTGTGGAGCTTCTTCAGCATGTGTCATTGGAATCTGATGACATCTATCCTGCCATTTTATTCCTAAAAACTGGATCTCCTGTGTAGGTCCTTTGACTTGTTTTGTTTTACAGCAAAACCAGCTTTCAGAAGGATTTGGACTACTTTCTTCCCTTTTGTAAAAACTTCTGCTGCCGTGTCACCCCACACAATGATGTCATTGATGTACTGCAGGTGTTCAGGAGCTTCCCCCTGTTCCGCTGCAGTCTGGATCAGTCCATGGCAAATGGTAGGGCTGTGTTTCCACCCCTGGGGCAGTTGATTCCAGGTGTACTGGATGCCCCTCCAAGTGAAAACAAACTGTGGCCTGCAATCTGCTGCCAAAGGGGTTGAGAAAAATTCATTAACGATACCAGTTTTGGCATACCACTTGGCTGCCTTTGACTCCAGTTTGCACTAAAGTCTAGCATGTCCAGCACAGCAGCACTTAACAGTGGTGTAACATCATTCAGGCCATGATAGTCCACTGTTAGTCTCCACTCACCATTAGACCTTTGCACTGTCCATGTGGGACTATTAAAGGTTGAGTGAGTCTTGCTGATCGCTCCTTGGCTCTCCAGTTGATCTTACGGATGCTCCAGTTGAGCTTATGGATGGGAATCAGGGGGTCTCACTTGGTGTGATATTGCCACCAGTGCACAGTTGTGGTAGCGATTGCCACCTGCTGTTCTTCAGCCCTCAGAAGCCCCACATCAGAAGGTCATCTGAGAGACCAGTCAAAGTAGTTAGGTGTTTAATTTTCTCTGTCTCCAGAGCACCTATGCCAAAAGCCCACCAGTACCCTTTTGTGTCCTTGAAATACCCTCTCCTGAGGTTGTCTATGACAAGGATGCACAGAGCCTCTGAGCCAGTCACAATGGGGTGCGTTTGCCACTCATTCCCGGTTAGGCTCATTTCAGCCTCCAATACAGTTAGTTGTTGGGATCCCCCTGTAACTCCAGAAATATAAATGGGTTCTGACCCTTTATAGTTTGATGGCATTATAGTACACTGTGCACTGGTGTCCACTAGAGCCTTATACTTCTGAGGGTCTGATGTGCCAGGACATGGAACCCCTACAGTCCAATAAACCTGACTGTCCCTTTCCTTACTCTGGCTGGAGGCAGGGCCCCTCTAGTACTGGTCAGAGTATTCATTACCATGTCTGGGGGACTGACCACTGGAAGCTGGAGCAGCAATTTTCTCAGGAAAACTCCCTTTTGTGATTGTTTTTCCTTGCAACTCACATATCTGTGCCTCCCATTTTCCATCCCATTTTCTCACGTCCTTTCCATGGTCACACAGGTAAAACTACAGTGTGGCATGTGGTAACCACAATATCCCCCTTCTTGAGTAGAGGGATGCTTACTCCTGATTGATGAGATACTGGTTCATTCAGGTGGGGAGGAAGATATATTTAAGTTAGTGGACCTGTTGGGAAGATTTCTCCAAAGCATTCTCTTTCAGTTGATGGACCTCTTGGGAAAGTTTCTTCATAGTCAAGATGCAGGCCAGTAGGGAAGAAGAGAGACTTTCTTCATACTGCTGGAGTTGGCTGTCCAATTCATGCACCATGAGTTCCTCTCAGTCTTTCCAGATCATTACTGCCAATGAACTGGCATATGATCATGGTGCACTCCATATAAACTTCCATCACATGGGTTGCATGCACTTGACTTCACCTAGATCTTTGGATAGCTGTATGTTGTCTAGGTTATCATAAATCACCTCCAGCATGGCTAGTTCTCTAAGGTACTGGATATACCTCTCTATGGTGGTCCACTTGCATGGGTGACATACATCATCTTCCATTAAAGGATATTTTTACTTCATATCTGACAGAAGTTACCTCCAGAGGCTGAGGACTTGCGCCCCTTTTCCAATTACTTTGTCAATGCCCCCTTCCCTAGAGATGAATCCCAGCTGCCTGGCTTCCCTGACCTCTAATTCCGGCTATTGGCCCTGCTATCCCGGCATTGGAGCAGCCAGGTGATAATGTGCTCATCTAGACAACAGATGAAATCTGTTCACATATCTCATAGCTTACCGTGGGATAGGGATCAGGTAGTTATTGATGATATCTTCATCTTCATCCTCCTGTTCCCATGATGGCTCAGCCACTTCCTAGTAGTCTCATCTTCTTCTTTCCTTGTCTGAATAGGAATTCCTTTCCCTTCTAAACAACTTGACTTTTGCATCCATTTTTTTTTAATCTTGCATATAGGGGCAACTGATACTGGCACAGGTTGGTTCCCTGGCCCAGCCATGGGGCCCATCACAGGGTTGGAGTGGCCTCAGGACCCCTAACAAGGGTTAGAGTTTGACACTAGGAGAGGCAGAATTACTCTGTGAAACATTTTCCTGCTTATTTACTGAACTTCTGTAACTCTTATTCTGGCTCTTGCCTTATATTCCAGCTACAGATGGATTTGCTTTTCTGCATTTAGCAAGCATAACCTTGACTTACTCATATGTATTCAACATTTCATTGCAGTCATGAAGTTGACAGTCCAGAAATCCCCATTCTTTGACCTAGAGGTTAGCTAAGAGGCTGTGGAGTTGGCTTTGGGTATAAGCAATCCTGCTGACTGCCAAAGCCCTAACTTTCCACATGCAGTTTGCTATGCACAAACACCTGATGGTATGTGCAGACTGTCTTATTCCTCCTTTGTAAAGGCGAAGTCAATTTTTTGTACAGGACTATTAATAATTCCTTGACAGAAGAACGGGGGGGGGGGGGGGGGGGGGGGAATGTCTCCTTTTCCTTCTTAGAAAGGTTAATTAAGTCGAGGCAGAGAAACATCATATTGCAGTGACAGAACTTTGTTGTCTTTACAGACAACACATCCAGGTCATTAGTGCAAAGAAACGCTCAGCAGTGTGTGTGCTACTTCACTACGTTTTGTGGATTAAGTGGCTTAGTGGAACAAGTTTCTGTCCATCTGGGAGACAGACCTGTTGACTCAGCCAGTGCAAGTACATTCTCTAACTTTCCAGCCAGCTAGAGACAAGCTAGCCCATGTCATGGTCTGGAGATCTTACTGATGTACTTACTGCAATAATGCCTGGAAAATGAGCCGAAGCCCGTTTAAACTTTCAGCAGTGCTCAGAGCACTTTTCGAGTATTCATTAGTTAAAGTTAAACCTCACCGTGTTTCTTTGATAGAGACGCAAACAAAGCAGAAAAAAAAAAAAAAAAAAAAAAAAAAATATATTTTTCCCCCATACCAGGACTTTAGGAAAAAAAAAAAAATCAGAAAACGTTTTATAGCAAAATAGCGACACCTACTGGTTAATGTTAGGTACACGGTTAAGCTCTTCGAAAATAGAGCTGTAAACATCGAGGTGGGGGGAGGAGAAGCCGAACTGTCCGTGTTTCAGTGCCTCTTCCCCGTAAAATCCTCGCCACAGGCTCTGTCCCAAGGGGCCGGGTGCGAACGTGGAGCCCGACACGAGCCGTGCCGCCTCTCCCCCGTGCCGGGCCCAGGCCGCCCGCCGGCCCCTCACAGGCCCCCGGCTCCCCGCGGTGCGGTGGCGGAGCTGCGGCCGGGAGGTGTCGCTGCCGGACCTCGGGAGCCCGCTGCCGCCTGCGCCCTCAGCCACGGGCCTGGGGAGCGCCCTGAGGGGCGGGGCGGGGCGGGGCGGGGCGAGGCTGCGGGGCAGGTGCCGGGCAGCGCCGGGGGTGTCTCCGCCGCTCGGTGAAGCCTCCTCTGCAGTCTTCTCCTGGGGCTGGTAGAAGGCGGCGGCGGGAGCAGCTTCGCCGGAGTCCGGCTCGTCGGGCAGCGGCTCGTAGCCGAGGTGGTGCGGCGAGGACGATGGCTGCGTCGTCTTCTCAGGAGCAGCGGCCGCTGCGGTGCGGCGTGAAGCTGCTCCTCCTCAGCGACGAGCTGCTGGCGGGGCTGCGCCTCGCCAGCCCCAGCCAGAAAGCCCTGCAGCTGGAGGTGCAGCCGGGAGAGGAGGACGCCCAGCTCACCGTGACAGACGGTTAAGTACCCAGCCGCGCCGCTGCCGCATGCCCCCCGCCGCCTCGGCGGCAAAGGGGGCTCGCGCCTTCGCCGCACGGAGCGGCCTCGCCCTTCCCCTCAGGGCGCTGCCGCCGCCTCCCCTCAGCGCCTCGCGGGTCGGGTGCCGGCGGCGGGGCGTCCCGGGCCGCTAACGGGCGGGCTGCGGCGCCCAGGCTCGCCCCGTGCCGAGCGGTGACGAGGCGGCACTGGCTGGGATGGCAGGGCCGAGCTAGCTTCGTGCTGTCGAGTTCCTGACTTTACCCGGGGGTGGAGTTCGGCTCGAGGGGGTCTGTCCCGCTTGTCTGGAGGACAGGATCTGCCGAGGGAGACGAGGCAAAATAGAGGAGCTGGGTAGGGTGGGAGGGAAAGAAGCCACACTGTAGATGTGTCAACAGAAAAAAAAAAAAAAAAAAAAGGTTTTACTTTTACGCTGCTCTTCCTGCCCGTTTGGCAAACGCGCTGTGAGGGCGGTAGAGTACGGCAGAGCCCTGGGATGCGCAGCGGATGGGGTCCGAAGGGGTGCGGGAGGCAGCGGTTCGCCCTGAAACGGTGGCTGAGCGGGCTCCGTTACCTGTGGGCAGGCTGTTTAAGATGCGCACGGGGCAAACTTAGGAAAAACGGGAAACAGAAAACACAGGAAATACGGGTCATGGCTGCATCCAAAACAATTATTCGTTCAGATTTTGGTCTTTACAGGCTGATAAATGGGCTGACATTGAAACCTAAAACAAACTCTCCCTGATTCTGCACGGTGGGATGACTGGGGAAAAGCAGAAACTGCTGTATCTATAGGAAGTAAATATGCTGTCAACGAGGTGGGTGAATATGAGCTCAGTCCTACACAGGTCTAGACACCCAGCGCTTGTTGGGACTGATTTGTTAAGAGTGAGCGGAGTAACTTCTGACAAGATTGCTGAAATATATGGGTTACAGTCTTGTTTAGGTTTGGGTCAGCCATGTTAAAGGTCGGACTAGATAATCTTAGAGGCCTTTCCCAATATTAAGGATTCTATGATTCCATATGAGTAAACCAGTATATGAACAGTTCAGACTCAACATATACTAGATATGTCGTATACTCAGTGTTTGTGTTATCAGATATTTAACATGCCGTTTAAGAAAGTGTGAATGACAAAAACTAACCACAAGATCTGCTTCTATCTTACATTGTATTAGTTTGATGTAGTTAATGTTGTTGTATTGGTCTTTCACTTCACATATGCTCATTCTTGCATGCAAGTGTATGAAAGACCTGCGGGAAGCCTGGTAACATTGTTACCAGATTTTTTCTTGGAAGGGCTCACATGGAACATAACTGAAAATTCTGAAGATACAGGAGGGATTTTAAAAATATTTATATATTTATTTAACACTTCAGTGTTGCCAGGCATTCACTGAAGACTTGTCTGGTAAATTTTGCGTGAGGGTGCATCTTTGGACATCAGTATATAGTTTTGCTATTCTTGCTAAAAGGGAGGGAATTGCAAACCTGTTCTAAAGTGCAAGCTATTTTCTTTCATCTTCTTCCTTTCATATGAAGATGTTGAAGCTATGCCCTATCAGACCATATGCATAACACAAATCTTTGTAGTGGTATCTGGGAGTTCAGTAACAGTGATTATTGTGACTTTGCGCATTAGATGGGAGAAACAATCTTCAAACACCTAGTTTGAAATACTCTAGTTCTGCCAATGTAGTGTGTTTGTCTAGCTTTAATATCCACTCATCAGAATGATCTTGCTATTGAATTATGTTGGGTTAGCTAGGATGGACAATTTTGCTGTGAAAAGGAAAAATGTTTTCTTACAAAGCTTGAATACAATTGATCTTACTGTGGTGCCTTTACTTAGTGGTGCTAAGATATGGGCTATTTAAGCAATTAAAAAAAGATGGTGCAATTTGAAGGGTTGGCTTTTTTTTTTTTCCCTTCATACTTCACATTGAAGTGATGAGAATTTCTTTTTTTTTCAGGCTTTCTACCTGGATAAGTCTCCCAAAGCTATATATTAGGTGTGTTTGGGAAAAAATAACTTGCTTGTGGCTTTTGTGATTCTTTAAACACATCTGGAAGGGGGATTATTGTTTCCTTTCTGATTATTAAAAGAAAAAAAAAACACAACAGTTCTAGTTTAGGTTACCATCTACTTCATTGGTAAGGGAATATTTGTCATTTGTCTGTAAGGAATTGTGGAGAATGAAGCATGCACTTTAAAATAAAAAGTTGTAAACTGTCTGTAACTTACAGTTCATTGAAAAATTATTCTGTAGAGACATTCTTTAACTGCAGATCTATGATTTCACTCAATCGGAATCACATTCTTATCCGTGTAATAGCATGTAGTTTATCTTAGGCTTTATACTTCTCCTATCACTGCTGTGTTTGTCTGAACCTGTTCTATTACTGTTTATAATGTGATGATGGTAACTGAGTAGAGAGTTACCTCTATACTCAGAAATCAATACAACTACTCTATATCCCCTGGAAGGAGTTGGAAGCTGTAGAATTTCTCCGTAAGTGGAACCACTGGTTGTGACCCTGAGTGATGCAGAAACTCACAGATAAGATGTTGAAACAGGGAAGAATGAAGGATTGTGCTTTATCAGGCAAAGACTTTGTTTCAGCTGTGGGATGGGAGAGAGAAAGAAACTCCACAATGTGTTGTTAATATATGCAGAGTGAGAAGAAGCACTGGATTTTATAAAGTACAGGTACCAAAGGCAGGATGCAAGAACGCTTCTGAATACTGTACAGTGGGCCCAGTGCTGATCTGGAGCTACAAACATTTGAGAGAAGGGTCCATCAGGTTTTCTGGAGAGTTGTCCAGCTCTTTCTTGGACAACTCTCCTCTCCAAGGAGAGCTGGAAACTGATGGCGCTTGTGGAGGAATAGTGTCAGTAAGACAGATGATCACTAGGTACTACTGATTGTCTGAGGTGGTTCATAACATCTGATTTGGGTCTGAAAATGTTGACTGCCAAACTACTCTTGAAATGTTGTCAGCTGCTGCTGAGAGGATGCAGACCTGGTGTTAAAATATTTCTGAGGGTGTTGAACAGAAGAAGTCCTGTTGTCTGTGGCTTTGTGCATTAGTTTGGGAGGATGGGATATAAAAAATGTGGCTTGTAGCAGTTTTATGGAATGCTCATAACAGAATTGCAGAAGTCCTGATATGAATAGATAGAACATCTTGGAAGAAAGGAGAAACTGGTGTCTAGGATGTGCTCCTGAGAGACCAAGAGAAAAAACAGAACTGCAACCTACTTGGATAAAGGGAAGCTTAAGAGCAGATGGCTGAGTGTAGTACAATGCAAATGTAGCAGTGTGGTGGCTTTTCCAAGACTGGGAGACCTCTTGGATTCCTTTTCCTGTGATAATGTTTGGTATGTAAGCAAGTGGTGATCTTAAACTGAGTTAAGTTCTAATTGAAGGCTTCAAACCCAAATTTGGCAGTCTGGAAATTTTTCTTAGCTGTAGCAGCCCTTCCTTAATTATGCCATATTCCTGCTTAGTTGTTCTGAAAAAATACCGGTTAGCTACTGGTTCTCTGAAGTATTCTTCCCCACGTTACCTGACAGTTCTACAGGCAATTAAAACAATGGGCCTTGAATCCTCTTTAAGAACACACTGTTAACTCCTTGGAGCCATGCACTGACTTCTGTTCCTACCATTGAGATATTGTTGTCCTCTTGCAAATGTCAAGGATATAAACACAGATGAGATTTAAGCTTCCAAAGAACAAAACACGTCTACCTCCCTATTAACCTAGCAGAAGTTGATAATACTGTGCTCGGTCATGGTGTTTTTCTGATGAAACAATGTTTAGAGCTATTGAAGCTCAGTATAGGCAATGGTAGCTAACAGTTGCAACTTCCATGTATTTCTGCATAAAAGTCCAAGTTCTGTAGAAGTGCACAGTGTACCAGCTTTTCGTTCAATAACTTGTTTTTCCTCAGGTTACTAAGAAAAACAAATATATGGTATCTTTTTAGGAAACGGTTCATTGCTATGCCTCATAGTTTACAGTGAGGGAGGGAAAGAGAGAAGCTTCTGTGTGCGTGTATGTGATTCAAGGAATAGTTCAAAAAGAAATCAATTCAACAGCAGTCTGGCAAATAACGTAGTTTTCTCTCTAGTTGTGTTCAGAATAAACACAGTGATACCTGAGTAGGCTGCTTTGCAAACTTCCTTTCTGTTCAGCGGACCTGGATAGTAGCTAGATGAAACTGGGAGGGCAGAACTTTCTTTTGAAAAATAAGCAAGCAGTCTTCTTTGAAATTCTGCTTTGTGTGTGTGTGTGTTTTTTTTTTCCCTTACCTTTCATATTTCAGTACCTGCAAAGAGCTTTTTAGTTGTAAATGACAGACATAAAATTTTAAGACTACTTGCTTATGTTGTCATTTGTTTTCAACTGAAAGATTAGGAAGTCTGCAATAAATCTGTGTTTTGTTCTTTATATGTTAGGTGATGTCAGAAAAGAAGAACTTGAACCTTACATAAACTACCGGGTAAATGCTATCCTTTCAAATTTTGTTACAGTGTCTTCACATGTACTTAAGTTTTTAATATTTTTTTTTTAACTATGGCTGATCAGAAACTATGAGCAACTATCAATGGCCATGAATTTTGGAAGAATTAATATAGTAAGTAAAAGCCCCAAAGAAAGTTACATTTTACATTCTTACATTGTTACTCATGTTTAAGATCCATCACATCATCTAAAGAGTTGCCTCTCTGAATTCCAACTTTGGAACTCTAGGAAAAATAACAACCGGTTTTGGTTGAGTTCTTAAGTTTTGTTTTTTTTTTTTTTGAAGTTGTCACATACTCTTCAGGAAGTAATACTATGCCTGAAGAAGCATATGAAAAATCCCAGTCATCAGTGGTGTTCTCCAGGGGTTGGTGTTGGGGCCCATCCTCTTTAATATCTTTATTGATGATTTGGATGAGTGAATTGAGTGCACCCCCAGTAAGTTTGCAGACGACACCAACTGTTGATCTGCAGGAGGGTCAGAAGGCCCTGCAGAGGGACCTGGGCAGGATGGGTCGATGTGCAGGGACCAATGGGATGAGATTCAACATGGCTAAGTGCTGGGTCCTGCACTTTGGTCACAATGCAGTGCTACAGGCTTGGGGGAAAGTGGCTGGAAAGCTGTGCAGAGGCAAAGTATCTGGGGGTGCTTACTGATGCTCACCTGAACATGAGCCAGCAGTGTGCTCAGGTGGCCAAGAAGCCAACAGCATCCTGGCTAGTGTCAGGAATAGTGTAGCCAGCAGGACCAGGGAGGTGATCGTCCCCCTGTACTCAGCTCTGGTGAGGCCGCACCTCGAGTACTGTGTTCAGCTTTGGGCCCCTCACTACAAGAAGGACATCGAGGCCCTGGAATGTGTCCAGAGAAGGGCCATGAAGCTGGTGAAGGGCCTGGAACACAAGTCCTGTGGGGAGGAACTGGGGTTGTTTAGTCTGGAGAAGAGGAGGCTCAGGGGAGACCTTATTGCTCTCTACAACTACCTGAAAAGAAGGTGTGGGGAGCTGGGGGTCAGCCTCTTCTTGCAGAGAAGATGGGATTAGAGGGAATGGCCTCAAGTTGTGCTAGGGGAGGTTTAGGTTGGAAATCAGGAGACATTTCTTCTCAGAAAGAGTAGTCAGGCATTGGAACGAGTTGTTCAGAGAAGTTGTGGAGTCACCGTCCCTTAGGGATGTTTAAGGAAAGGTTGGACATGGCGCTTAGGGACATGGCTTAGTGGGTGACAATGGTAGTAGGGTGATGGTTGGACTAGATGATCTTGGAGGTCTTTTGCAACCTTAATGATTCTATGATGAGATCATCTCCCAGCTACTTCAGCAAACGAACTGCAGACAAGATGGATAGTCAGTAGGGAGTACTGTCTCACAGGATGCGATAGCTGTCGAGAGCCACTGCTGCCTTTTGTCTTAATAAGTACTAATATTATCAGCCATATATTTAGCTTTTATAAAATTACATGAATGGGAAAGTATGCAACATTGATGGACTCAAAGTGAATGTGTTCTATTTGTGCTCTAGAACACAGGTGATAATTAAAACTTTGTAGCTTGGAAAAACTCATCACTGCAAGCTACTCCAGTTCCACCAATTCAGTGGTAACAAAACAGAGATGGTAGTGAGTTTCAGGCACAATTGATCTGGACTGGATATGAACCATTAACCACAAGAGATAAACTCTGCATTCTTTCACTTGGCCCCTGCTTAGTTCCACACATGCAGTACCTTCTAGC
Source organism: Anser cygnoides (assembly GCF_040182565.1). Taxonomy (NCBI): domain Eukaryota; kingdom Metazoa; phylum Chordata; class Aves; order Anseriformes; family Anatidae; genus Anser; species Anser cygnoides. The sequence continues at coordinate 82,770,481 of NC_089912.1, read as the reverse complement.
TGAATATATTGTGTAATATTCTCCTATCACATACTGAGAACAGTGTTAAATCCTAAAACATTACGAGGCTAGGAAAATGAAATAATTATTATATGAGCTGAAATGCAAAAGTATCAGGATTGGATACCCTAGAAAATGTATTGATAGTGTGAATGGTCATTTATGGTCTGATACTGTACATTCACATGCATTTTACAGTTACTACCAGTATCAGCATCCCCAGTGTGCTGGGAGAGGGCAACCACTGTGAACAGCAGATCTGATGTAGTTTGACATTTCTTTTTCCACCATGAAAATCTTCATTTTTTCTAGTGTGGAAAAATCAGTTGCTAGAGGAAGTTTGAACAGATCACTTAGTTAACATTTTGTACACAAAAGTCATGTACACTCTGACATGGAGATGATATGGAGGCTTTTAGCTGCCCTTTCCCTCTTCTTTCCATATCCATCAGGGAAGAAGCACAGAAGGTTTGGAGGGGTAGGTGGGGGGTGGTAAAGAAAGCACTTAACGTTTCTATAAATTGTCATGGTTATTTTCAGGCCTTTTTTGTTTACTTCTCATTTTCCCTGCCCCTCCTAAGGGGAAATTGCATAAGCAGAATAGTGTATGTGAAGGAATTGTAGTGTTGTTGAATGTGGTATGATTAGAAACAGTAATCCTGTGGTTTTTTTTCTGTTAACTGTTTCATATCATAGTACTAAGTATTCTAGTGGTTAGTTGAGTAGATAAATCCTTAAATTTAAGTTCTAACAGGATCTTTTTGTTATTTCTCCAGTGCAATTTTTTTTCTTCCCTGCAGAAGTTACTTTTTTTTTTTTGAAATATGTAAGTAGTTTGCTAGTCAATATGGTCCGGTTGCATCTGGAAGGAGACGTAGATAAAGCATCAGTTTTGCAGTAGGAGCATGCCTCTCCATTAAAATAAAAAGCACTCATTTTTTTGTATTTGCGTGAATATAGATGTACATATATATATATATACGGAGATGTGTGTTTGTATAAGTAAATAGGTAAGTATATAGAGAGATAGTAAAGACTGAATAAAGAAGTTCAATAACTAACCTGAAAGACTACAGTGGATTCTGGGTAGCTTGTTTGTGGTTGTTGCTGTTGATGTTTTGTTTTTTTTTTAATGTATTTATTATTTGTGTGTGTGTGTTTTGTTTGCTTGCTCTTTTTTTCTTTTACTTTTTTGGTTATGATGATGATGATTATTATTATTATTATTTTGCTTCTCCCTTCTTAACTAATTTTTGTTAGGCTTTTATATTATACTATCACATTGCATGTGCTGTGTATTAAATGTGGTGCTCTGGCTAGGGATGCCTGGGGAATAGGGAAGCCTGATTTCAGTTCTGTGCTCTCCTCTGAAGTGTCTGCCTCAGCGATATAGCTAATCTGTCTGTAAAAATGCAGTGATACAACTTCTTGACCCATCAGTCATGTGGTAAAGCTAAATATTTAAAGTTGTGTGGTGCTTAGAAACTGTGGCAATGAGACCATTTGTAGATGGATTGAAATATCTTTACAGTGGATGATGCTGGTACTGGAAGTGTTAGAGCTTAATTTACTGTAAATAGCATCATCTATAATGATGAGAAGCCACTATATTTGCCCAGGCTTATTACCCTGTCTGTGTGTTTGCCCTCTGAGTCAGTTCTTTTTTATCATGCTGGCAATTTTAAGGTGCAATTTGATGGTCTTTATGCTATTGCTGTTAGTATAGCTTTCTAGAAAAAAAAAATCTGTCACTTTTTCCGACTTCTCTTTAGCCGTCTTGCAAAGGTTTCAAGATATGTATTGAGGAGTTCATAGGATGATTCCAGCTGTTTATGAACTTAAACTTTGAGGAAGGATCTTGAGAATGAGTAAAAAATGTCCAGTCTATGTGCTAGTAAGGTGGCAAGGCTGGAAACTTTTTTTCACAACAATAAATAGTTCTAAACGAACCAGATAAAATTTAAAAGCCTTGCTGAATAAAATACTTTCAGATTGTTACTTTTTCTGCAACTTAATCTGATCTAAATTAGGACTTTGAACATCCAGTGCTCATGTCAAGAAGAGATAGTTTGAATGGAAATAGGTACCATGGAAAATTATACATATTTTCCACAATAATATATTTTGTATGCATTTTTTTCCTCACTACCTAGATAGGCAACATACTTTGGTGAAAATACACTTGTGTATGTGAAAATAAATAAATTTTGTATGTTTGCTTTTAAATGTTTTGCAGTGCTGCTTAGATACTTAAAACAAAACAGAACAGTTCTTTCTTAAGCAGTTCAGAGCCCAACTAGAACACAGAGATTTTAAAAAGTCAGTAGGGAGTAAAGGAGGAGTTCCTTGGTTGTTTTTTTTTTTGTTTGTTTGTTTGTTTTTCCTTTAGATTGCAAAGCTAACAAAGAAGCATGCCTTACCAGACACTCTTTTTTAAATCTGGGAGTCAGCCAGTAAGTGTCACAGTAATCTAGATTGAGTTTAATATATGTCTGCCCTCTGAAATACATATACTTTTCTGAGTTTGTTTTTGAGGAAAGAAGGGAAATTATTCAGGTATTTATGGGGACAGGTTTATTTAGAATCATAGAATCATTGAATGGCTTGGGTTGGAAGGGACCTTAAAGATCGCCCCATTCTAATCCCTGGCCGTGGTGGGGATTACACCTTCCACCAGACCAGGTTGCTCAAAGCCCCATTCAGCCTGGCCTTGAACACTTCCAGGGATGGGACATCCACAGCTTCTATGGGCAACGTGTTTCAGTGCCTCACCACACTCTGAGTAAAAAAAATTTTCCCTATATATTTTCTATACCCACCCTCTTTTAGTTTAAAGCCCTTCCTCCTTGTCCTCTCATTACACTCCCTGACAAAGAGTCCCTCCCCAGCTTTCCTGTAGACTCCCTTTAGGTACTGGAAGGCCACTATAAGGTCTGCCCGGAGCCTTCTCTTCTCCAGGCTGAACAACCCCAGCTCCATCAGCCTGTCTTCACAGGAGAGGTGCTCCAGCCCCTTCATCATCCTTGTGGCCTTCATTTGGGCTCATTCCGATAGTTCCGTGTCTTTCTTGTGCTGGGGGCTCCAGAGCTGAATGCAGTGCTCCAGATGGGGTCTTATAAGAGCAGAGCAAAGGCAGGGAATCACCTTCCTCCACCTGCTGGCAAGGCTTCTTTTGATGCAGCCCAGGATCTGGTTGGCTTTCTGGGCTGCAGGTACACTTGGCTGGCTCATGTCAAACTTCTCATCCACCAGCACCCCCGGGTGCTTCTCATAAGGGCTGCTCTCAATCCATTCTCCACTCAGCCTGTATTTGTGCTTGGGATTGCCCTGAGCCAGGTGCAAGACCTTGCACTTGGATGCAGAACTTTGCACTATTTTGCTCAGTTGAATTGCGTACACAGAGAAGATGTATGGATAGATGCCAAAAGGGTTTCATTCAAAACCTGGTAATACTAGTGGGAAAGTTTTCACTAGTTTCAAGGGAGCCTGCTTCTGCCTGTCTCTTCTCCAACCAAAACCAAGTAAAGGGATCAGTGTATTTATTGTAAAAGCAATGAAATGTCAACTGAAAACTTTGGTCAGGGAGATGTTTTCATAGCTGGCAGAGCTTCTGCACAGCAATGCATTTTAGTGCAGTGGACCTGTACTTCTCTGTCATACAAGAAAAGTCTCTACTGTTTTAGTCCTGTGAACTAAAGATGACCGAACTAGTTTTCTAAAAACACAAAAAGATTTCTATATAGTTGTAGTGTCAAAACTGTACTCTCACAGGTCACCTCTACATGTTTGTATTAGCATAATAGAAGTTCTATTACTGGTGTATTTTGATGGTATTTTCCTATCCCTGTCTTGAATTTTCTGTGGGTGAATTTTCATTTATTTAGTCTCTGGGTAAAACTGACGCTGTGTACATATACATTTAGATCGTAAGTAAGTCCAAGGTAAATTATATTATCCTTTCAATAATCTTACATGCTATCTATAAATTAGTTAAGGTCTCTGCATCTGAAAACACAACATGAACATTTTACATCCTTTTCTGTTCAGCAATATAGTTTTCAGTGAGGCTGACAGAAATTCTTATTCTGCAAAAATCTATACTAGTTATTTAGTCTCTGTGATTTATTTTCATTAAATTCAGTTGGCAGTATTCTTGAAAGTAGCATGGGTGTCATTACCTCTGCATGTGTCCATAGGATCAGGTTCTTTGTAGCCAGAAAACAAATTGCAACTGTTTAGTAATAGACATCTGGAAAGCAAGCCATCTGCACTGAGGTCAGGATGGCCTGATCATTTTGGTGCCAGCTGCTTGTATACCACATTTTTCTGGCAGCTAAAGAGTGTGCACTAGAGAGAGGCATTCCATACATTTCACACAGTCATATGCACAGAATGTTTCAAATATGCAGTGGGCTTTGCTGAATGTGGACCTAATTTAAAGTGTTTTCTAAAACTGTAGCAGAAATGCTGTATTAGCAGCTTAGTTTTCCTAAATGCGTGTCTGCTTGTTTGATTTCCTAATTAGCATGATGTAAATGTGTACAAGGCAGTGCAGGTGCAGGCAATGGTAATAGGTCCAAACAAGTGTGGGAAATATTTAATAGAAAGAAGTTCCAATTATTTGTCCAGATATAGGAATTCTTGAATATTTATTATTAGTTACCATGCTCTGTGTTTAAAACTTGGGAACTCCACCATACGCAGTGACTAAGCCTTTCTGAGTAGAAAGAAATACTATGGTGTCTGCATGAATTTTTGTCAAATCATGCATTAAAAACATTCATGAAGCAAATAAAATATTTATAAAATGGGAAAACTACTTCAAATATATCACATATAATTAAGATGTACTAAGCTAATAAAAAAAGGTATTTCTGCTGTTTTGGAAGCAGCAGCCGAAAATGACTGAAAATTACAGACTACATAGCAGGCTACAGGACACTGAGGTAAGGCAATAAAAATTACTGCTGTCCTGAGGATGTCTGGGTCTTGTTTCTTTCTTCCTTGATACCTCTCACCAGTTCATAAAAAGTTAAAATACTGTCTTGTTTTCTTGTTTAACAAATCGTGTATTGGGCAGTGACTAGTTTCTTAATTTCCCTAATTTTAAATTGTTAGTCATAAACAGAAGATTAGTTTCATTAGATATCCATGGATAAGAGATTCTTAATTTAATGCTCTCCTTCATTTCTTTATCACTATTAAAAGAGGAATTTTCCAGGAAACAACCTTTTTTTTTCCCCTTCTATTATTTATATTTGATAATAATTTGCATTGGCTAATAAATATTTAGGCATTTTAATCTGTTAATTTACTCCTCAGTACAAAATGGAAGAAACTTGATTATCAAGGTGATAAATTAATTGCTGCTGGCATTTTTGGCTGCACTGCACCCATTAATTCTTTTAAAAGTGCTGCTGCTGAGATAATTGTGCTGTACAGTCCAGAGAACACTGTGCTTTTCAATCTATAGTCTTGTTATAATTTAAATACAGATAGTCAAAAGGCATGTATCATTGTAGTTTTTCTTTGATAGTTTTATGGTATTCTTTTTAAATCTTATTTATATAAAAGTGTAGCTGAATTGTAACGATACTCTCAAAATGTATGGACATAAAATAAGGAAAAATTTAAGCAGAAGTGAATATATTTTATTGAAATTAGAAAAGGTGTTGCAATGTGAGGAAAGAAGCCTGGCCTTCTCTTTCTGCAAATCTGGTAACTTTACACCAGGCCCTTCCTCTACAAGAAGTTTTTGTATAAAAAAAGGAGATTCATTGACTCATTAAATTTCAAGCCAAGTAAACACCAGCAGTGTGACACTAGCAGTATGAGGTATTATGAAATGCTATTTTTGACTTTCTTATTCTATGTCCTTCAAAAGTACAAGGAAGTAGCATATACATTACCACTGTATTTGTATGTCTCGCTTGACAGCTCAGTGCTATATTGCTGCCATGTCACTAATCTACAGTGATTTAGCATGGTAGACCATGATTAATACTTTCTAATTTGAAGTTAATGAAACTGCCTGTTTGTAGCAGAACAGTAACTCTTAATACTCTGTTAGAGATACTGGTGTATAATTCATCATTCATTTCTCAGACTGGAAAGACTGAGAAAGTTCAGTGTTATTTAAAAAGTGTTTATAAAAAGTAATTTCTTCGAAGGTCAATATAGTTCAATTAAAGCAATTCTTATATTCTGTCCCTCAAATCACATTCCTGGGGAGGTTATTTTTAGAATACTTGCTTGAGCTCTGAGTGTCTTACAAACTACATCCAAGCCAGTCAGGCTACTGAGTAGTCCTAAACTGTCAGCATTGTGAATCTATGTCACAAAGATTCTTTGCATCTTTCGATGCTGTTTTATTGTCATGTATTAGGCTATTAGGCATTAAATCGTGCAGTTAATATTTAGAGCAGTCATCACCACTGAGATTACAGGCAAAAGGAAGTTGTTGGGTAAGGTGGGTTGAGTATTGGAACAAAAATCAGAGCCCTTGGTTCTAAATATCAACTGGATTAACTTGCTGTCCTCTTCTTTTTTTTTTTTTGTAAAATGAATTATGCTTTTTGAAAATTGAATGTATCAGTGATGCTAGTAATTAGAAGAGGTAACTTGTTCTAGTCTTCGTTGTTATTGCAACATGATACTTAATATTGTTGAGGCTCACAGAATAAATAGGAATACTCTTTTAAAATCAGCACAGATTGTTCTGTGCCACAGTATTCTTTTCACACCACTTGCAATCAGCGACTCTTCATCTGCTTGCAATTACGTGTTTTATTACTTAAGCTGCCTGTGACTGTGCGGGTAAAGGCAGAACTCAGTATTGAGGTTGACTGACTAGACCCTTTACAGGTGCATGTAAAAACTGGCTATGCCTTCAAAGGTCAGGTTACCTATTAACTCAGGAGCGTGTTGCCTGTAGATAACTTCCAGGCTTGAGTGAGTCAGTGTCTTTGGAAGATGCCTTTTGCTGTGTGAGTGTACCGGCTTAGGTATACCGTTCCTGAGGAGTCTTTACATTGCACTTAGATGTGTAGTGTAAACATTTTGTTGGGTTTTGTGTTTTAATGGATGTCATGAGTCAGCCAAAGAAGCAGTGTGATACAGGTGATTAGTAAACAGGCTCATCTGAAGTCCACTATTGGTGAGGTTGTATTTCTTCATTTTGTATTTGCACCAATGGCAAAACAAAACAAACAAACAAACACACACAAGGTAATGTTGAAGGCTGTCTGTGAATTAACTGGAAAATTATCTGGGGGAATAGTCTTCTGCAAATGGAAGGTACCCACCTGTTTTCAAAGTGGGATAGGGTATAGGGAACAAGAACAACAAAAATACAGATGCAAAAAACAAGTAGGTGTAGATAATTGCATTGGAATATCTTTATTCTAAAGCTGATTACTGATAATTATTAAATTAATATAAATACCTTCTTCCTCTTAACCATAATGTTCAGGAAAATCTTAAAGGAAAAATGTTTTGTCATGGAAGGCAGGGCAAATAGAACTGGCAGGGGAATACTAACAAATGCTGTCTTATAATTCCCTGGAAGATCTCTGATGCCTATAAAACATCATTCTGTGAGGTGAATGCTTTTTCTGGTTATTACTTGCTTTAGCTAAATAGCAGTTTGTTTCAAGGAGCATGTACCTGGAAAGTATTTAAAACCACTTTGAGGTAACAAATAGTTCACTTAACATCTTTTATCAGATGAAGGACAGTCTGACATAAAATATTCATCACTCAATTTGTAAGGAATCTATGGATAGATACAGCTACCTACAAGATAAATTTATTTTTCAAGTAAATAGCTATTGCTTAAATATGCTTCCAGCAGGGGTATAAGGGATTTTCATTTCAGTTACTCATGAGCACTATGAAAGTGAAATTATGAAATTAGCAGAGCTTGTTCCTTTGTGTTCTTGTATGTTTGTTTGTTCTTATTTTTTGTTTGTTTTTCTAGTTTTATCCTCACTTCTCTGCCCCATTCCCAGTCTTTATCATATTTCTTCTCAGACTGTCAGAGGAAAATTTTACCAGGGTCTCTTAAAGAGGAGCAAAGGAGGAAGACTTTGGTACATCTAATCATGCTCCTGCTAGTTCGTTGTTGTTGTTCTTATTAATATGCTGTATCAGGAAAATATTTAAAGTAAATTAATCAGCTGAATTTTTGTGTATAGAAATCATTTAGTAATACCAATAAATCACACACAGAATCTTCCTATGTAGAGAAGGATCTTGACACACTGTTGTGAGAAAAGATAATATAGCAATGCTATCTGGCTCTGATTTATCAGATTATTGTTCAGTTTGCATGGAAATCTGTGTGTCTGATGTTTGTTTTCCACTATAAACTCTAGGCTGATAAGATGAGAGATGCCTGGAAAAGGGAGGACGCCACTGGAACGAACGAAACTCTTGTAATCAAAATCTGACCTAATAAAAAGTTCCTTTTCACACCATAAGCCCTGCAAGACTGTTTTCCCTTTCTGTAGACAAAGCAGAAGGAGTCTGAATGAGAGCTCATTCAGACACCTGGGCAGCTGTCTGATCTCTGTGGCAGTGTTCACACAGCCTCCTGCTCCAGCTTCCACGGCACCCTTGGTGTGCTCAGCCCAGCAGAAGGCAGCCTCCCACCTGGTGCTAAGCCACAGAGTGATTGTCTGAGTGGGTATAATAGTAGCATAAAGTGAGAGGGAAAAACAGTGAGAAATCCTCTCTGTTTAGGAGGTTGGAAGCAATGGGCTTTGCGCATTCCTTCTTGTTCATTTCTGATTCCTTAGAGTACTGTTATAGGAGTTGAGAGAGTCCTGATTATTTAACTATCCAAGTGCATAAACTTTGTTTGAGTCCTTTAAGAGAAAAAGATGTGCTATTCTGAAAAGCTAAATTTCTCCACAAACCTTAAGTTAGTGTGTGATTTACTGCTCTGTAAATGTTCCAGAAGCTGGGAAGTGAGGGTCTTTCTCCATATTTTTTCCTCTTGTTTACTACAAAATTGTAGTCCCTGTTACAAATGCTAGCTGGGTATATAGTAAAGTGTACCCCAAGAGTATCCTGAAGTGCTTCCTAATGAGAGAGCTAACACAGGGCTCAGGAGGGAAGTAGTCCTAATTTTTATAATTGGTGCATAGTCCTTGAGAGCCATGCTCCAACCAGAATGGATGTGAAATTATCTTTAAAAGGCAGCTGAGGAAATTGAGTGTATCAAGGAGAATCTCTGTTACCAGTGAGTGGAAAAGCAATGCAATCAGCAATCATAGAATCATTAAGGTTGGAAAAGACCTCCAAGATCATCTAGTCCAACCATCACCCTACTACCATTGTCACCCACTAAGCCATGTCCCTAAGCACCATGTCCAGCCTTTCCTTAAACATCCCTAAGGGACGGTGACTCCACCACTTCCCTGAGCAACCTGTCCCAATGCCTGACTACCCTTTCTGAGAAGAAATGTCTCCTGATTTCCAACCTAAACCTCCCCTAGCACAACTTGAGGCCATTCCCTCTAATCCCATCTTCTCTGCAAGAAGAGGCTGACAGCCAGCTCCCCACACCTTCTTTTCAGGTAGTTGTAGAGAGCAATAAGGTCTCCCCTGAGCCTCCTCTTCCACAGACTAAACAACCCCAGTTCCCTCAGCCGCTCCCCATAGGGCTTGTGTTCCAGGCCCTTCACCAGCTTCATGGCCCTTCTCTGGACACATTCCAGGGCCTCGATGTCCTTCTTGTAGTGAGGGGCCCAAAGCTGAACACAGTACTCGAGGTGTGGCCTCACCAGAGCTGAGTACAGGGGGACGATCACCTCCCTGGTCCTGCTGGCTACACTATTCCTGATCCAAGCCAGGATGCCGTCAGCCTTCTTAGCCACCTGGGCACGCTGCTGGCTCATGTTCAGGTGAGCATCAATCAGTACTCCCAGATCTTTTTCCTCTGCACAGCTTTTGACCAATATCCTTGTCCAGGTTTGTGCAGTAGCTACCTACTAATCCTAGTGAAGCCTTCTTTGGTTGCTGACTAGTGTAGTTCAACAGTGAGCTGTGGTAATCAGTGTGATGCAAAACCAACAAGATGAAATGGCATTGAACCAGCATGCACACACGTGTGTGTGTGTGTGTGCGCATACACAAAGAGTACAATGTGGTGCTTTTCTGTATTTTGTTGCTGTTCTGAAATAACAGCACTGTGCTACCTATCTGTCAAGCTAAAGGAAATTCTGTGCAGATATGTACGTGGCAAATATGTTTTTTATATGTTTTTTAATTTTGTATTGTTGTACTACATAGTTTATGGGCTGACAGGAGGAGAGATCTTAACTTCTGTGTGTTTACACTCTTTTCCCTACAGGCAGGTAAATGTGTGGGGAAAGTCTGCAGGGACTCCAATGAACACTACAAGTTAACAAGCAATTGATTTCACTCTTCCCATTATTTGGGAAAGTTTAGGATGTTGAACATACAAATTCAGAATCAATAAAGTGCGTGTTTATAAGTAAGATAAAGTAGATGTAGTGTAAATACCTTTCTCTTGTGATGATGATGTGCCCCTTGGGTTTGATTTTGAGATTTCTTTGTGGTTAGTTAGGAGAGGTGGGACTGCCAGTCAGCACAGCTGCATAAACCATGTATTTCCAGAAATGGGGATGTAGTGGCAGCTACCTAAGACATCCAGGTGTGAATCCATTTGCATGTAAATGCTCCTGTATTCTTTGAGAGGTGCCACATCATACTATTAGAGTTTCATATTTTTTAATAGTTCTTTCTTTATTGTTTAAAGAGAGTATCTGTTTGTCAGCAAATTTAAGAGTTTAAGTGAAAGAAGACAATTTATGTACTTTTCTTTTTTTGTGTTTCTCTCTTTTTTTTCTCCTCTTGGGATCTGACCTTTCACTCTCTTGTATTCCTGTTTGTGAATGGATTTCTTGTAAACTTCAGTCATTTAGATTCATTGTATGTTGAAATTTTGATGGAGTCACTCCAGGCCATGTCCACTAAGTCTCTTTTGCTTAGACAAAAAGCTTGGTACAAATTTTCTTGTTACTGTTAGTATCTATCAGGTGAAATGATAGTCATGTGCTTTCTTCTAAGCTCCTATTACTGATTTTTGTAAAGCTTTTTGTAGTAATCCACGAGGGGTGTTGTATTGCAGTAGACCGTGACATACCTACAAGAAAATATGCCTGCTAGATATTTAGACTTGGAAACCTTGATTGTCTTTGGGAGGAAATGGTCAGAAACAGCCCTCAAATGGTGGGCAGTCCAAGCTGCAAAAATTGTGAAGGGAAGTGGTATTCGTGACATGGGGTCTTATTTCAAGGAGCTGTGTTGAAGAACAGTATTACTGCTTGGTGTCTGGGGCCAATGTATCACTGTCTGGGTATGAATGATGAACATTGTAGTTTACAATTGATAAACAAGGAAAAAAATCATAATCTAGAAAATAGATTAATTTGTTATTTTTTTTTCTTTTTGGCTGTAAATATGAATTAAATGTGAAATGAATGCATGAGATATCTGTAGAGATTCTGACTTGTATATAATGTTTGTGGCTTTAGGGGTGTCAAGTGACCAGCAAAACTTGTGGTACTCCTCTACTCCAGTGATGCCTTTTGGTATGATTGCAGAGTCATCACTATAACTGTATGTTGGCAAGATAGTCTAGAATAAATATAGAATTGTGACTCATAATGGCAGTATAAGTTATATATATACATATATATTATTATATATATGTATGTATATATACACACCGTAGATGCACATTTCTGGAAGAACATACACTGAAATAGACATCCTAAAATGCTTTAATTTTTAACTGCGTGTTTAGATCAACTCCCGAATGCTTGTTGTTTTTTATTCTCTAAGATTACTGATTTCTCAAACTTCCCAATAACACTCTAGCAAATTCTGTGTTCCTAGGTTTCTTTACCACTATAGGAGCCAAACTCAGACTGCATATTTATTTCATATAGACATCCATGTTTGGGATTCTGTTTAAGTTCAGATCAGCCTCATTTCCAGGCATTATCAGTCTCTCGATAAGGAAGAAGCAGCCTGAAGGCTCTTGGCAGACTTTTGACTACCTTTTCCACCTCTTTGGAAGAGCTACTTTCCCTAGTTTGGCTGACTAGTATCATCTTTGCCCTGAATTAAATATAATCCTTGAATGACTATTCTACAGTTTGACTCCCTTGAGAAAGAGTTAATACACGTTGTGAGATAAAACATTTTCCCTGCTTGGAAGGGTGTTTAAATGATGATTGTACAGTTTGTTTTGGAATAGCTAGCTGTTATCATGGCTACTGAGCAATACTGTACCAACTATGTAAGGATTTGTTTAGTCTGAAATAATCACCATATGGATAACATGCATTTTTGTTCAGTTTAAAGGCAATTCTTCTTCATCTTTCCAATGCAGTAAACTTTAGAAATTTTCATGATGTTCTGTATAGAAGCATCTTCCATGTTGCATGAAATGTACTCTAGGAAGAATACACAAACATTTGTGGTTGAAGATTTTATTATATCTGTGGAATGTTATGAAGCATGACTCATTCCAACGCTGTTTTCTGTGTAGTTTTCTGAATAGCTCTGAATGTCTCTGTGTTTGTACCACACACATGAAATGATGCAGGCACTTATCTTCATTCTTCATGCAAAAGGTCAAGCACCTAAAAAAAATACTGAGGTAAATTAACACATTTCGTTAGTGAAAGGCAAGATCTAAGTTCACTTAATATGCATACCTACATATTTAAGGACTAGTCAAAAGCCTGGTGATATCAGTAGAAGTCTTACAGGAGTACTGCAACAAGTCCATATTTTCAAGTTTTGAAAGCGGATCAACATTATCAATGGCAGCCTTGGCTGTACCAATCATGGAATAACAATTTGAAGATCTGGAGTGGAGATACAAGAGTAGCAGAGGACAGATTATGGATGTCAGAAGAGAGCAGACAGGCTGCTCAGGGAACTGGTAGGTATGATCCCATAGGAAGCGACTCTGAAAGATGAAAGAGCTCAAAAGCTAACAGGTCTTTCAAGACAGCATCCTCCCAGCACTCAAACAGTCCATCCAGATAGGATGAAGAGAAGAACCAGGAGATCAGTTTGGCTATATAGGGAATTCATGACACAGGTGCAGTGTAGAGATGGTGTGTACTGGAAAGCGGGGACAGGCTACACAAAAGCAGTGTAGAAACTTTGTCCAGTCCTGAAGGAATGATACTTGGAAAGACAAAGTTCTGCTGGACTTCAAACTAGCAAGTGATGTCAAGGATAACAAGAGCTTTTGTTGCTGCACTACCATTTAAAAAAAAAAATTAAAAAGTTTCATCCTGCTTCTGAATGGGGTGGTGACTCTGTGATATGAGGCATAGGTGAGACTGAGATACTTAGTCCCTTCTTTATCTCAGTCTTCATTAACAAGCCTTACTTGTCTTCTGTGTCTAGGAGTGGTACTAAGCTGAAAGAAACTACCATAAAGAGGACAGAGTCAGAGGCATCCAATAGAGCTGAAGGAACTGGTTGGTGTCATTGTGAAGGCACTCTGTCATGGAGCTCCAGGAAGGACCTTGAAAAATGGGGAAAGGAACGTTACACCTTTCCTCAGCAAGGGCAGAAAGGATCATCTGAAGACCTTCAGGAAGCTCAGCTTTGCTTTGGTTCTAGGGAGCACAGTGGAACAAGTCATCTTTGAAACCATTTCCAAGTGCATGTGGGAACAGCAGTCTTCATCCTTCATCTGTCTGGTTGCATTCAATGATAAGATGGCTAGATATGTGGATGATGAGAGAATAGTGGATATTGTCTACCTCGAATTCAGCAAGACTTTTGACAGTTTTAAACAGCATCCTTGTACCTAACTTGGGATATTATGGTTATTTGAGTGGATAGCTAGGTGCGTGAAAGAATGGCTGCATCGCTCATTAAAATGAGTGCATTCCAGTATTCCATCTGGAGGCTGGTTACCCATATTACAGAGGTCTATCCTGATACCTTCCCTGTTTATCATGGTTACCATCTACACTTTGTGTTCAATAAGTAATGGCCCTGAAAATTCAGGCATAGGGTTGAGGGTGTCTGAAAATGGGGGAGATACTGACTGGATACAAGTAAAAACACCATACTGCAAGAGTTACAAGGTGCTGAAAGGGGTTGCCCAGAAAAGCCTTGCCATCTCCATCCTTGGAGGTCTTAAAGACCTAGCTGGGTAAAGCACTGTGCAACCCGGTCTGATTTCTCACCTGATTCTGCTTTTAACGCGAGGTTGGACTGGAGCCCTGGTGAGAACCCTTATAGCCTGAATTATGCAGTGATTCTAAGAGTAAGTATTAAGGGTCCACTGGAAGACTTTGAAAGGATGTTTTTCTTGTAGTTGTGAGGTAGAGAAATAATATTAGAAAGCATGTATGTTTGTAGAAGGTCCGTTGCTCCAGCCTATTTAGAAATTGTTAATCAGATCCATATGAATGAATTGAGATACAGGTACAAAGACAATTTTTGTGGGTGTTTATAGACAGTGTGAACCAGAAATGGGTTCATTCACACTGTATTGTTGTATGTATGGAGTGTTTTGCATTTATACTTAACTTGATTGTTTTTTTCAGTACTGATGATTTTAAGTAGCTGATGGAGTATATATAACTCTTTCGAAGGAAGGAAGGTAGTATTGCTGGATATGGGTGAAAGATAAATTTAGGTTTTGGGAAATACAAGAAAATGTGTGATCCAAACAGAACTCTAGAAGACTATATGCTTACCACTTTGCAAATCTATGAAATGTTTTGGCAAACCATAATAAGCCCATATAGTTAGGGAACTATAACACATGGTTTACAAAATGAGGCTAAGGGAGCTGGGTTTTGTTCAGCCCAAGGAATAGAAGGCTAAAAACAAAGGAGCAGCTGGCAAGTAGGGAATAGCATATATATGGGTATATTCATCACCATTATTTGTGGAAGTGGTGAGTGTTATTTCAAGTCTTCTTCCCACTTCCTTTTGGTTAGTCTGTCCCTTGAGTACTACAGGGATTTACAGTGGAAGTAACATTTTAACATTGAGGATAGAGTTGTATAATGGATCAGCTAAAGGATACTTTTAATTTTTAAATACATGAATACATAATGGTTCTTTAGTTGAAGAATTTTCATTACCCAAGTCTGAGACCTGTGCACAAGACTATAGGTGCAAACACTGTAAAAACAGTAGAACGTGAATAAAGCCTTGGAAATTAGTGCTAATGCTAAGGAAAAAGTCCTTAAGCTGTGGAAAAATAGCCAGCTGTGCAACTACGTTTGACCTACTGTAGCAGAAGTACAAAGCCAGTGTTCCTTCAGTTTGCTCTCAAGCCTGAATTGTGGAAGAGGCTACAAATATAACTGCATGTGTAGATATAAGTGTGGCACAGGTGGGACACATCTCTTTTTTACTTTTTTTTTTCCTGATTAAACCTTGCTTGAGATATGGAATGTTATACAATGATCTTTTTATCTGTTCTGTTCACCTATCATTACAGCAAGTGCTGTGAAATGTAAGGCTTCAAAATGTACTGAGTACCTCTGTGGTATCTCCATGTGTCTGTGTATGCCTTCTTGCCCTCTATGGTCTTTCAAGCATTGTTAGCACAATAACATAGTGAGCAGCGCATAGTTAGCTTTCTACTGAACTTTTGTTAATAATTTATTTATCATGTCTCTTGCTTTTTCAAGATGTGTGATTTCTTCCCTTTCGTTCTGGCTGTCCTTCGGTTTTTCTCTTGCACACTTTCTAACGTATTGCAGTATATCACTTTTTTGTGTTGCTGCTAATTCCTGTATTTTTGGTTCTAATTCTCTATTTTGTTTCTGTTTTCCCTTAAACCTTTTATTTTTTGTTTATTTTATTTATTTTATCATTTTTCTCCATAAGGATAAAATGTGCATGGGAGGAACTTAACTCTCTGCAGCAGAGTTGACTAATATGAATTCAAGAATTGTCCAGGGAAATGGAATCTTAGAGCTTTGCTGTTTGAGGGGTGAAGACATGTATAACAAAGACAAATAAAAAGCATAATTTAAAAGCTTTGCCTGGTTTAGCCCATGTCCATAGCTGCTGTGTGCATGGTGTTTGCTGACCTGTTTCAGGTTTCTGGAACTGATAATGTGTATCCTGCTTCATGTGTTCATGCAGTTGCCTCCTGACAGCTGCAGTGCTGATAATAAGACAGTGTGCATGGGCTACTGTACTACTTAAGGAGGGGGATCAGTATCGGAAGCTTAAGGAGCATAGCACACAAGCTTGCCCTCTGATGCTCTGACTCCTAGCTCTAACATACCTGTGTTCTTCGTTTTCAGAAAAATTGCATTATTTTACCTCACTGGTAGGTTTGTTGATAGTTGCCACACATGGGGTGGTATGTAGTGTGTGTTTAAAGAAAAAAGATGGGTTATGTCTTGTTTAGTTGATGTAATTTATTCCTGACTCTTTTCCCTGCCATTTCATGTGCCTGAGCAGCTTCTCTAGAGATTATCAAGAAATGTGCATATGGAATTGTGGAAACAAAACAAGTTGAAATAATGTTCATTTATGACCTTGTTAGGATTGAGGTAAAAAATTAATTTAGGCACTTATCTTTCCTTCTTCTGAGGACAGGGCAACTTCAAGGAAGTATGTATGATAGGTTGGATGAATTTTTTGCAAAGCTGTAGATGACTGGAAAATCAGCTTAAGAAAGAACATTTTACAGAAAATTTATTGCCTCCCAGGTTGTATACTTCAGATACACGTTTATGTATATTGTTAATCAAAAGAGACATCTAGTTCGTTATATGGCTTTGTTTTTAACCACTTAAAGTTTTCTAAAGTATTTTTTTTCCCTTCAGCTGATGGCATCTGTGTGCTTAAATGCTTGGTTAACAGGAACACCGAATACTGTCGTGTGGGAAAAGACTCTTTGTTAATTACACTGGGATGCAAGAGTGTTTTGCTTCGATTCAAGTCACAAGTCGGTAAGTACATCTTGCGTTTATGGCTATCTTCTCTGTCCTGTCATCCTACTGTATTGGTAAAGTTTGCTTTAAAACATGTTGTTGTCTTCTACTACTGTTTTATGCTGGCTATTTAAATATTACATTTTGTTATGATGATTTACACAACTTCATCTGCCTCTGACCCACTGCAACTGTCTCTTTTGGAGTATGGACCATTCCCACGGGGAATATAAGTTTTTTAACAAAGCAACTGCACATTCATTTTCTGAAGAAAAAGCAGATGTAGATAACAGACTCATGTAACTTAAATTAATGAACTGTAATAACTGGTAAATGTAATAATGCTTTATATGAGCAATCTGCCACTTGCTGTCTGACATTCAGATGTTGTCTTACAGATCTGTTCATCTGAATAATTAATTAAAGTACTTTAATATACACCTGCACTTCTTAGGATATTTTGTGAGTAGTGATGGTAAAAAGAAACTCACTGTTACAGAAACATAACTAGTTTAGTAAAATGTTGGCTTTATATTTTTATGGTTCTAAATCACATTTTTTTAATAAATGCAACAACTGCTACTTTCTATTATGTACTATATTCCCGTCTTCTTACTGTCTTTTTCAAAAGCATTCTTAGTTCTTTTGCAAGCAAATTCAAAAGACTGCCTGTGTATTCTGAGTAGTGTGTATGAGTTGCATGGCTGCAACTCATTTTGAAATTGTGTAACTACAGGTAACATACAGCTTCCTCTTTAACAAGAACCAGGAGCTCTTACATAGCAGAACTACATCAGCAGGACTTGTGATTTCCAGAGGAGTCCATTATGGTTATTTCCATTTTATGTTGTGCGGAAACTGAGTCACAGAACAAGTACTTTTGCTATTTGGCAGCTTATTTAAAGATACGTACGTGTTTCGAAGCATCAAAGGCTGAGAATTTTGACATGTATGGGTTTGTGCAATGAGTTCATAGAAACTCGGAATGGTCACACAGACACAATACATGCACTCTTCTGTCTCTCTGTAATAGAAAATGCAGTTTTTAGACTCACCCAATTTTTCAGTTGGGTGCCAAATCTTGGTGGCCTTTAAAGTCCTACCTTTCATCTGTATTCATCAAGAAAAACTTTTCACATTTGCAGTCTCTTAGTTTACAAAACAATATGAATGTAACCAAAGAATGACTGTTAGTGTTGTGCTGCGATGTGTTTTGTTGTTTGTTTTTAATTTGTATATTTGAGAATTACAATTCAGCATTGTGTTTTCACTGAGCTCTTTCTCTTGAGCCTGCAATTTGGTGTTGGCACTTACAGAGTACCATATCATAACTGAAAAGATACTTAAGATTAGGTTGTTCAGCTATTTACTTGGCTTATTGCACAGATAGCTAATAACAAGTAATTAAGGTGGGAGACGGACAAGTTTTTCTCTACTCTTTGGACTACAATCTCTACCATGTCTTACTTACCTATGCAGGTCCTGATTCCAAAAGGCACTGATTGTTTGGGACCCCAAGACAAAAGTAGTTCCTGTTAGTTCTGTCCTCCTCCTTTATAAACAAGTATTTGGAAAAAAAAATAGTTTCTGCACAGTATGGTCTTATTCCTGGGAGGGGTACTTTGAAGATTAAGAGGTAAATTCAATCCCCTCTTTAGCTGTATTCCGTGGTGATTTATATTTAGGTAATTTATATAGCTAAATATCGTGAAATAGATCAGAACAGTATAGATAGTCTCTTAATTTATTATTTCTGATTGGTTGTTAACATGGCAAAATTGAGTGTCAATATTTCTGTCTTGCATGCTGTGTTAAACTGAAAGTCACTGATAGGATGTTTTTTCCCCACATCATAGCAATAGTTTTCTGGTACCTTCTTCTACGTGTTAAGTATATCAGGTAGTCCCTAATCTTGAGAACTGTATCTGCTTTTACAAAGAAGACAAACCTTTAAAGAAGAAGCCAACTTTTTGTTTGTTTGTTTTTAACTGCATACAAGTGCAGGTGTTAGTCTCACTTTTATGAATTTTCAAATGCTTATATGTGTATAGTATATAAATAAAAATGATTTGTAATTCAAAAAACATCTGAAAACTCCTTGTTGGTATGTTAAAAGTGTTAACTATGAAAATGCAGTGTAAAAGCCTTAGGATTTTTAAGTCCGCTGTCATTTAGGAAGGTAGAGGAAGATGACGAGTGAGGAATGAGGGGAGAGGGAAATTAATGCCCTGCTTGTGCCCACACAGAGAATTGCTGTTTGACTTCCATCATAAATCACAGACTGTATCTTCCATTTCCTGCTGAACATATGTTAAACATCTGAGAAGGATCATGCAGGCAATAAATATGAAAGTTAGTAGCCTAAAGGCTTTTTTTTAATTTCCCCCCCAAAACAAAGATCATTTCTCTGTAACAGATCAACCAACCAGTCAGTAACTCATCTGTGGCAGATTTGGTATGTAGCTTTCTACTCCATGGTGGAAATGCCCTGCTTAATTTAGCACAGAATTAGTTCATGAGCATAGGATAAATTGTTCTTTCAGATTTTGGCAGAATGTGGATTCCTTCTCTTTCAAACCTAACTCTGTTCACTAGCCACTTTCACAGTGCATCCAGACGTTAGACATACCAGTACTTTGCAGATGTTTATTTACTAGCAAAACTCATCTTAAAACTTGTCAGCTCTAATTATCTGTGCCACTTACATAGAAGCACGGTTCAGGAAAATAAAAATGGGCTTCTTACAGTTTGCAGTTATTTATAGCATATATTACTTGTAGATATCCACGTACAGAACTGAGATAGAGACATAAAAGTGTATGTCTGTGTATGCATATTAATATATATATAATACATATATTAAAGGTATACATAGTTATTTTGTGTATATAGACTGCACATGCTGTTAGTGTAGTATAATTTAAGCAAAGGAACGTAGTATGTCTTATGATGATTTTTTTTCCCCTCAATTATTATTTCACAGAATGACATATTGATCTATTGAGCTCTGATCCCATTAACCAGACAGTCCTGAAGAAACAAATCTGTAGAACAGAACAATTGGTGCTGAAGACCTGGTATGCAAACTGTACTTATTTGAGAAGGAAGCAGGAATAGAGGGTGTGTATACTTTGAACTAGATCTAGACTAGTCTCATAGACTTAATACGCATTGACTGTTGAAGTTTATTCCTGGAATGCATATTTTGGTTTAATTTCATCCAGAGGGACTCGGCTTAGTGTGACTCCATGACTGCTCAGTCATGCAATGCAAAGCACAGTGAGTAGAGACAACTAATGGATTTACCTGAAGACCAAGTAGTTGGAAGGAAGCTGTTCAGCTGTTTAAATGTAAGAATTTGTACCTAATAATAAGGTTCACGAAGTAAACAACCAAAATGACACCGTGGTTCCTCGCCAGATTCTGTGTGAAGTAGTGACTCTAGTTTTCAGCAAAAGAAAAAAAAGAGTTTGGCTTGCATAAGTCTTATTTTGTTTCAGTCAATTTAAAACACAGTAAAATTCACAAATGTTTTTAATATTGCATCTTGAAACTCGTGCAGAGTTTTACTGCATGAACAATGAGGTGCAACTTTTTAAGAGAACTTTCAACACACAGACTGTAATTGCAACTAGCAGGAATTATGAAATCTAGCATTTGCTAGTCTCAGAGAAGCAGTAGGAGGTTCTACTACTGAAATGACTCCCAGATCAGAAAGGGTTTGATTTTTTTTTTTTTAAGCCATACTGCATGCACAATTGTCATCCTTAACTTATCACCTCTGGGGCAGAGATATTGGTTCTGTGTTACACTTCAGTTTCTGCATTTGTCCACTGTCATATAATGGCTCTAAGCTTTGTAGGTATTTTCTCTGAGTTAAATCATGTATGCATATATCCCAAACACTGGATGGCCTTTGGGAATATGCAGCCATCAGTTTGACCTCTTCAGATTCCAAGGAAATAGGTGTCTGTTAATAATTTTCCAGGTTGTGTTTGGAGTTGAGGACTACGGTGTGCAAGAACAAATACTCATCATGTGATTTTGGAGACTGTTCATCTATCTGTAAATCTGAACAGAGGAGGCTACCAGTGACTGTGCCTGCTGCTGGTATCTATATCCATTAGTCTTGCTGTTCAGACCTTTGGGTTTGCCACTGTCTCAGTCTGTGATTTTCTATGGCGTTGCTTTTCTTCATCCAGTTAAAGGCAGCTATACAAAAGTTCTGTAGTGTTTTGAGCTGACTCACTGTTTTCAAGGTGTAGAATCTAAGGGAAGCTCAAGGCCTGAGCACTTCTGGCACTATTTTCAGTAGTTTGTGTTTCTCCAGACTTTCCTTGAACATTTCTGTGGGAATGTTTTTTAGAATTAGCATTTTAAAATACTTGTTGATTCTGATTCCTGGGAGGACAAATTAAAAGGGATTGGAAAAAAAGATCAATCTCCAGCTTTTTGGCAATTTGTAATACTCTAAAATAGCCACTAATTCTGTGCTACCAGACAGCAAGACATGTCTGTGTCTACCCATTCAACGAGGCTCTCCCTAAGTGTTGCTAGACCTTTCATATACCAAGACTTTCAATACTGTGGCTGTTTACATCTAGTAGACACAAGTAAGCCACCTACATCAACCATATCTGCCTCAATATTTCCATTTCATCCTATTGTACTTTATTAAGCCAAATAATCTTTCTTCATTAAAGCATTCATCTGTCATTAAAGCTTAAGGTGTGTTTTGAGGAAGATTGTTTATATAAAAAATCACATTATTTTGAGGATGAATAAAGTAAAAGATCCAATTCTTAATATGTTTAAAAGTTCCAAAAATATAGTGTTAAGAGTTTTGCAATATGACAATAATTTTTGCAACCTTTATGTAAATCTAACTACAGCTTTAAAACCCATTTGTCTCTCTGTTGCTTAATACAACTCTAATGGTTGTTCTAAAAAAAAGTGAAACATGTAAATTTAGATACTTCATAAAGTCATTTTATGAATTATGAATATTCTTTAGGTAACACTTTTAGTGTGAGACTGACGTGGGGGGAAACTTTTGCATCTGCTAATTCACATTGCTTTAGGCTGTGATTGAAGCTTGAATTAAAGGTACTCCTTTAATATTCTTTTTGATAATAACTGACTGCTCTGTGAATCTGGCATCATTTTTGTTTTAGTTCAAATGTGAATTACTTACTAATGGATGGAATGTTCTGTTAGAAGGAAATTTATTTTAGTTAGAATATTTAGTTTGGAGGTAGTACAGTATTTTGCTTTCTGCTTACCACAGAAAGTGTATGTTACTATTGCTAAAAATGTAAAAGATTTTTGCTTTGGGAAAAGTGTGACTTAGGAAATTAATAATGAGATTTGGAACATGTGGAATCCAGCTTCTGATGCAGCATGACACAATGCCATAAGTCATGTTTCCTGTAAAAATGTACAACTGATTGAGTCCCTTGAGTGCTGACTGAATTTCCAAGCATTGAATTCTAATGTGCTGATGCTTGAAATGATTCCCCGAGTAGTATGTGTGGAACAAACCATTCCCAGTGCAGAAATCAAGACTAATAAAAAAGTTTAAAAGTACACTGCAGAATTTGAATCTTAAAGTAGTATTCCGGTAAGTGACCCAGTCTGCAAATTGTGTTTTAATATTCAGTCACATTCAGAGCAGAATTTTATAATGGTGATTGAAGTATTTGTAAATGAGTTGTTAAAATGAACAGAATCTTATTAGTCCAGTCTGTTCTGTTTATAACTATGAAATGTGTATATTTTGTTAAAAGGTGTGTATCAAAAATCTTTTGAGCAAATGCTGTCAAACAGATGTAAACTCAAGGATTTCTGGAAGCTTTTTTGACTATGTGTGGTGAACATTCCTGGAATTTTACTGAGGTACTTGTAATAGGTGTCACTGTGAATGTCTGAAGTCTCCTTAAAAATGAATAAAAACAAAAAGATGTTCTTCCTTTTTTGGAGATAGTACTCCAACCTTGGACATCTTGGATGGTAATCTAGCCTTGATCAGTTTACTATATTTTTACTTCCCATTTCTATTTTTTCCAAAGCAGGCATTTTATTATTTAGATATTGTTCAACTCTGTTGTTCCAAATGGAAGACTGTGTCCCACTTAATAACAGGAGACAGGTTGACCAATCTTATTGTTTGATGTAGTCTTGTAATGTAGTCTTGTCTGATGTAGTCATGGACTACCATACAGATGAGGGGGGTGATACTGCCATCTATGTCAATGACCAGCTGAAGTGCATGGAACTCTGTCTGCCTGGGGGTGAATGAGGAGCCAGTTGAGAGTTTATGGGTTAGGATTAAAAGGAGGGCAAAGACAGGTAACATTATAGTGTGGGGGTCCGCTACGGGACACCTGACCATGAAGACTGAGTAGATGAGAGCCTCTGAAGACAGGTAGGAGCAGCCTCACATTCACAAGCCTAATGGGGGGTTTCAACCACCTCAATATCTGTTGAAGGGACAACATAATATGGCATAAGCAATCCAAGAGGTTCTGAGAATGCATTGATGATAACTTTCTTCTCCAAGTGACAGAGGAGTCAATGAGGAAAAGTGCTATGCTGGACCTCGTTCATACCAACAAGGAGGAGCTTCTGGGGAATAAGAAACTCAAAGGCATCCTTGCCTGCAGTAACCATGAAATGGTGGAATTCAAGATCCTTAGTACAGCAAGAAGGGCACAATTCAAGTTCACAGCTGTGGACTTTGGCAGAGCAGAATTTGGTCCCTTCAGGTATCTACTTGGTAGATCCTCCCAGTACCATGGGATAAGCCCTGGAGGGAAAAGGAGCCCAAGAGAACTGACTAATGTCCAAGGATCACCTCTTCCAAGCTCAAGAGCAGTGCATAGCAGCAGAGAGGAAGTCAGGCAAAAATGCCAGGAGGCCTCCATGGAGGAACAATGATCTCCTGACCAAGCTTAGATACAAAAACAAAACCTAGAGAGGGTGGAAGCAAGGACAGGTAGCCTGGAAGGAATACAGTGAAATTGTCCATGTAGTGAGGGATCAAGCTAGGAAAGCTAAAGCCCAGAGAGAATTGAATCTGGACAGGGACATCAATGGTATCAAGAAGGTCTTCTGTAAGTACGTCAGTGATAAAAGGAAGACTAGGAAAAATGTGGACCCTCTCTGAAAGGAAACAGGAGACCTGGTTACCCGGAATATGGAGAAGGCTGAGGTACTCAATGACTTTTATGCCTCCATCTTCACCAGGGTATGTTCTAGCCATACAGCCCAAGTCACAGAAGGCAAAGGTAGGGACTGGAAGAACGATGAACCGCTCACTGTAGGGAGAGGATCAGGTCTGAGACCATCTAAGGAACCTGAACATGCACAAGTCCATTGGGCCTGATGAGATGCATCCAAGGATTCTGAGGGAACTGCCAGATGAATTTGATAAGCCACTATCAATCACAGTTGAGAAGTTGTAGCAGTCTGGTGAAGTTCCTGGTGACTGGAAAAGGGGAAACATAACGCCCATTTTTAAAAAGGAAAAAAACGAAGACCCAGGGAACTACAGGCCAGTCATTCTCACCGCTTGCCCAACAAGATCATGGAGCAGATCTTCCTGGAAACTCTGCTAAGGTCTGTAGAAAATAAGGAGATGATTGGTTACAGCCAACATGGCTTCACTAAGGGCAAGTCATGCCTGACAAGTTTGGTGGCCTTCTATGATGTGGTTATGGCATTGGTGGATAGGGGAAGAGCAACTGATTTCATCTACCTGGACTTGTGCAAAGCATTTGACACATGACATCCTTGTCTCCAAATTGGAGAGATGTG
Source organism: Anser cygnoides (assembly GCF_040182565.1). NCBI lineage: Eukaryota > Metazoa > Chordata > Aves > Anseriformes > Anatidae > Anser > Anser cygnoides. The sequence continues at coordinate 82,745,687 of NC_089912.1, read as the reverse complement.
GATTTAACAAATGAACCACTAGGTAGATAAACAATTGGCTAGATGGTGCACTCAAAGAATTGTGGTGAATGGCTTGACATTCAGGTAGATACTAGTAACAAATGGTATTCCTCTGGGGTCAGTACTGGGACAGGTGCTGTTTAACATCTTTGTCAGTGACATGGACAGTGGGATCGAATGTATCCTCTGCGAGTTTATCAGCATCACCGAGCTGTGTGGTGTGTTCGACATGCTTGAGGGAAGGGATGCTATCCACAAGGACTTGGACAGGCTTGAGAGGTGGTCATATGTGAACAGCATTCAGTTGAATAAGGCCAAGTGCAAGGTCGTACACCTGGGTTGGGACAATCCTAAACATGAAACAGGCTGAGCAATGAGTGGATAGAGAGCAGCTCTCCAGAGAAGGACTTGAGGGTAGTGGTGGATGAAAAGTTTGACATGAGCCAGCAATTTGTTCTTGCAGCCCAGAAAACCAATCATATCCTGGGCTGCATCAAAAAAAGAACGGCCAGCAGGATGAGGGATTTCCCCTCTACTCTTCTCTCGTGAGACCTACCCTGGAGTACTGTGTTCAGCTCTGGAACCTGCAGCATAAGACATAGACCTGTTAAAGGGGGTTCAGAGGAGGGCCACGAAGATGATCTGAGGATCATCTGGAGCACCTCTAGTGTAAAGAAAGGCTGAGAAAGTTTGGGTTATTCACCTGGAGAAGAGAAGGCTACAGGGATACCTTACACTGACATTCCAATACTTAGAGGAGTCCTACAAGAAAGACTAGGGACAGAATCTTTATCAGGAATTGTAGCGACAGGACAAGGTGGAATGGTTTTAAACTGAAATCAGATTAGTTTATATTAGACATAAGGAAGAAATTCTTCAGTGTGAGGGTGGTGAGGCATTGGAACAGGTTGCCCAGAGAAGTTGTGAATACCCCATCCCTGGAAGTGCTCAAGGCCAGGCTGGATGGGGCTTTGAGCATCCTGGTCTAGAGGGAGATGTCTCTGCCCATGGCAGGGGAGTTGGAACTAGATGATCTTTAAGGCCTCTTGTAAGCCAAACAATTCTATGATTGTATGTTGTGTTTGTTTCCAAACCCATACAAAGTTATGGCTGTATACCTGTCATCAATTGCAGGCCAAATTGACTGCATAATATAGGTACTGCATTTTAGTAGTAGCCTGTAGCACATAGTGCAAAATGTTGTGGGAATAGCACTTCTCTAAAGCGTTTAGCAAAACTCCCTAGATCAGAAAATCAAATGTCTGTTGGTAAATACATTTATTTATTGGTTTATTGAAAGTATCATTGTTTCGGATTGGTGCTCTATGTGGTTTGTGGTTTTGTGTTTGTTTTGTTTGTGTTGTTTGTTGTTGTTGTTGTTTTGTTTTTTATTCCCCACTGGGCTTCTTTTCTCTTATTCTTTGTATGGATTTTTTGTTTTGTTTTGTTCTGTGTTTATTTTCCCTCCATTTCTCCCTCACCAGCCATCCAAGTTTAATGCTAGATCTTTTTGTGTTGTTATGTTTTGCTTTGTTTTGTTTTGCTACTACTCCATTCTCTTCACCCTTTAGACTAGTAATGGAATCCCATCTATTTTGAGCAGATGAGTGAGGTGCACGACTTTAATATCTTGTGGTTTTATATGTGTCTTCTGCCATGAGGATAAGCACTTTGTAAAGAGAAATCGGTACGGAAGTTCTGTTTATGCAGTGTGCAACTATTCAAGTGACAAATTACCAGGAGCAGGGTATGAATATCCCTGTGGAAACTGCTAGAGTTCTGGAGCTTCTTTCATTTTTGAGAAGGGAGCAGAACTCTTTGGGAGGATATTCCTGTTCTCTTTGGTCATGAGAATCAGTTCTAGCTGGCCTTAATTCAGTGTCTACCCAGTGCAGTTTTTAGGCTATCACTATAGTAATATCTGCGGAATAGTTCCAACGAGTTATCAGACTGCACAATTGATTAGTTCAGGTTCAATATCTAACAGCAAATACGAGTTAGCTGAGACGCATATCTAGTCAAAACTTTACACACAAATTCCCCCATTTTTCAGCAAAATACAGCTTTCTGTCAAGGTGAAAATTTTCAGAGGAGTACCTGTTATAAGACATAAATTTTAAAAAACAGGGAAATGAAAACAAATCAAAATCCTAACAAGCTTGGGTTTCAAAGAAAATGTTTAAGAGTTATATTTTTAATGTTCTTTTATGAAGTTATTTGCAGGGGAAACCTTTTCTTTTTTCTAAACAAGATTCTTGCAAAAGCACTTTGGTCTACAAAAGTGGAAGTACTTCTTGCCTTGTCAGTGGCTGGGTGAGAGTTTTGTTTTGAAATCTAATAATGCATTCTTTAAGGTGAGAGGGGGATATACGGAAAAGTGTAAATGAAAAGACAATAAATATTTCTTCTTACCTCTGTAATTGAAAGTCTTGAGCCATTAATATGACACTATTGCAACACATCTGTAAGTCTTGTTAAGTTTTGAGTTTTTTTTCAACCTGCTGGTTGATTTAAGTGATTGGGGTGGTGATAGCACAGGGATTTTGTTTTTCAGTCAGTGAAAATTGTAAGATATTTCTTTGAAGACAGCCAAGACTGTTTAAGAAGAGTTTCTATGTTCTTCTCAGTTTACAGTTTTCCCAGACAATAAAGCTAGTGAAATAGTTTGGAGGTTAGAAAGAAGGCTTAGCATGGCATTAAGAAGTACCTGTGCCCATCCCCCCCAGACAAAAGCACATGAATTTGGATTTTGCAGAAGACCTTTTGTTTTCATGTATAACCCCTGATAACCCCACAAATTTCATGAGTAAGCAGAATCCTGTTTAAAAAATTTATTTATTTTTTTAATATAGATAAGCAGGCAAAAATTCAGGACTGAATAAAAAGTGGTGACATTCTAAGCAGTACACTCAGATTACTAGGCAATACACTCCAATAAAGAAGCATTATAGCCAAGATTGATTTTGTAAAGATGATAGAAGATCTGAAGAGGTTAGCTGATTGTTCCCTGAGATGAGAAAGTCAATTCCCTAGAGCCTCAAAGGAAAAGATTCGCTGAGTGCTAGAAACTTGATGATGAACATAGGACTGAGTATTAACAGCAAATAGCCTTTGTCTGTTCTTGAGAAATACTTTGCTCATTTTTGGTTTTGTATGCTTAACTCCTGGTTTTAAAATAAGTGACCCACCAGTAGTCCAGGCTGTCTGGTTTTGGTGTGGATTCTTTTCTTGTCCGCTTCTACCATTAAAGAAAGAAGAAAATCCAGTTTTCATAAAAGCTAGGGACAGTTCTTCATGTATTTCTCTGTACGACAGATTAAGTTCCCAGATTCTTAGGAAGACCAAAGTTATATTTCATTTTAAGGACCTTAATCAATATGCACATAAAACTATATTTTATATCACAAGCACAATGATCTCTAAGCTAATAAAGAATTTCCTTTATAGAAAAAATAAGAAGATAAAAGCGTAGTGTATTTGTGTGCAGAAGCAAATGGAGAGAAGATAGGCTATTGTAAATAGTTGCTGGATATAAGAAATAGACTTGCTGGATATAAAACAGACTCAAGAGAAATGCTTTGCTTTCTTTTGGGACAGTCTACAAAAGGGAGAAACATAATGTTTGTTGTCTGTGCTAAAGAGAGACAAAATGGTTTGTGTACTTTGTGTCATGTGCAGAGTGCACAATAGCTTACTCCATTTTTTTCTCTATTTAATATACATAATTCTATGTATTTCTTAATATGCAAAAATTTATTATTTGGCAGTTTGCCCTGAGAGTCACATAAATGAATATATATCTGAATTCTCAGAAAATATTTGAAACTGGTAGTAATTCTTATGAAAAATTCTTGGGCAATTTTGGATACCCTAAGTGATTTCCTTTTGAATCCTTTAACTGTTTGCATTCAAAAGCAAAACAAAATCCTAAATTCACATCTGCAACAATAATTCCTTCCTTAAACCTGGTATTTAGCTATTGCTGTTTAGTAAGTAGAAGCAACTAAAAGATTTTTGGTGAGTGCTTTATTTGTAAGTGTTCAGAAGAAAAAGACAATCACTGAACAGATGAAAAGAAGTAAAGAGTAGCAAATTCATGCCAAGAGTGGACTTTTCATGGTATATTTATTCAATCAGCATGGGATCAGAGAAAGATATGAGTATTTCTCGAAGATGAAGTCATTAAGTTTTCATGGATAAGTGATAAAGTTTGTTTTGTTGTTGCTGGTTGTTTTTAGTTTGTTTTTGTTTTGTTTTTCACAAGTGTATTTTTCACTTCTCATACAAAAACAGTAGTTAAGTGAAGTTCTTTTACAGAACTACTTTAACAGTAGTTGAAATTAAGTTCTTTGTTTATCCTCAGATGTTTTTTCTCACAGTGTTAGTCATTAATAAATGTGTAGAATGTGGAGTTTGATTAAAAGTTTGTGAAAAGATTGAGCTGTATTAGATCTAATGCTGTTCCTTCTTTTATTCGTGAATCTTTACTGCCATCTAATAGAGAGGATTTTTAGTATCTATTTTTCTAGAGATAGATGAATTAAATTACACTTTTTTTTCTGTTATAGCTTGTCAGAGCTTTTTGTGGTCTTACAAATACTCTACTATGAAAGCTTTGAGGACATCTGAGGTTCATTATGAAAGATTGTGGAGGAACTTTGCCAGCCTCTTGTTATTTCTTTCTATTTTATGTCTATTATGTTGATATCTCCTCAACTCAGCGAATAGTAATTGTGTAATTTGCCAGCACTTTGGAGAGCTCCAAGTACAAACTTCTTACTTGTATATAGAGGAGTAGTGTACCACAAGCAAGTCATACATTTTTTTTTTCATAGAATCATAAAATAATTCAATTGTAAGAGAGCTTATTTGGTTACCTGGTTAAGTCTCCTTTGCAAAGCAGGTTCCACCCAAGGTTGCTCAGGGCTTTATACAGTTATGTCTTGAAAACTTCCATGGATAAAAAAGTTCACTGCATAATCTCACTGGGTACCTTCTTCCAATTTTTCTCACCCTGCCCTGGTTCTGAAATCAGTTCTTCAGGAGGACACCAAAGATGTTCTTCTGAGTTGCCAAAAAGTCTGTGCAGAGGTATGAAAATAATGGTGAAGTGCAACTTGAAAGGAGACAAGCATGTTGTTGAAACTGTAGCATTATCTGTTACAGTCAGATAGAAGAAAGGAAAAAAAAAAAAGAAAGGATAAGCTTAATATATGGAAAAAATCTCTGCTGTTAGGTGCTTTTCTGGTGCTGTCTCTCTAAGGCAGAGAAATAACAGAATGACTGATTTATTTTAAGCTGTTTCTTGCTTATTGCAGAAGAAAACTGACACTGTAATGTGGGCTTTTCTTCATCTTTTGTCATGATCCAATCACTTACTGTTACATTCTGAACATCATCCTTATATATGTGAGTGAAAAGGGCATGTTGAAAGCATCTGTGCATTTTCACTGTAGTTTACAATTACTTTTGGACCAACTTGAGCAATTTTGAGACCTCATATCACCCGAAATTCAGATGTGTGGCATCTTTTTCCCACTTGAGTCGATATGACAGAAGTTATGAAGTTAGTTAGGACTTTACCTCACCTAGTAATGATCTAGAATAATGCACATAGATGAGCACTCTAGCAGATTTCATCAGTAGGTGGGGTGCTTGTGTTTATAGCAAATTACAGAATAGGTGTATGAGTTTTCTTTTAGAATATTTGCTGCCCTAAGTTTTCTGCTACTGGTGGGTTAAACTTACTTGTTCATAGCAAACTAATGCTGTAATGCTTCTAAGAGCTCTGCCCAGAGAAGCTGTGGATGCCCCATCCTTGGAAGTGTTCAAGGACAGGCTGGATGGGGCTTTGAGCAACCTGTTCTGGTGGAAGGTGTCCCTGCCCAGGGCAGTGGTGTTGGAATTAGATGATCTTTAAGATCCATTCCAACCCAAACCATTCTGTGATTCTATGATTCTGTTGCTCCAGATTTTTGACAAAGTCGTATCGTTACAACTATTAGAATGGTAATAATCTCAACTAGGAAAAATGACCTGACTCTCCAGGAGTGAGCTTAGGAGAGAACTTTGTTATATTAGTCTAGCTTGGAGTTGCCCAAGAACTTCAAGGGGCTGTGCCTTCAATTCATTCAAACTTCTCTGAGGAACTATGGCTATTTGTCATTTTTTCGAAACAACATATGACTACCTCAGAAGTGGAGCTTTTTTCATCCAGTTTTCAAGCCTAAGTGATTCCTAGTTGTGTAAAGAATGGAAGGCTTGGATAAAAATAATAATAGGCTGTGAAACTTTTACCATAGTCTTTGCTGTCTTTATTATACAATTTTACCAAGTATTTAAAATTTTCTATAATGGGTCTTGCCCTACTTGCCTACTTTTTTGACTCAGTAAAGGTAGCTTTGCATTAACTATATTTATGTCAGTTCCTGTAGACATGGGTCTTTGATTTCATTCCCAGATATCCTTACATTGAACTTGTCATGATTTCCAAAGATAAATGGAAAATGACTTGCTATCTTTTGCCTCTTTGCTTTTGGATATACCAGCTTCCTGCACTGGAGAAGGATAAGTGCAACAAAATTTTTGTTTTTCAGATTTCGTAACTTCCTGAAATGATAAGGGAAATCCTTCTTCTTGGCTACTGTTTTGAGAAGTTTACTAACAAGTCATTTCTAATGTTTACTTCAGACCCTTTACTTCAAATGGCTATAATTTGAATTATCAAATTGTTATCGAATTATCTCCAAAGAATTAGAGCAGTTAACAGGTGCATATACTTAAATGCTTCAGGCACTTGTTATTTTTCATTGAAAATCTGTGAACTGTACAGGAGTCTCCTGTCTGATTTAGCAAATTACAAATGGGATATGGCTTGATTTCTCTATCTTCTCTTTTCCTTGTATAAGCAGAAGTTTCCATCTCTGATTTTATTCTCTATTTATAAGATCTACCCTGCCCCCCCACACCCCCACCCCCGGCCCCTGCTCACACCTGCCAGTTTTTCAATATTTTTAGATACTGTCTCTGCTTACTTACTGGCATGTGCTTGTCTTTTGGATGTAAGGAATTACTTTGTTTCAGAGGTTGGTCAGGTATTTTTTTAAGATTGGGACAGGAGCCCTTCTGTTTACTATTTTTTATGTTTTCTGTTTTGTTTTGCTTTGTTTTGTTTTTAGGTCAACTAGAATTTTCCTGTTACTTTGATAATAAGAGAATTGATTTTGTCCACAGAAGCCTAAATGTTATCAATCTGAGCTTTTTTTTTCTTAGACTGCTTCTAAAGGAAGATAAGTGATGCTCAGCCTGGCTTTTTATGCCAATTAAATTTTGAGTGTTTTATTCTAGCTTTTAAATCTCCCAACTCAAATATATGTATTTCATAATAACCCTAGGTGGTTCTCTCTCTCTGGAGACTGGATTAGTATAGTTTAACTGAAATAGTAGGTGGAGTCTCATTTTCACCTACTCCTCTGTTAAGAGTTCACCATTACAATTATTTACAGTAGTTAGCTAACATGAATGAAGAATCCTTGACAATATTGTTGCATTCATCCAGGTACTTCTTAAAAAATTTAGATGCTGATCTTCGCAAAAATTCTTCTCTGTTTAATAAAATTTGAAACTATTTTCTGTGTCTTTAAGAACACCATAAGCCAAATGAAACACTACTCTCAAGTATGACTGAATCTGTTCCTATCTTGTCATTGGATGTTCATCTTAATTTACTATCCTTGTATTTTTTGCTACATTTGTGTCTTTTCTATTTTTCTTTTCCAGAATACAACATACTTTCAAATGTACTGAAGATACGCTGGAACCAAAAGAAGGATACCTCTGCGTTCAGTCAGAGAACAGATGAAGCATCTGCTGCTCAGTATTTTCAGGTAATGAAAGTTTTCAGTGCCGATTTATGAAATCTAAATTGCCATTATTTTCCTGACTTCAGTCACCAGGCCAGTTAGAAAGATTGCTTAGGTTTATTCAGACTGGTCAAGACCTTTGTAATTTAAGTACTGGTAAGACTGATAGAAATGGGATTTATCTGTCTCTCTCTCTCTTTTTTTTTTTCCTCTCCTCCATTCCTTTTAGTTTTATGGCAGTCTGTCTCAACAACAGAATATGATGCAGGATTTTGTGAGGACGGCCACTTACCATAGAGCTATACTGCAAAACCACATAGATTTTAAAGACAAGGTAAGCTCTGTTAAGTCTTAAATGTTGCAGTGTGATTTCTAATTTTGTCATTTTGCTCTTATGTTGTGAGACACAATTTGATTGAAATTGCTAATCGTTCCTCCATTTTTGGTGAAATTTTGTCATTTCTTGTTATGTAGTCTTGATTCTGAGATCAATATTCTCAGTCCTCTCAGCTTTTTTCTTTATGAAGAAGTAGTGCATGACACGTTATTATTCTTACTATCTTTCTCAGAGTCACCATAAATTCTGTGGCATCTGTTTTGAGAATGATTGGCAGGACTTATATATGGTAGTGAAGACAATGCCATACAATTAATTTATACCGCAGAATTCTGACTTTCTAGTTATTCTTTACTGTACTTTTTATAAATCTTGTATTTATTTACTTTTTTTCCTGGGACTACATTTATTCATTGAGCATTGATCTTCACCAAACAATTCATAATGGTGCTTAGGCTCACTCTTTTTTTTTTTTTCCTGGCATTGATGCGATTCATTTTGAATTTGGATGGTATGAGAATAGTTTAGATTTTCCACAAAGTTATATTGATCAGCACTGAGTTGAGTTTATCTTGTATTGACCAATCAGTTACCTTCAGTCCATATCTGTGCTCTTCGTTGACTGAAGTTTGTGTCATCTGCAGATCCTTGTATGACACTGCTCACTTCTCTTAAGAGAATTATTAATAAAAATAAAGAAAAATAGCAAAAAATGTTAGACCACATTGAACATTCTGTAAGCTAATAGGCAGTTTGTAAGCAACAGCTTAGCCACCCAGCAAGATTGTGTTCTAGGTCTCAGAATGTTCTCTGAGATCATGTGAGCTGTTCTTCTGATGTCCAAACAGATTACTGCAAATAAATAAAGATGGTGAGAATGAAGTTAAATTTCTGTATATATATTTTTATCCTGTTGTCATTTCTTGTGTTTTCTCCCTTTCCCTTTCCTTCTCTCATCTTCTAAAAGGAGCCTCTTACTTCAACTCATACCAGCACAAATGGTCTTCTACATCACCAAAATGAGTCTTTAATAACATATAAGCAAGTATTGAACAAAACATTTCCCTCTAAAAGTGTAGCATATTTAGAGCCAAAATGAGGAGAATTGTAAGTATGAAATCTATTTTGATTATTTTAAGATTGTTATGTTTTAGCTATTAACTATTTTTAGTAATAAGTCAAATGATGATTTCTCTTTGCCATGTGACTTAGGCAAAATGTGCTTCTTTAGAAACCATACTTAAATATTTACCTTCTTAGAAACAGATTTCAGTCTCTGTAAGTTCTTTCAGGCCTGAGATAATTCTCCTCTCCTATATAATTCAATAAGGTTAGCAAACTAGTGTTGTGCACAGGGCTGTGCCAGTTTTCTATAGACATCAGAATCAAACCCCAAAGCATGTGGTATTGGATGTTACCAGCTGGGTAAGCAGAGCTATTGTATCATTAATGGATTAAATTTTGTACTGGAACATGGAACTTAGTGTATGATGAAAGAAACAACAGAGAAAAGATTTTATTTGCAATTCACTTCTTGTCAGTTAGGATAGTCACATATTGTAACCCAAAAGGATGATTTTTGTATGCAGGTAATATATCTTAATTTCATTTTTGTGCCTGCAGTAAGGAGTTCAGGCCTTGTGTAGTCTTTGCCTCTGCAGGAAATCTTGCTACTGTACAGCAGTACAGCTTGCTTACTCTTACTCTTGGTTTATTTATTTTCCTAACTGTTGGAGGTGCCTTGGCCTCTGTTCAACATACCTATTAGTAAGACTATTACACACTGGGTGTTGTTGGCCACCCACGTAGAAAATGATCTTTCTTTTTCCTGATTCTGTTGAGAAATGGCAATTTTCAGAGTAAATGTAGCTGAAAAAAACTTGAACTATCTACATTGTGGCAAAAAAACATTCCCAGGAGAACCTGAGAATCCCATTGTGCAGAGACCAGAGTAGGCCAGTTTGGAAATACTGCAGCTACATTTATTTTACATCCAGGAAATGCAGGGCAGACAGAAGTGTTTAATGATGGTGGTGGGGAGATTAAAAAAAGGCAAAAAGTACATAATTATTTTCATACCTTCATTACTGAAAGAAATCTCATTCAATTGCTATTTGACTTACTCTGTTTCCTACCTACTCTGCATTCCCTCCGTGTACTTTTTTTATTTTTTCTTTTTTTTAATTATCTTTTTTTCTTTTTGCCTTCTTCTCTAGATTCTCAGATGGTTTATTACATGGACATTTTTGCTTGTAGTCAAAAGTTCTGTTGATAAGGTATTTTTCTTACTCCAGACTTTTATTTATTTATTTATTTTTCTAAAGAATTATCTTTATGAGAAAATGCAACAGGTAATCTGAGTTGTGCTTGACCCATTGAGAGGGTTCTTGGTGATAAATTTAAACACATTGTGTCTCAGAGGTAAGGCACTATGGGACCAACTGGAAGAGAATTTGTGTTGACTATTTATGTATATTGAATCTTAAAAGAATAAGGAGAACTCATTCAGAATATGATGAGTCTAAGGTTGGATACTTCACATTAATATAGTAGTCCTTACTGACATACGCTCTACATGCTTACCCTTAGAAGGAAACTTCTTAGAACTTTCACTATTTTTGTGAAATAAAACTTTGTCTTGGATTTTGAATAGTTGTATTGCCAAACGAGGGAAATTAAGGTGTTTTACTTAGTTAAAATGAAAAAAAAGGCTTTTAACTAAATTTTACAGTAGCAGCATGTAAAGTTGTTTGAAACTGAATACTAGCCGACACATCTGTATTTCTTCTAAAACAAGTCTAAATTTCAGAGCCTTTTGATTTTTTTTGTCATCTTTTTACAAATAGATTACTTAAAAGCAAAGCAACTTGAATCAGAATATCCTTAGTGATCCTGGAGGAAGGATCACAGAAATTAACCATTCAGATTATGGAAAGGCACGTTTTGATTTTTTGCGTGTATGTATTTTTGTGTTTGTTTGTTGTTTGTTAAAAATGAATATTTTCTTTATATAATCTTTCTGATATCTACAATTACATTTATCATTCAAAATTACTATATATGTGATATTTTTGCTTTTAGTTTTATATGCTTGCCTTCTTACAGTCTTCCTTCCTCAACCCCTACTCCTCACCCCTTTTTTGCAAAAGTCCTTTTCAGGACTTCAATTATGCAAGTACTTAAGTATGCAAGCCTATTACCACATGTGACTACTGCCCATTAAATTCACATTTGGCATGTTATTCATCTGCATAGGCGAAAGCAGGAATAGTACTGAACTGTGTTCAGGAGGGTAAGGTATCCTTTATTCCTGACTACAATTTCTGGTAATTACTGAATTAGCTGCATTCAGATTTCAAAGTAAATACCGAAACACATACAACTACCACCTTTACTCTAAATGTGAATGGCACTATCATGCCCCAGCTACCTATCTTAAAATTCTTACTTCTCTTAAAATTCTACTTTTCTCTTCAGAAATGTGTACGTTAGTACAACATATTGAATTTCACAATATTTCATCTTGATTGCTCTTACAGCTCTGATCTTAGAATCACAGAATTATAGAATGGCTTGGGTTGGAAGGGACCTTAAAGATCATCTAGTTCCAACTGCCCTGCCATGGGCAGGGACATCACCCACCAGATCAGGTTGCTCAAGGTTCATCCAACCTGGTCTTGAACACAGGGATGGGGCATCCACAGCTTCTCTGGGCAGACCGTTACAGTGCCCCACCACCCTATGAGTGAAGTATTTCCTCCTAACTTCTGAATTAAATCTCCCCTCTTTTAGTTTAAAACAATTCCCCCTCATCCTGTCAATATCTGATTGAGCAAAGAGTCACTTTCCATCTCTCCATCTTTTTTTATAAGTCCCCTTCAAGTACTGAAAGTCTGCAGTGAAGTCACACCAGAGCCTTCTCTTGTGTACGGTGATAGAATGCTCTTCCTATGTGAAGCAAGAAAGGCGTTCTGTAGGACATGGCAATGATTGCAGTGATGCCAGTTGGGGAGCAAGGTGTGGTATAGCATCATTGCATTACAGTGCTTTGGTTTGGAAAGGACCCCTGGAGGTCTCTAGTACAAACCTAGTGCTTGAGGTCTGTCTAGTAACATGTTGAATGGATCTGTGAATAGAGATTCCACACACTCTGTGAGCAACCAGTTCAGTCTAAAAAAAAAAAAAACATTCTAGAAAAATATTAAAAATTCTCACTGAGAGCATGAAGTGCACTGTGGAAGAGACATGTTAAATCCTAAGCCAAAGGACACTTTTAGATGTAAAAAAGCCTTTCTAATTAATTGAAAGGAAAGACCCTAGTATAATTAGGAATTAAAAGATAAGGGAAGATCTGTATTTAATAGTTTCTCCAGCAACTAAGAATTACAGACATGTTATTTACTCTTTCTTAAGGAAAAACAAACAAACAAAAAACAGATCTTCATGAAGTGAATCCACAGGAGGATGATGACAACCTTTTCAGAATCTTAAAGGCTGAATATATAGGGCTGTGTTCTGTCTGAAGCCAAAGAAAAAGGAGAGCTTGGCCCAGGAATTTATCTTCCAAAATCAGAAAAGAACAAAGAAGAAAGAGATCATCCAAATAAATAATTAAGTAATCCATGCACTTTAAATTAAGATGCTTTGTAATTACAAAAGACTGAATTTATTTAGAACAATTCAAGTTGCTAAAATAATAAAGTGAAGGCTAAGTCATACATCATAAAAAAGTTTGAAAATTTTCAAACAAAACAAAGAACATAATCATGTTTTTATTGCAGGCTTTCAGGTAGACAAAAAAAAATGTTCAATACTTTTCATCTCTTTCATCTTTCTATATATTCTGTGCTCTAAATGGTCCATATTTTTGATATGGACACAGTTAATTAAAATCCATATTTTTGATATGACACAGTTAATTAAAATACCAGTAATTAGAGTTAAAAAAGTGGGGATCTTAACCCAACAGAATAGTCCTGGCAGGACAGATATAATGAAACTTTTTTCTGATGAAAACAGGTTTTCAGCAAGAATTTCTGTTGTCATTAATGTTAACAGGATCCAGGTATCATTCACCTAATCTCCATCAAAGATTTATTTTATTATTTAAAGAAGAGCAATTTGGCTTTGTTCTATCTCTGACAGTTTGCTTTACTATTAGTAAGGTAAACTCAACTTTAGTCTGCATGAAATAAAACAGTTTCCATTCTACTTACTTTGACCCCATGTGATGTTTTCTGTATATAATTCTATATGGAATGCAAATAAATAAATAAATAAAAAGGTGATTTTTAATTGCTGTGCAATTTGCATTTGTTCAAGAAGAAGGTTTTAATGCAGACAGGAAAAGAAGGAAAATGCAGTACAGCACCTCTATGTATTTTTGGTTATCCAAAGCGGAATCTTTTTCTTCAGATGCAGTCTCCAGACATTTGAATTTTTGAAAACTTTAAGGCATTTCTGTAGCAATTGACATGACATCTTCATATTTTTCTTTCTTTTTATTTTTTTCTTTTATTCTCAAAACATTACGTTTACAGAGTTTTTATGCTTTTTTTCCCCATCTTGAGCAGATAAACCAAAATTTGAATTACAGGATGAAAGAGGCAGAGGGAAGAAAGAGTCAGGACGCGTGCTGTAAAAATATTATATGTAGCTTGAAAAATTTTCAAACCTCCACACTTCACAATTTTTACATACTCACAAAGTAATTACAGAAAATTTTCAGTATACAATGAAGAAAGATGCATTGAACTTATGGAACTTTTCAGAGGTTATTAGATTTGCCAAGATGGTATGATCAGTCTTAACTCTTTCATTCCTATAGAATGAAGAATTCTCAAGAACTGCAACAAAGACCTGGAAATTATTGCTGAAAACTAACAGAGGTTGAAAAGTCCTGTCTTCTATGAAATTTGAGACCATCTTTATGAAGTTTGCATAACTAGGATGAGTCATTTGTGAAAGCTTTTCTGAGAGAGTTATCCAGTAAAGAAACACTCTTCCATTCACAGGACAATATACATTCATCCAGAGAAGGCATACAGTACAGTTATAAGTCAATAAGATATCTAAATTAATAAAAGTAGACAAAAAAAAAAAAGAGAATCATAAATACATAGCTGGTCACTATGACTTAGTTATGTGCATTTCTCATGCAACTTCCTCTACAGTAAACTCATGCATGTGTAGCATGAAATAGAGATGTCTGAAATTTCAATATGAAGAATCAACAGTGGAAATTCTTTGGTGCATAGGTTTGAAACCTCTGTTTTGAGAGAAAGTGGGGGGGGAAAAAAAAAGTTTGGATGAGTTATATTGGAGAAATACAAGGGAGATCTGTCAGTTACCTGGAGAGCAACTAAAGAAACCAACAACCTACTTCTTTCTAACTTTCTTAGAAGTGAGGGCTTTTGTTGAATGCTGTAGCTACCTGTCCAGTAATGACTAAATAGAAGATAAACAAAAAATAAACGTAATCTAACATACAGCACAAGTGTGTGATAGTTGAAACTGGTCTTGCTGAAATTTGAATGATCAATCTAGTCATGAGTCTATAGTTCATTTAATCTTAACGGTCATCCTCTTAAATATGTAAAGTGAGGGGATGCTCTACCTTCTTCTTCCTCATCTCTAGAAGTGCATTAGACATCAGAAGATTCTTGCAAATCCTCCTGCTCCCCAGGGATGCCACAGACATCTTCATCTTCCATCAGCTCTTCTTTAGCTGGCTTCCTGAGAAAAGTAGTACAGGTGTATGAATTTATTTGGACAGGTCACAACACGTAGCACCTCAACATGTGCTCAAGGGCCATGCAACAGTGGATATAATTTGACCTGCATATAGGTTCATTACTCTCCAGTGGACATCTTGTAACTGTATTTGGAACCCTTTTTTAGTCTGATGGCCCATTTCCTTTTTCCATTATAATTCCACAGAAGTGAAATGGATGTAAAAATCAAAGTAATTGGATAAACAAAATGGGAAAAAAAATCAGTAAGCAGAGCAAGTATTTGAACAAAGATATATAATTCAGTTTTATTCAAGATGCTTCCACATCATGGAGTGATTTTTCATTTGAAAATACATAGTTCTGTATTCCTTCAATAATAATTACTGTCACGTCTTCCTTCCCTCTCTGTATTTGGCTTAGGCTCAGTATTCAAGTTTTCCTCCCAAGGAAAGTTTGATAGAAAAACCTATTTCCTCCAAACCATACACATGTAGTTACACCTGAAAGTAGCCTATGGTCTCTTAAAAATATGCTGTTGCTGCTAGAACTCAATCTGCTGTTGCAGATTAAGGGTATTAAGATTCTTCATAAACAATTTTTTTGACTTTTTCATGTCAAATTCATAATAATTTTGGAATAGTGCCAGACTTATTAAATATAATGTACTGCTACAAAAATGTTGTTACTTAAAAGAGGGGTCAGAAAGTGATTTTTAAATACTTCATTTCTTTTGGTGTGCCTTTTGTTTTCAAGGTGGTCCTAGATGTTGGCTCTGGATCAGGAATCCTTTCATTTTTTGCAGTGCAGGCTGGAGCAAGAAAAGTCTATGCAGTTGAAGCCAGTTCAGTGACAAAATATGCAGAGGTAAGTGTTTTATTTGAGGCAAGTGTTAGAATGGTATAGTATGAAAACATTAGAGATCTAGAACTCTGCTTCTAAAAGGCTAATGCCAAAAATTTCATTTTGAGTTTTCTAATAAGTCAGATCTCAGTGGCAACACATCTTGGACAGTAATTTTTGAAGGTGACCTAAATATTATATCAAGTCTGTAAAACATAGCATCACTGGTTTTGTGAAAAACTTGTGTTCATTGTTACAACTGTGATTAAGTTTTTTACTTTCAGAAGCAAAAATCAAAGCGAAACAAAGAAACCAAAAAAAAAAAAAAAAACAGATGTTTCTAAGGGTTCTGTGCAAAAATATCAGGGTGTTTTTTCCTGAGTCTCTTGAACATCCATGTGATCAGGTGGTTGGCTGAGTTTCCTGATAAGCATTACCCTTTTACTCATTCAGCCTTCTTATGAAAAAAAATGTTTTTATGTTCAAAGAAGACATGTCTGTAGAGTGTATTCAGTTTTAAAAGATATTTTTTAGGTATTGCTTTTTACAAAGTATTATAATATCAGTCAAAGTAAGTTAAGCACTGAAAATGGTATAGAAAACTAAACGCCTTAGGAAAAGTTCGGTACCTATAAAGTGCTAATTCTAAATAGCAGCAACAGCAAAAATCTCCATGTCTTTTCTCATTGTTTCTGCTTGTTTAGGTGAACATCAGAACGTGTGGGGAGAGTGAGAGCATTATTGTTACAAATTTTGTTAATGCTGATCACCTCCATCTGAGTTTTTACAATAGCTTGAATGTAGAAGAGGGTGAAAAGTAGTGAAGTGAAGGAATTTTCATCTCACACCTAGAAAAAAGTTGCAGTATCCAGATGTCCATTTTTCTTTTTGCTTTGCTGATCTAGATCATAAATGTCCACGAGCAGGATTGGGAGTCAATAGTTCCTCAAAGCCCACACAAAGTACATGCAGCAGTTCAGTGGAACTTCCTCCCTTATGTCATGATTCAGCAACCCAGCCTTACTCATGGTAAAGGCTAGTGAACACCAATTGTTGATCGTAATACTGTAAAGGAAATGCACTGTTATTGGAATTGAGATAATCTGTTAGATATTAAGGAAGAAAATGTGGATACTAGACATTTTTATTTCTCTCCAGGCAGAAATTTGTAAATTCTATGTATTTTTCATTCCATTTCAAATACAAAACTCTTAATAATCTCCCCATATACATTTTGCATTAATTCATATACTGAATAAAAATATTGTAGCACAACTATCTCTTTGATATTTTTAAGATATGTGTATATACTATTATATATAGAATTCACCTGAGAAATTTCATATGGTCATTTCCTGCTTCCATCTTATTTATGTTGCTGCTTACAAAAGGCTTTATTATTATGTGTTTGTTACTTTTGGAACTGGTTAGGGTGTACTAGCCTGACTTATCTGCTAAATACTAAAAGAAGATTTCTGGTTTTTATTATAATTTGGATAATTACAAAAATTCTACCTAATTAAAAGAATTTTTTTTGGCTATTGTTTGACAACATTAAGCAAAGGTTAATATATGGAAGGTGTCTATCAGAGAGGGAATGGTGGAGAGTGGTTCTTAGTTCATGTAGGATTTTGTAAATAGATGCAATGTTGTCCAGTATCTTTGTTTCATAATAGACAGAAGTTTTATGAAAACATAATAAAAATAGCAAAAGACAGCTTGCTTATCCTAGCAGGTAGTGGGCATTGGCTCACTCAGTGAGTGTATGTTCACTCAGAACTTGGCCCAAGTCAGAAGTCAACAAAATCACTAGTTGTGATAGAGTACATGTTGCATCTGTAGTCCATCAAACCAGGTATGTAACTATATTGCAATATAAATGTGAGTAAAATATATGGCAACTTCTTGATAGAGAAACAGCATGAAACCATTGGCTTTAGGAACTGAATTGCTTTTCTCCTGGGGTGGTTGAAATGCTAAAATGATAAAAACTAGGATTGATAAAGAGAAGTGAAGAACCTTATATAGCTGTAGATCCTTGGGACTACTGGCTAAAGTGTTATTTTTAGTTTGATAATTCATAGCTTTTTGGTTATTTTTCTTCTCCTTTTACTTCCCCAAATGGGACTCAATTTTCATAAGAACTATAATAGATTTCTGTGGTCATAATTTCATGTGAAAACTTGTTCACCCTTATGAACTGTATTGCAGATCAGCTGACCTATTAACATGTAGCATGTTTTAAGAATTTATTTATTTTTTTCAAAAAAGGATGCTTAGCTGGATCAGTCAATTAAATTCCTATACTGCATATTCAGTATTCTATTTGTCATTTCCTCATCTTCCACAATGGGATTTCATTAGTATGGTTTATCAAGTATCTGGATTATAAAATGAACGTTACTTTCCATCCATTTCTTCTCTCATTTCTGTATGGATTTATTGTATTTAACATCTGTTTCAGATATATACTATATAGCAAGCTGAATATGAGATTAATGAGTCTTTTTCATTTTTTTCTATTTTAGTACAAAGCAAGTATTCCAATACAGTGAACTACTGACTGAAGTGAAATTATATTTGAACAGTAAAAATTAATGTTGTAGTACTACTTACTGAGAAAGTTTTGATATTACAATAGGTTCCTCTTTATGGTTAGAGGTTTATTTTGAAAGAATGATATTAAAAAAAAAATTGACAGTGTTAAAAACTTTGTACTGCGAACAGATGTGCAGTGGCAGAACATTTGAAAATTACGTTAGAAGGAAAATGTATAGCAGCTGCTCTATTAGGAAACATACAGGCTGTTGCTTAGGCACTCATTTGTTATAGATATTCGATGAAAAATACTTCATGTCTGCGTCAGTCATTGTTTTGCAATTCATTGGTTTGCAAGTCAATATGCTTGTATTTCTGTGTTGTACCATGGTGTCATTATGTTGTTCAGAAAAGCTAAACAGGCGTGAGTCTCTGCTGTGTTTTTATGTATATATGATCCTCCGGTGACAGGTATTCTACCACATCCCTGGGGAGGTTCTTCC
Source organism: Anser cygnoides (assembly GCF_040182565.1). NCBI lineage: Eukaryota > Metazoa > Chordata > Aves > Anseriformes > Anatidae > Anser > Anser cygnoides. The sequence goes on along the minus strand of NC_089912.1, from coordinate 82,726,873 downwards.
CATGACTGATTGATTGCTGTCAGCGTAAAAAAGTATTTCTTACATCAATACAAAACTTGTCCCAGTGCAACTTGCACTCATTGGTTCTTGTCTTTTCCATGTGGCTCCTTGTGAAGAGTCAGCCTCCATCCTCTTTATAGTTGCCCTGGAATACATACTGGAATACATATTCATATTCTGCTGGGGACTTTTTCAGGGCAAAAAGACCTAACTCCTTCAGTCATTGCTTACAAGGCAGGTTCTTGAACCCTTTGATCATCTTCATGGCCCTCCTTTGGATCCTCTGCAGCCCACCTACATCTTTTTTGAATTGTGGAGACCAGAACTAGACACAGTACTACCGGTGCAGCCTGACAAATGCTGAGTATGATTGAATCTCTAGTAATGACCCTAGAGATGCCCCACAAATGCTTGTCTGTCTGCCATGATATGGGACATAAATAATGCATAGCAGTATATAAGCAGTATATAAGACTGCCACTTACTATGTTGAAATAACCAACACGAGGGAATAGATTTAATTAAAGATAATTAGCCTTGAGCGGACTGAAAGACAAGTCCTGTGAGAATGCCCATTTATGTGTGGATTCAGGCTGCATATAAGACCTATACAGGAGTTTAGACAGGCATTTTGACATGCTCTCAGGACAGCTACTTTTGCAAAGGTTCTGTCTCAGTCACCACAATGTTTGCACCTGTTTGCTGTGTAGTGTTTAGGCGATCTTTGTATGCACCGTGCTGTCTTCTGTGAAACAAACAAACTGCACCTGTTTGTGTTTTCTGTTTTTTAAATTAGTAGGCTTTAACTGCATTTAATTAAGTGGTAAGTTGTGTGCTATCTCATATGGTATGCCAGATGCTGTATGTTGGATTTTATATCGTATGGTGATGATATACACTGAAAAAGTGAAAAGAAAACTGGCTAGATGCTGTTATTGCAAGGGGCAACTGTGTAAAAACCCGAGAGCATAGCAGTTTCCCTGTCAAGGAAGATGTATTTCAGCTGTCCAGCTGAATACAGACATATAAATGCTAGCCATTTCAAATAAACACAGCAATTGCTGCTGAGAATCTGGTGAAATAGTCTTCAGAAACAATGTGATGGAAGTACAAAGCTTCACAAGAAGGCTTCTCCATCACAGAACACGAAGTTCATATTCTTTGGAACTCACAGAGAACAAACATCTTGTTTAGACACTCTTAGATTTCCTCTATATTTAATAGACTTGGCAGTTCAGATAAACTCTAAGATGCAGACCTTGTATTTTAAGTTCTTATATAATTAGGTAATTACTCCTACTGCCTCTGTTAGGAGAGGTCAGAGAATTGACCCGCATGCTCAGATAAGTGCAGCTGCTGCTAAGGTGCAAAATCTGAGCAGGCAGAGAGTACTATAATAGTTCCTGATAGACTAACTCTACAAATTGTCAAATTTCTTTTGCAGCTAACTGTGCTCTTGTCTATGACAGCTGATGATCACAGCCAATTAAAGCCTCTGCCACACTTTTGGTTAGGATTTTGGGTGGGCCATCTGTCAGTCTTGCTGTTAACTCTTGCAAAAATGCACAGAGAATATGTATATCAAATTAACTCTGTATTTCTGTCTGGTTTGTTTCAAGTGTCACACAAAGACATGCTTTTAACATGTATGTTCTCAACAAATTTAGTCCTTCTGAGTCTTCTATTTACAGAGAAATTACTCTGTTTTCTCTGAAAACATGCATCAGCATTCAATATGTTTATAAGTTTAATTACAACAGTATTTTCAAATATGTAGTTTTTAAGCATCCCTAGAAAGTATGTAGCTGCACAATTAGATAAGTAGCCATTTGATTATTTGTATTTCAGTATTAAGGATGCTGCTATGTTATTTACTGTTTTGGCAGAGTTCATACTGCAGCACATGCACAGATCAGTTTTTAAATCTGTGTGAAATGCTTTGATCTGTTTGCTGTCTTTGGGGCTCCTTTGGAAGTCAGACTTTTTTGTTGCTGTTGTTGTTTTCAGAGTTTTATTTTTGTTCCATGAAGAAATTTATAAGTTTTGTTTGGTCTCCAAATACAATAGACTCTTGCTTTTCATTGAAGGTGGATTCCATTGTCAAAATATAAGACATATGATGATATTTCATAGTGTTTGAAGATATTTCTGGGGAAAGTCATATGGAAGACGTCTGAGTTATTCATAGCTTTGTATGATCCATTACATCAATTACCAGGCTTACAGAACAGTTGGGCCTCTTTCTGTGTCTGTTTAATTTGGTGAGAGATCTGCAACATCTAGATATAGATTTGCCTTTTGTGAGGTATACATGTATATATTTACATGCGTATATTGCAAAGATCAATTTTGATCTGGGTTTTGTCAAACAAACCCTTACTGTTTCATAAAAGACTCTGGGAGGTTATTTTTTGGCAATGCTGCAAGGTATTTTATCTCCATCACTGTAATCATGCCATGCTTTCAAAGTTTTCTGAAATTCAGGAGAATCATGAAATAGTGAGGCTCTTGAAAATACGTTCCTTTCAATCATTGACAAAATAAGACACCAGTGGAATTAAATATTGTTTCCTCTTCAATATGTTTTTTTTTCCTCTCACTAAAATATAAAAATTACACTATAAAATATTGAAGCCACATCATTTCTTTTCTTCAAGCACATTCTGCTGACTGTAACTTGATGATTGGAGGAATTTATAAAATACTGTGTAGGAGGTGAAAACATTGTCACCACACCCATTCAGATATAGCTCCTTTCCTTTTGCCACAGATTTGTTAAAGATTCCCCAAGGCACTGAGTAAAAAAGTTCTATTGCCATCACCCTTAGCTTTTCATTAACCAGTCAGTCAAATTGAAATAATGATAATAATAATAATAATAGGTTATATTTATAAAAGAAGTTTCTTTTTAGTGATATTTCTGAAAACAGCATGCTGTCAAGATAAGAAAATCATAAAATAGGATAGAGTAGTTCAGTAGGAAGGGACCTACAAAGGTCATCTAGCCCAACTGCCTGACCACTTCAGGGCTAAACAGAAATTAAAGGGTATTATTGAGGGCATTATCCAAATGCCACTTGAACACTGGCAGGCATGGGGTATTAAACACCGTGCTAGGAAGCTTGTTCCTTTACCCTCATGCTAAAAAAATGTTTCCTAATGTCCAGTTCAAACCTCCCCTGGTAACCTTTGTGCTGTTCCCATGCATCCTGTCATAGGTGACCAGGGAGCAGAGACCAGCACCTCCCTCTCCACTTCCCCTCCTCAGGACGTTACAGACAGCAATGAGGCTGCCTCTCAGCCTCCTTTTCTTCAAACAAGACAATCCAAGTGTCCTCAGCCTCTGCTCAGCACATACCTTCCAGCACAGCTTTTTTGCCCTCTGGATGCTTTCAAGCAATTTAATATCCTTTTTGTGTTGCGGAGGTCAGCACTGCACACAACATTTGAGGTGAGGCTGCACCAATGCTAAATAACGCAGGAGAATCACTTCTTTTGACTGGCTCACCATGCTGTGTTTAATGCACCCAAAAATGTGGTTTGCCCTCCTGGCTATCAGGGCACACTGCAGGCTCATGTTGAGCCTGATGTCGATGAGCACTCCCATATCTTGGGATTACCACACGGCTGACACGAGCAAGTCCAGGAGGTTCATAAAGCACCTAGATGATAACTTCTTGGTGCAGGTGCTAAGGGAGACAACTAGGAAAGGTGCCCTCCTAGATCTGTTGCTGGAGAACAGAGAGGGTCTTGTGGGGGGCGTGGCAATCGGTGGCCATCTCGGTTATAGTGCCCATGAAGTGGTTGAGTTTAAAATTTGTGGTGACAGAAGGAAAACTGCCACCAAAACTTCAGCCCTGGGTATTGGGAAAGCAGACTTCAGGCTGCTCAGGGAACTAACTAGCAAGGTCCTCTGGGAAACTGCTTTTGAAGGTATCGCTGTCCATCAGTGCTGGTCAGTCTTTAAGCACTGCCTCCTAAAAGCACAGGATCAGGCAATTCCAAAATATTGGAAGTCAGGCAGGCGGGGCAAAAGGCCGGCCTGGCTGACCAGGGATCTTCTACTGGAGCTTAGGCGCAAAAAGAAAGTGTACAGCTGCTGGAAGGAGGGTCGGGCAACGTCGAAGGAATACAGAGACACTGTTCGTGTTTGTAGGGAGAAAATTCGTGTGGCTAAAGCCCAACTAGAGTTGAAGCTGGCCAGGTCTGTAGGAGACAATAAAAAAGAGGTTTTTTAGATATGTGAACAGAAAAAGGAGGACCAAAGAAAACATAGGTCCGCTACTTGGTCGGGAAGGTCACCTCACAGACAAGGACATACGCAAAGCAGAGACATTTAATGCTTTCTTTGCCTCCGTCTTCAACACTGATGATGGGCTTCAGGACCCAGGGTGCCCTGAGGGGGAGGACCATGACAGTGGGAATGACAAACTCCCAACCGACCCTGAATGTGTGCAGGATTTGCTGCTCCACCTGGATCCATACAAGTCCATGGGTTGGATGGGTTTCATCCCAGGGTGCTTAGAGAGTTGGCTGACATCATTGCGGGACCTCTCTCAATTATTTTTCAATGGTCTTGGGAATCTGGAGAGGTCCCAGCAGACTGGAAGCTGTCAAATGTTGTGCCAATTTTCAAGAAGGGTAAGAAAGAAGACCCTAGCAATTACAGGCCTGTCAGTCTCTCATCAGTGGCTGGTAAAATTATGGAGAAGATGATCCTTGAAGTTATTGAAGCACACCTGGGGGACAGTGCAGTCATTGGTCCCAGCCAACATGGGTTCACAAGGGGTAGGTCTTGCCTAACAAATTTGATTTCCTTTTGCGACAAGATCACCCATCTAGTCGATCAAGGGAAACCAGCTGATGTGATCTTTTTGGACTTCAGCAAAGCTTTTGACACAGTTTCCCACAGGATCCTACTGGACAAAATGTCCAGCATACACCGAAACAAATACATCATATGATGGGTGAGCAATTGGCTGACAGGCAGGGCTCAAAGGGTTGTGGTAAATGGGGCCGCATCTGGCTGGTGGATGGTCACTAGTGGGGTCCCTCAAGGCTCCATTTTAGGGCCAGTCCTCTTCAATGTTTTTATAAACGATTTGGATGTAGGACTAGAAGGTGTTTCGAGCAAATTTGCTGATGACACTAAACTTGGAGGAGTTGTGGACTCTGTTGAGGGTGGAAAGGCCTTGCAGAGAGATCTGGACAGGTTGGAGAGCTGGGCGATCACCAACCACATGAAGTTTAACAAAAGCAAGTGCCAGGTCCTGCACCTGGGACGGGGCAACCCTGGCTATACGTACAGACTGGGCGATGAGACCCTGGAGAGCAGCCCAGCAGAGAGGAATCTGGAGGTTGTAGTTGACAGCAAGTTGAATATGAGCCAGCAGTGTGCCCTGGCGGCCAGGAGGGCCAGCCGTATCCTGGGGTGCATCAAGCACGGCATCACTAGTCGGTCGAGGGAAGTGATTGTCCCGCTCTACTCTGCGCTGGTGCGGCCTCACCTCGAGTACTGTGTGCAGTTCTGGGCACCACAGTACAAAAAGGATGTAGAACTGTTGGAGAGTGTCCAGAGGAGGGCGACGAAGATGGTGAAGGGCCTAGAGGAGAAGGCATACAAGGAGTGGCTGAGGTCACTGGGCCTGTTCAGCCTGGAAAAGAGGAGGCTGAGGGGAGACCTCATCATGGTCTACAGCTTCCTCATGAAAGGGAGTGGAGGGGAAGACGCTGATCTATTCTCTTTAGTCACCAGTGATAGGACCCATGGGAATGGTGTCAAGCTGAGGCAGGGGAGGTTTAGGCTAGACATCAGGAAGAGATTCTTCACTGAGAGGGTTCTCGCACACTGGAACAGGCTCCCCAGGAAAGTAGTCACTGCACCAAGCCTGTTGGAGTTTAAGAAGCGTTTGGACTGTGCACTTAGTCACATGGTCTGAATTTTTGGGTAGACCTGTGTGATGCCAGGAGTTGGACTCGACGATCCTTATGGGTCCCTTCCAACTCAGGATATTCTATGATTCTATGATCCCTTTCTGCGGAGATAAGATGTGGGCTGCGGGGTTCAGTATAAGAGATGAAAAATTGATGTGTTTAAAAGGCATAGCTGATATTCCTGCCTGAGCAAGTCATACTGGTGATGGCAGAAAAAACTTCTCATGTTTAAAACTTTCAATTCATTAAGGTGCTGCAGAGATTGTATTAATGTACTATTAATAATTCTGTCAAAAGTAAGGTCAGTTCAAACAAGGTCGGAGTTGCTAGAACAAAGCAATAGCTTATAGCTGTTAATTATAGCCTTTTATTTATTTAATCTGTTTTGGACTAATAGTGTGTGGGATTAGAAATTAACACTATTTTCTGTGCTTTTACTATAATGCACTTCTGTTGTATATCTGTTTTAAATTATTTATATTAACCTTTGTAGAATCTTCCTCATGTGGAAAAAGAGATGCATGATATTTGTGGCAGACTGTAGCTCTGAACTACTTAATGCCAATTAATTGATTTTTGCTTCTGTTTCTGTGATAATGAGCTACTACTCATAGTTCATAAATTCTAGTTTCAGAAAAATAACCTGTTTTTTAAACAAAAAATTAGTAATTAAATGCTTAAAACAAATGTTGGAAACAATGAAAAACTAGCTTTTCATTGCCACCATTAACTCTAAACTGCTGTAAAGAAAAAAAAAAAAGAAAAAAAGTAGCTGCCATAAAACAAGTTATCTTCTCCCTGAAATAAACCAATATCTTAATCTAGTCTCTCTCAGATATGCTTGTAAAGAATACTTACTTAAACTTGCATTCACTGGCATCCTGAAAATCGTGGTACACAGACTAGGATTTGGCAGATGCAGGATTGCTTTGCTTCTTCAGAGCACTGTCAGAGCATGTTTGGTAGGACATGGAGAAGAATGTTCTGTGACAAGCAGAGGTTTCTGTTCCCTGAGACTCTCTAGGCAAAACCTTCCTACAGCATTTAAACTCTTCATAAAAAATGCAATTTTTGCCTCTGTTAAGCTTTGGAAGACTGAAAACACAGAGATCTTTAGCTTTCCCAAGACATAGCTCCACTCTGAAGGACAGAATTAGTACTGACAATATTTCTTGGTATTTTGTTTGTTTTTGCTATAACAGGAAAGAGTCCAGCCCCATCCCCTTGACAACCTCCCTTCAGATATTTATATACATTGATGAGGTCTCCCCTCAGTCTTCTCTTTTCCAGGCTGAACAGGCCCAGTTCTCTTAGCCTGTCCTCGTAGGACAGGTGCTCCAGTCCTCTAATCATCTTAGTAGCCATAAGTACCTAATAACAATATTAGTCCTTCTTTCTCTAGTTAAAATGAGGTATAAGTTTCATAGCTGTTACCTAACACCCAGACTGTGTTCGAAAAGGTTTGCTGAAGTAATTATGCACTTGTACTGGTCTTATAGTTATACCAATGCATGCACATCTGTGTGGAAATGATTTCTAGTACTTACTGAATTGTGTATGCTTGGTTTTCCTGGTATCTCTGGACATCAATATGAATTGATAGTTAGGCATTGGAATGTGTTGCTCAGGGAGATGGTGGTGTCACTGTCCATGGGGGTGTTTAAGGAAAGGTTGGATGTGGTGCTTAGGGACATGGTTTAGTGGGTAATATTGGCGGTAGGGGTATGGTTGGACCAGATGATCTTGGAGGTCTTTTCCAACCTTAATGTTTCTATGAATCTCCTATTGTGCTGTTGCAGACGGTAGTTCATTTTAGAGTCTCTCGGTAGACACCTCCCTCTGTTAGAGTAGATTAGTGTGAAATAAGTGATTCTTTATACATTTGTGCCCCCCAAAACCAGATTCTACTCGTAATTGGAACTTGAGGGGTTTAGCTACTTCCCTGTATGTCTGATTACAGCACAGCTAGGTAGGATATACATCTATGTGTAGAGATAAAGAGAGTTTGAAAAGGTATTATTTGCTTTAATAACTTGCTATATTGAACATAAAATTTTAGGTCCATCTCTCCTGTTCATTAAATGTTGTGCTCTGAGGTTCACTATGCAAATGGCAGTGGATGAGTCTCCAGTACCCTGGTTGTAACTACTAGCCATTTGAATGCATTTATGCAAATGTAAAGCTATGCTCCACTTATGTTTAGAAATGACTCACCTCAAACTTTTCAGCTATAGAGTTTCTTCTTCTTTCATAACTGAATAACTTATTCAAGAACAGTTGTGGTTGCTTTTTTATTTGTTTGTTTTTAACAACTTGGAGAAGTCGGAAAATGCTTTCTTTACAATCTTCTGATTGTCATAAAATATCCACTTTCTATTATTATTATTCCTGGTAATTCTCTTTTTCTTGTAGATTTTAATTGCAATTATCTCTTATGTGACTTTTCTTGTAATGATGCTTTCTGATCCTGCACAATACGTTTCTTTGAGTTTGCTCCAGTGAGCAAACTAAATTCTGTTAGTAAAAGGAGTCAACACTTTCTGTGTGTTTTTTGTTTTTTCTCTAGCTGTTGGTGCGTAGTAACAACCTCTCTAACAAGATCACAATCCTGCCAGGAAAAATTGAGGAGATCTCCCTGCCTGAGAGTGTTGATGTGGTAATTTCTGAACCAATGGGTTATATGCTGTTCAATGAAAGGATGTTGGAAAGTTACCTCCATTCCAAGAAATGGCTGAAGTCAAATGGTGAGTGTGTCACCACAGTTACCCCATTGCATATAGAAAGGTAAATAAAAAGTTTCTGAAAGAAAAATCAAAGACCTGCATTATTAGTCCTGGATATTGATAGTCTGGTATTATACTCTGGTTCTAGCTCTACCAATAACATCTAGACAGACCAAGGGAATAAACATAATGATGCAGCTATCGTACTGTGCTGTGACTTCTTGCTGTTTCACAGTGGAAATAGTTTTTGAGTATGTTGGTGTTGCACTGCCAAGTTCTTCCTGTGTGTTAATCTTAACATGAGGTTGTATATTCTACAATTGCATCTCTGTTGCAACATATAACAATAGATGATGGCACACTAACCTCATATGCCACACAGCGGAATGTGGATGAGAGCAGAATGGTCAAATAGGATGAGCTTTTTAGTGGAAAATTATTATATTTTGCTTGGGAAAACTGAAATTCAAATTGTTTTGAAATCCTTTCACTGGGCTTCTCCCAGATACCTTATTCTCATACTCATATCTTACCTTTTCAAAGACATATCAGAGATTCATAGCATTTGGTACTCCTTATTTAATTTCTCCTGTGTTTGGAGGAGTTTTGAAGGGAATCTAGGAGTTCCAGGGCCTCGTGGGAATCTTCTATGTGAGGCAAATCTGAGCATCCATTTGCTGAATGATAAATCCGTGTGAACTGCTGAAAATTAACTATGAAGTCTCTCTTTAAAAGACTTCTTTTGATCTTTCTCAAGTAAAATTATTAGTGCAGAAATTTGTGAAGCATGGAGTGAATCTGTATATCAAGGCAGAGAGCTACTGGTTTTGCTGTTGTTTCAAACTTGCAAATCACATTCAGGTAGTATTTTTCAAAAGTCAGCCACTGATTTTAAGTCTCCTATTTACATTCTTAGGACTCGGTTTCCAAAGAGGGCTTCTGAAAATTGATCTGTAGGCATCTCATTTTCAGCTAAAAATATGAGTGAATGCATATGAAGATTTCCATATTTTCCAAACTTCCCAGTTATTCTCTTGTCCAGTGGGAATGAATCACCTTACATAGTGATTATTAAACTTAATGATTGTCTAAGAAGTGAGCTGAAATCCTGACATTTTGTTTAAGTTGCAAATATTTAGTTATTCCAAACAGTTAAGTTCGTAAAATTTCTGTCCTACATTTTCATCTGCAAACTTGTTAATTTTCTCCCTATGACCAGTTTTAAAAATCTTTTTTGTGAGTGGGTGTTGTTCTTTATTTGAATTCCTGTGGTCTCTTCCTATATGTACTGAATACAGAAAAGCTGTTTCCTTTTCCCTACCCTCCTTTACTTGTCCTTCCCTTCAGGTATTCATCATATTTTGTACCAGGTAAACAAGCAGCTGAAGAAGTATGTTCAAATGTAGTTCACAACAACCACACTTATAGAAGCTATAAGATGCTTAGAATACATTGCAGAATACAAGGGCTTCTATTAAAGCTGCTGGTTAGTCTGAAGCACTGTCCACTTAAAATAATGGAAAATAGTTCCTGTGGTTTTCTGAGCCATTTGAGTTTGAGTTCCCAATAAAAATGAATTCTTGCAAACCGATAGATCAGGATTTAACTCCCTGCTCTGTAAATAATTTGCCACACTGTAAATAAAATTCTCCATTCCTCAATTTCATTAACTGGAGGGGAAAAAGAAAAAAAAAAAAAGAAAAAAAGAGGATATATTTTTATGATTGTAGGATTTTTATTTATGTATAATATTTATTCCTAAGTGCTATGAGTTTCCTGGATAAAGGCTTAAGAGTGACATATACATGACTATCTCAGTCATTAACAGCAGTTCTGATCTCGACAAAAAACATACCCAGCAATTTAGAATCATAGAATAGAATCATGGAATCATTTAGGATGGAAAAGAGCTCTAAGATCATCAAGTCTAACTGTTAACCTAGCACTGTCTAGTCTACCACTAAACCATGTCCCATAGCAACGCATCTGCACGTGATTTAAATACCTCCAGTGACTCAACCACTGCCCTGGGCAGTGTGTTCCAATGTTCACAACCCTTTTAGTGAAGAAATTCTTCCAAATATCCAGCCTAAGCCTCCCCTGGCACAACTTGAGGCCTTTTCCTCTTGTCCTATCATGTGTTCCTCGGGAGGAGAGACCAACCGCCATCTCACTAAAACCTCCTTTGAGTTAGTTGTAGAGAGAGATACGGTTTCCCCTGATACGTATTTCTCTAGGCTAAACAACCCCAGTTCCCTCAGCAACTCCTCAAACGACTTGTGTTCCAGACCCTTCACCACGTTTGTTACCTGTCTTTGGACATGCTCCAGCATGTCCAAAGCTTTCTGTATTGAGGGGACCAAAATAGAATACAGTACTTGAGGTGTGGCCTCACTAGAGCTGAGTACAGGGGGTTATTCAGTTCCCTGGTCATGCTGGTCACACTATTCCGTATGCAAGCCAGGATGCTGTTGGCCTTCTTGGCCAGCTGAGCACACTGCTGGCTCATATTCAGACAGCTATTGACCAATACCCCCAGGTCCCTTTCCTCTAGGAAGCTTTCTAGTCACTCTTTCCCCAGCCTATAGTGCTGCATGGGGTTGTTGCATCCCAGCTGCAGGACCTGTTGCTTGGCCTTGTGGAACTTCATAGAGATGGCCTCAGCCCATTGATCCAGCCTAACCAGACCCCTCTGTAGAGCCTTCCTACCCTCAACCAGATCAACACTATGCCCAACTTGGTGTCGTCTGCAAACTTACTGAGGGTGCACTTGATCCCCTTGTCCAGATCATTGATAAAGATTTTAAAGAGAACTGGCCCCAGTACTCAGCCTTAGGGGACACGACTAGTCACTGTCTTCCAACTGGATTTAACTCCATTCACCACAACTCTTTGGGCCTGGCCACCCAGCCAGTTCTTTACCCAGCAAAGCATACACCCATCCAAGCCATAAGCAGCCAGTTTCTCCAGGAGAATGCTACGAGAAACAGTGTCAAAATCTTTACTAAAGTCTAGGTAGACAACATCCACAGCCTTTCCCTCGTCCACTAAGCATGTTACCTTGTCATAGAGGGAGACCAGGTTAGTCAGGCAGGACCTGACATTCATAAATCCATGCTGACTGGGCCCAATCACCTGGTTGTCCTGTATGTGCCATTTGATGGCACTCAGGATAATCTGCTCCATAACCTTCCCCAGCATAAAAGTCAGACTGACAGGCCTGTAGCTCCCTGGGTCCTCCTTCCAGCCCTTTTTGTAGATGGGCTTCACACTTGCGAGCCTCCAGTCAACTGGGACTTCTCTGAATAGCCAGGACTGCTGATAAATGATGGAAAGTGGCTTGATGAACACTTCTGCCAACTCCCTCAGTACCCTTGGGTGGATCCCATCTGGCCCTATAGAGTTGTGTGCCCTTAATTGATTTAGCAGGTCACCAGTAATTTCCTCTTGGATCATGGGGGCTTCAGTCTGTTACCTGTCCTTATCTTTCAGCTCAGGGGGCTTAGTACATGGAGTACTTTACTGCTAAAGACTGAGGCAAAGAAAGCATTAAATACCTCAGCCTTTTCCTCATCCTTTGTCACTGTGTTTTCTCCCACATCCAATAAAGGATGGAGATTCTCCTTAGTCCTCCTTTTGCTGCTAATGTAATTTTAGAAGCATTTTTATTGTGTTTAATGGCATTAGCTGTACTAACTTCCAGCTGGGCTTTAGCCCTTCTAATTTCTTCCCTGCGTAGCCTCATGACATCTTTGTAGTCCTTGTTAGTGGCCTGCCTCTTCTTCCAAAGGTCATAAACTTTCTTTTTCTTCCTGAGTTCTAGCTAAAGCTCTCTGTTCAGCCAGGCCAATCTTCTTGCTCACCAGCTCACCTTTAGGCAGATGGGAATGGCCTGCTTTTGCACCTTTAAGATTTTCTTCTGGAAGAGTGTCCAGCCTTCCTGGACTCCATTGCCCTTCAGGACTGCCTCCCAAGGGACTTTACAAGCCACCCTCCTAAACAGGCCAAAGTTTGCCCTCTGGAAGTCCAAGGTGGCAATTCTGCTAACGTCCCTCATTACTTTTCCAAGAATTGAAAACTCTATTCATTTGTGATTGCCATGCCTAAGATGGCCTGCAACCTTCACATCACCCACAAGTCCTTCTCTGTTCACAAGCAAGAGGTCCAGCAGAGCTCCTTCCCTACCTGGCTCACTCACCAGCTGTGTCAGGAAGTTATCTTCCACGTACTCCAGGAACCTCCTAGAATGTTTCCCCTCTGCTGTATTGTATTTCCAGCAGACATCTGGTAAGTTGAAGTCCTCCATGAGAACAAGGGCTGGCTATTATAAGACTTTCTCTGAGCCACTTATAGAATATTTTATCTGCCTCTTTATCCTCATTGGGTGGTCTATAACAGACTCCCACTGTGACATCTGCCTTGTTGGCCTTCCCCCTGATTCTTACACATAAAGACTCAACCCTATCGTCCCCATTATTAAGTTCAAGACAATCAAAATACTCCTAACATACAGGGCTACCTCACCACCTCTCCTTCCTAGCGTATCCCTTCCAAAGAGTTTAAAGCCATGCATTGCAGCACTACAGTTATGCAAATCATCCCACCATGTTTCTGTGATGGCAACTATGTCATAATTTTCCTGCTGCACCATGGCTTCTCGCTCCTCCTTTTTGCTGCCCACACTGCATGCATTGGTTTCCACTTCAGTTTGGCTAATGATCCCATCAACTTTTGAGGGGTAGAAACCCTAACTCCTATGTGACCGTTCTTAGGCACTTCTGTGATTTCTAATCCATCAATATGGATTAGAAAAGCTCGTGTCTTTGCTGTTGCCTGTTTCTCCATCACCTACTTCCACAGGGATGGCAGACAGGGGGCCTTGGTAGCACACCATCCCACAACCATTGGCATACTATCCCCAGGCTTATATTTAGTGAGCCTGTTTTTATCCCTTTCCCTGTGGCAATGAACACACGGACTCCAATGCAAGTTTCAAGCAAAGGAAAGGAGTTTTTTTTTATTGTCTCTACCTCTGCTCTTTTATATCCGTCTGGAGATAGCACAATACCATGGAAACCTCCTAGCAACAGAATACAGCCTACATGCACTTTGTTACTTTCTCGCTGCCCAAGGTTAAGCAATCTCACGGTAGCACTTATATGTGCAAAACAGTACAAAAACAGTACTTCGGTGCTTTCCTAAGTTTCTCTTAATTGCCATGTTCCCAGGGCTTTCTGCCTACCAAAGCAATAAGACTTTGGTGGCTGTCCAAGTTCACATATGCCTCTGGCCCTGCATTTCCCCCTTCAAATCTAGTTTAAAGCTTTCAGTGAGCCCTGCTAACTCCTTTTCCCTCTTCGAGACAGGTATACCCTGTCTGTTACAAGTAGGGCTGCTATTGTGTGAAACAACCCATGATCAAAAGACCCAAAGATCTGCTGTTGACACCAGGCTTGGAGCCAGGTATTCACCTGGTGGCTCTTCCTCTTTCTTCCGTCCTCATTCCCTGCAACTGGAGGGTTAGGGGAGAACACTACTTGTGCTCCTGATCCCTTAACCAGTTGTCCCAAGGCCCTGAAGTCTCTCTTGATTGCCCTTGGACTTGTTGGAATTTCATTGCTGTCTACCTGAAAAATCAATAATGGATAATAATCTGAGGGTAGCACCAGGGTAGGAAGGCTTCTCCTCACATCTCTAACCTAGGCCCCATGGAGGCAGCAGACTTCCCTATGAAGTGGGTCGAGTCTGCATGTTAGGCCTCTTGTTTTCTTTGGAAGGGAGTCTGCTATGATAATGACCCATCTGTTTTTCTTTGTGTAAGCTGTTTTGAGGCAGAGCATAAGCCGACAACCTTGATGATGCCTCCAAGCCAGATGAAGCACCATCCTCAATTTAATTTGAGATCAGGTTTGAACTATAATGAAAGTCCCTCACACAAATATTGTATTTATTGAGTAAGCAAAAAAAGCCACTATAATTTCTTTAGAGAACATTGAGAAGGTATTTAATAACTAGCATTTTGCTTCATTTGAAGGGAGCTAAAATATTCAAATAATTAATATAGGACCATAAATTATGAAGACTTTATGAAGTATTGTTTTTTTTGTTTGTTTGTTTGTTTTACATAATGCTTTAACATATTCATATATCAGTAATCCCTATGCTAATAAAACTAAATGTTAAGATACTTGAACTGGTGGTTTTAAGTAGTTAAGACATTCCTATAGAGTTGCCTGTGGGACTATGCCTTGCTACTTTATATTGTCTTTTGTTTACTAGGAATGATGTTTCCAACATTTAGTGAAATTCATTTCGCTCCTTTTTGTGATGAGCAGCTGTACATGGAACACTACTCCAGAGCCAATTTTTGGTAATGATTATTTATGTTATTTTATTTGTTTATCACCCAGGGTTCAGTAGAGGTTAAAAATTCAATCAGTTATTTCATTCAGCCTAAAGGGGTACATAGTATCTGTCAGTATTGGAAGAGAATACTTTTCTATTTTCCTTCATTACTTCTCTGGACTAGAGCCGTACTGTTTATTGTGCAAACCTGGAAGATCTCTCAGGAAGTGCTAGAGCTGGCTGGAAGAAAAAAAAAGAAATTAACTCAATGGAGCATCTACTGTGAGAAATAGTTGTCTGTAAATCAGTTGGTGGTATTTCCTTTGCTGTACCACAGTAGAGTATGCTGTAGATGGTGATTATTTTATTTCTTCAAGTCCCAGCTGTTTGTGCATGGGAACGACTCCTTGGGTGTCATCACAGAGAACAAATACTAACTCCTGTGTCCTGAGCAATTTCCAGTTTGGTAGTTACTTCGTCCACCTGAATTTTTCTTTCAGCTTCAGCTAGCAGTTGCACTCTTTTTGCCTTGAAATGTCCCACTGCAACTCTCCACTGTTGAGCTGTTGCTGTGCTGTATATAGGGGGAAACATTAGCAGTGATATTCTTATGAGGAAAAAATAACATTTCAGCAAAAGTGCAGTTGCTTTCTAAGCATCTCCAGTATTCTGCATTTAATCAGATGAATTATCTGTCAACTACTGCAAGGCTTTCTGAGAAAGGTGGAAAACAGATCACTCAAGTCTTCCCTAGTAACTACTTTCTCTTCACACCAACAATGTTTTTATCATTATTATCACAAGCTGTAGTAATACTTCGTAATTGTGAGAGCAGTCAGGTTGGTATCTAAATCACAAAGTATTGCAGTCTCTCCTTCACCCATCTTTGCAGAAGGATGTCTCTCTTTTTTGATAGATCTTTGTATTACCTCCATTTGATTTTTGATGAGAATGGATCATTTTTTATAGATCTTTGTATTACCTCCCTTTGATTTTTGATGAGAATGGATCAACCAAATTAACCACAGAAGTGTGACACAATTACCTATAGTGATACTCCTTTTATATCAGGTTCTGTTTGATATATTCCTAGTTTGTGCACTCACAATATAATTTATAGCTGTCTTGAAATGTTCCCTATGCAGAGGACTACATTATCAGTCCTTCTATCTGTCCTTCTGTCATCCCATATGGTTGTAGTTTTGGATGGATATATGCCCAGTGAGTGCTCTACAGACCAAAACATTAGTGCTTCTAATTTCTTCAATCAAATGTGGGATCAACATTTTTTGAGTAAGAGTGCAGCAGTTCTGCTTCAGCAGCACTCTAGGACATTCATGTTAAAAAGACTGGGAATCCTGGTAGATCCCAAACTATAAAAGTCTTACTTCAGACAGCACTTCTGGGCTTTCTTGGGTGTTTGAAGTGTACTGTCAGGAACTAGTTATTGACAGGCTGTAATTTTTGTAAGCTGTGAATCGCAGTCTTCAAAATACAGCCTCAATTCATTGTCCAGTTTTGTCACCCAGAACAGAAGACTATTTTTGTCTAATAAATGATTTCTTATCTAGCTAACTGCATATCCCTGTGTCTTAAAGACTGGACGTGTTTCTGGAACCAACTGGATGATAATACTTGCCAAAAGACTGAAAGAAATATCTGGATTTGCAGTTTGAAATTGCCTGTGGTAAAGGCACCAGAACCTTGGAAAAATCTCCAAAGTAATAATGAAAAATCATAGTGTGTGATTTAATGCTAGGTACAGCAGATAGCTTAGCCTGTTTACTGTACAAAGGAAAGGTTACATCTTTCTCTTACTCTTAGAATTATTGTAATTCTTGTAATAGTAATTATGACGTAAGTAGGTTGTTTCTCTTCAGGCCTGTAGTTTGGCTTACTGTTGTGCTTTGGAGTTGTGTTTTAATTTGTATTTACATCATTCTTAGAAGTGTTATAATATATAGTCTACCATAGAAGAGCAGACTGCTACTTTTGTTGTGAAAAATCTTGCCAAGATAGAAAGATACAAAGCATAAATATAAAAGTGGTTAAAAATAACATGCATTTTGTCTGGTTTTCATCAGTGATAAATAAGCAACTCAATTACAAAGCATAAATATACAGCAAGGGGTTACAAATAATGTGCATTTTGTCTGTTTTTCATCAGTAATAAATATGCAACTCAATTACACAGTGCAGCAAACATATGGGTAAGAGTAAAAGATCAGTTGGTGTCAGATGATTTCTGCTGTTGTGCTTATTTGAGTTCCTTCCTTAACGATACTTTCTCAGCTGTAGTCACCTGAGCATCTTCCATTTATGCAACTAGCACAGAACCAGTAATGTAGAATTTATCAGTCTTAAATGGGTGTTGCCAGATTGGTTTAGACTTCCTCATCCACTTTGAAAAAAGTAATGATAGCTTAGGAATTGTATGATGTTTTAACAATGAGAACAGACATTCAAGGTTTCCCTTTTTAGGTGTTTCCGAAGACTCAGAAGAAAGTTTGCCATGGTTTTATGACACTTCCATCACAAGAAATTGATCTCTCTTGCAGTTTCCCCTTTCTATCCCTTTCTATCTATTTGTTTATGTTACCTGGGGTTAAAGATACCTGTTAAAATTTTCAGTGAGTTGATTAGACCCAGGGTCTGGGCTGATTTCTGCAGACATGTATATTTTAATTTCAAAGTTCATACTGGGAGCAGCCTGTACGTATATTAAATGAACATTTGCAAAAATTTGTAAGATAAAAATAGGGTTTTGTTTGTTTGTTTGTTTCCTCTTTTCAGTTGATATACGATGACCTTTATTTTCCCCTTTTATATCAATAAAAAGGAACGGACCTGTAATATAGGCAAACTGAGCACCACTTTTATCTGCATGAGGTCCACCCCCATTTCTGGAATAAATCAAGTTTGCAAAAGTAGTTTAAGACTGCCTCAGTCTAATCCCTGTTCTTTGCTTTGCATGTGCATGGGTTTTTTTGTTTGTTTCTTTTTGTTTGTTTGTTTGTTTGTTTCAGAAATGAAGTGTGAAATGTCTACGTAATGTCCTCTTGAGGGGGTCAGGTCACCTAACTGTGCTGGCTAGAAGGCCTGTATCATAGGGAATGTAAACTGAGGAGGTCTGCTATTTTGTCTCTTGGCAAAATGGAAAAAGGGAAAGATGTGGCCAGCTGTAGTTCACCTGCTGTTTACAGTTACTCTGCCTGGGTCTGGCTGGAGCCCAGAAAACCATTTTTCCACTAAAAATTTAAAAATGTGTTACTGTTTCTAGGTACCAAGAGTGCTTTTATGGGGTCAATTTGTCCAGTCTGCGCAGTGCAGCTGTGGATGAGTATTTCAGACAACCTATTGTGGTAGGTTTGTTTGTCTGGGGGTTACTTTTTACATTTTTCCCTCTCTTATTCCTACCTTATTCTCTCCACAAAATCCTATATGTACCATAGACTCGCTGTTTAACAGAGCTCTGTGGCTGCTGAATAGAGAGCCAGCAACACACTCTGTGAGAACTGTGAACAGAGCTGCTGCCAGAGGTTAACAACTATATGTGATATTCCTGGTTTTGCTGTAAGTAACAGATGTCTAGAGATATGCATGCATTAGGGAACCACAGCATGTGAACACGTCTGTTTTCCTAACATGCAACTAGCTTCCCTCAGTTTTCATTCTCTTAAACAAGTAACTTGACCTTGGATCTTCCCTTCCTTTCTCTGATCCACAAATTAAAGCAAAATGGAAAGCGTCCAAACAAACACATTTCTGCATTATGAAACAACCTTTTAAAATATTTAAATATACTTTCTTCATGGGTAACTTGTATCTAGCCCCTGCCACTCTCTTTCTTTGAGCTCTCTAGCAAAAAAAAAACGAAAACCAAAGCAAAACAGTTACCCCACCACCACAGCCCAGTTTAATGCTTTAGTATAGGCACAATGTAAAGTTCTGCTCTCAGAAATCTGACTGCAGCAAATTTGGGCTGGATTTATGCTAACTAGTTTAAGTAATGATAGAGGTATAGCTGCTGTTGCATGGAGGAATCTGGAAAGACCATCAGACTACAGCTGCCACCTTTTGCACTCTCTTGCTTTTACTATGTGAAATAAGAAAACTCTCTCATTTGTATTCATAGATTTCAGCCATATTTTTGATTATAGCATGGTCATCTCAGTGCTGGTTCTTTGGCTTTCAATTAGAGAATGGAGTAATCTGTAGAATTGAAGTATGTATTTCCATCCCATATGAATTGATGATTGGCTTTTGGCATTTTCTTCCCTTGAAGATCATAAAGTTACGTATCAATAAAAGCCATGTTAAATTGTTTTTTCTTTTAAAAATTCATGTATCTCTTTGGTTTCCTCTTATTCTATAGATATATTTCAATTCTCATTCAGGAGGATGTGATATAAGCATTTATGTTAAGGCTTTGCTTTACTTGTCAAAGTGGTTGTGAACAGTAATGGATTAGGGTTAGTGCATGTGACTGAAGAAAGAAAAATGTAGGGAAGTGTTCCATTTGCTGACTGTCTGCTCTTAACGTGTTTCTAGAAGGCAGTCTGCGTTACTTTTGCTTCCTATACTTCACAATTTAATTTTCAAGTCTTTTCATAGTCTCTTAGTTGGGTTTATCCAACTGTGCAGTGCATAAAAGGACATCAAAATGTGTGCCTTAATAAAATAAAAAATAAGAACAAAAAAATCACAGCATTTTTTAGAAGTTATCAGAGCAATGTGGGGACAGATTTTTGTTTGTTTTTTTTTTTTGTTTCTGGCTTAATAAAACATTCTTTGCTATCAAATAGCTAACATAAGATATCAAGTGTATTAAATCCTGATGATGATGGAGAGTTTTCATATCTAACAGTGTTTTCAGGACCATTAAAAATAAAAATTTAAAAAAAAAAAGAAACATTTAAAATGAGTTTATTGGGTTGAAGTTTGATTTGTGTCTTCTTCCCATTTTGTTTAACAGATAACAAGTATATATGCTGACAAAACTGAATGGTAATACATACTACCTTTTCCTCCTCTCCTCTCTCCCCCATTAGGATACTTTTGACATGAGAATTCTGATGGCCCAGACAGTGAAGTACACCATTAACTTCACAGAAGCTGCCGAGGAAGATTTGCATCGGTTAGCAGACACCAGCAACCTACTCTTTTTTTCCTTTTTGTGATTGGCTTTTGATGGTTAATGATGGGAGACAGAGAAAGTTTTGATTAGCAGTGGGTGTGGAGCAGGGAAGGTGGCATGCCAGGATGGTTAGTACACCTCTAGTAATATACCAGAACATTCGTCTGCAGGATGGTTTGTCTACTGTTAGCAGAGAAGTCTGTGAGCCTGTGAAACAGTAAAGAAGTTTAGAAGATTCTTAATGAAAGGGATAAACTGGACTCTAGAAGTCAGTTTGCTACCAAGCTTTGTCTGTTAGGATACATTAGAATATTTAAATCTGGTGACAAGGTAGTTGTTTTTCCAGCTGGACATCCTAAACGACCTCAAATATTCTGGGTAAGATGGTGTCATCACAAGCCACTTTGAGCTCTTGTGTATCTGTTTGCTGTTGGTTTTGGTTTGTTTGTTTGTGTGTTTTTGGTTTTTGTTTACAACATTTCTTGTGTAAGAGGGGCCAGTTGCACCTCTTTTCTTCCCTCCAGAGATCCTTCAAAACTTTACTTGGAAGGTCTTCTATTTGCACTTACCTACATTCCTTGTGTCCCAGAGTTATAGAGAGAAATTGGTACCTCGTCCTTGGTACCTCAGAGAAATAAAACGTATCTTATGGGAGAACTTGAGGGAGTACCACAAGTACTTGCAAGACATCGTCATCACAGGAAGATATCACAGACTGTCTTTGAAGCTCTGAACTGCTTATTTTTCAACATGACTCCTAACTAATTGCATGGTCTAGTGAGGAAGAGTAATTGTGAGAGGGGGAGACAGCTGGAGATCTGCTTTCCAGTTTCAGCTGGCTAGTGTTGACTTATTTCAGTCATTCTCAGGAGGACTAATATGTTCTACCTGAATGCTAGTTTTATATGTTTCTGCAACAGTGGGTGAGATTTGGGTAAAACTGCATAGCCAGTAATACTTCTTTTGGAAGTGAAAATGTTCCAGCTCTTGCTTGGGTAGCTCAATTTTTAGCTTTTGATTCCAGTAGTAGACTTGTTTGTTAAATTTGTAGTGGAGCATTTTACTGTTCAAAACTAAATCCAAATCCCTCACTGGGAATAAGAATTTTTCCATTGGAAAGACTGAACTGCTGTATTTGTAACATCTTGCAGTGATGTAACAAATGATGCAGTAACACATACGTAGTGACATGTTTGATTCTATGACCAAATAAGGCCAAATCAGTGCCGTTGGTGAGTTCTATTGATATAGAGAAAAAAAACTTTTTTTTTTTAATACATGGAAAATTGAGGCGTAAACTGATTAAGAATGGAAATACATAAATGAATATAGGGTAGGTTTCACTAATATATTTCTGATGGATTTTTGTTTCCATTACTGTTTTTTTTGGAAATCACTTTTGCAGCATTTTGATTTTCGTTTTATTTTTTCCTCCTATAGGGTGGAAATCCCTTTTGTTTTCCAAATGATGCAGTCTGGACTAATACATGGCCTGGCCTTCTGGTTTGATGTGGCATTTGTAGGGTCACTGTGAGTACTTCTTTCATACAATGTGTGCCAGAATTAGTAGTATATCTGTTGCAGAGCTGGTTTATAATGTAATTATCCATGCCCATTGTTATTTTAAAATAATGCCTTCTAGAGGTAACAAGAAATATGGTAACTCTGAGCAGCAAGTCTCAGATGGTAGTGATTTTGTTGAGGGTCAAGATGCATAGGTTTATACTGTTCCACAAGTTACTGTTTCTTCATAATATTATATACTTTTACATTTTACATTTTACGTAAAGAAGCAGCATTCAAATATGAGGTGGATTTTCTTATTTGTGCTGGTCTTGTTTGTGGGCAAAAATGAGAGCTGATTGCAAGTTGCAATTGACAGAATGGAAATGGAGAAAATTTCACCAGGCTTGGGAAAAATTTTCATTGCAGCACCAGGTACTTATTTCAAAGTGGGGACAACTCGTACAGGAAGTAGGGGAAAATTAGCTAAACTTAGGTAGTCAGTATATAGATTTCTGTTAACTATATTTAGCTTTTAGATAAGATTTATTGATTTTCCAGTTATATAGGTCTAGTTTTAGATGAGGTAAATTTTTTTCAAAATATTTTAAAATGCACTTTCATTTATTTGTGTAGATAAATGCCCTTTATTAGCCTTTGAAATAAGGTTTTACAAGAATTCAGAATAGTATATCCATTAAAAGAGAAAAATGATATGGCATTTATATTTATTTTAACAACTGATAGTAAAAGTTTTAATCCCAAAAGAAGCTTTAGAAACTCTACATGATGTAAAACAATAGACAAAATTGCAGACTTACAGGAACTAACTGAAATCCTCAGCTGAGGAGGCCTCAATTTTGCAGTAGAAAATTGATTAAACAGCACCTCTTTCATGTTGCTAGAACTCTAGAAGTTCTTTGCCTTAGCATGTGAAATCTCAGCGGATTAGACTCACAACACTAGGACCTGTGTTATGCTTTTCTATATACCTACAACCCCTTTCAGGAAAATTGTTGTAATATGTTTTCCAAGAGAAAACTAGATACAGAAGCTTTTTGGGCAGTGTTTTTAAGGATAAAACTAGCATTGCAAAGAATTCTATTTCCACGTTCAGGAGCAACCTTTCTTTCCTGTAATTTCTTAGAGAGTAGATTTCTATTAGGAAGAAATCCTTCACTCAGAGGGTGGCGAGGCACTGGAACAGGTTGCCCAGCGAAGCTGTGGATGCCCCCTCCCTGGAACTGTTTAAGGCCACTTTGGATGGGGCTTTGAGCAACCTGGTCCAGTGGAATGTGTCCCTACCCATGTCAGGGGGGCTGGAACTAGATGATCTTTAATTGAAACCTTTTCAACCCAAACCATTCCAAGATTCTACGATCTAAGTGGTGAAATGGGAGAGAAATCAGTATTTCCTGTCCTGGGAGCACAGAAAGAAGAGAGAATAGGAGTCTGAAGAGTCTCTTTTTTAATCTGCATAATTGGTCCCCAGGTCTTGTGTTGATGTGCACAGCATGAGCCAAGAAAGAAATTAAGGCCTAAAGTATCAGTTTCCAGACAAATTCTTCACTATTTCCTCACTACGGAGTGATTCCATAGAATTACTTGCCCCATTGACTGTAATAGAGTTTAAACTTCATTATAAGCAGTTTTGAAAAGCCACATACGTATAATCATTTCTGAAAGAAGATTGGAGAGTCATTCTACATAGTTCCTCTCTTCTGTTTTAGGGTAACTGTTTGGTTGTCAACTGCGCCAACAGAACCTCTCACTCACTGGTATCAGGTACGCTGCCTTCTTCAGACGCCCCTCTTTGCTAAAGAAGGGGAAACTCTCTCAGGCAGTGTCTTGTTTGTTGCAAATAAACGGTAAGTGTAAAAGTTTCCGAAGCAGATTTTGAAGTGTTAGAGACACACAAACAATAACAGTTAATTTTCAGCATGCTTGTACCCATGTTTATTATAAATCCAACTGATAAATCCACGTAAGCACTGTTGGCCTTGCAAGACTCTACTCACCTAAAGGTCTCATGTGTAATGTTCTTTCTCACATAATTCCTCCACAAACACCCATGAAATCCTGCCATCCCTCACAATGCTACCTATAACTTTTGGCAGCTCTCTTATCATGCACAACAGTTTTCTTAGGTCATGTCCAATC
Source organism: Anser cygnoides (assembly GCF_040182565.1). NCBI lineage: Eukaryota > Metazoa > Chordata > Aves > Anseriformes > Anatidae > Anser > Anser cygnoides. The sequence continues at coordinate 82,703,071 of NC_089912.1, read as the reverse complement.
ATTTTTCGCACCTTTTTTTCAGTTAGTGTAATGTCTAAGTCATCAGCCTAGTTGTTTGCCTGAAGCCCTAATATCCCTCAGCTCCCACCAAGTTCCATGCAGAGATAAGAAGAAGTGGGGTTGATTCCCAATCCACTACATTTTGTAATTCTGAGGAGAAAAAAAAATCCTGTAGACAAGCTGTCCTCTTTAATAGTGCTTTCACATGCTCTTAGTCCTTCCACTGAGGCTAATGACAATGACTGCTTTTGGAAGGGCATATTTCCTCACCAAAGTGCTTCTCTTCTGCTTCTGCTGTCAGTCACATTTGGAAACTCCACTCAAATACTTTGCTTTGGAAATTATTGTCAAGAGACTGGACCACACAAGTTGCAGCCTGGTTTGCTTACGTATATATGTGGGTTTAATAGAAAACAAACCAAAACCTTCTCTATATAGGAAGGTGAATCCCCATCCATGCCTCTGCCCCCCTCCCTCCCCCCCCCCCCCCCCCAAAAAAAAGGGGGGGGGCAGAGGTGAGGAAGGGAGGGGGGTAAAGAAGGAAATACTCAAAGGCTCTTCAGTCATACAAGCAACTAATGCTTTATGTGACATTTGGCAAATGCCAGCATCTGGTTAGGAACTCCTCATGGAGCCAATAACAAATACAGGTCTTCATAGGTTTCTTTCAAAAGTAAATTATTCAGTATTTTAATATACGAAAGAAGCACTGTATGCCACAAAATGATCACACAGCTACTGCTGTAAACATGTCAATATGTAAGGCATATCTACAATTGAGCACAGCTCAGAGACACCTGCACTACTGACCTTGCTAGATTTAGAATGAGCAGTTAAACCAAGTTTTCGCACAGAGCTAAAACCCACTACAAAGCTAATTTGTTTCTAGAATCAAGATATCACCTTTATGTAATTCTGCACTTGCAGTTCTGTGTTAGAGAAGCTTTGGCCGGCTTCAGCCTTTTTGTATGTTCTCCATTGCTCCGTCAGTCCTGTTTACATTTCAGGAATTTGGTTTCTTGGAAAAAGGTATGTGAAGAATATCTTTTCAGATGAAACCTGGGATTATAAAAAGACTGAACCTAATGGTGTTTGGCCAATAAGATATTTTTGATCATGACAATGTACTCAGCTAATGTAGAAATTTATAGTATTTCTGTTTGAGAGAGAGAAAAAGATCTTTCACTACTGAATACCATAATGTAAAATGATAATGTTTTTTCAGATGCAAACACTAAATATCAGTTACGCGTCTTATAAATTATTCTTCTTTAGATATGGTTAAAAAATCATGCCCTGGCACTGATAAATAAATTGTTTGATTGTAACACTAAATGGTAATTATTCAGACAGTGACTACACTGATATTTTTCACACAAGATATTAGAATTTTAACTATAATTTAGTTCCATTATCTCCTTTTTTTTACTTTTATTTCTGATGCAGACAAAGTTATGATATTCAGATTGTGGCTATGGTGGACCAGACAGGATTTAAATCTGGTAATACTCTTGATTTGAAGAATCCATTTTTTAGGTAAGAAATGCTTTTGACTAAAATACAACACTGTATTTAATGAATCAAAGTAGAGTGGATAGGTCTTGTATGACAGAAAGCAAAATACACCTACTATAGAAAAAAAGGTTTTGAACTTGTGATTTATTTAATTTCTACAGGTGTGAGTGTATTTTTGTTTTGTATTAGCAGTAGTTATTTATATCAATCATTATTCTATTTAGGCTGCATAGCAAATAGAAAAAGAACAAATATATTTAAGATCTGTATTGATTTACTGCTGTGACAAAATAGTAGATATGTATTTATTTGAACTAATGTATAAGATTTTAAATCTTTTGCTATTTCCTGTTGTGTGATTTGCATCACTGGGACTCTTAAGGAATCAGCAGTATGCTGCAAAGCACAACGCTAAGTACAGATATCAATACTACTCTTGGACATGAAGGACCTGTCTTTTATATATTAAACATGTGGGGAGGAAAAAAACGCACCTCCTGCAATTTTTTTCTGATAGAGCAGGGATCTTCATCAGAGGTTGCTAAACCACTGTATTTTTTTGGGAAAAACAAACAAACAAACAAACAAAGCTATTAATTACAGATCAAAACAAGTGGGAGGAAAGAACCATAAATTCTTCCAAAAGAAAAAAAAAATGATTTGTGAGAAAAATATTGATCAAATATATAAACATGCCTTATAAAAAAGATTGTTCATTAAATACATGGAATAATTATAAGTGAAATTGTGTACTGGAATTTCCTCAGATTTACCCTGTGACATGGACAGTATCTAGTTTGCTTAGGCTTATGGTTTGCTTAATATAGGTTTCAAATCTAAAAGCTTTTTGTGGGGATGAGAATAAATAAGGTAACCGGTCTTCTAAAATTGCCATACATACTCCGCAGCCATTGCATAGTCATTTTATCGTCTTTGAAAAGTCATTCACAAGTCTACTCATTTAGAAGCAAAAGAAGTTTTTGCTGAGAGCTTTTAATTTACATTAACGGTAGAAATCACTTTCAGTATACTAATACTCGATTGAAAGAGAATGGGGGAAAACAGTGAAGATATATGTTACACAGAATTAAGTTATATGAAGTTGTATTCTAATTGGAAAATTAAATTTAAGAATGTCAGTGTGTGATTTTGTGGTTGCTAGTCAATTAACCATATTCAGTTCAACAGTTCAGACTACTTTTCTTGTATATATTAATTCTTAGAGCGCTTCATTGTGGAATTCTGCTGCAACACACTAACTTTACTTAACAGGTTTCCCCTGTGAGTCTTCATTATAGTTTTGTTTGCTTGTTTGTTTATTGATCCTTCTCCATTTTGTCCCTGTCTTCCCATAGCTGAGTTTTTCAGCTGAAGAGTTGAAAAAGCAGTGACAAAGAAGACTTCCCAAAAGAAAAGTGCTTATTTATAAACATAACTTTAAAAGCATTCATAAGGTTTTAAAAAAATAAAGTATAACCTGTATTTTAGACTAGGACATGCAAAATTGTCACGCATGGTGGGAAATACTTGATTTAGATTTCAGGCGTAAGCTTCCACAAGTTCTTCAAGGGGGAAGGAAGTAAGTAGCGGACACAAACAGCCCAACTCTTTTCTACATCACTGCCTCATAGTATGCCTGATTCAAACACCTATTTCTGTACCATTTTTGGCTCACTTGGAACAACTCCATACTAATTCTATAGCATAAAGCAAAAATAAACTAGAGTAGACTCATTTCTGTAAAGGCAGTGGCCTGCACTGGTATACATGTAAGCAGAAAAAAAGGCACTGCCCTTGTAAAATAAGCTGTTGTGGATTTGGCAGCATTTTACACCCGTTGCAATGCTGCAGATATAGATGAAAAGAGTTACAGTGTGTTTTCAAATTTATATTGTATTAACTAAATACAGTAACAGCACAAGGTTCTATTCCAAGCACACATTTTTATTCCAATGAGACTTCTCTGCCATACATTGGCTGAGTGTTGTGTTTACAATACTTCCAATTTCATGAAAGTCCATATTAAATATTAAAAAGCTGTCCATAGTTTTTTTCTTCAGAGTAAAGTAAGAAAAGCTGTATTAGAATTTATTCACTTTGTTAATTTAGCTAATTCTGTAAGGTGTCAAAGAACTGTGTATATTATATAACTATCTTATTCTTTCATCCATTTTAGGTATGACTAGAACATAGCATAATATAGCATATGAAAACAGAAATGAGATTCTCACCAAGCTGAGCAACCAACAACACTGAAATCTGTCCAGTACCTAGTACATCTACTGGTCTTTGTGTAAAATCAATTGTAACTGTACGTGTATGTAATAATAACAACAATAAAAAAGTGATTAGCATGATAAGGGAATATTGTGGCTCCTGTTTTTTTTTAACTGAAATTTAGCTTGCACTCACGATTATGACTTTTATTACATTTATGACATTTACAACTTTATTCCAGAAGGTTCATTTGATAAAGATCAAAAAGTATTTGTTTGTATTTATTTTAATTTGTTTTATAGCAAGCTGACATTAGTTCATGGTTTTGTTTTTTTTTTTATATTCTTAACAACATGCTAGGTTATTGAACAAAACCTACCTCATGATGATATATATATCAGATCTGCCAGCAGTGTGTTGTGTCCATGCTTTAAACATTCAGCATATATTTCCAGAAATTTCAATGTAAGGTGTTTTTATTCTCATTCACCAGAGTAGCGTTGAATATTTCAATTTTCTCTTTATATATGGGCTTTTTAATTTGTTTCATTTTGAGCCATGAACCAGAAATCATCTTGCATATACTTTGCAAATGTTCTGAGATTCCTCCAAGCATATAGAAGTGTAATAGGACACATCTGTAAATTACTTCAGCGTAGAGTGAAATAAAAAAGTATGATAGAATGTGAGACTTTCATTTTTTTGTATCTCTGTGAGAACTGTTATGGAAATGTATACATAATTTTACTATCACAAACATGACTGCAATGATACCTCTAGCAAAACATAATCACCTGCTAGCCCTTCGCATGCTGTTGCAAGGCTGGTCTGAATGAAAAGCTGCACCAAGGTTGACCCTTCTGTTGAGAAGTAACACACAACATTGATCAAAAGACCTTGTTAGCTAAGGACCCTTGCTGAAAGTAATTAAGAAATGGTTTAGGATTTTTTTTTCTTATTTTTCCAAGACAATAGCCATTTAAAGATAGTTTATTAGATTATCAAAAGTAGTCCCTAAAACTGTGGAACTTGTAAATGCAACATGAACTTCATGGCTAAGACTGTGAAGCCATTGAAATTAGTGTCTGAATGTAATTGTCTCAACTGTCTCAACAGGACATTTCCAGAAGCATTTAATACAGCAGATGACAAGTTTCTTGTATAAAAATGTAATTTGTACAATAAAAAACTTTTTTTTTTTTACACTCATACACATATGAATAGTATTTAATATAGTTTGTTGCATGGAATTATAACAAATTATCATTCTAACCTGTACAAGCTCTGTAATGAGATACCTGAGGCAATACCTGATTATTAGGTTTCTATCCTTTTAAATTGATTCTGTACTGTTTATTGGTTTTATTGTTTTATGACAAAAAGCAACAAATCCATGAATGTCCTAATCCAAATACCAGGCAGCTATAGTTCAGAGTTTTCCAAAAGTTGGCAGGTTTTCCCTCAGCAAATATGACAGGAGTATATGAAATCTGAATTCAGTTTATAGATTTGTAATGCCTCCTGTTGATCTGGATGTCATTAAAAAGCATCTATATATCAAAAGATTTTTGCTTTCTGTGGGCAAAAACTTTACATTGTGAATTACTTGTAACAATCTTTTTTTTTTTTCCCTATCATTTAACATTTTCATGGAATCACAGAATGACAAAATGGTTGAGGTTGGGCGGGACTTGTGGAGATTATCTGCTCCAACCTCCCTGTTAAAGCAGGGCCACCTAGTGCTGCTTGTCCAGGACCATGTCCAAATGACTTTTGAGTATCTCCAGTATCTTCTTTCCTGCCTTGAAGCTTTGGTGATTTTGAGTGTTCAGGAGCTTACCCTTAAGCTGTACAATGCACTGTTTTCAGCTTACAGAACCTTCTGCCTAGAAACATGATAATATATTCTATTCTGTTCTGTTCTGTTCTAAATTCTTCCTGCAGTGCCTAAAAATGGTCCAGACAAGAGGTCCTTGGCACACTGCAAATGGAGAAGCAGAGGTGCAAATAGGTGTGTCTGTGGTGCAGAGTTCTGTGCTGTTATGGCAAAAAAGACTAAAAACAACAACAACAACACCTTTTATATTCTGGAGGAAGTGTGGAGAGAGATAATGATTTGAAAGGCAGTTCAAGGGTGTTGACACATCTTCCAAGGGATCCGAAACCATGTTTGTGATATAAAATTGGAAACCTCATGTTCAAGGGATAATACACAGTTATGCAAGTCAGTCACAATTTTAAAATAATCTGAATGTAAATTTGGCTCTTGAGATCAGGCTCCTGGTAGAGACACGGACTGATAATACTGAATTACACTATTACATATAGTGTACACAAATGGCAAATTCATTTTTCTGAATTTCCATCTTTTGGTTCTTCAATTATTTTTATCTCCATGGAATCAAAACAGCATCTAAAAAAGAGATTAAAAAAATAAATGGACATGAGAACATCCATACTGACTCTGAACATATCCTGGAGACCTGATTAGGTCAATAATTATCATTGACAACTACAGGCTGTTGTAAGGTACCTGAAGAATTTTAAGGGACCAATAATTATTTTGTAAAATAGATGAATGCTTGAATGTGCATTCATCATGACTTTAAATCTCTGGTTGAAACTCAAATGTTTCACTGCTTTTTTCTCTGAGAGGTGTTCATATTATAGCAATCAAGTTGAACATAGCAATGCATTTTCTAATGCCTTAATTGATCTCACGGGTGTTAGTACTTGAAAAGAAACCACCAAAAGAAAAAAAAAAAAAAAGAAAAAAAAAGATAAGTTGAGTGGAGACTTAAACACCTTGTTTGCATCTGTCTTTACTAGCCAGTCCACTTATCCTTGGGGTACTCAGCCTCCCGACCTGGAATTCTGGGACAAGAAGCAGAAGAAACCCCCACAGTTCAGGTGGAAACAGAGACCTGCTGCTCCACCTGGACTGTCACAAGTCCAAGAGAATTGAGTGCACCCTCAGTAAGTTTGCAGATGACACGGAGTTGGGGGGAAGTGTTGATCTGCCAGAGAGTTGGAAGGCCCCACAGAGAGACCTGGACAGGTTGGATTGATGGCAGAGGCCAATGGGATGAGGTTCAACATGGCTAAGTGCCGGGTCCTGCACTTTTGGCCAGAACAACCCCATGCAGCACTACAGGCTTGTGGGAGAGTGGCTGGAAAGCTGTGCAGAGGGAAAGGATCTGAGGGTGCTGGCTGATGCTCACCTGAGCGTGAGCTGGCAGTGTGCCCAGGTGGCCAAGAAGGCCGATGGCATCCTGGCTTGGATCAGGAATGGTGTCGCCAGCAGGACCAGGGAGGTGATCGTCTCCCTGTACTCAGCTCTGGTGAGGCCACACCTCAAGTACTGTGTTCAGCTTTGGGCCCCTCACTACAAGAAAGACATCGAGGCCCTGGGGCGTGTCCAGAGAAGGGCTACGAAGCTGGTGAAGGGCCTGGAACACAAGTCCTGTGAGGAGCGGCTGAGGGAACTGGGGGTGTTTAGTCTGGAGAAAAGGAGGCTCGGGGAGACCTTATTGCTCTCTACAGCTACCTGAAAGGAAGGTGTGGGGAGCTGGGGGTTGGCCTGTTCTCACAGATAACTACTGACAGGACTAGAGGGAATGGCCTCAAGTTGTGTCAGGGGAGGTTCAGGCTGGAAATTAGGAGAAATTTCTTCTCAGAAAGAGCAGTCAGGCATTAGAACAGGTTGCCCAGGGAGGTGGTGGAGTCACCGTCCCTGGGGGAGTTCAAGGAAAGATCGGACGTGGTGCTTAGGGACATGGTTTAGTGGGCGACGGTGGTAGGGGGATGTTTGGACCAGATGATCCCGGAGGTCTTTTCCAACCTTAACGGTTCTGTGACTCTATGCCCTACAGACACTTTTTCAAGCAGTGATGCAAAGCCTTTGGCTGGGCGCAAGCACCCTTGCGTACGCCCCTCGATTTAAACCAAGCTCCAAACTACACTCCTTCTCTTCCCGTTTTCACGTGAATTTGTCGGGCACGGCGTTAACGTCTGAAGCACCGGGCGCACAGTGGCGGAACTCCCCACTGCCAGTCCCCTACCAGGGACTGCCCAGTGCTGCCCCTGACGTAGGGCAAGGGGCCCCCGTGCTGCGCACCACCACCACGCCGGGCGGCGCTTTACGGCTGGTGGCCTCACGCTGTCGCGCGGTGGCGTAAGGCGCGGGCGGCAGCCGGCGGTGCGGGCGGCGTGAGGGGAGCGGCGGGGCCGGCGGTGAGCGGGGGGGAGGCGGGATGGGGGGATCCGGGGCGGGGGGGGGGGGGGGGGGGGGGCGCGGCGGGGCCGGGAGCCGGCTGGGCACGAGCTGGTGCCGCGGCCGGACGAGCACCGGCCGCCCAGGGACGGCTCAGCCTCGTGGCCGCCGCCCCGGGCGCGATCGTGGCCGCGCCGCGCAGGGGGGGGGCTCGGTGCCGGCACCCGGGGGCGGTGCAGGTCGGTCCGGCCGCTAACGCCGCTTCTCGTGTGGTGTGCAGCCGCGTCGCGATGGAAGGTAAAAGGAGGCCGGCCGCGAGGAGCGGGAAGGCACCTCATGGGAAGGCGCTGCACGGAAGGAGGAAGTTCAAGAGAGATAATGGTAAGGAGGCTTCGTCCGTGGGGGGGTGGCTGTGCAGCGGCACGCGTGAGCTTTATGGTAAATCCTGACCAAGCGGAACGGCTGGCCTGGCAGGCAAGGCGGTGTTTTCTGCTTGGGCTTCAGTAGTGCCTTAAACTCCATTTCCCGTCTGATTCTCATAGAGAGGTTGATGTATGTGTGCTGGATGAGCAGACAATGAGGTGCGTTGAAAACTGACTGAATGCCAGGGCGCATAGTGTAGTGGTCAGTGGTGCAAAGTCTAGTTGGAAGCCAGTAATGAGCAGAACACCCCGGGGGTCAATATTGGGTTCAGTCTTGTTTAACATCTTCGCTAATGATCTGAATGGTGGGGCAGAGTGCACCCGCAGCAAGTCTGCAGGTGTCACGAAACTAGGATGGGTGGCAGATACACCAGAGGGCTGTGCTGCCATCCAGAGAAACCTCAGCAGGCTGGAGAGGTGGGCAAGTATTTCCAGCAGATCAAGACAGGCTAGCCTTCCCCTCTGCTCTGGATGGGTGAGGCTGTACCTGGAGTACTGTGTCCGGTGCTGGGCTCCCCAGTACAAGAGAGATATGGGCCTACTGGATAGCATCCAGTGGAGGGCAGCCACCAAGGTGATGAAGGGACTGGAGCACCTCTTCTGTTAGGCCAGACTAAGAGAGCTGGGATTGTTCAGCTTGGAGCAGAGAAGACTCAGGAGGATTTTATCAATGTGTATGAACACCTGAAGGGAGGGTACAAAGAGGATGGAGCGATGCTCTTTTTAGTGGTGCCCAGTGCTAGGACAAGAGACAGCGACCACAAACTGGAACATAGGAAGTTCCATCTAAACATCAGGAAGCACTTTTTCACTCTGCATGGAGCACTGGAAGAGGTTGTCCAGGGTGTCCCTCCTTGGAGGTCTTCAAAAGCAGTCTGATCATGGTTGTGGGCTACTCACTGTAGGCATTACTGCTTGTATATTGGGGGTTGGACAAGACGACCTCCAGAGAGAGGTTCCTTCCAACCTAAACCAGTCTGATTCTGTGTTGCATTCAAAACTATGCTGATCGTAAGGTCGATAAACTGGAAAAAACGAAGCAGAAATTTTTGAAGGAGTTTGGATTGCAAACCCTTCAGCTATATTTGTTTGACCTAAAATATTCGTTGGTTAAAAATTTCACATTGCTTACTTTTTGATTCTGGTCTTTGCTTTCCCACATTAAAAAGCAAGTCTTCATTGAAACTAGGGTATGTGAAGTGCTATGAATTAGGATGGAGAAAATATCCTTCAATACTTGCTCTGTTCTGTTAGTTCTGACATAACTAACAAAATGGTTAGAACTGATGTCAAAACAGCTTTGACCTAAAACTGAACAGGTGATTGTAGGACTGGTGACTTTGATGTCCTTAATTTAAAATAATCCTTTTTATGTCTGGGCTATTATGCTGCAGGCTGGAAAATAATGCCTGGGCAAAATTTCTTGGGAAAACTGGAGGACCCAAGGACTGAAAAACAAAACAAAACAAAAAAAAACCACTGGCTTTGAGAAGCAAGAAAGAATTGTTACTATATGTGTGTTTGGTATTACATATTATAAAGTAGTCTGCTGCTTTTTATAATTGTAATTTGTTATTTTGAACTTTGGGGTGATGTTTTTAACTTTTTTTTTCCCTTTTGTTACTAGATTCGGGTCCTCCAAAGAAATTTCTTAACAAAGGAGATGAGGAGGGAAAGCCTAAATCCACTTCCAAAAAATTTGTGAAAGGAAATTTAAGACCTGGAAGAGCTAGTATCAAACAGTTCAAGAATAAACAGCAATCAGAAAGCCTTGCAAAGAAGAGGAAACTTCAGGATGGGGAAGAAGGAGGTGAGCAGATTTAAGCCTGGACATCAGTGGAAACAAGGATTTGATAAACACATTGTTCATTTAAATCTTTTATCCACACCTTGTTATCGCCTTTCCAAATTGACAAACTCCAAATTTACTTTATGTTTAGCCTTTTCTGTGTAAAAATTTATTTCACCTGATTAAGCCTGAGGCGAAAGTCATGAGAATCAACAGTTAAGAGTTTTCTTGGAAGTCAAAAGTAAAGATGCAATAGCAAATTTAAATAACTGATATGCCATCATAAAGCTGTGATTATTTTAATGACAATATTGTGGCAAGCATGAAAGTGATAGTTTCCACATAACTCTGAAAAATACAGAATTGTTCATAGACTTGTCTTAGAAATGGAATCGTCTCATAAAAGTACTGGCTAAAAATTTGGAATGAAAACATTTGTGAGACAAAGTTGATTATCCTTCTTTATGTTAGTTTGGACCACAGAAAAATATCTAGTCACCTCTTAAAAAAAAAAACTGTTATTTTTTATACACTTTACAGCTTATTTTTGTCTTTATATAGAGAGGCTAATAAATGCCTATCAGTGTTTAAATATATATATTTTTTAACTTTGGTAAATGAGAACTTTTGCTGTCAAGCAAAACTACTGGGATGACTGAACATAAACAGCAACATAAAATGAGAGGTGGAATCTTGCAAGGTGGATTCTGAAGTTCACTTGAAAAATGTTAGTCGTCTGAAGGACAGGTAAAGAGTGTTGGGTGTTCTGGTATAGTGGCTGTTGCACATTTACAGAATGGCTTCGCAGATGGAAAGTGCTAATTGTCTGGAAACGTAATAGCAACAGAATGTTCATATTAAGCTTTTTTAAAAACAAACCGCTTTAAATGTTTTTTATAAGAATAAGCAAAACCTGCCATGTACTGCATGGTGGTGTTGTTATCAAAGCAAAGTATCACTATTACTTTTGGACAAGTGATACAGAAATTCTAAAATACACTTTGTAAAAAGAGAATATGGTTTTTGAACTGTCACAGTAATTAATTAGTTACATGTTTTTGCAAAGATGAAAAAGAACAGTGCTTCAAGGTCCAAAAACTTCAAAGCTGTATCTCTAGTGTTGTTCCGTATAGAAGTGATAGTTAGCACTTGCTTCTGGAAAGCAAAGTAATATATGATGAACTCTTCTGTCAGGATATGAATAGAACTAAAACACTTGAAGTTTTTTTCTTAACTCATTTTTGTGGCACTTTATAGAAAGTTGCCCTAAATGAACTTGCTGTGTGGCAGGGTATAGCTATTGTATAGCAAAACCTGCTGTTTAGAAAAAAATGACTGAATAAAAGGAATAAGCTTGCAAAAAATCTTTAATTTTTTTCCTTTCTCTGAGATTTCGGTTATGTATCTTTAATTTAGGGGTTCCCTTCCATTTGACAGATGAAAGTAGTATATATGTGGACAGAATGAAGAACAAAGGGAAAGTTACCTGGGGCTGTGCAGTCACATGGTGGTAGGTGCATCTAGGGTCAATATTCAAGCTGTGAAGAGGTTTGTGATGCGTCCTTTGACAGAGCTTTGAGGAAAGTCATTGTTTGCCTTGTTCTTCCAGTATTCTAGAAGTGGAAATAACTAGCTTAGCATGCTTATTAACTATTTCTGCTCTCATATTAGCTAGCTGAGAAACTGCTGGCAAAGCTCCTGACTTCTTAGGAACTGAAGTAACAGAGCTATCACAGCTCACTCTGATGAATAATTCCCTTGCTCCACTCTTGTTAATTATAGAAAATATGTTTATTTTTGTCTTCAGGGTCAGATTCTAAGAAGCCTAAATGGAATGACTTCAAAAAGAAAAAAAAGGAATTAAAGCAAAGCAGACAGCTCAGTGATAAAAGTAATTATGACATAATTGTGAAATCAAAGCAAATATGGGAAAGTGTTAGAAGGTAATGATTTTTTTTTTCTTTCATTGTCATAAGTTGCAAAGAGATTATTTCTCCTTTGGTAGTTTTATGAAACCGTATTTCTACAGTGAAACTCTGTGGGTAGATCATAACATTACGTGTAGTTCTGTAGAGGATTCAAGCAAAGTGTGGTGCTCTGTAATGCTAGGAATGTAGAAATGTCTGAATTGGTGTCACTTTTATTTTAGGCTAAAATATTTAAGGATTTGTCTTGTTTTTTGATTTGTGAACCACAGAACATATACTGATTTGATCTGATCTTGCAGTTAGATGTGGAGGTTTATATTATCTCTCTGTGCTAGTGTAATTCTCAGACTGAGGACCCCTGTCAGAAGGAAAAGTTAATTCTAGTATGCTCTAATTGTATGTGCTTTCCAGTTTTGCTTATAAGACACTTAAGAATCAAGTATCTAAGTGACACGAACAACTGTGACTGTAGATTTAAGTTTATAGTCTTCTTAATTGTTATTCAGAAGAAAATTATTTCGAAGTGTGATTATCTGTTTTGGTTTCTAGGCACTGAAACTGCTTAATTATATCTAGTCACAGCTTTAATTAATGTCAGCATAAATGTGGATTAGCAGGTGCTAATTTCATATTGGTTTTTACCATCTTGCTTTTCATTATATAGATAGAACTGAATCATATGTTTCCTTAATTAAGACTGTTTCACTTCTCTGCTTGTAGAAAGAAATGTGATAAGGAGAAGCGGGAAAAGTTGATGAATGAACTACAAAAGCTGCTTCAAGGAAAAATTAAAAATGTAAGAAAAAAATCAATGCCATATAACAAACATCATGTAATGGGTTCAAATTCACAAAAGTTCCTGTTAAGAATAGTGAAGTATAAATGCTATAATATAGTACCAACCTTTTTTTTCTAGAAGCTACAGGGAATGTTATTTTAACCACGTTTAAAAAAACCAAACAAACAAACTAGCAGGGTTGAGAGGCTGCTTCTGCCCCTTAAATTTGAGAACAGTAGTCCTGGGATGCTTTGCCTATCAGCTGGCTATTGTAAGAATGGCTGTTTTGCCAAGCAGATTTAATCTAGTGAAACGATTTTAAATGAATTTTAAAATCAGCCACTCAAACTTTTGGTTAATTACGATTGTTGCTTTGTGGTATTGCTTCACAGAAGTTATTGCCCTGATAATTAACTGTACTAAACAGTCTTTCTGTTAATTCTTGAAATGTGCAAATTCGCAGTGAAATATTGCTGTATTCTAAAGGGATTCTTGGTATTCCAAGTGGAACTGTAGAGTAACACTCACTCAGAAATTCCAAAGAATATGAGAGAAAACAAGATAAAATTTCATGGTTTTCATTCAGTGTTAAATACTTGATGCATTTTACAGTTTTTCTTAATTGTCAGCAACTGCAAGTATTCTCTGTGTGTTGTTTGATAGTACTTCTAAAGCAGTAAAAACACGTAAAACTTAATTTGTTGCAACATGTAATGACAATTATAAGAGTAGTTATTTGTTACATGTGGCATAAAGCTGTATCAGAGATAGAATGCATTAAAATAAATTTTGTACATAATGACATATGAATGACCTAGGATAATGAAATGTATGTGTCCTGCAGCTGGCATTTGCACATGATTCAACTCGAGTGATCCAGTGCTTTATTCAGTACGGTAATGATAAGCAAAGGCAAGAGACATTTGAAGAATTGAAAGGTATTTTTTTATTTTTACTTGTATGTTTGTGCATTGTTGTTAAGGTGCATTAAAACAAGCCAAGTTATTTTCTCTAAAATATTTTTTGCTTTTTGCTGAAATAATAGATCATTTCTAGTGAGCTCTTAATAATTACTTAAATAGTGGCATCTTGTTTTGTAGTGTTAATGTCACGAAAAACAAAAGATAGCTGAATGTGTTTTCCCCTCTTCTAGATAGCCTAGTGGAGTTGAGCAAGTCAAAATATTCCAGAAATATAGTGAAGAAATTTCTTATGTATGGGTGAGTATGAAGTGAGATTGCTTAGCTGTCATGCTTTGTTTCATTTTCACTGTGAATACTCTGGAATTTATAGTGCACCAATGATGATTTAAAACAACAAACAAAAAAATTGTATTTGGAAGCATGTTTATAATCGTAGTGAGACAGGAGTGTATGGTATTTTGCCCAGAGAGTTTGTGGAGTTTCCTCCACAGGAGATACTCAAAACCCGCCTGGATGCCATCTTGCTCTAGGTGATTCTGCTGCGCCTAGGGGGTTGGACTGGGTGATCTTCAGAGGTCCCTTCCAACCTCAGCCATTCTGTGATTCTGTGATTGCTGGTAGTTGTTTTTCTTTTGCAAGCGGTAAAGCTAAAGCTGTACACATAATTGAGGAAAAAGTGACAAAAAAGCTGAGATACATGCTCAAAGTTGATTTTTACCTTACATGTAACAACTGGCTTGTAAAGATGTTCTGTTCTCACTGAAACTTAGTGTTTCAGGGAGTCATCCTTCTGCAGCATTTATCCACTGTTTCTTTTTGTTGTGTCAGAAAGCACACTTAATCGTCCTTCATAATTTCTGCAGATTCTTGCTTTTTGCACCGTGTTTTTGTAAAAGCTATAATGTTGATCCAGATGTATGCACGTTCTGGTTTCTATGCTAATACTTACCACTTAGATAAGCTTCCAGAAATAAAACTAATGCTAGATCACCTCTTCCCTAATGTTTTAACTCTTGGTATCAATCTTTCCCTGTGAAACAGGACAAAACCACAAATTGCAGAAATAATAAAAAGTTTTAAAGGTCATGTGAAAAAAATGCTCCGTCATGCTGAAGCATCTGCTGTAGTGGAATATGCTTATAATGACAAAGCCATTCTGGAGCAGAGACATATGCTGACAGAAGAACTATATGGGAATACTTTCCAGGTTTACAAGGTGACTTCAATACTTTCTAGCCTAAGGTGTTGTGGTATCTAATATGTTGTGTTATTGATACCCTACCTATCTTACCTACTACTTGTGATAAATTTCCCTTCTGTGAGCTGTCCAAATGCATTCTACTTCAGCATAAGTAAATGCTATGCAAGTTGTGCGTTTCCATTACAGGTTGAGTGTTTCAGTTTGAGCTATGTGAAATGTATTACGTTCATGTATGAGCTTGTTCTGCTCATCAAAGACAGTCTAGTATTCTGTAGTTGGAGTTATCATAGTGTCTAGCTTGATGTAGTCATCCTTGCTGAGATAAGATTTAGGATTAATTCCCCTATAATGCTGTAAATGGCTTTTGTGTCAGAACTGCCTTATGCCCCATGAGAACTGAGTGTGGGGAAAATGTGCTTGTATATATGTACAGCATGCTGTTTAAGCTTAATTTTTGGTTTAGTTTTCTTTTTCCGCAGAGACTATTGGACTTGAGTCCAAACTCGTGAAACTATTTAGATGCAGATGCCCAGCAGACAGCAGAAAGATTTTTAAGTGTGGCCTGCTTTGTTTTGACCTTTAGTTCATTTTCCTAGCTGATTTCGTTCCCTGTTACTGGAGGCACAAACAATTCTATTTGCTACAAAGTACAAAACTGTTTTACCCTATTATTAACTACAGCAGAGTGACTTTTGTACCTCACATAAAAAAAAAAAAATCTGGTAAAATTTTATAGGAAATTAATAGCTCATTTCTGAACTGGAAAGCTATTTTTTTTTTTACAGGTTATCTTAAGTTTTATTAAAGCATTTTGCAACACTATAATGCAAAAAGCATATTTTCTGTGTTTATGGACTGTAATTTTTCTGGGAGTATACAGTCTTTGAAATCAAGCATGCAGTCTAAGATTCTACCATTCTAGCATTTGTCTTGAGTGCCTCAAATAATCATACTTTGTGGTATAAACCTTAGACTCAAAATTAGGTGGATTTATATGAAATTATGATGTAATCCTTAAAAGACAAAGAATTTTGTGGAGTTTTGAATTGTGATCCCATTTTCCCCTTCCTGTCTCCAACTTCTCCACTCCCATTCCAGCAGCATACAGAAAATATATAGCAAATAGGAAAAAAAGGAAAACAGTTTTCTTCTAATTATCTGTCTAGTTTGATCTGGTGACGAGTGATAGGACTCGAGGAAATAGCTTGAAGCTGTGACATGGGAGGTTCAGGCTGGATGTGAAGTAAAGGTTCTCCACCCAGAGGGTGATCAGGCACTGGGTCAGGCTCCCCAGGGCAGTGGTCACGGCACCGAGCCTGCTGGAGTTCAAGACGCATTTTGACAACGCTCCCAGACACATGGTCTGATTTTTTTTGGGTGGTCCTTTGGGAGTCCAGGAGTTGGCCTTAATGATCCTTATGGGTCCCTTCCCTCTCAGGATATTCTGTGATTCTACCAGAAATTAGTTCTGTATTCAAAGTATATAGTCATCTACATGCTGTTCTTGGACTGGAATTTCATGGACCTCTGTTAACTTCTTAATTCATTGATGTGTTATTGTGTTGAGCACAGGCATGTATGCATCTTACTGTCCTGCAAGACTCCCTTAAACACACTGCCGATTTCATATATTTTACTTTGTACCTGACAGTCTCATGAAAAGCTGAATGCAATTGCCAGAAAACAGTTGAGTCCATAGAAGTAGCTTTTGTTTGCTAATGACTAATGCTAATGAAGTTTGTGAGAACTTAAGTATATAGCTTCTGACATATTCAAAGTAGATAACACTTTTTATTTAGAATTTTAGTTTTAAAAGCTGATAGTTTTGCAGAAAGTTCATTTTGTTTGTGATATTGTTCATGAATTACTGTTTGACAAGGGACTGAAGAACATAATTTTGTATGAACTCTGATACCTACCGGGAATGATTAAACCTCTGAATGGACATTCGTTTCAGACACCAGTTGTTCCAACGCTGGATAAGGTATTAGAAGCTCAGCCTGAAAAGAGAGAAGCTATCTTGGATGAAATGAAGCAGATTCTTACACCAATGGCACAAAAGTAAGGACAAAAACTAACTCAAGGTGTCAATCTAGCATGTACCTGTTTTACATTATCTGCTTATGTGGAAGAACAGCAGTAATACTGCTGTTCTTTTCACCTGTAACATTGCTGCAGGGGGTAACAAGTAACAATGATTTTGTCAAAATTGCCATAACGAATATCTTAAATCATTATGAGCTCCATTTCTATACAGTAAAATGCCCTACCTGCTGCCACTGCCCGATAGAACTCTGGACAGTGGGGTATGCCTTCTTAATATGCTATTGGACAAGAATCTTGAGTGGTCTTAGGCAAAAATATCTTAAGAGGTTTTAGAATTTTACTTTTGGTAGAATTTTCTATGTAATGCAACTGCTAAACGTCTTATTCAGAGTGACTGTATATTTTCTGCATGCCATACTGAATGACTTTTTTTTTTTTTTGGAAATACAGACGAGGCAGTGTTAGCTTATGTTACAACCATTGCTAATGGGGGACTTTTTCTCATTTTTCCTCTTCCCAAATACAGAGAGGCTGTGATAAAACACTCACTGGTACATAAAGTATTTTTGGACTTTTTCACTTATGCTCTTCCAAAACAAAGATCTGTAAGTATCCTTTGGTTGTTTTTGTTTTCTCTTACCTTTCAATGAAAATGAAATGTTGTTATAAAAGTGTTGTGGCTACAAAGAAATACAGGGGAAATTGCAATTTTTCTTATCTGGTCATCCAGATAAGTGTCTGGGGAGTGCTGTTTTATGGAGACTTACAGTGATCTTTTATACTAAAGCAATAGTGGTGGTGATGTTTGACTTTAAAATAATTAAAGTATAATGCAAAGACTTAATGTGATGGAAAACTAATGTTTTCTCTGGCTGTGCTAAATGTTCCTTTTCAGTAGCTGGAAAATAAGAAGCTTTGTCTCCAGCTTTAATTGTAGTAATTCAGCTTTCAAAGTTTATTAACCTCTTCTAGCCATTTTACAAAATACTTTTGATCAAAGTATAATCTAATCTGTCCTTTCTGTCAGCAGATGAAAGTCTTCTGCCCACAAGCCAAGCATGTGGCTTGTATTGCTATGTCTGTATTAAACTGCGGTTTTAAGCTTACCCCAGCCACCCTTGCAAAAACTAGGCCTAAATTTATCCAAGTAAAGTGACATCTGTATGAGCTAGTATCCTGCCTGGTGTCACCTGTCTCCAAACCCTGTCCAATGTCCTCATTTTGGTTCTGCAGCTCAGGGCCATCTGACTTTAGGCCAAGTGGAGTCTTCTGGACTTGCTGTGTGTCTCACCTATTTTCTGCTAGACTGAGCTCTTTTTCTGTTACAGTTAAGAAAGTCAAAACTAAGAGCAGTGAGGTGTATTATTTGTGGCCTGTTCTACATACATATCTTACCTAATTCAAGGTTCCTGAGCATGGTTTCCTGTAATAATTCCACTCAAGAAGAGTAAGGGCGCAGCTCTTTTCCCTTGCCTGTCTTTTTGTACAGATATGGTAACATTTGAATATTCTTTTTATGAAAAGGATAGGTGGGTTGATTTTTTTCATCTTTGTGCACATGCAACCATTTGGAAACGTCTTTTGTAGACCTGTCCCTTCCTGTGCAATTAGCCAGTGATGCCAATAATGTCGTAATTGAGCAGTTTCTAGAGAGCCAGAAGCAGCTAGGGCTAGAAAGGGAGAAAAATGGAAACTCCATGTCAAGGTATCTATCGGACAATAACAGGAATAGTATTTAGTAACCTAGGTTGTTGTCTTTTTTTTTTTTTTTTTGCCTGATGTTATTTTCAGATGGCTTTGATATTGTCAGAAAAATCTCAAATAATTTTCTTCAGACAGGATCTTCTGTGAAGCTATTTTATCTATTTTATTCGTGATTGCAGTGGTGGTCGTCCTGCCAGTTAGGAGCGCATTTTAGTAAACAAGTCATAGCCTTTTATTCCCTGTTACCTGACACCTGATCACCTCCCCTGTTTCCTCACTGGCTGAGTACTACAGGTTCACAAGCTACTCGATGCTCCTCTATACAATATATGTACTTTTTTTTTTCTTCAACCCTTTAATTTCTCCTTTTTCCCTTTTTTTCCTTTTTTATGTTTTGAGAACTTGTGATCTTTGTTTTACTGTTCCCACACTGCTCATCCTGTTTTTCTCAAGCTTCTACCTTATTTTGGAACAGTGAGGCCTTCTACTGTCCACTTACATACTTAGCATTTCTCCTTGTTATGACTACACCAACTACCTTTGAATACAGAAAATTAGTTCTCTACTGCAAAAACACAACTTAGTTTCTCACAATATGAAAACCAAATTTTGGCTCAATCTTGTCATATCTTATTTACATCTTTTGATATGTAGATGACCTTTTAGTTCTTCATGCTCTCTAGCTGATGCCCGGTATGTATAAATAAATCATATCCCCTCAAAGATCTTTTTCTTGTATTTTTTCTAATAGGACAAGTGACAGGCTTTGATATGCTTTGGATTTCACATGATGTACAGTTTTGGAAGAGGGAAGATTGTGTCATTTACAGTCTTTGGGATTCTTTTTGAGGCCCGTTCTTGTAGGTCAAGCCACTGAGAGCGATTCTATAGGACCATTGATGTTCTCTGTAGTGTCATGAGCAAAAATTCCTTGTAGTTTCTTTCACCTTTTTACTTATCACCTTTTTCTTCATCAGGAAATGATAGAAGCTATAAGAGAGGCTGTCATATACCTGGCACACACTCATGATGGAGCCCGAGTAGCAATGCACTGTTTATGGCATGGTACTCCCAAGGTACTGTTTGGTTCCTTTCTACCCAGCTCTGCTTGAAAATAGTCTGGTCTGAGACTATGTGACTATGACTGCTCATGTAGGTTGAAGGTTTGTAGGTATAGGGTATCAGCTTTTGGAAATACCATAATGTGACCTATCTCTTTGCATAAACAGAAAAACACACCTTATTTCAAAAAATAGAGACTTATAAAAACAGTTTGATTGTTAAAGACAGTAAAACAAATAAAAAAAGGTTGCTAGGGACTGGAGATTAGTAATGTTTCTAAAGAAGACTGAGTAATGATTGTAATATCTAGAAGAACAAACCTGGGGAAATGTTCTGCAGAAAAATACCATGCTAGCAAAGGTGTTTTGTGACAGGTTAGAGTCCTTACTTCTTTAAAGATTCAGGTCATGTTGAATGGGTTTCTTTCCAAGCAATGAGTGCCAAGTGCGTTCTTGTTTCCTAAGGAATGGACAGGATATAGGTGAATATTTTTTTTTTAAGTTGCCCCTTTTTTATGTTCTCGCATTCCTAGAGTGAACATGTGGACATCTCACAGAACAGCCCTGAGACTGACTCTTTCACAATTCAGATTTAGCCATTTATACTGCTGTTTAGGTGTTGATTAATATTACAAATGTTGGACATCGGTAACTTCTGTGCTTTAGGAAGCAAAATGTAGGTTATCTTTTTGAAGGTGTTAATAACAATTCAGTTGTTCAGAATCACTGACGTTATAGGCTCACTCAAGTTTTTCTTTTTGGATAGGACAGAAAAGTCATTGTGAAAACTATGAAGACATATATTGAAAAAATAGCAACGGTGAGTGTTCATTAGTCATTTATTTCATAAATAAAAATTTCTTAAATACCTGATTTAATGCTTAAAGGCTGATTTTAATGTGCTTTGGTAGTAGAAACAACTGTAAGGTCTTAATAAAATGAGGTTTGCAATAGTGATGCTGTACTAGATAGTATGGAATGTATTCAGCTTGATTATTTGGAGACACTAAGAAGCTTCGTTGCAGGCACTACATCTAGTATTCTCTAAAATAGCTGAGTTAATTATAAATCTTTTTTTCTACATTTTTTTCTTCAATTAATGTGTAGGAGAGTTAGTTTATAGGAGAGTCTAAGACAGAAAGAGCAGATATTTTCAAGTCCATCTCTATATTTTGTCTTCATACTGCGCCTTCGTTAATTTATTAGAAATAAAATCTGTATGCAGAAGAACAACAAAAATTAAGATACGCTAGGGATGTCATTGGAAAACTTGTTTAAGCATATTAGTTTTAGAACATGCTCAATACATTTTTAAGTCAGGGGGCTCTAAAATGAATTAATATTGAATTGACGTACAATGGAAGAAGTCTGTAATTATTTTTTTAATGAGAAGTATGATTGGAGACTGAGACACCAACAGAGTAGCTATTCTTCACTCACAGGGTGGTGAGGCACTGGAGCAGGTTGCCCAGAGAAGCTGTGGATGTCCCATCCCTGGTGGTGTTCAAGACCAGGTTGGACAAGGCCCTGGGCAACCTGATCTAGTGAATGGCGTCCCTGCCCACAGCAGGGGGTTTGGAACTAGATGATCTTTAAGGTCCCTTCCAACCCAAGCCATTCTATGATTATGTGTTCCAGCAAGGCAAATCCTGTCATTTCAAATGATTATTATTATACAATTGGATGAGGTTAACGGCTTGCATATGATAAAGCAATGTATCAAGTTATAATGCCTGATGAAATCTTTTTTAAGAGGCTTCTGTTAAACAAACAAACAAACAAGCTCTTGCTTTCAAAGAGCCTAAATGTGAGGTTTTCTGTGACATTCTGTGACAGTGGACAGAATTTGCTTGTAGACTCATGTTGTACCATGTTTGAGACAAACTGTCATAAATGTTGATTGTAAATGAGGTACTGTGTTCATAGAACTCGGCTACATGTTTGTGAAGCTTTCTCATGTCTCATCTTTGCAGGGTGAATTTTCTCATTTGGTCTTGCTGGCAGCATTTGATTGCGTCGATGACACTAAACTTGTGAAACAGTTAATTATATCTGTAAGTAGTTTTTCCTGAAGTACTGTACTAATTAGTGTCTTTGTATTTGTCATTGTACTGGAGGATCAAAGTAGGAATCCATCCACTTGTTACAAATCATTTAATTCCTTTCCAATTTTTATATTTCCTTATATTTGTGTCATTTTTTCTTGTCATAGATGACTCAGCACTTTAATTTATTGAATTCGAATTTAAGCTGGATTCACTGCTTGCTGAAAATTACCCTTTTTGTATATGTTCATTCTAACTAGTGAATGACTTCAGTCTCTTTAATGGAAAATGTCTTTGTCATAAAAGTTTGAGCTCTGCTAGTATTGTGGGGATTGAAGCGATGTAAAACTTTGGAATGAGGAAGTTTCCTTATACATTTTATGGGCAAACATAAAAAAATCAATGATATCCGTGGCTAGAGTGTCATTGTAATGTAAGCTTTTTGTTGTAAAAAAGGTTATTTAACATACTTAGCTCATTTCCAAAAAGTATCTTGGAAAGTAAGATTTCAAGATGAGCTGTTATTATCTTAGAGGAACAAGGCAACATGTCTGACTATACTGTTGTGAGGCATTGCAACCTGTTGCGGAGAGGAGCTATGGTTGCCACATCACTGGAAGTGTTCAAGGCCAGGTTGGATGGGGCTTTGAGCAGCCTGGTCTAGTGGAAGATGCCCCTGCCAATGGCAGGGGGATTGGAAGCAGATGTTCTTTAATGTCTCTTCCAACCCAGAGTTTTCTGTGATTTTACCGTAATATAACATTAGTTTGAACAAGAACAATTAGTTGGAGACTTTTGTCTGGATGCTGAATATGTAGACTCACATTAACTCTCAGAATTTGATACTTGACATAATGTGTTGATAATTAAATGAAAATTGGCATTCTGGATAAAATCCGTGTAATATTTTTATCAGACTTTCAAAATGGATATAGATAGGTGTCTGAAACACAAGAGCACTCTAGCTATTTTGCAGCACCTGCATAAAGTTGCATGATGAACAGTAATGGTAGTATGTTCTAGTCTTCATCTGCTTCCTTCTGGAATGCCCTATTTCCCCACTTTCTTTCAAAAAAATGATTTAATGGTAGTAAGGTATTTCTACGTAGACCATGTTTACATGCAAAAGTTATTGCTTTTAAGTTGGTTTAACTGTAAATGACCATAAAGTTGTCTTTTCACACTGGGAAAAGAGACTTTATAGCACACAATTTTCATGCAGGTAAAATAATTAATGTTGATATATATAGGTTGCAATGTGCTTATAGTCATACTCATGTGATAGCTTTTTTCACAGTACTGATATACATGGGATCACAGAGGTTGGGAGGCAGTGGCAAGGAGGTGTAGATAAGGTGAATGCTCTACATGTGGAGAAGGAGTATGAGAAACCGGTCATGAGGAGGCTTGCCTTGCTTTTGCTTTTGCTTGGAATGTTGTATAGGGGGAATTGGGTTTGTGTATCCTAACATGGAAATTCATCATGAAGTCTGTTCCTCTCCTATGTGTGTAGAAAGATTGAAAGCGTTTCAGTGTGGAGGTGGTTTGTGTTCCTTAGGTATATTAACTGTGATCACAGCTGGCTTTGTTTCCAGAGTCTATTCAACAATGTAACACCTTTGGGCAAGTTCCAAACAAATAAGCCCTGAAAGATCAGGGCATCCTTGTACAAGATCGCTGATGCCTTACTGTGCTATGTTACAAGCACTCAGCTTGCTGGGCACTTATTAGTTAAGATACTGTGTTTGACTTTAGCTCCCAAAGTACCATTTAATTACAGCATCACCTGTGGTTTTCTGCCATCTGAGACCTCCTTATATTATCCCGGGTAATGGAGTGTTTACTGTTCGGTCATGTGACTGCATCAATCTGGACAGAGGAGTAAAGGAGAATAAGAAGGAGTGGCCTTTGCATATACCGAATTAGCCTGTCTGGGCTTATATGAGGCCAAAAATATGAAAAAGGTGTCAAGGAAAAGGAAAAATGTATCAAGTAAGATCAAAACCAGCTCTTCAGATGGGGAAAGAAAACTAGTAACTTGAGGATGAGGTGGAAGCATCAAGAAATCACGTCTTGAAGCACACTCTATGGAATAATCAAAAACTTAATTTTCTTAAAGTTAGACTTCTGAAATACTTTATACATGTTAATCATTCTGTCCATACTAAAAGCTTAATTGAAGGAAAGAAAATAATGAAGATCTGGGGAAGAGAAAAAGCAGTGTTTGTCAAGTCTTTTTTTTTTCTGTTGTTGTTGTATTATAAAACAGATTGCTTATGTGGATTGGCAGAATGGTAGGGAATTCCCATGTAAGAGAGAGTTGTAAGCTCTTAAAAGCCTCAGAGGAAAGTCTTTCCTTATCTCTCAGCTACGCAGAGTCTTAATCCTAGACCAGAGAATAAGTATGTTGTCTTAAACCTTCATATATGATTGGAATTGTAAAATGTGTGTTTGGCACATGTTAGGATTCAGGCAGATTTCAGAGGGAAGGTTGTAAGAATTCTGAGTAAGCATTGCTAGGATAATGTTACCAATGTAACAATACCCGTTGCCATTTATAGTTTCTCCTGGTACTTTCTCACGGCTCTGGTGAGGAAGTTCGGTAATTCTTCAGAATCACAGAATCAGAGGGGGAAATAGAATTTTTGAAGGACTTAACAGAAAATAAAAGCATTTCTTTTTATGCTAGATGGCTGTGCCATAGGTTGATTTCAAAGTCCAGGATTATTTTTCCTTTGTTTTTAAAAATGGTGACATTTGTAGATACACTTCAAGAGGGAATTGATTGTTGCAATAGTCATGAATATCTGGATGGTATTCAGGGTTCTCCAGTGTTACTTGCATAAAAAGAAAATTATTACTCTATGAAAGGGCATTTGTCAAGATGCTGACAAAAATGTGAGTACAAACCTATGGGCTAATGTAGGTGCTTCTGTCCAAATATAACGAAATACTTGTATTAGCAAGAAAATTCCATTATATAATAAGGCATTTCTTCCTTAGCCCTGTCATTGCACAAGGGTGTGATGTACCTACTCTGTAGCTCACAAAATAGTTATTCCTAGCCATCTGCTGGTCTCTGGAGAAAGCCCAGTGTTTTCTTCTAATGCTTAAATAAACTGCAAATAATACTGGTAGTGCTTCTGGCAGAAGTCAGCTTTATTCAGTTATTGAAACTTTTTTGTTATTCTTTGATGTTCTGTGATCAATTTAAGATGGAGTTTTCCTTCCTAAGCACTGTCAACAGTGTGTATGTACTTATGTACAGCCATTTCAAAATCAGCATGGTTTCAGTGATTGATTGTAGGTGATGTGATAGATGATGCTTTGTATGTTTGGTCTGTTGAGGTTATGACTTCTACTCAGGTTATGTCTGTACACCATCTGACATACCAGAATATGTGGTGTTCTTGCTGATACAAGCAAGTACAAAGAATAAATCTTGTTCTTTCAAAGTACTTTTCTTATCAATTACATTAAGACTTGTTTAGCAGATGCATCAAACCTTTAATATTTTTTTCCATTTCTTTCACTTCTGCAAACTTGCTTTTGGATTAGGGGTTTTTTGGATTTAATTTTAGAAGCATGTATGAATCCTATTCACAATATTTAGTTTTCCTAAGCTTTGTGTTTGAAAGACAATCAGTAATTACTGGTAACTCAAAACTTACTTATATTTGTTGCTGTTTGTTTGCTTTTA
Source organism: Anser cygnoides (assembly GCF_040182565.1). Classification (NCBI taxonomy): domain Eukaryota; kingdom Metazoa; phylum Chordata; class Aves; order Anseriformes; family Anatidae; genus Anser; species Anser cygnoides. The sequence continues at coordinate 82,677,529 of NC_089912.1, read as the reverse complement.
CAGGAAATAAATGCTTCCTTGCCCAGCATTATTAACAACAAACATGGAAAAAAGGTTTTGTTGTACTTGCTAAGTCCTAGAGACCCTGCACATTTTGTTCCAGAAATCATCACACTTCTGCAACAGGGTGATGGAAATGCCTATAGGTAACTGAGATATCAAGTTTAAATTTTTTCTAGAGTCCAGAAGAGTTCATCCAACTTTCCCATGATAAATTTTCTTTATAATATATCTAAGTAATGTAAACGCTTTTATATAATGTGCAAATACTATTAGGTATATTAATCTGAAGTCCTAACTCTTAAACATTTGGTTTGAAGCTTGTGTGTGATGATTGGTGATTATCAGTGTACTGGTGATCAGCAGTTTTCCCCTTTTGTAAAGGGCAAAAAATACAATGTGTTCTTTGTTTAAACTCCTATATCAAATACTGAATAACAGTAAAATTTTAATATGCATTTTGAGTTGCATAAAAGTATATCTTAAAGTCTAGCAATAGAAGTGTAAAATGTTCATTTGAATTCAGTCCCCGATATTGATAATGACAATGAAGCTTATCAGTTTTTGAAGAAGCAGCAACTTTAGATGATTAGTGAACTGTTAAAGCATCTCTCTCAGTAGCTGAGGTAACAGAATGAATAGACAGTATATGGAGGTCAAGTAACTCTTGCTAACGAAATACTCTATGAAGTTTACTGACAGCTTTAAATGCTGTATACTTCCTTATTCTGTGTGTTCTTAAAATGTGTGCAATATTTAATTGTATGTGAAACAGAGGGAAGAATAATGGTTTGTTTTGACTCTTCAGTAATATATAGCTGTCTCAAATAGTATGTGTATTCTGAATTTCTTTTGACTTGATGTGTATGAGGAACAAGTCTACTACAGTAATTTGCTGTCTCTTTCGTTAGCAAGAAGAATACAGAACTCCGCCGCCGTGAACTCCTGGAAGCCATTTCCCCACCTTTGCTAGAATATTTGCAAGAACATTGTCAAGAAGTAGTGATGGACAAAGCTACTTTTGTCTTGGTTGCTGACATTTTAAGAACAGCTGTAGGTGAAATCCAGCCCACATTAGATGCAATTGCTAATTTAGCAGCAGAAGAGCTGGTTCCAGGTGGCCATGATGGGCAGGTAATGTAACAGAGGAAAATTTTGGAATCTATGAAAACATGAAAAGTCTGGATATTCATGTAGAGGCAACAAGACCTTGAGATTCTGCTAAGTAAGCACGAAGTCTTAGCAGTGATAGATGAAACATTAGTGGATGTGGAGCAACAGATACAATTTATATTACTAAAAGTCAGATGTTACAGGGCAGAAAGTAAAATAAATAAATGAACCGGTCATTTTAAATAAGTGTTCAGATGTTTGCATCAGACTTGCTGATATTTGCATAGGTAATGACTAAATGGATAAGTGTGGTGTGGTGGCTTTCCACAAAGGGAAAAGTAGATAAAGCATGCAGAAATAACTATGGAACTACATTTTGTATTGTTATCACTGAATAATTTGTATTTTTCCCCTCTTAAAGCTTCACATTGCAGAACATCCAGCAGGTCATTTAGTACTGAAATGGCTAATAGAGCAAGATGAAAAAATGCGAGAGAGTGGAAAAGAAGGTATGTTTGAAATTCAGCTGTACTTGTTCAAATTTTGACTTTGAAGTGATCAGTTAACTGACCTAAAATAAGATTGCTGCATTTATTTCTTTAAACATACTGATATTTGGAAAATTTAACATACCCTCTAAGATCATTGCTACTATCTTTTTTTTGCTGTTGTGAGTTGTTACATGAACAGAATGCAAAAGATTGTTTGTTTGTTTTTTTTTGTACAAAGCAAGTACTAGTCTGTTTTTGTTCTCTGGGTTTACAGTGTGTTTGGGACTGTGTTCGTTTCTGCGCTTAAAATGTCTTTCTTTGCTCAAATACACAGCAATTTAAAGGATAATTATAGAAAAGGTAAAGCCTTTCTGACAGGAAGACTCGTTTCATTACTGCTTGTAAGCCAAGCTGTAATCCATACTGTGTTCATTAGTGGTGCTGAGTTACTGCCTTATAACTGTTGCTACAATAATTCAGGCACAAAAATAGGACATCTTTGCTATTTTATATCCCAGAAGGTAGAGATTGGGCACAGATGTTCTCATCTTAATTTAGCTTTTTTGAACTCATTTTATTATGTAACTGCAAAATCTTGTTCTGTGAATCACCATATCCTAATAGAGATTACTTTTTTTTCATATGAAAACCTTGAAAAATGGAAATGGGTGGGAGGCATAGTATAATCTGAACTTCTGTTGTGTGTAGGGGGCTTTTTCATTGTGTTAAACCCTTTTTTTCTTAGTGTCCAGCCATCTACTGTTTCCTTTTAAAAATAAGAGGTTGCTGGCCTTTATTAAATGTTTCTTGAAGGAGGCTGTTTTGTTATTACTTTCCCCAAGTGCATGATTGGAAATGTTCAAAGAGGAAGTTTTATCTGACTGTCTTTCAGAAACTAGACTAATTGAGATGACAATAGTTGTGGGGTTTTTTTGTTTGTTTTGTGTTTTTTTTTTCTGCTAGCAATACACAATTCCTTTTTTAAACACAAGTATTTCCCTTTGGTTTCCTTGATTTCGTCTGAAGAGTGTGCCATTCAGAATTGTTGTGAGATTATTGAATTAACATTAAAAAAACAACCAAATCATTATCGCATAGGGAACAGCTGAATAAAAACTGACCTGTTTTTCAGTTGGAATTCTAATCCAAAGTGACAGTGAAAAATAGCTTCAGTGTTTATTGGGAGGCTGAAGATGGGGATTCATTTGGTTACTTCCTGATAAATTTGCTCAGCTTACAAGTTGTAAGAGCTGGTTCCCTGAAGTTCATAGAATCGTAGAATGATTTGGATTGGAAGGGACTTTAAAGTTTCAACCCCCTGCCATGGGCAGGGACACCTTCTACTAGATGAGTTAGCTTAAAGCTCCGTCCAGCCTGGCTTTGAACATTTCCAGGGATGGGATGTCCATTTCAGTTCTTCAAATTCAGCTATGGGCTTGTGGTCAGCTTTGGTTCTTTCTTTTACATACATATTTAGTGTAATGCAAATCAGCTTAGGCTTTCAAAGCTACTGAAGAAGTAGAGCCCTGTAGCACCAGTACAACTGAAAGAGAAATAAAGAGTCAAGTTGGTTTTCATGTGTCACTAAAGGATTTGGTCTGAAGATACCAGAGGGTATGTTGTTTTGTCATGTCAATTTGCACCTTGTACAAATTCTGTTTCTTTGGTTGTAGCTTCAAATGCTTGAAAACAGCATTTTTCAGCAGAGGTGTCTGTGTTAGTAAGTTGCATGTAATTATCTCTTGTGTTGATGTCATTCTTACGAAGTTCTTCCATTGGAGTGGTTGCCTTTTTTGAGATGTGGATAGTCTTTGAAACCATACAAAAGAGAAGCAGCAGATATACTGTTTTATAATAGTAAACTGTCACGGTGTTGTTACTGTCTAATTTTAAGCAATGCTTGGGACTACCATTTGCAGAGGTATCAGTGCATTGAATAGCCAAGTATTTCAAGAGAGCATAACTTTGTGAATACTTGATGGATAAAATCTATTTGATTAAATTGCAGCCACAGATAATTTTTAGTATGTTTTTTTGTATAAGGTTACTGTCTTAATTTTTTCTCCCCCTGCTCCTTTCCCATGCTTTACAGGTTGTTTTGGAAGAACTTTGGTGGAACGTGTTGGTATTGAGAATTTGAAGACCTGGACGAAAGTAAATCGAGGTGCCATTGTTCTTTGTTGGTATGTAAGGTTCATGACTATTTCTGATTAGGTCCCAGTATTAATTTCTTGAACAGCTAAGAGAACATTAGTTGTAATTTCTACCAGCATAATTCTATTTTTTGCTTATGGAATACTGTCTTCCATGCCACTGCTAAGTTTCAAGTGGAATAAAGTACTGGAAAAATTCAAAGCTGAATTTCTACAGGTTGTCCCTTGAGCTCAGGGTTTTGTAGTTCTAGGAAGTAGTTCTGTGTTGGAAGAAATCTTGAGATAAAAAAAAAAAACATTTTTTGATCTTATACGTACCAATGCATGTTTTACCAATGCAAAAGACTTAAAGGAGGACTCCACATATAGCTACATTAAAATAATTAACCCTGAAATACCTGTGACTGGGGTCAGTATGCACAAATACAGTGTTTTTTTTTCCTGTAACTTGCTACTTTGTCTTGATGCATTAATTATGGAGCCTGAGCGTGTTTCATACTGAAGTAGGAAAGTGTTTGGAATAGACGGTGCAAAGGATTATGATGAGCTGATTGGTTTACAACTTGAAAGTTGTAATGATACAACTAGTAAGATCAAAAAGAGTGCACAGGAATCAGACCACTAACATGACAATTTTGTTTTTATCAAATGCCAACAGTTGTATTAACCATTGCTATTTTCACAACAGTTGTATTAACCATTGCTATTTTCACGTGGTAACTAAATGTCAGTGTCAGGTCATAGAAACCCAAGGTTTTGTCTTAAGGCCTAAGTGTGTGGTCTGTGTTCTGGAACTGCTGGGTCAGCATCACACTGCTTGCTCCTCATAAAGACTTCACTGAGCCAAAATCAGCAAACAATGACAACAGACAACATGCTTTTGAAAAATGAAACATCTCCCTTTTTCCACCTCACTTTTCCTCCTAAAGTTACTTTGGGTTCCTTGATGACTGCTTTCCATCTCTGCTTCTTATTACCTTAGGGTTAGGCTACTTTGTTCATTCTCTTTTGCAAGATGAATCAAAAGCTGTTTAACAGAAGGCCTATTTCTGAAATTGGAGTTTAATTCTGACTTGTTTAGTCATTGCCACTCAGATCACTACTGAGAAGAATTGGTAGTAGAAGAGTAGTGGTAATCTGGGTACAAGAAGAGTTTACACAACATCACAGTAGTCATAGATATGGCAGTTAAGATGGTTCTGTTAACAAAAGTAGAATGCTTTTTTTTTTTTTTTTGTATCTTGCAACTACAGTAAATGTATCTAATGCCTATAATCTAATCCTATGCACAGATGTTCAGTAGAGATCTCTTATAAAGGTTTGTGCACTGACAGTGTGTTCATGCTTGGACTTCTTTCTCTAACTTAAGACTGAGGAGATTGATTTAACATGTGCTGTTGCTGGTTTATGTGCTAAGCTATTCTGATTGTCCAGATAATGTTTTGAAGTAAATTAGTGGATTTTTTTTCCATGCATGACGCTTTAATAGCTGTTCAGCTGTCAGTATGACAACAGCTTTTCAATAGCTTTTGAAGACTTTTGGAAAAAACAGGAAACTAATAATTACATATTAGTAGAAGTGAACACAGGAGTGATGTTATTTTATGGAAATGACATAGGAAGGAGGCATGTGATTTTTTTCCTTTCTGATATTATACATGGCACTATAGGGTGGGGATTTGACAAGGGTACTTTGTTACCAGGTAGGGGAGCTTATCTCCTGGTCTGTCAGTTTGAACAATTTTCACCGAAATTGAACCTCATCTATCTGGATGGAGATATAAAAGTAGTGGGGAGTTGTGGTTTATTTGTTGTATTTGTGTGTGTGTGTGTTGGGGGGGTAGCATTCCTTTTTGATTCTAAGTAAATCTGAATCTGTTGAGGTTCTCTTAATGACTCTTTAGGCAGGATGCCCTTTTGTTTAGGTGGCTGAGAACACATAAATATAACTGGCTGTATTTGTTCCATACCATGTGACACCCGTTTAGCTCAGTAACACATGTAATTAGTCCTGTTCTTGTTCAACTGCTTGCATTGAAATGTAGAGAGGTTACCTGAATTGTACAGCAGTGATAAATTTAACTTAGTCGTGTATGTATAATGACTGCAGTTTGTTTCAATAGAATCACTTGAGTTTTTTTAAAACTTCTCATCTAAAAAAAAAAAAGTTATTCTTTTATCACAAAAGAGCTCAGATCCCTCTTACAGAGGTAACTTGCAGATACTGACAGTTCCCCTTGAAACTGTGATTAATTTCTATTGTGTTGTTGGCTTTTGAAAGCCATCTGTTACATGCAGATCTGAAACTCAGGATTACTCAGTCAGTCCATTTGAAGCTTTTGGCTTTCTAGTTGTTTAAGCTCATTCACCAGTTATGTGCAGCTCATTGACTGCAGTCAACTGATTAGTTACCTGGTATCCTCTGAACACTATCCTTTCATTGTCCTAATTGCTTTTAATTTTATAAAAGAATCTGGGACCTGCTTCTGACTTAGTACAAGCGTGCAGTATTAGAAGAGTCCTTAGGTTATGAGAGAGCCCTCTGCAGACATTACAGTCAAGCTTAATGTAAATAAAATGTTTTAAGTACTTGAATTTTATGGATGCTATTCTAGTTATATCTCTACATCTGACCTTTCCTCAGTGTATTGAATTTGCCAATGATATGTTACATCAGGATAGATATGCGAACTGATTTATTCATCTCCGTGTGCAATTTTTGTAACTTGTAGAAGTTACATTTTATATCCACAAAATACATAGATATCTGCTTACCAGATTTTAGAAGAACTTTCAGGAGAATAAAAAAGACTATCATAATCTTTTGGCTGCATTATTAGACATGTAGATGTTCCACATTAAAAATGTGGTGTCTTGAAATACCTGTGGATTCCAGCAGTTTGAAAACAGCTTTACATGTTTTCATACAGCCACTGGCAGATGAAATTCCCTTCTAAAATATCAAAGTGTGGTCCAAAATGGCTTGCTGCCACTTCTGTATGCTTTTCGTACCAGGTAGCAAACCAGGTGAGTCTCTCTAGGTTAATTGCCAATGTATTCAGCACATCTTTTGTCATTACTTTTGACTTTCTTGCTCTTAATGGGTGTACATGACCTACAGAAAAGCTGAAAAAGTACGACTCTGGGCCTGTGTTGAATTCAATTTTAAGGAAGGCCTCTTGATCAAATACTGCTACAGCTAAAAGTAGCATGTAAGTACTTCCATTGTCACTGGAAGCTGTTAGTCATAGAGTTAAATGTAGGAATAAAGTGGCTGAAAATAGTACTGCTGCCCAATGGGCATCACATGCTTTCCTGCCTATTGTGTTGTCATCCTGCACAGGATACAGAGTCATAAGGAGGTAAAATTTAAATCTCTTCTTAAACTATAATAATTTCTGTTTTGTTTTTATTCAGTTCAGCTTGCCATATCTAATGCACAGAATCATAGAATCACAGATTTTCTTCCTTATATCTAATCTAAATCTACCCTATCTTGGTTTAAAGCAATTGCCTCTTGTCCTTGATAAAATATCCCTCTCCAGCTTTCTTGTAGGTCTCCTTTATGTATTGGAGGACTGCTAAAAGCTTGTTTAAAGAGTATGCTAGAAGCAAGTTTTTCAAATAGCTGCAAATTTGTGATCCAGGTGGAAGAATCTTAGGATTTGTAAAGACCAGTAGTATCACACACCCGTCTTGGTACCAGCACATGTGTTACAGTTTGCTTCCAATCTTAGTTTATTTGGATGCCACTGTGACTTTTAATTCTGTTGCACACAATGGCTGCAGAAAACATTAAACTTTTTAAGCAGTGTTCACCCACCATTTAGAATTGGCAAAATAGATGTGCCATTACCTCTATTTTGTATTGTAATACAAGCACATTTCACTACTGCCTGAAAGAAGGGGTGAAGAAGTTACTGCGTAGGTGTATGTGCAAGTGCAGAAACTTTTACTTTTCTAGTAAACTTACTGTGAATTTCCTTGTTTCTGGGGAGCAAGTTATCTAAGAAAGGTGGTTTGTTTTCCAAAAGCAGCATCTTTAAAAACAAAGATGACAACAACAACAAAAAACCTACCAAGACTGGTAAGTTTCTGTAGTCATGTGATAAAGGAAGCACAGAATTAGAATATTAAAAGTACTTCATGTGTATTAGACGTACGTCACTGCATCCAGTTTTAGGACCCCCATTACAAGAAAGGTATCAACAACTGAAGTGAGTTGAATAGTGGCTGACCAGTATAGTCATGGGCTGGAGGCCTTGCCCTGTAAGGTGAAGCTGTGGTGCGGGGCCAGGTCAGCTGGGAGTAGGGGTTGGCTTTTGGGGTACCCAGCAGCAGCCCTGGCACTGGCAGGATGGGATGGAGGAGATGCAGCCAGGCTCTGCACAGTGATGTGTGGTGGGAGGGCAAGAGGCATGGCACAGGCTGAGACACAAGAGTCTTAGGCTAGAGAGGGGAAGCCTTTTCCTACCAGGACAGCCTGGCTGGCTGTAAAGCTGTGGCCCATGCAGGCTGGGGGACTTTACACCCCAGATGAAGCTCTGAGCAGTCCAGCCTGACTTCACGTTTGAACCTGCTTTGAGCAGGAGATAGGACTTGGGCTCTGCAGTTCCTTTGGGTCTGATTTATTCTGTGTTGGTTGTGTTCTTATGTGGTATTTCATGCTTTCAGAAAATTTTACATCTTTGTCTAATAGAAGATAATAGTCTGCCCTGAACTATTTTGTTCTGAAGCATTTAACTGTTTCATAATATGGACAGCTTTTCATATGACCTATGTTCTGACCTTTTTACGTCCCTTTTTTTCCCCTCCTTTTGTAGCCTTCTCCGGAGCACTGATCAAGAAGTGGCAAATGCAGTCAAAAAAGGACTGAAAAAGCTTGTCCCAAAGTTGAAGCTGAACAAAAATGTAAAAGGAATAGAAGCATTACTGGAGAAATTGACTTCCTAGTGTAACTGATCTTTTTAGCTTCGAATGCAACTATGCAATGAACTCCCAGTTGGTAAGATTCTGCTCCGTGTCTAAAAAGCATTTGTAAATTAAATAATTTTTAAAACAAATTGTCTCTTGTACTCCTTGTGCTGTGTGTGGTAAATAGCTGCTCACAAATATTTAAATCTTGAGATTTCAGAGTTTGTGGGAACTTCTGAACATGGAAACAAGAAGTTAAATCTTTCCTGATAACTTGCACAAAGATGTTTTCATTCCTGTTGAAAATCATGTGCGTATTGTATCCTAGTTACCATAGAAATGGAAGCATCTGCTCAGGAGATATTCCTGTATACTGGGCAAATGCACTTGTTTATAGTGACCTTCCCTCTTGTTTTCCTCAAAAACAAATTAGACAAAAAACATTCTGAACCTGTGTGAAGGAGCTAACAAGAATAGAATGAAAATATTGTCTCCAGCGTTTTTCAAACACATTCCAGAAGGGAGAGGATGACTCTCAGTCGACTGTAGTTTGGTTCTCTTTTTCTTCAAGTCTTTCTAGAAAGTACAGACTTTTAAGTCCTGATAAACCAGTGTGAGCATTTTTTAGTGTTGTGGGGTTTTCTTTTCTTTTGTTTGTTTTGGTTTTTAATCTTCCTTGTAACAGGAGAGGGATGAGGAACTTTTTCGCAGGTTGAGGAAGATGATTTTTCTCTATTCTGCTCTGTTGGGACCTCACCTGGGGTGCTGTGTTCAGCTGTGGGCCCCCCAGCACAAGAAGGACATGGACCTGTTGGAGTGAGTCTAGAAGAGGGTCACAAAGATGATTAAAGGGCTGGAGCACCTCTCCTGTGAAGACAGGCTGGGGGAGTTGGAGTTGTTCAGCCTGGAGAAGAGAAGGCTCCAGGGAGACCTTACAGTAAGCGGCCTTCCACTGCCTAAAGGGGGCCTACAGGAAAGCTGGGGAGAGGGACTCTGTCAGGGAGTGTAATGATAGGACAAAGCGGAATGGCTTTAAATTAAAAGAGGGTAGATTTAGTAAAGAATCTCTTCCAAATGTCTTGTCTATGAGGGTGATGAGGCACTGAAACAGGTTGCCCAGAGAAGCTGAGGATGCTCCATCCCTGGAAGTGTTTAAGGCTTGGTTGTATGGGCCTTTGGGGGATCTGGTTTAGTGGGAGGTGTCCCTGCCTCCGGCAGGGGGGTTGGAACTGGATGATTGTTAGGTCCATTCCAACCCAAATCATTCTTAGTTTATTTGTGCATAATATCAAGCAAGTGTTCTAGAAAAATCAAGCCAATACTTTATTTTTCTCTTGCTAAGCAATTTTCTTGGCAAGACATCCATGTAACAACCTGCTGGCATTTAATGTCATGCGTATAGACTGATCCAGAGAGAGAGCAAAATTAATTCAATCCCTGACTGTAGGAGTCACTCTCTACTGTTGCATATCCTGGTAGGATGTGTCTCCTTTACTAGTAGTGGATAGTTAGCCATTATAGAAATATAGCTTCCTCAGCATAAAGAACAGTGCAACTGGTTGGAAGTGGCTAGTGGTTATTGAACTGACATTATGTACAAAGAAATGGGATATAAAGTTCCTACGGATTATTTCTCTAGTACTATAAATAGCATCAGAAGCGGGGGGGGGGGGGGGGGGTTGGATGTCAAATTTAACGTGAGGACATTTAAAATGACTGAGGACCTCAAGGTCTATGAGTATTTTTACTCCTGAACAAAGCTCTTTCTTAGAATCATTTAGGTTGGAAAAGACCCGTAACATCATCAAGTCCAGCCATCACCTAACACTGTCCAGTGTCCACTACTAAACCATGTTCCTAAGAGCCACATCCACACATCTTTTAAATACCTCCAGAGATGGGGACTCCACCACTGAGCAGCCAGTTCCAATGCTTAACCACTCTTTCTGTAAAGAAACCATTTCTGACGTCTAATCTAAACCTATGGTGCAACTCGAGGCAATTACCTTGTGTACTATCATGTGTCAACTGAGAAAGGAGACCAACATCATTCCTAGTTCTTAAGGCATTCCTCATATGCCAAAAACAGTGATGTCAATTTAATTATATGTTCTGGTACTTAAAAGATCTATGTATCTATGCTTCTTCATAAAGCAAATTAGCATGTGCTGGATTTCAAATGTCAGTGCCTAGACACTGAAACACTGCAATGTTTCTGATGCTGTGCGTTGTAGGGACCACTCATTTTGAAGGCATCCAAGACTGTTGGCTATTGTCAGTAGTACTGGCATAAACTTCTGTATTTTCAGTACATTAAATCAGTCTTCTAAATTAAATGACTTTAGTATCAGAGGTAAATGATGATCCACAACTACTTTTACAGTCCATCAGGAACTGCAGTGCTCAGCATCCAGGAAATTCGGATTACCGAGTTTGAGACTCAGACAAGCTTGCATGCTTAGCATGTGGTAAAATATTCTGGTTTCCTAGAGAACACAAAACTTACAGATTCTGTTTACAGATACTGGAATTGTCAAGCATATTTCAAGATGTGTATGTTTAATTATAAATAGTTTATACAAGAAAGAGAAATGCATTGTTTCTTCTCAATAAGAAGTAATCTGTTGCTACTCACCAGTCCCGTGCTTCTTACTGGTCCACCCACTCCAGGGGGAAGATTTTATAGTATAAAAAAAATGACAAGATGCCTGCATAGGCAAATTTTTAAAAGTCATAAACCCAATTTTAATTACTTAATGTTAACCTAATTTAAGTAGTACTTCAGCATTACACTTGAACGTGGTTCCATAGTTTGTTTCTGTTTGCATCTGTTGATTTACTGATACTTTGCTGACTCTGCTTCCTTCTAATTCCACCTAAGCTTTTAAGTAGTGGTGAATACTTAAAGGTTAATCCCAATTAGACCTGATTGCCACTGACATAAAATGTTCATGCTTGTAAACAGACAGCTTCTCCAGGATCAGTTACTGAAGGTTGTAGCTCATTAGTATCTGTAACAGGATTTTCCCCTGTGACAATAAAACATAATTAGCAGCAGATAATGAATTTAAACTGTAGTGAACTGTTTCTAAAGAAGTCTTATTTACTGCGTCATGTCCCACCCCCCCGCCCCAAGAAAAAAAAAAAAAAAAGCAATGTGAAAGAAAAATGCAACAGATTTGTGACTGAATGATTAGTGGTAGAATAAAATTGATATTGGAGGAAAAGTATGATACAGCCATTTCCAGTTTTCAAGTTACTGAGGCAAATAAACTAATGCTTAAAATCTGGAACAGAATTTCCAATTCAGAGAATTAAAGGCCGCAATGAAAGTAAGTCATAACTAAAGATAGTTACCAATAAAAAACAGCAAAAAGCTGTAAGAGAGTATCTTAGGTCACTTAGGTGATTCTGATTTGAAGTTTTGCATGCTTAAATTCCAGTTGCTTTAACTGACAGCTATGTGTAGTAGTTTGGAGTGACTGTCTACTATTTTTTATTACTACTATTTGAGAAATGCATTTTTTTATTAAGTAGACAGTTTAGGTGTATACTAATGATGACACTCTTTTACTACTAGAAGTAGAACTTAAATCAATTATTACTGTCCTCTGAAGAGGCCTCTGAAGACCATCTGGTCCAACCCCCCTGCCAAACAGGATCACCTAGAGCACATTGTGCAGGATGGCATCCAGGTGGGTTTTGAATATCTCCAGACAAGGAGACTCCACAACCTCTCTGACAACCTGTCCCAGTGCTCTGTCACCCCCACAGCAAGGAATTGCCTTCTCATATTCAGCCGGAACCTCCCGTGCTTCAGTTTGTGCCCGTGGCCTCTCCCCCTGTCACTGGGCACAACTGAAAAGAGACTGGCTCCATCCTCTCAACACCCTCCACTCAGATATTTATACACATTCATGAAGTCTCCCCTCAGTCTTCTCTTTTCCAGGCTAAACAGGCCCAGTTCTCTCGGCCTGTCTTCATACAAAAGGTGCTTAAGTCCCCTGATCATCTTAGTAGCTGTCCTCTGGACTCTCACCAGTAACTCCGTGTCTCTCTTGCACTGGGGAGTCCAGAACTGGACACAATACTCTAGGTGTGGCCTCACCAGAGCTGAGCAGAGGAGCAGGATCACCTCCCTTGACCTGCTGGCAACACTCTTCCTAATGCACCCCAGAATACTGTTGGCATTCTTGGCCACCAGGGCACATTGCTGGCTCATGGGTAACTTGTTGTTCACCAGGACTCCCAGGTCCCTCTCTGCAGAGCTGCTCTCCAGCAGGTCAGCGCCCAACCTGTATTGGTGCTTGGGGTTGTTCCTTCCTAGGTGCAGGACCCTGCACTTGCCCTTGTTGAATTTCATGAGGTTCCTGTCAGCCCATCCCTCCAGCATGTCAAGGTCCCTCTGAATGGCAGCACAGCCCTCTGGTTTATCAGCCACTCCTCACAGTTTTGTGTCATCCACAAGCTTGCTGAGGGTGCACTCTATTCCATCATTCAGGTCACTGATGAGAAAGTTGAACAGGACTGGACCCAGTACTGACCCCTGAGGGACACCGCTAGCTATAGTCCTCCAACCAGACTCAGCACTGCTTATCACAACGCTCTGAGCTCTGCCATCCAGCCAGTCCTCAATCCACCTCACTGCCCACTCATCCATCCCACACTTCCTGAGCTTGGCTATGAGGATGTTATGGGAGACAGTGTCAAAAGCCTCACTGAAATCAAGGCAGACAACAGCCGCCGCTCTCCTGTCATCCTCCCAGCTAGTCATTCCATCATAGAAGGCTATTGGGTTGATCAAGCACGATTTCCCTTTGGTGAACCCATGCTGACTACTGATCACCTTCTCCTCCATGTGCTTGGAGATGACCTCCAGGTTGTGTGATTCCATCACTTTTCCAGGGATTATGGAGAGTGGGCTACCAATAACATCAGCCAGCTCCTAAGCGCTCCTACATGTGTCCCATCTGTGCCCATGGATTTGTGGATGTCAAATTTGCCTAAGAGCTCTCTGACCGATCCTCTTTGACCAAGGGAAAGATCTCCTTTCTCCAGACTTCCTCCCTTGTCTCTAGGGTCTGAGATTCCTGAGGGCCGGTTTTGGCGGTGAAGACAAACGAAGAAGGCATTCAGCAACTCTGCTTTCTCTGTATCATTTATCACCAGGGAACCTGCCCCATTCAGCAGCAGGCTGACATTTTCCCCAGTCTTCCTTTTTCTGCTGATATATTTGAAGAAGCCCTTCTTGTTGTCCTTGACCTTCCTTGACAGATTTAATCCCAAATGGGTCTTGGCCTCCCTTGTAGCAGCCCTGCATACTCTGACAGTGTCCCTATGTTCTTCCCAGGTGGCCTGTCTCTTTTTCCACACGCTGTGAACTTCCTTCTTCTGTCTGAGTTTTGTCAGGAGCTCCCTGCTCATCCATGCAGGTCTCCTGCCCCCTTTGCTTGCCTTCTTACTCGTAGGGAAGACTACTCACAGAATGGACTCACTTCCCCACTGTGGAGAACTTGACTGGATGCAGTGCCATTTTTTGCTGGTCTGTTGTATGAAGGCTGAGGGATAGATTGTCTGAAGGACTTGGAAGTAAAAGGACTTTATCAGTGTTCCCTTTTTGTTTTGTCTGAAATGCACTTAGCAAGTACTTATAACTGCTTTAGATTATATAAACTGCTTACATTACTGCCAGCATCTTAACAGAGCTAGTGGTGTTTATTTTTATTGCCAAGAAGAAAGTGGCAGTGCATGTACAGCAAGTAAATGTCTGTGCTACTTGCTTGGAAGAGAACTTCTTCCAGCTTTCTCCTTCCTGCTGATGTCTGCAGCTACAAAGAACAAGAAGTGTTTCACTTTTTCTCTGACTGTCCCCCAACTTACCTTTTCTTCAAAAGCAGAAAAAATGTACAGAGTGATTCTCTATTTTTTTTCTGAGTGCTCTCAGTGTCCTCTTGAGGACTGAGGACAAAGTGGGGGCAACAGAAATTGCAGAATAATAGGAGTAGCTGGAAAAGAAGGGAGAAATGATTTGGGACTGTGTGCACTGTAGTTAGACCCATGAACTGTGACATTTTCTTTCTTACTCCTGCCCATCTCTTTTGTTTTGTTGGGCTGTGGACGTGTCAGAATGGACACAGGGCCACCTCCATGTTGGCATATCACCTGCCACTTAGGGACTTTCTATATAAATGTTCTCACCGTTGCTATGACATTTCTTAAATAAATAAATAAATAAATAATAATAATAATCAGATATTTTTAAAGTTTTTTTTTTTTGTTTTGTTTTGTTTTGTCCTGAGGTTTCTTTCATCTTCAAAACAAACTCACCTAATTGTTACTGCACTAGTCAAGACATGTTTCCTTCTGATTTCTTGGAAAAATCTGTAGCATTCATCAGATGGTCTGCATTTTCAAGTTCAAGATCATTGTTAAAACCAGTCTCTCACTATTGTGTGTGGCATTCTTCACCTACTTTGTGAAAACACAAAAGTTTATGTGCTCTAAACATACTGCTCTTCCAGCACTTCTCCGCATTTTCTGCTTGGGTCTTAAATACTGTATTCTGATAATCATAGAATGGCTTGGGTTGGAAGGGAACTTAAGATCATCTGGTTCCAACTCCCCTGTGCTTTCACTATTTTTTATTCTTGTTTTGTTTTGTCAACCCCCCCCTTGTTTTATTTTCTCTGTCTTTCTTTGAGACCCTAGGCTTTTAGGTTATGCAACCTCTTTCAAGATCTATTATCAGTAAATAATGATTGTAATAACTATCTAATAAGAAAGAGGCATTGCTAGGAAAGATTGCTATTCAAAAATACGTATCTATTGTAGTATGTTCTCCACCTTTTCTCCAATCACTACTGCTGCAAATTTATTCACTGCAAGCTTTCCTTGGTATGTTTTTTTTTTCTTTGAAGTGCATGCAAAGTCCCTAACCCACTTAGCTGTTGTGTCCAATGTACTGCATTTACTGCAGTATTCTGCCAAGTACTGCATTTAGAAGCAGCACTTGGCAGAGGGATTGAGGGAAGGAAAAACCATGAATGTCTGGAAAGTATGCCAGGTACATTGAGTCTTAGTTATCAGCAGCAAATCCTTACATATGTCCAATTTAACATTTTATATCTTTGTGATTTTCCTTTGCATTAGTTATGTATTTAAAGTTTATTTGAGGGCTGTACTAGTTGAAGTGGGTTTGGTCATCTTGTCATCTGCTGTCATTGAAGGTGGTTATAATTGTTGGATTTTTATGCTCTTTCAATCAAAATGCATCTTACAAAATATACTTTACAAAATATAAAATCTTATGGATTCTCTGATTCTTACTGTCTTCCCCACATCAGCTTCTGCCTATCACTGTAGCTTGTCAGTCTGCACTAACTACTGAGGATTGCAACTTTTAGCAGAAAGGGAGAATAGCCATGAAAAATATAATGGAAGGAATCAACAAGAGCTCTGCGTATACAGACATATGTGAAAAAGTGCTAGAAGCATTGAACCAAGAAGTCATTGGAAGGGTTTTCTGTGTTTGAAACAGATAGAAAGAAGATGATGCACTTGTGTGAGGAAAAAAAAAAAAGAAAAAGAAAAAAAGGATTTTCATTTTAAAGATGTAATGATTTGTAAGCATGACTGATAAAACTTTTTTTTTTTTTGAAAAAGATAATAAAGCAATATGATAATTCATTCAATGTGCTGTACTGGTTAAGCTTCTGCTCCTAAAGAGTGGTTAGATGAAGAGGACTGTGTGCCACAAAACCTGTTATTAAGGTATCTTCATGGTGTGGTAATAGTACCAGTTTTTATGGCAGTCAAAACCATCCTTTTTACGGTTGAAATGCTTCCAAAGGCTGTTTTACAAACTGGTGCCACTGTTTTTTCCACGTATGTGTTTTTTCTCTGTTTTTGTTGTTGGTGGTTGTTGATTTTTTTTGTTTGTTTTTGCCTCTGTTTACCTGAAGAGGTAAAATATTTACAGCCAGGTTTGAATTCCAAGTCTTTCAACAGTGGGCAGTGAAAAGAGCAGGTAGTACCAACTTACAGACATCTTTAAGAAATGTCTAAATGATTTATCTTCAAAATAAGGAAAAACAGTTGAACTTGGAATTTTAACATTAAATTGTGTAATATTTTATTAGCCGTAGCCTGGACATGAGGGAGCTCAGTGGGCCTGCCCAAGAACCCATGCTGCTCACCAGCATCCCCTCAGGTCCAGTGATTTCCCTTTAACACATCCTCATCAATGATGGATGTCAATGTAATTTTGTATTTCTTATTTTACACAGCATCATGCCCTAGTTGGAGGACCTTTGCTTTCACAGATGGTGATTCAGCTTCATATTCTGTGCATTGGAGTCTACTTTGCTGCTTGGGTGTTACTGACCAAGTGCACATTGGAACAAGCACTAGAGAAGAACATTTGCTCACAGAGCAAATGCACTATATGTCATAACAGGACATCTCAGATCATTTTTTTTCTTCTGCTTCAGATGCACTTTGAGTGTCTGCCTGTGGTCCTAATTTGTCCTTTAGTCTTCATTAGGTGTACTAAGTTAGAAAATCTGTGCATACATTCTCTGCTCCAAGCAGTGAGGTGCTGCTCAGACTTCACTTGCTGCAACGCTGTTGCTTTCTGACAAGAAAGCATTGGGTCACAATACCTAGCAAACTTTCCCTTCCCTTCCCTTCCCTTCCCTTCCCTTCCCTTCCCTTCCCTTCCCTTCCCTTCCCTTCCCTTCCCTTCCCTTCCCTTCCCTTCCCTTCCCTTCCCTTCCCTTCCCTTCCCTTCCCTTCCCTTCCCTTCCCTTCCCTTCCCTTCCCTTCCCTTCCCTTCCCTTCCCTTCCCTTCCCTTCCTTCCCTTCCCTTCCCTTCCCTTCCCTTCCCTTCCCTTCCCTTCCCTTCCCTTCCCTTCCCTTCCCTTCCCTTCCCTTCCCTTCCCTTCCCTTCCCTTCCCTTCCCTTCCCTTCCCTTCCCTTCCCTTCCCTTCCCTTCCCTTCCCTTCCCTTCCCTTCCCTTCCCTTCCCTTCCCTTCCCTTCCCTTCCCTTCCCTTCCCTTCCCTTCCCTTCCCTTCCCTTCCCTTCCCTTCCCTTCCCTTCCCTTCCCTTCCCTTCCCTTCCCTTCCCTTCCCTTCCCTTCCCTTCCCTTCCCTTCCCTTCCCTTCCCTTCCCCTCCCTTCCCTTCTTTTCCATTCCTTTCCCTTCCCTTTCCAAGACTGTTTGTTTTCATTGTTTGTTTGTTTTTGTTTTAATTGAAATGGTTGTTTTCCTTAAACCAAGCTGATTTTCAGACTATTTTATTAAGGTCAGTATTCTTTTATGTAACTGAGTGCCCTTACTCTGAAGAAGATGCTGTGAGTAGGGACTAAGTGGTATGAATGAAGCCTGAAGCATTGTATCTTTGCAAAGGAAATTGTTGTGTTCATGCTGGACTGAACACTATCACTCCAGATTCTGTAGGGTTTACCAGAACCAGAAACCACAGTTACACATCAAAGTTCCTTTTCAGACAGAAATACAAAGTGTCTAATGTACCCTCTCTTTACAGCGGCTCTGGCATTTGTCAGGCTATTCACTAAAATGAATCAGTTTACAAACCTATTAAAGACTTGTGTGTAGTGTTGTTGAATTAATTTCTATTAGTGAGCTGATAAACGGAGTGTAAGTATTAGTGAGCTAAACAAACAGAGCCCACTTGAACACTAGAGCAGGAGTTAAATGGCAGAGTTACATGGGAGGAAGCCTGGCAGCAGCCAGGACCAAACCTTCCCTTCACAGGGGATCAGATTAATCTCCTGGCTGGCCCAGTGTCATGATCGAACTGCACTCCAAATCTGTGTATAAAATGTCGCTAGTCTCTTTTCTTCCTGACATTCCATAAGGCAGAATGACAACTGCTTGAGACCAGTACTGTGATTGCTTATACTGCCAGTAAAAGTCTCACTATGGATCTAAAATGATTCATACAGCCTGCAATTGAGGTTAACTTTGTCTTGAAATTTCATATTCCCTGGCTATTTTATTTTATTTTTTGGTGTAAGGGATGATGTTTTTGTTTGTTTAAGCTGTTTTAGAAATACGCATACTGAGCATTAACCATGGCCCAGCATCACTCAGATCTGCCTAGAATCAGTTCCCTTTTTGTGCAGTGACCTTCTGGGAGTATTTTTGGTTTTGAAGCTGTCTTTTAGAAATGAAAGAGCTAGGGAAAATCATCTCCAGTGCAATTGATGTGGCATTTTGAAGATTCATTTAGTCCCTAGAGGTGATATTACAGATTTTACAGTTACTCTTTCTTTCTTGTAGGCACTTTCTGACTGCACTCCATGGAGGTCCAGGATTTTAGTGCTCTCTGTGCCTGAAGACACAGCAGAGCAAGCTAACGCAGCAAGTGGTGTATGCACGAGGCGTTTTGGAGGAAAGGGGGGATTCTGCCGTCCTCTAGCCTCCTGGTGGCAGCAGTGAACAATTTTCCATGCAAGGACCTGCACTTTCCCTGCGAGAACCCCCCTGCCTCGTCCTTCCTGGCCCCCATCACAGCAGAACCGCCGTTGCAGCTTGTGAGTGATGAGGGCATTTTCCTGAATTCCAAGTTTCTGTTTTTATTTTTGTACCGATTGTTTATGATAATAAAATACTTGGATGTTAAGGAGTTTGGATGTCAGGCCAATCTGACCCTCAAGAGTTGGCTTGAACTGCCTGAGGAGCGTGGAGTCCTTTTGATGTCAGTGTGGATCCAGCTTATGCCAGGGTTTGATCACGAAGAATTCACTTCAAAGTCTGACCTTCCTTTTGTGGGTGGCCTGTTGCATTTGTCTTCAGCCTGTGCCTTTGCCTTAATATGCAGCCTTTGGTGAGAAAAAAAATGAAAAGTCTAACTTTTCTACTGAGCAAGGCTGTTCTGGCGTGGGGATGGAGAAACTCCTCTGCACAGTTGTTCTCTCTGTGACAGTGCTGGTTGAATTTAACCATGTGTAGCCACGCTGTCTCGGCAGCCAGAGCAGGGTCTCTGCTCCTTTTCCCAGGTGCTAGTAGAAGTGTTTCAAGCAGTTTCTTCTGCCAGAACAGTTGAAGGAAGGAGGGTTGTGTGGGTATTTGGTGACCTGAAGAACTGTTATAAGGGGTAGTGAACGACTCACTTTCAGGTTTGATACTAGTTCATCTGGTCATTGATAGAAGGGGAAATGCTTTTGCTTCTAAATGGAGCAAATCTGGTTCAGAAGCTAGAATGACCATTTAGAGACATTTCACAGAGTAGAAGTAAGCTCTGAGCAATTTTATTTTGAGAACTCTGATAATCTCTGTCTTGGGAACTACCTGGGGAATGCTTTAATTTTTCTCAGCATATTTCCATTAAATTACCTAAGTACATAAAAAGCTAGTACCTCTGACCTTTCTCTTTTTCAATGCAAGATAAAGAGCTAGATTACAGTCAAATGCCGTGTATTTTCTCTACTTCTGAATAAAGAAGTTAATAAAGGTTTTGTAAATAGCAGATAAGCATGAATCAAATATTTTTACATAACATAAAAACAGAACAATCTAAACAGTTAAAGCTACTTTTAAAGCAAGTAGACGTATTTTTTTCCCTCCTAGGTTTATTGATAGTCCTTATTTTTCCCCAGAAATTTTAAAGCTTATTTCATTTATAATCTTAAAATTATACATACTTAAAGACTGAATACTACTGTTTGCCTTAGAAGCCTGGGAATAGCACCAGATGCATATTAATCTATGGCTGTACTCTAGCTACCCCTTTAAGTGCTATCTTTCTGAATGAGAAAAGCAAACAGCTGCTGAATTGCACTGAGAAAGTGATGTTCTTCTAAGACAAGGATTTGTGCAAAAGCTATTCTAATTGGAATTCTTCTCACTGTCTCATGTAGGGACAGACTCCAGACTCCACCATCCCTGCATGCTACTATTTTTTTTTTATTTTTATTTTTTTTACTTCAATAATTCACAGGCCTACAAGAAATAGAAGAAGGAATACTTAGCCGTCTAAAAATGAAGCCAGGCCATCCAGGTAAACAAATTGTTTCTTTGTCTACGAGGGACAACATGTTTGCTAAGTCTGTAGTGAAGCATCATGATAGAACATATTTTCCTTCTCCCTCTGGGACTCATTAATATCTGCAATGAGTTAAAATGGAAGACTTAAGCATGGCCACATTCTGTGAGTTTTCTAATTTATCAGTGTTTTGAGAATCCCCCACTCTGTTTCACCAAAATCTTAGTTATACCAAATTAACATCTCATAAAAAAAGCCCTATCTACTTTAGCTTTGATGGTATTATCCATCTTTGTTGAACCTAAGCATATTTTCCCTTGAAGTGGTTATTTTGAAATCTTTTGATTGTCAAAGCCCTATGGCATTCAAGTAATCAAGATAATCAAGGCTGTCCTGCATTACTTTTGAATGCCATCATGTAGCACTTGGCTATTTCATTTCACAGTAATCTAGGGGCACTTGTGATGCCACTGAAAGTCTTGGTGGCTGTGACAGTAAATTAACTGTGCCCTTCTCAAAAGGAACCATTGTGTCAACACAACAACAAAATGGCAAAAATGCAGTGTTACATTTCAAAACCAGCTGATAAAGATATGCACAGCCCACTGCAGGTAGTGAGGAGTTTGCTCTGTGGGACTATGAACTCCTTCCTTCCTCCGGGCTGGTGGAGCTCCTCTGGCCAGTTTGTATAGTAGGAGCATCAGGTAGGGTGTCTAAGGAGTTGGGCAGGTGGGAGGACCTTGCTAGAAACCACCTACAGAAAACGCTGGTACTGACAGAGCTCGGGCATTCCAGGCAACATCCGGTTGGCATTGTGGTGCCTCAATTTTAGGCATAATCTATACTATTGAATTCACAGACTTAAGGTCAGCACCACTGCAATTAAATGAGGTAAGGTACAAGGCAGAAAGCTGTGTGGGGTAATACAGTAAAGAAAATGATGAATTTTTAATTAAGGAAAACACAAAACTCTAACTTATGGTTTGCTGGAAAATGCCTTACTTCACTAAGAGCCTGTTCCCCTGCTGCATGAGGCAAGGCAAATGATCCAATTATTAGGAAAGAGAAAAACAACAACTCTGAGTCATTTTTTTGCTTCACATTTCATGTGGCAGCTGCCGGAGATCTGTCCTCCAAACTGCACACTTCTACCATGTATCTTGCATCAGCATTAGTCAGAGCTCTTCAAATCAAGTTAGGGCACAGACCAATGAAGAATCTAATCCTGCTCCCCCAGACTGTCACATTTGTATGTTAAATCAGCTCATAAGGGAATCATAAAGCAATCACAAAGACACCAAAGCTGCCGTCAGCAAAATGGTGGGATTGGGTGTTGGAGAGTGGAGTGAGGAAAATGTATTGAGGAAGAAGAGCATGCAGCAGGTTCTAGGCAAGTTGAGCTGCCTAGTGTGTGATGCCTTGGTTCAGAGTACTCAGATGGGATTTAGCACTATTGTTTTCTCCTGAAGGAACAGAAATGTGTCTCCTCCATGTCTAAAAGGTTTTTGGCCTCTAACCATTAGGTTATAGAGTATAACCTAGCTATAGAGTATAACGAGTCCTGCCTTCATGTGGCTGCAAGGTGTGGGAACTGCCTCTTAAGTCCTGCCAGCTCCTTCAGACGGAGAAATTAAATTAAGGTGTCCCTTGTCTTGGAATGTTGGGTGGTCACCAAAGTTTAAGTCCTTTAATGGATCTCATCCGATAGATGTAACCTATTGTCTCAAGCTGCACGTTGAAAATGAAGCACAGTTGTGTTTTTGCATACTTTTTACCTGCTGCCCCATTCAACTGCAACAGGGGTCTAAAAGAGAGGCTTCCTGTGACTTAAGGAAGCCACTGGTCCTATTATTGCTGTGCAGAAGGGCCATGCAAATTCATACCACCCCAGAGCCAAAGTAAAGAAGCTATTCTTGTCAGTGAGTGCTGGGATTGTGCCTGCTGCATTGTGTGCAGTCCAGGACAGCAAACATCTATCACAGTCAACTCTCAGGGCTCAGCTGTGCCTTAAAGACACTGTTTAGCTTTTAACAGAGCTGCTTAGCACACAATGTGCTGACTGTCATTCCTAAAGAACAAAATGACAGCTGGGCTTATGATAAGTTTGTCTGGAGGTAGAGAATGAGATGAGCAACTTGGTTACAGATTACCTTCTCACTATGCAAACGAAAAATGTCCCCATGCTTGACACAATTTGTATGGATGTAGCAAAATCAATGAACTTTTTCACCCTCAGCTGTCCCAGGAGTGAGCTTCACACCATTGTCTCCAGCCTGACTCTGAGATTTGAATATGACAATTTATATTCAGCAGTGCACGGCAGACACAACGTGGAAGTTCAGGAATTTTAAAGAGCATCTCTGCTGTCAGGCTGTTTCACAGGAAGAGTGCTGATGAATAACAATCATGTGACTGTCGCCATTGCTTCTTTTTGTTACCCCGTAGTTTATACTATTTGGATGTGGGTATCAATTAAATAACTTTTCTTTCATATCTGTTGCTCGGGTTCCTATCTTTAAAATCCTAGGACTGCTCTTATGTAAAAAGAATATTCCTGGTATACTGTGAACTAATACAAGAAATGCTGGTCCCATCTAATTTTTTTTTTCTTACTGCTATTTGTTGCGTAGTACTTGGGGTAACATGCAAAAGCCAAGCTGTGCAAGAAGGCTGAGTAATTTCAGGAAATAAGGTACTACTGGAGATGGGTTAAGGTGTCAGAAAAGTGTCATTAATATCTGTATATACCAAAGTATCTTGACTTTAAATTATATTTAAATTTGGCTTCGGACAAGAGCTAATAAGATCCTTTTCATGAAAAATGTTATATTACCTATTACATGTTTCATCTGAGTATTTTTTCAGAACATTTCTCTAACATTTACATCCTGTGACAGGCCTGTTATTTTTCTAACATTTCAATAAGCAGATATATTAAACATAGTAGAATAAATGTAGATTATCACTTAACCCTAGAGAAGGTATTTGTTTAGAAATGTTTTCAAAGCTGATGACATTTATCAACTCAAAATCCAGATTTTTCCGCTAAATCTTGGCATAATATAGATGATTATGGAGGTGGTGGTGGGGAAAATAGTAAAACCAGCATGTTGTTCACCTAGGTGTGAAAATGGAAGTCACTTGCTGGGATGAAAAGTACAATTGGGACACTGAAGGATAATTACCAGTGCAAGTGGAAGCTGAAAGCTCATGGAGTGTAGATGCTGCTAATATTCAGGAAGACATTCTAGGCTGTTTTCCTGGTTTTGAAAGATGATGCAAAACCAATTTCAGCAATGCAGTCAGTATACTATTTGTTTAAGACTACCCTGGCAGCAGTGAAGAGTCTGACCCTTAATGGTGGCAATTTGTTTCCCTTTGGTTTGGTCATTGGTCTTCGACATTGGTCTGATCGGTTTTAAGGGGTCACATCTTTGCGTGGATCTAATTCAGAGTTTCTGGGTGATTTGTCTGAATAATCTCCTTCCAGATAGCTGATGAGCACTTGAGTGCTGCTCTCAGACTAACAAAGCCAAGAAAAAATAAATCTTTTGTTATAATCTGAGCCTTTTTTCTTTTAAAAGTAACTCATTTCAAAACAGATTTCACCATCTAATTTTTGTTACTTTCAGCCTTTTCAGTTTATCTCCAATTAGCTTGACTGATCAATTTTCCCTCTTTTCCTTCAGCTTCCGTGTTCCAACCCAACATCCAAGGCATTGCTTATATCAGTGTTGTGGCAAAGGGCGGGCAGCACTTTCTCCGCAGCATTCAGATATTTTCTTCATGGCTCTCCGTGTGAAGTCCACCTTCCCCCTTTCTTTCTTGAGAGCAGTGTACTCGTAGGCCTTCAGCTTGCTGTAATAGTCTGAGAATTTGTTGTAGAGTATGGAGATGGGCATGCCATTCAGGATTATACCGAACGCGATGCAGAGGAATGCGAACAGGCGGCCAAGGTGAGTTTCTGGACACATGTCTCCGTATCCCACTGTAGAGATGCTGACCTACAAGCGAATCAGCAGTCAGTTTATTAGCTGGGAAGAGACATACAAACGGTTATCTCCTTGTAATCTTTCTAGATTTGCTCAGGGATCAGAGATGATTCAGAAGCTAACATTCTTGCACTTTGCATCACAAAACTGCACTGGCCTTTTTGGATACTGTTAATTTTATGTAAAAGTCCCCAGTTAAAAGAAGTTAATAAATAAATAAATAAATCCCTCTCCTGCAATAAAGAAAGACAACAGTGCAGTGAGGCACCAGTCAGGAAGATTTTTAAAGACTTTGTCCTGCAGAGGGAATTTCCAAATGTTTCCCCACCAGCGGGTGGATTTGCTCAGCTGTGGATAGAGAGGGCAGCACAAATCCAATGACAACTGCAACCCTGCTACCTCATTATGTCACTGGGAACAGGCACCCCTCTGTGTCTAAATCCAGTGTGCTTATGAAAGCCGGTACTTTGTGACTTATTGTGTGTGTTCTATTTTGAGTATTGTGTGTTCTGAGTGTTGAATGTTTATTTTGAGTACCTTTGTTTGTCATATATATACATATGTGAGGTGTGAATGAAAAACATGAAAAACTTCAGCTAATTGTGAAATATATTTCTATAACGTTTGCACTGTTGGAAGATGTGACCCAGCTGTCTGAAGTTTTTTTATAAAATTGCCTTTAATGTTTACATATATACAAGGACCTAATGAAAAAACACATATCTTTCTCAGCTGTCTAGAAATATTTGCTCACAGTATATGCTTGCAGGTATTTGCAAAACTTTTGCTGAATTTTGCTGAATTTTTATTTGAATGTGTTTTGGGGTAGATGAAAATATCTTCTGTGTGCTTGTGAGTGATGGTATTTTATATTCGCAGTTTATATGAACCTGTGAATTTTGCCATCTCATTGTCTACATAGTTCATAAAGGATCTTTTTCCTGAGCCTTCAAGTTTTTCTCTTTTTAAAATAGGTATGTATGAATGAGCTTTGTTTTATACGGCCTCTATACTGTACCAAGCAATGCAAAACTTTCTTTGTAAAATATAGTTTTAAAAATTCCTGGCTGTTTGCTTACATGGATGTTACATATAAATAATGTACTCCCAAACAGTCAGCATGAAATAACTCCTTTTATGTTCTTCCACTCTATGCATCTTGATTGTTTATAATGTTTACATTTAGTAAACATAACTTATATATCTCTGGCAGGTAAAACTTGCAGGTTTCTGCAATCTGGCACTTCCTTGTAATGTTCCTGTGCAAGGGATCTTTTTCAGCCAATGAATTTTACTTATTTATTTATTTATTTCACAGTATCTGAAGAGACTGTTTGTATCTGGTAATATAAAACTTCCACAGAATACAGTACAGGCAGGAGTTTCACTGTAATTCTCTTGTGGCTTTAGCACTGAAATAAGTCTCTGGAAGGTCATGGTGTGCAGCCTGCCATCCTCTAACATGCTAAATAAAATGTTATTTCAAATAGAGAAAGTATTAGGCTACATGAGACAGCACTGGATAAGCATATTTGTAGGATGCACCTGGTGCTTCCTGCGGAATAAAAAGGATTAGTCATTTGGTTTAATGGAAATTAAGTCACTGGATTTGAATGATAATACAGGATAAATATCTCCAAAAATAAATACTGAGATGAGGGCAAGATGTTTATCTCTACCAGCCAGGACAAAACTATTATCCTGTGATAAGGTTCTGTTCCACTGGCACAGTCTTCTACATCACTGTGACAGTTTGGGAGGGAGAGTTGTTCTCTCGGGTGGGTCAGACTGTGGACACTGCTGGATTTTGATGAAATTTGAGTGATCTGTATTTCTTAATTTTTACTTTTAAAGAATGAATAGGCTTTAAAAATTCCTGTGTGCCTCAGAATCACAATGTGCATGCTCCAGCACGTCTTTTGGATACACTCGCTAAGGTAAATAGGCCTTTCTCACATAGTCATGTGGGATTCAGAGGAGTATCTAAATAATCATGGTGTTACCAGTTTGCCGGAGTGATATCTTAAGATTTTTTCATGTATCTTGCATTTTTAGAAATCACTACAAACACATGGGAAACCACCACATTTAATTAGTCACTGCTGAAACAGGGAAGTTGGCCAGGGCCTCCCCAGCTGCTGGCCAGAAGTAGGAATCTTGGACGGGTTGGGGTTGCCATCCTGTGGGCCCCACGCTATGCTGATTGTCCAGCGTGAGTTCTTCTGATTCTTTTCCAGTCCGTTTGCCTTGGTTTCCCTGCCTGGGAAGTGATGGGGATGTAGACATCTACATAGCCAGGTCCAGGGGTCAGAGGTGTCCCTGGAGCCCTGCCATAAAAATGGGTTATGGAGGACAGCATTGGTTGCTGTGAAAGGAAATATACATACCCTGCAAGTGATGGTGGACTAGAACAAGCCTTAGCACAATGCCTTCTGACTTGACTCAGGCTGCTGTAAAGATGCACAGATGCTGCCGCATAAAGAGCTCTTGTTTTCCAGCTCTCTGATGCTGCTGGCTGCAGTACAGGGAGGGATCAGCTTCACTTCTCCCCACAGTCAGCCCCCCCCCCCCCCCCAAAAAAAAAACCAAAAAACACGTTATTGTATAGATGATAATTGGGAAACTGCCATACTTGAGCATCAAGATTATCTGCTAAGCATCTACTTACAGCCTGTGCTTCCTTTTCCCAGCCTCCATTGTCTGCTAGTCCTTATCAATCCAGAGGTGTTTCTTTTGTATTTGTAGCTCACCTTGAAGGATATAACTATCATTTTGGTCAGCCAATAGTCTGAGAAAAATTGGTTAGCATACTGGAAATAGTTGCATGGCCATCTTTGATTGTAAATGCTTCTAAGGTGAACTATGAGTTTGGGATGCTGAACCATTCTGCCAGTACACTGTCAGAGCCAGGAGGATTTTAAGTAAGGTGGAGTACTTTAAACTGTCATGGTTCTGTGTTCCCAGCTAAATCTTCATGCCCCTGCAAGAGGTGAACTAAACAACATGGAAAACATTGCCTGAGAAACATCCCTCCACATAACAGAGTGTAGTACAGATCAGTGATAGTTTAGACCTCAAGGAGATGTGCCCAAATGCCTTGGAGCAGAGACCCCCATGGCAGTCTCTAGAAATGAGGTCATTCTGCCTTCCTTTCTAAGTCTTGTCAGCAGAACCTCAGCCAGTTACCCACACTCCAGTTGCTTGGGAAGGGACTAAAATCACACTCTTTCTAGCAAAGGCTGCAAAAATACTCAAGGTGACATTAACCAGACATTAACCCCCCTTACTACAGACTGATGTGGGGGTTCGAACCAGTGACCTAGATGTAGAAGGCAGCCTATCCCATTATAAGCCCCCTGAGCCATTCCACTTATTTTTGCATTCATTCATCCACTCTGGCGTAATACAAATAACCACCAATGTTTTGTGTGTATATATGTGCAGACATGCATCCTGGAAGTGCCACCTAAGGAGCAGAATGCAATCTCTTGTGTAAAACAACCATTGGTCCGAATGAAATTTAATAACCAGAGCTCTGGGACAGTTTGGACTTTGCAAGTTTGCCTGTCCAGAGTACAGTGAATAGTACATAAACCACGTTTTATCAACTTGCAGTTGTATGATGGGTCACAGTAGATTTTCAAAAAGATCAAGAATGAAAATCCCACATCCAGCTGCAACCAGCTAGCCTGATACACTCTTTTTTTTCTTTGCTTGTTTTGGCAACACTGACAATGGGATTTAACGGAGAAATGCTTTTCATTTCTGTCTCTTTTCCCCCTTCTTCTTTAAAGGGCAAGTACTGCCTGCATTTGGTCAGATGGGAATTTCAACACCGTCTGCCTGATTAAGCCTTGATTAAAGCTTACAACTGAGGTGAATGGGTGCATGCATGTGTGTGCGTGAGTGAGTGCGTATGTCCTGTAAGCTCTGAATTCAGAGCAGATGTTCACTGATCTAGGCCTTCTGTTTTCAAGACCGTCAGCAACTCTAGCAGGGGAGGGGAGAAGAGGGTAAAGGAAGGGTGGTGAGGGAAGGGAGGGTCTCTGGCTACTCAGCAAGGTGAGTTGTGTTTACTTACGGCAGCCCACCACCAAGCATGGGGGATGCTGGTGAAGTTGGTACTAGAGACGTCATGCTCCACTGTGTAGACCATGGCAGAGAAGGCGAAGATGCCCATGGCAATGAAGAGCAAAAGGCAGCCCACCTGCTGGTAGCACTGGCGCAAGGTAAAGCCGAAGGCACGCAGCCCTGTGGAGTGGCGGGCCAGCTTGAGAATGCGGAAGATGCGCATGAGGCGCATGATGCGAAGCACTTGTCCCACTTTGCCCACCCGTCCCACCTTCTCGATATCATGCTCATGCTGGGAGCCCCGGCCCCGGGGCTGGTCGTCATCAGCGAAACATTCGAGCAGCAGCTGCAGGTAGAGGGGCAGGATGGCAATGAGGTCCACAGCATTAAGCGCGCTGCTGGCAAAGCGGCGCAGGTCTGGGGTAGAGACCAAGCGCAGCAGGTACTCCAGGGTGAAGAACGCGATGCACAGGGTCTCGATGTGCTCCAGGACAGGCCGACTCTCCCCACTCTTCCGGTCCACCTGCTGCATCTCTTCCACTGTGTTGAGTGCCAGGGCCACCACGGAGATGAGCACAAAGAAGCTGGAGGCCACCGCCATCACTTTGGCGGTGACAGAGGAGAAGGGCTTCTCCATGAGGTTCCAGAGGCGCCAGCGCTGGGGCCCATAGTAGCGCATGTGGTGGAAAAGCTGCTCATTCTCCTGAGCCTCTGCCTGGGAGCGCAGCTCGCGCTGGACCTTCAGCTGCTCGCTCAGCTCGTCGCGGCGCTCCTCGAAGCAGATGCGGCAGCAGCGGGGTGTGTATTTGAGCCGCACGCCCCAGTAGCTCAACTCCTCCAGGAAGCTGCGTGGGCAAAGCTCGTCCCTCACACGCAGCACCCCCGAGGCGTAAAAGTTGTACACCAGCTGGAAGACGGCTGGGTCACGGTCGAAGAAATACTCGTCCACCTGGGCAGCATAGTCATCGCACAGGCCCAGCTGGCAGCGGCGGTCAGTGGAGGTGGCCAGGCGACCCAGGCGGGTCTTGGGGTAGATGGCCACTGCCTGGTAGGTGAGGCGGTAGCTTTGGCCACCGACATTAATGTTCAGCACGGATGAAGTGGATGCCGTGGCTGGGGCTCCAGAGGAAAAGGCAGGGGAGCAAGGAATGGATGATGAGAGCTTGTTTTCTCCCTCAAATGGGTCTCCGGTTGGCCATTTTCCTTGTTCTTTCTCTTCTTCTTCCTCATCTTCATCGTCCACATAATAGTTGTAATTCCCCTCCGGTCCAAGGAGCAGCAGGGGCTGGGAGCTCAGCCGGGCAGTGGCAGAAAAGCCACTCTGCTTGTCTAAACACATGCCTTCATCGTCCTTCCTCTTGGCGGGCTGTGGAAGGACATTTGCTGCTTCCCTCTCTCTTCCTTTAGCTTTAAGGAAAGGAAACTGCCTCCTCATGTTAAACTGCAACATACTATTTTCCCTTGCCCTTCTCCCTTCTTATCATTCACCTGGTTGACAAATTACCACCAATCCTTTCCGGTACTAAGAAGAATGACAGTCCTGCTCTCTTCTCTCTTCACCTCGGTGATATCAAGCACAGCGACAGTTCTGCATTTTTCCTCCTGCCAGTCACCACTCCAGTTGCTGTGAAAGCTCAGTGTGGGATATAGACACATGAAGACTGCTGTTGACTGTTTTAATCTTGCTGACAGGGAAGATCTGAGTGCTTAGAGAAGGGGATTTAAGGGCTATTATCCTGTTCCAGCCTCATGTCCCTCAGGCTGTGACGTGAATGATTATGGATCCATAAATCTATGAAAAATCAGTAAGGGGGGAAAAAAAACGTAGTTTTATTGCTAATAAAAAACCATACATTTCCCTAATTGAAGTATATAGGGATTAAGAATAATCTGAAAATGAAAACATATGAGGAGCAGAGAGAAGAGAGGGAACATTATAGATTTCTTTCATCTACATCAGTATAGTATGTCTTGGTTTACCTTAATGAAAATAATGAATAACTTATATGCAGATATTTTGTGGGGATTCATTATCATAAGTCTTAAAATATTTTCCAAAGATGAGCAAATAAAAATCATTCCTCTTCATTCATGGTTAGCATATCTGCTGTCTGTCTGGTTGCCGGCACAGGTCTCATGCTTCTCTGGACACAGCTCAAGTGAGAGCGGGCATGTGAAGGGGTTTCTAGCACACTGCTTCACTTCAAACTCTTCTTAAGATGCTGAGAAAGGGAACAGGGTGCAAAGCCACTCCCCCCTCTCTTGTAGGGCATGTTTAGTAGCATAAAGCCATGTAAGGTACCTAGCAGGACAGGATAGATTCTTTCTCCTTGTTTTGGTGGAGGTTTCAACCTCAGCCCTCGGTGAGCTGGCTCAAGCATCTCCAGTAACAATGAGCCTCCTGAAAGCCAGGTTGCTTCCCCTTGATGCTGGAAGCACTTCAGCTGAGCTAGAGCTCCTCTAAAGAAGAGGATACACACAATAAACGTATGGCTCCTTCAGCATACTCTTAGTCCCTGAGTTTTTTTTAACACCAGCTCATTAGCCCTGGTATATACAGGCCGGTGCAGGATGGGATGAGGCACTAGGAAACTCTGAAACTAGAAAGCTCTGGCAACACCTTCACAGGTACAGAAAGCTGCAGTGTGAATGCTTGGAGCAGCCAAAAGCTAGGTTTTGTTTTTACTGCTTCTCAGTCAGAAGAAATTCTTGTTGGAAATCTTGAATAATCAGTGACTGTGTTAGCCATCCAAGCAATCTTTCAAGAGCAATTTTATTAAAACATTGACACAAATTCCAAACTACCCCTAGGAACTGAGGATGAGGGGAAGTATCCTGGTTTCCATCCCTGCTCCTCAAACACTTATGCATCTTACCAAGTAACTCAATATATAAGCAATCCCTAAAATGAAGAAGTCTCTGTCTCAAGGAGTGGCAGCCAGGCTTCCTGTTACATCTTTGGCTATGTTACCTTTGTATTCCTTCCTGCTCAGTATCACAACTTCAACATTCCTGGCTTACCTAACAGCAAGGGGCCTACAAAAGGTTAATTCAAACCAGGTTTCCCATGGTAATGAGTGTCTATCAAAAAGGTTTGGTAGGCCTAGCCTGCACCAGAATCATGGTATGTCCCAAAGTGCTGCTGTGGTTGGACCACAGCCGACAACATGGAACATCTGCCTGTGCACCTGGGCACAGAGACATAATCTGAGCAAATCTGGATCATTATCTTCAGGCCCTGGGAGAAACCAGTGATCTGGAAATAGACCTGTTGCAAGAACTCAGAGATTTCTTATACTTGGGCAGCAGGTGCTCTTAGAAGCTGTTTTGGATTGATGTGATTGAGTTCTGTCCCAGCCTGAGTTCTTGCATACAACACAAAATGATTCTGTTGAAAAAAAAAAGCCACATAAGCAGAAAAAGTCTGTGAGATTATTAGTTTGACTGATATAAATAGTAAAAAGATCAGCTGCTGTTGAGCATATGTTTCTTCAGGGTCTGGTTAGTGTCAGCTATCCAACAGAAAATGTTCTTCTACCATCATATCTCACCTAAATAATATATTTAGAGGTACTGTAGCCATGAAAGTCTGCCCTTTGGAAATAATACATACGCATAGCTTGCCATCTGTAAAACCAAGTGTTGCACAGTGACTGAACCTGTGTATTGCTAAGGGCTTTCCATCTGCAACCCTTTAGCCTGTCTTCTACCTTCAGCTCCCTACCCTTTCACACAAGCTGTCAGGACATTGTACCCCAGCTCTCCTGCGGCAATATCTTTCCTTTGTTGTTCCCAAGCAGGCAAATAATTTTAGTTTGGTGGCATTATGTGAAAAAATCACCTTTGTTGTGAGAATTACTCTTTCTTTTCCACCTTTTCCCTACCTCCTTGTTGTAGCTTTTACATTTACTAGGTCTTGACAAGGACAAGGTCTTGACAAAAGACATCATAACTGAATGTTTGACAGTACCTCTGTTCTCAGACTGCATACTAATGAAGGCTTCTTCAAGTCACACTATTTAAGGCCTGTGTTTCTAGCAATTCATATTTAGGTGCTCTTGGGGGTGTTTTGTTTCATGAATTTTCCACTGCCCATTCTCTTTATCTTTCTCGATGCAATAAAGGTAAGGCCCATGTTTATAGGGATTGTCAGTGCCTTATTACAGACACCCATCTGCTTTGCAGTTTTCTTTGAATATTAAAACGTGCTGTGGTTAGTCCTCTGTTAGCAACCTTAGTACAAATTAATGTACAATGTCAGGGCTGTTTCTTTATCCTAAGCAAACTACTTCAGACATAAGAAAAACACTGGTCTGCAATACTATCATTTTACTACCAAAAATTATTGAATGTTTCTTAATCAAGATTCAAGCTAGAGTATAACCACATTCCTCTTGCCAGACTTCACTGTAGTATTTTGTTTTGCTTTTTGTCAGACTTCCTGGTCTCACCTCTGAGAAGTCTCTGGTAAGGCTCATTGCTCACTACTCAAAAGATATATATATATTTTTTTTCATACCATGAAGCAGCACGAGCTTCAATTCATGACTGCCAAATGCTAGCAGTTTGTACACCTGGTCTAAGACCTCGGACATTGCTACTAACGAAAGCAAGAAAGGTCACTAGCTTCACTTCTCCTCAGGCTAATCACTTTGACCTATCTTTTCTTGAGAAGGAAACTCTCAGGCACCCAATACACTCTGCTCAAGGTTGCCTGCACTGATGAAATAGGTAAAATAAGATTGCTTTATTTATGTTTTTACTATGTTCTTTCAAGTTCTTTCCAGACATGATTCTGAGATGCTAGATTCTCAGCCTAGATAGACAAGAAAATGAAGTGATCAGGTGGGACTTTCTTCACCCCTATTTTCTTCCTTAGCCATCTCATTCAGTGTACTCATAAGTGTTGGTAGTAGGAATTGCATAACATTTTATTTTATGGGTAGTAGAAGAGACATGAAGACAGTAGTAGCAGTCAGTAGCAGTGGAGAGTGCTGTCCAATCAACCAGTCAGTGTTCTGGATACCAGCTTCCTGAGAACACCATTTTCACAATAGGAAGCTTTAGCTGAAATAGAAGAGGGTCATGAGAAGATGAGTCTGTGTAAGCCTTCAACTTAGGCAGTGCTGACTTTTCCCATGGTAAGGGATCATGTAACTACAATGTTTTTACACTGAGCAAATCACCTTCAGAGCTGAATATGCTTGCCTTGTCTTGACTAAATAAATAAATAAATAACGATTTTTAATTAAAATGACCTTGAAGAATTTATATGGCTCTATATGGCCTCACTGCATTAGTTTCAGACTTGAAACAACATGCTCAGCTATCTGTAGGGAATTGCACTGAAAATTACATAAAGATTTGTTTCAAAGTGTCCAGTCAGACTTTTTCAGTAACACCCAGTGACCTCTCAAGCTATGTTGACAGTTTAGAAAATACTTCTACTGGTGATTATTAATAACCTGATAATTATTAATGTCCTATTTGCTATATTAGGGCACTAAAAAAACCATAATGGGGTTGAAGGCAGACTGACTGACTGTAATGTCTGGTTAAACTGTGAGGGGCGACTCAGGCAGTGGGAAAATTACAATTCTGTTCTGTTCTGTTCAGTTCCCCATACCAATTTGTTATAAACAGTGATTGTCAATAAAGAAAAAAAGAAAAAAAAAGGACAGAAAAAAAAAAAAGAAAGCCTGAGCTCACACTATGCCGCAATAACAGATATGTCTAAAGCTGAAGCAACATTTACTCTACCATTCCTCTCCACCCAACTCAGCTGGACTCAGATGCAAGCGACAGTGGGCAAGAGGATCCTTGTTATTCTGTGATTTCAGGTTCTTTGCATCTTACCACCCCTCGCAGACTTTCTCAGCCCTCAAAATGCCATGCGTCTGTTGAAAATAAATAAACAAACAAACAAACAAACAAACAAATAATTCCCTGTTTCTTACTGTATTTCTTTTTTTTTCATGTACCTGGCAACCTTGTTGCTGCAGCTTCCTAGAGGGTGCTTAGAAAGTGCAGAATGAATGGGAAGAGTGAAAGAGTGGGTTAGAGTAGTCAGCACCACCAAGTTGCCCACATCTCTTCCTGCTAACACACTGCAGGAAGCATGTGCCCATGCAATCCCCCAACTCCACCCACTGGTGCTGCCTGCACCACTGGAAAAAGAAAGAGAGGGCAGAGACAGAGGAAGCTGTTGCAGCGAGCCAGCTTCAAGAGTAGGCACCAGGCAGAGAGGGCAAAACATGACCGAGATTAAGCTGGCAGTTTTGTACCTGAGCAGTTAGTCTGTGCCACACAGGGTAACAGCACTGATGTCCAAGGGATGTACCTGATGGGTGAGGAAAAATGCCTAAGCCCAGGGACCCAGGACAAGTTATCTGATCTACCATAGTTGAATGTGTATGCTTAAATGCTCACAGGTATGGAACAAAACAGCTGCAAAATGTGAAGCAAATCTCTCCTTAGTATTTACATTCATATATTTGCCAAAGACTATGAGTGAGATGCAGCCAGTTACTGGTTTCACCTGACATAAGCAACTCTGCTGAGTATTTGTGCCACAGCTTGACTCATCCCCTCCATGTTGTTTCAACTAGAGGCATTCTGGAAGGGGTGCCCTTCTTTCTCACTAGCCTGGAGACTCTTCCTTGCATCCACTTAAAGTGGTTCATGTTTCTCCTTTGCCACTGACTCTTTCTGTTTTCTGCCAGCATCTCCTCCTGTCTACCCAGCCCACCTAAGTCCTTGCCAATATCCTTTTCACATACCTACAATTCCATGACATCTTTTCTGTATTGCAGTGGACTTCTGCTGATTGTTGTTAAGTTACAGCCTTTTTTTTTTTTTTTTAACAAATAAAGACACAATTTTTACTGTATATATTTTCTCAGGGAAATATCTCTGCTGTGATATCCCTTAGCATACTCAAGCAGAAGTACCCACAGGAACACAAGGATGGCTTGTCAGCAACAACATACCAACTGATAACCCTGGATCACGTGCATTAACATCTGTGTGCTAGCTCTTATTAGGTTCTAAGCACATTTGATGTATAATTACAAGGAGTAGTTTATACAGATGGTGTTAAAGAATGACAGAATAAAACTTTTTTTTTTTTTTTTGTAAATACGAGGAATTTTAACTAGCATTGGGTAGGAAGAGCCTGAATCTCTGGACAGAAATAGTAAATGATATTGTAATGGATCGATGCTTGTTCTGTTAAACCTTGAGCCAAACCACGTCTTGTTTGAGGGGTATAATTTGCCTAAGATTTTGCAGTAAGCTGTGAGGAGAAAAGCCAGCAAAACTTCATTTGCTATTTCAAAGAAACCACATGTAACAAGACAAGAAGTAAGGCATGGGAGGCATGTGCAGCCTCATACAGAGAAAGAAAAATCCAGCTTTCCCTGGGTTTTGGCTCTACATTCAATCCTAGGAGCTTTGCCCATGCATTGCTGAGCAACAAATAGAGAACAAGATCCAAGATCCTGTAGTGTTTTGTCCTGATCTGGATCTACAGCAACTTCAGGCATTTGCATAGAGCACCAGCTACATGGAAGATGAAGGTAAAGTCTTCAGAAGATGATATGCAAATGCAGGCTAGCTTCTCTGGAATTCCAAGAGGCAAGCTAGCCTTTGCAAAGGCATGGACAGCAATAAAAGAGCTGAGCTAGTCATTCATGCAGGTGATGGGTCACCTCACACACATATTCAGACACCCACATATCAAGGAGAGAAATATCACAGTGAATCAAAGGTTGCCAAAGACAGGACATATGGACATAAAGAGCTCCAACAGTTAAGAAAAGAAAGCAGGAATTACCACTAAGTAATACCAAGTATCTCCCAAGTTATGCAAGAGTTAGCTATGACCACAGTGAGCAGAACAGAGTTAATATGGAAAACAGGACAGCACATACATTCGGTAGGATGAAAATATACTGCTGACAGGATCATATTCCTCTGGCTTAATGAGTTCATAACTAGTTTTTACAGGTGGTATGCTGAGTAACAAACTAGGATACAAGCAGTAGAGGGATCAGACAGTATTTTCTGTATTGCATATTGCCAGGCTTTCCATGCGCCTTGCTCGCTGCTGCTTGTAGTGGCTCATTCATAAATATTAATGGTTCTTCAGACATGGACAGCTGGTCCCAGCCCTGCACGCAAACATTAAAAAGCACAAAACAGCAGCAGAGAGAACAAATTTTACTTAATGGGTGGGAATGAATATCAGCTGTATGTTGGGAAGCTGGAAATATGCTGGAAGCAGAGACCACACGGTGACACTCACACTCCTCTAAATGTTGGGGGGGGGGGAAGGGGATAGTTGGGGGATGGGGAGTGTACAATTGACAGGCTTGATGTTTTCTCAACATTACACCTTTATGGGAAAAAACACTTTTCCTGGTGACAGAATTCAACTGCCAGTTTTACTTTGAGAATTTTTTTGGACTGCCAAGAGGGAGAAAGTAATGGACACACTCATCAAAACACTTGCACTTCCTTTCTTTCCCAGGAATTTGTTTGTTTTTATTCTTGTTTTGCTGTTTTCTTTTATATGGAAAAAGGACTTTTGACTGGCAGCATCTGTTTTCACTTTTTTTTTTTTGCAAAGACCTTGCACAAGCAATAATACCTCTGTACTAGTGAAAGCCATCTAAACTTCATAAATGATAAAGCCACAAAGTAGAAACCATAGGTGAAAGTGCAATGAGGAATAACAGCCCACAAGTCCACACAGTCATTCCTGGCAACACACTATGCATTCCCTTTTCAGATTTCAGTATTCTGCAGTGGTCTGGACACCCACTTGCCCCATGAAACATAAAGAGTCTCCTGAGTCTCTTTATGTAAGCTGTATTGTCCCAGTTGTCCAGCCAACTGTCCAGCTGTATTGTCCAGCCAACACTTCCTCATTTTCCCTGTTTGCATCACTTCCCTAGCAAAGGCTACTGGCCCAGGTGGTAGTCACAAAATGGCAGTCAGAGTTTATGATGGTCCACGAAGTCAGGATCTTGCAAAAAAAAACAAAGATGAAGTACATGGCTGCATTCAACCTTGGATTCCTGGTGGTGGGCTAATGGTGAGTTGTGCTGGACTCATTTACAGGATGTTTTAATGTGCCATGTGCCATGGCCTCTGGATAACCATTCCTCCTGATTTATGTGTACTCTCACACAGTGTGCTGAGAACTGCTGATCTTTTATATAGACTTCACTGAAACCAGCTAACAGGAAAAAAGACAACTGATTCATGCACTTTACATGCAACAGGACCACACAGACTTGGAAAGGGCTTAATGGAAGCTTTGGATCTGTGAATATTTTTCAGGACCTCTAACAGTTTTCTCCAAGTTCCTTCCTTTGATAAACACACCCATCCAAGTAACTTTCTTTTGTAGTTCCTTCTTCTCCTTTCCTTGGGTGAGACTGCCCCTCCCGAGCCTTTCCTCTCACAGCACTCCAAGTGATGGTAAATTAACACAGCTTACCTGTCTTCTCAACCTCTGCTCACTGCTTTGTACCTGCATTTCCCTCACGTGCAAGTTTCATGCTGTGTTGCACCCCAAATCTGAAAGAAGATCCTGGGATCTGCCAGGTTGGTAGGGGATGAAGATGTATCTCCTCCTCCTCAGTATAATGACAAGCATATCCACAATTCACAGTGGAGATGGAGCACTGTCTTTGAGGAGAGGAGAAGGAGGTGCCATTCTCCTTGGAGTGAATTTTCTGAACCACATTTCTAAGCCCGTAATCCATAGTGGATTTGTGGTGTTGTGAAATTTTGTTTGCTTCATGTGTATGCACATCACACTTCTCCCTGCTGGTCTGGGAATACAGCTGCTTTGCCTCTGCTTTTCTAGCATTTGTTTTATTTCTGGAGCTGGTCCTTGCTTCCTTCTCTGCCCATGATGTACCTGTATCGTACTCCCTTGACCCTGTCTGTCACGCTGCTCCACAGCAGCAGTCCTTGCAATAAAACCATCGCTCTTCAGCCTTGACTCAGATGAATGTTTACCTCACAGAGACTTTGCTATTCAGAGTGCTCGAGGGCTCACCTTTCAAATTCATTATGAGAGTTTAATATGCTCTGTCAGTGTGTAGTTCACTGTGCTCTGTGTTTAGCATACAAATCGAAATGTTTAGCTGCAAAATTATCCTTTTTTATTTTTTTTAATGCACAGGAAATATTGGTTTAAAATGAGCAGACTAGTTCTGGGAATTTTTGAGGAAATTAGATAACTTTGCAGTGGAGGAAAAGATTTTGCTAAAATGCTTCAGTCAGTGCTAACTCGTGACTTCAAATTCCAAGAGATATTTTCATAACACAAGAAGAGTTTTGACTCTACTTATCTACAATGTTGTGTAGCAAAGAACACAACGGTTCAGGGACAGACAAAGCTTTTTGCAGCATGGATTTTAGCCAGATTTTTTGTGTTTGTACACACACATATTTATGCATATGTGTGAAAATCTGTCAACAAGATTGCTGTCCTTATCACAACCATGTGCCATTTGGAAATCACTTTAGTAGAGTGAGCTTGTCATGCATTTCACGAATATAGGGTTGAGTGGTTTAAACAGGTTATTTGCTTTATCTTCTGTTGTTCCAGTCTGCATAGCACTGGTTCGATTTACAGGCTAAACTTTCTGTAGGAGAGGATTTCAGTTTCCAACTCTGTATCCCCCTGTGCAGTGCAATGCAATGACCAAAACTCCTTTTTCTGCAGTGTTCTCAGAAATTGTCATTCCCTCCTCTGTATAGAGAGCTAAAGGAGGCAGAGAAAAGATCTTTTACTGATACTGTCTCTAAAGAAATAATTAATGCACCTTTGAAAATCTTCCTTTGGTTTTGACTTTTGGTAGAAAAGCACTGCTTCCCTTCTGCTCTTCTCACCTCAAAGGCCAGCAAGAGAAAGAAACAGGTAGAGCAGCCCGGCTACAGAAGTTTTTTGAAGGTGACAGAGTTCCAGTTCCTGTTTAACCTAATCACTGCCTTTGTCAAACACTATTTAGAATACCATCCTGAAATTAGTTCTTTTAGAATATACACTATACTCTGCTGTTTTTAAAACTGGTCATGAATCCCCATTTAATGACTTTTTGGATAAAGATATACTGAGAGGTTAAATGCATGATGCTTTATGTGAAACGGGGGTTGCCATGTGAACTGAAACCTCTGCACACTATGTGATTATTGTCAGATTTGTCCAGGAGACTGTATTTAGCAAATATTCTGCAGGAACACAATGTCATGTGTCAGGTGTAGCTACCTGAGATGAGTACCCCTATCTTTTTTCATCAAAGGCTGACATTTGTCTTCCTTGTTCTTTGCATCTGTTTAGAGGCAGAAACCTCCATAGGAGCCGTGCTACAGTGTTCCCTACCACCTTCCTCATGGGCAGCATCCCCAGAGAACTTCCTCTACAACTGCATGCAAAATCCCACGCAGATTCTCCCTGTACTAAAATCAGGCTTCTGACTTCTGCTGAATGAAAATGTCTCAGCCTGCTCCTCTTCCACTTGTCTGTGCTTGGTATTCTACACACCTGTAGGTTCTTTTTTGTGTTGGGTAAAACATTGGTATTGCAATGGCACTGCAGCAGTTTACAGTAACCTATGACCATGCTTAATGCCCTTGAAGCACTGATGTCTTTTTCTCATTCCTACAAGGCAGTGTAGTATTTCATACATGTTGTTAGCATAAAAATTCATGAAAATATTCAGAGGACAGAGAGGAGATCCTTGGGACCTTTTTTTTTTCACTGTGATTTTGCTTCTGTTTTGTTTTTACAAGGAAGCAGTTTATATTGACACCAGGACTGCCTAATATCCTACAACTAGAGCTGCTACCTGTGAAATCAGAGGTAACCTGTTAGCCTGATATATACTGCTGCACAGTGAAAAGGGATCGCAAAAACAAGGAACCCAGACAGCATTAAAAGCACTATCAGCTTCCTTACAGTTTACCTCTGTCGGTAGCCTTAGAAGAACAAAAAGTAGTAATGAAGGGCGATTTACTGCAACACCAATGTGATCAGGAGTGGCTTCAGGAGGACAGAAGAGAGAGATGGTGAGCTTTTGCCTGCTGTCTGCGCAAGTGAGTGGCATGAGCGGTGAGACATGGTTGCCTGCATTAGATGGGCTTCATTCCAGCTCAAGGGGGGTTGCTGCAGGGGGGTTCAAAATGGCAAAGCTGAGTGAGGGTGGCTTAGCACTAAGCTGGGATGAAGGAAGGAAAGAAGGGAAAAGCTTCCCAGAACAAGCTGCCACAGAGTGGCCTGCAGCAGCAAACAGGACGATGACAAACGCAGCTGGGGAATTATGCAGCTTATTCACAAACAGGAGAAATCTGGGAGAAACAAGCCAAACATGACTAACTGATAATAGCTAATCTTGGCAGTGTAGCAGAGTGATTTGCCTAAGTTGTCAGCACCTCTGTTTGAAATCTACGTGAGGAGCTGAAAAGCAAACAAAAAGTGTAATTATGCTCTATGTGAAATTCTTTGATGTGGGTTTCAGTGATGCAAACAGGACCAAGGGCCTGGAGATAATGGCCAGGAAGTCCCTTCCAGTACTATACTTAACTTATGATTATTCAGTCTTTTGTAAGTAGGCAAGAGCTTTCCAGAACATGTGTGTGTGACATTTTTCTGCCTCAAAGACAATACGGTCCAATACATGTTTTTATGTCCCATCTCAGTGATTTCCATAGTATGTGCAAAACAGCTTTCTGAGTAACTTGCTAAAATCCTCCACTAGGAAAAGTGGGTCCTGAAGGACAATCCGCGGTCACCATTCTGCTTCACTAACAGTATCATGCTGTGTCTTACTTCATTAACTGTCCTCTGTACCACATTACATTTAGTTACCATCTGAATTCTCCACTAGCTCATCACTGTAGTTCCTATGTGAATGTATGGCTCATCACCACAAAAGTTGGCACTGCAGGGTCAGGGCATTCAGCCCTAATTATTCAGGCATAATTTAGCTGTGAAAGATGTGGGATGTCATGTTCTAGGTAATTGTAGTGGGAAATAACCATGAAGGAGAAGCGATAGGGAGCTGTGGCTGTGGATCAGAAGGGATGGAGGTAGCAAGGAAAGAAGGAGACATGAGGTAAGCCAACACACACTATTAGGAAAGTGCAGTTGATTTTTATTGTTTTGTGGGAAGACAAGCAGGCAGGGGAAGAGGGAGAGATCATACTGATAATGTGGATCATGATCCACAGGACAGGAGATCTTCTTGGATGAGCAAGGAGCTCCTGGAAGGACTTGAATGGAGGAAGGAAGTATACAGAATGTGGAAAAGGGAACAGGCCACTTGGGAAGAACATAGGGACATTGTCAGTGGATGCAGGTATGTGGCAAGGAAAGCCAAGGCTCATTTGGAATTAAATCTGGCAAGGAAAGTCAAATACAACAAGAGGGTCTTTTTCAAATATATCATTAGCAGAAGGAAGGCTAAGCAAAATGTGGGCCCACTCTTAATGAGGTGCTTGCCCTGGTGATAAATGATACCAAGAAGGCAGTGATACTGAATGCCTTCTTCGTTTCAGTCTTCACCGCCAAAACTAGCCCTCAGGAATCTCTGACTGTGGAGACAAGGGAAGTGATCCTCTTCCTCTGCTCTGCTCTGGTGAGGCCTCACCTGCAGTACTGTGTCCAGTTCTGGGCTCCCCAGTGCAAGAGGGACATGGAGCTACTGGAGTGAGTCCAGAGTAGGACTACAGAGATAATTTGGGCAAGGGAGTATCTCTCATATGAGGACAGGCTGAGAGAGCTGGGTCTTGTTTTGCTTGGAGAAGACTGAGAGGGGATCTTATCAATATATACAAATATCTGAAGGGAAGGTGTCAAGAGGATAGGGCCAGACAATTTTCAGTTGTGCCCAGCGACAGGAGGAGAGGCAATGGGCACAGACTGAAGCACAGGAAATTCTGGCTGAAAATGAGAGGGTATTTCTGTACTGTGAGGGTGACAGAGCACTGGAACAGGTTGCCCAGAGAGGTTGTGGAGTCTCCTTTTTTGGAGATATTCAGAACCTGCCTGGATGCCATCCTGCACAATGTGCTCTAGGTGATCCTGCTTGGCATGGGGGTTGGACCAGATGAACTCCAGAGGTCCCTTCCAACCTCAACCATTCTGTAATATCCGTTCTGTGTGATTCTCTGATACTGAATTGCTCTAAGACTCAGGTGAACGATAAAGAAAGTGTTTAAGCACAGCACTCTTTTCCTTACATTAAGAAATACCCCTGCTTACTGAAAGAAGAAATGATCAATTTTGTGATTCTCTACTATTCCATGGTGTAAAGACAAGGCATTGCGTGCAGGATTTTAGCTCCTCCTGTGTATAGTGTAAGCAAGCATATCACCATGAACACAAATGTATCACCACAAATGGCAGCTCTAATATGTTTGAAATAGAGACCAAAACAAAGGAGAAAGCCTTCCTTGATTTCCCTCTTTCTTAGCTGAAAGCAGTAGGGAAGCCTAGACCTGGTGGCAAGAAGCTGCTCAGATGCTGTGCATCAGGGGCACAACATTGGAAGGCCACAGGCAGCAAAGGGATGATAAGGTTACAGACAAGGGATACTGATGGACTGAAAACTGAGGAACAGGGAAGATGATGCAGAAGCACCAAAACCCATCCTCACTTCAGGCAACAGAAAAAGCAACATGGTTCATGCCATGTGAATTAAGGTTGCAGATTATGGCTAGAGATAAGTGATACAAAAATGGGAGAAAGATTATGGTGAAGCAGTTGTGATCCCTGTAATAAGCAGTACCCACAGCTCAACAGTTGCCTCACATTTGCTGTGACTGGTGGACTTTATAGGCCCAGGAAGAAAATTTAATTTTAAAGGAGGGGAAATGTTTCAGGAGATGGTAGCTCTTTGAGTTCTTATTTTTCCTCATTTATTTTGTGAACACCTTCTCAGAGCTGGCTTCCAGAGCTATTACTCTCTGTCCTGGCACTTCCTCCACATCTCCCCACTGCGCAGAACCAACGAGTTCACACAGAGTCTGCTGGAGGCAGGGCAACACATGGTACTCATAAAGTATCACGGGACAGCCATGCACACACTGGAGGGACATGCTTG
The DNA here is from genome assembly GCF_040182565.1 of Anser cygnoides. Lineage (NCBI taxonomy): Eukaryota > Metazoa > Chordata > Aves > Anseriformes > Anatidae > Anser > Anser cygnoides. Next base: position 82,633,665 of record NC_089912.1, on the reverse strand, counting down.
ACTTCAAATAAAGTATTTTTCTTAGAATTAGATCATCATCTGGCACTGCCCACTGGGGCTCTAGCAGTTCAGATGTTCCTACTACTTTGCCACATGATGAACTTCCTGCTCCTGTCTGTCACCTGACAGTCCTCTACTGAAGCCTGTGATGTCCACCTACAAACAGCAATCTAGCATATGTTGGGGGGGGTGGGGGAGGGGGGGTGGAACATACACTACCCCTTGGTTACACTAGAGAATGGGTGGTTACCTGACCTGGGCACAACTTACAGTGTCCTGGCTTGCCATTTCCCTTGTGTTCGCAGAGCTATGGGCTGCAGTATGTTTTGTTTTGCTATAAGCTACGCTTAAAGTTGAATCTTGAACTTAAATTAGCCCTGCAGTAATGCTTTAGCTTGGGGACAATTTGCACTTTCTATTTTTATTCTTTTTTTCTGACTTTTTTCTCTTCAGGTATGAGCAGTTGAATACCCACCCTAGGCTTGCATAAGTCCAGAGGGACTAAACTGTAATGATTGCAGAAGAGACGTTATAGCCAATTTAGTAAGTGAAGCAGCATATAAGGATCACCATTTACTTGACTGCAGCATAAATTGTAGAAACACACACAAGCACACACACGTAGTATGTTTAGCAACAGATAGTATAAATCAGTCCACTGACATAAGTAATACAAGTATCCAAGTTATAAAGCACTGCTTCCTGGGGAGGTTAGCATGGGAGCAAAGAGCTAATGGATTTAGGTGTTGTGCTAGGTAACAAGGAAAAGCAGAAGGGTTAGACTGCTCCCTTAGACTCTGCTGAATTTTAAGTACATTCGGTCCAGCCTTGATTGGATTTAGGTAAATTAAATACTGCCCCTATTCACCTGTGGTAGCAGGAACAAATCTTTGGCAACCTCAGTCCTTGGTCCAAATAAATGAATGTAAATTAGTCTGATAGTGTGTATACTTGAAGACAACACAGCCTTTGCTGCAGCTGTAACAGTTCATACTGTTGGAGAATCTGGGATGACAGATTTTTATTTTTTTTAAGCTGAACCGATGCCACAAAACTCAGATAAATATATAAGATAAATATTAGTAGATGTTAACATGTCACTGGCAGACAAAACTCTTTTTAGCCTTTTGCCCATGCAAGCTCCCAAGAGAGCTCCACCTTAACGACCCATGATAACAGAAACACCCAGTGAAGGAAGGATTTCAGGATTCAGCATTGCATGCTGTCTCTAGTTTGAAGCCAGTACTATACATTCAGACTGCAGATGCAGCTCCCTGGGAGTTATGGAGGCATAAACAGGGTGAATAGGATCTGATGGCTCATACATGCTAATAATGATGGCTGACAAACCGAGTGTTTTTGTTGTTGTTGTTTTCCCCTGTTGTTGTGACTGGATGCCATGGTGAATGGAAGTATAAATAGGTGGGCAGATTAGATGGGTGGAAACATTTCCTCTTCATAGCTTAAAGTGTCAGTTCAGATGAGTAATTTTCTGTACTTCAGCGCAATGCTTGCACAGCATATTTATACACCCATGAGATCAAAATTTTATTTTTAATGAATTGGAGTTGGTCTCTTGAGGAGGAGCCATACCTTGTGGTTTTCAGAGTATTTCCAGAGATAGCCCCATAATGTCAAAACCCCAATACATTTTAGGTGGGAAAGAGCTCCTAATAAGAGCCATGAAAGAGAAAATCTCCCTCAGAGTAGTTTGGAACTGCAGGGTTTGGGGATTTGCTGACTGAATCTCAGCAAAGTGCTGGATAGAAACACTACACTTGTCATTTTTTATAAGTAATGCCCTAGAGGGAAATTCCATTTATCAGGCCCGTTCACAGGAGAGTTTATGTCCTGTCTAATGAACTGAAAAAATGGATTTGTTTCTGTATTTTAATTTGTTGTGTTAGCTGTAAAGTTAAATTATATTAATTATTTACTGTGTTTCTGAGAGCTGGAGTACCTTAGGTAATTAATCATCCTGGAGTTACTGCTGCTGTTCATGCGATAAACGCAATATTTAGTATGTTGATGAGACCAGACACAGTCTCCCTCCCTGCCTCGGTGAATCCCGTGTGACGGATAAAAAGCAAGACCTTCCATTTTCCCTGGAGCTGAGCAGCATGAGAGAACACAGAGGTAGACGCTGATGGGCTGGAGGCAGGCAGCTCTGGGCACGACTTGGCACAGCCAAGCTGTGGGCAGCTCAGTGGTATGGCTGAGCAAAGGCTGGGTCAGGCTGCTGTGTGTGAGGCTGAGGGTGTGCTGGCACATCAAGCTGAGAAGTTCAGCCTGCTGTTTGCTAACCCTTTCCTCTCAGGTTCCACGGAGAAATTCACTTCTGTGCTGGACCCTGCTAAAAGCCCTGCTCACTGCTGACAACAAACCCCTGTAGCCAAGGTGGTACTGTGCTGGGCTGTTGCTCCTTGCTGCTGGTTTGATGGGGATGGTCTTGCCACTGCCCCTTGCCTGCTGTCATTTCCCATGTGTGTTGTCCCTAGAAATCATCCCCCCGAGGGTGAGGTCCACGCTGCTGCCTTTGTGGTAGAGCAGCTCCATCTTGCCCTGCATGCATGCATGCATGTGTGATGGATGGAGACAGAAAGGGCTGAGGCTTCATGCATGCCCTGACTGATGGTTTGTGCAGGCCTGAGGTAAATCAGCCTAGCATTCACCAAGCAATCTAAATTTGGGGCTAGGTAGCTGACGTGCCATCAAATGGACCATACGGTTTGCATGAAGGAATCCTGAATTTCTTCTTCCAGAGGGTTGGCTACATAGGCAGTGGCTCTCAGCCTGGAGAGGAGCTGACTAGGGTAGTGGAGTAATGACAAAATTGTGCATGGTGCTGTGATGGTGAGTGCGGGATGCTCAGAGATTTTTTCTTGAGTTAAAGACATCAGAGGAAACTGGAGATGTTCTTCTTTGCACAACAGCTTGTAAGGCATTGGCCCCTTGTCCAAAGACTCTGTGGATGCTAAAATTGTAATGGCTCATGAAGGAGACAAGGTCAATTCTTAGAAAAACACATGAAGGGCTGGTTTAAAATTAGACACTGCCTTTGTATGGGGAAGCCCTTGACCTGCCAATCGGTGGAGCCTGGCTGAGTGTTCTGGCAAAGTATCACTGCTTGCTGTCTTTAAATTCTCCCTAGACAACTGCAGATGGCCACTGCCAGGGACCAGGCAATGGGTTAGATGGAGCTCTCATGTGCCCTGGCACAACAGATATTTTCTTCTTGTGTTGTCACCTTGTCCATCTGCTATATCTGTTGTCTCTAATCTGCACAGAGACGGGAAGTTTTGAGGGCAGAAACAGTCTAATTCTTATGTATTTATAAAACCAGGGAGATTTGGGTAAATATTTAGGGTTCCTAGGTATGGCGTGATAAAATAACAATGCTGAGAGCATTGTTGAGAACTAAGTGTTGCAGTGCATGTGTTCTCCTGAAGCTGCTAAAGGTGCAGTGGTGCCAGCTCCATTTCTGCCCTAACGACATTTGAGTGGATAGTATGTTGCAATCCCTTACTCACCAACAGTGTTGTGTGAAGATTTATAAAGACTTAATTTAAAAAGAAAATGGGTCATATTAATCTGTTGAAGAACGATTTTATATCCTACCCAAGTTAAAATTGTCCTAAGGCTGGTAGCTGGCAGCCGCTACTGGTTGTGAAGTGGGAGATAAGGAAACCCCTTTGCCTTTGCCTTTGTCTTTGCCTGGTAAAGCTTATTTACACCTGGGGATTGCTTGCTGGTTGAGAGGGGTGTTTTAGAGGTGCATCTGGAATAAAAACTGTAGAATGTAATTGTGAGACGGGAACTTGTCCTTGTTACAGCATTTTTAACTTGTTGCACTGAGAACACAGAGCTCTCCCAAATGGCTTTAAAACACTTACATGATGAGGTAAAACATCTGCAGGTTTGTAAAACCTAAGCCATGCGGCAGTCCAGAAAAATGAAGCATAATGTGTTGCAATATCCAAGTGTGTCATCTTGTCAATTACTACGTGAACTGTGGATTCAATAGCCAAGATGAAGTACTCTCATAGGAGCTGGCTACCATGAGACTCCAGATGGCCCTTCCTCCTTCTTGCAGCGCATAACCTAAATATGTAACAACTCATTCACCATCATACTGAGTATCTGTTACTACAATGACACTACAAAATGAACTGCTGAAGAAGCAAAAGACAGTTTGGGGACTTCTGCATAATATTCACAACTGAATTTCAGGCTTAAGAACAACAGCAAAAAAAAAAAAAGTGTTTTATTTCAGCATGAATCATGGTATGTAATACATACATTAGGATGTGCCTTCATTGCTCTCTATCTGAAAAATAACTGAAGCCATTTTCTGGGAAAGGAATTTACTCCTGAGCAAAAATCCTGTTCATCAGCCTGCACTCTTGGCATAAAATTGCCTTTATCCACCTAACTCTGTTTAAATTACGGCTTAAGGAGCAAAATGGAATTACAATTTTTTTGACTGATGAGATATTGCAGTAAAGGCACAAGGCAGTTCAAAAAGCATAACTGAAAAAAATGGTGATCAGTGCCTCCCATTGCAGGTGCAAACTTGCCATTTGCATGCTTGAGGGTAAGAGGGAATCAGAAGTGCTTTCAATTCACCGCATTTGATTTCACTTCTGAGAGTAGCAATCTGCTCAGGGACTCGAACTGTGACTGTGGATGTATGTCTGATTTTACTTTTGCATTCATGAAGGGTATGGAGATGAGAACAATGCAATACTCACACCAGCAGTCTACTCACAATATCCTGCTGCAATTATCTGCTTGGCACAGAACTGCAAAGGCAGTAACTCTTGAGGTAAAACATTTCCCAGTCAATCATAACTCATGGCTCCTTGGGCCAAAATATGAATTTCTTCAATTGCAATTTAGAAATAGATGAGTGAATACTGATAGGACATACAGGACATAAGATAACCTGAAGAATCTTTATGGCTAGTATTGTGCTGAGCAATCTCTGGATAAATGGGGAAAAATGAATAAACTGATTGAAGAGAATAAGTTTTCCAGTAAATGCTGATGTATGAGCTGTAGGAGCTCAGCTGACATATTTGCCTCAGCTCTCATGTCCATGGAGAAAGGAATTTTTGGCTGTAAATAGTGTGGCGGAAAGTCTTTGAATGTGTGTATATTTATTTAGCTCCCTCGAGAACTGGATGAGTGTGCACGGTTTGATATTACCAGTCTTTCTTCAGTTGCAGAATCCAAATTTGAATCAACAGTTCCACAGACAAGAAGTTCATACAGGAATTATGGCACACTTTACAACCCTTTTTCTTTCAGGGCAGCTAAATGACTGTGAGTTTCTCAAATCTGGTTTCTGTGAAGTATAAAAATATGAGGACATTAGATCTCATTGATGAACTGGTGAGAACCACACTCTGTAGTAGCCAACATCTCTGTTTTTCCAGGGAGTATATCAGGGTTACTCCATTAAGTTTAATGGACTCAAGCTATTTTACACCACCTGAGGATATGATCCTGGAAACATAGGCTCCAACAGTGTATGGACTACATCGTCCATCGCAGAATCACAGCTGTCTCCAGCTGGCCGAGTGCACCTATTCAGCTCCGTGACACTGTGCAATAAAGCAGAATAAAGCTGGAAATGAAAAGGAACATGAGACCCTCATGGGGCTATATGGTGCAAATATGTTTTCTGAACATTGCATGGAGTTTGGCCAGGATGCCCTGCGATTCAGCCACTGATCTTGATGATAGGGGATAGTAGTTTAAGCAAGTCTTTTTAGGAACTTGATATATTATGCAATGGATCTTGATATATAATGCTAACATAAGGCAACATAGGTACTGGGTTAGTCCATTTGTACATGGTCTTTGAAATCTGGCAGAAATTTAGCATAGAATATAAGAATATTTTTAGAATAAAATGTAAGATATTTTTAAAATACATTATTGCAATTATTCTGCCAGTTATAAGCCTTGAATGAAGGATAACGTTAATTTTCCAGCTGAATGAGACAGTCATTTCTCATTGGACTTTTTGTTCTTGTAGTTTCTTCACGGTTTTCTTACTTATGATTATAATTCAGTAATGTTCATACCCACCAGATGAGAACCAAGGGGTAATGCAAAACTGACATAAATAGCAAGCATTTCTATTGAATTATGACATTTCTGTCCTAGATAGCAAATGTTTCTGGTTCTAGCCCTATAGCTGGACTCCTACTTTAAAGATTAGCAATGCTATCCAGAAGGAGAAACCCTTAAGGGTGTCAGAGGCCTTTGAATAGACCCTGTAAAGATCAGTAGAAGAATTCATACGTTAATAAATTGGAAAATGCTCTTGTTTTGTGTCTTTGCCTTTTTCTATAGAGAACTTCCACTCTGCATGTGGTCCAGAAACCAGAACCTGATAGAGCTGCTGACAGTTTTGTACACATTCCCACCTTCCCAGAACAGCTGGTATCTGCACCTTGGCACATCTGCATTAACAGGAAGTTACTGCCTGGATTGTAGGCATCCTAAGTGGGCAGAAATAGACAAACTGGACATCCTCACCCGTGTTCCTAGCGTTAATTTCATAGAATATGGATGAGATAACCACTGAGAAATTATTAAGGAAATTATTAAAGGTGGGGGGAGGTTCAGGCTGTGGGGAGGAGAGCACTATTTTGTTTCTTTCTCACAGCTCTGCACTTTTATTTATTTGCTTATTTTTAAGGGTTTCTAATATTGGAAGAGTTTTGAAGACTGACATTTCCAAGCAGAAGGAAAAATGTAATGCCAAGAAAGGGGTGCAGAGGGCAGAAGACATTGTGGAGTTTTCTACTAGTCAGTTCTTGGTTTGAGGAGCAAAGAGCTGGAGCAGTTGGCACCTGCAAAACCCAGCTCTTTCAAGGAGAATCTAAAAGAACTTTCAGGCAATGGTGGCAAGGAAGAAAGAAAATATATAAGGAATAATGCAATAAAAATAATCCCTTAAGAAAATTATATGTGGCATACAGTGTCTGTGACCTTACTATATCCCCAGAAAGCTTAACAACAAATCTTATGTTCTTAAGTCTAAGTAACACCAGTAGGTGGGCAGTTCTCAAGAGACAAATCTATTCTAAGCTTCAGAGTCTTCATCAGAAAAGGGAAGAGAGGAGCAAGATGCTCCTTGCTGCACCTGCAGGTAGGAGCCTCAGCTTTAACAGGAGATGACTGTAAGACAATTCCTCAAACAAATACCCTGCTGTTAGCTTACTAACAATTCAGCTTATTAAAATACAGCTACATCCCATATATACATAAATATGGCAAATCACTTACATGATTTTGTTTTGTTACTGTCGGACTGGAACATTTTGTCCTGGAGTTGAAAAATGCTTTTCCAAATTTTGTTTCTGATGCTTCCTCCCATCTGATGGCTGTTTTGTTCCTGTTTCTGCTGTTACCTTTTGACCAAACAGTTCTTTACAGTAGACTAATGTTTCCTGTTCCTATTCATTGGTTAGTACAATGCCACCTTTACAATTATCTTTATAGGTAATGCCACCTTTATAATTACATTTATAATTTATAAATTGCCTATATAGAAGTTTTGGGCTATACTAAAATGTCAGTAACACAACCTCCCTTCAAAATAAAATAAAATAAAATAAAATAATCTTGTATTTAACTTCCCCATTAATATGTGATAGTTATTGTGTTGTCAGCCTGTCCTAACTACCTTATCATTTCACTGTTTACTGCCTTAGAGAGCAGCCCTTCATATTTATAGACTTCAAACATGCCCTACATAAATTCATACACTGGCCACACAGGAGTCAGGAACGTTCAAGTGACAGGGTGTGACTATAACCGATTAAATGCCAATCACTTTTATTGAGCCGACTGAAGTGATTAATGCTGAATTAGATAGGAAAAGTGTCTGTGCTCTGCTTCAAAGAACCCAGGGATATAAATACCTTTTGTATTCAAAGAAATTCCAGTGTGATTTCCCAGCTTGGACTGCTATTTCCTCTGCAGGTGTAGAAGCTTACTTCTAACACTCAACGTTGGAATGGGACTTTGCTGCTGTCTTGCCTTCTCTATGCCTGTCTAAAATGTGAATTTCTGAAGTGAGCTCTCCCAACCAGTAACTGTTTGGACATGTTATTGTGCCTAATTAAAGCATAAAAGGACTGGCAAGATAGGGAAATGAAAGAGGAAAAAGTACATCATGTGTTTTCCTGTTCTCTGTTAGCTGCTTGCAGGAATGGAAAAAGCCACCAACTGCTCAGTGATTAGCCAGTACATCAAACGAACAGATTTTATAGCTCACAGCCCTGTTTTAGGCTGTTACAAAAGTGGGTGTAACCCAATACATGACGTTAGCACCTAGGGTTTTTCACGATTGCTGATGCTCAGGCTCTCACCACTGTTTCCACCAGCTTGCACCACAGTGTGCTGTGCCCAGTCCCCAGATCCACCACTTTAGCAGGCAGCCAGCAGTGCAGGAAGGCACTGGAGATTGCCTCTCCAAAGCTATGTGAGCTGGGTTTCTCTTGCACAGCTTTACAACCATTATTTGTTATTACTTTTACAGAGCAGCAAAAGGCCGAACTCGTAATGGAACATGAAAAGTTCAACAGATGTATAGATAAGGTGGACTGTTTGTCTGATTGATTTTGGCAGGAAAGATTAGGTACTGACTTCAATAGCTATATAAATATGTGGCAGGTTAAACTGCTCAATAACCTTAGAAATAGATTTATACAAATGTTGTATAGTATTCCTTTGCTTCCTCCAACAGGCACAGACTGGGACCTCATACTAACGGTTAACCATAACGTTCATTGGGACCCCAGATGGTCTTGCAGATGGTGTATCCAAAAAGCTGTGATGCAACATCAGAAGCATTTTTATTAGTCAGCCTTTGCACTATGGCAGCACCGAGGAGAAACTCAGCTAAGGGTCTGGGACTTATCGTGCTTTCTTAACATTGATAAACCTTTAACTAGGGAGATATCAACACATTTCAATTTATATGTAAAAAGCTGTAAAATAATGATCTGCAGAGGAGTAGGAGCAGTTTAGAAGACTACCTATAAGGTCCGGAAATCTCTGCTCTATTTCTCTGCTCCAGTATTCACAATGGTCTACAGCGGAGCAAAAGAGATTATGATTCTACAGTAGTTGTTTGGCATTGTGAAAATAAGTTAGTGATCTTCTTTATTTGTCAATGTGCTTCAACACTTCAACATTCATCAGAAGGTGCAGTAACGAGCACTCACAGCAGAGATCCCAGTGGTCTGTCTGCCACAGTCTGTTGGTATTATAGTAGCAAATCACATAACTGGAGCAAAGCAATGAAGATTGTGACAAAGTGAGTCACTTCAGTTTTTAGTTACCACTTGATTTTTATTTTATCAAACTTAAATTCTTTTCTAAGGGAAATGTTTTCATAGATGAAAAATTATAGCCTGCAGAAAACATCTGCAAATAAGTTGATTAATTAAAGGCTAGACTCCATAAAAGCAACTGCTGTGTTGGTCAGGCTGAAGAGGAGTGAATATGGAAAGTGTGGCTGAAAGCCTGGGGGAGAGTAGGAATAGTTCGTAGTGATAATGCATTCTGAAAGGCCTGGACTTTTGTGGACAAACCATGGTTTATCAACAGGAAAAAAAAGTTAGAAGCTCATCATTCTCAGTAACCCCCAAAAACCCTCAATTCATTAAGACACAAACACCTTGAAGGCTGTCCTGGGTGTACAAGCATGTCAGATGTTTTTTTCTCCTGCTGAGTACCCACCAGACAGAAAGACAGAAGACCAAACAGCAACAAAGGTCAGCTTTACTAACTGTAATGAATGTTAGTGTAATGTTAGTGTAATAAGTGTAATGTTCCTTGCCTCTAATTGAAAGAGTCATTGCAGAGGTTTTAAATCACACTGCTTGCACTGTGCTTTCCCTGATAACCCCTGGGAACCTCTGGTCTTCCCTTAGCAGCCGTGGGAGACAGCTGTAGAAGTGCCTTTTGTCTCCCATGCTTATGGGTGAAAATGTTGTGGAGAACCCTAAGCCTCACAGGTGCTCCTGCAGGGAAATCACCCAGGTGGTGGCATCTCCTGCCTTCTCCTCTAGTTTCCACCATGACCTGTAGCTCACCTGAAGTTCTGGCCATGAGTTTTCTCAGACTTGTGGGTTTTATTACCTAGCTGCAGCATAGGTAGTGGTTGACTATCATCTGTGCATGCTTCCTGTGAGTTACCTGAGGCCATTCAGGTCTTGGCCTCAGAGCCAAGTGGTATACCAAGCTCTGAGCCCTTTGCTGCCTCTCTGCAATTTGTTTTGCAAGCCTCAGTAAATAATAAAAAGCCAAGATTTTGTTTCCACCGTTATTGTAAAGGCATCCAGTGAAGTCATCTGAAATTACACTTGTGTGCAATCAGTCAAGGGAATCTATGTTTTACAGCCCTTTGGATGTGACACTGCTGAGTGTGGTGCTAACACAGCTACCACAACCTTCAACACTCCCTTTGGACAGGGCTTTGAGCAACCTGATCTAGTGAAAGATGTCCCTGCCCATGGCAGGGGGGGTGGATGAGGTGATCTGTAAATGTCCCTTCCACCTCTAACCATTCTATGAATTTGTAATTCACTTGTGTCTTTAATGGCATCTATTACTGGTTGTTCAGGAATTGGTCTTTTTCACCAGGTGTCCTAGTTTTTGGGAAATAATAGTGCTGGAAGATTTATGGTTCATGTCAGTGTTCAATAACACGTGCAATCACTGGTTGAGCCATGTTCCAGGTGCTGCTGAAGGGCTGAGGTTCACTGAGACCCCCCCAGAGCATTTGAAATAATGTTGTGTATCCATACTGTGATGAGTCAAAAGTCTAAATGTTCTCTCTATTCTTACCTTGTGATGGGTTTATTTGGTTCTTCCTATCTACAGAGTAGGTAGGTAGATAAAAGAGTATGGACACATGTATTTCAAGTTTAAACCAGGCTTATTTTGGCTGAACACACTAACTAACATACTAACTAACATACATAACTAACTAAACATACTAACTTGTACTTTCAGCTTGGGGCAGTTTTATACACAATCAAAATAAATAGCAACACCAGGGACCACAAAGAGGTTTGCACTGATTGAGCTAAATTGGCACATTTATGTATGTAGAATTCCCCTGTAACCACTCTCCCACCTGATAGGGTACACGCACCCTGCCCTGTGGGGAGAACAGCACAACCCCACCTATCTGGGGTATTCAGCTTTCCACTAGTGTAAAAGTCCATGGAATTTCTGCTTTAGTGTCTTATTCCACATCTCTGAAGTATTTGGGCAGGAAGCTGCCTGGAGAGGCTGTTTTTTTATTCAGCTGTGTGGCACAGCACTTGGCCTCAGTTGTTACCAGTTACAGGAATCAAATCTTAAGTCAGTAAAATCTCAGTTCAGAGACATGACCCCCTTCCAGCTTGTCTGACAAAGGCACATAATCACAAGAGAGTTGTGCTGGTGCAGAACAAGCACTTAGATAAAAACCTACAAGTGGAAGAACAATGGTCCTATTCTAATCAGTTAAAACAACCATTTAATGCCTTTAAAACATATTGTACAATTAAAATAGTTGAAAATGAAGTAAGATTGCCTCCTTACTGCAATTGGAAATTCCTTTGAATTTATTTATTTGAAATAAACAAATGTTTATTTCAGTCTTGGAAAAGAAACCCTATTTATTAATTTCTAAATAGATAAAGTATTTGTGAACACCTGGTCTGTGGTGGAAAAGAAATTGAATGTAGTCTAATAAGGATCTCTCTGAAGCACAATTAAACCTACAGTTTAATACTCAAGTGTAAGAGTTGGTTGTAGAGTGAAATTATTATTATAGGCTGCCCTGTAGCATAAGGTGCAGCCCTGAGCCTGGGAAAAGTCATTAACATGAAAGACAATGGAAATGTTAAACTGGGAAATTATCATCTAGTGATTTTCTTTCCCCTCTTTCTTAAGAAAGAAAGGACATTAATGCAATACAAGAAACAAATTGAAAGAGTCATACTGAGGAAAACCTAGTTACAGCTGATCTAACAAATCTAGTTTACATGCTTGCATAGTTGTCTCCCAATAAATGGAGAATTTAGGATCAATTTTTGAGTATGATATAACCAGTGTGTATGTGTGTGTAGTAGATTTATTTTTTTCATTTAATTTCTTGGACTAATATATGCTAAAAGGTGGTCATAGGCCAGAAAAAAAATTTGCTTCTTTCTTTGTATCTTTATTGGCTTGCCCTCTGACAATATCATATTTCAGTGTCTTCTGCCAGTTGAGTGACAGACCACCTGATTGAGCTTTATCATGTTGCCCTCTCGTGGGTGGACACAACAACATGTCATAAGCAAAGCATTCATGATGTCATAGTTTCAGCCTCTGGTGTACTTATGACACAGAAGATAAAAGCTGTAAAACTGCTATTTATCACTGAAAATTTAATGGTTTTCCTTCTCATACTTATTATTTTTCTTCCATTAAATGGTCGTAGTCCGCTAAATAACAAAAAATAAATTATGTTATTTCCTTAAACCAATTACATGTTCTTCTGTTTCACACGTCTTGATATTTTTTTTTCTTTCTTTTTTTTTTTTTTTATGTTCTCTTTGTTTGTTTTGGGTTTTATTTTATTTTTCTTTCTTTTGGAAACACTGAAACTAACATGGCTCTTTCTGCTTAGTTAGCCAACATATCCTCAAAATACTAGATATAAAGCAGTGCTTCTGAATAAGCCAGAAGATAAAATGTTGCTTCCAATTACTTTTGTCATCCTTTCTTTGTTTATTTATTTAAAGTAACATGGATAATTCTACTCAAGTACTTGAAACTGTAGATGACCACTTCCACTCAGTTTTAGAATGTCACTATTTAAATGTACGTTTTCTTTGCATAACTTCAAGTAACAGAATCCCTTATGCTGTAGAATGGCAGTGAGACACTATATGGTAGCAATAAGTTGCTCAGTCTGTAAAAAACAAAGGGAAACTTCTGTTTTCTTAAAGTTAGATAGAAATTTCTCTCCTGGCTGAGGCATATTCCAGTCTCGGATTGTGACCTTAAAGCTTCACAGGTTTCTTAAGCTCATGTAATTGTGGCAAAGCCCATCAAATCAAGATTAAATTGTTATGCAATAGGCCTTCACTGTATGATAGAAATTTCCCTCTTCTTTTTTCCTGTACAGAGCACTCAACAAGCTACCTGGTAATTAAGTGAAACTGGAACTTTTCACTGTAAAATTTAGCTGATGCATCTTGATAATCTCTTTGTTTCCATTACCATTCAGGCTATCTTGGTCCTGGAGATTATTATTCTGCAAATTGTGTCCTGCTGAATTTAGCAGACTGTTACTTTCGTACTATTACGGTGGCTGTAAAGCTGCTTCTTTGAGGAAAACAGGTTCCAGTCCCAGGATTCGGTATTTTCAGCAGATTTTTAAGGGATGGCTGTACTCCAGACTCCAGGCAAACCCATCAGATGTATAGAATCTCCGACATGGAAAATTGTATTCTTATGCTGTTCCATCAATGTAGTGAAAATGACATCCAACTTTGAAGCAGGATCCGTGCAAAACAAATATTCATAATACATGGTATTTTTTTTAGTGATCTGTGATGTTCCATTTCACCCTTTATCTAGAACAAATAACTTTATTGTGAATTTGTTGAAAACAGGGCAAAATGTTGTGAAAATTTTTGCAATTGTTTTTCATTGTTGCTGTTTCACTGAAAGGATTGTTTAAAATACCATTTTCCACTCATCAGAATGCTACACATAATGTTGTTTGTTATGGCTGGGTACAATCACACACATATCTGAGTGTGCGCCTCTACTTTTTAGGTGCACGAAGTGAATTTTAATTAATTGTAGCTAGGATGGAAATGACAACAATATGACAAAACCTGCAGCTTGTGCTGTAGCAAGTAACCTATTCTTGCTGCAAAATGACTGCCCTCTTCAGAGGCTGGATTATATTCTGTTTTGCCTCTTGTACAATCACTTGGCTGTACACAAAAGCCAGACAAAACGTCGGTCAGGCTTTAGTGCTGTTTGACTGCCGTTTGGCATGCCCATTTAATTACTGCACAAAGTCGACGACAATGCAGATTCAAGCTCCGGGTCCCGTGTTAACTTGATTGCACAACTGGGTCTCCACATTTAAAAACAGTCGAACAAAAGAGCCACCATGGAGTGATTAAGATTTATTTGGGTGCTGGAGCACACAGCTGCTGTGGGGAGGAGGGAGGGAGGCGGCACGCATCCTCAGGGCTCGCCTGTGCTTGGCTCAGGTCCCAGACGCGAGGAAAGGAACTGAGCGACCATACAACCTTTGTGCTCAATACTTCCTAAGGGCCGGCCTGATCCCCCAGCACAGACTGGATCAGTCCCCTGGAAAACACCACTCAGCCCCCAGATTTGTGAAATTCCTCTCCAGAGGGGTCTGTGGCCCCTCTGTGCTGCTAAAGGAGAGCAAAGGGGTAAAAGCTGAGCAAGGAGCGGGCTGTGAGCTTGTCTTTCCTAGCTTTCCACAAAGTTTGATTTCTTCACCAAACAACTTGAATGCTTAACAGTGTTTCCCAAAGTTGAAAAAAAAATCCTCTCACTGCTTTGCTGACATCTTTAACAATACAGGGGTGACCTATCCTACAGCAGAAAGCCGTCTCTTGCTTCCTGCATTACTGATTATCCCATACTGCTCATGTTTGCTAATGACCTAAGGAGCCTGTTGAGAAGGCAGAGTAGCAGAAATTAAAACTGAAAGAGTTATGAGCCCAGTGTTAGCATAGAAGCAAAACATTTAATTGTGACTGTTTTTAACATGACCAATTATAGTGCAAATGTGCCCACAGTGCAGGATCTGATTTAAGATAAGCAGAATGAAAATTATTGTCTTCCCAAATCAGGGAGGCCATTCATATATTCAGATGTATAGCTTTAGCAAACATGAAACAAATTGCTGATTTATTTTTTTTTAATGTCATCAGACTTTTTTTTTTTTGACCAGTTTTTAACAACAGGTTTTATTCAATTGTTCATTTTTAATGCAGCAACAGCTGAGCAGGCTGGCGGAGTGCATACAAATGCTATGCCAGTGTCCTTTGCCGTCAAGACAAAAAAAATAGTATAGTGATGCAAGTTGTATTAATTTGATTTTTACTTGATGTCTTTGGGATGAATGTGCTCATCAGCTCAATACACTTCCTTTTTCTCGCTTTCACCTTACTTGTTTGATAAACTCTGCACTTGTATAGGACAAAGATGTTTTAGTACAGTAATATGGATCACAGTCACAGAAATGTGTTATGATTCTGTTAAATTTAAGAAGAATCTTCGTTTTAATGTTCTTAGTGGCAGAGCCTTATAAAAGTAAGCAGAAGCAGCTGAAGGTCATCCATGCTATCTGCTTAAGGCCTTTGCTCATATTATTATCTTGCTGCTTCTGAAAGTGCACTTGTGCTGAGTATGTTAATACATGACAAATGTGGTAAGCATGTATGAGACTTCTGAGCACCATAAAGCCAGTCCAGATTATTCCTGAACTTCCCATGTAACCTGAGCAGCTTCAGACCTACTGACTGTGGTTCTTATTTGACAGAAAAATTAAGCATGTCTTTATACTCAAAAGCCTTACCTAATCCCGGAGTACATTTACTTTCATTAAGAGCATTATGTTAATTGTACCAAAGAACACTTTCTTTAATGGTTGACATCTGTATTTGGGTCCCTTAGTGTTTTCAAAGAATATCACCGTGTATTGTGGCACAGTACCAGAAAGTCTTGCTGACTGCACTCTAAAAGAAATGAACATCGTAATGATATATTGGTCAGCAACTGAGTAATAAAGGCTGACCTAGTTTGAGAACTGTGAGATATTTAGTTATTTCCCTAAAGAAGCAGGGCACAAAAGGACCTGAATGTCCTGGTGGACTGGCAGGACTCGAGTCAGCAGCATGCACATGGGCTGTGAAGGGCTGCTGAACCTGAATACAGCCAGGATGCCACCTGATGCCATTGTGTGCCCCTCCTGTACTGGCCCCTGAGTACAAGAGTGGGCTAAGAGTAAAAACAGAGCAGGACTTTTCTCAGGACAAAAGGAAAAGAGAAAGCCCTCTCCAGGTGCAAAAAGAAAAATGTGGATTTAACACATCATAGAAAAAAAAAATTACTCTAAATTTTTCAGGATGTGAGAGCTGTAGCCCTGCACCAGGCTACCCCAAGTTTGTGGCAGCTCCATCCCCTGGATGATCAAAACTTTCCCAGACAAGGCCCCGAGCAGCCTGATTTAACTTTGAAACTAGCCCAGCTTTGAGGGTGGATTAGATGACCTCCAGTGAGCTTTCTACGGTTCTGTATTTAAAATCCAGTTAATGACACATTATTTTCTGTTTACATGTCTTGTAACTTTCAAACTTGCTGTTTTTATCTCAGGCTAGTGCAGTACAACTTGCAGAATAAAGACACTTCATTTATGTAGTTGCATAAAAAATCATTTATGTAATTTTGGTTCTCTATCTCCTTAAGCATAGCATGCCTAACGCAAAATATTACAACAGTGAAGTAAATGTTTTTATGATGCACATCAGATACACTACCTACTGGGAAAACCACAGTAGCAGAGCACTAGAAACCATCTCAAGCTTTTGCTAAAATTTGTCTGAGAGGTGATATTGGCCATACTTATACAAAATCTGACTATACATGTGTACTTATATGTATGAGTGTGCACATGCGTACCTCCATACTCTGCTAGAGCCTTACAGGCTCTAGTTAATATTCACCAAGCTCTTGTGACTTGTTACAGGTGGAAAAAGTGATGCATAGAAAAGAGATTTGCCCTAAATGAAATGGGAGACAAATAGCAGAATGAATGGAATATACTTTCCATTTGCTTACCACGAGAGCTATTTAATGGCCTTTCATACGTACCTAGTCCAAAAGCAGCTGTAACTCCTTACGCAGCACAGGGCTGTATTGTCTAGCCATACCTCTAAGGTCCATGAACCATAAACAATCGAACATGATGGACTTGAGCACAGAAACTCTAACGTGCCAGGGGATCCTGTGACAATACCTCTTTGTAGCTAACTGTGTCAGCTCGTATGCTTAAGAAGATAAATTGCTGAGTGAGGCATTTTCTTCTGTTCCAGGCTGAGGATTTCTGTGAATTTTGCACATTTATTTCCCCTTTCAAGAACGTTGTACAGAGTAAATTGGACTGTTTGTTGGTACACTTGTCTGTGTATTTCTTTTAAAAGCAAACTGTAACATCCAAGGAAGTCAAGCCATAAATTTGTCAAGCTGAATAGACATTGATGTAGTTTCCTTTCAATTTGCAGCATATAAAAAACACTAAAATGAATTAAAGCACTGATAATGTATACTCCCTGCTACTGAATTATTATGGCCTTCTTAATCCTCATCATTTTAGTAGCTGAGCTGTGCCAGACTGGTCTTTTGGACTTTCATTCTTATTCAAATGACTGGGACTGGCAATCCTTCTCACCTCTCCTCTCTGTACTTATTGCAGCTCATAAAGTAAAATCTGTACCAAGAGGCATCCCCTGCAAGACAAGTTAATGTGGCAGCTTCACCTCTGACTTTAACTGATTTTATGTTCTTTGTAATCAACTGCTCCAGTATTTCTATTCATTTCTGAAAGTCTTAAATAATACAGGATGTCCTTCTACTTGCTTATTCTTGTTCCTTTGTCTCAAGAGATAGATGAGTCATGGTACACTGAGCTTGGATAGAGCTGGAGCCTTTCTGTATGCCCCAGACTACTGGGGTTTACCATAGTCTGTGTGTGTGGGTCAGAGCCTCATCCTTCAAAGAGCAAAAAGGCTGTCACTGCAGGCAAAATTGAGGCCTTCCAGACTGTGCTTTCTTTTTGGCTGCCTGACCTCTTGCAGAGTGAGCAATGGGATTTTTGCATGCCTTGCTTGTGTTTTTGGGCTTACCCGTGCAATTGTTTCTGATTGCTGTGTATGTGGGTCATGTTCCTTCCTGAGACCTGAGTCAGGACAAAAAAAAATAAAAAAAAATTGAAAGTTTATTTAACTGTATGGAGTGACAAAAGCACAACAAGGAGATAATCCAGACCACCACCTCACAGTGCATTCACCACTTTGTGGTTAGCAAACATGACATGCTCTTCAACACCGGTGAACTCACGTTTGCTCACCCCTCTTTGTTTACCCATCTTGTACACCACTGTCCTACAAGACCTTATTTCAGAGTATCAAGAGTCTTCCAAAAAAAAAAAAAGGGGGGGGGGGGAGTATGGGCAAAGAGGAAGGTGTCACACATCCAGGTGCAACAGAGGCACTGGAATATTCTGTACTGACAGTTTGCTTCCTCGTCCCAGGCCCATGGCTCAGCCCCACCACCTGAGGCAGAATGTGAAGCTTCCCTTCCTCCCTACAGAGAGAACAAAACAGCAGTCTGACACTGTTTTAAAACCTCAGGAAGTGAGATCTGGATTAACCCAAGCGTTAGAATAGCTAAACGTGAGTCCCATATCCCACAGTGGTGGTGAACAACCTTGGACTTACCAAGTATCAGGGTTTCCCTCTTTTATTTTTGAATGTGTACAACTGTGGTTTGCAAAGACCTATAAGAGAAAAACGCCAGTTACAGTGAAGTCTGCAAGTTCCAGACTGACTTACACAGTCATACTGTGATTATTTCAATTCTTTGCAGACCCATTAACATGATTGTTAAGCTCTACATGACTGGGCTGGATGCTTGACTTCCTCCCATTCCAAAACAATTTAAAGGCACATTCATTTTCTCGGTTGTCCCTACAGTGCTGTGTAGAAAAGTGACACATAGTGTTTGCTAAATTAACTAACTGCTATTGAAGTGTCAGACAACGAGGAGAAGAACAAAATAAATATCAGGTCTAATTATTAGTGCTGACTTCTTTCCTAGTGACTTGCAGATGCCCCACTATGGACTGGACCCCTGTAAGTGCTGAACACTAGATGAAAGTGTTGGGATAGTTCCTAGTCAAAGTCATATCAGGGTACACTACGTTCATGCACAGAGTGCTAAACAGCTTCCCGCTAGGGATTCTTCTTGGTCAACAGGGGACCTTTGGGTGGTGTAATACAGCTGTGAATACCTGTTGCTTGCAATTGATCTTTGAATTACCAAAAAAGGTAATAAAATGTTAGTGTTAATCTCTTGGTGACTATTTGTAGCTGGCACCTAGGGTGGTGAAAAAAATTGTCTTTTTTTTTTTCTTCTTCCCCCTCTCAAGTGGATGCGGTGCATCAAATATTGAAACACAGTTCTCATAACACCATTTAAATTAAGCTCTCTCTAAATAAGTGGCTTTACAGATTTTCTTTCTCTGTGTTCACTTAACATAAATTACACCAGCAATGGAGACTGCCAAAGAATAAAAAGGATTATGAAGAGCTAGCTGTTTGTCTGTGGGCAGGTCATTTTATAATCTATCAGCTATTCAGTTCCAAGCAATTGTGCAATTTCTATTACTAAAGCAAGATAATAGATGTTTTACCTGATAGGATCACAACCAATAGCTCAGATATAAATTCAGTGGGGACACACACACCATAATTACTTTGTCCTATTCTTCAATTAAAAAACACAAACTCAGCAACAAAAAAGTGGGTGCTTTTCTTGTTGCTGCTCAATGAAAAAAAAATAACGTTCTCTTCTTCCTGGAAAACCAAAATGACTAAGTTGTTCCTGCATCAATAATTGTACATGTAATTTGAATTTTTGTACTGAGGTTTTAGTAAATGTCATTATTTGAAAAATGTTTGTTATGGTGAACTTCTCATAACACTTGAGGAGCAGACTGAAATTTAGAAATTCACTGTTTTTCCTAGAAAATATTCTCTAAAGGAAGTAAATAAAAAAGGTTCAAGCTTCATTGTTGTGGCCTGCAGACTACAAGAGCTTGAAGTAGTAATATATGTCAAAGTATAAAGTTCTTAAGCTATTCATTTCAGATGAAATTGTAGAATAAAATGATGCCCCTTTTGCTGGCTGAGTCAGCCCTGTGCTGCAGCCCTTCTGCAGAGAGCAAGGCCTCCAGCCCAGAACCATCTTGCTGTTTGCCAAACCTGTCCAGGTTTATCAATGTCCTTCCTTCAGTTGGAGGCTGAAACCCAGATGCTGTACTCAGATCAGGTCTGATGATCACTGAGCAGAGGGGGCTGTCTCTGCCCTCCCCTGCCTCTCTGGTCTATGCCCCACTCACACTGCTCCAGTCACTGCTGTCCCTTGTTGCCTGTCCCCAGCCAGTGTCGCTGCAGGACTCTGCCTTCCCATTGCAGGGCTTGGCCTTTGCCCTTGCTAAATTTCATGGGGTACCTGTCAGCCCACTCCTCCCACCTGCCCAGGTCCTCCAAGATTGCAATTCTGTCCTTGAGTGCACCTAGTGGTTGTGCCCCCCACCAATTTGATGTCTTCTGCAAACCTGATGATCACTTCCTCCATGCCTGATAAGCGTGTTGAACAGGATTCGTTCCAGGATAGATCAGGTAGCAGCCCACTTGTTACCCACCCCCATGTAGGGCACAACCCATTAACTGCATCTCTCATAATCCAAACATCTAAACATTTTTTCCCCCTTCTCTTTGTCCTTCCATCCGGGCTGCAATGTATCACAGTTTGTACACAAGAATATTGTGGAAGACAGTGTAGAAATCCTGATGGAAGGCAGTTCATTAAGGTGTGATCAACCCTTGGTAACTCCATGCAGACTGCTTCCAGAGACCTTTCCCTTCACGTGCCCACCAGCACATGCTGTGTCATATCATGTGATTGAATACATCCCTCAAATTGTATCATACAGATTGATAACAGTATGTAGGCTTGGAGGATAGAACAAGCACAAATTAAAAACTTTTCCTTAACCTCCCCCAACCAAGTTTCTTAGACTTCTATGTCCCCATAAAATGCAGGCTTCTAACTACATGTCCAGTCAAGGCCTCAGAGGATTAAACAATTTCTTAAAGCACCTACTTAATTGCTGATTTCATGAGTTAAAAAACCTCAGTCACAATCTGTTACACAGGTACAAAATCACAGGCTAACTTGCTTGAATTCAAAAGGATAAGTGATAGATGTAATGGACAGATTTTATTTATTTTTTTAATATATTTAAGGACCAAAGAAAGCAACAAGCAATGCAATGCTTTTGCTGCACTTGTATGCAGCTGCAAAAGGGACCTTACAGCCAGCAGCACTGCTCCTGTATGGTTATGGCATTCTCTGTAAAGGATCAGCCCTTCCGAGGACCTTTCAATAATAAATACTTTCCACTGGAGGCAAAGAGCTGCTCAGAATGTTTAAGGTAATCCTCTCAAGTTGCTATCCAACTATTTGAGCTTTAAGCCTATGCACTAACACTACAGTAAAACATGGTTTCATTTCCAAATAATTTGAAATTTGAACTCCAGAAATCATGTTTACGGAAGGTGGGGAAAAAGGACCTGAAAACCACCTAATTTTTCTAGATAGGGCATGTCCACAGAAGAAAAATAAACAAACAAAATAAACCTGCTAAATTCTACTAAATCTTTGTATTTCACAGGCATTTATCTTAAGTTAGTGCTCAGTGTTTTCTATGTTCAAGCAATTTATTATGCACAAAAGAGTAGCTTAGTTACTTTAGGCTTCTGTAATCTGTAGAGCTTGTGGAATGCATTTTTTTCCATAGAATAGGTCTGATATTGAACATTTTCTATTGCTTGGCAAAGGTGTGTACAGCTCCTGACCAGGGCCATGCAAGGGAGAATTAAGACCAGCATCGTTCAACAGGCAGTCTTTATTTTAGATTTTCAACGGCCCAACTGTTTCACAGTCTTCCTCTGTCCTGCTCTTAAGACTTCTTCATTCAGAAGGGGAAATCTGCAAAACCTTTTCAAGAGAGGGGAAAAAAACAGGAAGCCAGGAATGTATTAAGTTGGCTTTTGCACTTCAGCAGAGCAGAACTCTTCAAGCACCTTCTTCCAATATCTGGCAACACCAACCATCGGTGTGAATCAGGTCAAGAGGAAGAGAAGCATGTTTCTTTGCAGACATACTGTGGCAGGTCTACAGCAAGCAGTGGCAGGCTTTCACTTGCACCCAAGGCTACTGAGAGAAGAGCTACTGAGAGAAGAGTACTTCCACAGCTGTAAGCTTCCCCCCCGCCTTATCTGAGGTTTCCCACACAAGTTCTTCCAGCTTGAGTACTTCTCTCTGACCCTTTTCCCTAATCTATGGAGATTCAGCACTCACATAAAAATAGATAGATGCATCTTCACTGTATTTCAGCAAAGATCTGATGGGAAAAAAAAAAGTTAAGTATTCTCATTAAAAATGTAGGCAAATACAAGTTGGCTTGGGAAAAAGCACACACTGCAGCTACCTTCTAGAGGAATGGGGTGGAGAAAGGGAAGAAGTGAAGCACTGAGCAATTTGAATTCCCTGTATGTGCATCTTCCGTCGCTTTTGCTGGCATTGTAGATATTTTACATTATATTGCTCAAAGGCAGATCAAATAGTAGGGAGGAAAGAATGTGGGAGCAGAGGGATGCTATTAAAAGAAATTTGAGTATTTGTAAGGAAAGAAAAAAAAAACAGTTTTAAAGCTAGCTCTGCACTCACATTGGCCAGCAGACACTGAACAGAAGTAAGTAGTAGCCGGAACCAGAGGGCTTTGAATTCAGCCGGGAAAAAAGAATTATGTCATAACCTTGAATACTTCAATAACCAACTGAAGCCATATTTATGCATCTATTGACAGCATGTTCTTTGAGAGGCATACAAAGCCAAGTTACCCATGAAACTTGACCAAAGGGGTTATTAATGTCACATTGCTCTGGGAGCCTGTGAGATTGCAGCTGAGGAGCTCAGGCAAGGATGAGCTCTTAGAATCCATTTAGCAGCCATCAGCACAGCCACAGGCTGCTGCAGACGCAGTGCTCTGTGCAGCTATACCACCTTCATTAGGTGCCAAAAAAGTCACATGACAGAGCAATAAAACAGAGTCAGAGACTTGCAGATGGCAGGAGAAAAAAATTGTTCAAAGATAGTAAGGCATTTGTCTATGCAAGCTGGATCTTTTTTTTTTTTTTTTTTTAAACAGAAAGAATCCCTGACTACTCTCCAAGCCTGCTGTGGAAATAAACAACTTCATAACAGAAAAATGAAGAGAGGTGGGGCAGAAAAACATAAGTGAGATTAAAAGCCAAATGCTATCTATAACTAAGAACAGGCCATTTTATATAAGCCCCTGCTACTGCTTGATATCTCCCACTCCTCCACAGCTGAGCTAGTACAAAAGCTGAAGAATGATAAACAGAATTAGTTCATCAACTTATGAACTTAAGTTTCAGCTTCCACTGAATGCTAACATCAAGAAGAAGTGCCTTTATTGATTATTCTGTCTGCCTTTTGGTATGATACCAGTGACAGCAAGGAACTTTAGCAAGAAAAGGGAGCTGTACATCTTCTGTGAAAAGACTAAAAAGGCAAAGCCTTTTGCCTGCATTTAGCTGCCATGAAAGTTTATAATTAACAAGCTGGCTGAGAATTCTGTTTTAGGCTTTGTCACATTTCAGCACAAGTACTTCAGAGTATCCCAAGCTAGACAGCTAAAAAACAAAAACAAATGAAAAACCAAACCAGTTGAACTCTAACTAGTAACTAATAACCCTTACACATTAGGGTGAAATAAAAAAGTATCACAGAAAATATTAGCAAAATAGAGTATTCTTAACCAGAAACTTCAAAGTTCTCCTTACACTCTGATCTTCACGACTCATTTTAGTCCATGTGCATTCCAGATATAGCAAACATCTAGACACAGACAAGAGTTGCCAGAGATAGCTGGCTAAAGCTCCAACTCCCCCAAGAGTGGTTTGCTTGCTAAATCTGTAGAAGTTGGCAGCTATCCTCATCTGTCAAGAAATACACAGAAGAGCATTAAGAGAGCAGACCCCAGATGTAACTGCAATGAAAACAGACATTAGAACCAAGTCCAGGAACTGATCCAAGTCCTGTCTTGATTTTTATTGTTTCTATTTTAGTGTGAATGATAGAGAATGATTTAACAAGTCATTACTAAAGCATGACCAGAAGATTTTAGCTTCTTCCACAAACCATGGCGGAAGGTTTGAGGCTAAGACAATAAGTAATTTCCCCATCCTGAGGGAGAAGTTAACCATTTTATCAGACCTGCATTAGGGTTAGCTACAGTGAAGTATAGCACCATAGCACCTCCTGGTAGAGCTCACGGGGGTGACAATTCAAGGCCAAGATCCTCAAGCCCAAGACCTAGGAAGCCAAGATCCAGGAAGTAAATTTGGCATTAAGTACACAACTAAGAAGAAGGTGGTCTGAGAAGGTGTTTTGCCTAGCCATTAGTTGGAGACTACTAAACAGTTTTACCACAATCAAAAGCTTCTTATTTTTGACTCCATACCTAATTGCAGAGCAAAATACTTGAACCACAAGACTTGCAAGGTAATTTATTTGCAGTCCTTCTCTATTGCACCAGTGAACTACACTTGTGCAGAGAATAAGAAATGGACTAGGTACTACTGAATTGAGCACTCAAGCAGTATGGTACTAAACTGTTACCAGCAAAATAAATACCACTTTCTTAGAGTCAGAATAGTTGTACAGTTTATTTTTTCCTCTCCTGTTGTCAATGAAGAAAAAGGCTCCAGCACATGACATGATCGGTATCTTTGAGCCACTAAGATGAATTGACCATCCAAGATGGGTTACTTACAAGGTTCTCTAACAGGTTCTAACTTCTGCTTGCATTGTAAATTTAAATCACTCAAGGTACAAGATAGCATGCTGAGAAGAGATCAGCATATCCACGTACTTCATCTGTTGAAGGCAGAGCACCAAAAGCCATGATGCACAAAGGTCAGCCTTACTTACACATCTGGCTCAGTACCTTCCATCCCATACAAAAATCAGACAGTGCCTTCGCTCCCCTGAAGGACAGTACTTCACGGTGATGCACATTACAGAGGACTTCTTGCATTACATATGTAGCAACAGGTGCTTTTTAGCCCTGGGACTCCAGGAGCAGGCTGCTGTGATAAACAACCAAGTCACACTTCTATTCCTTTATGGAAGTATAGCAGCTAAGACCCCACTTGCACTGGGGTTGCCATCAAGAATAAAATTTAAAGTACAAGCTAGCAGTAATGCTGAGTTGTTACAAGTACCTTACACTTCCCTGGCCAACAACACTGACACCTGTCTTCACAATGTGTCATCTCTGTCAATACTACTTCTTAACCACACAAATGTAATTGAGGATTGACAGTGACTGAAAATACTACCTCAAGAGTCCAGCTGGACACCTATGAAGCAAGATGCATTCAGTCCAGAACTCTGCAGACTATTAGTCTTGAGTACAAGCCTCAGTCACCTGGCAGGTCAGCATTATCTTAACAGTCTGGGGTACTACTGAAATAACTTCAGACAGTATTTTATGCTGTGGCTGGCAGCAGGGTAGCCCACTAAAACTTCCAACTTAGGAGATACTCATTTCAGTGAAAGAAGAATAATGGAAACTTTAACTGTTTGGGATTTTTTTTATTCTTACTTTTTCCCCTCCTTTGCATTTAGGATTTACAGTGATTTCTCAAAGAGCATTCATACCTGTCAAGCTCTGAGACAGACAAGATTGTTTCAGTCATACATACAAAATTACTTATGCTTACAAATTTTTGGCAATCATAGTAACCCGTTTTTTCCTATTGCCATTGCCCCCACCATTGAAAAAGACAGTGTACAATAATTTACATTTGAAGTATTTCAAAGTGCTTGATAGTGATTTTCCAGGAATAATATTTACAAGTGGCATATACACATATGTACAGCTGTTACAATATAGCACAAGTTGTGGCTGGAATATGGCTTTCTATGGAAAGTGCTTTGTATTTGGCCAGTGGTGTTACTGACTGACCAATTCAAGGGTACTGATAAAACAGTAGCCACTAAAAGCTGAATTGTTGTGGACAGGTATTTACAGAGTTGGTTGTTAAGCTGTATAAAACAGCTATTTACATAAGTGTTCTGTACGTAGAGAAAGTATCTTCATTCTTCCAAGAACGGAGGAAGTCTTTCAGCCACAAACCTGTTTATCATCCCCATAAGTGTAAAACACAAGTAAACTAAAAGTGATTGCTGATCCAGTGCTCACGCCATATCGTCATCTGTGCTTACAACAGATATCTGTAAAAAGATAATTACAAGTTAGCTACAATTTTACCAATAAAGAATACAAAACAATGCTAGGATCTAGTTCTTCAGGTTAGTGACCATATTCAGCTCTGGATTACTCCATCCCAGTCATAGGGTAGCAGTTACCTACTATAATTTTAATCAAACATCATTTTAATCAAGATTAAAGTGATGTGCTCTTAGCTGATTGAGCCCAGTAGTTTGACTGTAGCCAGTAGCAGAGACCTCTCCCAAGTTCTAGTCAGATAGAACCTGGCAAGTCTTTGCTGTGTCTACTCTGATGACTAGCCTGGAGCTCAGGCACATCAACAGGCTTGCTTACCGCAGGGTAGGTGTGTCCTACTGAACCACTGTGTCTTCCAATATCAATAGTGAGGTCCTCTTCTGTAGTCTTCAGATAGACAGGATTATCAAAATTCATGCTTTTCATGTTCTTGTGCTGCCAGTTACGCCACATGAAGTAGCCAGCCACCGCAGCCATCACCAGCAATACTTTAGGGAGAGAAACAGAAATACAGAGCAGTGTCAAGTTAAACTCCTGAACAAGAGTGGCTTATCCCATCACAAGAGTCCCCAATAGCCAGCGCATGCTGTACTCACAGATGGGAAGAACAGCCCAAGCTCCTGATGTTCCTCTGGCTGCAGCTACTTCAGACACTGTACCACTGATGTTGAACCCTGTGTGAAAATTTGTAGAGTAGTGAGATGGCTTGCTGACAGATTTTTATCAGATGGCTTACTAAGACACTAAGCCCAAAAGGTGGGCTAACATTAACATGTCTGCAAGAAACTGCTAAGAGGTTTCATCTTATCTTAGCAGAAAGCTTTTATTACTTGCCTTCTTTGAGCACTCCTGGGATTTCATGGAACCCACAGGTTCCATAATACCATGAGCTAATTACGTTTCACTCTTCAGCTGTTGTAGTTCTACTATATACATGAACTGTCCTATATTCTCTACTTGCATGCAAAGGAGAAAACTTTCAAGTAAGCTAGTGGGTCAGTTTGCATTTCACCTCTCTAGTGTTTAGCAGTCTGAGTTATTGGGACCAGTACCTCCAGGAACTAGTCCAACAGTTGGAGATTTTTCTGTTCTGCTGGTATCTTTAGCCTCAGTGTAAGCCACAGTAGTTCCAGTACCTGAAACTAATTATAGATCAAGAACCCAGTTAATCTGGAAGTTCTGCAATGGCTTAGTTATGACAGCCATGGCAGTGAATGTTTAGCAGATGGCAGAATGGTCATGCAGCTTGTTAGCTTTATCAGAAACACTGACATTAGTTACTTCACTATGTACACGTTCTGCTGAAGGTGTTGATCAAAAATAATCCCAAGAACCAGAGTAGACAGTTATTTCAGGTATAAGCTCTAGGTATGTAAAGTCATTAAAACCGTAAGCCACCCCACCCCCTCACTTCAGGTTCTCTGTATAAGAATTAGTTCCACAGACTTGCTAATCAAGTACTTTAATACATATAATAACATTTTAGAGAAGCTACTATCCTCAGACAGCAGAAGATCACATCCTCTTATTCACTGCTCTGACTGTGGCAGTCAGAGTCAACATGCAATATATTAAGTGGCACCTTGAAGCTCCTAGTTCCACTAGACTGGACAAACAAGCCTGCCATATAGCCAGTGCTCAGGATAGTAGCAGCAGTATGTTTCTTTGGACATGGAAGTGATGTACACATCCTTCCCTAGTCAGCAAGATTAGCCTATCAGCTTTTCAATATATTTATACGCTGTAGAGCAGTGTTAGTTTATACCCCTTATTTTATAAGAAAGCAGCTAGGCATGTTTTGTGTGCGTGCTTGCTGTCTGCAGAAAGCCATTGGGTGATGATGATGATGCAGAAGCCAAGCATGGACTTTGAACAGCACCTACGGATTTGAAGAGCCAGCTTAAGGCATGCCAAAAGATCTCCAAGATAAATTACATCAGATTAACTCATGCAAAGCTGTCAGCTTGTACTGTCATGTTTGTTTCTTACAGATTCAGTACCCCTCCTTCTTCCTCACCATCCACCCTAGAAAAAAAGTTTAGGTTACTATACCTGCACATCTCAGACCATCTTCCTGCAAGAAGTATCCAGCAGGACATGCACAGGTATACTTTGGAGAGTGTTCATTTATCTGAGGAGCAGGCAGGCACAGGTAGCTACAGCCTCCATTTGCCATATTCTCTTCACACCAGTTTCTGCCTGTTGGCACAAGTTGATTTTAAGCAATTAACAGAAGTGAGCCTTCATGCTCCAGAGGTACAGCATATTTTTTTGTTCAGGAATCACTCTAGAGTTGTTTGCCTCTGCAGGTTATATGTTTGTGCCAGCTCTGCCCAAACAAGAACAATTGCAACTAAGCCTTCTCTCAAACTGTGAGAGGTAGAAGCTCAAGTAGGGGTGCCTAGGCTGGAAGCTTCCAGCACTTCAGTGAAACAGACAGCAATACAGGGAAAGGATATCATTTGCCAGCACCCAGGCAGAGAAAGCTTTATGAAAAGTATACAGTGACAGAACAAACTCATAGCTACCTGAAGGCTGAACAAGTTCATGGTAAATGATGATGTCCTGTGCGTCATTGAGGTTGTTTACTAGGGTAACCAATTCAGATCCAGTAAATTTGTTGGCACCATAGACGGCTTCATTCTCTCCATCAATCCAGTACACACGGTCCTAGAAAACAGTCATTGTATCCCAGTCACTCTGTGTTACTATTACCACCGTAACTGCTAGCCGCACACTAGCAAGAAGAGGAGCTCTGACAAGTACTACAGCAAGTCATTCTTACCTCAAATATTGTTAGAGCAAGAGGATGAGGAAGGAACATATGAGACTTCAGCACAAGTCTACGATCCTGGCCATTCAGGTCTATGCTTGACAGCATATGTAATTTAGAATCAAGCCAGTATAGTCGGCTTTTTACAAGATCTAGAAGAAAAAAAGACACATTTACTGTCTACACAGACAGGACCTCCAAAGTCCCCGCAAAGGCTGAAACACCTGCAGGTACAAGAATAGTTGCTGTTTTGCCATAGTTTCTAAATATATGGGTATACACATTAGATTGCTGCAGTGCTGCCTAAGTGACCTGTACCTTGACTAGAATACAGAACAGTACAAGGAAGGTTACTATTTCAGCATCTGATGGGTGCTGTGCCTGTTGCAGTGTCTCCAGGCACGTAGGAACTTCCCAATCTCAAAAGCTGAAAATAGTTCCCTGAAGGATGACCTTGGCTTTTGTAGCAAACAGACTTCTAAAGCTCCAGAATACCTCTGGCACAGTGACAAGTTCAACATACCTAGAGCAATTCCATTAGGCCATTGGATTTCTGTTGTCACAAGCTGCTGTCTGTCAAATCCATTCATTCCTGCTTTTTCAATTTTTGCTGGCTCACCCCAGTCTGACCAGTACATAAAGCTGTGAAGCAGAATTTATGTTGTATAATGCACTATAGTATTGTGTAGTATCACTCTTAATTATGACCATTTGCTAACAAGTAGTTAGACAAAGGCTGCCTAAGTCAATTATCAGGACAGAGTACTAGCAGGTCTGTTCTTTCTAAAGAACCAGGACAAAGACTTACCCAGAAAGAGGATCTACAGCAATAGAAGCTGGCTCTCTCAGCTCAGAGAGAAACAAAACTTTTCTTTTTGTGCCATCTAGGCTAGCCACTGAAATGGTCTTTGCAGATGAGTCAGTCCAGTAGATGTTCTTATAAACCCAGTCAACAGCAATTCCTGCAGGGCTGTGTATGTTGTCCAGGATTCTGATGTGTTTTCCAACTTTATCACGGGTATCGATGGAGGCACTGGAAGACAAGAGTTACTTGCTTTCACACCTTCCTCTACAGACACTATTTGACATGCCTCAAATAGTGCATATAGCTCTTGGGCAGGCTATCTACAGAGATGTACTTGTGACTTTCCATGAAGTATCTTTGGTTCATTTGTAGCAGCAGTTACAAAGAAGTGCAATAAGCACACAACATGCTAGTTACACGAACTTGCCCTAAAGACTTGAGTGCAGATGATACATCAGGAATCTAATTCTCTAGAAGAGCATCCTGAACAGAATGCAGGATGATTAGAGAAGCATTTTAATTCTAGATTTAGAGGCTGAGTCCACTTACCTGAAGATTGCTTTTTGGCTAAAGTCAGCCCAATAAAGCTTTTGCTCAGCAATATCAGCATCTAGAGCTACAGTGTTTCTTAGTTGCTCTACTAGCTGAATGTACTCTTTCCTCTCAAGACCAATCTTCCTGATATCCCGGCGGTTGGTGAAAATTAGACATGGCTCTTTCCCTGTGAAAGAGTGAAAAGATTTATCTATATCTCTAGACATATAGCCTCAGACTGTTCTTTTATGACAAGATTTAAGTGTCACCAGATTTAGTATTTGCCATTCCACACTTGCTAATAGATGCTGACAGACATCTTAGCTGTACCCTACCTCATCCTTTTCTCCCTCCACAACTTCATGGGGAGGGTCTTCCTGCCCAGGGAGCAGATGGAAACAGTTTGTCAGGTTGACATGGTAGCCTTAAATGCTGTGTCATAGCATCATAAGAAGATGTTAAAAGTGTCCAGGTCTGTACAATTTGTATTAGGATCAGCACAACTATTGTTGTAACCACAGTGGCATAAAACATACACCACTTGGTATCTCACTTTAAAGTGGCTTTCAGGCTTAGGGATATAGAAATCTTATACTTACCCACAGCTTTGCATACTCCTGTAGCAAGATCCATCTGATAGCCACGGCTACATTCACATTTGTAGCCACCTTTCAGGTTGATACAGATTTGACTACAGATACCGGGGTTCTGGCATTCATCAATATCTGTAAAGACAACAATTTCATTTGTTCTCATCCCCAGTAACATTGGTAGGTTCCATATTATCCACAAGATACTTGCCTCCACAGGTTCTCCTGTCTACAAGCTCAAACCCAGCTGGACAGTCACATTCATAGCCAATAATGAAATCTCTGCAGATGTGGGAGCATCCACCATTGTTCACCAAACATTCATTTACGTCTAGAAGAGAAGAAGTGGCCAATTCTTAGATGGCATACATACATAGTCTTGAAGTCTTAGTCATGGAGTGCTTTAGCAGATACCCATCCATTTTCTCAGGATGTCTGCCACATCTGCTAAACCCTGCTAAACCACACAGGTGCTTCAAGTCATTTGCAGAATATCTACTCAAGATCATATTTGCTCAGCTATCAACATGTTGCTTGCATTACAAGTGGGCAGCAGCAGATCAAGACTGAGGCTCCTAGACACTTCAGAGTTTAGTGGCCTCAGGTACTTTCTGGTCATAGACTAGCCATCCCATGAGTCAGTTTGGCTAGGATAAAGCTAGCCTATTAACTGGGTTGCTTGCTACGAAGGAAATGCAGATGGGCATTCCAGTCCAACATCTGACAGCTCAGAACCTGTAACCAACGTGTCTAGTGGTCAGCACTGCATAATGAGTTTGTCCACTTACTGCATTCCTTCAGGGGCTCATCACTCCAGTCCTTGCAGTCTCTCTGCTGGTTACACACTTTATTGATATCTATGCATTCTCCACTTCTGCACTTGAATTTGCCAGGTCCAGAGCACTGAATAACTGATAATGAAGACAATGAGGAAGACCACTGGCTTCAGAAATTCCATGAAGTCTTTATTCTTGTTTAGGTCCAACTTACCATTGTTACAGTTCGCTTCATCAGTGCCATCCAGACAGTCTCTCACACCATTGCACTGCCTACTCCCATGGACACAGTTCCCATCTTCACATCTGAACTGGTCTGGTCTGCAGGTCCTAGAAGCTAAGGACATAGCCATTACAGAGTTAGACCCCCAAAGTCTGTCAGAACAGAGGCCAAAGAACACCTCCTAAAGAAGAGCAACCAAGCTAACTTACGGCAATTAATTTCATCACTTCCATCCTTGCAATCAGGATCTCCATCACACCGCCACTTCTTGTGGATACATTCACCTGAGCCACACTGCATCTCACTTGCAGAACACTTCACCGGAGGTGCAGGCTGGCGGCCACACTGCTCCAAAGATTCATCTGAGTGGTCAGAGCAGTCAGCATCATCATCACACACCCAGCTGATAGGGATGCAGGTAGAGCTCTTGCACTGGAACTCATGAACACCACAGGTAGGAGGTGCACACTCCAGCTCATCACTGCCATCACTGCAGTCATCTTGACCATTGCAGACAAAGCTTTTGGAAATACATTGCCCACTGCTGCATGTGAACTCTGCTGCACTACAAGTCACATTACCTGGAGTAACAGGAGTGAAAAATATTAGCAGATTATCACAAAAGACAACTTTTGAATGGTGTTTTGCTTTGCAGGCTCTTTGCTCCATCAGCTGTGATCTGACAGTAGGTCAACATCATGTTGAATGCTCTAGAAGAACCCAACTGACCACCTGCAGGATGCTTGTGATACATACAGACCATCTTCCTTGTCTTAAATGCCTGAGTGAGAGTTCTGAGCCACTGAGTGAAAGTAACCTCCTCCTGAAGCAGACAGGCTGTTCTGCTTCAGAGTGCTAGCCTTTGGGAAAACAGGCTCAGACCCTGTGAACCAGAGACAGAAGGTAAGAGAATTGCTAACTCTGGAGTACAGTCTAAGGTTTAGGTAGCCAGATGGTCAGCATGCACTGTAGTTTGAAATTGAAGTGTTTTGTGCTGGTCCCCAGGACAGCAGTGGCCCATTTACCTGGGCCACTGGGGATAAACAGAACAAGATATTGCACCAGTTGATCCTGTGGCATTAAGAACATCCACACAACTTATGCCAGTACAAATTATGCTGGTTTATTAGCAGCGTAGCTAGCAGCTCAGTATGCCTAGGCTGATAGTTTTATCAGCTTCATTAGAAATGAAGTCTGTAAATCTGTCAGATTAAAGCATTTGCTTGCTGAGTAAGGCAGCTATCCCACAGATGCAGAGCACACATCCAGAGATCTGCATCTCATTAGTCCATCCAGGCTCAAGGTAGCTCTGGAGGAAGCCAGCCCTGTGGATTTGCTTACAGTAATTTTGTCTCGGGACACCTCAGGCAAGTCATATGTACCAAGTTCATTAGAACAAGCTGGGAACACTGCACTCTAATGCTGACTGCTGCAGTTTCACTTGTGCACTGGCGTGAAGTTGCCCCTCAAGACTTGAAACCTAACTTCCCTAGTCTGCATTTCCAGACTAGGGTGCAAAATACTGTAGGTCAGGGCTATGAAGCACATCAGCTTCCCCCTTGGCCACAAGTCCCTGCTACACCTAAGAATGCTTACACTAACAATCCTGGCCAAAACCAGGACAAGGAGACAAATTATTAGTATAGGAGACAAATTATTAGTATAAGCAGCAGCTAGAGTTACCTGTTGAGAAATACTGCGGAGATCAAGTTCTGAGGGTTTGCTTGACAAATTACTATGCCTATGGCTATTGCCAAAACTAGCCAGAGAGCAAGACAGACATTGAATAGTTTATACTACTGTACATCTTGACGTAACAGGGTAGAGGAGTGTTAGAACAAGTCTGTTTTGTTAAACAGGCTGCAATACAAATACAGGTTTAAGGAAATATTGGTATGAGAAATTTATCTTCCCAGGTATACTGTCCAGCTAGCTCCTTTCCAGACAACTCAATTTCAAATAGAGTTATGCAGCCACCATTTCTTCCCTTACCACAATTCTCTTCATCTTCTCCACTGTCACAGTCTTTTTCACCATCACATTTCCAGGACACTGGGATACACTGGGTTGACTGAGGACCACAGCTGATTTCATTTACCCGGCATGTTCTCATATCTATTGGAAAGAGTTCAAGTTCAATTTAAGAGTTCTGAAATTTAAGAGCTACTGATCTTGGGTTTTAGCAGTTGTCCTGAAAGTTGAGTCTGAAAGGCTTCAGCTCTGGACACAGCTGCAGTTAGATGCCAGCATCCATCTAAATTAATGGCTCCATCATAGAAGAGGTTACAGTAGTTAGTAGTATTTGGTAAATCTGTTAGGAATTGGAAGCATCTTTTAAGAGTATCTTTGTAGTGGCAGCTTTGTGACTGCACACCAATTACACTGTAGAAGCTTGAGCTATAATACATAATAGCAGGTAGGAATAATACCAAAGTGCAGTTGAACTTAGTGGGATCTACACTGAGGAGCAGTCACTGTATTTCAGCCCTAATACAGAGAAATGAAGCTTTGCAGATCCCACAGATCTATATCCCTTTATTAACTACCGCAGTTAGGACTCAATAACTGCAAGACCTCATAGTCAGGGATCAGTGTTTTCACTTCCCTCCTCCCAGCACAAAGTCATTCACTCAGTTCCTACACTAGCTTTGGTAATATTGCAGTGTAGTTGTCTTGGAGGACAGTGATCACTCTGAACAAGATACAGCAATGTTCAGGCCTGCAGCGTTGTGCTTAGTGACTGTAAAGGTAAGAAATCTTACACTCGCCAACTGTTACCAAGTAGAAGTGCAGATTCCCCACACAGTTCTGTAACCTTTTAATACATAAGTCTTGACAAGACCCTGATGTGGCCAAAGCCAAGCTAGCAGTTACGAAGGTACATTTCCAAGACAGGTGCAATCTTTTTAGGAGGAGAGCCAGGCTGCAAGCAGGCAAGAAGTCAAGATGCTACAACCCGCAGGCTTGCCTGCGCTGACATGCAAAGCTCACTTACGACACAGTTCAGCACTCTCGTCAGACCCATCCTCACAGTCCGGATCCCCATCACACTGCCATCTGTTCGGCACACACTGACCACTGTTGCACACAAAGTCAGATTCAGCACACGTCTTCTTCACTGCAAGAGAGAAGGACAGACACTGGTTTAAATACCAGAGGTTAGCTGTTCTGTTGCAGCTACAGATTTGCTGCCTTGCCCTAGCAAAGTGATGCAACATCCTTAGTTCTTGGATGTCTGGTGTCTTCTTCCACAAGTCTAACTTAGACACCGTCTAACACTTCCTAGAGAGCTACCCAGCACAGAAACATTTATCTTCCTGTAAGCAGGCACTGAATGACTGCTAGTGCAAAATTTTGAACTTCATGCTTATTACCATAGCATTGGATTTGCAGTGTCATTACATAAGTATAGTATACGTAACCCAACAACAAGAGTTTAGGTCTGCTTGAGCAGACTGACAGTTCAGCTACACCAGTGCTGGATATGAAATCTGCTTTCCAGTGTCTCTAAGTATTTCTAGTCATCCATCTTGGCCTCCATGTCTGCATAAAACATGAGTTGGCAGACAGAGCTAGAATTAGCGTTTATACGAGATGCAACAGAATCACTTTCACACATGAAAGAGGACTTTTAGCCACGGAATAGCTAACAGCTGCGTAATAATAGCAATCCGTTTCTACTATGTTTTCATGCAACAACCAAAAAGAGGCTTGCGTTCAGCTCTAGGCAATCACCACTCCAGCAAACAAAATTTTGTTCATTAGCTTTTCTCTTATTCACCAGTTCCAGGAAACTTTCAGAAACCTAAGAAAAACTCAACTGCATCAGCTTGATCCAGGGCATTTAGGCAGTCCCCTAGCATTTCTAGGGGATTTGTCCTCTATTCTGTATTCCACATGTAAGAAGTGCTGGACAGTGTAAGTATCTCTCCTCCAGCTATCTACTTTACACCATTAACCCCCTACTGCCAACTAGGGAGTATAGCTACAGAGGGATTACTTCTTTTGGTTAAATACTCACCACAAGCACTCTCATCACTGCCATCTGAACAGTCTTCATCACCATCACATTTCCAGAGTAAAGGAATACAGCGTCCATTACTACACGGGAACTGGGATTCTTCACATTTTGCTCTCGCACCTTCAATGAAAAAAAGAATCTGAGCCAGTACTGTTCAGCAGTATTTTCCTTCACTTTCACCCACTGCTGATCAAGTAGATAACCAGCTTAATGGACAGCATAACATCAGCATGAAACTATATCTGATCTCTGAATCTTTTGATTGTAGTTACCTTATTCAACTATGACAGCAGAACCAGAAGCTTTCCATCATAGTACAAGTGCAGAGATTAAGCAGTATGACAGTATACTCGTCAGATAGTAGTAAACCACCCTCAGTGTTCCTATTACTGAGCTTTCCTTTTTAAGGTAGGGTCTAGTTTGCAAGGGAAAAGGATGCTTGTGCACAGGCTCCTGCTGTCGACAACCTAACATAACATTCTAAAAGATCCTCAGACTTTTAGCAAACAGTTTAAACTTGACTAATGCTGAGCTGAATTCAGTACTCCCCTGCTCATACATTACCATCCTAAGATGTCTCTAAAGATAGCTTAGATACCTGTTCTATTTTTTTTTAAACATACACCATTTTTTCCTGATATAAGTTACTTCAGCAGTAGTAGTCCTGAAGCCTGGAAAGTTATAATAATGGACAAAGTTAGTTGCTACCATCTGGTTGTCCCCACAAATGAGGGCAGAGATATTCCTTAGTATACCCAAAAGGATGCGTCACGACATATCTAGATCTTGCTCATTAAAGCTAGGTCAAGTGTAATACTAAGAGAGCAAGATAAATTATCACTTCCTTCTGGAATCAAGTCTGTTGTCTCCAGACTGGTAAGTCTTAGCTCTTAGTACACTCCAGTTAGGTACTGCATTGTGCATGATGCTTAAAGTGCATTTTCCAGAATACCTTCAGTTCTGAACCTGTATGGCCCTGTC
This sequence comes from Anser cygnoides, assembly GCF_040182565.1. NCBI lineage: Eukaryota > Metazoa > Chordata > Aves > Anseriformes > Anatidae > Anser > Anser cygnoides. Next base: position 82,596,711 of record NC_089912.1, on the reverse strand, counting down.
CCTCAAGGGAATGTTATTTGTCTTGAAGCTCTTGCTATAACTGCTGCTAAAAGCAGCAGCCTGCTTCTTCAGCAGCTAAGCCAGGGCTATCCATGTAATGCTTGCAGGCAAGTGTATGATTTTATGCATTAGTTTTGGCTGCACATGCCCATGGCATGATGCAAAACTCCTGGTCCTCCTTGATTTATTGCATCATTTAATTGAGGTGCTTTGTCTTGGCATTCCAAGGGTCTGGAATGACATCTAATTTTAGACAAACATTACTTGTTATTTTATATCTTCTGTGCATGACATGCAAAATGCAACAGTTTCCAAGTGGAAGGAAGCTATTCAGCCTTCTGAAACTGATGCATTTCACATTACCCCATGCAAGAGAGCTAGTAATGGAATGACAAACCCTGGACAGAGTATAAGCAAGGAAAACAAGGACAGTTTTACCTGCTGGGTGTCTTATGTAAATTCACACTTGAAATAAAGTATTTGAAACAGCAGCTTATTGAGCTGTGCTGATGTTTTAGCAGTCTTACTGGTCAAGTAAAACACTAACTCACTTGTCAGAGTCAAGCCATAACAACTTGTTTCCTGTGAACTGTTTAGAGGTGTCAAAGCAATTGAACATCAGCACATATGCTCTCTACTTCCATGCCTCCTCTCCTTTTTAGAGGGAGCATTATACCAGCAAGCACTTTCCAATAGAATGGCTTTGCAAAGCTACCACTACTCGGTCAGGAGTGGTCAAAAAAGCAGCTTGCCTAGCAGTGCCAGAAGGCAGACCTCAGGCAGAATACACGGTACAGAAGCCACAAGTACCAGCTTGCTCTTAGCCTAGCATCACCCTGTTATCTACTTACTTCTAGCAGAAGTAGACTTCTGCTAGCAAAGCTTGATCACACATTATTCCAATTATTACTGTACAACTAGCTAAAACATGAAGTGACTGACTGCTGCTAGTTTTGAGACATTCTCATCCAGGCTTTCAGAGTGGGAACAGTCAACCTTTCCCAAAATAGCATGCTAGAGATATTAGACTAAGCCTGCCACTCAGGAGATCCCAAAATAACTCCCGCAGTCTTCAGTTACTCTATTTCAAGCTAGAATAACTCGGAAAAGGCTTGCTAAGATTACACATTACATTGTGACTTACAAATGCATTTGGTCAAAGTGATGTTACAACAGGGAAGCTACAAACAAGGCTAAACAAAACAGGAACTGAACTTGGAATTACAACTATAATTTTACAATTGCAAGCCATTCCAAGAAGGTGTCATCTCTTCTGCAGTTGATAACAAATGAAATGTCAAAGCAACTACTTCTATTAGCCCATGAACAAGTAAAGAACTGACAGCACCTAACACCCACCCAGGTGCATGAAGGTAAAGGTCATCATCTGTTGATGCTCCTGAAGATGGCTGTCAAACTCTAAAGGTTACATGGAGTGAGCTCCAGTTATGGTGAAAGCTAGCTCCAGTCCATAACTAACTATGGTCCCTTCTTACACTAAGCACAGTTCTGCAATACCAGGTAGATGCTACCCATCTGATCCACTGCTTTTTGAAACAGCCATACCTCAGCTGCAGCTTCAGTCACTAAACATTTAGTTTTTAGATCAGTATCAGTTCACCACTAATTCAAAAGCTTCTCTGCATGTGCTAGTCAAGCACCTTCACACCTTCTCTTTGACATAAGTCTTGGGCAAAAGATGTAGCGGACCTGTAGCTGCACAGCCTCTGATTGCTAACAAGAATTACTCCACTGTTCCCCAGGTTATCCACTCACTAGAAGTTGTCTTATAAGCAGCGATGTGTGCAGGGTGAAGGAACAGTTACAATCACTACCTAAGTTAAACTGACAATTGCTTTACCTTCTTACCTCTGCAGTCACTGTTTGTCTCAGGCCCTTAAGCAAGTCATCAGATTACTTGTCTAGGCAGCTTCAGACATGTGACACTTGTGTGCTGTCATCTGACACCAAGTCCCAGAAAAGCTTGCAATAGTGATTGGGAAACCTTCATACAGGAACTAGTGAAGTAGACTGCCTCCAGACCCTGGCAATTACAACTATCAGTATAAGAGCTGGTGGGCCACTATCTCACATTGAGGGAAGAACTGGACAGACTTGGAGGACTAAAGCTGCCCCCATTTTATATCTGAGTACAATTTCTAACTACAGTGAACCAACAGCTTCAGCATCAGCCAGTTTCAGCCTTCATTTTACAGCTGTTTAAACAAGGGGGTCCATGTCTCTTGTAGACTAGGCAAGGGAGCAGTCTATATGATTAGAAACGGAGGGATGATTTCTCCTTTTCTGTCTTTTATGAGGACCAGACGCAATCTTCTCCTTGCTGGATTCTACCTTGCAAACCCAGTGTCTGAACACAGCACATTGTTGGGACTACAGGGTAGAATTACCTTTAAGCATACTTTGCCAATACAACCAAAATAAAACACTTAAGTATACTTTTGGGTGCTAGTCAGGAGATTAACAGCACACTGTGCCCAAACCCTCAACTCAAACAAGATACAACACAGGCACTAATTGCCCACCTCCCAACTAGATCGGGAGCTTGGACCTCAGTTTCTGGAGGAAGAAAGGAGTCGGCAAGTTGATTACTACCAAGAGGAAAATATTTTTAGTTGACCACGCATTTCGCTTAACGCACAAGTTCCACCGCCTTCCGGACAATTGCGACTATGCTGGAGACGACCACGACTAGGGCTACTAGGTTTGCAAGAAGGGCTTCGGCGCTGGCAAGACTCAACCTTGCCACCAGGTGGAGATCCTAAGGGATCGTACGGTGGTTGCAACTGGCCCTGAACTAGAGCCATGCCAATGCTGCTGGATGCCACAAAGCCAAAGTTGCTCGCAGAGTACTTTGACAACACCTCCAACACCGCCGGCTTTCCGAGGGGTTCTCTACCTCCCCAGCCACCGTGCCAGCTCCGGGCTGGCACACCCTCCCTCACCCAGAGGCATCGCGCTGGAAACCCCCGCGGCAGCCAGCCGCCGGGGCTCCCCCGGGAGAGCTGCTCGGGGCGGGGCGGGCAGGGACGGCCGCGGGCTCGGGCCCACCCGCGCCATCCCCGCGCGGCCCCGGGGGAGCAGCGGCACCTCCCGCGGCGGATGGGGGCGGCGGGACAGACCCCAGCAGCTCCCCCCTCAGCTCTATCGTCCCCCCCGAATCCCCCCGAGCCCCGCTCCCCCAGCGCAGCCCAAGAGCGGAACAAAAAAATAAGCGGGTGGAGGGGAAAGGGCATCGCGGGGGGTGGGAGCAGCCCAGGGGTGCGCGCCACAGCCTCGCACGCCCCCCCCCCCCCCCCCATCCCCCAAAACCCAGGCCCCTCACTCACCATCGGCGGCAGCGCGCAGGCAGGCGAGGGCGAGCAGCAGGCAGAGCGCCCCGCAGCGCGGCAGCGCCCACCGCCGCCCCGCACCGCCACCGGGGCCGCCACCGCCGCCTCCTCCTCCGGCACAGCCGCCACCGGCCGCCGCGGCGCTCCGCTCTCCGCGCTGCCGGCCCGACCGCATCGCTGCGCCGCGCCGCGGGGACAGGACGGGGAGAGAGGGCGGGAGGAGAGGCGGAGAGGGAGGGTCGGAGGGCAGGCAGCCGCCGCGGTCGGAGAGGCGAGGAGGAGCGGAGGGAGCCCGAGACATGCACGGGGGGAGGGTGTCCCCGCGGCGCTCTTATAGCAGCCGCCCGGCCGCCCTGCGCGGCCGCTGGTGACTCACGGCGCCGCGCCGGGCCCCGGTTGGCTCGCCAGCGCCGCCCGCCCCCGCTTCCTCCTCCGCGGCACCTGCAGACACCGGCACGGCTCGGCTCGGCACGGCGAGTGGCCCCAAGGTGAGTGGTCACCGCCCCGCCGGGCTTCCCCGCTGCCGGCCCCTGCCCCCGGTGGAAGCGAGGTGGGGGGGGCTTTGTCCGGGGGTACCGGGGCTTTGCCTGGGGGTACCGGGGGTTGCGGGGCTTTGCCCGGGCGGTGCGGATGTCGGCGGCTTTGTTTTCCTCCTTTGCTCCCCCGCAGCGCCGATGCCGCGCCCCGCCACGGGGAGGGGGTGTCGCTGGGTCCCCCGGCCCGGGCAGCGCTGCGAGGCGTGCCGGCATCGCGCCGAGGGGTGGTTTTCGCCAAAAAAGCGTTTCTTCCATTTGGACACCCTCCCATGGTTGCGTGCTTCTGTGCACCCCCCCCCCCCCCCCCCACCTTCCCACCCTCCCCGCCTCTGGAGCAGAAGTTGGCTTAAACGAAGCAGGCACTGCTGCCGGGGATGAAAATCACTACTTCTGCATCCTGCGATGGGGGATTGTAGTTAATTAGTAATTGCACAAAATGATATGCCAAAGTCGTGTAATTACAAGCTTAATCTTTTATTTTAAGGTGGAGAATTGGTAGTTTTATTCTGCATCTGTAGCCTTTCAAGCTTCCAATTATGTCTTGGTGAAATACAGGAAGAAAAGGCAGATCCTTAAAAAGCAAACGTGGTTATGTTCATGGCACTCTCAAAGTTTACAACTGAGGTTTAGTGGCCCTCTGTTCTTTATTCATTAATTTCCCTAGTCTTGCTATTTCATGTTAATATTGTGTTCTGTGCTATTAATATTTTGGCAGTGACATAAACCTCAGAAAGCTTTCTTCCTTGTCTGTAATTGATTAAAGACCTGGTTCTAATTTCTTTCCTTGGAAGAGAAGTCTTGAATTAAGTCAGTATTAGCTTGATATTTTAAGTCATTTTCAGTTATGAGGATGATTCCTCTAATGTAGCAAGCCTCTTTGAGACTGCATATTTCCTATATGTCTTAACATATTTCTATATGTATTATTTGCAGAGTGAAGCCCTTTTCGAATCACGTCCAGTTGTATCATGATTCCACTAAAGCCAAATCATACCACTGCATGAATAACATCGGAGTGGATTATTTCTTGCAATCACATCATGAACGATCGTCCAAGTCATCCAAATGGGCAAATGGTTGATGTAGCAGAGACTTGCTAAAAAAGGCAAAATTTAATTTCATGTAAATGAAGTACCTCTGGGACTGGTATTTCTGATATGTGTGTAAATGTGAAGAGAGCAACTCCTTGCGCTTGTCTCCCTACAGCCCTCTTTCCTCATGGCCTCATGAGCAGGGCAAAAAAGGCTCTGCTTTCCTGTTCTGCCTTGGATGTAGCATTGGCTATTATAGCCATGACCTTGCAAACATATGCTGCTTCAAACAAGAAAAATCTATTGTGTACAAAGGGGTTGACTGGGGTCCTCAGGAAGATGCCTTTGTCTAAGCGGTACACTGAAAAGGTGGTTCTCCTTGCAAATCTTCCGCCTGACACATTGCCTTCGGTCGGGTGCTCACTGTTGCATGGTCTGCTGTGCTTTGGACTGAACATCATTTTCACAAATGCCCTGTTATCATTACAGAAATATTTCATTTTCAGCAACACGCAGCAAGACCTGAGTCATGCAGAAGTACGTGGCTGGACATAGCTTAGTATATGCTAGTAGTTGATGGGAGTTGATTTGTCTATGGGAGGTACAGATTTACTGGAGGGGAGAAAAGTGGTCTATGTCCCCTGCATTACCCGTGCTACATGAGTCCCTTCACCTGGCTGTGTGATGGGGAAGCAACTTACTATCTTGGATGTACCTAGACCTTTGCACACCTGTAGGTTTGGACTCCGAAGCAGAACTTGTTGAAAATATTTTTTTTATGTTTCAACTAAGTTCAAATGCAGCGGTAAGCGCATGAGTCTGATCATCCCCAGCTGTCGTGGAATCTCCAGAAGAGGACCTCAGACAGAAAGGATCTCTTCCCTCCTTCAGTCTTTACAGGAGCTCTGCCTGTATAAGAAAAGGACACGTAGCCTGCCTTACGCAGAGGTCTGTGAGATCTCTTGGAGCTGAGAGCTGTCTGCGTTGAGGTTTTGTGCCTTTTCACAGCTGTAGTCTTGCGAAGGTCTCATGTGGGAACGGGAAGGTGTCTGGGGGGACCTGCAGTATGTGCAATGTGTCATGTCTCTTTCTTCATACACACAATGATTCAAGTCAGAATAGATCTATACAAGAAAAGCAGAGTAAAATTGTGGATTTCTGTTGAGAATACGCACATCTGGGAGAACACCAGTCCTACCTTGCCAGTTATAAAACAGGAGCAAAGCAACCAGGAGAGCCTAAGATTTAGGGAGGGTACTGAAGTTTGTAGAGAACAAAAGATGGCGTTTGCAACTGTAAGTCATTTCATCATCGGTCTGGGAAGTGCATTAACATTGCTTTGTTTCCATGTGTGACCCTGAGTTTCTTTCAGTTTTTGCTATGTCTGCTCGTATTGTACATCTTCAGCTGTCAGTAAGTCAGGAAGCTGCAAACGGAAGGTGGGTGAGAAAGTGGGCTACCTCATGGAGTGCAGAGACGATGTCTGAAGGGAAAGCTGGCATTGCCACTGCAGTTAAGCAAGTTCCTGTAGTCAACAACAATCTCGAGTGCTCCGCTTGCTCTCAGAAATTGTATAGATCCATCATCTGGAGCTTGCATTAATACATATCTGCAGTAATGTTATTAAATGTGCACTATAAATACACGTGTTGTTCAGAGTAGTAGGCTAATATTTCCAAAAACATTTTGGCATTATCCAGGGCTAGTTTCTAAGATCAAAACACTGAGAGATCAGAGAAAAGTTTTTCATTCCTAAAATATGTTTCTAACAGTGGCTTCTGCTGTACTGAGCAGAGAGATTCAATGGAGTTTCACCAGATGTGAAGTTTTGTCATAGACTTCTCATCTGTGATAAGAGGATGCCACATCTTTGTGGCACTTGGAACTGTAAAAAGTCAAGCGATAAATGATATTAAATATTATGTGTAGTGGTTTTATTACTGCTTATTATTGCTTATTACAGAAAAGTCTCCAAATCTCCATTTTGTTTTATGCCCTGTAACTAGGAAGTATTCTTGAATATCTTGTGATATCCCCTTGAAAAAAGCTGGAAAAGATTGCTAAGAAGCTCAATGAACCAGTCAGGCATGGTCTTTGCCTTGAAAAGTGACCCAAGTAACAAGAAATGGCATCACATTACCTGTCCTTTGGGGAATTGTGGTGGATATTGGGCCCAAGAGACTTTGCAACATCAATTCACCTGATAATGCCCTTGGACTTATAAGAGACCTGGATTCTTTGGGATAATTTACCCTTTTGGTTATAAAGTGTAAAGTCAAGTTGAAAAAGAAAATAAAGAACAGAAAGTACCTTCTGGAGTACACGTAAAATACATGAACTCAGTGTGTTTGGTCTTTTTGTCTTAAAGACCCTATAACTTCCATTCCCAAATGAGTTCCTGAAGGACTGGGATTACTAATTCACCCTCAGGTCTTAAATCAATGAAACTTTTGCCTCCGGTTCCTTTGCTGAAGGACATGAAGTGAGAATATGTCTACAGCAGCAACTTAATCTAACAAAGAAAAGGAAAGCCACATGGGTAGAATAAGCAACAGCTGCATATCATGGGATAGCACCCTGCCTTAGGATCGCTAGCAAAAATATTTTCTTCAATGTGTGCTGCCATCAAAGATATTATTTTTTTTGTAAGATCGCTGCATACCTGAACTGGCAGTAATCAAAGGAGCTGTGCTTATGGCTGTATTTTGGAAGTGCAGAGCCGGGATCTGCATAACTGACTTCAGTGGAGTTGTACACAGCATAAGAGAGACAGAATTCATCCTTTGGGAATAATTTAAAATAGGTATGTGCATGAATCCCTCTGATCCAAATCATTTCATGGCTATATTAAAGGAGGCAAATTTAAGATTCACAAACACTTCCCCCTGCCCTTCCCATTATCACCATCTGAGTTATAAAAATGAGGCAGAATGAACTGATGTGTTGCTCTTTATTTTAATACAACTTTTTATGATTTTTTTTTTTATCATTAGTGGTACAAGACACATGGCTAGTTCATCTCTGAAAGATATTAGAAAATGTCTCTTTTGGTTGCACTCTTTGCAATGGAAAACACATTGGATAAATTCTTGACCAGCCAACATGGATTGGATTTTGCTGCTGATTTCTGTGAGGACAAGAGCACAGTGCACTGTGAAGTAAATTATGATTTTTCTCTTTGTAGTCACTAATGGGTTTCCCCGGTCTTTGAGGCTCTAGAATGTGTGATATGAGCAAGGACACAGTATTGGAGGACCTCACAGAGGTTAAAGACATGATAGAATCAGAACCTGGAAGTACTTAGTTTGTTTTCTAGACTAACATCCATATTTTATTGGCAGTACTGTACTGCACATACTTTGTAGGGAAAATGTGGGTTTCAAAATAGCCGTGTCCATTTTGCAGCTATGTGGGTACTTCTGGTTTTTTATTTTTATCTTTGCAAATTAGATATTCTTTAGAAGCATCGTTCCCTCATATGACATGATGTGAATTCCATATGCTTAATAGTAAACTAAATTTCTGATACCTCAAGATTTATTTTCAGTATAGTTACGCTGAACTATATTTTGATATAATTTTATGAAAGGCAGGTCCTGCTTGACGAACCTGATCTCCTTCTATGACCAAGTGACGCGCTTGGTGGATGAGAGAAAGGCTGTGGACGTGGTCTACCTTGACCTCAGTAAGGCTTTTGACACCGTTCCCCACAACATTCTCCTCAAGAAACTGGCTGCTCGGGGCTTGGACTGGCGTACGCTTCGCTGGGTTAGAAACTGGCTGGATGGCCGGGCCCAGAGAGTTGTGGTGAATGGAGTCAAATCTGGTTGGAGGCCGGTCAATAGTGGAGTCCCCCAGGGCTCGGTACTGGGGCCGGTCCTCTTTAATATCTTTATTGATGATCTGGATGAGGGCGTCCAGTGCACCCTCAGTAAGTTTGCAGATGACACCAAGCTAAGTGCGTGTGTCGATCTGCTCGAGGGCAGGAAGGCTCTGCAGGAGGATCTGGATAGGCTGGAGCGATGGGCCGAGGTCAACTGCATGAAGTTCAACAAGGCCAAGTGCCGGGTCCTGCACCTGGGCTGCAACAACCCCAAGCAGAGCTACAGGCTGGGAGATGAGTGGCTGGAAAGCTGCCTGGCCGAGAAGGACCTGGGAGTATTGGTGGATAGTCAGCTGAATATGAGCCAGCAGTGTGCTCAGGTGTCCAAGAAGGCCAACGGCATCCTGGCCTGTATAAGAAGCAGTGTGGCCAGCAGGTCGAGGGAAGTGATTGTGCCCCTGTACTCAGCTCTGGTGAGGCCGCACCTCGAGTACTGTGTTCAGTTTTGGGCCCCTCGCCACAGGAAGGACGTGGACGTGCTCGAGCGAGTCCAGAGAAGGGCGACCAAGCTGGTGAGGGGTCTGGAGAACAAGTCTTACGAGGAGCGGCTGAGGGAGCTGGGCTTGTTCAGCCTGGAGAAGAGGAGGCTCAGGGGCGACCTCATCGCTCTCTACAGTTACCTGAAAGGAGGCTGTAGAGAGGTGGGGGTTGGTCTATTCTCCCACGTGCCTAGTGACAGGACGAGGGGGAATGGGCTAAAGTTGCGACAGGGGAGTTTTAGGTTGGATGTTAGGAAGTACTTCTTTACCGAAAGGGTTATTAAGCATTGGAACGGGCTGCCCAGGGAGGTGGTGGAGTCACCATCCCTGGAGGTCTTTAAAAGACGTTTAGATGTAGAGCTTAGGGATATGGTTTAGTGGAGTACTTAGTGTTAGGTCGGAGGTTGGACTCGATGATCTTGAGGTCTCTTCCAACCTAGAGAAATCTGTGAATCTGTGAATCTGTGAATTTCTTATATATTTTATATACTAATTTTTCCTGTGCGACTTAGTCCTGTTAATAAAAAGATTCATCCAAATTCCTCTGAAAGTATGTTTGTAAAGTTTTCTAGTGGAAAAAAGATGAATTTGAAGTTTGTTTGCATTTTCTTATTGTATGCTCATGAGTAATAGTGACTTTGTGGAAGTACACAAGCATCTGATATATGTGTTCCAACACATATGTATATATATGTATATACCACATGTATATTTGGTGTGCCAGGATATTAACATTTTTGTTCTTTGCAAAGGATGGAAAATGGTGGTGTATGTTAAAAATAACAAATATGATTAATTAAACAGGTTAAAACTTCAGATTGTGTTGTGCCTATAGAGTGTAGTAAATTGGATGGGATATAAAAAGAAATGTTACTAAAAGTTTTCTATGGGCCATAGTGTTCTTTCATGCTAGTGGGGAGGTTTTAAATTGGATAATGAAATGATGAGGTTGTAATTGCAGACATGAAAATAAATGTTACTTTCCCTTAACAGTAACTTGTGACCTGATGATCTGTAACGTTTTGGAGATGTTCAGATTTGATGATAATATGGAAACAGATTACAGTTTATTAGGCTGAATATGGAAAATTCTGAATGGGTTCTTGATCTGCATGAAAGATCAACAAATGTGGAAGAAATATGTTTGTCTGTAGAAGGGTATGCAGTGGAGAAATGTACTGGAGGAGTTCTCTTGTGTACTGGGCGGAGAGGCTGTGGCACTTGGCAGCAGAAAAAGAGTAAACTAAGGACATGGCTAGTGAGCTACACTGGGCTCATCAGTTATTCGAAGTGACAGTGGATTTTGTTTTCCATGTCCCATATTTATTGCAAAAATGATCTGTTGACACACTGTGTTTCCTACTTATATTTTAAATGCAAATTTCAGATTTCGTCCCTCAGGGTGTTGTAAACTTTTGCTATTTTCATTAACTAGCCTTTCTACTCCCCATACGTTCGAGTTTAACAATTTTTTTTTTTTTTGGTTACCATCATCTGAGTGGAAGTAAAAGTTTTGACAGGAAAACGGTCAAGTTCTCTGATGCAGGTGGTGTTTTACAAGAAGTGGTAGACAGACTTACAAACTGAAGCAATGCGCAATAACAACACTTCTTTTAAATTTCGAATTACATTGAGATAGATCACTACTGATGTCTTTATATGCAAGATAACGTTTTTCTGCATGCTGAAATACTGTTAGATCATGCTTACAAGGGAATTGCTTCTGCGGATTGAAATGATGCTATGAAATTCAGTTTCTCTATCTGTTTAAATAATATAATATAAATTAGTCCGTTTATAGGAATACAAGACTCTGACTTTCATTCTGCTGATTGAAAATCAATTTTCTTTGGCCTGGACTATTTTAGGACATGCCTAGGCAGGATAGATATAAATATGTTTTATTTTGTAAGGTCAATTATTTCCTTGTTGCAAATGTTTTCAAAAGGTGAAATATATGTTTATAATAATAAACAGAAGGGTTGAAGGGAAGGTTAAGTCTACTCTAGTGTCATGCTGTGTAAATTTAAGTCATAAGGAAACAATAAATTGATTATGCATCATGTTGCAATCCTTTTGAGGGTTGTTTGGTGACAGGGGCTCCTGAACTTTTTTTCTGCTTCTTTCCCCAGTGATGTTTACTGTAAGCCTTGTCAAGAGTACACTGACATCTCATTCCTGGGACATGTAGTCATCTTCTGCTTTCCACATAAAATTTGTTTCTATTCATTTTGTTTCTAATTCTTTTGGGTTTGACCTTCACCTTCAGTGTCTGTGCCATTCTACCATGTCCTCTCTCAGTCCTCTATTTTCTAAGCTAACCTAGGAAAATGCTATCAGGCACTTTACTGGTGATAGACAGTGCCTCTAACTATTCAGCTCAGACCATCATCCCCTCTTAAATCATCAGCCCCAGCTTAAATCCACCTTTCGCAAGCTTGACGAAATAGAAAGATGGGTGGTGCTCCAGAGTGTACAGAGTTTTGGAGTGAGTCTCATCCCAGCCCCCTATGCTGACATTAATACTCTCTTTGCTAGAAATACCTTAACTCTGTGCCCTTTTTTCCAGCTGCATCAGATGGCTCCATGGTCTCTGTTGTAGGTAACCGCCTACCCTCAGTATTTAACTTGAAGTTCAAGAAACGGGAACATACCCATTACTTCTGTAATCAAAGGGGAGAGATAAGCACTTCTGTATGACAATTAACAGACATTTAGGCAATTTCTGCTGTTCAGTTTAATATGTCAGTTGTCTATTAAGTGTGCTGTCCAAATTTTTGTCCTTAATTTTATTATCCACTTCCAAATATCTGTGGCTAGACCATTGGTGGTGATTTTAAATAAATTGGTCCCATGGCTGAGCACAGATGAACTCTGTTAGTAACCTCTTTTAACCTCATGTTTTCTTTCCAATATTACTTGTCATGTTCTCTTCAAGGCATCTGTTACCCATCTGGAAACTCTTGCACAAAATTGCCAGGATTTTCTGCTTAACCAATAGTATAGTACTGTCAGATGCTTTGCTGAGTCCAATGTATACTTTGTTCAAAATTCAGATGTATATTCAATGTATATTTTGTTCAAAATTCAGATGACTTATGAAGAGATGGACTCAAGTTAGCTGGGCACTATCTAATTCTGGTAAGTCCACATTGTGTTTTCTCCCATTTTCCAAGCACATTCAAGTTTACTGTGTCTTCCATGTTTGCCTTAAAACCTTGTATACTATTGAGGTAAGACTGGAGGTCTGATTGACCAAGCAGTTCAAGCTCCTCTTTTCTTCCTTAAACGTAAACAATGTCCCATCTGTTCTCCTACAGCATGTGTCCTAGGAAAGGGACTGTCTACTCCACTGCAAGATCTCTGGAGTTTCAGTTCTGTTTCATTTTGGTGATTCTTGTTCTACATCCTCATTTCCATTAGCCATCCTACCCTTCACTGTATCGTCATTATTTCTGTTCAAAAGTGAATCAAGTATTAATGCAGTTACAGAGTTACACTTAGAAGATCTTTAATCTTTATATCTTATGCAACACATACATAATGCACTTTATTTTTTTATTTATTAGTACATTTGATGAGCCTTTGAAGGAATTCCAAACTCTCAAAAACCCTTTAGTTCTCTTAGTTTTTCAATTTATTTTTATTTTTTTTCAAATGGAAAAATTAATTCTGTATATCATTTCATTTGAGATAAAATGAGTCAGCCATGGTCATTCTGGTCAAATCTTATCCTCAGATAATGTGGAAAATGTGATGAAAAGCAGACCTAAAACTGAACCACAACAATATGGGTTTATTGGCTACTTGGCAATGACCTTTACAATCAATTAGATCCAGAAATATTCAGGACTGATGGCTATCTGTCCATTATGTGGAAATTTAAGTCTTTTCTACTAACACGCTGTCCTAACACATTTCTCCCTTGTAATACCATAGACCTGTCTCTAACCATTGCCATAAACTGGGGTGGCCTGTCAGACTCCAATGCAGCTCCACCAGAGTCCTCCTTTTCCAGGCTGATTTTGATTCAAAGTTTTTTTTTTGTTTTGTGTTTTTGTTTGTTTGTTTTTTGTTTGTTTGTTTGTTTTGTTTTTCCCATCTCTTTTACTGAAGTCTATCATGTTATTAACATGCAAAATTATGACACTGTCATAGCCATTATTTCTCTTTATCTGTAGGTAACTGTCTTTGAAATGTAGGCGTGTACCATTTCAAAGCTGTGCTTTTGTCATGATTGCTATTCCACCATGTCTGTTTTTTTTTTCCTGTTTATTATGATCCCTGTAGTTAGTATTACTCATTTCAGCACCAATTAAGTATACTCTCTCCTGATACAAGATTATAAATCTTATTGGCATATCATGAATCATTCCTTAGGTTTTGCAACTGCAACTGCATTGTCTGTTTGTTGTTGTTTGTTTGGTGTGTGTGTGTGTTTCTTAATATAGCTGTGAGGGTGCTGAACAGCAAGTTAAATGTATGGGTCGGCTCTGTAAAAAAAAAAAAATCCAGGTGTTCTTGGACAACTCAGTTTTGTTATGGCTCTGCCCAGTAAAATGGAGGTAAAAGTGCTTCCATGTGTCAGAAGGCATTCCCAGGGAATACACTTATAAATTATTAGCAAGTGCTCAGGTAGTTTAGTGGTAAATACTAGAGGCATAATAGAGGCAGTCTACAGCCTGCGGTATATCCTTACTGTATATATGGCTGAATATGGAGAACTACTGTTAATAGGTTTTTAGTAGTGAGTAACTTGACAGATTTTTTTCTAAATGAAAATTTAGGAAAACTTGAAATACACCCACAATTTTATCATCAAGCCAGCAGGCATTAAAAAATAACCTGATTTCGCAAATAAAAAGTGAGAAAATACAGTAAGATTATTCCCAAAGATAAATGCAAATGTCTTTGTACATTATTTAGCCAGTTCTAACAGTGCTATTACTAATGCTTCTGCTTAGTAAAGCCACACTTATATTACATATTCAGACTGAACTGGTTTTACAATAAACTTTATGTGTACCTTTCCTAATATATGTTATTGTAGACTTCTTTGGCCTTTCTTAGGGAAATACGATTTAAATTTTTAAATTCATTTTGATACATGTAAAAGGGAATCACTCTCACCTAGATAGAATAAAGCTTTTGTTAATAGGTTCTATTATGAGATCCTGTTTGAATGCTGAAGTTTTTATTGCTATTCATTAATTTCAACAATGATGGCTTGCTCTCGTGTTTCACGGCACGAGATTGAAGAGGAAAACAGTGTTTGGGAGATGCTGAGAATACGTCAAGTTTTGCTTTATAAACTTCAAAGTTTAGGCTGTGTGATTTGCCATTTGAAAACAGGGTTGTCAGGGTCTTTTGAATATGTCTTTCACTGTCTTGTTAAACACACCCACATTTTCCCAGGTTCAAATAGCTGCAATCTTGCTACATTTAGAATGGTGAATGCAATCTAGTCCCCATACTGTGAAAATTGCTTAAAGAAAAGGAGAAGTTACAAAGCCAGTAGTGGATGATGTTAGAAAAGTAAGATATGCTGCAGAAAAAGACACTGAAAAAGCTGTATTAAATGGAGGACTCAAGAGATTTACAGTAACCGACTATAAATAATTGCAGAGATAATAGTATAGATGAAGAAAGGGAATTATCCACATTCTCAGAAGAAGGAAGGACAAGGTGCAATGGCCTGAAGCTGAAACAGGAAAATCTCAAGTCAGTAAGACAGTGTCTCTTACAATGAGAGGAATTGGGTGGTGAAGCAGAGGGTAGTGCAGTTTCACTGCTGATGGGCTACTGAGGCCATGGGCATTTCTACAAGGTGGAGCTGGACAGATTACGTGACAGAGATGAACCTTTTCAGCTTCCATAGTAATTTTAAATTTGCAAAAACTAATATGTTTCTCTGCATCATCTGTATTAAATCCCACATTCTTTTACAGCTGCCAGTCACGTTCTTCCAATGGGATGTCATGCTGGAATTCATCCTGCAGGCAGGATCATGAGTCCCAGAGACTTCAGTGAGAAAAGGGTCACACCCATCTTCCATTGCAATTGTGCTTTCTGCTTTGGTTTTCCAAGCATGCCCTGACTCTCTCTGGTCGCTGTTTACTCAGCCCTTTGTGAGCAGGTTTTCATTATCATCCTTATTGTCATGTTCAAGTGTACTGCTTATGTGTAAGCATCACTGACGCCGTTGACAAGTTGCCAAGGTACCCCCATTAGTTAAGAAAGACATGAAGTAAAAGGTATGTCTTGTTCTGATATTTCAGCTGTGGGTGATGGTTGAAGCTAGCATGCCAAAAAGTTCAAGTGTGATCCTATCCTGTTTCCACTTGTTATGTGTGTTGCTCTGGTTATTGCTGTTAGTGACAAAATCTCTTTTAAAAAAAAAAAAAATCTTAAAAAAAATAAAACAAACAAACAATTTCCAGCAGATACATACAGCCATACAGCTTTTTTTGTTTGTTTGTTTTTTTGTTTGTTTGTTTGTTTTAGGCTTTAGTTGGATTATTTAGAGAAAAAACTTAATGGTCACAGTCCACTTGCTTTTGGCTTGGATATGGCAGAAGTCTTTGTGGTGTCATAACATTCCAGAAAAAAGCGCACACACAAACTATGGGAAAATTGTTTTATCTTTTATCCTCTCATGTTAAGAATTAGAAAAGCATAACACCCTTTATAGGTCCTCATTAGCATAAATGAGAATAACTACCCCTATTTTATCTGTGGTGTTTTTGCTAAGTAGTCATTCCTGTGATGGGTAAAAGCCAAGGAATGTATGTTTTGATATGTATGAGTTCCAGGCTCTCACATGTTGTGCATTGGTCTCCACATCATCTGTGGCTGTCACCAAGATAGTTCTTTGTGGTTGTTGCACTGCTGTGAATGACTAATCAGCAGTGGAATTTCTTGCCATTAACCCAAGAGTTGATTCAGGGATGGTGGAAAGTTCCAGAAAAATGGCCCCAGTGAGAAGCTATGATATGGGAACGTGACTGTATAACAATGGTAATGTGACCAGCTTTGGTGCTGCACGCTGCTCCTCATCGGGAGCTGAAAGGCCCATCTTCATGGGTTAAGGTCAGTGCAAGATCCAGGCCTTTATCAGCAGACTCTTAATAGCAGTGAGATCTGCTCTGTTTCTTATTTATTTTACAGGGAAATAGCTCTTTGGTACTCGCTGACATGCTGTGCTCCACACATATTAATAATTTAAGCTTTGCGACAGTTCAGGGGAAGAGCTTGTGCAGATTAGCCTCAGGGACAGCCCACAGGACTGGTTCAGCAGGAAGGCAATTGCCATGGTAAGCTGTCCTGGTTGTTTACCCACTTCTTGCTGCCTCACTGCTTGATGGAGTCCTAGTGCTGTTTTATGTGTTTTGACTTCTGACTGCATTTTTTGTCTCAGAGATTGTTCCAGAGGAGTCATCCACAGGAACTGTGCATCTCAAAGAGGAAGTCTTGGTGGTTAAAGATAAAAAAAAAAGGCTTTGGTGTAAGCACCCAGATCTTTATAGAATCATAGTGCTTTGAGTTGGAAGGTTCCTTAAAGGTCATGTAGTTCCAACTCCTTTGCCATGGACACGGACACCTTCCACTAGATCAGGTTGCCCAAAGCCCCATCCACACCGGCCTTGAACCCTTCCCCAGACACCCTTGTCAAACTGAGCATCTCTGCATTTCAGGGACCAGCCCTCTACCCCAGGTCCTGAAAGCAAGGATGCTGAATTTCTCCTGTGCAACTACGAATGATATGTTCTAAGCATTGCCTGAACCTGAGTTTCAGCCTTTCTAAGGAAGTGTTGTTATGCATATTCCCTATGCAGTTTCTGGCATGCTTTTTGCCAGTTAATGGAACAGATCCTCCTGGAAACAATGTTATGGCACATGCAAGACAAAGAGGTGATTTGAGATAGCCATCACAGCTTCACCAAAGGCAAATCATGCTTGACTAACCTGGTGCCGTTCTATGATGGAATGACTGCCTCAGTTGACAAGGGAAGACTGACTGATGTCTTCTACCCGGACTTCAGTAAGGCCTTTGACATGGACCCACATGATATCCTAATCTCCAAATTGGAGAGATGGATTTGAAGGGTGGACTATTTAATGAATAAGGAACTGGCTGGAAGGCCACAGTCAGAGAGTTTTGGTCAATGTCTCTGTCCAGGTGGAGGCCTGTGATGAGTGGTGACCCTCAAGTGTCCATCTTGGGACTGGTACTGTTTAGTATCTTTATCAATGATACACACAATGGGATGCATTGCGATGTTGCAGACAACACCAAGGTGAGTGGTGCAGTCAATACAACAGAAGGAATGGATGCCATGAGGTTCAACAAGTCGGAGTGCAAGGTGTTGCACCTGAGTTGGGACAATCCTGGCCATGAGTGCAGACTGGGTGAAGAACTCATTGAGAGCAGCCCTGCAGAGAAGGACTTGGGGATTCTGGTGGACAAAAAGCTCAACATGAGCTGGCAGTGCACACCTGCAACCCAGAAGGCCAACTGCATCCTGGGCTGCATCAACAGAGGAGTGGTCAGCAGGTCGAGGGAGGGGATTGTCCCCCTCTGCTCTGCCCTTGTGAGAACCCACCTGGAGTGCTGCGTCCAGGTCTGGGGACCTCAGCATGTGAAGGATGTTGATCTGTTAGAGTGCATCTGTTAGGAGGGCTATGGGGATGATCAGAGGTTTGAGCACCTCTCCTCTGAAGAAAGGCTGAGAGACCTGTGGATGTTCAGCCTGGAGAAGAGAAGGCTCTGGGGAGACTTCATTGCAGCTTTCAATACTTAAAGGGGGCTTATAAAAGAGATGGAGAGTGACTTTTTACATGGGCAGACAGTAATAGGACAAGAGGGAATGGTTTTAAACTAAAAGAGGGGAGATTTAGATTAGACATCAGGGGAGAATTTTCTACTCAGAGAGTGGTGAGAAACTGGATCAGTTTGCCCAGAGAAACTGGGGACGCCCCATCCCTGGAGATGTTCAAGACCAGTTTGGATGAGGCCCTGAGCAACCTGATGTAGTGGGCGGTATCCCTGCTTATGGCAAGGGGGTTGGAACTAGGAGATCTTTAAGGTCACTTCCAACCTATGCTGTTCTATGATTCTACGAACTAGATCAATTTGAACATCAATTATTTAATAAAGTCAAAGTATTTATGCACCTATGCTTGAAGTTGGAGTCTAAATTCTATATTTGGGCCTTAAATTAGAAACATCTTGCTGCTCCCTTTGAAAATTAAGGAATTTTATGTGTCTAACTCCAGGCCTCTGGTTCAGTAAAAGTGTCTGTTTTTTTTTGTTTGTTTGTTTGTTTTTGTGTGTGTGGTTGTTTTTCTTTCCTTTTTTTTCTTTCTTTTTTTTTTCTTTTTTTTTTTTTTTTTTCTCTCTCCTGATGTAACTGTGAGCAGTAACAATTCCTAATTGATTGCTGAGTAGCAGTTTGCCAAAGGCATGCCTGGCAGCTGTCTGTGTATACCTAGCTGCTGTGGTTCTGCTTTCTTGGATCTAATTCAGGCAACAGACTTTCTTCCCAGGTTTCAGTTTTGTCCAAGGATATTATATTATTTAGATATGACTTAGCAGCTGGGGAAGTACTTACATGGACACTTTGCTAATGGTTTTGCTCTGATTTTTGAAGAGTTTACTGGTATTTCACTCCAAAATTTTAACAGAAAACATGTTTGATATCCATGAATGGAATTGCTCTCTAGGTGTTGGTAAATAACTGTGTAGCTACCTAAATAAGGAAAATATATAACACTGTGTGTATTGTGTAATGCAGAGATGGGTCAGCACGGGCAAAAGGAGCTGCTTCAGAAAAGAAATGTTTGTAAAGGTACAGTGCAGTTGCTGTTCAGAAACCTAAACTATAATGGTGTTAATGGGTGGAGAATCGTCTTATCACTATGGCATAATTAACTCTTAGTATTTGTTATTATTTTATAGCTGTTTTAAAAGATAATTAATATTGATGACAGTAGTAAGTAAAATCATAAAATCTTCACCTATTTTTTTCACGGGTCCAGTGAGACTCTTATCAGACTTGGAGGTGAACAAAGACTGGTGCTAGCTTTTGCCTATATAAATTGGCATCTGGCTAAGTACAGCTGGAGGTCAGTAGTTTAAGGCAGACTTATTGAAAAACTGGGTTAGATGTTCCCTCCAGAGTCATCTGATCCTCCTCCTTTCTCTAGGGAAGGCTGAGATATTCCCATGTTGCTTTTGACAGATGTTTGCCTAATGTGTTTTTAAAGCCCTCTGACAATGGAGACTCCAGGCCTTTCTCTGCAAGAGCAAGACATTGCTGACACTTCAGTCTACCCACAGATTTCCTCCCCATATTTAAGATGCATTAAGCTTTATTGGGAGAAAGTTAACAGTATGCTGAGGATGCTACATTTGACTGATTATATGTGGACAAGAAAGAGAGGCTTTGGGTGCATTTATGCAAATTTTAAATTACATAGTTTTATTCTTGGTTAAACAAGCCAGATGTTGCTTAAAGCATGCTTATCCTGATGTATGGAGTGATTTTCAAGGACACTTAGCAGAGAGCTGGCAACTGCAGCTACAGCTGCTCTGTGGGGCAGAAGCAGCCCTGGGATTACAAGCAAATTCACCTTGTGAATTGATCTGAATGTCACTTGGCAAAAAAAAAAATCATACCTGAAGTCAAAGGATCCGAGCCCTGTAAATGCAGTGCTCAAGCCTATGAGGTGCTGGCCGGGGCTCTGTGCATGTACAAGTCACAGTGTGGCTGGGTGATGAAATCTACCCTCTGCTAGCCAGAGGGCAGAGCACAGGATCGCAGCCAGCAGCTCTCTCCCTTCCTGTGTGCTTAGGCGGTGGGGCCCATCGTCACTCTGGCCCTGCTGCAAGGGAAGAGGCCAGATCCTGCCCAGGCTTCTGCCCATCTCCTGCATCTGCTTCCAAGGCAGAGTTTTCCATAAAATGATACTTTTGCACTTACAGGTTACAGAAAAATAACAAGGTCAACTAGCAAATACCCCTTTACTAGGGACCTCTGCAGGCTCCCAATGATTATTTTCAAGTGGCCAATTCATCTAGTAACAGATACAATCCTGTGCTGCAAGTCCTCTCCACACCAGGTTACAAGACATCTTGGTTCTGCAGAGTATATGGACATCTCTCTTCTCACTCCCACCTTTTGCAGGCGGCAGCTCCTGCAAGTTCATGTGGGAAGGTGAGACTTTTCTCATGGAAACTTGAACATCACACACAGCGTGTGCAGGTGCAGTGTGGTACCACTACATTCACAGACAAATTCATATCTGCACAAAAATATCTCTCCTATTCTCTCTTCCAGCGGTGAGCCTCACACCTCCAATTTGAAAGACCAGGCTGGGTAGTGTTTGATAGAGTTTGCCTCACCAGAAAGATGCCTGAGATTGTTGTCTTCAATGTTAATGTAAGAAAGAAATACTTAGCTGAACACCTGCTGTTTTAAAGTATATTGTTTCTTTATACATGCCTTCATTAGATGACTTGACATAAAGATTCTGCATTCTCCTTCAGCCTAAATTCCTAGAGTTGAAGTGTTATCAGCAGCAGAATTTCACAAGAATGTACATGGCAGAAGAACAATAGTTCCATTATGACCTACTAACATTGTAATCTAATTTGAGTTAAAAAAAAAGACCTATATGTTAACATCCACTAGAGTAGGATAGCTGAATGCATTTTTTATAATAGATAAACAGAAACCTGTGACAGTTTTTAAAGGTATTTTTGTTTCAGTATTATTTAAATTGATATTTCTGACTACTTCAATATTTTGGTTGAATAAATGTTTCTGACTTGTACTGCCTAAACAAGCTCTGTTTTATTTTGATTTTGTATTGCTGTTCTTGTTTAAGGTTAGCATGATTAAAAAGCACACAATGTTGAAAACAACTTTTTAATTAAAGAATACTTCCTCACTCTTGTTTCTTGAAGCACTGAAGACTTAGAAGATCCTTAATTTACTCCTAATGGCCTAGATTAAGGGTAATGGTGTAACTGCAGTGATCAGTCATAGCCTATTTCAGAAGCTGAACAGCTCATGGTCTCTTATATATTTCCCATCATGAGAGCAATGGGAGGTGGGATGCTCTGTTACCTCTGTTTTACAGTGTGAGGGATCTGAAGGCACAGCTTAAACAACCTTCCTCATGTCATGGCTGGACTTCTATGACAGAGCAGAGAGTTTGGGTAGCTGAAGGGAGGTGGTTCTGAAGGGCAGAGGAGTGCAGGAAGGCTGGGCACTCTTCAAGAAGGAAATCTTAATGGCTCAGGAGCGGTCTGTCCCCAGGTGCCCAAAGACAAGCCGGCGCGGAAGAAGACAGGCCTGGCTGAACAGAGAGTTGTGTCTTGAGCTTAGGAGAAAAGAGTTAGGTGAGTGTGTCGATCTGCTCGAGGGCAGGAAGGCTCTGCAGGAGGATCTGGATAGGCTGGACCGATGGGCTGAGGTCAACTGTATGAAGTTCAACAAGGCCAAGTGCCGGGTCCTGCACCTGGGGCACAACAACCCCAAGCAGAGCTACAGGCTGGGAGATGAGTGGATAGAAAGCTGCCTGGCAGAGAAGGACCTGGGAGTATTGGTTAATAGTCAGCTGAATATGAGCCAGCAGTGTGCTCAGGTGTCCAAGAAGGTCAACAGCATCCTGGCTTGCATAAGAAGCAGTGTGGCCAGCAGGTCTAGGGAAGTGATTGTCCCCCTGTACTCGACTCTGGTGAGGCCGCACCTCGAGTACTGTGTTCAGTTTTGGGCCCCTCGCTACAAGAAGGACATGGAGGTGCTCGAGAGAGTCCAGAGAAGGGCAACGAAGCTGGTGAGGGGTCTGGAGAACAAGTCTTGTGAGGAGCAGCTGAGGGAGCTGGGATTGTTCAGCCTGGAGAAGAGGAGGCTCAGGGGCGACCTTATCGCACTCTACAGGTACCTTAAAGGAGGCTGTAGCGAGGTGGGGATTGGTCTATTCTCCCATGTGCCTGGTGATAGGACAAGGGGGAATGGGCTAAAGTTGTGCCAGGGGAGGTTTAGGTTGGATATTAGGAAAACCTTCTTTACTGAAATGGTTGTTAGGCATTGGAACGGGCTGCCCAGGGAAGTGGTTGAGTCACCATCCCTGGAGGTCTTTAAGAGACGTTTAGATGTTTAGCTTAGTGATATGGTTTAGTGAAGGACTTGTTAGTGTTAGGTCAGAGGTTGGACTTAGTGATCTTGGAGGTCTCTTCCAACCTAGATGATTCTGTGATTCTGTGATCCTGTGAAGCTAAGATACTCTGTCTCTGAGTCATATTATAATCCCATACAGAATTGGTGCACTTCCCCATATGGACTAGATTAGCTGTACTGCATGTTAAAAATAGGACCATAAGGTATGCTTTGCATAGAGGAAGCTTATTTGTCCCTTTAGGTCCTGCTCTTACCCTACTTGGAGGTGGTGTGAATCACTCCATTTGTATAGAGGGATCTTCATTGTTCTCACAGACTACTCTCCATTCCCACTGAAGATATTTCCTATGGGCATACTTTCTAAGGTACTTAGTGAGTTAGGGTAATGGTACCTGGGGGCATGGGGAATAAAAGACCAAGTTCAGGTTGCATGTTTAACTCTCACTATGAGCAACATAGGTTCCTAAGTCAGATGGGCAGTTTAAAAACACTCCTTGCTCATTCTAATGAAAATCTGAATACTGGTCTTTCAGACAGATCTCTGTTATGTATGCAGTGTGGCAGCTGGTACTTACTTCCATTCCCAGAAGGGGAAAATATTGATTGTTTCTTTTCTGTTATTGGATTCTGGGTAGCTGAGCTGTCTCCTTACTGCAGGCAAACCACATTCGCCCATTAAGTTCAGTTGCTTAATTAAATCATTTGAAAGTTTCTAATTTCATTATGCCATTTGATATGCTTAAATTCTTTTTTTTTCTGTGCAAGCAAAATTTTTTCCCAGCTGTTTGAAGACACATAAATAATGAAATAATGATACCTTTTAAAAGAGTTTTGCTTTCACAGAGTCCAGTGTCACAATTCCTAATTCAGTTTTAAATAAGCTGTTAAGAATAGTGAGATGGTTACAAGATATGTAATGGCAAATAATATCAACAGTTCCAAAAACGAAAAAAACAACTGCTGCTCATGACCAAATAAATAGGCCACTCTTAACACTAGGTAGATGTTACACAGTAAAGGTACATAATTATTTCATAACTTAGTTAGAAGCCATTGAATTTGTTGTTGAGATTTTAGATGTGTTAGTTGCACACATTCAATCCTCTAGGAAAACCCAACATTAATCTGACATGCAGAGGTTTCCCAGTCAGATGTGAGTTGTCAGAATATCTGCCTAAGGTACATGGTGTGTATATACCCCATTTGAAATACTGTTTCAATTTCTACCCAGCTTACTTAATAATGGGCCTAAGTCTCCTTGTGCATTGATTTTTAGATTTCTCCTTCCTGCTCCAATTACTTACTAACATCTAACAGTGGTCATTTTCCGCACTGCACTTTGTGTACTTTTACTCCTCCTGTACTGAGTTTGGTTTTGCTTTTCAGTTTGTTTTTCTACACTTATTTTGCTTTCTGCTTGCATAACTTCCATGTCTTAAGAGATATGGAGCATCAGGGCATCCAGCTTTGACAATAATCTTATACAGGGGAGAGAAATGGAGGGCAAGAGGGAAGTTCCAATTGTATATATACAATAGTGCAAGTAATAAAAATTCTTGCTTTCATGTCAGTAATGTTGTGGTAAATAATTGCAGCAGCACATCTGAAGTACATATTTACCAATGTCTTAAAAAGACAAACTTTACTGAGCAAGACTGCCATAGTGCACAGATATTCATATCAAGTTTGAACAAGGAACATGGCCAAACTTTCGGTCTGTGAGACATGTCAGTTACTAAAATGGAAGAAACATAATGGTGCTTCATATGCCTTACAATCCAAGGTAATTATAGGGATGTTCCTTAAACCATATGGAAATGGGTGGTTTCTGCAACAAGAGACTCAAATGGATCCTAAGATTTATTAGGAATAAACAATGCCAGAAGATGACTGTACAGTCAGTATATTGTTTCCTTTGTCTCAAAAGGGAAATTCAAGTAAAATACAGAGCATATATGTTACAATGTAGAATTGGAGGTCTTGTGGAGAGAAGCTGTAGCCTTCATGCTGATTATTGTGTCTCTGTCTACATTGCTGGTTGCACTTACACACAAATTCCCTTTGCTTGTGCTCTCAGCTGCCTGGACACAAGCCACCTCCAGTTCAAAAGCATATTTGTGAAGCCCAGCCCAGATCGCTCTGCCTCTCAGCACAGCATATTAGCTCAGGCACAGTGTCACCCTAACAAGGTCACAAGGGTTTTCAGTTTGGAGCTGGCTGGGGGCCCATTAGATTGGTGTGCTGGCAAAGGGAGTACATATCTGCGAGTTGTAGCTCGCTACCATAGATTAACAGCATGCCAGGACTGGATAAGCATCCATGTAAGCTGCTGCTTGGCAATAGCATACTCTAAAGTTCTTTTAAACAAAATTGCTTTGGTTGAGCAAGCTTGTAAATTACTTGTGGTCTGGGTCATTGAAATAATTTTAAATGTCATGAAAATGAAGATTGAAGGCTTATAAATACATAAAAGCTGGTTAATGCATACTTAAGTTACTGCTAAAATGTCCGTGTAAAGTGTAGGGCAGTCAGGCACACCTGACCTGGAGGACAGTTTTACCACTCAGTCCCCACAGAGCTGCCTCTGCCACCATCCCTGCACATCTCTGTGGCTCAGCAGCAAATCACCAAGCCTCTCCTGAGGGACATCACAACTCGGGTGTTGTGCCTCAGCTCACTGCTTTTGAGTCCCCATCTGGTTCAGGCATTGGTCTGCAACAAATAGGAGTTTCTTAAACCTGAAGTACCACAGCAATTTATCTTGACAAAATCTTTTTTTTTTTTTCTCCTTTTTTAAACTTACTTTTGTATACTAGAGGTATATTTTTTTTGCTTCATTTTACTTTCCCATGGTCCTGACAGCCATGAGACTCATCAAAAAAACTACATCTTCAGTATAGTGATAGCAGAATGAAATCTTTCGAATGGAAATGACCTTGACATTTCCTAGACATGTTAGCAGGAAGAGTTTTCACTCACCTCACTATGAGAAAATAAAACAGTGCAGTGTATCAAAGAACCTAACTTTGACATATGACATTGCAGAAGAGGATGGAAGACTGACCAATGGGAAGTAACTCCACTTTTTCCAACCTTCATGCCTCATTGGTGTCTTTTTTGATAACTTTAAACTTCAACAAATACTGCGTGGTAAGAAGTCAAAGATGAGGAAGTATAAAATTATTTATTTTATTTATGAAGGATGGTTTGTCAAAACCAGGAAACCAGGCAAAGCCTTACTGATGAAATGTGGTTATTGTATTTTTGTAGCTAGGTTAAAAAAAGACTATTCTTCAACGTAGGATAATCTGCTAAGCATACTATGACAGGCATTTCAGGCACCTTGTATGGCCACCTTTGCAATTACTACTATGGAGTAGCATTTAATTCTTCAGTAAGAAGTATCCCTTGAGGAGAAGGAGATGAAGCAAGCCTAAAATTCACATAGTTTTAAGTTACACATTTTTCTATAAATAGAGTGCCTATTAAAATGAAAAAAATAGAGCACCTATTAAATCTGCCATGGATTTCAGTGGGAACAGAAGTGGGTCATAGGTCTGCACAGAAACTCAAAAAAATAATGAAATTATATACATGGCAGTGCCAGCACAATGCCCCAGATTCTCTGGGAGATTTTGTACTGTTCTTTTTCCACATAGATTTAAGTTCCTGCAGTAACTCTTGATCTAATAATGCTCATATTTATAATATATTTCAACAAAACGGCATGATTAGCCTTGTGTTCTGGAAATTGGCTTGTCTCTGTGGACAAATTTTATCAACTCTCATTATTTATGTCTTACCCACAAGCACAGAAGTTGCATAGTAACCAACCCTCATTGACAAGGTTACCTTATATGACTGCAGCGTACTGAAGGTGGCAAATGAGGCATCTAAGGCCTGTCAAATTTAATTTACAGCTTTTACATTATCAAGGTTCTTTATGTTTCTAACTCAGTGTAGCAAGACCATGGAGAGATGGAAGAGTCATGCCTATGCCTGCATCAATGGAGAAGCATCAGTATTACAGCTGATTGCAGTGACTAAGATGCTGAATGAATGAAGAGCCTGATGTTGGGTTGGGAAACATCAAATCTAAGCAAAATACAGCCATGCTTCCAGTATTTTCCATGTACCACACTCTGACAGAGGTTTCTTTTATAAAACAAAATTTAAGTCCCAGTTCTGCACAGTGTCCAGTTTTTCTCTTCATTTATTGTTTTTATCATTACATTTATTCCAGACTGGATTCATCAATAAACATTTTGTGCTGCAACCAGAAGTAGAGGTTATGTTTTTTGTAAAAATAAATTCATTTGGAAAATACATACAGCCTACACACAAAGTAAAATGGACTTAGGTCGAAACAATGACATATTCTCCACTAACAGTATATTAGGTATATTCAGTTTTTGTGAAGACTATCAGAAGTCATGAAAGCCTATTATGAAATCTGAAAATATACTAGGTCTTATAGAGTTATTTTAATTTACACAGTCTGGTGATTACATACAGGTGTGACTGCTCTGGTAGAAAATGACTATTTATAGTTCAAGTAATTTATACCTAAACTTTTTATATTACCAAGAGACCTCACAAATTAAGATTAAATTAAATTAAATTAAATCAAATAATATCATTATTTTGAATTAGTACCTAGGATATAATACTGTAAACATAAAGATGTAAGCAGCATTGAAATGAAGTGTTGCCTTGGAAATATGAGACCATATGGGTTGACATTCCAGATCAGATTATTGATTCTTGTCATCATTAGCAGTTATAATCAATATTTTAGTTTCAAGACAGCTGTTGTTGTCTGCTTCTAACCAATCATGCAATAGGAGTACATCATAGAACAAATTCCTTCTATGAGTGATTGATCCATTTATGCCTATAAAAGAGATTTTACTACCCTTATCCTGCTGCTTGCATGAACAATTTGAAGTTTTTGATATTTTGTTATCTCTTCTGAACAGCAGAGACATGCTGACTGAAACACATGGATAGGAAAAAAAGTTGGATGTAAACTAACCTATCTTCTGTGCTATTCTTTAATAGAAACAGCTCCTGCCAAATATGTGGGACCTATTTCAGTTATAACTAATTCCACTGGAAAACTTTTCACCGGTATGTAAAATCCTCCATCCAGTTCCTGAGTGTTAGGCTGTATTGAACAGAGAGCCAAGAGATTAAAGAGAACACTGACCCTCTCCTTAACCCTCGTAAGCACTCAAGGACAAGAGAATATAAAACATTTCTCATTTAGATTTCTAAGTTTACAATTCTGTCATGTTTCCTTTGCTACTGTTAATTTCACAGTGACTGTTACTGGTAATGGTAGTTCTGGATACTTTGTCAGTGTTTGTCTATAGGTCAGCTTTATCAGCCATTTTAGCTGGCTTCAGTAACCCCAGAAATGTAGTAGACTAGGAAAAAGTGTGGAAGAGTTATCATGCAAACAAGAAAATGGAAATTCCTTTTGCATTTGAAGATGCACTGGGCTGTCTGCTTGGTATTGTGCAGCAAGTTATACAATGGTTTAGCTTAATTGGAACTGTAAATGTTTTCATTTTCTGTATCTCATATTTTAATTCTCTGTGATTTTTAAGTTCTGACAAGTGGAATTTTGCAGAGTTCATTGCATGATGGTTTGTTTTGCCCACAAAACCTGTTGTCTTGCGCTCTAGCTGTGAAAAATCATCTCTCTGCCCCTGGATCAGGGATGGTATGATCCCTGTGCTAGATGTAAAGTAAGAACAATCTCCAAAAAATACATATGTTTCAGAGGTGGGGGAAGTGTTTATCCTCCTCATTCAGGTTTCCATCAATCCTTGCCATGATGCCATTTGTTGTCAAGTGAAGGACTTTTCTGTTGTCCTGCAGGAGCTAGGGTGTGTTCTCATGACAGTCACTATTTCCGTTGATGTATCAACATCATCTGTGCATCGTGTCACTCTAGTAGATGATGACTTGGTGTATTTTTTTTTTTTTACTGGATCTGGCTGAGATAGAGTTAACTTTCCTCATAACAGCCTGTATAGTGCTTCGCTTTGCATTTGTGGCTTGACAGGGTTGGCTATGGCTGAGCAGTGTTTACATAGTGTCAAGGCTGTGTCTTCAACATACACACACGCACACACACACATATACACCGCCCCCAAAGCCAGGCTTGGGGTGAGCAAGAGTTTGAGCAAGAGTTTGGGGACAGAGTCAGGACAGCTGGTCAAAACTGACCAGAAGGATATTCCACGCTATAGGATGAGGTGCTCAACAATAAAACTGGGGGAAGGTAGGAAAAGCAGGGATGTTCATGATGATGGAATTTGTCTTCCCAAGCAACCTGCATGCATATTGAGGACCCACTTCCCAGGAACTGGCGGGACTTTTCTCTGCTGGTGGAGAGTTGGCAAATAGATTCCTATTTTTCTTCGCATCCAGATGCAACTTTTGCTTTTCTTATTAAACTGCCTTAATCTCATCCTATTAACTTTTTCATGTTACATTTCCCTCTCTCCTGTCGAGGAAGAGAATTGAGAGAACAACTGGGAGTAGGTCTGGAAACCAGCCATGGTCAACCCACCACAGTTGTCTGACATAGGACTGTATTTTAAGATAGGACAAAATATGACAAACCTAATGAATTTCACTGAGAATGTTTGGCATACTTGGTTGTACAAAGTTCAAATTATTATAAGTACCCAGGCATTAGGGTAGCTTTTGTTCACACAGGAGTAATCAGTACAGGAGTAGAATGATTATCAGTGTGAAGCCCATTTGTGTAGAGTGCATTTATAAGGAAATGCTGCTTCAATAGATGATGATCTATGGTTTGCAAAATAAAAGATGAAAGATTTGACGTAAGTTTAAGACAGTATCATTACTCAGCCGTCACATTTTTTTCTTCCACGCATCCATCTTGTCTTCACAGTGACTCAAGAGCTCCAGAGCTGTTAACACAGCTGATAATCGGAAGGGTTGTTCACTCTGCTACCAGTAGATGAGATAATGTCCATACAAAAATGAGCTTCAGATTGTATATTCCGCAAAGGCTTAGAAGCAGAGAATGGTGAAAACCTACATATGAAGGGTATGGGGAAAAATACAGAAGAAAATGCTAGTTTGTGCTGAGAAAAAAAATAATAATTCTCATATGCTGCAAGGAGCACAGTACCTGACAAAGCAAGGTAAAACATTGGAGGATGTTATGACTAAATTCAACTATCCAGCCAGCACTTTCTTGAACAGTACAGTCTTGATTCACTCAACCATATAAAATTATAATTAGCCATGTCCCAAACTCAGCACAGACTTGCTGAATAGGCTATTTATACAAGATCCCTGTAGCATACTTAGGAGGCACCATGACATATGAAATGACTGCTAATATCAAAAATCAAACAGTTTTTCCCAAAAGCAGCTGTAGCATAGCTGAAATCTCGAGGCCAAAAACATCTGTATGTAGATGCAAGAGTCATATGCAACTTCAAGATAGACCTTGGATAATTTATACAGGTAATAATGGCAGCAGTGTACTCTGCACATAAGCTTCTGCACTGAATAAAAGAGTGAGCATGAAATCCTAGCCTAACCAAAAGGAGTATAAGCCTTGCCATGGGTATGACAGGATCATAACCATACTAATCACTATGTCTAGCAGAAACTGGTAGATCAAGGGAATGCATTCACTTCAGGATCAGCCTACAAGGGTGAGTCCACACCCAACTTGTGCATGGTGCCACAAGCAGTGGTGTGCTTGGTTCTTGGAAAAATGACAGTAGGAAAGCCCCTGCTTTTTGATGAACAGGTGTTAAGGTTTTGTAGCTGAATGTTTGTGAGGCTGTAAATGGAGCATGAAAAGCCTGCCTGTAAAACACACATTTCAGAAATTTTTCCAGAGACTGGTGAATATCAGAGCTGGATATTTAGCTGAAAACCAGCTTCTTACTTAGAAGCACAGCGAGGCTGTTCAGGAACAAAATTAGAAAGGCCAAAGCTCATCAGGAGCTCAATCTGGCTACTGCTGTTAAAGACAACAGAAAATGTTTTTATAAACACATTAACACCAAAAGGAGGACTAAGGAGAATCTCCATCCTTTACTGGATGCGGGGGGAAACTTAGTTACAAGAGATGAGGAAAAGGCTGAGGTGCTTAATGCCTTCTTTGCCTCAGTCTTTAGTGGCAAGACCAGTTGTTCTCTAGATACCCAGTACCCTGGGCTGGTGGAAGGGGATGGGGAGCAGAATGTGGCCCTCACAATCCACGAGGAAATGGCTGGCAACCTGCTACAGCACTTGGATGTATGCAAGTCGATGGGGCCAGATGGGATCCACCCGAGGGTTCTGAGAGAACTGGCGGAGGAGCTGGCCAAGCCGCTTTCCATCATTTATCGGCAGTCCTGGCTAATAGGGGAGGTCCCACTCGACTGGCGGCTAGCAAACGTGACGCCCATCTACAAGAAGGGCCGGAGGGTAGACGCAGGAAACTATAGGCCTGTTAGTTTGACCTCAGTGCCAGGGAAGCTCATGGAGCAGATTATCATGAGTGTCATCACGCGGTACTTACATGGCAAGCAGGTGATCAGGCCCAGTCAGCATGGGTTTATGAAGGGCAGGTCCTGCTTGACGAACCTGATCTCCTTCTATGACAAAGTGACATGCTGCGTGGATGAGGGAAAGGCTGTGGATGTGGTCTACCTTGACTTCAGTAAGGCTTTTGACACCGTTTCCCACAACATTCTCCTCAAGAAACTGGCTGCTCGTGGCTTGGACTGGCGTACACTTCGTTGGGTTAGAAACTGGCTGGATAGCCAGGCCCAAAGAGTTGTGGTGAATGGAGTCAAATCCAGTTGGAGGCCGGTCACTAGTGGAGTCCCCCAGGGCTCAGTACTGGGGCCAGTCCTCTTCAATATCTTTATCGATGACCTGGATGAGGGGATTGAATGCACCCTCAGTAAGTTTGCCGATGACACCGAGTTACGTGCATGTGTCGATCTGCTCGAGGGTAGGAAGACTCTGCAGGAGGATCTGGATAGGCTGGACCGATGGGCTGAGGCCAACAGTATGCTGTTCAACAAGGCCAAGTGCCGGGTCCTGCACCTGGTGCGTAACAACCCCAAGCAGAGCTACAGGCTGGGAGATGAGTGGTTAAAAGCTGCCTGGCAGAGAAGGACCTGGGAGTACTGGTTGATAGTCGGCTGAATATGAGCCAGCAGTGTGCTCAGGTGTCCAAGAAGGCCAGCAGCATCCTGGCTTGCATAAGAAGCAGTGTGGCCAGCAGGGCTAGGGAAGTGATTGTCCCCCTGTACTCGACTCTGGTGAGGCCGCACCTCGAGTACTGTGTTCAGTTTTGGGCCCCTCGCTACAAGAAGGACATCGAGGTACTTGAGTGAGTCCAGAGAAGGGCAACGAAGCTGGTGAGGGGTCTGGAGAACAAGTCTTACGAGGAGCGGCTGAGGAAGCTGGGATTGTTCAGTCTGGGGAAGAGGAGGCTCAGGGGCGACCTTATCGCTCTCTACAGGTACCTTAAAGGAGGCTGTAGCGAGGTGGGGATTGGTCTATTCTCCCACGTGCCTGGTGACAGGACAAGGGGGAATGGGCTAAAGTTGTGCCAGGGGAGGTTTAGGTTGGATTTTTGGAAGAACTTCTTTACTGAAAGGGTTGTTAGGCATTGGAACGGGCTGCCCAGGGAAGTGGTTGAGTCACCATCCCTGGAGGTCTTTAAGAGACGTTTAGATGTTGAGCTTAGTCATGTGGTTTAGTGGAGGACTTGTTAGTGTTAGGTCAGAGGTTGGACTTAGTGGTCTTGGAGGTCTCTTCCAACCTAGATGATTCTGTGATTCTGTGAAATGTTTTTTGATGTTTCTTGAGGAAATTTCAGTTAGGAACATTTAGAAAACAAATCATTCAAGGAAGTGACAACTTTTTTTTTTCTTTTTCTTTTTCTTTTTTTTTAATGGCTCAGTGGGTAGTTCAAGCATGTAGAATCCTGCTTGTCTCTACAGTCATTAATTCTCCCATTCTGCTTGTATGGAGCACCTTGCACTGGAAGCAGGGAGCAGGAATAGAGCTGGTGTGTGTTATAATAACAGAAATCATAAACACAATAATAATCATCAGCAAATGGGAGCACCATGCAGATTTTTCTGAGAAGTATGCAGAAACATCACCCCGGTGCAACAGGCCACGCCACAAGGGACAAGCGAGGAGTCAGGATTCTTATAATTGAAATTAACTGTATGTTGTTTCAATTAATTGTTCCAATTAGTCTCTCTTTCTTTCTAGTTATGCCTTTCTGTAACAGTGTCATCTGGGATACTATGAGAAATTGAAAATGCCCTAATGGTCAGATGCTCATCAATTAAAGGACTTTCTATTTCTAATTAGCTCCCTGAGAAAGTTTTATTGTAAGAATGATTTTTTATAGGTGTAATGAGTTGTTGTTGTTATTTTCTTTTAAAGACTCTTTTTATTTTTTAATGATTACAGTATTTCAGTTGTCAAAAAAAATAATAAAAAAATAAATAAAAAGGCCTTAATATAGAGGAAAAGAAGGAAACGGTTTGGTTCTACCTACAGAGACTCTCTTCCTCTTGTGTGCTACTATTCACAATGATTTGGCATGTAAGGTGTGAACAAAGCAACAACATTAAATCACTTTATTTTCCAAAAAAAGAAGATCCAAAATAGTAATCCAAAACTAAAATTACGGAACCTGCTTTTTTGAAGTCAGATTCTGAGCTGCCATTTAATTTTTTTAATCAGTGAGGTATTTACAACAAAGATTAACAAAAAGTGGTCAGGTGTAGATGCAGATTTCTACATTTTTATTTTTATTTTTTTTACTTTTTAAAAATGGAAAACTGAATTCTAAGACGCAATATCAAAACTCCCTCTTTTATTTTTTTCCCCAGTTTTTATTTACTCTGGGTGTTCACATGGTACTGAAAGTAGTTTCTATCAGTTGTTTTCCTCAAGGCTACAGATGCACAATGACAGAAAGCTCTGCCCAGAAGCATGGCCAAAGAGATACTTTCTGCCACAGATTATCACCATCTCCAAATCCAGGTGTAAGTATCATACTACTTTGATATGCTAAGACTCTAGAAGACCATCTTTTCAAGAAATTTTTAACTGTGGTGCACGACTTTCACCTTAAGCTTGACCTCTGAAGACTGTGCCTTAATAAAAGCTTTCTGTTTAAGAGCTTATCCACAAGTGGAGGTGTCTGCAACTATCTCTGGGGTTAGCTCATGAGTAAGCACACCTTCCCATATGGTTTTCAGACAACAGGGCTGTTCAGGAAGCAGTGGGCTTTTTTTCTGCTTAGCCTCCATTAGGAATGCTGAGACAGATTCCAAAAGTTATTGTAATATTGTTCCAGCTGTGACTAAAGGATATTTTGTAACATAAAGTTGAAAAAATACAGATAAATGCATCATCTTATATATCAGCTATATTATAGGGTCAGCACATGAAGCTTTCTCCAACCTTTAAAGATATGTTAGCAAAATGACTTAACTGAAATGCCTAGTCCTCCTGTCTCATTTCTCGTCTTTGCCTACGAGAGTAACTTTACAGTAGTCACTACATATTTGAACAATGAATTACTTTATTTCTACTATATTTGTATATATGTGTGTATTTGTATCTATCTATTTGTATATAAGTATATATATATGTATGCATGCATTTTATGAAAGTTATAAGACAACCACCATTGCAGCCCTCGCCTATGATTTCCATGTAAAAAAACCTGCAGTTCACCACAACCTTTAATTCAGTGAGGTTTATAGATTCTGCATTCTCAGTGTTTGTTGTCAAAGGTTGCTGATACTTTTGGAACCTCTCAGTTAAAATAGGCTAAACAGCACATGAAATAGTCCATTTCTCGATCTAATTAAATTTATCCCCACAGCATTTAGACAGTCATAAACATAGTGTTTTACATGCCTGTGTACTGACAATGTGATCTGTTTGATAAGCTCAAATGTTGATACAGAAGAAGCATCAAAATCAGCTTTTTGTAGATTGTCCACTCAAAAAAAAAATATTTTTAAGGTAGTATTTGTAATTTTGATATGTGTTGTTCAAAGTCTTGTACTCGCTTATTCATTCAGATGAAAAGAACAGAGTACCTTACCCCAAAAATGCTCAAAAGCTGTAATATGAATTTGCTCTGTCTTGTCCTACCAATTAAGATATTTACATAACCATTAATGATTTATATAGAAATGTATTCCATCTTATTTTCTTCCAATTTATGCCACTTTCATGTGTTCTTGTGGGAGTAAGAAGAAAGACTACATCAGAACAAAGCAGCTTTTGGCATATGGTAAATCATGGCTTCTCAAAAAGCAGTCATGCATTTCTCTGTTTACACAGCATTCCCAGAGTGAAAATTAAATGTTTCTGTCCATATGCAATGTGTAATTTCACATTAGTCTTAACTCATAGGCCATGCATTTCTGCCACCTCTTTTGTGCTGGCATTAGCAGCTACATGGCTGTACTATGAAAATGCAGCTTTTTTTTTTTTTTTTTTTTTTTTGATTCTGTGGAATAAGCATTCAGTTCAGCATCATTAGCAAGTGTTCCACATTGCTTGGGCTTCTGCTGATTGTGAAATGCACCACTAGCTGGGTGGGTAAGAAAAGAATGTGTTTATCAATACCATAAGGCTGTATTTGCACTGTTCGTCATTCATTCTGCATGAGAAAAGTGAACCAGCTAAAAGAAAATCAGTCAGAAAGGTATATGAACTGCCTGTGCTATCAGGGCACACTGTTGCTCTTTGCTCCTTCTCCATTTCCAGTACTTCCTCACCTGATTGAATTGCTAGTCATGCATGTGTTTCCTACCAGGACTTCTCAAGTGTTCCTTCTTCTCCGTGTTCATTTTCTGTCTAGTGGCTATTTGTTCTTTTTCTTAATACTGAAGTCCTTAAATTCCTACTCTGTTTCTAGCTGATTCTACAGCATAGAATAGGATTGCATGGCAGCTCTTTCAAGGAGGACAAAATGACACCATTTGCTTTTACTAATAAGCATACCCTGGTAAAGAATTTCCAGTACCTAGTAATATTGAACTTCAAAATCTATGACATATCAGGTTTAGGAGATGGATGACTAGACTGTATAGTGGTAGCAAAGTGAGAAAAGAGAGGTTGTAACCTCCTTCACTCCTTCATTGTAATTAATAGTAACAGTAGGTTTAGGGATATTTTTTCTAGGTACCCCGCTATATTTTTATTTAGTACTGGAGTCTATTCTATTTTTATAATGTTCCTCTTTATTTGTGTACAGAATAGAGAGTTAGAAAGAATGATGTCTCATGAAATAAGCCTGTTTGTTCTGTTTTTATGTAAGTTCAGAGACATGACCATTGTCCTGTTTTCAATGAGTTATGGAGTGCTTGTCATCATTTTATTTTTATTTTTTTAACAGAAAAAAATGCCGAGGCAGAGTGCATTCTGGATCAAATATATGTGGACTGAGATAGCAAAAACCTCTCCCTCTGGTGTGTGTCAAGTGGTTTGCTACATACAAAATCCTAATCAGGGTACACATATCAATTTTTAACCATGCAGCTGCAAAGATCTGCATCCCTTCATCCTGCCTGACTGGTGATTTTGGCATTCTTTGTCTCATGCTACTATTTCAAGCTGCTCTATTGCCTCTTTCAGTGACAATACTTTCCTGTTCCCAAAAGTCTCATGTCCATAAGTATTCCTATGCCCTGGTGCATTTGAAGGCTGCACTGGAGTCAAAATTTCTGTTTAGCAAGGAAGGCTGGACCCAGCCCAGGAACTGGGGAAACAGTTTCAGCAAACAAAGGAGTAGGAGAAGGGGCCACAGGCATAAGGTCTGTGTTGAGTGATGGCACAAAGACCAAACTGACTGATGCCTAATGGATATCTTTATGGGCAAGTGGACTAGTTATCTTGGAGGCAGGGACAAGGGGATGGTCTCTAACTGGTCCACAGAAGGAAAGAGTATGCTCCTTGAAGAGGTCATTACATGGAGGAGTCCTTCACTAGTTGAGAATACATGTGGTTGAGGCCACCTTTTGTGTGAGTCCCCGATGGGACACTGATCTGAGTCATTGCAGGCTCTGAATTGTCTTCCCTGCCATCTGAACTGCAAAGTATTTTGACGGGTTTTACAACTACAATCCCAATCTTTAGTGAGAGAACATGCCTCAGATTAAAAAGGTGACTTTTAGATAAAATTACTGAACACAGTATTAGGTGTTAGAATTTTATTTATTAGTTTATTACAGCAAAGCAGTCCAAATACTGGCTCCATTATTGTTGTTGTTGTTGTTGTTGTTGTTGTTGTTCTTCTTCTTCTTCTTCTTCTTCTTCTTCTTTTCCTTATGAACCAGGGGATCAATTCCTCATCTGGGGTAGATCAAATTCTAATTCCTTTCAACCCATAGAGAACAAGACCTCTTGGGACCAATGGACAAGACTAGACTAATTTGTGAAATATATGAATATTTCTTGAGAATTTTCTGCAGCACCTTTGTGTGTGTGTGTGTAAGAGCTCTTGGTTAAAACAGACACTGGTGAGCACATTTGTCTTACATCCACTTTTGTGGGTATTGTCTAATATAACTCCAGAAACCCATTCTTGACAGATTATCCAATTTAGCAATTGGATATTATTTACTTTAATAGCCTCTAATATCTTAGAGGGAAGCAGAAGCCAAGATTTAAAAAACATTATTTAACCTGTAGTCCCAAGACATTCATCATTACAGTAAGTGTCTAAAACTTTGTCTGATATTGCCAATCTCAGATAAAGAAAAGAAACTGAGTTGGCTTTACAGCCTTTCTTTCCACTGCAAAACTTCCTGAAAGTCTATTTTTCTTGGCTCAAATCTTGCATATCTCACAGCAAGCATTATTATTATTATTGTTATTGTTGTTGTTGTTATTATTATTATTATTATTATTATTATTATTATTATTATTATTATTATTATTGTCATCATCATCATTGTCATTATTATTATTACCACCATCTTCATTTTTTATGTTACGTTGTGGAGGATTTCCAAGCACGTAAGCAATGTCTCTCTTTCCAAGTTCAGAAAAGCAGTTTGGTTTCAAACCTAATTCCTTCCTTAAGAAAATATTGGGATGTTGTTAAGGTCTTTGTTTCTTCGGTGTCATTTTTATCCAACTGTTTATCAAAAAAACCTTTTGGGTCAATTTCTCAACACTAACTTTTTTTGTGCGCATTCTATTGTGAGCCTGTTATCTTAAAAGAATCACAGAATCACAGAATCATCTAGGTTGGAAGAGACCTTCAAGATCATCCAGTCAAACCTCTGACCTAACACTAACAAGTCCTCCTCTAAACTATATCACTAAGCTAAACATCTAAACGTCTTTTAAAGACCTCCAGGGATGGTGACTCTACCACTTCCCTGGGCAGCCCGTTCCAATGCTTAACAACCATTTCAGTAAAAAGGTTTTTCCTAATATCCAACCTACACCTCCCCTGGCACAACTTTAGCTCATTCCCCCTTGTCCTGTCACCAGGCACGTGGGAGAACAGACCAATCCCCACCTCGCTACAGCCTCCTTTAATGTACCTGTAGAGTGCGATAAGGTCGCCCCTGAGCCTCCTCTTCCCCAGACTGAACAATCCCAGCTCCCTCAGCCGCTCCTCATAAGACTTGTTTTCCAGACCCCTCACCAGCTTCGTTGCCCTTCTCTGGACTCACTCGAACACCTCCATGTCCTTCTTGTAGCAAGGGGCCCAAAACTGAACACAGTACTCGAGGTGCGGCCTCACCAGAGTCGAGTACAGGGGGACAATCACTTCCCTAGCCCTGCTGGCCACACTGCTTCTTATGCAAGCCAGGATGCTGCTGGCCTTCTTGGACACCTGAGCACACTGCTGGCTCATATTCAGCCGACTATCAACCAGTACTCCCAGGTCCTTCTCTGCCAGGCAGCTTTTAACCACTCATCTCCCAGCCTGTAGCTCTGCTTGGGGTTGTTACGCACCAGGTGCAGGACCCGGCACTTGGCCTTGTTGAACAGCATACTGTTGGCCTCAGCCCATCGGTCCAGCCTATCCAGATCCTCCTGCAGAGTCTTCCTACCCTCGAGCAGATCGACACATGCACGTAACTCGGTGTCATCGGCAAACTTACTGAGGGTGCATTCAATCCCCTCATCCAGGTCATCGATAAAGATATTGAAGAGGACTGGCCCCAGTACTGAGCCCTGGGGGACTCCACTAGTGACCGGCCTCCAACTGGATTTGACTCCATTCACCACAACTCTTTGGGCCTGGCTATCCAGCCAGTTTCTAACCCAACGAAGTGTACGCCAGTCCAAGCCACGAGCAGCCAGTTTCTTGAGGAGAATGTTGTGGGAAACGGTGTCAAAAGCCTTACTGAAGTCAAGGTAGACCACATCCACAGCCTTTCCCTCATCCACGCAGCATGTCACTTTGTCATAGAAGGAGATCAGGTTCGTCAAGCAGGACCTGCCCTTCATAAACCCATGCTGACTGGGCCTGATCACCTGCTTGCCATGTAAGTACCGCGTGATGACACTCATGATAATCTGCTCCATGAGCTTCCCTGGCACTGAGGTCAAACTAACAGGCCTATAGTTTCCTGCGTCTACCCTCCGGCCCTTCTTGTAGATGGGCGTCACGTTTGCTAGCCGCCAGTCGAGTGGGACCTCCCCTATTAGCCAGGACTGCCGATAAATGATGGAAAGCGGCTTGGCCAGCTCCTCCGCCAGTTCTCTCAGAACCCTCGGGTGGATCCCATCTGGCCCCATCGACTTGCATACATCCAAGTGCTGTAGCAGGTTGCCAGCCATTTCCTCGTGGATTGTGAGGGCCACATTCTGCTCCCCATCCCCTTCCACCAGCCCAGGGTACTGGGTATCTAGAGAACAACTGGTCTTGCCACTAAAGACTGAGGCAAAGAAGGCATTAAGCACCTCAGCCTTTTCCTCATCTCTTGTAACTAAGTTCCCCCCCGCATCCAGTAAAGGATGGAGATTCTCCTTAGTCCTCCTTTTGGTGTTAATGTGTTTATAAAAACATTTTCTGTTGTCTTTAACAGCAGTAGCCAGATTGAGCTCCAGATGAGCTTTGGCTTTTCTAGTTTTGTCCCTACACATCCGTACAACATCCTTATAATCCTTCTGAGTGGCCTGCCCTCTTTTCCAAAGATCAAAAACCCTCTTTTTTTTTTTTCCTAAGCTCTAGCCACAACTCTCTGTTTAGCTAGGCCAGTCTTCTTCCACGTCAGTCATCTTTGGGCACCTGGGGACAGACCGCTCCTGAGCCATTAAGATATCCTTCTTGAGGAGCGCCCAGCATTCCCGGAGTCCTCTGCCCTTCAAAACTGCCTCCCAAGGGACTCTGCAGAAGTGACATCTGCAGGACAGTAGAACCTTGAACAAGAGTGAATCTGAACAGTACAGACCTGGCAGATGATGTTACTAGTTTCCCAAAAATGAGACAGCATTCTGAGGCAATAAGCAGCAAGTAGGAGAATTTGGCCAGAGTAGCCAAATGTTGTAGCAATTTCTAGCAGTTTTAGGCTAAAGACCATTATGTAGCTGAAAAAATATTAGGGTTTCTCTCACTTTTACCAAAAGCTGAGGAGAACTCCAGCAGAAGTCTGGATAGAGAAAGGGTAAACAAGAGGAGGGAATTTATCCTGCCTCCCCTCTGTGCTCCTGAGTGTGCTCAGAAAACCAGAGGTGCATCTGGGGAGATGATGTAGAGTATGGGGCTTTTCTCCTAATGTGTAAAAACAGCTGAGTTACGCAGGAAGAAAAA
This sequence comes from Anser cygnoides, assembly GCF_040182565.1. Classification (NCBI taxonomy): domain Eukaryota; kingdom Metazoa; phylum Chordata; class Aves; order Anseriformes; family Anatidae; genus Anser; species Anser cygnoides. The sequence goes on along the minus strand of NC_089912.1, from coordinate 82,556,421 downwards.
AAGAAAAAAAAAGAAAAAAAGCTTACCTGAGAATCAGACAACAATTAAGTTTATCCAAATACTTTGAAAAGACACCCTGTACCTTCAAATCTTTATCTGGGACTATTTTTTTTTCCCTGTGATATACAATCTGTTTTGTGATAGCCAGCCTATTGAAGCAGTTGCAATGATTAGTTCTACTCTGAGCAAAAATACAGTTATTCATTTTCCATTTTGTAAAGCTCATATTACATAGATTGCTTGCAATATACTTCTAAATGATAGGAAAAATTAATTCAGTAATTAAGTACCTCTCCGGAACAAATGGACCTATGAGTATTCCCAAAACATATGGTTCAAATTAGTGTTGATCAAGTCATATTATCTGCGTTTGCCTCACATAGTGGCACTTCTAATCAACCAGCGCAGGGCTTGGTACCTAGTCCATACAACTTATCCTGCTAGATATCTTCAATGGAAACCCTAAAAGTAGTTGAGAATGTCATTGAGAATGATTAAATAATCTTACTGGCTCAATGAATTTTTAGGGCCTTTGTGTTTAATTCTCTAGATACAGATCTTAGGGATCCAAGGAATATTGGAGACAGCAATTCTTGTGGACCTGGAGTTAGACAAATTTCAGGTCTCATAATGATAAGAGATACCACTTTGTCTTCAAGTTAATTCTGAAATCTAAATCTTCAGTTTTAATTCTCCTCTTATTCTGCAAAGGGAAATGTTGTTTTAAGTGTTTTAAGCAGTCAGGATCTTCAACTCACCAGTCCAGATCACTTAGGTTACCAGCTACTCCAGACCTCTTCAGCCCAGGGGTTTAAAGCTTACTTTGCCTAACAATAGTGTAATGCTGGAAAATCTACAACTACTTTGTTAAGCAAGCTTCTAGCTTTTGCGTAGGACATTGATTCTCCATGGAAAAGGTCCTTTCTGATTTCAGTAATATAAGATAAAAGGATATAGACAAAATAAGCAGAAATCTTTGAATGGCTTTTACTATCATTAACGTATTTACTTCTGCAAAGGAATAGAGGTGGTACTGAAGGGTATCTCCCTGCTGCTGAATGACAGCACTGTTACAGTGTTGTGTGGGTTTATCTGTGCTACATATAGCATAGATAATGCTATGTAATCTTTATGGCAGAGATAGCATAGCTAATAAAATCAGGCCACACCCAGTGGCATGGACTTGTGTGCTAGCAACTCAGATGTAAACTGTTCAGGGAACTGGGTTGTTCAATCTCTTCATGTTATAGCCTATTAAGTTGCTTGCTAACTGCATAAGTAATAACACTGGTTAGCTGTAAATGTTCTTAATTTCCTTTGGGAATGGGATAACAACATATTCGGGTTGTGAATTTCTATGTGTAGGGAATGCAACTCAGCTATATCTTGCAGGATCTGCTTTGCTTCTAATTTAGCTAAATTTTTTTAGTTGGCAGCTGATTTGTCAAAATTAGCTATCATTTGTCAGGTATTTGTGACTGCTGGAAATGTATCTGAATATCCACTTCCTGTTTAATTAAACTGAAAGATTTAAATTGTTAATATTAATCATCGATATTAAATTCCAAAGGATTTGGTGGAGGAAGTAGCATCTACAGTGCATTTCACACTTTACTTTCATGTTGCAGCACAGCAACACAATTACCTTTTCATAACACTGTCTGGCAACTTATAACATCACATAGACACAATAGTCTCTCATCCCTCTTTTTCCCCAACATGAGCTCAGCAACTCCAGTCCCCTTAATCACAGGGCATTCTGTTCCTCTGGTTCAAGACCTCCACTGAAGTTCTTTGCATAGACCAAGTGAGATCCTAGGTACAGGAGAAAGCTTTGCTGCTTGTTTGTTGTGTATTGTCATGATGTGGAAGAGGTATCTCTGTTTAGTAGTATCTGCTGTTGACTTGTTGCACTGCATTTTCAACTTGTGTCTTAAATGTGCAAAACATTCACAGAGCAAACATCTAAATGTCTGCAGCAGCTTAAATGGGTAGAGAGAAAGAAGAGGAAAACCTGAAAATGTCCACAGATTACTTACACAAATGGGAGTTTTAAAGGCAACAGGAAAAAGTACTGGAAGTACTGGAAGTACTGGGAAAGGAAGAAATGAAGTTTGAAAACAAACTATGTTTTGGAACTTGGAAAGAGAGAGATTACTTAAGTCCTTGGAAACCCCTCACAGCACATTTAAAGATGATGTTGCTATACCTTATGCCCTCGTAGTGTAGTGTCTAACACTTGCAAACAAGAGATTGAGGGGGAGAAGTCTGCTCTGCAGAGGAGTCATATGCATGCATGGCCAAGGACATAAGGGAAGTTGTTCACTCTGTCAGGACAACTGGAGATATGGACAACCTCACACTTGAGAAAATAGCAGGAACAGGGCTCTCAGGTTTCAAGTGGGAGGTAGAAGGTTCACAGACAGTGAGCCACATTTATTCCTTGCTTGGAGTCTTCTGAACGAAGAACTGCTGCGTGTAATTCTTTGTGAACAACTGATGTGTGACAAATGTAGCCAGCCCTCTCAGAAGATGTCTGTCCTTCAACTGCATTAGCCAAGGGAGATGATTTGTATTGACAGACCTCTGACTCCATTATAAACTCATTTGAACAGCTAATAGAGATGCTGGAACTCTTTCCATAGAAACCCGTGAATCTACTGCATCGGGCCAATGACTCAGGACCATTCATGGACAGGTCCTATCAAATGTTGAGTGCCTTGCAGATCACTGCACCTATGGATTGACATGGGGTTGTCTGGGAAAAAAGCTGTGACCCCACCTCAGCCTGATACATTTCTGCTTGAGAAAATTTGCCCTGGAGCCTCAAACACTGAGGTTTTCTTTTTTAAAGAAATCACAAAATCACAGAATCACAGAATGGTTGATGTTGGAAGGGACCTCTGGAGGTCATCTGGTCCAACCCCCTGCTAAAGCAGGGACACCTGCAGCAGGTTGTCCAGGATCATGTCCAGGTGGCTTTTGAAGATCTCCAAGGAGGGAGACTCCACAGCCTCTTAGCAATCTGTGCCAAGTGGTCAGTCACCCAGAGAGTACAGAAGTGTTTCTTGATGTTTATACAGAACCTCTTGTGCTCTAGTTTGTGCCCATTGCCTCTTGTCCTGGCACTGGGCAGCAGTGAAAACAGCCTGGGTCTGTCCTCTTGGCACCCTCCCTTCAGGTTTTATAGACATGGACAAGATCCCCCGTGAGCCTTCTCTTCTCCAAGGTGAACGGTTCCAACAAGTCCTTGTCATGTCACTAGTGCAAAATAATTCTACTTGCAAGTTCGGAGGTGCCTTTATCATTGTGTGGGGAAATCCCCACAAACTTTGGAAAAAACTCTGGAATCTCTGAGGATAACATGCTGTTCATTTACATATAAAATATCCCCAGTACTGCCAGAGCAGAGATTTTCATGAGTTTCTTAAAATTTCATAAAAGCTGTGAGACTCTGTATTTAAGTCTATTTCTGTAGTGACTTGTTCCAGGCCAGAGTCCCCTTCTGACTATTTCTTGGTTTTGTTTGTCACATCTCTGTGAAGAGCTGCATTGCCTCTAGGAATTGTCTAGTTAGATGGTGGGCTGAAAATGACTTCTGAAGCATATTTGCTCTTTTTAAATTTTTTGGTCTACATATTAGCTGTGGGGCATACAAGAAGAAAAGCTGCAACCTATCTTCTGAGCCTAACTGGTTCAGTGGATAAAACTGAGCAGGACCTTCATTTACTTGTCACAGACTGAGAAATAGAAAAGTGTGGTACAGCTTGTGTTGAGCCTTAGATACAGTGAATTAAAGTAATCCAGCTCAGAATTGCTCATGCCTTGGTCATTGTGACCATCGCTTATCTGGGGAGAAAGGTTGACTCCTGCTTGGCTGGAGGTGATAAAAGGCTTCATCTTCCAGGCCTTATACAAGCAGCCTGAGGGCTTGACTTGATGCCCTTTGAGACATGCTGTATGGAGGATAAGGCCAGTCATTTTGATAGTTCTTCAAAGGATTTCTACTCCCTAATCAGCACTACCTCAGCCATACTGGCTCCTCCTGAGATCAGCCTTGAGGCATGCTGATGTCCTATCGGACATCACCGGTGGTGAGCAGACTTCTAGTGTTTGCTGGCAGCAGCAATAGGTCCCGTTGAGCTCCTTTATTGAAAGGCTTGAAGCAGTCCTGGCTATGCTTCCTCTGGGACCCTTTCAGTCTTTGCACACAAGGACAGTATCTGCCTACATGACAGTCACACTACTCAAAATCTGGGTTGCGTTCCTAGACAAGCTGTTGGTCATCTGCATGGAGCTGAGAAGACAGAGTCAGCAGCAAAATGATGCTGCTCTCTGCAGCAAAGGAGAACTAAGATTGTTAATGCTCCTGAGGCCCAACTTGTTGCTGTCATAGGTATTCCAGGGACTGTGCATCTCTGTTCCTAGCACAGCCAGTGGAAATTCAGTATTGCGGGACATGAGATAATTTTCCTCACCATCAGTGGTGTGTAGTGTCTCTTTCTACTCCTCTGGAGCATCTTCTTCCTTAAGTGCTCATCACTCACCATTCACCTTTCAGTCTCCCTGTAGCTGCTGTCATTGGTAAGCCTGGTGGTCCCAGGGGAGTCCTATGTATTTCAGACCACTGACATTCTGCAGATGTCACAACCTCTACAGTATTTATTGCTATCAGGCCCTTTCACGAGCATATATTTATTTACTGGACAGACATTTCCTCTGCTGTGAGAGGCACCATTTTCTCTCCTAATTGAAGTTTTGGGAGTGGAAACAGCAAGTCTGTCAGGTACTGTTTTCCCATTTCGTGCAGAAGGTTTTGGAGTGTTGAGCCAGTGGTGGTTTACCTCATTTCTAAGCAATAACAGCTTTATTAGCCAGCCTTAGCAGCTGGACGAAGAGGGTGGTACACCGTTAAGCTACATACTTAGTCATGGAAATGAAGCTACTTCTGTAAAAAAAAAAAAAAAAAAAAGGTTGCTGAAGGTTTACACAAAAAATTCTCATCACTTCATGCAGCAAACCAACATAATAATGGGAATGACTTCTTAATTAAATACTTCAAATACTGTCTCAAGTATTTGACAATACAGTCAATGTGTTTTGAAGAAACGTTCTTCTTGCAGGGAAAGTGGCATTTTTTCAGCCTTTTCTAGCTGCAAACCGTGAACTAAACATATGAGGCAAATCTGATGATTTTAACACAGTATATTGATTTCTCCAGTATGCTTGGAAAAGGGGCAGCACTTCATTTTGTTTACAGATGATTCCTATAATCGATTATAAGGCAACAGAAACATCCTAAGTGTAGTGTGATTTTCCAGCTTGCAAATCTGCAAATCTCTTGGGGATCTAAGAACAAGTTTTTGCATTTTGCAAATATGGAAGAAATAACAGTGGTCAATTCTCACCTTAAAAATGATGGGAGGATAAGAGGAGGAAATTAGACAAAATGTTTTCCCTTTGATGCTATAGTCAGGTGCAAATGTATGCTTTAGGTAGAATCTTTCCAGTTAAGTTCTACAAAGACTATATGGGGTGTCTGCATAGAACGTAATTCATGCTCCATAGGAATTATTTTGTATACAAAGGAAAGTAATTTTAGTATAAAAAAACGGAACTACAGATGGATACATATGACAAACTATTTTTTTAGTAGTCTTTGTTTTACTTGCTTTATTTTCTTGGGGAGAAGATGAGTTTTTCTCACCTCAGAGTATCTGACACAGCAGTGCTCAGATCAGCAAATGATAATCATTGCAAAAGAACTTGTTGTATGGATAAGTAAGAAAAACACAGTAAATGCAAATACTCTAACATTTGTTAAAAGGTATGACATTTATTTTAAGCATCTAGAATGGCTCAGAATATGTTCAACAGGACATGTGTCAGCCCCACAACATGGGCTCACTGGACTCCTGTGGAAACCAGTTAAGGGATAGTTTGTTCTATTCATTTTATTCTTTTGTAATATAGTCTTTCCTTGGAAATCTTCAAGAAACATTAGTGAACATAGCCACAAATCTACTTCATGACAGTCTTGGCATTTACTCAATCCTTGAGACAGACAGGCATAAATGGACATCTTCACCATTACAACTCAACTCTGTCTTCCTTTAGTACAGTTGAATGAAAACAGCTTTTGCAGGTAGCCAGTGTTAATTACACTGGTTTGAAAAGAAATAAATGTACAAATGCAAAGGTTATTTTTAAGTCATTCAGAGTCTGATAGCTCTTAATATACAGAGATTATAAAGAGAATTTTGGGCAGATGATCAAAGTACATGGCATGCTTCCTAAACTTGAAAGGGGGAGAAGAAAAAAAATTATATGTATCTGGGAAAGATTTGGAAAGACATAGAAAAGGATGCCTCCTTTCAGAGAAAAAGAAGCTCTGCCAGTTGTTCTCAATGAGGTTATTTTCTGTTCTTTGTGTTTTATGTGTGTATATATGCTTGGCAAGGTAGGACAGAGCAAACCACATATAAAAAATCAAGATTCTTTGGGATCAAAACCCTATAAAATATGTGAAGCTTATTATATTGTACTGGATGCCATTTCCTGGTCTAAGTGAACTTTCTGTACTGAATAATTTTTCTTATTTTTATTCTTTTGTGTGCTAATTTTTTATTTCATGGTTGACAGTATGGTTTCAAAGTGAAATCTTCAGTGATTTTGAAGTCATTCTTAAAAGACTGATAAGGTAGAATAATTAATTAGTCACAGTGGTTGTTGACATTTTGAGATAAGTCTGGTCTGCTTAACAAGGAAGACATGACAGAGTAACTGTAGACTTGATTAAAGAAAGCCTTAGTTCTATGAAGGATGAATAGGTCATTTGGTGATTATGTAAATGATGCTTGCAGAAGACCTATTTGAGTAGGATGACATATCAGAGTGATACTTTCTCACAGCAATCTGGGATGGGAGAAGGGGGAAGGAGAACAGGAGTATCAGCTCCATAGAAGAAATGTCTACTCTTTAAGAACAGTTGAACATCCAAGGATATGAGCTGAGTAATTTAGTTGCAGCTACCAAAAAAAAAAAAAAAAAGTTTAGCTTACAAAAGACTGACCTAGATTACTCTCTTTCTGTAAGGGAAAGGAAAATACAGAGCATATCCTAGTGTACTGAGTTTTTAGGGCAATTTTCTCCCTCTTACTCCTCCATGAAGTCACTGAGCTGTTTTATGAAAAAGCAGACCACAGATCTCCTCAGACCTTGGAGACAGTGAGCGCAGTTCACTCTGACCTGGTGAGGCAGGCAGACTGCACTATCACTGCACTAGCAGTGCAGCTCCCTGAGCCTGCACTGGGACAAACAGGGTGCTCTGCCAACAGATAATGAAGCCTGATACATGAATATATTTTCATGGAGCCTCTCTGAGAGGCTGGCAGAGAGCTGTATCCATTCCTTCTTCCAGACTCTGTGGTCCACTTTATTTTCCTAGCTGCTGTCTTTCTTCCTTCCACAGACACAGGCATCAGCTATTATATCTGGTTAAGCAGGTGACTGTTTTAACCAACTCACTCCCTAAGTAATTTATTTTCAGGAAAGCTAGGTCAAATCAATGGAGGGTTTGAAGACAAAGAGTTAAATCTGTATGTATTATACTGCCATGGAAGTTCCCGTTGTGACATAACATATTATTAGACTGCAGCAGCTTTCTCCTGCTTGAGGGAAGGATAAATTACTGTGATCAAAGAAAAACTATACAGGACTAAATGTGAGTCCTCACCCAGGGTGAAGGGTTAATGATATTAATTTATACTCTAAACTGATATACTTTTAAAGTCCTTGTAGTAGAGACACCAAATGCCACAAAGGAGTCTGGTTGAAGTTTTTGATGATTTCTTTAAGTAATGTTGCACACTGAACAGACAAACAAACCCTGTGTCACCTGTTTGATTTGGGTGACTGAGTCAGGCACTTGGCTTCATCTCAGTTTTCACCTGTAGCTGCTTTCCCCACATCAGATCATTCTGCAGGAGTCTGGGTACGAATCAGTCCTGAGCTGGCAGAGGGACTTTGTGTCACAAAAATACACATTTTGAATGGAAAAACTTTGTGCAATCTTTTCATCTGGTTCTTTCCTTCATTCAGCCTAGCTGCTGTTGTGTGCCATATCACAAGCTGTCCATTCTCTCCAGTCCAACCCCTAGCACATTAACAGAGTGATGGCAGTGTACAGATCGCAACCTTGCAATTGCATGCTTTTTGCCCTGATGACTGTTCTCTATTTAGGTGACTTGAACCACCAAAGCAGAGGTTTCCCACTTGTTTGTTTGTTTGTTTGTTTGTGTGTGTATATGCGTGTATCCCTATGAGCTTAAAAAGTACATTCGCATGATCCATGTAAGGTAGCTGAGTCAAGAGAACCCACTGGTAGGCAGATCAGGCTGGCTGTGCAAGGTGTACTGCTTCCCTGGGAAGCGTTTAGGCATCTGCAGACTGAAAACCCCTGCAGTAAACCCAGAGGCACTGCCTCAGGATCTCCTTTCATGTCTTCTTTATTTGATACGAGACTTGTTTACATGGTTTGATATCTTTAATTTGTCTGCATTGCAGCTGAATTACTGTCACTGTAGTTTGCATTATAATTGTTCTTAGAAATTTGTAACAGAACACATTTTCTTCCAGCATTTGCTACTCATTGCACTTTGTTTTATGTCCACATTTCATGGTTTTCTGTCTAAAAATATTGGCTTTTTGTTGAGCTCAGCAGGTATTCCTACAACCAGTCTGACCAGCTGTCTTCCTTCTCCTTCTTTTGTGTTCACAGATCAGATTTATCTCACAGAAACAAATACTGCCAAGTGTTTGGACTAATAATGCATTGAAAGCTGCATCCAAAACTGAATTTTTACTACTCTCAAGGAAAAGGTTATTGTAAACCTTGAATGTTCCTTTCGTTCCTCCAGCTGGATTGATCTTGAAAGCTCTTGAAATACTTGAGGAAGGCTTATGGGAAAGTAAGTGGGTTTTTCTGAAAGAAAAAAAAGAATTATTTTTTTTCTTGTTGTTTTTGTTTGTTTTGTTTTAGTTCCAAAAGAGCATATCTCCCACATTGGAGGAATTGTAGTGAGATACAGAAGGCCGGGAATATCATGCTATCTAGTGGATTAGAAGTGGTTACTGTTTTCAGCTAAATTAGCCAGAACTGTGCAGGATTGTTTCCTCCAATGTCTTCTTATTGTTACAGGCTTACCTGTCTATCTCATCTCACCCACTTAGTGGAGGTCAGCTGGCCTCTAAACATGCTTTGTTACTGTCTGAATTTCACCCCCCCTTGAACACCTGTGTCATTAAGGCAACCAGCTACAAACTCCTCTAATGGGACCTCCACACTGATCTGAGGTCCTGCCATCTGTGATCAGGAGCAAGGTGCCTGTGCTCCCTGTCCAGTGCACAACCTGAGAGGGAAAGCAATGAGTGGTGGTGTATATTCAGCCTGGAGCTCCGCAGAGACAGCAAACATGGTATGAAGGGTTATTTGAAGTCCTGTCCCTCTCAGTTTGGTCCAGCTTGACTGGATGGCCTGAACAGCAAATGAGTGACCAATGCGTTTGTTCTGTTCTTGCTTAGAAACTTCTTTTCTCGGCATTTTTATTTTTTTTCATAGCATGCCAACTGGTACAGTGGCCAATGAAAATATTGAGGGTAACTTCACCCTTAGTCGTGCTGGACTAAACCTGCTAGCGCTCTCTCCTGGCAGCTGGAGGACGTGTTTGTGAACTAGTATGAAGAAGTGTACTCTTAGCCGTAAGGAAATGCTGTGGTGAGAGGCAATGAATCTTTCAAATTGCATAATGTCGTTTTTCCTTTCTCTCTGCTAACAAACCCATACTTAAGCCACCGTGGTCAGCCTCAGGGAGTTACTCTGAAAGATTTCAATCTATGTCCTATTCAACATGTGGTTGTTAGTTTACTTGTTTTTAGCTTACTTGTTTGTTCTTTGTTTTGTTTTGTTTCAAACAGGATGATGTATTTTCTGCTTTAGTTTCTGTTTTTTCTTTATTCTTTCCCTATTTTTTTCAACCTCATTAAAATGGTAGATGTGATGAATATCAGTATCAGCTCTGCACTTCCTGTCATGTCTTTCCCAGCCGATAACACAAAAGTTACCCCAGATTCTGGGTGTGACATGCTTCCTATAGCATCTGTCTCTGTAGGTACCCATGAGACAAATTCACTGACACAGGTAATTATCTTGGATTCGCAGTTTGTCTGTCAATTTGCAATCCATTTGACAATACTCACTTCCAAATCCATTGCCATATAGAGTGCTTTATAATTTCTGACGTATTTAATGATCAAAATTTAAAAAGATATCTGTTATGGCTGATGAAATTTCATCTTAGAAAGAAAGCAATGAGCAGGGTGGAAGTTAATTGGTTTTAATGCCACTAGGTGCTTGATAGACTAATATTTTCATACCTGACATTGCAGATTGACCCTGCAGAAACTGATAAGCCATTGAAATCCACATCAAAGTAGGATATAGACATTTGTTGATTTTATAAATCAGTCATAAACATCTCTGAAATATTTAAAGCTGCATTCTGGGGAGATCCTCAAAAGTAAATGGTGCTTCTTACTGAAGAGAAAATTGTAACCACTGACTGAGAGTCAGCAAACTCTTTAGATGTACAAACTATTATTATTATTATTGATAATAATAATAATAATATGCAGTTAGTCATACTGGCACAATTACTCAACAAGTTTAACTGGAGATACCTTCTGGATCCTGGTAAGAATATTTCTAAAATACTACAAATATTCTCTATATTTTGTTCTATCCTTTATATCTCCCCTAAGAATGGGGCCATTTATAATTGTATGTGGCTTGTTTTTTTTGTGTGTGTTGCATGTGCATCCTCAGAACACTCAAGTAAGGCCAAAGGAAACAGAGAGAGAGAGAGAGATGTAAAAAGTGGGTGGGTCCTTGGGTTGGAGACTACATGCTAGCATAACGGTGTACGGAGAAGATGTACGGAGAGAGAAAACAGATGATGTGCTGATGGGAGGAGAGATTAGCAGTGAGACTGAGGCATTAATGTTTAGAAGAGATGGATATTCAGTAAGAATGAATGGCTTTTGGTATGGTAAAGTGCAGAAGAATATATGTGCTGTTGTGTTTAAATACTCTAGAAGTTCTTCAAGTCTAGAAACACCAGACAAAATCTACTGCTGAGGATCTAAGTGAAAATACCTGTATTTCTGTTTTGCCAAGATTTTCTCTATTAGTTCACCACCACATCTCATATCTGTGATATAGAAATGCAATTTTTATACACAATTTTTCAGGTGAATATCTACTCTCCTGTGAGAAAGCAACTTTTAATGATGCCAGAACAGTTTGCCAGAGGGAGAGATTTTAAAGGCGAATGCTGTGTATTTCATGGGTAGAGGGAAGAGAGAAGGTAAATAGTCAAAAGTAACCTTCAGGGCATCGATTCGCTACACCATTCAGTGCTGACCGCACCCAGCCTGCAGAGAGAGACTGCACAAAGCCAGCCCTCCTCTCGTGTCCTGCTTTGAATATGTAAGTGGTGTGTGAACCTTGTGCTGGGCCTTTGCACGCAGGTATATTTTAGCCTTAAGGCATGGCTTACGCTCAAGTGAAGCGTGACTATTAGAGCTGCGTTTTGTGGCAAGGGTGTGTTCTGTCTTTTGATTTAAGTGATCCAGGTTTCCAGGAAGCTGGAATTTCCAGTGATTACTTGTGCAGAATTTACCCCTTTGGCTAGGACTGTGTTTACTAATGAGATTATTTCTTTAGCAAGACAAGGATGCTTCACTTCTTAGGAAATTAATATGATCACCAAATTTTGCAGCGGTACAGGTTAAGTATAAAGGCAATGAATGTCACTTATGTTCCTGTAAATTAATAAAAAGAGTGTGCTTATTAAATCATCTTCAGGAAGGCAAAGTATAATGAGAAAATTCAGTTTCTTTTTACACTTACTCTAAGATAACCATAAAGTGGATTATACAAATCAGTGCCAAAATTATTGGATAATAGGATCACATTAGACTTTTATATCTGGTGCCCTTTACTGTTTGTGCTCTAAGATGCTCTAGGGCATTCCAGGGGAGGTTTCCCAAGCTTTCATGAAACAGTAAACTGGATAAGCAGCTCTTGACTACTAAATATATTAAGAATGATCCCTTCTCTAAAATACTCCTTCAAAAAAATCTGGTCACCTTAACAGTAGCAGGAGCATTGGAGATAGATAGAAAAAAAAAAAAAAAAAACAAGACCTTGAAAATGGCCCGGGGATGAACACTTGAGCTACAGAAGGAATAGAAACAATTCTTGTGTGTTGTGCTTGTGCTGGGTGATGTTGCTTTCCTATGTACCCCTGAAGGCAGGTGTAAGTACAGTGCCTCATCAACACACAGTGACATTAATGAACTCCAGTGCATGGGTAGTGGCTGTTGAAATAGCCTAGTGCTAAACAAGCATTTGAAATGATGTTTTAAGATCTTCCGCTATTACAGACAGGTTACCTGTGAGCAGCCTGGGAGGGAAGGGCAGCATTGATCCAAGCGTTGTCCCATAATTTCTACATGTTCTGATCTGTAAAAATGTTGTTATAGGAGATGGATGCATTTTTGAAACAATTTAGAAGGTTGAACTGGAGCTAGAAAAAACACACTGTCCTCCTTGTGTGCATATTTATTGAGAAAGATCAATTATGTCAAATATCCATTGATTCCTTTAGGAAAAGGGTTGAGATTAATTCAATCAAATGGAACAAATACTGAAAAATGAAGCGCATGGAACTGATGCTGTACAAGTGCCTTCTCAGCTTCTGTAGCTAAGAACTACATAGACTGAATCTGGTTCTCCCTGGTTACAGGTGTCCAAAGGCAGAGCAGGGAATGGTGAGAGATATCACTCAAAAGCAACTTATTGGTTTTTTCTTTCCTTTTCTTTTTCAAGAAGCTTTTCAATGTATGACAAATGCAAGTAAGAACCTGCTGTTTCAGCTGCATTGATGAATCATATGGTCACAGAAAGAAACACCTAAATACACTGAACTGACAACCCATAATTCTGTACTGATCAGGTTGGGAAAAAAAAAAAAAAGTACTTTAACCAAATTTCCAATTCCTTTGCAGGATTCTCAAATTGTTCCAAGCAGTGTGAGGGACCCCTAGTATTCATGGAAAATCAGTCTCAGAATACCTGATAAAACACAAAGTTGCTTTTGTTACAACGATTGTTTTAAACATTGCTTATAAACACCTTGAATAAATAGGCCAATGAAAATGAATGGTTCTTGTAAGTTAAACTGAGAAAATTTGAACTGGGACAGATTAATTTCTCAAAGATGTTGTGGTTTTAATAAAATATAGACAAAATAAAACAAATTTCTATGGCAATAAAAGTGTGGTAACTGCTCTGAATAGGACATCATGACCAAGTTTTGCTCATGAAGTGTGATCTTTGCATGTTCTTCTATGCATATTTTATCAATGCATAATTCATTCCAGATGATGTTTTTCAGTGGCCAGAGAGATAATCGGGCACTTTTAGCCTATTTCTTGTCACTCAAATGTTTTGTGAGTAAAATGACTACCTTGGAGAACAACCAATTGGCAGACTTCAAGGCTTGAGAGTGGAAAAAAGAAACACTGCTCTGATGCTTAGAAGGCTGCTCATTTAGGTCAGGTATGAATATGAAGTTGGGACAATATAGAGAAGCTGTCTCTTCTCTTGTTTCAAACACTCCTATCAGATACTACACTTAACTAAAAGGTGTTAAAATATATATATATTTCAAACATCCTATCTTGAATGTAAATTAAGAATAGACACCAAAAATTGAGCAACACAATAAGGTGTTTATTGATGCTTTTGTATTTAAGTAAAAATAGTAAGGAGGGTAGCAATCTGTGCTTGCACAGAAACTGTAATTTTTATTTGCCAATATTTACTTATCCAATCTTTTATGGCAGTCCCTTGAAATAGAATAGTTGGTTTTGTGTGGTTTGCCCATCCTTACTCCAGGGGTGTCTTTGCCTACTGGAGTAGGTCTGTAGCATTGAGACATACCTGTTAAAATCAGTGCCACCGTCTGCCAGCATCATATAACACAGTTCCAATGCTTCCAAGACAATCTGTGTTTCCAAGCATTTATAGTGAATTGAGATAGAAGATAAGCTGATAATCAACTTTTTTTTTTACACAGCTACAAATGAAGGCACAGATTACAGTCAAGCTTAAAAAATTTGGGGAGTAAGAAAACTAAGCTCACAAAGTCTTTAAGCAAGTAAAAAAGTCTTTTTCTTCTCTCCCAGACAGCCAGGAGACCACTTTAAGGTTGGTAGCACTGCTAAAACAAATCTATGTAGAGAATTGTAATAGAAATGTTAAGGGGAGAAGAACGGCTATAGTATTACCATGTGTTGGTTGATGACCCCTAGATTAGCAGCTCATTGGGACCCTAGCACTAGCACATACAAGGGGACACGGCATGAAAATAAAGGACACACTAAAAGAAGGAAGACCCTACTACTAGGCTAGAATAATAAATGCTCAAGCAATTTAAAGATCATGTCAGAAGGCAGAAAACAGAGTAGGAACTATAAAACACACAAATAAGTAAGAAGGATGGTGAGAAAATTGTAGTGATCCACAGAGGTGAGTGGGTGGAGAAACAGACCTGCAATGGGTACAGAAGAGCAGACCAAAGTCTGGCACAGGGTTTCCAAACTCTGGGGAATACAGGGCACAAGAGAAGGACTGAGAAGTGGATGTTCATCATCCTCCGTGTCATGCAAGGAGTCATAGAATCACAGAATCATAGAATATCCTGAGTTGGAAGGGACCCATAAGGATCATTGAGTCCAGCTCCTGGCACCACACAGGTCTACCCAAAAATTCAGACAACGTGACTAAGAGCACAGTCCAAATGCTTCTTAAACTCCAACAGGCTTGGTGCAGTGACTACTTCCCTGGGGAGCCTGTTCCAGTGTGCGACAACCCTCTCGGTGAAGAACCTCTTCCTGATCTCTGGCCTAAACCTCCCCTGCCTCAGCTTGACACATTTCCCACGGGTCCTATCAGGAGTCCTGGGCTGACACCTTGAAACACATACTTTTGTGCCTGCCTGCTGGCCAGGCCACCCTGAGATGGATGTAAAATCACTTCTGTTTCACTTTTACTTTAAAAATGAACACCCTTAGCCACCTATAGGTCTCATGTTGAGATCTACTACTTGGCTGTTGCAATACTGCAATGCCATTTCTTACATGGACGTCCTTGATTTTCCAAATTTAGTGCATGAACCTGAGTGTAAACATGTAGCATCTGCCTTTGCCAGAGGTCACCAGTGAAAACAGGTCTTCCTGGCCATGGACCAAATGGATGACTGCAAGTCTTGGCTGCCTACTTTTTCTAGCAACTCTGAAAAGCTGCATGCAGTTTCCAGATGTGTAGCCATTGAAATCCTATCATCCCTGGAACTCTTGGAGAGAAATCGGGTGGACATCTTTGTTAAAAAACACTTCTTCTAGTCTGGCAGGTGTGACTCTACAAAGCAATTGATTATTAATTTGAAAAGTTTTTTTACCAAAACAACTGAAGCTATTTCCTCTCCTTATCTCCCTGGATGGTTCTTTAAAGACAAAACAAATTCTCATCTCTATAGCTTGGATTCTCATCAGTATGTTTTGCTCTTTAGTTTCAAGGTGTCTGTACACTCAGGATGGCTTATTTTCACTGTGGTTGGGGAAATCATATGTTGTAAGAACTGGTCTGTTCTCCAAAGCCAGAACTGGGCTTTGAGGGGGTGGAAGTGCTCTTGCTGACTCTTGTCCTGCAGCAAGCAATAGCTTCAATTTTGCAGGGCAAAGAATAATGTCTTTCTGTGGTTGGGCCAGGAAAAATCTTTGCTGTAATACCTTTGCCAAGATAATAATATATAGAGCATGATGTTTACTTATATTAATTGCATTCTTGGGAGTCTGCTGTGGTAGGTAAACTGTAGCGGATAAACAGTCAGAACAAGAAACAGCCTCTTGTCTGTAAAAGGATATCTAGATAAATGTCTTTTGTTCCGTTCTTTACCTCTCGCTCCTTGCACGCATACTTTGCATTTATAGCGCATCTTATTCAGCCTTGTTATTCCAGCACTGACAAAAGCCCTGGGGTGGGCAAGGAGTTTTACAAACGTGCTGAGCTGACCTGTAGGTTCACTGACCCATATCATTTATACAGTAGAGTAGACAGTGTACCCACATGCTTTTCCCACATTTTACCAGGATATTTTGAGTGTGAAAGAATACAGCTTCAGCACTGGCCTTGAAAGTCTACAACTGATTTTGCTCCTTCTCACCAATCTGTATTATTCCTTTTTGGGAGTGGGAGGGAGATCTCCAAATCACTTTGCATCTGCAGAAAATACTGCCTGGGCTGCTGCAAGGTCTGCCCTGTGTGGTCACCTGGTTCACATTCAGGCAATGCAGCTGGGAAGCTAAACATGAACTGTCCCTTATGGCTCAGTGGTCATTAGGTAAGGGGACAGCATGGTCTAGGTCTTTGACTGAGAATAAGAATAAGGGATTTGCTACTAGATCCTGTCCCTGATATGCCCATTTGTTAGGTTATTTCATAAGCTAGTGATGATTCCCAGTTCTGAAAACATAAATGGCCACTGCTTCAGTTGAGATGTTGCTCAGTGCACAGAACTTTTGTGCATAATCTGTCCTGGTGAAATCCTCCATGCAGACATAAAAAGCAGATGATATCAGGAGGATGTGTGTCCTTACCCTCCAGCCCTTACAGTTCACCTCTTTCGATGTGTGATTTGTCTAACCTTGTCATGAAAAACTGGTGTGTTTATATGGTGCTGGCCTGGCAAGACTTCTGTCTAGGATAATCAGATGTCCTCTCTTGCCCGTCTTTATAACCACCAGGACAACACTGTGCTCACAAGTAGTTTCCAGGACATAATTGTGCACACAGAGCTTTAAAGGTTGTTTTACATAAAGAAGTTCTTTGTAGAAAATATTCTGGTGTCCCAAATGAGCTCTGAATTGTAGTCTATGTGAGCTTTATTTATAGAAACACCAGACACAGTTTTCCAGAACCAGCCAGCATTTGTCAACATACTCATTCTGCTCAGAACACAGACTAAAATGCACTGGAATTGGTTGTTATGTGTCTTCTCTCCCTTTCTCAGTATAGTTTGTCATATTAAATCAGTTTAGCCAAAGGTTTTCAGATCTGTCTGTGGGATTATGCATGTCCCCAGATGGAGAGAAGCTTTCATGCTTTGCTGTGAAGCAAATAAGCTTTTTTTGTTTTTGTTTTGTTTTTAAGATAAGAGTAAGATATTGTGGCACATACAAATGCCTTTTTTGTCCTGCAGCACTTCTCTTGCTTTTAAAATAGCATCTTGGGTTCTGAACTCTGAATCCCCCTGCTCTAAGCAAAAACAAGGATTGCTCCTACGGAGCTGTCCTCTGGCCAGCCTCCTATGGCAAGAGTCAAAAGGCAGTTCACGGTCATTAGTTTGACAGCAAACAACAGATACAAGCAAAACTCAGCTGAAATTATACAAGCTCTCTTCTTTTGGATTGAACGCAACACAGATGTAGTAGAAGGCGATAAGTTTAAAACACTCCCCTCAACCCTGCTGAAGAAATGGAAACCTTATAAGGTCACACATTCTCTTTGACATATATTTCATCAGCTATGCCATAATACATACACTGAGATGAGTACTGTACAGTCCTCAAAAGAGGAAGATAACAAGAAGGGAAAGCTGGAAGGGGGCATGCCCCAAACCTTTGCATTAACTGCTAATCCTTTATGGAGCTATAGTTGGCCCTAAAACCACTTGTGTTCTGTGATGAAGAGAAACGTCCTGAGCTCGGTGATAACTGGTATGTCCATAACCAGCTGCTTAAGCAGGAATAGAAAAGGGTATTTGCTTTTATGTGATACCTACACACAGTTCTTAAACGCTGCCAAGCAGTTTCAAGAGATCTCTTCTGAGACTGTGACTGGAAATAAACCACAATATTTGTAATGTACCTGATCTCAGAAAGTTACTTGCTTTAACTGCTATTTAAAAGCTACTGGCATGTTATTGAAAGGTTACTGGCTGCACACCTCAGTTAAACACCCATTTTGCAAATGTGTCTCTTATAGGGATCTAAGTTGTCCAGGACAATATGATTTCCTGAAAATGTTGAAAATTGTGGCAGTGTACATGTTATCTGCCAGCACAGTAGTTCTCAGTGGTAACACAAACATCAGAGTTTATAGCAATTAATTTAATCTTGTCTTATATGCATTTCTACTCCCTATATATATCTTAGGTTACCTCTGAGGGATGAACAGGGTAAAAAATTCAATGGCTTACCTTCTTCCTTAAACACACCATTCTACTGCTGCTAAAGTAATTGTATTAGGACTCAGTCCTCCATGGACTAAAGTCATCTATCATGTTAGGTAGCCCATGCAAGCTTAAATGTACAGATGATTGCTGGTGTCACAATTTAGCATGCTGCCCCTTTTATATACGGAGCAGAGATGACTGTCAGGGTTCCAGGCTGAATGGTAGGCATACTGCAAAGTCTTGAATTAGCAAAGTGTGGTATGTGGCAAGAGCCTGTCTTTAATTTATTCACCAGTTTTGAAATGTGCCATTCTGATGCAGTGATTTGCAATGGGGAAACAGATCAATACAGCTCTGATTGTCTTAGATAGCCACTTTTTTCTGATAACACTGATGCAGGAAGACTGCTTTCCCTTTGTCTGCTGTACCAGTAAATAAATAAATAAATAAATCACTGAGATCTTAGATGATTGCTTTTTTTTGTCTCCAGCTGTGATAAACTTTCCTACAGAGAGGGAAAGAGGAGGATGGGTGTACTGTTAGCCTTTCCTCACACAGTGCTCTGAGGTGCAAAATGACCTCCACTACAAGAGCACGGGGCAGATGAACAGTGCCTCGCTGCTGTCCAAATAGAAGTTGTGGGTGTGGTTACTGACAAGAAGACTAGAAGAATTTAAACGAAAACAATGAACAAAATAGGCACTTCAGGTCAAGTGGACAAATTGCTTTTCTAATTTTCTGGTTTATGATTGCATTTCCTTTGAATCACACAATCTCACATCTTGTAAGTACACAGATCATGTTTCTGTGAAGACTTCATTAATGCACATCCTAATCCAGAGGAAGACATTTTCCTAGTACGAAGTAAGGATCCCTTTTCATGGGATGAAGGAGTCTTTTGGCTAGGCACTGTGCTAGGACCCCTTGAGTATGGGGACAGCTTTGGCACTGTTTGATTGTGAGTTTTGACAGCACTCTGTTCCTCTGCCTTGCACACAGAAAACAGGGACCTACTTGTCCCTCCTTCCACTCCCCTGTTAAACTGCTTGCTGATGATGGTATTTTTACTACAGGAGTCTGGTCTGACTCCTGCATGCAGCTTCTAGTGTTGGTGTCATCTTTTTTTTTTTTTCAGAAATTAACCTAGAATTACACATCAAATCTGAAAGCTGCAATGTTTCTCCTCCCAAAAAGACATGCGGGAAATTAAGCTCCTATCCAGCACTCCTATAACTTCTCAAGGACATGCTTCTGTCTTATATGAACATATAAAGATTCAGTCATGAAATCTCTGTTAATATTCATGCATCAGAATGCATGTTTGGTTCTTAATATCTCTGTTTCACACCAAGGCTGTCATTGTGACATTTTTAGAGTAACAATGCCTGGAGCAAAGCTGGCTTCTGTGAACCTGTGACTGCATTCTTAAAACTTCAGTAACGTTTTGATAAAGTCATATTGAAAAAAAATACGGGACACAGACCCTGAGCACTGCTGAGAGACTGAGCACAAAGTTGAATCAGAGCTCTGCTCTTTTTTTTTTGCTTCAGGCTTGCAGAAATAATTTTCTTAGTATATTAAACCTAGAAGGATGCACCCTGCAAATGCAATACAAAGCACGACTCGTATCTAGATCAGTAACTGCTTTGAAGAGAGCTGTGTAAAGGAAAAGAGGTAAGAAGGCCTGAGACAGTGAAGAAAGCAGGAGGTATTAGGACTTGATTTCAAAAGGAACTTTGAATTTTAACCGTATTCAGAAATGTTAGTAATAATCCTGATCATACCTAGACATTGTGATTCTCCCACATGAACACTTGTTTACCACTTGTACTATTCCTTATAGAGTGTGGATCCCCATGTTGAAAGACCAGTCCTTCCTAACATATGAAACATAATACACCAACACAAATAAATCTACATTTCCTATACTTCTAGGCTTCATTTTGGTGCAGCATTCACCAATGGGCTGACAAGCTTGAGCAAGTAAAGACTGAATCTAAGGTTGTTGTATGATAAATGGGAACAGAGCAAGAGAAGCAGCAGGGTTTTTTGTTGTTGTTTGTTTGTTTGTTTGTTTGTTTCCAGTTAAGTCTCTGACCTGGTTAATGTGTTTTCCCTTGAATGCTTTGGTCTCTGCAGAAGATTGGCTCAGATACATTATAGTTGAACTAACCTGAAGTAAGAAGTTGATAATGAGGCAGAAGAAGCTCCTGTCAGCAGAAATCTTCTGCTTTCTGTGCAGTTGCCACTAACATCCTGGGGAAGAATATTACTGCATATCTCAAAACTTGAAGGATTTATTCTTCAAATATTTAATCTTCACCTACTAGGAGCACATAATCTTTCATTCTACAGGCCATACTGTTCCTGCTCACATAGGTTCTGGTGCTTTTTCTAAGTGTGTGTTTAGTTATCAGCATGCTTTCATGTTCTTAAACTGGACACTTTTGTATTGTCTCGTGTCAAGAGGCTCAGCAGCCATAGGTTTACTCAATTTAGTAGTAGAATATCTTTTCATAGTAGAACACCATCTCCTAAGACATTGTTGCCTTATAAAGTCCTGTATTTTGTTCTTCTGGAGAATCACTAGTCCAAGAACAAGGTAATCTTCACTCTGTTTTTGACAATGAACAAGATAGGTGTCTAAGGGATATACCAACACAGACTTTTGAGTAATAAAAACTGAAGATTAAACACTAAAAACAGCCTGAAGATATTATTTATAATGGAGTAACTGGTTTCTTATCAATCAAGCTACATTTACTAACTGTCTTTAAACAGCTGAGCATGCTCTGTCAAGAGGAGGTGTTAAAAGCTGAGTAGCTCAAACAATTTATTATTATTATCATTATCATTATCATTATCAGTATCATCATTATCATTATCGTTGTTGTTGTTGTTGTTATTATTATTATTATTATTATTATTATTGTTATTATATGTGAAGAATAACAAGTTTGTTATGGAGAGGGAGTGAATTTGCACCAGGAACTAGCCAACATTGAGCTGAAACTTTGAACTGCCTGGGAACATCTGTTACGATAACATCTGTTATATGGGGTTGGACTAGATGACCAGGGGTCCCTTCCAAACTCAACAACTCTGTGATTCTGTGATAATGAAATTTATGCAGTAAGGTTTGTGCATTGAATCCCTGTATTACACAGCCACAGGGTAGGATACACCGTCTCTGCAGAATCTCCCTTAAATCTTTGACACTTACATTGCTGGACAGTGAGCCAGGGACTTGTTTGTGTAAATGACAGAAGGCCTGTGACAGAATGAGGCAAGCTGACTGTACTGCTTGGACAACCTGTCTGTAACATGCCATGCCTTTCACTAATACCTGTCAGAGGCATGAAAGATATTCTAGAACTTCTGTCTGTCAGTGATGCTATGTGCATTTTTCTGGGACCAGAAAACACAGGACAAACATACAGGGCAGACCAACACTAGGTATCACAGAAGGATGCCTAAAGAAAAGCTAAGTGCTAGCTTTTCTGATTCCAGGGTTGATTAAAGCACTGTTTGTGACAGAACTTAGATATCTGGGTAAGGTCACTTAGGCACGGAATTTTTCCCTTTGGATGTTCTTGTCTGATGAGCAATTAATCTGAAACATGCATTTGGTATAGTTCTCTCATGTTTTGTCAGTGATTGCAACCACACAACTACCTGACACTGCTAGTACTTTAAAAGAAAGCATGTTTTTTGAATCAGTAAACTGAACTTTTGGCAGACACACAAACCATATTTAAATGTAGCTCCATATTTGGAAACAGCACAGACTGCTGAACTGATTCCAAACCTGTTTACAAAATGGTGTGCATGGGGAAAGGGAATTGCTCAGCATGCGGATTCTCACTGCTCAGGGAAGTTTCCCAGGTAGTATTTAGACCTGTTCATAATGGCTGTAGTGGAACTTTTGCCATCAGTTTATATGGAAACGGAAAACATGTCCTTGTAACAATAAGACTTCAGAAGGCCTTTTTATTCACTGAGCTACTTTGTGGTGGAATGATAAAAAAGTGGCAAATGATAAAAAAGTGGCAAAATTTTCTGCTGACCAGTAGAAGCCTGTTAGCAGTTGTCCTGGTGAGTCCTGCTTGGAGGACCAATGTTCAGCTTTACAGCCATACAGTGTATTTGAATAGGAAGATCTGTTACTGCTAGAGAAGAAAATATATCCTAGAACATAGACCAGCTAAAATAATGGTTTCATTTACTTTCTTCCTATTTTCTTGAAGACCATTGGACCTTGGGTTTTTATGAAGTTTTTTTGGTTTGGTTTGATTTGGTTTCTTTTTGGAAGGGGGGAGGGTGTGTGCGGAGAAGAAGTGGGAAGGAAAGCTATTGCTTTTTCTTTAAGCTATCTAACAGTTGCTAATAGAAACTGTCTGGCTGACTCCCTCTAGGATTTCAGTAATCATAGTGGAGTTTGCTACATCATTCCCAAGTGGCTTGTTCCTTTACATTACTATCTTGTACACAAGATTGAACAATGTAGAAAAACAAGTTCATTTACAATGAAAAAAAAAAAAAAAGATGGGGTTATAAGCTTTCTCCCTCTTTCTTGTTAAACATCTTTTTGAAATATCTTTTATTTATTTATTTATTTTTCCATCATGCCGCTATCAGTCAAGTTCATTCTCGGTACCTCAAAGATGCACCAAGTCTTGCTATCACACTTGCGACTATCTCAACAGAATTGTTACTGAAATTTTCTGTGTGAGAGGAAAGGAGAGAGGCAGTTGTAACACACTGTGCCTTTGGAAGTGGAATGAATTTCCTGAAGCATTATGTACTTACTGAATGTACCGGCTGAGGCATTTCTGACATAAATCTGAAGCACAAGACAAACAGAAAAATGAAAGAAACACAAAAAGGGCCAGGTACTGTTAAGGCCTGGCAGAAGAGCTTGCTCTTGGTGTGGACAAGTGTGTGCCTTGCAGGTACAGTTCTGGCCTTTTGTTATGGGGTGTTATGTTAAGTGTAGGTTAGACCAAAGCAGGCACAAATTTATGTAGGATCATTATCCCTTCCCCCCGTTCATTACAGTGACAGAGTAAAATGAGGTCAGACAACTTCTAATCCTGGAGAGGAGCAATTCCCCCAAATACTTTAAGCTGTCAAGAACTAGTCTGTCAGATCTCTGAACTGGAAATGCCTCTGTAGTGCTCACGGTGCTCAGCCCCAAGGTGTCTGTACAGTATAAAGCTGCCACTCCACTCCCATCCCAATATTTTGCCTAATGGCAAGTAAGCCATAATCTTAAAATCAGATTAATTCAAGAAGTCCATGAATAGTGTTCCACAACAAGAATCACTACATTAAAGCTGTTCTTCCACGCACTTTATATTTGAGTTGTAATGAAAGGGTTTTGAGAAAATATCATCATACCCTGCTAAGTGGAAGATTCATCTTTTAAATACATCTTCCTGTTTGGAATACTGGTTGCAAATATGCATTTTTGTAGCAGAAGAGCCTCAATACTGCTGCTTTCAATTATGATTTCAGATGTTGTTTCCACACCTGTCAGAAAGAAACTTAGTTGAAAATATAGAACAATTTATATAATATTTTATATACTCTGTGAGCTTAACTTGGGACATCTCCCAGATCAAAACATATAAAATTAGTAGACACAGAAAAAAAAGAGTTTAAAGTTTTCCCAGCATTGCCAGTTTTGCCAGCATCTAATTTTGCCTTTTGGCTTTCCTAGGATCACCAGTATTAATTCCACACTAGTTTTCCCTTTTCTTTGTCTTTTGTATTTTAAGAGAGGCAAGTGAATTCCGTGTGTTGGGAAAACACAGAAAAGGGAAACATTAATAAGTCAAGACAGTCATTCCAGTCTGATGCACAGAACCAGAGTAATTCACTGTGGTATAATGTAGTACTTTAAAGGTTTATCTGCACCCTTTAATGAATGTCCCAGTATGCTAGGACATGAGGAAGACAGGATACGTTTTTGCCACTCAGCATCACAGCACTGGTGGTCAAATACGGAGTAATGGCTGTGCAGCACAACATCTGTTCTTCATCATACAGCACCCTATCAAAATTAAGGGCAAAAGTCCAGAAAAATAAAATTTAATTTTATCAGGTTGAATTATGTCTTGGATAATTAGCAAGGTGACAGTGATTCTTTAACATCTTAAGAGAATATACTACTTGCTGCAATCCAGAAGGGTGAAGGCCATTCGTATTTCATGGTTTTGAACTAGATAGCCATAAGTTTCAACATAATTAAAGCTCTCTATATATGGCAATCCATATAAGTGTTTTGTGCTTCTAGAATATGAGGGAAGGGGGGGGATCCCTCAATAAATTTCTCTGTGCATAAAACAACATCATTTTAAAAACCTGAAGTTAGCAGCAGCTCAACAGAGAGCACAATACCAAATATTTTGTCTTTCTAAAACAGAGACCTCATTCTGTACAGATTTTGTTACTCTGTTAACTGTGTGACAGGGAACAGTAGTTTCTGCACGTCTTACAGCCTGCCAGGGCACTGCTCTGCTACAAGGCACTGCTCTGCTTCAAACATTTTCCTGAACTAGCCAAGCAGTAGACTTTATTTTCTAACTTGTATTGTCAGCTTTGTGCTTGCCCATAAAATTTACAGGCTTACAACTGAGCTCTGCACCAATCTTCTGGCATGGAAGTCTGTCCAACTGGCAAGAACAAGACCAAGAGCTTTACAAATTGGCAAGCACACTGATAGCCAGCTAACATGTGCCTTCCCCTCCTCCTTTTTTTTTTTTTTTTCTTTTTTTTTCTGGTTTTCTTTTTTACTTTAGCAATAGAAAAGAAAGATAAAGTAAGCAATTATCACCTCAGTATAGAAGTATTCTGCCATGCAACCTCAGTAAAAATTTTTTCAGAAGCCTTCCTTATTAAGTTTGAAGGACTATAAAAATTAACATCTAATATTTTCATTCCCTGATATAAGAAAAATACAGAAATAATTAGCACCTTTTTTTTCAAGATATGTGGCAGTACAGATTGAAACCAAGTAGTTTCTCTGCTGCCAGTAAATGCAAGGGCATTTGTAAATAAGTACATAAGGAACAAGAAATATCCTTCAGGCTAAAAAGACTATCACTCCAAGTTATAACTGATCAATTTTGTAAAGGATTCATAGTCACCATCTCACATCACTTTTAATGCAGATGGATTCATATCTGATCTTGCAGACAGAATTATGTGCTTGCTGTGGGGCTGCATTGATTCCATCAGGTATATGAGGTTGCAGGAACTGGACTCCTAAGGACTTTCTCCTTTAAAGCTAAGAGGTATATACTGGCAAAGGCACAGAAAGTGCTTCTTGAATGTTTCTGTATGCACAGGAAACATTACTCTTTTATGTAGTTTATGCAGTTTTAAGTAGTAAGAGATTCCATTTATATGGTTACTCAAGGAGCCAACCTGACAGTCGGGACATTCAATATTTCGAAAAATCAGGCCTGTAGTGAATTACACACACCTAGAAAATTGTCTCTGAGTGTTTCTTCCCTAATTTCAAAGAGGGCAGCAGGAAATGAGAGGGGCAAGTGGGAGATCTGAAGTTCTGCACAGTGTATTTTTCTGTCTTGATATTTTAGAAGACATACTTTTTCGTATATTAATACAGAGCTCATTGTTTATAAATTTCTCCTTCATATGGCTTATGGGTTTTGTGATATCACTTATAAATAACTGATGAAGCAGTTCAAGGAAAACCACAAAATTACTTAAAAGGCTGCTGCCAAAATGTATGTTACCTTTAAGATTTTTTTTTTGTGTCCCTGAAACATTAATGAGTTCATTTTCCCTGATTTTTGCATGAAAGAAAGCTCTACCAAATAGCTGAGGTGTTGATCTTTTTAAAAATAAAGTGCACTTGAATCTCACTTCTCTTAGTGTGTGTGTATATCTAAGGATTTATGAGATAAAATGAAAAAAAAAAGTATTATTGTGGTTTTATTAGATACTATAAGACAAAACACAACAGGCTTTGTGAACTATTCAAATTGGTTTTGAAGTGTCCTTATATGGTTTGAATGAGACTTGCAGATTTTTCAGACTGGAAACACAGAACTAGAACACAGGAATACAAGGAGTTTGTTTTTGCTGAACTTCAGAAGAACACAAATTTCTTTTCCTTGATGCCGTTTTGATTTGGGGATTTCAAAGTTCATAACTTCCCATGTCTTCCCAGAGGGAAAGGAGGAATCAATGAGGAGTCATGATCAGGTATTTGTAATATCATGCCTATCTAAGTGAAAAGTGTATGCCAGTCAACATTTTTGAGCACAGGTCATGAAATTACAGGAGAATATTTCCTTGTTTCCAGCCATTAAGCTCTTTTAGCCAGTATTCAATCTGAGACTTCGTCTTTTCCTCAATCCATATGTAGAGTTCCCTTTTGCCTCCTCCCTCATTTTTCCATTGCTTTGGATGAATGATCCAAAGATCTGCAGTCCAACCAGTGTTGTGATTTATACATTTACTTGCCATTACTATGTAGTCTCCAAGAAAACTCAAAGGAATTATCACCATGTGCCAATAGCCTGTATTCTAAAGGACATTGTTTGTTAGTTTTAGTAGTTGTAGATACACAGATTACAGTTAAGATCCTAAGAGTTTAAGACAGACCACAGCAATAATACTACTCTGCTTTACAAAGGTGTGGCATAAAGGATATTCACTGGGTAGTATGAAAGTTTGATTCACTGAAAGGACATGATCTAGTATTCACAACTGAGATCATCTCCTGGATCTGCTTGTTTTCTTGCTCTTGCTGCATTTACTTTGGTCCTGAAATAAATGAACCTTCCTCAAACAGAGTTTGATGTGCTGTGATGTATGTAGAAAGTGGTTGTTTTGTTACACCTTTTTGTAACACCTTTTTGTTACACCTTTTTGTTACAGAAATGTAAAGTGAATGGATTTTCCCACCTTAGAAGCAAAGCCACAGTGGTAAGATAAAGGGAAAAATTGAGCTGTAGAGGCACTGAATCCTTATTCATTAAGAGACATAAAGATAAGTGTAATCACTTTCTAGTCAAAGGTCTAGCTATTTTCAGAGATTTATAGCTATATGCCTTTACACAGAAGTATTTTGACAAATTGTTTTATGCAATGATAGCCATTGTACAATATAACAATCAAGAAGAGTAGAAATAAAGTAAAAATTACAAAGGAGAATAGTGCAAAATAATACTGAAATAGTAGTGCAAGAGAACAGTATAAATTGCAAAGTTCCCCACAAAGATTTGGAAAGAGAAGGTTACATGTCCTCTCTGGAAGAGTCTTTATTAGGCTATTGATGAGTTTCTATGACGTCATTATTCACCATGTTGGCTAGACAGCAAATCTTTAGACAGTTGAGGACAAATAGAACAGTAATCATAAACTCCACATTTAGATCTCTTCATAAAAAAATTCTTTGTATTGTCAATTTATCAGCAACTTTAGGGAATATTCCTTGGTAAACTAGTTTGGGGATGGGCCTGAGCAGGCTGGTGACTGGAAGGCAACGGAAGATTTTAAGATTTCACATAAAGATGGAATCAAAAAACTTTCTTAAGTGATTTGCTAGGCTCTACTGCGGCATCTGAGAGAGAATGTGAAAAGTCTGGAACAACAAATACCTTAGGATCTTCACTGCCATACGTTATCCTCCCCAAATAACACAAATCTCTGGAAAAACATGCAGTTTTGGGTGCTTCAGTACAGCTTGAATTGCATTGAAACAATTCAGGCTGTGATCCAAAACTCATTAAGGTCGATGGAGATGTTCCCATTTGCTTTCAACAGCTTTTGAACCAAAGCCTTAAAGCTGGCATTTTGCTATCAGAATTTGCTTAGGCAGACCATGAAACATAAGTAGGCATTTCTCAGAAGAGCTGGAGAACATTGAAACTGTTCTGTTGCCTGCAGCTATATCAAGGATTATGCCTGATTGGCAAAGCTTTCTAGAATGTTTAATCTTCAAATTAATTTGATGGTCCTGCTCAGCACAGGGTAAACACAGCAGCAAAATGTTCTGCAGTATTTAGTCACATTTTTAAATGGCTGGTTGTCAACAGTATTTCCTTTCCCTTTGTTTACCTTTTTGATAAATCATTCTCATGAACAAGTTCGCTGGCTGAAAGGAATTGCTGAGACAGCAAACCTTAAATTAGTTGCTCTCTTCAGTCTGTTAGTAATGAAGTTCATGCATGTTATAGCCAAAGGTGTAGCTGCTTTTTGTGTGGTCATGCACAGGCTGATTTCTTGCTAATAGCTGTGCTGTATGGGTTATTTACCTACCAGCTCACAACGCTGAATATAGACACTGCAGATTTAGTTGTCACGGTACCTAGTTAAATGTAAGGCTGACATGGTTTTGTCTGGTGAAGTGACTGCCCAGTGTAGCTGCCACTGTTGGCAGCATATGAAAAAATGTATCTCTTTTAACATCTACAAATCACAAAGAATTTTTATTTGATATGAAAAATGCACATTGGCTAGTTTTAAATGCAGTGCCCAATGGTAATGAAGGAAGTATGAAGGTAGATTAGGTGCCAAACGTCTTCATACTCACTTTGTTGAGCGCTTAAATTCATTTCAGATGACATAACACTTGGTATATAAGTTTCTTTGAAAGTCAACACCCATTGTGTCCATCCCTTTCTTAAAAGATTTACTCTCTTTAAACTATAAAGTCATGCTAAGGTAATTCAGAGGATAAAACCAAATATTCATTGTGAGAGGAAAAGAAGGATGGTTCTGTGACTGATTATCTGGAAAACTGTTTTAGAGGCCTGGGCTCTTTCTTTTCCACAGTTTTTCTGACTGACTTCTAAGAAGTTGCTCAGTCTCTTGCCTCAGTTCTGTTCTGTGAAACAGGAAGAACCTCTTGATTTTAGGGAGGATATAAAGATGAGTTTGTTACTATATGTCATGAACTCAGTTGTATTAGAAACTGGAGCAGATAGAAATCAACACATTGAAGATGCTGCTAGGGCAGGTATTATTTATACTGCAGTGCCATTGATCATACATACAACAATGACAAGGCACTTGCTGTACTCAGGGTTAGGACATTTCTGGAAATCTAGGAAAAGAGCTATCAGTCTCGGTGGATAGTTAACATGTGGCCAAAACCTCCCTGTGAACTTCTGGCTGTTGATAGAATCATCATAGAATCATAGGAAAGTTTGTGTTTTGGGTTGGGATGGAACTTAAAGACCACCTAATTCCACCCCCACTGCCATGGGCAGGGACACCTCCGACCACACCAGGTTGCTCAAAGCCCCATCCAGCCTGGCCTTGAACACTTCCAGCGATGGGCCATCCACAGCTTCTCTGGGCAGCCTGTGCCAGTGCATCACCACCCTCTGAGTAAAGAATTTCTTCCTTATATCTAATCTAAACCTACCCTCTTTTAGTTTAAAGACATTCCCCCTTGTCCTATCACTGCACTCCCTGACAAAGAGTCCATCCTCAGCTTTTCTGTAGGCCCCTTTTAGGTACCGGAAGGCCGCTATAAGGTCTGCCCGGAACCTTCTCTTCTCCAGGCTGAACAACCCCAGCTCTCTCAGCCTGTCTGTATAGCAGAGGTGATCCAGCCCTCTGATCATCCTTGTTGCACTCTTTTGGACTCATTCTAATATGTCTATGTCCTTGAGCTGTTAGCCCCAGAGCTGAATGCAGGACTCCGGGTAGGGTCTCACAAGAGCAGAGTAGATAGGGAGAATCACCTCCCTTGACCTGCTGGCCACATTTCTGTTGATGCTTCTTTTGATACAAACAAGGTATGTTGTGACTTCCATCTTTATGGCTTTTCATCTGCTTTCATTCTTGTAAAATTCTTTAAAAGGAAATTTGAAAGTCTAGAAATGAACATTCTAACATTTATGTTTTGAATTAAAAAAATAATAATCTCTTGTCTGTGTCATTCACATTCAGAACATTCTCACGTTTAGTGAGGAATTTCATAGAATCAGAGAATGGCTTGGATTGGAAGGGACCTCAAAGATCATCAAGTTCCAACCACCATGCCATAGGCAGGGATGTCACCCACTAGATCAGGTTGCTCAAAGCCCCATCCAACCTGGTCTTGAACACCTCCAGGGATGGGGTATCCACAGCTTCTCTGGGCAACCTGTGTCAATGCCTCACCACCCTTTGAGTGAAGAATTTCCTCCTAACTTCTAATCTAAATCCCCTCTTTTAGTTTAAAACCATTCTCCCTTGTCCTGTCATTACCTGACTGAGCAAAGAGTTGCTCTCCATCTTATTTATAAGTCCCCTTCAAGTACTGAAATGTTGCAATGAGGTCCCCCCAGAGCCTTCTCTTCTGTAGGCTGAACAACCTCAGCTCTCTCAGCCTTTCTACATAGGAGAGGTGCTCCAGCCCCTTGATCATCTTTGTGGCCCTCGTCTGGACCCACTCTAACAGCTCCTTAGTCCTAGAAAATGCCTGTGTGCCAGAGGAGATTGGCATGGTCCCGGGAGCTGCTTATGATAAATAATGCCTTCTCCAATAGGATTCATGTCCTAACTCTGTGGTCAACGTTTCATAAAGGGGATCGAAGAGGGCTAGAGAAAGGCCACTCTTGTGACTTTCTACAGTATCTTTCATTGTATCTGGCAGGCCTCGCCAACGTTGAACCCTGGTGCCCACTCCCCCTGCGTGTCCCAGGCTGCAAACAGCAGGACCCCTCCCTCCTCTCAGCGCCTCCCTCACCCCCAGTTTAAGGGGCACCTCCGTCACTGTCCCATGAAGCACCACCGTGGAGCAAGGCAGACCACACCTGTTTATCAGAAGAGTTAACGAGGCCATGCACACTGGGTTGCATCACCACACATCTTCCCAGCTCGGGTGGCTCTGCGGAAGCTTAACCCTGATCCCAGCGAAGTCAGCAGCTAAGCTAACCATGGCTTCAGT
Organism: Anser cygnoides; assembly: GCF_040182565.1. NCBI lineage: Eukaryota > Metazoa > Chordata > Aves > Anseriformes > Anatidae > Anser > Anser cygnoides. The sequence continues at coordinate 82,525,140 of NC_089912.1, read as the reverse complement.
GCCTGCAGAGCTGCATCTGCTATACTGGGAGGCTGTAGCAGCCAGAACTCATACAAATTGCACAGCAAAACTGTGTTAAAGGAGAACCCTGTTTTCAAGACAACTCTTATATGAATGGAAGGACATTTGCAGCAATGTTGTGGGAAGAAAAACAGTCATAGTACAGTAGAACTGTTTTGAAAATATATGGTTTCATTAAGAAATTAAATTTATCCCAAGTTTCTAGGAAAAGCAATATTTCATTTCAGCTGCACACATCTATCCTATGTAGCTTTAAGGGTGCAGCCATGTTAACGCATACTGGTTAAAAGCTCTCTCCAAGAAGAAAAGACCAGTAATAAGCTTCCTCACACTCCTTCTCTCACACAGTCTGTTGTGGAGCACTGTGAGCAGCACTGAGCAAAACCAAATGAAATTTAGCACATCTTCTGCTCTCCTCATTCCTGGACAAGAGGAAACAGAAAGGGCCCCACTGTTTACATACATGTAGTGTTTTGTCATTATGCAAACAAAAGCATCTCCCCTTCTTTGTTTCTCAGCAAGGACAGTAGGACTCACCAGGTAATCCAGCAGGTGATGTCTTTAGTGTTCATAGCACAGCTCTGCAGGATCTCAGTGCACAGGGGAAAGAAAACTCCTTTCTTCCTTCCATTACTTCTCTGGCATGTTAAACCTACCCTGTCTGGGATTAATTTGATTCCTGGCTCTGGCTGTCTCTTGTATTGACATTCCCAACAGACCAAGAAATGCTTTAATTCAAAAAAAGGTTCAGGCTGGTATTCTGACTGCTTGCATTGGAACAACTTTCACCAGGCAGCGATGGAGTTTCAGGCGGGCCTCCTAGTTTCCAGAGACAACAGTCTGGTGCTGACCACAAGCTGGCTTTTGCACAACCTGTTTATTCCCCCAGAGCTGCCTGCAAATCACCAGCACTAATTCCTGTGTGTGATCACAGCCCTCAGTGTTCTGCACAGGTCAGTGGCTGCAAGACAGAGGAGTCAGACGCCTCGGTTTTCCAGCTACTGCTGCTCTGCTGTGGACAGAGTGTGTTTTTAAAACACTAACCTTTTGCTGTAACTCCTTAAAAATAAAAAGCCATCAAAGCTGCCCTTCCTTCTTTTCATACACAAAGATGCAGGTGATAGTACAGAGATAATTGTGCCTACAGCAGGCTGTTAAACTCTCCGAAGCCACAACATTTTAGTTTTGAAACACACTGGGCAGCATTGTGTAGCAACCATTATCTAGAAAAGTTTACTTTCACAAACGTCTAACCTTGTAATCCCTCCCACCAGGCTTTGTTGTCCTTTGGTTATCTCTGTGACCTCATCTGGGTGTACAGGTGACAGTGCCTTTGACTTTGACAATGACTCAATAATACCAACTCTCTGTGGGGAAAAAAAAAATAAATCAGTGAATTTGGCTCCACCATTTTTATCCTAAACTAGTTTCTGGGTAGAAATGTGGGGGCTTTTGAGATTTCCAGAGGAAAAAAAAAATGTTTTGAGGATTAGGCTTTTAAAAAGGCAGTAATTAACTGAAAAAGGTACGTCTTTAGGTTATTTCTGCTGTTGAACAATGATGCGGCAATTAAGTGCTGGTGACACACAAGGACGTTTTTCTAGAAAAATAAAATGAAATGCCACAAACCCAAAGGCTTATGACAGGTGCTGATGCAGGGTGGCAGCCAAGACTATACCAGCTCTTAGCTGCTGGCTGGTATCACAGCACCAGTGCATCCTGGCTGTGAGAAGGGGAAAGTACAGGGCAACGTAAGGTGTTGTCCAAGTGTACAAAGCTAGGGATGCAGAGACAGGGACACACAGAGGTACAGCTGAGACAGGAAGAAGTATTTCCTTCTTTACACACAGGATGTAAATTGCCAATATGCACCAGCTCCAAAGACACATCTGAAGCATGACAACCTGCTAAAAATCAGTGAAATTAGGATGGAGAGTATTGGTGGCTGACACAGCAGGAAGAACTCTTTCATGGGACTGGAGGCATTGCTGCTGTTGTCTGAAGAAATCCTGAAATTTCACAGAGAAAGAAATAAGCAAAGCTCCAATGAGAGTCCTGTGGTGCAGCTACAGCTACAGCACAGTGCTCAGGGTGCAGCCTGCAAGATAAGAGCTTCTGTCTGTGCTCTCTGTAGTGGAACAATTCCATCATTTCACCTTTCCACATGAAGTGGCTTTTAGACTGTGAGAAGGCATTCTGGAAAGGCCATTGCTCAGTGCTCTGAAGCAGCTGCGGTGCACATCTCACTCACTGGAACATCACGAGTTTCCATCCAGGAAAGTGCCAGGCATACATGAGCACAGAGCACTGTCTAGGATATAACAGGCTGGCTGGGGAGAGAGGAGGAGGAGAGGAGCTTCCCCTTTGGTTGTTACAACTGAGAGCTCCAGCCACTGCCTACTGCTAAAGGAACAGGATGCTGCAAGCAGTACTATACCTCATTACTCTGAACAGGTTACACACAGCAATGTGGTGACAGGTTATCCCTGACTGAGAATGTAAGAGCTGCACATGAACAAGACTGGACTTTATTTAGAATCCTGGATTGATCTGAATTCAAGAAGATGCCTTTTCCCAATCTTCCTTCAAGGGTACAAAAATTGCAGTGACTTTTAGAAGTTTTCTGCTACACAGATTTTCCCAATCCATTTTGGTTACTATTTTTCTTAATTCACATTACGGATGGACACGGAAAAATAGTGGTGTGGCATGATGAATTTTTATCTTTTTTTTTTTTTTATAGCTATTCATCTTTGTCTATCTCCATGAACCTGCTGCAAAGGCATGGGATGAAGCAAGACAGATATACACTTCTTTCATGGCTGAATCTTCCAAAGAACTTGACACATGCTCAGCACAAGTGGCAATGTCCTGCAGAGTGAAGACTCTTGCAACAGGTGGTTGTCCCCTTCCCTTTAGCAAGGGGATACATACAATGGCAGGCAAGAGAGGCCTTCACTTTACATGTTGCTAAAACCCTGAGACAGCTATTTGCAGGTGAGAAGGTCTTGGTGTGGCTTTGAAATATCTGTGCAAAGTGATGGAAAGAGGCTGCAGTACAAATACAGCAAGGAAAGGAATTGGGACATGGTTGCATTTGCCTGAAGGGTACAACAACAGGGGTGCTGACAGTACTGATTCAGCCAGAACTCATTCATTTGGTGCCACATGCTGTGTAGATGGATGCTTAAAAGCCAGTTTAGTTTCACAGTCACTCAAAAGTCTGCATTGTGTAGTTCATAAAATAATCTTAAATTGCCATCTTGATACTTCTTATCTCATATCCTCTGGGAATCATTAAAATGGAAGACACCTTCCAGGATTCTGTGGCTGCTCTAATCACATAAAACAATTTTAAACTATTCAGATAATGCCACTGTTGCCTTTTATTTTCCTTGTTTAGACTTTATATTTGTTTTCTAAGTCTATCTACAGCAGAGATAAAGAAGTCCAGGCCAACTGCACATTTTCTTTATACAGAACCATGGGTAGGAGCTTTAAGTTATGTCTGCAGTAGAATTTCATTTAGGATTTGGGTATGGAAATACAAAACGTTTGCCCTCCATATAGATCAAAACACAAAGGTTATCTTGCCAAATATGGACAACCAATTATCAAAACTGCATAATCTCCATTGTGCTCATTTGCAAGTTTGAGGGCAATGTTATTACATCAAAACTGAGGTTTTCAGCGTTTGCAAATACACAAATGCACAGGCATTCTGCCTCCTGTGTATGTTATAGGCATGCTTGCTACTCACTGTTTATTGATCTTTATATTGTTTCACTATTATTTTTGTATCCCTTAGTGCTACGAGGTGAGATGGACATTTACTGCTATGTACACTGCACAACATTACCACTCCTCCCACTTGCCAACACAGAAGGTATTTTGTTAGAACAAGGTTCAGCCTGACAGTGGCTCTAGGTCACACACACAATGAGAAAGATCAGTGGTTGAAATCAGTTATTCTGTTGGATATTTAAAGTACAGGCTGGAGATATGGTTTTACAAGGTAAGCAGGATATTGAATACTTGAAGAAAATGGGAAGATCTCCCCTGTATGATCAGGGGTGACCTGGATCATACCAAGCATTACCATGTGGTTCTGAGGCTGATGGTCTGAGACCCAGGTTGTGTCCCCTTAATCCTGCTGGTGAGAGGGAAGGACCTAAGAAGGACTGGATGGATTCTGAAGGTCCACAATTGGTTGTCTAGCTGGTAGGAGCAGCAGAATTTTGGTTTCTGAGACCAAGGGACCTTCTATGAGGATCAAGGACTGCTTGAAAGAGACAGGATCCACTTCATCAAGTGGGACAAAAATATTTTTCTCAACAGACTGGCCAACCTGGTGAGGAGAACTTTAAATGAAGAAGGAAGCATGAAATGTGAGGTCCCACAATAAAACAAGGAAGTGACGGACTAGATCAGAAAGCCACAGGTACAGGGTGGAGCGCTCCTGTAATCAACCAAACAGGCCTGAAGTGAGGTCACCCCAAGTGTTTGCACAAAAAGAAGGGCCTACAGGACTTTATTGTAGGGAAAGCTCTGACAACCATTCTGGGAAATCAGCATGACTGGGAGCCTCTCTAAGTACCTGCACACTAATGCTGGCAGCTTGGGGAGCAAACAGGAGGATCTCAAAGTCTGTTTTTGTGAGAGAGCAGTGGATATGCATGCAGCTCTGCCTGGATACAGGAAACAAGCAGTCTGAGAGCTTATGGATTACTGGGCTGACCAATGTGGGTGATATTATCATGGGTGTCTGCTACAGAGAATGCCTGCTCAGGAGGAAGAAAGAAATGAAGTGTTCTTCAAATAACTGGAAGAAGACCCACATTCAGAGGTGCTGAGACAGTGAGTTACTCTGATACCTTCTGGAGGGGCAACACAGTAGTGCACAAGCAATACAGAAAGTTTCTGGGGTGTGTTGATGACAGTTTCCTGACAAAGGTGATTGAGGAGCCAAGCAGAGTGGAGGTATAAAAAATCCCTCTGGACACAGCTGTCAGCAAGCTGCTTGAGCTGACCGTGCTTTGAGCAGGGGGTTTGAACTAGATGTCCTCTAGACAAGGTCCTTTTCAGCCTCAGCCATTCTGTGATCCTGAAGAGACAGAGTAAAGAGTAATCCAGCTGCTCAGAGCTCCAGCCCTTCCACGGCTGTCTTAACACTAGAAAGCATGTTTCTATGAGGCAGAACTACTGAGGTAGCCTTCCTCCATAGTGTTTCCATCATGACTGCAGCCAGGGAGGTCTGGTAAAGGAAAAATTAATGAAGAGCATTCATCAAGACAAATAGACAAAGAATTTCTGGCACAGCCTATGGAAAAAGGGACACACTAAGCTCTTTGTATATAAGCACCTGTGCTTTGGAGTGTAACCCAACTATTAAATGATAGGAGTGAAGAAGAAACTTTCCCAACTTACTCCATAAATACCAATTAACAGGACTTCAGTGTTTTCCTTTGAAGCACCCCACCACTGGACACAGCCAGGGAAAGGATGCTGAGATGCTAATCTGATAATTTATAAGATTCAGAAAATACCAAATTAGCTTTGTTATTTTTCATCCAGGTGTAAAAAACTGGCTGACTACTATATTCTGTAGACAAGTGTTCAAGGCTCATCCGAAAAAAAAAAAAAAAAAAAAAGTAGAAATTGTTGTTGTTGTTGTTTTCAAATTTGAAAATGTTTAAGAAGTTTTCCTAAGTTTCCTAACTTATTTTTTTTATCCAATTGAAAAGAAAAATACCACTTTCCTTTCAATGTCCCTCCCATGTTATTTTTAAATTTATATAAATAAGTCCAATATGTTTTTGTTTGTCTATGCCCTCACTCTCCAGTTTCTTATCTTCTCATCACCCTTTCACCCTTTGTGGAGTAGACGAGACTGTGAGCTTCTGGGTCGCACACAGAGCACAAGTTACATGAGCAGGCTCCATGTAATTATGGTAATACATAATTACCATGATGGACAATGCTCTGGCTGCTTGGGGTGAAAGCAGACGGAAGTACGAATTCCTTTCCATATAAACCTCAGATCTTGAGTACTGTAAACCCAGCAATGACAGAGTTAAATAAGATTGTGGAAACAAGGTTTTCAGAGCCCAGGCTATGCTTGCAGCTTGAAAGCATACTGGAGCTTTGAGCAGAGCTTTTCACTATTGGACAGGATCCAGCATCTCACCATCTATGTTACAGTTTGCTCAAAAGCAGGCAGATTATGAAGAAATAGCAGCCACATCTGTGGCAGCCACATTTATCCCATCTGCTTTTTATTTTATCAGCTGGGAAAGTAAAATCCTAGTCATTGCACAAGACTGTTTTATAAGGATTAGTGCAAATAATTTGGCACTGACAAAACATACACATAAACGTTTTTCCTTCTGGATGAGACATTTTTAAATTACATTTCCAATGTCTCTAATTACAGTTAAAAGCTTTCACCATTTATTCCAAGTCATTACAGTACTTACAAGCTTTTTTCAACTAGTTCAGTCCTACCCATGCCCAAGTTGTTTTTAGGACACTCTTAACATCACCACCCAGCAGTCTTTAACACAGCATAGTTCAGGATGCCCTCATTTTGCCTTTGTTCAGGTTGGTGTCATTGCTGCCACCATGTGAATGTAGGAAGCTGATGTAGAACTGGAGAGTGAGAAGGAGTAGGGAGTTACAGAGGCAGGAGGATAGAAAATACAGCCCTGTTACACACTTTCTTGAGTCACTGAGACCTGTCCCTTGTATCACCAGTAACCACATCATGTAGTACAATTTTTAGAAGGACCCAACACTTCCTTCTGATCTAGTTACTCTAGGAGTCCAAGCACACATAGACTTACTTGGGGTTTAGTTCTGCAGGTATTTTCCCTTTGTCTCCAGGCCAACATCGGTTAATTGATATCTTCTTCCTCTTTTGTTCACATCTCCTCCTTCTTTCCTGCATATTTCTGAAAAGAAGTCATAACCTCTATCAAACCAAGGTTTTGCTGGTCTAGGCAGGCCAAAGTCATTGATGTTACCTCTTTTAAGACAGAACTTCCTAATCGTTTTGTCAGTCCTGTCCTATACTTTTTCAGTTTAGGTAAATCTTTCCTAAGCACGGGAAATTATAAACTCACACAATGTGCTGCGGAGATCTTGCCAATGACTTGTGTAATGACATTAATATGTTCTTATCGCTACTGGAATTGATTCATGTGTCAGAGAGTTTTTGATCTCCTCAGTCACTGAAAGCTGCATCTCTGGCACCAAAGCACAGCTTGCTCAGCTCTTAGTCACTGGTTCCTACACGCAGTACATCTGAAAACTCTTTCAAAAGGATGCTAATATGACTGTCCTCATTTGACAAAGGGAATTCAGATGACAAAATAACTTGCCCAAAGACACACAGCAGGCTGATAGCCACAATGAAGTAAAGATTGTGTGTGCCTTGACCAACAAATGATATGTCCTCTAGGCCACAGACTGCAAAGAGAGATCAGAGAGGCCTTTTGAATCTAAGGGTTAGAGGGAAAAAAATGTATATATATTATATTTGAGAGGAATGGAAGACCTTTCATATGGATAAAAAGGAGAGTGACCTGGTATGAAATTCTGCTGGTGTAATATTCACAAGACTTTTGAAGCAACAGGAAACATAGCAGAATACAGCATCACTTTGTGCTCACATGGGGTCTTTCATCCATGGGGTACAGACTAGCCTTGCCAGGTAATAAATCATTTACAGCTTGCAAACAGACAAGTAGCTATATTACAGACCCAAGTAATATTGCATGGCTCCAACTCTGCAAGATCTACATTTTTATCTTTATATACTGTGATTAGCAGCAACTGCTGACATGGCTTTTCATTAATAGTCTAACGAGTCTTTGGAAGATTTCAGTCAAAGTCACTGGGAGCTGGAAACTGAGAAGCTTCTGACACCTATCCTGATGCACTGTCCTCCACCAGGTTTCTTAAAATGTTGCTGTTATCCCTGTCTGAGATAAAGAGAAAGCTTCCAGGAAAGTATTTATCACATATGTTTTATTGCTTGAAGCATGGTCTGAAAGAATATCTTTCACTGAGTTTAGATCTTTTCACAGGTTTATAAATATTTTATCCTGATAAAAGAGTCACAGAGCTGTTGAGGTTAGGAAATAACCCAGTCCAACTTCCCTACTCAGAGCAGCTTAGCCACAGCAGGTTGCTCTGCTGCAACCAATTGTATCTGAATATCTCCACAGATGGAAATTCCAGAATGACTCTTCAACCTGTTCCAGTGTTTGGTCACACTCAAGGGAAAAAACATATTGTCTCATGTTTCAGTGGATTTTTCCATATTTCAATTTATGCCCATTGCCTCTTGTTCCTTTTCTGGATACTGCCAAGAAGAGTCTGGCTCCGTTTTCTTTACTCTCCCAGTCAGGTATTTATACACGTGACTAAGATCTCCCTGAGCCTTTTATTCTCCAAGCTGGACAGTCCCACTTCTCTCAGCCTCTCCACATATGACAGATGGTCCAATCCCTTCATTATTTTTGTGGCTCTTTGCTGTGCTCACTTCAGTTATGTCAATGTCTTTCCTATACCGGGGAGCCCAGGAGTTCATGCAGCATCTGGGTATGCCTCACCAGGGCTAAACAGAGAAGAGGTATCACCACCTACTACACGTTGGCAGTACTCTATTGCAGTCCAGGATGCCATTGGTGTTCTTTGTCACAAAGGCACATTGCTGACACATGGTCAACTTGTTGTCCACCAGAACCCCCATGTCCTTTAATGAAAAGGTGTTCTCCATGGGTGTTCTCCAGCCAATTGGTCCCAGCACGTACTGCTGCCAGGGATTACTCGTTAGTAACTGCAGGGTTTGCCATTTCCTTTTGCTAAACTTCATGAGGTTGCTGCCAACCTCATTCTTCCAGCTCTCCAGGTCTCTTTGACTGGCAGCACACCCATCTTTACCACTCTTCACAGTTTTGTATCATCTATTGACAGGTCAAGGCTGCATTCTCTCCCCATCTTCCTGATGATTAATATGTTAAACAAGACTGGACCCAGTATTGCCATGGAGGGCACCCCTCATTATTAACCTCCAACTGCACTTTGTTCCACTGATCATGACCCTCTGGGTCTGCCCATTTGAACAGTTTTAAATCCACTTCACTGTCTATTATTTAACCCATACTTCACCGGTTTATCTATGAGGTTGTTATGAGAGACAACATCAAAAATCTTGCTAAGGTCCAGAAAAACAACATCCAGTGCTCTTTCCACACCCACTGAGCCAGTAACCTCATTATAGAAACCCATCAGGTTGGTAAGGCATGATTTCCCTTCCATAAATCTATGCTGAGTATTCCCTGTCACCTTCTTGTCCTTCACGTGTCTGTAAACGTTTTCCAGGTTTAGTTGTTCCACCACATCACGTACAAAGTGCAGGTCTATTTTCTTCAAATGTTTCCTACCTTGATTGTTCTCTACTGAAGGTGAATCTATATTACCCTGGACCTTCCCACTGGTCTCAGGGGTCTGGAATACCTGAGGGTGTCATACCTGTAAAGGGAGAGACGAGGACATTGAGTTTCTCAGCCTTCCCCATGTCTTTGGTCACAAATGGGCCTGCCCTGTTTAGCAGTAGGTCTACATTTTTCTTAGTCTTTCTTTCACTGCTGATGTGCCTATAGAAACCTTTCTTCACATCTCTTTTGAGATTTAACTCCATGTGGGCTTTGGCTTTCTTAACCCAATCACTCTATTGTCAGACAACATCTCTATATTCTTCTTGTATCTCCTGTTCCTGCTTCTACTTCTCATATACTTCCTTTCTGTGTCCTTGCTTATTCACACAGGTTTTCTACCCCATTTGCTTGACTTCTGCTTTTCAGCATAGACCATTCTTGAGCTTAGATACTTGAAAATCAACCAGCTGTCCTGGACCTCTTTTCTCTCCAGGACTATCTACCATGGGATTCTCCCAAGTAGATATCTGAAAGGACTGCAGACTTCTCTCCTGAAGTCCAGGGCCGTGGTGCCATTTGCTCTGCTGCTCCATCTCAGGATCCTGATCACCATGTCATGGTCACTGCTGTGAAGGCTAACCCCCATCCTCATATCCCCATCCAGCTCCTCCTTGTTTGTAAGTATCACACACAGCTTAGCACATCCCTGCCTTTTCTCCTTGATAATCTGTGTCAGGAAGATGTTATTTACACTTGCAGTGGAAATTTCTTGAACACAAGATCTATCGGGGTGTGGGGGGGGCGGGTGGTGAAAGAAAGAAAAAGAGAACATTTCCTTCTTGAGATAATCACTTGTTGCTTCACAGATACAAGTTAATGTGAACTGGCTGGTGTCAGCCTGAAAAACATATCTGTAGTTTTTGCTTACTGCTCAATTCAGGGGTATATAGGTTTGGAGGCAGGGCTGAAGACTACAGCGACTTATTTCTCAAATGCAATTGGCACAGATGTCAGTTTTTCCACTCCATCAGACAGTGGAATGACAGTTAGGTTTGTCAGCAAGTTGTCTATTTTAGGAGCAAGAAATATGTTCTGCTGGACTGTGAATTAGAAAAAACAAAACAAAACAAAACAAAACAAAAACAAAAGAAAATATTTCAGCTCTGCATTTCTGAAAGATATTTACTGCACATATTTGTGAAATTATACCCAATGATACGGACCTTAATTTTTTTTAATTTTTACTTTACTAATATGTCATCTCATTTTACGAAGTCTGATTTATTATTTTCATTACTTTTTTTTTGGGGGGGGGAGCTGAGTTTTTGCTTGTTTTTGTGCTAGTAACTTTGCTTTGACAATTACTTTCATAGTGAATTTGTGAAAGATTATTATACAAAAACAGTCTCTGAAATGGAGCTAATTCCTGCTGCATTACTTGCAACACTTTTAGGTTATGTTAGTACTTAAAGAGACTTGTTTTTATTATTATTATTATTATTATTATTATTATTTTATTTCTATTTTGGGGGCAGAGGGTTGAATGATGTAACTGGCATACAAATCAAGATGGAGGAATTCTGAAAACATCTGTATTTAATAAGCATGTTTTTCTGGAATATGGGACAGGTCTTCTTTTTATTTCAGTGAATGCAGAAGAACCATGTGGGATGAGGCATCATTAGCTCAGCTCTCTTGGATTACTGAAAGGTTCCTCAGGGCTTTTCCAAGGCTCTGGTTGGAGCGTGGAGTGGGGAAGAGAAGAAAGGAACAGGAGTTCAGAAAAGGGGAGACAGGAATGTCACATCCCAAAAGCCTTTAGCATATCAACCATTACAGTGTTATTGCTGTGGGCTTAAAGGGTGGTCTTAATGCTGTAAAATAGATCCAACCCTGTGACACTAGGAACAGCTGCTTGGGAAACAGTCCTTGCCAATATGGTTTTAGAAAAATCTTCTCATCCTGTTCGCTGAAACCCCCTGAATCAGGAGGCTTGCAAAGCACAATGCCGCTTTTAGTGTCCCGCAAGCCTTCAAGAGGTATTTTTTTCTTCCTTTTCACCAAATTTCCTAGCTTTCTTACTCCTTTGGCATGTTGTCAACTGCAACCATGAAGTACAATCAATTCTGTGACTGTTCTTGCAGAGAGTGTGAAATGTCCCATTGCTAAACTTTAATTGTATAAATGTGAAGTGTTTTTCTATTACTAAGCATGCACATCAAAAGAGTTCAAAATCTGAAGCTTTCTGCAAGCATGTTCATTAGCACAAAAAATTAGTCTTGATTTCCATTTTCTCAAATCCAGTTAAGCTCAGTGGATTTAAACGTATAGCAAGGCAAATGCACTGATACACCTTTTAGACTTGTGTGATCGCTTGACAATGTACTAATTTTCAGCAACAAATTTCACTCATAAAATATTTAGTTAAAAAGTTAAAAATCTAGAAGGGATATGTTTGCTTGTTTATTTAGATAGGTGTTGTGTTTCCATGTAAAAGAAATTAAGAGGAAGGCAATGAAAAAGAACAGATGGAAGATAAATATGATCTCTATGCTAAGTCTTTACTGTTCAAGGCTGCTATGGAAATAAAACAAAATGACACTATTCCTGGAAAAACCTTGGACAGTAAGGAGTGGCTTGTTCATCTGTGTTAACTAGCTGCCTGCTGGAGCATCCAAGCTGAAGTTGTCAGCTGTAGGAAATATTTCGGAAACTGGTTGTACATGTAAGATCTCACAGGAATATATTTCAGTCATCACACACTGAAGCGGGTCTATGCTCTCCCTACTCATTGTGCTTTCAGTCAACTCTCAGTACGCAGTAGCAAATTTATATGGAGTTGGGAAATGTGTAGGAATAAAGACATAGAAACTTTTTTTTTTTTCCTGGACTTCTGGACATTAAAACTAGATACAGTTTACATTTTATACAGTCAAGAATCACTGACACTCCTTGGCAGCTACCAGGTGCAGGCTGTGTAGAGGATCAAATCTATGTTATTTCAAAATCTATGAAATATATATAAAAAATGATATATATCAAATCTATCTTTGCCTGCAGAACCAAGCTACACCATGATAAAGCTACTAGAGTCCCTCATGGCATGGTTTTGCAGAACAATACAGTTATCAGTGGTGTCAGAGCTGTAGAAGAGGTGACCTGAAGATCAGTTCACACATGTAAAGAGTTAGGCCCTTTTTGAATAAGAACAGGTGTGTTCTGGAAGATATTTATAGACAGAAGTGAGGTTTAATAGCTAATAATTTTTAAAAAACAAGGAGTCCTTGCACAATTCTGGCACACAACTCTGTGCCTGGAGAAACACCCAATTTTTCTACAAAAGTCAAACAGAAATCGTTCAGGAGTTACAGCAGTTAGCATATTTGCATAGCTAAAAAGCACCACCATAAACAGCACTCAGTTTGAACAGCAGGACTAACTGTCTAAAGCTGGTAGAGACCCAAAAAGTAAATGCGAATTTGATGCCAGATTACATTATTTTATGGAAGTTCATGCTAAAGAGAGAAAGTTTCCCTGTAGAACAATTACATTCAAGAAACAAATGCAGGAAAAATCAGGAAAAAAAAAATAGTGCAGATGTTGTTTTGCAGAGATGCTTTTTTAATATTTAATTGCTATTTTTACTGTACTTCAAGCAGCTCTGTACTAGTTTATAAAGGATTTCTGATCTAAGCCTTTGTGAAAGATTTTCCTTAGAACAAGGATACTTCCTTTTAGAGTGCAGAGGAGCTGGAAGCCAATACACAAGAATTTGCCTTTTAGCTTTGAGTTGTCCAGATTTATTTCAAACTAGATTACTAAACTGAAAATGAATGGAAGTTTTATAACTTTTAGCTTGAACTTTAGGGTTTTTTGTTTGTTTGTTTGTTTGTTTGTTTGTTTTACCTGGGGACACATCAAATTGCACAGATCTGTGATCTTATGTCTGTTTTGACCAAGGCACCTCTATGAGTTACAGATGTTTGTATGAAATGTAGTGAAATGAAGATGCTTTGTGATTTAAAAAAATCTGACCACTAATCTGGCCACATTGCACATTATGTGTAATCTCCCATTAGTGCAGAGTCTATCCACACTTTCTGCCAAGGTCAGCCAGATGGATTGTACAAATCAACATAGCATTCTACTGGTTAGTCTTTAATTATAACTTCCATTGTATCAGCTGTTCAGAGAAGAAATATACAGTTATTCCATCTTTAAGAAAAGAGATAAACAGACTGAAGTTATGCTGACTTTTGTTGTTGTTACTGTTGTCATTGTTGTTTTTCCCAGCAAAGGTTCAGTCAATAGATAACACAAAAAGCAAAAATTATGGGCATAGTGTATGTAATCCAAGTGCCGAGGTATTCTTTATCCTTGTAATCATTTTCTTGTTTTTGTTCATACAACCTCCGAAGCATGAGATCCTTTAATACTGAGAGTTCTAGCATTTTTGGAAGTAGTAATAAAGAGCAGATTAAGTATTTTGAAGACAAAAGAATAGTTAGGACATTTCTGTAACATCTCTTGTCTGCTTCTAAACACAACTTGTTTGTGGCTTGAAGTTAGTGGTCCTTTTTAACAACTTATGCAGATTTTAAAAACTCTTATCCAGAGTTTGACTTATCAATGACTTTTCAACATTTTGTCCTCCAATTTAATCTCTCTCTCTTTTTATTTATTTATTTATTTATTTATTTATTTATTTATTTATTTATTTTATGCCATGTTTCAGGTAGTCCAGTGAGAGCAGCACTTAAAATATTTCAGGTTAGATGTCTACACCAAACGAGAACATGCTGAGATTAAATTTTCTGACTATTTCTACCAGGCAAGGAAGAGTTTCAGGATTAAAAATATATTTTCTATTAAGTGTTACTGAACTACTAGATGTTACAGATCTGTTATACTTTATTATTATCAAATGTACCTGTGAGGTAAACACTGAAATGAAAGTGTGCTTTTTATGTATCTTTTGATTCTGAAGAATCACAGAGAATGTACTAGTAACAGTGAGACTTTATATGTCCTGTCAGCCATTTTGAATGACAGAAGGATAACACTGTAAAATTTCAAATGAAAAGCTCAGAAACGTGTCTGTACAACTCCGTGTCCTGATGCATGGCTGCAAAAACTACCTAGAATTTATGACTAAAAGCTTTTCTGATGTGGACCGATTGTACCTTGGTAAGAAGCAATATTTGAATTCTAGGATGATGTTATTCCTGCCAACACCTCTTGTCCCTTTACTTCTCACAAACTTTTTCACTAGCTGTCTGTATGAATTTACTCACATGTTTTACTTCTGGAATAGTAGGTTTTTTGTTTTTTTGTTTGTTTTCATCTGACATCTTCTCACATACCTATTCAAAATGGAAGAAAAAGGTTACTCTTCCATATATAAGCTTGCAACAAGCTCTAGTATTTGCTTACGTTCTAATAGCTGGCCATGTGATACTCCGTAATGGCTAGGTATGACAAAGGGCAGTTGACACTGACTGAGCCTTGGGAAGTTCAATTTGAACATTAGAAAAATCAATTGGTAGCAAAAGGAGTTTTTCTTTAGAGTAACTAACGCACATTAAGAAAATGTGGAGAGAAGGCCTCGTGTTAGTTCTAAATGTTAATTTAGAACTTCTCTCCACACTTTCTTAATGTGTATTAGTTTATCTGGACAGTCCTTAAAGTCAAATTCTTGTTTCTTCATAGTAGTGTGTCCCTTTCTGAGACAATTTGGTAAAGATAGGAGACAGTCTCCAATGCTCTGTTCACTGTAGCTTTATTTTAAGTGACTGCACATTTTATTTATTGGTAGATACCTGAGGTTTTTATGGTAAGCATAGGAATATTTTCCAGATGTTTTAGTGGCGTCCCTATTGCAGCATAGCCTATATGTTGGAAGTTCTCTAAAATCTATCAGGTCTGATTTTGTTTCAGTAGTGACGATACCCTGGAATACTCTCCTTTTCTATTAGATGTTCACATTTCTATAGAGTTTTTAGTACATTATCCTTTCTTGAGGTGGTTATGAAGTTACTGCACATTCAGCCTATGCTATCAATAGCTTGCAAAATGAATTGCAGTTTAGTAACAAAATCGTGCAAGACTATATTCTACTCGGTCCCTTCCCATGCATGCCTGAAGTGTATTTAATCATCAGCTCTGTAGTGCTTAGAGCCTGTTCCCCCCAGCTGTGCTAAGCTGCAGTCAGTCCTTTCTGAACAATATAGTTCATCTCTTTGTGGTGTTGATTCCTGGCACAGTGTTAACAGTATCACTGTATGAACTGGAAGAAAAGTACAGACAATTTCTTTTTATTTTTTCCCCTCCACTTTTGTATCTCTCTATTTGCAATTGCTAGACAGCAATGGAGAATCTTTCATATGAATAAATACAGGTCAAATTTTTCCACAAAACAATCTCTGAAATAATTTTGGCAATGCAATAAGAGGATTATCTACCCCAGCAACACACTTCCAGATTTTGATATAGAAATCAGAGGCCATGAACTTATTTCTGGGGTCCCCTTACTACTACAAAATATAACATTAGCTTGCAGAGTTATTTAATATTTCAGAGCCACTTAAACCCAGCTGAACTTAATCTTTATCCATAATTACACTTTCAATTCTTTTCAGTTTTGTCCCACATAAATGTCTAAGCTTGACATTTTGGATAAAGTTGTATTCTTCTTTACAACTAAATTGATATAGATTGATTTTCTGCTCTGTGAGAAAACCCTGGCAATAAACCACTAGATTGGCTTGGGAAAAAAGTTGTGAAATTCTTGTATAGAAATAGCAGGCAGTCCACTTTTAAAAATATATTTTGGTGGTTCTCAGTATTGGGAGTCATACATTTCTACTGTAGGGGCCCAAGCCCCATTTTCAAGATGTCTTTAGCTTTCCAGGGAGAATTTATAGCCTCTGAATATGGCCTAGGTCTTAGTCTTATTGTTGAAAAATAGGTATCTTCACAAACCTTTCAGAAGACCTAAATAAATGTTCTGAGTGGTAAACCATGGAATCAGCCACAGGTAAAACCAGGCACAGAAAACGAATCACAGAATCACAGAATCACCTAGGCTGGAAGAGACCTCCAAGATCACTGGGTCCAACCTCTGACCTAACACTAACAAGTCCTCCACTAAACTATATCACCAAGCTCTACATCTAAATGTCTTTTAAAGACCTCCAGGGATGGTGACTCAACCACTTCCCTGGGCAGCCTGTTCCAATGCCTAATAACCCTTTCAGTAAAGAAGTTCTTCCTAATATCCAACCTAAACCTCCCCTGGCACAACTTTAGCCCATTCCCCCTTGTCCTGTCACCAGGCACATGGGAAAATAGACCAATCCCCACCTCACTACAGCCTCCTTTAAGGTACCTGTAGAGTGCGATAAGGTTGCCCCTGAGCCTCCTCTTCTCCAGGCTGAACAATCCCAGCTCCCTCTGCTGCTTGTTCTCCAGACCCCTCGCCAGCTTCGTTGCCCTTCTCTGGAGTCTCTCAAGCACCTCCATGTCCTTCTTGTAGCAAGGGGTCCAAAACTGAACACAATAAAATACTTGATATTATACAATGCTTTAAAATGCTTTATATTATATATTTATATTTACATGCTTTATCTTATAGGCAGCTTACAGATGATGAATTCAATGGGGATTGTACAACTTCAAGTATTTGATACTGATGGATTTTTTTAGCAGTCACCTTGAGCCAATGATGGCAAAAAACATATTTCTACACTGTGTATAAGAAGCTGCAGAACAGTGGCTTTCTAACCTGTTAAACCTATTGTTGTGAGGTGATATGGAGAAGCAAAGCCACAGAAACCAGAAGGGTCAGTTGCCTCACAGGCCTGAGAGGTCTGCTGGGAAAACTACATAGCAGGCTGTAAGCAGTCCAGAAGATTCCTAGAGTGCGCTGAGGATAACTTCCTGCACAGGCAGGGGAAGCAGGGACACGTGGCCTGGGAAAAGTACAGGGATGCAGTCAAGATGTGCAGGGATGGGATCAGTTAAGCCAAGGCACTGATGGAACTGAGCTTGGCAAGGGCTGCAAAGAATAACAGGAAGGGATTCTATAGGTAAATTGCTCAGAAAAGAAAGGCCAAGGAGAGTGTACCCCATCTGATGGATGAGCAGGGTGAACTGGTAATGACAGACATGGAGAAGGCTGAGGTAATCAACAATTTCTTTGCCTCAGTCTTCACTGCCAGTCAGGCTTCTCAAGTCGTTCGTTTCCCTGAACCTGTAGATGGAGGCTGGGGGAGCAAAGTCCCACCCACTGTAAGAGAAGAGCAAGTTTCAGACCACCTGATGAAACCGAACTGGTACAAGTCTATGGGACGTGATGACATGTATCCCAGGGTCATGAGGGAATTGGCTGATGTAGTTACCAATCCTCTCTCTCTCCACCATATTTGAAAAATCCTGGCATTCAGGTGAAGTCTCTGGTGACCGGAAAAAGAGAAACATCATGGCCCTTTTTAAAAAGGGTAGAAAGGAGGTCCTGGGGAACTACAGACTGGTGAGCCTCAACTCTGTGCCTGGGAAGATCATGGAACAGATCCTCCTGGAAGCAATGTCAAGGCACATGCAGGACAAGGAGGTGATCTGAGACAGCCAGCATGGCTTCACCAAGGGTAGATTGTGCCTTACAAACCTGGTGGCTTTCTACAATGGAGTAACTGCATCAGTTGATAGAGGAAGACGAACCGATGTCATCTACCTGGACTTCTGCAAGGCCTTTGACACATTCCCACGTGACATCCTGGTCTCCAAATTGGAGAGAGATGGATTTGATAGGTGGACCATTCAGTGGATAAGGACTTGGCTTGATGGCTGCACCCAGAGAGTGGTGGTCAATGGCTCTATGTCCAAGTGGAGGGCAGTGACGAGTGGTGTACCTCAGGGGTCCGTCCTGGGACTGGTGCCATTTATCAACAACATAGACAGTGGGATTGAGTGCACCCTCAGCAAATTTGTAGATGACACCAAGCTGAGTGGTGTAGTCAATACAACAGAAGGAAGGGATGCCATCCAGAGGGTTCTGGACAAGTGAGATAAGTGGACCTATGTGAACCTAATGAGGTTGAACAAGTCTAAATGCAAGGTGCTGCACCTGGGCCAGAGCAATCCCAGACACGAGCACAGACTGGGGGAAGAACTCATTGAGAGCAGCCCTGCAGAGAAGGACTTGGGGGTTCTGGTGGACGAAAAGCTCGACATGAGCCAGCAGTGCATGCTGGCAGCCCAGAAGGCCAACTGTGTGCTGGGTTGCACCAACAGAGGGGTGGCCAGCAGGTCGAGGGAGGGGATTGTGCCCCTCTGCTCTGCCCTTGTGAGGCCCCACCTGGAGTGCTGCATCCAGGTCTGGAACCCCCAGCACAAGAAGGATGTGGGGTGTTAGAGTGGGTCCAGAGGATGATCAGAGGGCTGGAGCACCTCTTCTATGAAGAAAAGCTGAGAGAGCTGGGGATGTTGAGGCTACAGAAGAGAAGGCTCTGGGGGGACCTCATTGCAACCCTCAGTAATTGAAGGGGACATAAAAAAAATGGAGAGCAACTCTTTGCTCAATCAGATAGTGACAGCAAAAGGGGGAATGGTTTTAAACTAAAAGAGGGGAGATTTAGAATAGAAGTTAGGAGGAAATTCTTCACTCAGAAGGCGGTGAGGCACTGACGCAGGTTGCCCAGAGAAGCTGTGGATGCCCCATCCCTGGAGGTGTTCAAGACCAGGTTAGATGAGACCTTCAGCAACCTGATCTAGTGTGGGGAAACCATGCCTATGGCAGGGGGATTGGAACTGGATGATCTTTGAGGTTCTTTCCAACCCAAGCCATTCTGTGATTCTATGATAGCTCCTCCTCTGAATGTGTTGTGGCTGCATGCACAGACCTTGACAGGTCTAGACTGTACAGCAGCCTCTGCATCAAAATGACCTTTTAACTAAGCTTCTCTCTGCTCTTTATTATCCCCAGTGCATAAGTGAGCAGGAGCAGGATTGTAGTCATGGCTTTATGTGAAATGTTCATCCTTATTTCACAGGTATGGACACTGTTGAGCATTGACTGAATGCTTTCTGCCAAAGAGAGAATATGATATGCAGGTTCTCTTTGAGCATGAATCTTAAATATTTGACTTTGTAACATTCATGAGATTTGTTCTGTATGCTGGTCTCTGTTAAAGGTATAGCCGTTCCTTTATTGCTACAGTTTCTAGCTCCAGCCTCTCTGCTATAGCTTTACTAACTACAGTTCACATTTTCTCCATAGCTTCTAACAATTCTCAAGCATACTGTGGTCTGGACATCTGACTAAGTTATAGATACAGCATGTGACCTTTGCCAATCACTTGATAACTAGATTCATAGATAGAGTGCTGTCTTATTTTATCATACTTTTGGTTAATTACAAGGAACAGTAAAAATCTTGGCTATGAGCAGCGTGTCCCTCCTTTGAGAAAGCAAAACTGCCTTCCTTTTTAATATTCATTATCAAAATAAAAGATCTGGCCCTGTCCTGATATGAGTAGCTGGAAAAATCAGCAGAACAAAATAGCCCCAAGAGAAGTGCAATTTCTTCTAGATTAATTTTTACCAGATTTTGGTTTGCTCAAGAGGAAAAAAATTTGTTGCCATGAAAGGTGAGTTGCTTTCATTGTATTTCCAGTGAGAGATGTAAGGCAAAAAATAATAAAAATAAAAAAATTCAGCATCTGCTGCCCACGTACATCAACATCTGTATTCATAGATTTAAGCAAGGATATCCACATGGGATTTATAACCCACCAACAAGTAAACACTTGAATTATAAAAAAGAGTAAATTCTAAAGAAGGGGAGAAGGGAAGAGAGGGCATGAAGGACTGGTTAAGGGATTCAAAGACCTCAATTCATTGGTTTATATGCTGTGTCATAGAGTCTTCTCCTGAGTTTTAGTCAACAACAATTAAAACAGCTTGCCAGAGGTTTCCAGTGCTAAAAAATTAGCATGCTTAAGTCAAAGCTCTTACATCCAAATAGGTAACCCAGGAGGTATATGAAGAGGAAAGGAAGGACTGTGTTATCCAGCCATGAGACTGGTATCCAGGACCTTTAGGTCCCCTTCCCTGATCTCACCCAGATGCATTGAAAGCCTCCTGCAGTGCAGCTGGGATTGGGCTGCAGCTCAGCTAGGTGCCTAGTTTCACTCTTTACCACTGGGTGTCTGCTGTATTTTTTAACATTTTTTTACCATTGGAAAAAAGAGAAAATCAACAAGGAGTTAGATAGAAGTGTGGTTTCAGTAAGCCAGATATTGAGGAGAAGGAAGTGCAGAGCAGCAAGCTGTTGCAGAGGCTGCATCCTGGAGGGTGACCTGAGAGTGTGGCCTCCTGTGATGTTGCCCTGTGACCAGGCAGCCTGACCATGAACTACCATGGGTCCTGCCTCTGAATCTTGCAGCCTCTTCAGGAGATTTCCCACTCCTAAAGCAAGATACCAAGTATGAAAGCTTTGGCCAGGATAGTGCAGACCTCTGTTTACCAGTATAGTCTATAAGCAATATTTATACACACAATGTAGACACACTTCTTGGGATGCTTGCACTTGCCTGGAGTTTTAAATGGTGCTTATTTTTCCATAAACACTGTCAGAACTGGCTGAGGGTCGATATCAGTTGAAATGTATGTGTCTCATCTCTTCAGGTGGACTGAGACAGCTCTCTTTTTCATAATGAATCTGGCAGCTAGATTTTTTTAATGAAAGTTACTGAGTTGCTCTAGAATTGCCCTCATTGCTGACTCAGTCATTATTTCCATCTAGTCGACTAAATTCTCAAGCTGAATCTGTTTCATTTGAACCCTTTCCTATTTCTGGAAAATAATAATTTCCACACAATCAATACTTCTCTTAGAGGAGGGAATTTGTTTGGCAAAATGTCCACATGTATACTTTCCACCAATTTAGCCTCCAAAAGGGAAGCAGTTGCAGCCTTAAGACATACAACAGGAGGGAGGAGGCATCTGTAAGCCAGTTGCTGTCTCAAGCACTATTGTTAATTCATTTTCATCCTGGCATACACTAAAATCATGCAGTGCAGAGCCAATCCTTCTATTACCCTGGTTCCAGGTTCCTTCTCTTCTGTAATGACTGTCATGTGAAGGCTTCAGTAGTCTGGGGTGGAAGAGGAATTAGGCATTGTCTCAGTGCTCCTTAAGCAATGTTGGTAACTGCATTTTTTCCTGTCCCCTTCTGCCCCCTCTTCCACATGTATGTTATGACATGATCTTAATCAGGCAATAAAAAGAATTTGAAACTCTGTAAGATTTCAGAAGAATTAACACAACAGAAAGTTATTAAGTGTATCAATCCCTCCAACATTTCATTTATAATAAGAAAGAGAAAGCAATCAGAGGAAGAGAACAACAAGACAAAGGAAGATTTTGGCTTCCAGCAAGAATTTTATGTTTAATTTCCAAGCATCTGTCAAATACATTGAGAAAAGCAAAAGACTTTTATTTTTTTATTATCTCTCATTTGTTAGAGTTTTTTCAAACTTTATGAACTCATTGGATTGCTAGTACATATTAGAGTGTTAGTGTGACATTTTCAGCAAAACATTCTCATCATCAAAGATGTAGCTTCCTGGGAATTCAGGTTTTTTGTTAAGATACAAGATGTTTTTCTATCTGCATCATCTTCAGGAGATGCCATTCAGGAAAAACAAAACAAAACAAAACAACAACAACAAAAAATGTGAGAAAAAGCCAACAAAAACAACAAACCTGCAGATGGAACAAGCAACATTTGATCTGCTGCCTACATCAGAGCTAGAGAGGCTTTGTTCTCTATGAGTTTGCAGCAATTATTTTTTTCCTGTATAATCTAGAGATCAGTGCATATGCCACATACTTTAACCTCACACACTGTGTTTGTATTTATGAAGCAGATAGATCAAAATGAGGAGAGCAAATTCCAAGACCAGCTGAAATCTTGATTTGTCCACAGGCATTCTTCCACAACTCTGAAGATATTGGGAGGCAGTGTAGCATTTCTCCTTTTTGCTGGATGCATGCTATGGGCTGTGCAGAACTACATATAAGACTGAGATGTTTTTTCCTTCTTCTGCATGAGGAAAGCACATCTGAGACACAGCCAGTATATTCTCAGGGAGGCACTCACTTCAGCCAAAATATGTGGTAGATTTTTTGGGAGGTAGATTTTGTCAAAACTCTTACTTTGATCTGGTCATTGTCCTCAAATACTTAGCAGAACACGAGTTTACTGATGTCACATTTTTGTTAGTCCCAGAAATGGGATCTGAAGTCCCAGGTGATCTAAAAAATCAGTGTGAAACAACTTTTACATCTTCTGTACAAGGCACAAGAACTAGTCTAGTGCAATGGGAACCATTCTTGGGGGAGATTTTATTAAATACATTTCTCTCTTTTTTCCAGGTTGAATCAGTTCCAATCTGTGAGTTAGCTTCCTCAGCCAGCTGAGGCCTCACCTCCATGCTCGATTTTTCCAGCTTCTGAGGACAGGATAGTTGTCCCTTGGTCCTTGCTGGGAACTAAAGAAATGCTAAATTTATCCATGATTTAGCAACCTGTGCCAAGAGCTGGAAACTCCTTGGCTGTCTTATTCATCTGCACAAAGGCAAATCAGACTCCTACACAACACAGCTGTGTCAAATTGGCAGGCTGTGCTTCCCCCTCCTCCTCTTCTTGCAACACAGATAAAACTGTTCTCAGACGCGGGTCTAGTAAGACTTGCACAAAAACTAAGCACGTACACTATACGAATTTAACCCACACAAACAGACAGGGAGGCTGGGGCTGCCCTGTGTGGAACCAGATACACAACACGCTGCACACCAAACCAGCAGCATATTAAAGCTATCAAGTGATGTGCTCATGTCAGTGATGTACCTGATGCTGAAGTCTGCACAGATATTTATACATGCCTAGCCAACACTTCAATCTTTATTATATAGAAAATATGTCAGAAAGTTATACGTTAGAAAAAATATACCTTTCATAAGTAAACACACTCCTGACCTTGCTTGGAGCAATGGTTAAAGTGCAGATTTATACATCACAAAACTTCTTTCTTCATGCAAACTGCTAGAGACCCAAGAAGAGCACATGGGACTCATTGCAGCATAGTTATACTTTAAGGTTATGCTTTTTTTCTGAATAAATGCTAATTTTTAGACTGATCAGACAATCTCAACATAAATAATCACTAAGAGGAATCTCTGAAAAGATAGATGTCTTCAGTTCCCAAGACCATGTTCCTCATAGCTTTGGAGCAAAAGTGGTTTGTCTTGGCAAGCCCAGCTCTACCTCAGCTGTGCTGAGTTGCTGTCCCAGGGCAGTGGGGTCCCTCTTGCTCTCTGAGGAGGCCTTTAACCACATTTCACTTCAGCATTTTGGTTACAGATAAGATGCTTTTCAAAAGCCATAACATTTTGTGGTAAGGCTCTTTTGCATGCCAAAGTCCCAGCCTGCTTCACAGGCATTGAAACAAATCCTGGTGCAACATTGATTCACAGAGGCATGGTGTCCTGATGTTCTTACTCAGCTGGAGAAAGACAAAGTAGTTTATTCACAAGGCAGCCTCTCCCAAATCCCTGGCTGGGACAAAGCTCCCCCTTTGCAGGTTCTCTTTGTGAACCAGTTGTCCACACCAGCCACAGTTACCGTGACGCCTCCTTCCAGGCATGTTGCTATCTTCATGCCTTTCTCCAGACTGTTGCAACATTCGTATTTTGTGAATAGCAATAAAGCAGAACCAGGTGGTGGCTTCTAAAAGAGATTAGGCCATAGAAAAAATACAAAATTCAACTGACCTGATACTTAGAGGGAAACAGGTAAAAACACTCACAATTCTTTCTGTGCAATATCACAGTGGAATGGGTTCATAGCACAGCAGACTTGCTATTTATTTTCCCTCTCTTCTCAGCATGTGGAGTTTTAAGTAAAACAGTTTTATTCATAGCCAAATTCACTTGTGTATCCCCAGCTGGCTGCTTGCCAACTGTGCTGACATTTTGGATTTCTAATGTCTTAATCCAGAGTCTTTACAATAAATAGAAGGGAGTCTGAATGTACGAACATCCCCTTTCCTGGAGAGTTGTCCTTGGGATTTTAATGTAAAAAGGCATCTGTATTAATTGAAAGCTGGTTTGGAAAGACATGTTTGCAAGTGCTAACCTTGTTCACACTATCCATTAAGAAAACACAGGAGTTTTTGCTGTTTGCACTCAGCCTAGGGAGCCTCAGTTTCTGGAGCTGTTGCCAAAGAATGTTCATGATAATGTGCATGATTTTCCTGGAAGCTGGGCTTATTTGCTAGACATCAGTGAGACAAAGAAGATTTATAGAAAGTACTGTGCTGCAGATGAGTCAAGGTTTCATGAGAAGGTCTGGCAAGTTAGAGTAGAAGGAGTTATTTCTTTGACACTGTAAGAAAGGTCCAAGAACAAAGGCTCTCATTCCTGAGTTTGCCATTTCTTGACCTTGAAATTATATATTTCTTTGGCCTGAAAGCACACACACACACAGTCTAGTTAAATGAATATTCATTATAGAATGGGAAAACTTTGTAAGCTAATTCATGACTTCGGTGCTTGCTCCAACAGAGATGACAGAGCTGTTAATGTCTGTATGGAAGGATATGGTTTTCCATATTCAGCCCCATCTCTCTAGTCTCACAGGGATCTACAGGCAAACATTAGTTATCTGACTCACTTTGTTTTTAATTCCAAGCCAAGATGGAGAAACTTGAGGAATCCTTTATCGACTTAACAAAGTCTCCTGCCATTTCAAATCTTCAGTGCATTGAGAGGACATGGATGTTTAATAGTCAGTTAGCAAAACCCAGCCTAGTAGAGAACTGCAGACACCCATGTTGATATGTTGGCATGTCTCCTTGCTCGTGCAAGGTTAAGCTGTCAAGGGCCTGGCCTAAGCCATGACAGGCTGCAGGTAGAAAGCAGAGGAGATATACACATTAAAAAATTAGATTTGGTAGAAGTGATACAAACCTACCACTGATTTCAGTCTGAAACAAAAACAAAAACTGACAGAATGGCAGCAAGGAGTGTGTCTCCGGCATTGACCTTAAAACACTGTTTCCCACAGCAACTGTCTTTGGTCACAGAAAGAGTGAAGACAACAGAAAAGCAAAAAAGATACAGGAAGCAAAAGTATTTTTTGCAAAGTGAAGGAAGGGGTGACCACCAGTAAAACCATGATTAGAGTTTGATTTTGTTTCAGCTTCATCAACATGATCCTGTTTGCTTATGGTCTTCCTGTTCATCCAGCTCTGATATTTCAGGTTGAGGCTCTGCTCTGGAAGAAAGCAAGTCAGATGGAGAAAAAAAGTAAAAGACCTTATAAAATCAGGCATGCTGTCTCTAATTCTAATGAAGCATTAGCCAAATAATGCCCCCAAGGGAGCACCAAAAGACAAATTGCTTCTAGATTGTAGATCGGTTAAGTGCTAAAGAAAGAGTGAGAGAAAGAATTGAATTGCTGTAGAGATGGAAACAATAAGATGGCTATGGCTTTTCAGAAATGCAGACATGAAAGTCAGAGGGACTGAGGGAGCTGCATACAGTATTATTTTTGTTTTAAATATGTCCTTTCTCCCCATCATTGCTGCCTGACCTCCAGCTGTACCCACCATGGATTCCTTTGTTGCTACTGGACAAAAAGTTGGACAGAGGCCAAGGTGGACACATTTCTCGTTTTGTTATGGAGGATAAATGCCAGCTTAAGTGCTCTGGAAGCCAAGAGGAGACCAGCTGCCTTTGGAAGGGCAAGACAAGAAGAGATTGTCTGGGCCATGAGCTCTGCTTTGTACCCCTAAGCAATAGGCCACAGAGCAGTGAAGAGTGGCATTGGAGTGGGATTCCCAGGAGGCACCCGGAGGGCAGCACTGCTCTTAGGAGCCTTTCTTTGCATGCTCAGCATAAAGGACATGTCTGGAAACAGGGGAACCAGCCAGCAGACCTCTTCACCTAGCTTCTTTGGAGACCCCACCACCCACAGCTGCCCAGCTCGGAGAAGCAGCCCGGGGAGCCTCAGGGACCACACTGCCACTTAGAGTCCTCATGCTCAACAAGATGGGGAGATGACCAGCATTGTTTTGTACCTTTACCTCCTCTAGCTGTAGACCACAGGAGCCCTGTCCAGCCTATGGACCAAACCTTAGCATCACCCCAGCCTCTCCAGAACAGGTCTCACCCCAACTCCTGACCCTTTGTTTCACCCACCATCAATGGCAGAACAACAGTCTTCCAAACAGTCTTGTGTTTATATATATATATATATGTTTAAATTTATATATATAAAGCACCTATCACCATATTGATAAACACTCTTTGAAACCACTCTGACGGCAGGGATAAGAACAGGAGTTGGCCTGTTAGTACCTCAAAACTTGTTTCCAACCAATTAAAAAAAAAAAAAAAGCAAAAAGACTTTGCTGCCAGCCTAGCTGGCTGGCTGGCTGGTGTTTAATACTGCTACTCCGTCAGTGTTAGAGGGAGACCTATTGTTAATGGCAACTTTTAAACTGGACTTGTCCTCGCTTATCTTCCAGAGGCTCTTAATCCCTCCACAGCTACCTCCTGTTGCTCCTTCCAGAGCTCTCCAACAGCATCTGGGCCCTCTAGCCTTTTGCAGCTGCTTTTCACACTTCACAGACAGTAATTAATTCAACACTGGTGGGCACATCCAAGTTCTCCTTTAGAGGTCCACGTCCCCTCAGACCTGTGCAGGCAGCTGGAACAGCTAGTACAGCAGAGATTTAGATTTGTTCCTTCCCCTGTGAGTGCTGTCTTCCTGAGATCCTGGCCCCAGAATCACACTTTCTCATGGCCAACGAGGCAGGAAGGATAATTTTAAAAAGCCCAGCTGCCAGAGGAAGCAATAGCAGCTGGCTGAAATACCAGTGAATCTAGACAACAGCCCAGAAACTCACCCTCTGAGATAAAATGATAGGATATATTTTGAGGTCTGATATATGGTCATCAAGTCTAATTAATTAAGAGAATAGGTTTCTGTACCTTTACTGCAGTACTCATGACCTGGATCACAGAAGTAGCACTTATTTACCATGCTTAGCTTCATGAGAAACGTGACAAAAGCTAAAGTTTGGCTGAACAAAATTAGCTGGGAAAAAAAGGATGAAAAGATTCATCTAATTACTATGCAGATTTATGATTTTATTCATATGATATACCCATCTAGATTAATTTTTATTGATCAGAAATGAGGGAAATTCTCTTTTGTTATGGGATGACATAAAGCAGACAGACTTTGCTTTTTCCTCCTCCCTTGTTTTTATATATATAATTTGATTTTATCCACATGATGTGTCTTTGTGATGTAGGAAACAGGAACTGAAAACACAATTCCCTATTTATTACATCAGAAAATATTTATTAATACAAGCCTGTTTCAAGGCATTTTTCCAGCTGTCCCCAACAAGAATAGACGAATGATCCATACAGTAATATCGGTAGGCCCAGCTGGTCTCTTGAGCCCTTTGATTTTCCTTTTGGATGCTACATAGATAAGTTCACAAAGTCATCTTCCCCACATTCCAACATGCACGCTGTTTGCATGCACTTAGTCTGCAAAGTCACTGCCGGGGGAGGAAAGACGAGTCAGAGAAGGCACAAATTATGCCAGCTTCCTCACAAACAAAATCTCAGAGCCTGAAGGATGCAAAAGACATCATCGTAAACCCCTCCTGAAGTTAAGCTCAAGATATTTGTGTCTGGGGAGTTCTGATCCATTTCTTCATGGAGAAAAAAAGTAAATCAGTGGAATGCAGAAAACATATTTGTCTCTGTAGTCCGTGCTGAGGAGGGAGGCTGGAGAAATAATATTGTTTCCTGCCTACAGCCTGTGTTGAGAGATGTAGTCTGCTATTTTTATTGTGAAACTGTGGGAAGACATTTTCTTTTTAATCCCCAAACTGCTGTGCTGCTGTTTTTGTTTGTTTGTTTGCTTGCTTTTCTGCATGATAGAGTAAATAGCAAACAGTTATGGTCTATACAAGAAAACCTGTTGTGTACAGATATGAAACAAATGAAGGTTGGGCAAAGATAAGACTGAAAATATTAGAAGTATGTGTATATATAGATAGATCTTTGCAAAATGTAGTTATTTATATGTATATATGCATACATTTTTGCTATTATATACACACATAACCCCCCCTCCTCTTCTGAGTTCACCTTGTTCCAGACTGTAGAACAGTCCTATATGTGAAGAGTTAGGATTTATTGACCAGAAAACTGATATGAATCTTAAGTGTAGCAAGAAAATACTGTAGATATTTCACCTCAGTTGTGTGCACTTTGAGAGCATGGGAAATTATCCACTCTGCTGGTGTAGCAGAGGGATTACAATCACTAGTACAGACTCCCTGTAGACTCCTTAAGGAAATCAAACTTGTGTGTTTTAAAGTATGTGTTTTTAAAGTATGGTAAGTTTATTCTGAAATAACTATTTATTTATATTTAGATCACAGTAATCAGATGGTTTATTACATGGACAGCCCAAGATTGTGTTCTTCTTTGTTTCTTAGGGTTTGTAAATGATGTGAATGTTCTTAATGCTGCTGAACAATATGACCTGGTCTTCAAAACTGATTTGTTTTTTTTTAGGCAGAGGGACAGATTTTGAAGTATTTGACATTCACAGACAGAGGTAACATAATTAAAAGCAAAAAAATCTCAGTAACATCTTTCAAATATGTTTACCATTTCACTCTTTTTTTTCTTACCCCCCTCCCCTTTCCACTTTTTAAAGAATAATTACTAAACAGACTTTATGACTACATTAATTTTTTGAAGTACATGTACCTATATAAAGTGTTTTTCCCCTTAAAAAATGATTTGGGGAAATATAGCAAGTCAAAACTCATACATCTGACTTACTCAGTAAATTCAATATGTGCCTAAGAATGAAGATAAGATAGATCAAAAGCTGCTTTTGTGAGGAAATTAAGAGGGGTCAGCATCTGAACTCCCATAGGAAAGGTCCCTCTGGCTTTCACAAAGGGGTCACTGAGAAATAATTGTTAGCACTTTCCAACCACATAGCTTCAGTGTGGGAACATATCATTATTATTTCAAAGCTGGGAAAATCAGGGCACAGACAGGTCAACACAATTCCTCCAAGGACAGATAATGAGCCAGAGGTGGACCAACACAGAGTGTTGTTGTTCAGATTTCTGGACCAGGGTCACCGCTACTGGGTGCACCAGCTCCCATGGCAGTACCAGGTGGTGAACATTTCTAATTATTTACCAGTTGTGGTATTCCTATCTGTGCTTCTGATAGAAGCCTTAAAAGACACAGAGCCAGGCTCAGGCATCTCAGTACCCAAGTGTAGGTAAACGTTAGTGATTACAGAACTGTTTATGCTGAGACAAGAGCACAGAGATGCAGAAACACACTGTGTGCATCTAGGCAAGTTTATGGAGGTTCTGTGGAGGCACAATGCACATGAAGCAAATTTAAGAACCTGTAGTTTTTTATGTGTACATGGTTTTGTGCATGTGTACAGACGTGAGTGAAAGGCATTAGAGCCATGTGCATTTCCCTATAAATTCATGCCAGAATGAAAATTTGTGATTTTAAATAAATTAGTAATTAGTATTGCCTGTTAATTAACTTGCACCGTCAGGTTCCAGGGTGAGGGATACATCCCCCTGCTCACTGTATTTCCAGGCTGGTATGTCAGCTGGTATGTGAAGGTTGCTGACATTTCGGTAGGATGCTGAAGGGACACAAAGATCAATTTTGTACATGTCTTTGAAGTTGTCTATTTCATGGTCACTAGCACATAGGTCAGTACTAAGGTATCCAGGAGTGGTAACAATGATGTACACCTCAGCCAGGGGAAGAAACATCTATTTCCTTGTATTGCAGACCCAAAGAAGAAAACTGTAAAACATAGCTTTTGACATTTATTTTTTTTCTGACATAACTGCAAGTGTATTTTCCCTTCTTTGGTGTTATTTTCCATTTATCTGTTCATTTGCCAGCCCTTCCATGCAGGTCTACTCTGGCATTTCCTGCAGGTGAAAACGTGGCAACTGCAACAACAACTCTATCGTGGGCAAATGTTGTAGGTTGGTTGGGTTTTCCAGATGGTGGGGAGAAAAGTCAGAAAGCAGCCTACTGGGAAAACTACAGATTTAAACCGTGGCTTGATTTTTTTTTTCTTCCCAGACACGTTGCTGACTTTTCACATTGTATTCTTATCAGTGTTATTGAGGCTTAAACAAGAAGCTAGATACATGTGGGGACGGGAGGATCTTATTTGTAGGCGAGGGAGGGAATCTCCATGAGGGGAGGCTGCATCCTCACCGCTGGCACCAGTTGTGAAGAATTTTCAGGGAATGACCTTGGAGTTTCTGCCTCTTAGAAACCATGGCAACCAGCATTTGTTCTTGTAAAATAATTTCTTGTCTCACAGTGAGTGATTGCATGCCTCCTCTGAACTCAGAGGTAGAATCTCTCCATAAAGAGAAAAAATATATATATCAGAAAGAAAGCCCAGCTTGATCATTTTGAATCCCTATATCCTAGATAATTCACTTCAGTGTGGTTGTCTGATGAACTACCAGCTGCTACATGATTGTCCATTCCTATTTCTAGGTTAGCATAATTAAATCTGAAATAAATACAGACATCTTTGATAACTGCCTGTTTGTCTCCCCAGTTAGCATCTGACAGCTATCTGGAAAAAACATTTGAAGATTATACTGAGGCTTTTGTTGTGCAGTTTGGGAATCACTCACACAGCCACTTCCCAGTTCTCAAGCATATTTTAAGGGGGTAAAGGCCATCTGCAAGTTATCTCTTCCTTGGAAAATCAGCTTGTGCAATTCTAGCTGTGGCATGTTGTGTATCTTGTGCCCCATCCATGCAAAAATTCACATCTGCTGAGCATGTGAAGGAAAAAAAATGTCTCTCATATACCCATACAGCTCAAAACCATCTGCAGCAAAAGGAGGAAGAAAAATTTAAATAATAATAATAATAATAATAATAAAGATAAAGCTATGGCAGTGGCTTAGCTTGTACTTGCACCACAACATGCATCACTTGTGGCCCCTGTGTGGTGCAAAAATGCACACAATAGGCACAGGCAAACCTCTGTGCCTGCTGTAGGGTCATTTCTATTTCATTTTATAAGGAGCCAGGGTGCTGAGGCAGACAGCTGTGCACTATCCATCACGGCTTTGTAGCTTTTTCCTCTGATCTGACAAAAAAGGTACAGATGTTGAAAACTGCATATTTGAAGCCTGGGTCCTGAGGAAATGTGTCTTAAGGGGGCTCCAGCTGTTTCTGCCTGTGAGCAGTCCCTCTCCTGCAGTAATGCTCGGCCCTCAGGCAGAGTTCACACACATCTGAAGGAGGAGGAAGCCTCAAGGACACCGATGCTCTACCAAGGGCTGCAGCTGGGGATGAAAGAGCCGCCAGATTTCCCCCTTTGCCCGTCGTGGCCAACAAGCCCTGTGCGTCCCAGCGAGTCACCAGACGACGACACCACCTTGATCCCCAGGACCTGGAGGCCAGGTGTCCTGAGCTGCCTTCACCTCACACCTGCACAGCAGCCCACTGCAAGGCCTGCAGCTTGTGTGTTGTAACATCCCTGCAGATAGTGCCATTTGTTGTTTTCTTTTTCTTTTGTTTTTCTTTTATCAGAGGCCAACCTCTCCACAACAGGCATAGTTATGATTCTGGACATTATCAGTGACAATTAAACATTGTACTGGGGACCAGACAACATAAACTCCTATTTCATTGCCAAACTGTCCTCCCACTGTTTGGCCGTAGCAGTGATTTTCCCTCACAGCATTAAATCTCTGTTCTGGAGCAGGCAGCACGGCAAGGACTCATGGTGCTCCTCTCAACACCAGCTGTCTCAACTAGCCCACAAACATCTTCAAAGGAAAACGTGCAGCCAAAGCTCATTTTTATGCCATGGGAACAGAAAGAAGCTGTGAGGGTCTGGAGACAGGTTGCTCCTGAGCTGTGACAGGCACAGTAACCAGGAGGGGGACAGGGGCTTCATGGAGGGCTGCGGTGATGCTGCAGCCAGACCCACAGGAGCCCAGAGTCTGATAGATCCCCAGCCCTCCTGGGACATCAGCAACACAGCGTCCAGGTGTCTGTGCTGAAAATAAATGCTCAGCAGGCACCTGTGTTACCTTCCAGATCAGCTCTGCAGCCTCCTCCAGCTGGTGACTAGGAAGGGGTGTTGGGATCTGAGAGCACTGCATTAGCCATGAATTAGCATGAATTAGCCATGCACCTGCCATAAAAATCAATCCCATGCACTGCTTTGGAAATCTCTGTCTGCAGCTGTCTGTCTCTGGGGCACAGAAAGAAAAGGGGGAAGAAGAAGGGCAGATTGAACCCAGATACTTCTCACGTATGCATTTGTAACTCTATAGCATCAGTTAGTCTTATCCTAAGAGGTTTACCTTATTCTCCATATCAGGATCTTCAGATTATTTTAGCTCAGTTTCAGCTCAAAAAGTCTAAATAAAGAAAAGGATGATATAGTAATTAGGGAAGAAAAAAATGATCTGCTTGTTCTATTTCATACTGCTGGACCCAAGTACAAATCGTAAGTTGGGTCCTGAACAAATAAATTTTTCCACTAGATTTTTCAGAAATATGGATGTCTATTTTCAGTTGTTTTAAAAGAGTTTTTTCATTTGTTTGTTTCTGAGCCTTGGGCAAGGTTAGGACTTCAGTGCTTTCTCTGCACCGTGTGTGCTGGAAACTTAAAACATTCCATCCCTTGAAGCTCCCCTGTGACAACTCAGTTCCAGGGGTTGCCACTGTCAGACCCAGAGGCTTGCAGGCACAGCATC
The DNA here is from genome assembly GCF_040182565.1 of Anser cygnoides. Lineage (NCBI taxonomy): Eukaryota > Metazoa > Chordata > Aves > Anseriformes > Anatidae > Anser > Anser cygnoides. The sequence goes on along the minus strand of NC_089912.1, from coordinate 82,491,774 downwards.
CCTGTGAGCTGCTGGGGGGAGGGTGGTCAACAATGGTGCACGAGGAAAAGGTATAAGCTAGGAAAATAAAACAAATAAAGTGAATGAGAGAGGTGAAATCCCTGAAGTAAGCAGTTAGGTGTTTCTGTGGTCACTCCCAGGGTGTTTTCCAAAAGGACGCTTTACATGACAGAAAGGGAAAAGATGTGGCAACTGTTGGTGTTGGGAAAAAAAAAAAAATCACATAGCAAATACAGTTAATTCCTAGCTTTGGTCTGCAGCAGTTTCAGGCCCATTTCTTGCAGAGGCAGGAAGGCATGGACAGGGTGAGGGGACTGTCCTCTATCCCCACTTTGTTAGAGATCCAAACCTGTGTTTGGGGTAGCAGTGTGGCAAAAAAAAAAAGATGAACAGTCAGCACAAAGAGAGAGAAGGAGGGATGGTGTGAAATGACAGATGATGTTAGCACATTCCCACGGGATAAGACGACAGGGAAGATGAGTGGGGAGAGGTGGCCACCACAGGCTGGAGAGTGACTCTGCAGCAGAATGCAGCCGAGGAGGGATTGTGAGGAGTGTCACTGCTGAATGGGCTCTGCAATTGCCCATCTTTAGCTTGGGAGCCAATCCTAGTTTGTATTTAATTCTTAATGTTATATTCTATTTTTATCAGCTAAGTGGAAACCTGAAAAAATCCTTATTGTACCCCAAAGACTTGTTTTTCCGTGTGAAGCAAAACATTTCATTTTGCAGCCTGTGTAATGAAAGCAGAGGAAACAACACCTCGAGGGTAAACATAACACAAGAGAAGCAGGGTGTCCCTTCTTTCTAACAACTTAGCACACCCTTGCAGGAGTGAGGGACCCACATTCAATGCCCTGCCTCCTTTCACCTGCATTTACTTTTTTGAGTTTGGGTGCTCTACCAGAGAATGTAGGACTTTGGTTCATCTGGAGCACTTGGTTACATACCAAGTGGCAGCATTTGGGCTGTTAGGACACTAACCAGAGACCTAAAGCCTGAGGGTTTCTGTCCCTGCTCCAATCAATATCTCAGTGATTTTATCTCAGAATTTCTGCAGCAGTTTCTTGGATCGGAGGAAGACACTGAGCCTCAGTCTCACACATCCTAGGCAAGTGTGGCAACCCCTGATAAGAGAACATGTTTCATTGGTGGTGTGCCCATTGTACACCATCCCACACTTGACCCCTTAATGCAAACAGCTTCGAGACATACTAAAATACTGTGCAATGAAAAGACAATTTGCTCAGATCCCACAGCTCAGGAGGAAATTTCACAGTGCAGTTATTGTAACAGCTATAACAGCAGACAATAAAAAGACTATGAAATTAAAAGGGAGGGGAAGTTGTTCTGTGTTTCTAAGCATTTTGAAATTATCCATGTGATACAAACAAACAAACAAACAAAACCCTAGCAAACTACAGAATAAGAGGGAGTTCAGCAGCCTCAGACTAACGTGAGGAAGAGGGTGAGTGGAGATGCTGAGATAAGAGCTGCCTGAAAGAACAATGAGGTCGGAGAGAGACAGTTTCATCTGCACGTTACATTATGAACCACTTGTGACCAGCAGAGCTTCAAGATGCACAAGCGCGTGGAATAATTAGGTCAGTCATAGCTAGATGCAGAGACAGCTGCAGCAGGCTTTGCCGTCCTGCAGCCTCCACCAGGAAACTTCTGCCAGCACAGTCCCAGAGCCTGGGAGAGGAATTAGCAAAGCTATCTGCACCCAGGTGTGTACAAGAACAGCCCTGTTGCCACCAGGCTGAGCAGGACACAGGAGCTGCTTCACCTTGACCTTCCCAGCTCCCTGCAGACTGCAAGCATTAGCAGGTCCCTTCAGTAGGGGAGAGCAAGCATACCCATCCTGTTTAAAAATAAACTTAAACATCCATGTGGCAACACATGTTAAGTCCATGCAACATAAAACATGTCAAACCTGAGCTCAGGCTCAAGAACTTCTGTGGGTAGGGAAGCACTCAGTGTTAAGTAGTTTCGTCATCTCCACAGAGTCGAGATGTCACCTCGCACTCCAGGAGAGTCCTTTGGTTGGCACAAATAAAGCCTTTTGGCACAGCATGTGAAGCAGTAGCTGTGCCAGGCCTGATTCATCACAGGCATGAACAAGCCCTGCAGCCACACACCAGCCATGGCTGCCCCCTGCCTCTCAGGGGTCTGTCCTGCACCACAGGAGAGAAATCATAGGGCTGGGAGGTGGCCATGGAGAGCTGTCTGCTTGCAGGTCCCTCTGAGAGCAAGGGAAAAACTCCCCTGGGCATGAGCTCTGGGCCCAGGATTAGTACATTCTTGAGACTGGCTCCAGCCTCATGTTGCAGCAAGGATCCACTAACGCAACACTGTGTCCTCCTCCAGTGCATTAGAGGCCACATCATTTATTTTTCATTTGATTTAAAGTGAAATGCAGAGAGACTTGCTAGTTAGCAGCAGTACAAGACTACAGTATGAGTGGAATTCAGGTGACCTTTGATAAGATAAAAATAACATTTTTTTCACATTGACATTAAGAGATTTTTGTACGTACATAAAGGAGTTCATCTAGCCTTTGGTGTAAATCATTCTGAAGAAAATCAAGTGTTTTATTATAACAGAATTATGGGCACATCAAAAATAATTATGTTTTGCCTTCAAATGCTGGTCCTTGGCATTTTCAATATTATCTATTTTCTGGTGTAATTTCTTTCTTGCCTATTACAAAAATAACAATGAAGAGCTTAGAGCCAAATAGAGGGTCTAATACTACAATTTGAAATAGATCAATAAAATGGCATAGAAAATGACCCAGGAAACAACAAATATTTAAATAATAATAGTTGGTTATCTAAGATACTCATCAACCTTTTACACTCAGTCTCTCTCTCTCTAGATCTAGTAATTTAAGAAGAAAGAAACAAATGTGTTTTATTATATAGTATGCTTACTGTAAACTCCACAGTATCTGAAACATAATAAGACCCCCTCACTGCCTTCTGTTGGGGTATCAAAACATATACTGTGATAAAGACATTACACCATACACTGCCCCTGGCTAGCAGGCAGAAACTGTACTTGATCAGAGGGTTATGGCAAAGAATAGTTTTTGGAGTCATAACACACAACAAAATATCACTACCTCAGGAAACAAAACTGGACAGCAGTTGACAGAAATATACCTTATTTCTGTGTAAGAACTGAGGGGGGGTTTTAGATAGTATCCTGCACTTGACAGCACCAGGGAGGAGACTGCAAACTGTTAAGCAACAAAAATGAGCTGTAAGCAGTGACTACAGAAGCAGGCTTTCACTCTCTTCTAAAAGGTGGTACGTACAGACCTATGTGTCCCCTGTATTGCTTCAGGAAAAATCTTCCTCTATTTCTTCCTATGGCAGCTAGATGTTTCCTGGGACAAGCCCTGGGGCCCTCAAAAGCTCTCTGCCTTGCTGTCTGCCCTGTGCTTAAGACAGCTTGCAGGCTGCAGCAACTCAACATCTTGTTGTTTCTTCCGTCCAGGCTCCTGTGTCTACACTTCCAGCACTCCCCCACCAGCAACAGCTCTCTTTCCAGCTAAAAAGCCAGTTACACTGTCAGTGAGGGTGAGCTGCCCAGATGTGATGGTCTTTGGTGCCCTCTTTGGGACTGAGAGCCACAAATCCCTCAGGGACACAGGGGTAGGCAAGGGGACCGACCCAGCTGGGGTCAGAAGGAGGAAGAGGAGGCTGGCCTAAGGGCAGCACTGGCAGAGCAGCATCCAGCACACCCCAGAAAGAGGGTTTCTGTGTCAGTTTCAGTGTCATCTCATATCAGCAGCTTGCACTTTCAGGCTTTGCCAATGGTTCTCCATCCACCCGTGTTAGCAAGTGGCTTAACCACTGCACGGGTTTCCTCACAGGATGACAAGCTGAATTGAATTGCCCAGGCTCCTTGTGCCAGCTGTAGCCCTGGCTTCTCCTGTGGACTTTCCCCTTCCATGCAGTCCAATTGTGTATTTAAATCTCTCCAATCAATTAACTGAGTACTCATGCTTGGAAAGGGGACCTCTGAGAGCTCTAGCAGCAACTGGAGAGGTTGTCTGCCAAGGGGAGGGGGGCTGCCAAGCTTGTATCACTTCAGCATTTCCAAGCAATCTAGCCTAATGGAGCTGACAGAAGGGAACGGGGCTGGGAAAGAAATCCTGGGAACACTTTACACCACTTGGCCTTCACTCTGTTGGAGTAATGCAAGTACAAGCCATCTGCTCAAGGTGCTGTTTTAAGGATAGGATGGAACCACAGGGATCAGCTTTAGACACCCCCACCCCATTCCCAGTCTTTTCTTCTTGAGAATCCTTTGGAAATGGTAATGGCTATCAGCTTGCTCATAGAAGGGCCTCTAAAAAGCAGTGTCTGGACTGGACAAAAATGTCATTTAAGTGTTGGAAGGTGGGACTGGACCATCAAGCAGTGAACCTCTCTGTCATAATAACAATCAGCACACAAATGAGGGCTTGGCTTTTACATGAGCATTGGTTATAGGAAGGCACTCAGCTTCTTAAACAGAACTAGTTTAAGAAAATCAAGGAATTGTGGGTTATTTTTTTTTTTTAACCTTATTTTTGGCTTACAATGAGATGGCCAAAACTGAGAGTGAATTCTTCACAAACGATGGTAGTGCTTCAGAATTTGTCTGTGGAAGACATACTATAAATCAGGCTTTTTACTCAGATTGCAGTGTAGAAACATCTGCACATAGGATGTTCAAAGTTCTATCCCACAGGTTATTTAATGTTTTTCTGATTTAATTATCCTGCCAGTATCAGCAGGTGTTAAATTGGGCTTGCCAGGAAACACAAAACAACAAAAGTATCACTCTTAATCCATACAGGAAACATTTCAGTGAAGCACACACTCCTAAAGAGGGCATCTTACTCATGAATATAACTAGCTGAAGGGAGGCTGCAAAGTTGCCTGGACATGGTGTTATGCAAATAGCACTAGTGTCCCTGCTGGAGTTGGGGGTTGGACCAGATGAACTCCAAAGGCCCCTTCCAACCTCATCCATTCTGTGGTTGTGTGAAAAACTGTACTGATTTCAACAAAATTAATCCTGTATTAAAAATGCTTTTTACTTGTAAGGACAACAATGGTTTTTCATGTTGTGCAACAAACCCTGCAGCCTGTATCCTTACCTGAGGCATGCTGTGCTAGAGCAATTTTTTGTAAGTCATCAGTTTTATGCCCACTAAGTAAACAGAGGATGTGGTCCACAAATTTTTCATGTGTAATCAAACAATGTTATAAAGTATCTGCATGAAATCAAATCAGAAAGTGGATGTGCTTCATTTACTCTCCATAGTGACAGGCATATTTTATAGCATAACTTGTACTCAAACTTACTGGCTGGGCAGAATGAGAGCCTTTCTTACATCCCTGATTCACCATTCTTTATCTTGGATGTTATGCTGCCTGAAAGTACAGCTCTGCTTCCTTCAAGATCTATGTTTAAATTCTCATTAAGCTTAATGAGAGCAGGACTGGTCTACCTGCCTTAATTTGAAAAGAAGGTCTGACACTAAACAGCATGAAATGAAGTCAAAACACTGCACTGCCCTTTTCTGCATTCAGCATGTTGTTACAAGGGTCTGTGGGCATAATCAGAGAGAACGCTGACATAACTGGTTATTATCACAGAATAATGGTTCCCTTTTATTAGATTAGAGAAGAAGAAAAGGTATATCTGTTTATCTGCATAGTACAAAACACTGGGATTGTGATAAAGCTATGTTTTGTTTGACTTTGTTTCCTCATAATTGTTTTTGTAGATGTTATCTTTTTTTTTTTCCAGAGGAATGTTAGGGCTGTCCCCCTTTCTTACCCTCCTCCATTTCAAGCATCAGAAGGAAAGATTTAGTTTTCAACCAATTAAGTTGCATCAGCTATTAAACAGATCCATTTTCTAAAGACAAAATCACTAGATGTTTCAAACAGATGTGTGGATTAAAACCACACAAAATGGGGTTTTAATCAACAAGGTTATGCTGCAGAAACATAATGCATTACAGTCTGGTTGACTGGGCAACAGCTAAGAACTACTGCACAGCTGTGACAAACTTAAACTGGTTTAGTGCAAATTAAAGCCTTGGGTATAACTTGTTCTTACTAGAGATGAGGCAGTGCACTGTCTGTGAGGCTCTTATGTCCCCAGGACTGCTCAGCTGGGTTCAGCAGAGCTATACTCCTAGAGTGAATCCAGCCCAATGCTTTCAGATCATACTTATTTGCCCTGGGATCACATTGCTTTAACTTCCATGCAAAAAGGAATTTGCAAACTCATTGGCATGGGGTTCCCAAAAACCTTGCTTCATGAAGGCAAAAGCAAAGTTGATGTAATCAGCAGAAAGGTTAACTACCCAAATCAACTGTTAAGAAACAGTGGATCCTTTCTTTATTGCTCTTGGCTGACCTAGAATGGTTGTGGTTTGTTAGTTTGTTAGTTAGTTTGTTTGTTTGTTTTGTTTTGTTTTTTTTTTTTCTGAAGGTCATGCTTTCATTAGACACAATTGCAAGACTTAACACAGAGTAGCTGAGCAAAACTCTGTGGTGTGCATCATGCCAGAATTCAGTGAAAGTGACCTAGTACTGTCTTTTGAGCTTTAGGTTTTTTAAATGCAGGTAACAAAACCTACTGCATCACACTGCATAGGACGAAGGCCCTTTGGACTGATATTACCCTTAAACAGGAAAAAAGGCAAAACAAACTACACCTAAATACTGTTTTGAATAATGTTTTGTGTACTTCGTGATCAATAAAGCAGAAGATTCGAACAGGAATCTACTACGGCCATGCCTTAATTGAGTATGTCAGCTAAATTGCCAAGAAAGAAAGTAGTCTAGGAGATAAAGTTGTGAAAACACATTTGGTAATGACTTTCATTTATTGCTATTCAGGCCTTTACACAGCTACTGGCATGGCAGCATCACAGCTAGATATTAATCTAATTCTCCTCATCATGACACTGGTTAACTATCCTGCGCTGCCTAATTGTTTCTTCTGTTAATGTTCTTCTACCTCTTTGTTGCACTGACAGTGGCAGTCCTACAACCCCCCAACAACACTCCAGCTACAGTTCATCACTTTCTAGTCCTGGAGCACTGTGCTCCTGTTCATTCCTTGCTGGGTCTCATTGTCAGACCAAGCAGAGCATCCCTTGCGCCAGACAGGACAGGAACTTCTCAAGCAGCACTCACAAAGGAAGTCCTTCCCTTTCTTTAGCTTGTAGCCAGAGTTGTATAGTGTATTCTCTTTAAAATAGCCTAGGTCATAAAAATGTATTGTCCTCTATACTGTGTAACAGTGTCAGGCCTTCAGATGTTTACTGATTTTTTTTCTTTCATAGCCACATTTCCTGGCCTGCCAAATGTTTTCTCTACCACAGTGTTAGGTAAGAGGAGAGAAAGTGCCGTGCAGAAAAATCCCAGGAGGATTTCCCTAGATCATCCTGTGAGTTTTATCTATGTCTGATTCAAAAACTTCGTGCTAGTCACAGGAGAAATGGGGTTTTGTTGGTGTTCAGGTAAGGCCAAACACATTGTTATTGCTTGAACACATCATGGTAGGTAAGCACACAATGTCAGCTAGGACCAAGGTAAAGAGATAAAGTATGTTATCTTCCTTGTCCTACTTAGGCTGCCTGGATTTGTCACAAAGACAAATGCATTCATCAGAATCTGAATTAACCTGCTTTATTAACTGGTCTGAAAACACCTGCAAAGACAATACATATCCTGTTAACATCTTTTTCCAGTGGTAGGTATCCTTCATCGTGAAAGCATGGGTAAGAGAAAGATAACGACCAGTATTCAAGGAGTTTGATAATGAACAGGGAAAATGTTTCAACAACTTCAAAAAGACAACATCATACAAAGAAAAAAAAAAACAACTCTGAGAACAGCTTTTAATAAATCGACATTTTTAAGAAAAGGTTACTGGTTCTTCGGTTCTGCTTTGGGTGGACTGACTTGGAAGAAGTGCAGTGTGACTACCTGCAACTCTCGGAGCACTGCCACCACTTGTGCCTTTGGGGTTCTGGCTCTCTGATAAGCCAGAAATCCCTTGGTTTGCCCGGACATCTGTAATAATGTCTCATACCTACTGAGATTTTACAGAAAAGACTGACCTAGCTGAGCTTCAGTGCATGCTAAACTTCTGAAAATAACTGCAGTTAGAGCTCCTCTGCACCATTAGGTACACATGAAGCTAAAACCTCAGAAATCCATAGAAAATCGGAGTCTGTGACTCAGAAATACTAGTCTTTTTAGACACTTACTAATGTATATAACAGTCTATTCTTTGGTATTGTTTTTTGTTTGTCTGTGTGTTTGTTTTCCACTCAGACACAGTCACTTCTATTCAAAACAGATAATACTGTTAAACACAGTGGTGGTATGGTCTATAAAAAACACACTTGATTTTGCTCGCTGTATCTCAAGACAGATATAGCAGTAATACAAGATCAAAAGGAGTGGCAGAGCAATGGGATGTTAAGCAAAATTTCCTTCCAAGCAGAAAGTAGGTAGCACAAGAATGGAAGGAAAAGGATATGAGTGTGTTTGACCCTGTGAAGTCAACATAGTCACTGACCCTAGGCAGGATTTCACCCATCATGAACAAGAGGTAAAATATTTCCTCATCAAATATTACACAAATGTAAAATATCATTTAAACCTAGGGAAAGCTCCCTGTTTATTTGGCCTTCGTAATAGTAGAACAGAGACAAACTGAAATGCAGAACATTTCAAATCAATATCAGGAAATTATTTGACTCTGATAACAAGCCCATAAGGAAATCATTGCCACAAACATAAAGAAAAACTAATAATTTAGCAGGATTATGGAAGGTCTGAATAACATATTGACATCATGACACCTTGCTATTGCAGACAGGGGAAAAATAATTACTACCCAAAAAAAACCATTGTGCCATCACCATGGGAATAATGAAAGGTTTCCCCTTTGGGCTGTGTAGTTAGCGACAGATTTTCTTATATGTTCTTGTAAAACACAAAATATTAGCCTTTGTCAGAACAGAGACAGAAGCAGGACAGGTCCACCCCACTCCAGCAGTTTGTAGCTAGTTTTGTAGCTTTTATTCATGTTTTTGCATTTCTTTGTTAAGCAGGACCAGTGACCAAAGGTAATAAAGAGGCTGTTACAGGTGAGGAAACTTTTCTCAGATCTTATAGCAGAAAGAGCCCCAGTCCCTAAAAACAGTCCACTCATAAATGAGATGTCACTTGGTGGCAGTCAGCTCCATTATGGTTCTTTCTAAAAATAAAGCAGGTTTACTTATAGTGGTGGGTGTTTGAAGATGTTGACACTGACAAAGCAGCACCTACTTCATCCTCATATTTTCCTCTTGAAGTCTAGATAACACTCTAATGTCAGGTATTTAGAAGAAAGCCATGTTTTCCCAATCGACATATTTACTCCTCCAGAAATGCTAACTGAAACTCAGCACCAGGATAAGAAAGAAACACAAAGAGGGCAGCAATGCTGTACTTTCATCTGCCACTGATGATCACTTCTGTCAACACTATAAAAATTACCCAACAGACAGGCATCCAGATTTATGCTAAGTAAACATATCTTGAATTCATTACATACAGCACAAACTTGGTTTTTCTCTGGTCATTGCTCTGAGTAATAATTTCCCAGCCTCTCTTTCCTATCTTGCATACTAAGCCATTCACTTTTATAGTAGAAGACCATCGGGTTGATCAGCCATGATTTCCTCTTCTGAAATCACTGCTGAGCACTCCCAGACACATTCCTGTTCTGCATGATGTCTGGAAGTGGTATCCAAGATTAGCATCCTGGGGATGGATGTGAGGCTGACCAGTCTGCAGTTCCCTGAATCTTCCTTGTTTTTTTTTTGAGACAGGGGTGACACCTGCTTTCTTCCCGTCCTCAGGATCTCTTCCCAATCAACGCTGTCTCTTCCATGAACTTTTAAAGATGACTGTGAGTGGCCTTACAAAGGACACAGGCCAGCTACTCCAGCACACATGGGTGCATCACATCAGGGCCCATGGATGTCTGTAGGTCCAGCTTATTTAAAAGTTTGCTAACCAAATCGTCCTCTAAACAAATCTACAACACCCTGGCCTTTCCCACTGGTTTCAGGGGCCTGTCATAACTGAGAACAAATTTTACTAGTAAACACAGAAGTGAAGAAGATATAGTGTACCTCAGGCACCTCTGTGTCCTGTACTACAAAGCCTCCTACGCTACTTAGCAGTGTTTTTCTTCCCTACTTTCTTCTGCTAGTGATGCCCTTGTAGAAATCTTTCTTGTTGCTGTTCACATCACTTGCCAAATTCAACTCTACTTGGGCTTTGTCTTTCCTAACCTTATCCCTCCCTGATCAGGCAGCATCTTGATATTCCTCCTGGATCTCCTGTTCCTGTTTTCACCTTTTGTACACCTCCTTTCTGTGTCTGAGCTTAGTTGGGAACTTCTTTCTCACCCATGCAGGCCCCCACCCCCTTACCTTGATTTCTGCCTGATGGGATGGACCATTCTTGAGTTCAAAGAATGTGGCCCTTAAGTATCAACAAACTCTCCTGTGTCCCTCTTCTCTCCATGGCCATATCCCATGGCATTCTTCCAAACAGATCTCTGAACAATCTAAAGTCTGTTCTCCTGAAGTCCAGGGTTGTGGGCCTGCATTTTCACCCATTTGCTCTTCTTAGGGTCCTGATCTCCATGCTCATTGCAGCCAGAACTGTCCCCAGTCATCACATTCCGAACAAGTTAGTCCTTGTTTGCAAGTTTCAAATCCAGTTGAGCACTTCTTCTCTTTGCCTCCTTGATCATCTGTGTCAAGCAGTAGTTGTTTTTTTGTGTTTTGGAAAAGTCTTGAACATCAAGTCTTTTGCTACAAAAGCGAGCAAGCAAGTAAACAAACAAGCAAACAAAACAAACAAACAAACAAAAAACAGTAGGTAAAGAACAGTTCCTTTTGGAAAGAATAGCTTGTTGCTTTGTAGACACAGGTATATGTTAGAGTCCCTGCAGCAGGGAGAGCTCCAGCACTAGCCCTTGTCACCTAGTGCTGCCAGGGGTTGCAGGTACAGCTGGCTCAGAGGTTTTATGGGACAAAGGTCCCAGACCCTGCTGGCTGCCAGAGCCCTGAATTTGCTCTGTAAAAAAAAAAAAAAAAAAAAAAAAAAGGAAGGGGGGGAGCGTTGAACAGGAGGAGATGAGTAGGAGGAATGATTGTTTGATTGTTTTAACAAATGAACCAGCAAAACCAGCAAAACTGAAGGGAAATTGCAGAATGGTTTGAGATATGGTGAAAAAAAAAAAAGAGAATCTGATCAATGAATCTCAGGGTAAATGGCAAAGACACTGACATCAAGAAGTCAATGTCATGGCTTGTGGAAACAGCAACAAAAGGTATGCAGCAGTTGTTGGAAGGCCCTTACAAAACACTGGAGTAACCTGGTCAGTCTGACACTCACCAAGGGCTAAATATTGGTTTAATTTTTTTTTCAGGATACCTGAAATGCTATTTAATTTAGAGATGAAATTTCTTGAACAGTTACACTTCCTCTAGTTTGCATGCATTCACCAGGGAGAAAGAGCTGCTACTTCCCCAGAGAAAGCCTCATCAGGCACAAAGTGGATGGAACCAGAAACTCAGCAGGATGCAGTAGGCTACTGAACCATCATATACAATTCCAGTGGGAATGCAATTCCTTATTAAGCTGTATTGAATGGGTAAGGAAAAGTGGGGTGACGAGCCAGGAAGGAAGCATGGGCTGGATGTGCCTGCTGTTTCATTCTTTTACTGCTAAAAAACACCCTTTCAGGCACTGCCAATTCCTCTGTACAGCAAAGAAAGAAAATTGCAAGATCTGTGCTACAAACAAAATGCCTAAACACAGAGGTACGGCAAAAGTAGCGCTGTCTTGGAATTTGCTCCATTAGAGGTCTAATTCCCTCTTGCAGGACCAACAAGGGCCTGTACACGACAGTGCCTTTCAATGGGTCACAGTCTGGTGGCAATGTTTAGCGTATGCTCAAAGGACTTAGCTCTATGCCTGCCGGGCCCCAGACTGTGGTAGTGACCAAGGATGGCAAACTGAAAGAGTTAATTCCTAAAGCCACTTCATGGGGAACTGGCAAGAGAGGTCATAGCAGGAGAGATGGCAGGCTGAAAGAAAGATGAGGGGGAAAAAGGAGAAAGGAAGACACCTGCTTATAACACCTGATTGAACAACTGAGCTGAGCTTTTACAAAAGAGAGATCAAGCCCCCGGCCACATTTAGGCAGAAACACGGCAGAAATTCAGGGCTGTTGTGGCTCCTTAAGTAACTGTCTTGTAAGAGTTTAATTTAATTTCTTAATTAGTTTATGTATACAGCTGTAGATATAAATATTCAAGAAAGACAATTTCATATAGGAAAAAAAATTGTGTGCGTCCCAGGAGGCTTTAGCTGGAACTAAGGGACAAACACACTGCCACAAGAAAAAACACTTTATTTCAGTGACTTGCTGCAGTCAGGAAAGAAACAGCAGATCTACTTATTTCCAGTCTCGAGGTCAATTAGACAGGAAGGAACTTCTTTCAGCCTGAGCAAGCTCTTCCAAGATCTGAATGTTAGCTAACTTTATTATGCCAAGTAATTAAGACACAGGCAAAATGAAGCTTTCCTCAAGCGGAAGGATCCAATCACAGGACTCAACAGACTGCACTGAGTCACATAGGGTGAGACGCCAGGTTTGGTGGTGACCCACATCCACCTGCAAGCTGCTAGTCTCAAGCAGGGATGTCCTCTGGGACTTCACGTTCTTACATTCTGCAGAGTACTAAGAACAATTGTTTAAGATTTCAGATTTCTGCACCATTAAAGACTTCAAAAGTTCCATGGGGTATGATGGTCACCTTTGTTGTGCTAGCCCTTGATCAACCACCAGCTGAAATCCTATAGCAGGAATATTTCAGCTTGTGTTGACCTGGAAATATGGAAAGAAATTACACTGTATTTCTTTGGGATGATACAGTAAAGTGACTTTGAATTTCTTGAGAAAAGACGCTGAGGTTTACATTCTATATGCTATGAGTTAAGAGGTAAAAGTGTGCTCCAACGAGAAGCCACTGTCATCTG